>NC_133128.1:176003666-177244916 GCF_048418815.1 Hemitrygon akajei
ATCCACTCTCGTCTCTTTTAATTTTTACATACTTGATGAAGTTTTTACTGTCCACTTTGATATTGTTTGTTAACTTGCTTTCATATTTCATCTTTTCCCTCCTAATGATTCTTTTAGTTGCTCTCTGTAAGTTTTTACAAGCTCTCCAATCCTCTATTTTTCCACTAATTTTTGCTTTGTTGTATGCCCTCTCTTTTGCTTTTACATTAGCTTTGACTTCCATTGTTAGTTACAGTGATACTATTTTGCCATTTGAGTATTTCTTTGTCTTGGAACATATTTATCCTGTACCTTCTTCATTTTTCCCAGAAACTCACATCATTGCTGCTCTGCTGTCATCTCTGCCAGCATCTTTCTCCAATTTACTTTGGCCAGCTCCTCTCTCATACCACTGAAATTTCCCAATGCTCCTAATTCACTCTAATATCATCAACCATAGAGGAACAATACTAAAAAAAAATAAAGTAAAGCTATTCATTTTCTCGTACAGTCTCCAATTTTCATTATCTAGTATTTCTCCAAAGAGAAATGATGATTCAGGATTAATGTGCAATCTTGAGCAATTTCCTTGACAACAAGAACTGGTTGATGGTGGCCTATTGGGCTAAATGAGTTGCCAAGGCTTATTACCTGGAGTCCCTGCCAACCTGCATTCACCTGTGAGCTATAGTGAAGCATCATATTGCTGATGACTCAATTGAGAAATGCCTTTCAGCCTTTGACAGTAGACAAGGATGGGGACAGTAGGAGTGGGGCAGTAGCAGAAAGTTACACCCTGTGTCAAAACTGGGAGGGATTTTTAATTACATTTGTGTCTCTGATATTCGGATGTGTTTACAAACATAAGCAATAAAACCAAAATAACAACAATTAAAAGATTGAAATGCTTAAAATATTAAATTTACTGACGTTTTGCTTTTCAATCTCCAACTGAGGATTCCCCATTCAGATACATCTTTACAGGGTCTGGCTGGCAAAAGAAACCGAGACAGATTCCCAGTAGAATCCCAGCATGTCTGGGCTCTGCCATTGGATTCCACGTAGTTGGGCAAGAAGTCGCAGAGATATCTGTCACTCATCTCTGCGGGCATTTAAACAAGTCTGTCGCTCGGCTGGGTGGTGGATGGAATCAAGTGGGCTGTTTTGCCTGGGTGGTGTCAAGTTTCTTGAGAGTTGTTAAACTGCACTAATTGAGGCAAGTGTTGAATATTCTACTGTATATTTAGTTGTAAATGAGAACTTTATATTTTGAGGACTGGAATTAGAAATAGTTCAAAGAAAAAGAGGAAAGGTTCCAAGGCTGCCTCTGATACACAAGCCTTACCTGAACCCTGGGGCTTAGGGCATTCAGGGGCTTTAGTCAAGTCAATTCAAGTCACTTTTATTATCATTTCGACCATAACTGCTATGTACAGTACATAGTAAAAATGAGACAACGTTTTTCAGGACCATGGTGTTACATGACACAATACAAAACTAGACTGAACTACGTAAAAAACAACACAGAGAGGAAAAAAACCCAACTACACTAGACTACAGACCTGCCCAGGACTGCATAAAGTGCACAAAACAGTGCAGGCATTACAATAAATAATAAACAGGACAATAGGACAAGCTGTCAGTCCAGGCTCTGGGTATTGAGGAGTCTGATAGTTTGGGGGAAGAAACTGTTACATAGTCTGGTCGTGAGAGCCCAAATGCTTCGGTGTCTTTTCCCAGATGGCAGGAGGGAGAAGAGTTTGTATGAGGGGTGGGTGGGGTCCTTCATAATGCTGTTTGCTTTGTGGATGCAGCGTGTAGTGTAAATGTCCGTGATGGCGGGAAGAGAGACCCCGATGATCTTCTCAGCTGACCTCACTATCCGCTGCAGGGTCTTGCGATCCGAGATGGTGCAATTTCCGAACCAGGCAGTGATGCAGCTGCTCAGGATGCTCTCAATACAACCCCTGTAGAATGTGATGAGGATGGGGGGATGGGGAATGGACTTTCCTCAACCTTCGCAGAAAGTAGAGACGCTGCTAGGCTTTCTTTGCTATGGAGCTGGTGTTGAGGGACCAGGTGAGATTCTCTGTCTGGTGAACTTCAAGAAATTTGGTGCTCTTAACGATCGCTACCAAGGAGCCATCGATGTTCAGCGGGGAGTGGTCGCTCCATGCCTTCCTGAAGTCAACAACCATTTCTTTTGTTTTGTTAACATTCAGAGACAGGTTGTTGGCTCTGCACCAGTCCGTTAGCCGCTGCACCTCCTCTCTGTAAGCTGAGTCATCATTCTTGCTGATGAGACCCACCACGGTCGGGTCATCGGCGAACTTGATGATGTGGTTTGAGCTGTGTTATGCAGCAACATCATGGGTCAGCAAAGTGAAGAGCAGTGGACTGAGCACACAGCCCTGGGGAGCCCCCGTGCTCAGTGTGATGGTGTTGGAGATGCTGCTCCCCATCCGGACTGACTGAGGTCTCCCAGTCAGGAAGTCTAGGATCCAGTTGCAAAGGATTAAAATTGCATTAAAATCCAAGAAGGAAAAACCTCCGGTGAACGTCAACTATACAAGACTGAAGGTAGCTGTAGACATTAGCAACACAACTGTGCTCCTACTTTTGCATTCACAGCAAGGTGTAATGGCTTTATCAGGCAAGATAAAGGTAAATTAAAGACAGAGAATGCAGGTAATATTCAGCAGGTCAGGCAGCATCTGAAAAGAAAATATAATGCAGTATTTGACAGTCACTCATGCCTGAAATCTATTAAGTTCTAAAGGCAAAAGTCCAAGTCATTCAGACTCAATTCATTAAAGCATTGGGGTGCTTTATTTTTAGCCAAAATCTAGCTGTCAAAAAGCACCACAATATCAGGGGCAAACATTTACTGATCTCCTAAAGCCGGTGACTGGACTCATTTCCAGCATGTCCATTATCAGAATGACCCTTTGCAGAATCTTTATCTGGGTATCCCTCAAGTTCTCAAGTACAGGTCAGACTCCGACAGAAATAAAATCTGGCCAGTGAAAGTGAGTGAAATAGTTTTACAGAACATAGTTAATGTAGAAGTTCTTTAAAAGTTCATACTAGTACTTGGCCCAACACAACCTAGGACTCGGACCTGACAAGCCAATGTTATTACTGTGTCTATGCGCAGGTCAGCATAACTTTGCAAACATCTTACACCCATATCTCTGGTGCCTATGCTGCCACCTGTAGCTGTATCCTTTTATGGAAATTTAACTTGATAACTTTTACAGGTAACACATTATCGTGGGATCTGTCTGGCTGGGCCTGCCACATTGACATTTAATCAGCCATTTCCACTGCTTCAGCACTTACTCATGCTGAGCGGGATCCAATAATCAGAACCACATTAGTGTAATCCTTTGATAAAAGTTTTGGCAGAAACAGAAATCTGTATTCTATCAATTTCATCTTTTTTAGATATAACACAAGATACCATTGAGACTGTTGCACACTACACAGTGAAAGCCTTACAAAAATATTCTTTAATAGTGGTTATGTTCCAGCACAAATAAAATAAACAATGCCCACTTTTACTGACGTGTGACACCAGTACATCAAGAATTACTCCACTATAATTTTGAAATTGAGTAAAGATGTTAATAGGCATTATAAAATGTCACACAGATATTTCATCATGTTTGCTTTGCAGAGACTATAAAGTGTTAATGTATCTGCATCCACAGACTTAATAAATCCATTGTATATTCTATAACTATGGTAAAATAAAATATTATGAAATGGAAGCTTGCATGCATATAACCATATACAAACGTTTGTAATATAACCATACAACAATTACAGCACGGAAACAGGCCATCTCGGCCCTTCTAGTCCGTGCCGACACTTACACTCACCTAGACCCACTGGCCCGCACTCAGTGCATAACCTTCCATTCCTTTCCTGTCCATATATCTATCCAATTTTACTTTAAGTGACAATACCGAACCTGCCTCTACCACTTCTACTGGAAGCTCGTTCCACACAACTACCACTCTCTGAGTAAAGAAATTCCCCCTCGTGTTACCTTTAAACTTTTGCCCCCTAACTCTCAAATCATGTCCTCTTTCGTGCAAATCATGCAGTATATGAAAATTCTCAATAATCAACTATTAGTTTGTGATATGGAGATTTTTGTATTAGGGTCCAGATGAATGTTTTATTATGCTTTTCTTCATAGTTTTAGTTTTCTTTAGGCCTGCTTCTTTGTATAATCACCTGTTTGTAGGATTTTAACAATGTATTATGAACTCAAGTAAATCTGCAGACGCTGGAAATGATGCATCCCTCCCCCCTTCACCATTCCTCATTCCTGTTTCCCTCTCTCACCTTACCTGCCCATCACCTCCCTCTGGTGCTCCTTCCCCGTCCCTTTCTGCCATGGTCTCCTGTCCTCTCCCATCAGATTCCCTCTTCTCCAGGCCTTTATCTGTTTCACCAATCAACTTCCCAGCTCTTTACTTCACCCCTACCCCTCTCCCAGTTTCACCTATCATCTGCCATCTTGTACTTCCTCCCCTCCCCCAACCTTCTCACTGGGGCTTTTCCCCTTCCTTCCAGTCCCGATGAAGGGTCTCAGCCCAAAACATTGACTGTTTACTCTTTTTCCATAGATGCTGTCTGGCCTGCTGAGTTCCTCCAGCATTTTGTGTGCATAACTTGTAAGATACTTGGTTCTACAGTTCGGTAGTACCGGGTATATTTGTCTACAAAGCTGAAACGCGACTAAGATTTCACAGCTTTCTCATCTAAAACTGTCAAACTGGTTTGCAGTACTCAGTCTCTTTTGAAATAGTTACTGTCCTTCTTTGTCTCGCTTGAAGGTACAGGCTAACCCTGATGTAGCCAAAACTTTTGTACCTCACTCGTGACTCCTGAAGAACCTTCTGGATCATCTCTAGAACTAACAATATACAGGAGAAATTCTGCCGATGCTGGAAATCCAAAGGAACACACACAAAATGCTGGAACAGCTCAGGCAGCATCTATGAAAATGAATAAACAGTTGATGTTTTGTGCTGAGACCTTTACAATATACGGAGACAATATACAGACTAGCTAATTTTAGAAGTATTGAGCTATCATCTTAATCATAAAGCACATTGCTTTACGTTGGTCATGCGTCATGTACACTTACACCCATAATTCTCCACAGAAGATATCACCAACTTTTTTTGTACCATCAGAAATGAGAAGTTGGAGGCTTTGCTTGGCCATGAGGAAGTTGTGCTGCTGTTCACAGCTCTCTCCGGTAAACCAGCAAAGAGCAATGAACGAGTCCTAATGGGTGTTCAGGTGAAGAATGCCTGTTTAAACTTCTGCCCATGAAACAAAAACAGGGAAGTATTTTCCTTTTCTCTAACAATAAAATCACAGTTATAAAACTGTCAAATAAACTGCCAGAGAAAGACCTGGGAGCTTAATATAGCATGGAAAACTAGTTTACAACAGAGACAGACATTACCAAGCTGTCTTGAAGTCTTGTGGCTCGCTTGGGTAATTTGCAATGCATTTGCAAAAGAAATATTTAAATTTTATTTATTCATTAAAACTCTGATAATCTGTACACGTCGACAGTGCTTCTCCTTATAGATGCTGCCTGGCCTGCTGTGTTCCACCAGCATTTTGTGTGTGTTGTTGTTTGAATTTCCAGCATCCGCAGATTTCCTCGTGTTTGCTCTGATAATCTGTCATCTGATTGTTTGAAAATCCCAATGGTTTGGCATCTGGTTTAAAAAGTGCTGTTTCCCATCTCCAGATAACTCATCCAGGATCTGTTCCTGTACTCCTTTTAAACTTGAGCTGCTGGAGGAGCACAGTGGGCAGGCAGCCTCTGGAGTGAGAAATGGACTGTTGACAATTTGTGTTGATATGCCAGATGAAAAGTCTCAATCCAAAACAGCAACTATCGATTTTCCTCCAGAGATGCTGCCTGAATCGATTAATTTCTCCCACAGCTTGTTTTTTGCTCCAGGTTCCAGCATCTGCAGTTACTGGTGCATGTTGCTACAACCCTTTTAACTTCATCAGAGCCTCATTCTAATGGTCCTTATAAATTCAGCAGGACTCTGTTTCCAGTAGCCCTTATAAATTCAATTGGACCTCAACTCCCAGCTTCTTCTAAACACACCAGAACCCAGTATTTTGTACTTCCAATCTTAGTCTGTCAAGACAGCACCATCAAGGTCCAGAGGGAAGTATTATAATTTTACTCTACTGTGTGAGATTAGAAGAAAGGTTCATTGCTCACTTGATTGTTAAATATTTATTTATCTACTTATTTAGTGATACACTACAGAGTAGGCCATTCCAGCTCTCCAAGCAACCCCCAACAAACCCAATTAACCCTAATCACGGGACAATTTACAATGACCAATTAACCTACCTGGTATGTCTTTGGACTGTGGGAGGAAACTGGAGCATCCGCAGAAAACCCATGCATTCCACGAGGAGAATGTACAAAGAATAATGCTAGAATTGAACTCCAAACTTCAGAACACCTTGAGCTGTAATAGTGTCTCGCTAACCGCTACACTACCATGGTGCCCCGGTAGATTACAGATTTACCCTATCTATATCACTATTATACTATTATACCTCATTCTCCTACGTTTGGAGAAACTCCTACAGTGGTGATAGGTATGGAAATAGTGGCAACCTAGCTGAAACTGATTAGATGTTCTCTGCTTCAGTTGGTGTAACCATGGGGTAGGATATAGGTTTGCAGGGTAGACCAAACCTGAACATGATATGCAGGCTGAATTGAGTGTAATCTGACACAAGGTTTCTAATCTTTGTCTTGAAATTAACCTGCAGTTTGAAATACTCACAGATCAAACTCCCATTGTGATGGATATTCACTTTGGGGGGGGGGGGGGCTGAGAGTTTTAATGCCAATCTCATCTTTCTATGACAGCTGCATAACCTTTCTAAAGGGCAGAGTTAGTTGTGACAAGGTGAAGCTTCTAACAAGTATTCTTTGCTCAGCTTTTTGTTGTAAACAAGAACCAGTCTTCAGTTCTTCATGTAAATTGCAAGCAGTAATCAGTTTGAAGTTGAAAACACAGCTTTGCATGCAGATTGCAAGGCACAGGCTGCTAGTCCATGGCAGAGGGTGTGGGGGCGGGGTGGGGGTTGGAGGCAGGTGGCTACCTGCTAAGAGATGTGGTTTGCAAATGAAAGGATCGTGAGACTTCTTGCCTGTGTTAAGTCAAACACAAGACAATGGGGCTATGTCAATTGAGTTACATTAAACCAGGCTATTATAGTTCAGTTATTTGCACCATTGTCCTCTGAAGCTTTTAGACAACTGTGTAAATTATTTTGTCCCAGCAAGCATATCTGGAACACATTGCATGCATATGATATCATCTAGTAGCAAATCAGTATAAATATTAGAAAGAACTGGGGATTGTGCGGTATGACAGAAGGAAGAACTATAATTCATCACAGAGAATCAACTGTACATCAGGTACATCAGGTGACTTGTCCACCTGCAATTCGTTAGTATGTACTTTTAGTTTATGAGAATTGTACCTGTGTTTGGAAATCCTTTGTAGCTTGTAAATATTTTGTAATCCAGAAATCTTTTCTAAATTAAAAATCCTGTGTGAGTGTTAAATGTGTGTTAATTTATCTAAATTTAAATGTGTATTATTAAAATAACTACTTTGTTAGCTGGAAGTAACTCCTACTTGGTAGGGAGGGGTAACCCATCACCCAAACAGTGGGTATTAGCAGCTAAACCTTGCTGGAGAGACTAGGCAGGGAAGCAAGCTAGTCCTCGAAGAGTAGGTGGATACAGTAACACTTCCCTATAGTGAGGATACTCCATCACAGAGGACTTAAATTCTCCTTTTGAGTTTAGGGTTTGCAGATAGAAAATGAAATACCATCACACCAACTTTGCAGACTTTCTCGGTGATAAATAAACTCTTCTAGGGCTTCAAGCCAAGTACAGGTATTGATTGTAACTGACGCTTCAATGACAAACTCTACCATTTTATTCCGGGATTATGCCTGGGTAAATCTAGTCCAGTGGTATTTATGCCCCTGTAGTCTGTCCCTTCTGACATGTTAATCCTCATCCAATCAGGTTTCTGCCTTTCCATTTTGTTTACAATCGAATTCCAGTTCTTGCTAAGAACAAGACTCTCATCTTTGTTAACATTCTTTTCCTCTAGTTTTATTTCAATGGCTTCCTTTACCAGGCGGTCCCAAAAGCCATTGGCACGGCACAGTAGTTTTGTGTGGGATAGCGGAAATCTGATTTGGATGAGGACTAACTAATCAGGAGGGACAGACTACGGGGGTATAAATACCACTGGACTAGACTTATCCAGACATTATCCCTGAAAAAGATGGCAGAGTTTGTCATTGAAACTTCGGTTACAATTGATATCTCTACACAACTTGAAACCCAGGAAGAGTTTATTCATCATATACACTGGGAAAGAACTAGATCCTTTTTCTCTGTTACTTTCAGTCATTTATCTGATAAACTCCTCCAGTCTGATATTATGCTTTAGTCCCTAGCAAACCTTTAAGTTCTCTCTAATCTTCTTCACTTAAGTGAATACACTCCTGTTTCCCTCAAGCATGAATATGAGGACTCAACTAGTTTGGCCTGAGTTCTTCATGGACCACAACAAACTGCTTTAAGTCCTGGTCATCACCTGACTTTTCTTCCTATTCTCAATAATCTAAAATTTATTTCTTAGCTCTTCCACTTTCACATTCACTTTCCAACAGCTAGGGTAAGGAACTCACAGACTCAACATGGTAAACAACATTTATCTATTAGAAGCATCTGCCGATCTTGTGAATTGTCTCAGAGGCTGATGTCAGAGCAACCTTTAAGAGGGTGAACCCTCTCAAGTGTCAGGTCCTGATGGTGGTCGTGTAAACCTGTACTGACCAACTGGATGTGATGTTCAAGGACATCTTCAACCTCTCACTGCTGCAGTCTGAGGTTCCCACTTGCTTCAAAGGGGCAGCAATCATACTGGTGCCAAGAAGAGCAGGGTGAGCTGCCTCAACAACTGTCAACTGATAGCACTCGCACCTACTCTAATCAGGGGGTTGGTTATGGGTAGAATTAGCTCCAGCCTGAGCATGAACTTGGACCCATTGCAATTCACCTACTGCCACAACAGTTCTACAGTGAACACAGTCTCCTCATTGGCTCTCCACATTGGTTTGTAACACCTAGAAAACATCAAAACACATGCCACCAATTGCAGATCAGTGTTCGTCCTCTCTGCAACTGGATCTTCAATCTCCTCAGTGGGAGATTAGCAATAATATCTCCTTCTTGTTAACAATTGACACAGGCATAGCTCAAGGGTGCATGCTTAACCCACTGCTCTATGTGTTCTACTTTCATGACTGTGTGGCTAAATGCAGCTCAAACACCATCTATAAATTCACAGATGACATCACTGTCATTGGTAAAATCTGAGATGGCGACAGGAGGGTGTACTGGAGCGAGACAGACTGATTGATTGAGCAGATTAGCAATAACAACCTTGCACTCAATGTCAGCAAGACCATTGGATTCACATTGTCTAAATTAGAGCTGAACTTTATAGCATTTCAATTAAACAGTCATTTTCTTTTCTTTTAATTATTATTATCTGTTTCTGCCAACAGAACAAAATGTTTCTGTCAAACTTAATTTGAACCAAGTTTGAATACAGTGAAATTTAATCATTTTTGCATTAGGAATCCTTAAATATATAGATAATAAATTGTGTGAGGTGAAACTTATTAGGGTTAAATAGAAATTCCTTTCTAGCCTTTTGGCATTGTTATTGGTATTTTATTTATTTAATGACACAGTGCAGAGTAGGCCATTCCGGCTCTTCGAGCCACGCTGTCCCAGGAACTCCTGACAAACCTGATTAACCCTAACCTAATCACGGGACAATTTACAATAACCAATTAACCTACCCAGAATGTCTTTGGACTGTGAGGGGAAACCAGAGCAGCTGGGGAAGACCCACGCATTCGGGGAGGACGAGCAGACTCCTTACAGGAGGACACGGGAATTGAACTCCAAACTCAGTGTTCCGGTGTATTCTAGAGTGATGGAATACAGCAAATATTAATTTCAACAGCAACCAGTCTTCAGATCTGAATGTGGATTGTAGATTGAGTTTAAAATGCAGCTGAGAACAATGATGTTCCTGGAACTGCAGACTGGGGTCAATGACAAATCAAGAGACACTCTGCATATGCTTGAATGTGACTCAGAGACAATGGTGAATAACATTCATTTTGGGTGTCTGGAGTATTGGTGTGAAGATCTAGGTGTTTGAAGATTATATATAATTCAAAGGAAGCATTGTGGATACATTGTAACTATAGAATTGTCCTGCCGTTGTTGCAATGAGTGGCTGGAGTGGACCCAAGTGCAGGACACAGTCATGGAGGTAGCAATAACAGCAGTGTGTTTATTAATGGTTGCATGGAAGACCAGAGTGCGAGGATTAGATGCTTACATGAACAACAAACTGGAGGAACCTGGACCCGGAGATTGGTCATGGAGCTTGGACTTGGACTCAGAGCCAGGATTCGGACTTGGACTCAGAGCCAGGATTCGGACTTGGACTCAGAGCCAGGACTCGGAACTTGGACACGGACACAGAGCTTGGACTTGGACTTGGACACGGAGATGACAACACCATACAAAGAAAGATGACTCGTATCTTGGCTCGGAGGAGTGGCAAACGGCCAGCAACCCTCAGCAGGACACGAGGCGACAAAACCCAACAACAACAGACGATTTGCATCTTGGCTCGGAAGACGGTCCCTATTCTCGACGGCTCGGAATGAGCATTGCCGCACAGCCCCAGAGGCTCAGGTTGACGGTCCAGAATCCTTGACAGCCTGGAACGTACATTGCCGCCCTGGCTGAGGTGACAGTCCAGCCCTGAGTAGATGTAAGCTGGAGTTTTTATGCTGCCAGTTCAGATGAGAACCAGGTGCCCTAATCACGGAGCCCCATAGAACACGGAGAAAAGGTAATTAACAGAAATGAGGAGTCAACGGACCAGACCGTGACAGCCGTAATCTTTAGCATATAAAAATATCATGTAATTTTGGATCAGGGGACCTCTTCTAAGAGTGTCTCTGTATGATGCATGTTTGTTCTGCTGAATAAAGAATTCTACATCCACCAGCTTCTGTGTCTCCCTGTGACTTTGTTGATTGCCCCAAGCTGTAATACCATTATGCTACCGTGTATCACATGCTCTGATATAGCGTAAAATCTAGTCCAACCAGATAGATTATGCCAAAACAAAACGATATAATTATAGTTAAAAAAATAAAACAGTGGGCAGGATAGTGTTGCAGTTCCAGAGAAAGTACAGTGCAGGTAGATAAATGAAATGCAAGGGCCACAACGAGATAGACCGGGAGATCAAGAGTCTCAAACTCATTCTTAAATGTTGATACTGTAGTTTCCAAGGATAGTTTAGATCAGCTTAGAAACTGAAATTTTATAGATCTGAACATGAACCGCAAGCCCCCATTACTGGTTTAAATCAGGATAAGTGCAGGGGACAAGTTCCCGGATATTATTGAATCACCACCATTGAACAGTGATCAATATTTAGACCTAAGCTACAAAATTATATTGATTTTGTCTCACCGTTGCTTCACATACACGATTGCTTCATAATAAGAAAAATCATGTCATCTATTTAACCTATAGCTTCTGCAAATGGTAAAATTTAATCAATGACTTAGCCACGGCTTTATCAGTCATTCAGACTTCTGTCTGCATTCAACTCATTCCATTTTCAATCAATAAGTCAACAAAAGAGGTACTTCCCTAATGTCACCCTTCATGAACAATTCAGCGGTAACTGTATCTGTTTGACATTGATTTTAAAGCTATAAGGGCAGATATTTATGAAATTATTGAAGAGCCCAGTTCCGGATTTGCAATAAAATGAGATATTAATTCTTTAGTATAGAACATTTTGCATTTATATAGCATTTTTAGTACAGCATAATGCATCAAGATCATTTATAGAAGAAGAATAATCAACATTGAACCAGACAAAATAACTCAAAATTTGGTCAGAGATGCAGGTTCTCAATGACAGAAGAGGGTGTAATTTAGGGAGTGTATTCCAGGACATGGGAATACTGCTTCCAACAATGCATTAATGGATATAAATAAAACTATTATTGCAGTTTCAGAGTATCTATGTGACTTTGATATTGTGGGTGAGGCAGGAATGTGATCAACAAATTTCAAACAGAAAATACCAAAAAAGGTAGGCTCAAATTTGAAAAGCAAAAACAGATAACACAAATTTGAAAAGAGGAGAGAAATTGGAGATAGAGTGGTAGTTCGCACACACACTCTGAGTAGTAGAAACAGATTTTTTTTGTGAAAAGAGAACCACAGATGGTTCTTTAGGAGAGTGGAAGGGAGACCCATTGACAAAATCAACCAAAGGAAACAAGATAGGTTTATGCATGATCAGCAGTTAAGAAGTTAGTTAAGAAGGGTCTCTTCTCGAAACATTGACTGTTTATTTATTTCCATAGATGCTGCCTGACCTGCTGAGTTCCTCCAGCATTTTGTGTGTTTCCAGCATCTACAGAATGGACTATGTACTCACCCAGACTCACTACCACAGCCAGGCATCTTTCCCGGAAACTTGTCTCCACCACCATCTGTTCCACATTACTCTCCTCTCCTACCAGATTCCTTCCTCTCCAGCCATTTACCTTTCCCATCCACCTGGCTTCATCTATCACCCTCTAGCTAGTCCTCCTCCCCCAACCTTTTTATTCAAGTGTCTTCCCTCTTCTTTTCCAGTCCCAAAGAAGGGTCTCAGCCTGAAATATCAACTGTTTAGTTATTCCTGTAAATGATTCCTGACCTGCTGAGTTCCTCCAGCATTTTATATTTGTTGCTTTGGACTTCCAGCATCTGCAGAATTTCTCATGTTTAAAATTATCTTAGAGTCTGGATCTGACATGGAACTATGTTTTTTGGCCATTACAAAGAGTTGTTTGAGAGGAACACCAATTGTCTTATTATTCTGACTCTGCTTGATGTTAGATTTTATTTGATAAAGCTCCCCGAGCACCTCTGGATATTTCTGATTACAAAAATACTATAAGAGCAAGATGCTTTTGTTAGTGTAATGCCAAAATTTTCAAAGGTAATTGCTGTTTTTTTACTCCATAAATGCAATATTATTTTAATCCCCAAGACATAATTTTTTTCAGAATATCACTAAAACTGGAATATTATCATACAATAACCATCTTTAATAAATATTGATATAATTTCACATTCAATTGTAATGTAGTCTGTAAAGACAATACTTGCCAAATAACTTCATAAAGTTAATATCTACAGAATAAACACGAAACATTCTGCTTGAAATCAAGAGCAATACAAACAAAATGCTGGAGGAACTCAGCAGGTCAGGTAGCATCTGTGGAGAGGAAACACATCTTTACCTTCCCCCTCTCTCCACTTTCTACAGGAATTGCTGTCTCCATAAATTTCTTGCTCCCCATTGATTTCTCATTCACACCTGTCCTTACACCTCCTCCTTCACCACCATTTAGAACCCCAAACAGCCCTTTCAGGTGAGGCAGCATTTCACCGGAAAGTCTGTCAGGATCATCGACACTATCCGATGTTCCCAGAGCAACCTCCTCTACATCACTGAGATCCAACATGTACTGTGGGGCTGTTTTGTCAAGCACCTTTGCTCCGTCCACAACGGGGAGGATTTCTGGGCGATCAGCCATTTTAATTCCACTCCCCACTGCCATTGTGACATGTCAGTCCATGGCCCCTGCTCCTACCACATTGAGGCCATTCTCAGGGTGAAGGAACAACTGCTCATATTCCACCTGGATAGCCTCCAACCTAACGGCATGAAAATCAATTTCTCCGGATTCTAGTAACTTCTTCCCCTCCCTTTTACCTCCTTTTCCAGTCCCCATTCTGGCTCCCCTCTTACTCCTTCTCTTCTCCTCATCTGCTTATAAACACCCTCCGGTGCCCTTCCGCCTTCCCTTTTTCCCTTTTTCCCATGGTCCTCTCCCCTCTCCTATCAGATTCCTTCTTCTTGAGCACTTCACCTTTTCCACCGATCATCTCCGAACTTCTCACTTTATTCCACCCCCCCCCCCCACCAAGCCACCTTTCTCCTCACATTCAAAGTTAAAGAGGTAAATTTATTATCAAAGTACATATATGTCACCATATAGCACCGAGATTCATTTCCTCAGGGTGACAAAAGGCCTCGGCCCTAAACGTCGACTCTTTATTCCTCTCCATAGACGCTGCCTGGCTTCTTTCAGTACTTTGTGTGTGATATCCAGAAAAAATATTTTTTATAATGTTCAAGTGGAAAAACGTTAAAATAATTTTGCAGAAGGATAGAAATTGAATCCATATGGATTGAAATAAAGAAATAAGAATGAAGCAATCTCAGAAGAACATTCATTCTGCAGATCACCTTACAGTAGTATGCATGTGCTGGAAAAATATCCAGATAAACTTAAGAAATGTCAAAAGGACATACTCCTCAAAATTCATCCTTGGTCAATTGGTTTTACATACTATAAACTGACAGCTGCACATTGTATTCAGTTTCAAGATCTGGTTTAATTAAATACAGAATTTCTAAGCTATACAATCATGTAAGGTTTTAGTTACCACAAAATAAACTGACAAATAACAATATTTAAAAATATTTAGAATGGAAGTTAAACAGCAGTAGGAAAGGAAATGCCACACCTATAATAAACTAATACCAACAAAATGGATCAGGAGGACAAACATCGAATCCACAACACAGAAACAAGCCCTTCAGTCCATCAAGTTCATGCTGACGATTGAATACTCACTTATATCAGTAACATTTACCAACATTTGTCTAGAGCAGGGATTCCCAAACTGGGATCCATGGATCCCTTGCTTAATGGAATTGGGCCATGGCATAAAAAAAGTTCTGAATCCCTGGTCTAGAGAGTCTTCTATGCTCTGACAATTCAAGAGCTCATCTAGATAAAGGATTCATTTCACCATCCATTCTGCATTCAAGATTCTCTCTAGATGAGAATATTCTTGAGGAACCCTGTAAACCTTTTCCTCTTAACTCTAAAGTTATGCCTGCAAAATTAGAAATTCTATAAACTTGCTGAAAACTAAAACAAGTTAATCAAATGAAAAGGTTAACTATCTCATCTGTTTAAAGTATGCATTTTAAACTTTTCTGAAGAAGTACGAGGGGTGATTGATAAGTTTGTGACCTAAGGTAGAAGGAGTCAATTTTACAAACCCTAGTACATTTATTTTTCCTACATTTACACACGTAGCCCAGCATTTGTGGAGCATACGGATCCCTTCTTTGTAGAAGTTGGCATCTTGGACCTCCAGAAGTGGTCCGCAGCAGGGGTGATTGATAAGTTTGTGGCCTTTGGGTAGAAGGAGATGAGTTATTAACTTCAAACTTTCGCATTTTCACTCAGCGTTGAACTGCACATGCATGTAACAAGAGCTGTATAACTCATCTCCTTCTACCTTAGACCACAAACTTATCAATCAGCCCTGCTGTGGACCACCTGGAGGTCCAAGACGCTCTTGTTACATGCAAGTGTAGTTCAACTCTTTGAGTGATTATGCAGAAAGTTTGAAGTTAATAACTCAACTCCTTCTACAGTAGGCCACTAACTTATCAATCACCCCTGCTGTGGACCACTTCTATAAAAAAGGGATCCGTATCCTCCACGACCACTGGACTAAGCGTCTAAATGTAGGAGGTAACTATGTTGAAAAATAAATGTGCCAGGTTTTCTAAAATTGACTCCTTCTACCTTAGACCACAAACTTATCAATCACCCCTTGTAAAACCAGAGATACAATGAAACATTTATTTTTGCAAAGATCAGTTTAGTGTCAGAGAATTAACTGACAGATAAAATAAGACCTAGATTTAAGAAGTGAAGTAGAACTTTCTACAAAGAACAGTAGAACAGTATTAAGAACAATAATCAAAACCATTTTAAAGAATAAAATACAAAACGTGAGAAAGCAAAAAATGTTATAATGGGGACCAGCATCATTTCCAAAGGTTGACCAACTGCTGAAGCAGCAAAATATTCAGAAATTGTTTTTATGCCAACATTAGTGGCAACATTATCTCTGGATCATTAATTAAATAAATCTGAGATTTTATGTGAGTTCATTTCTATATTTTAATTAAATGTTTTAAGTAACTATGGAATGGATGGTAGGTTTCTACAATAATGTAAATGGCTATTTCTTTTTTTAACATCTGGCCTCTTGTCAACCTAATGAGTCATTTAAAAGTTCATTTTAATGGCAAAACTTTTCAACAACTTTTACAAGTTTAATTTTCAGGTAAAATGTTATGACCTTTCAGGTCACAGTTGAGCTCTACCAGATCTGATAATCTGATCCAGTTCATAAACATTACACTTAATACCCCGTTATATGAGCAACTAATGTCATCCCTCTGTAAGTTAGTTTCAGTTGACAAAGTAAGTGATCCCGTAATTCAAAACTTTTCATGGACATTGTTTTAATTGTATGCCTTCATTATCAAAACCCCCTTTGTGGGGAATCTCTGGAGAGCCACGAATGCAAGACTTTCATTAAAATAAATTATGACTATAGCAGGAAATGTCACATTGTGCAAATTCAGAATCAATTTCCTGCAGTATGACATTCCAACACAAGCTTGAAGCTTATCCATTGACATGCTTTCATTAAATTCAAGTTCAATCAACTATATTACTTTCCCATTCTCTTTCCATCAATACTGGTTTTCCCTCTTTTTTAATGTAACCATACCAACTAAATTTGTCTTTGGCAAACTTAAACCTAAGACCAAAATACAAGTTGTGTACCCCTTATCCAAAATGCTTGTGGGCAGAAGGTCTTGGATTTAGGTTTTTTTTCAGATTTTGGAATATATAATGATATAGTTTGGGATTGCCATCATTTTCGAATCTGAATTTACGTAGTATTAGTGTTTGTCTTACACTTGTTCATCACACATATATACTTAACAGTAAAAATTATTCCATACCATTAACATAAAGAGAATATCATGTGTGCATGGTTACAAAAGCAGCACAACAGCATCGGGACAGTACAGTACCTGAATCAGCTGTTGAATGACAATAAACAATTGCAGGCTTTCAAATTCCATCTATGATGCCACATTAGATTACAAGGTTACAGTACATTGTATTTGTATTTTACTTTTTTTTTAAAACTTTTTTTTAGCTTTTATGTATTGTAGTCTTGTTCTGGTGCTAGATTTTTGTGATCAGCAGATGCTTTAAAAAACTAATGTTGCGCCTTTTCTTAAGTTTCTGAAACCAGACAGGTGAATATTCCAAATGACCTTCAATTTTCAGTTGGTGGTGTGATAGATCTTTGCTTGTTTCATGATCAGCATATTGTTAAATGGCTTATGTTCACTCTGACGCTGCCAAATCCATTCTTTCAATACACAATGAAGATCTTTATTTTTCATTTTATGCAGTGTTTTTCTATTTTTCATTAATTTCTGTTCATTACACATGTGAGGTCACTTCTCAGAATTGGCTGTGGTGGGCAGAGACCTGCACATCACCTGGGAACTTTTATTGTATAATTTTCTGTTTGTGATATCATGTCAGTGTTCAAAAATATTTTGGATTTCGGAAGTTTTCAAATTTTGGAATTTTGGATAAGGGGTATTCAAACTGTACGAGGTATTTCTCCCAAGATACAGTATCAAACATTATGCAAAGCGAAATATCTTCACATCTCACTCTCACTAAATTCCTGCAAGTTGTTTACAGAAACAAATAAAATTCAATATCTAATATTAAAGCCAAGAATGCAACTTGTTTGTAGGTTACAAAGTATTTATTTCAACCATAGAAACTTTAGTAGGTCTTCTTATGAAACCTTCCTGGTTTTTAAATAAAAACAAAGAAAACTTTAAATAAAAGAGAAATGATTTTGCCCTTTATGATTAAACTCAAATATGATCCTGGGATGTTTTGAAGGAGTATTTGATTGCAAGATGATACAGGTTACTTGAAGTCCGCTTATTACTGATGAAATCTAGATCAAATCTTGTGTAATTTAAGTTTTTGAAATTCACAAGTAGCCACTTGAAGGGACTGAGTACACACCAAAAATCAAATTCAAAACCTCAAAAATCTAATCAACTGGAATTGCACTATAGAAGATTCATAGCAAAAACATTCAATATGTTTTATAGAACGTCCCTGATTGATTATACTGGATAACAAAGATTTTGCTTCCTGAATACTTTTGGGTGTATCTACCTTATGGATTTTGGGCTGCTGATCATGAAATTTACCATGACATTTTCCTACCATGCATCATTTTTTTGAAATTTCTTATTTCTATGCATAATTAAAGTCAATTAAGATGCTGCCCACAAAGTAAACTGAGAAGTTTTCTCTCTTATCCAGACATGCTTGTACTTGCTTAGGCAGGGCAGATGCTGCATGACAGAACTGGTTTTAGAAAGGCTAAAAAAGCATCATACACACACCGTTCTATGCACTGTGCTTATATGTATTTCAGCTAGCAATCACCTATGCTCTATGCGCATAGCATATAGAGTGTACCTGTTATAATAAAGTAATTGTATTTTCAGGAGTACTTCTGATAGCAAAATGTCTCGCCAATGTTGCGACAGCCGCAATACTTTGTGTTATACTTGCGGTGAATAAATGCTTAAATCTCAAAGACGAAGCGTGACTCCTCTTATTAAAAAAGCCTATGAGCTCTACATACAAAGTTACTAACCAAGACGAAACCTGGGCTCCTCACATTTGTTCTGCAAAATGCGCTGTTGATCATAGAGTTTGGCTCAGAGGTATTCGGAAGTCAATGCCGCTCACTGTGCTAATGATAGAAGGGTCATGTGACAGACTGCTACTTCTATCTGACCAGTGTGTCTGGTTTCTCTGCTATATATAAGAAATCCATTGAATAACCCAATCTCCCTTCAGCCATAGGACCTATGCCACATGATGATGGTCTTTCAGTACCAAAGTCACCAGAGACATGGTCTAGAGGTGGCAGACAAAGAGGTCATAATGCACAAGCCATGAATGGAAGATTGATACCAATACAGATTTTGAACCCTTTATGCTGAGTGAGCCTCATCTGATAACTCTCTGAGTCAAATGACCTGGTCAGAGACTGGGTTTGTCAAAGGCAAAAGCAGAATTTCTGGATTGAAGACTGCAAGGATGGATTCTGCTGTCACTAGGCACAAAAATTTCTGTGAAGGATGTTGATATTTGAGATGGATGTTACCCAGAATAACTGATGCCAAGATTAAAGGCGGCACTTTTGTTTGTCCCCAAATCAAATAGGTCATCAATGACAAGAAATGTGAAGAACTTCTGATGCGACTGGGGAAAATCACATGGAAAGCATGCAAGGATGCTGTTGAAATTTTTCTTGGCAACTATAAAGCACTGAACTATGTGCAGCTGGTTGACAACATGCTTTAAGCATACAAAACCATGAACTGCAACATGTCAATAAAGATTAATTTTCTGCATTCCCATTGAGACTTCTTGCCTGCAAATCTTGGCACTGTCAGTAATGAGCATGGTGAAAGGTTTCACCTGGACATTGCAGTCATGGAGAAACGGTATCAGGGCAACTGGAATCCATCAATGCTGCTGATTATTGAGTGAGAACCCCCAGTCACAGAGCACAAATGAAAATCATCAACAAAACATTTTAGCTTAGTTGAACTATTGCAAAGTGTCAGCATCGTTATGCAATTAAACAAATTAAATTCAATAAAACTTCCTAGTCGTAGGCTTTGGAAGCTTGTATGTTTCAATGGCATGGAGCTATAAGGTATGTTGGCTGGAGTCAGGGTCTTGTGCTTTGGCTCTTGATAGGGTCACCCATGCCAAACAGTTCAAAGGGTAGGGGCCAGACTAACAGTGGTCCACTGGTCCTCCAGATTAGAGGGTTCAGCTCAGGGCTAACAGACCTGACTGGTCAAAATATGATTGTTATGGAAAAAGCAATGAAGATTTGTTCTAAACAGACGAAGATGGAGGGCATATATTGCTGCCTGAAATGCCAGCGCCGTACCAGGCAATAAATATGTAAGTATTCAGTAAAAGATAATTTCTTGTTTCTCCAAATTCCTACATGATACAAGTAGTCTGAAATTATATTTGTGTTCATCCTCAAGCAGTCTATCATAATCAAAAAAAATTCTGAAGAAGCAACACTTCCGAAAAAAAATTTCTGTCCAGTGTTAAACCTATAGGGTAAAACAGATGTGCATGGGGTTCCAATCCAAAGGAAAGCAACCACGTCGGAAGTGGCTGTCCATTTCAAATTTATTTTACTGCTGGGAATAATATCTATATTTTTCATGCATGAATGGCAACAGTTCAGAGAGAAATGCCTTTTTCCTGTATGCTAATACATTTTGAATACAAGATCAACATCAATCAGTTGTATTATTTTTAAATAAACATTTTTTAAGGATAAGACTTGGTATTGCTTACAAATGATATTTGAAACAAGTCAGGAAGTTGTAATATAAAAATGGTGTTTCAGTCAAGCAGTCTTGGTCAGAAACTTCAAGTTCCTGGGTGCTAACATCTATCCTGAGCCCAACATATTGATGCAATTACAAAGAAGGCACAACAGCGGTTTATTTCATTAGGAGTTTAGGGAAATTTGGTTTGTCACAAAAGATCCTAGCAAATTTCTACCAATGTGCTGTGGAGAACATTCTGACTGGTGGCATCACTGTCTGGTAAGAAGGCACCAATACATAAGATCGGAAAAAAGTTGCAGAAGGTTGTAAACTCAGCCAGCTCCATTCAGTTTGCCATTCTACCTGTTCTTTCAGTCGACATCTTCTGGATAGATCATGAAACCTTATATTTCACTTCTTTTATGTCTTTTATGTTTGTTTTTCATCTTGGACGTAATTCTGGAACTGTTGGAGCCCATGATTTGCTCTTTGGAGATCATTTGGGTTTTCCAGTGGTCTGCGGTCTCCGAGAGGACTCCAGGAGGCTGGGACAGCGTGAGCAAACCTCACAGTGGGCAGGCTGTGAGATGAGGCACGAACTGATGTTTGATTCCATTTCACCAATTAAAGTTTCCATTGTGCGCTGATTAATGTGACAAGGGAGATTGACACATTGAAGCAAGTGCAGAGGGTGAGCGCTGCCTGCCTGCCGTTTGACCGCTCTGTACCGGAGAGTGGTGAGCCTGCCGCTGTTGCCCAGGCTTTACTGCATTTTGGATGTGGACTCGCGCTACAGACTTTTGTTTCAGTCTTATCGTTTTTTTATATTCTGTGTCTTTCACCCAATCTTTCTTGTTTTTTTTTGTGTACGTTGATGTGCCTGTTGCATTTTTGCTCTTTTTTTTGTGTGGGAGGAGGGATTTGAGTGTCAATGTGCCTCTCCGCTTTTGTTTGTTTTTTTTGTGGGGGTCGAGGGATTTGGGGGTTGAAATGCCTGTTATGTTTTTGTTCATTTTCTTGTGTGGGGAGGGGGTATTTGGAGGCTGATGATTGTGCTGCCATTCTTGGTTTCATGGCTACTAGGAGAAGAAGAATTTCAGAATTGTATACGTTGATATAAATGAATCTTTGTAAACTAGCCTCCCCACCATTCAGGATATCCTCAAAAGGCATTGTCTCAAGGTGGCATCTGAATTCTGATTCAGATCACATCTGTTAAACTGCATTCAATTTTAAACACTAAATTTCAGGAAAGTTCTTGTCAGGTGATACCAGATGGCTATATTTTCATCAATGAAAATATAGCATACCTGATCATTGCTTAAGCCCACTGAATGCAAAATGGTAGGTGAAATTCTCTTGTTATAATGGTATTTAGTAAACAATGTCCATCAATAATCAAGCTTATAACCCTGGAAATGGTCGCACTGCCACCAATACGGTGCTTTATGTTGAAACCCAATATAAAGTGATAAATAGGACCTTGGGAGACAGATAAATAAGATTATAACTAAGTTATTGCATTTAGGTATCATTCATTGCATGGACTGGCACCAGAGTTATGGCACAAGATACGCATGTACTGGATGTACAATGAAGAACATTCAGTTGCTTGCATCACAGCCTAGTATGGAGGCTCCAAAATACAACAAGAGACTGTTGAGGTTTGTAGACTCAGCAAGCTCCTTCACAGACATAACCTGCCCCACCATCCAGGACATCTTTCAGAGGCAGTGCCATAAAAGGTGGCATCCATCATTGCATTCCCTCACCATCCAGGTCATGCGTCTTCTCAATACTACTACCAGGGAAGAGATACAGGAGTTGAACACCCACTCTCAACAGTTAAAAACAGGTTCTTTCTCTTCACCATCAGGTTTCTGAACTGATCAGTCTATGAACACTACCTCATAATTCCATTTTTGCTCTATTTATATTTAATTTGATATTTATAACCATTTTAATGTTTATGTACTGTTCTGATGCCCCAAAATGGTACGTTTCACATCACATAAGTCAGTGATGATACATCTGATCCTGGTTCTGACAGGAATGTATGTGGAACAATGAAATCACAGAATGAAGTCATCTTTCAAATTTTCAGCACTTCTCAATGAATAGTTGCTATTTGAGAAGGGAAACAGTTTTCTGAACACTTCCAATGTGAGAACTATTTATCAGTCACTTAAAAGATTCAATCCAATCCTTTCTCACACGAATATAACACTATGGTCTACTAATTAATTTTAAATAAAGAGCAATACCTTCATGCATACAAAAAGTCATGAATAATATTAGCAGAGCCATGATACACTGTGGGAGAACCTTAATTTTGCAGAACAAATAAATATTCAGTGACAATGAATGCTTTGTACCAAAAGGTGAAATATGGAATGAGTTGCAGATTTGCTGGACTCATATTTTGACTGACAATTAAGGTTAAAATTAGCCACTTTGAATCATAAACTATTGCTCAGCTCCAGTGACTCAGCTATTAGAATTAGAACTTTATTTCTTACATCCATCTCACAACATGAGGGAGGAAAATTCTTTATGTTGCATATCTGTCACTGTGTACAACCAATAAGGAAGAGAAGTGTGGGAGGATATTGCCCAAACACTAAGACTGTATATATAATTGTTTTGTATACATGTATGTACATTGTACAGTTAGATATTCAGTCAGATCAATGTGTATTGATAAATCTGATGGTCTGGTGAAATAAGCTTCCCTGTAGCCCATTGGTCCTGGCCTAAATGCTGCGATACTGTTTGCTGGACAGAAGCAGCTGAAACAGTTTGAGATTAGGGTGGCTTGAGAAAAGTAAACTATCCATTTGTGAGGTAAGCAGTTTGGGTATACTTTCAGCAGACAAGGGAAAGGAAGGGCCTTGGCCCAAAACATTGACTGTTCATTCTTTTCCATAGATGCTGCTTGACCTGCCGAGTTCCTCCAGCATTTTGTGTATGCTGCTATAGATTTCCAGCATCTGCAGATTTTCTCAAACTTGTATACCTGACTGCTGTTCATCTCTGCCTCCTCTGCACCTGGAGTGGTTACTTGAAGTTCCTGCTTTGATTAACTAGAACTTCTGAATTAAGATCCAAACAAGCATCAAATTTCATTTCTCATTTGGACATACAAGTAAGCTAAAAGTTAAATAGAAAAGGAGGACAAAACACGACAGATGGTCTAACTCCTGCAACATCACAATATTTTGAACGTGCACCCAATTCATCAGAATAAAGCTTCTACCAGAGGCGGGAAGAGAGTGCTGAAGCAAAATTTAATGGAAAACTTTGGGTCAGAGGAACTTTTGTTCAGTGTGGTTGTATCTGTTTTGAGTGCAGTTGAATGTTGTGTCCCCTCAACTAGCCACAACTTCAAATGGTCATCCTCGATGGAAAGTGAAGTCTTTCTCATTCTTTCACAAGTAAATGCATATTAACTTGTTGCAAACCTTCTAAGGATGCACAGATTTGAAAATTCAGTTTAAAATGTTTCCTTCAGTAGTAAGACAGATGTTCATATTCAACAACTCGTGTCATAATGCAAACGGCGACACATTTCCAAATCACCCACAATGCTGACTTGAAACTACATTGCCATTCTCTCTTATCGCCAAGTGGAAATCGACTTTGCTCCCTAGGAAAGAACGCCAAGATATTAATGGCAGTTGATTGGAGCAGTTTAAGAAAGGTCTATGAATGTTTAGTAACAATGTTGGCTCAATACCTTAAGATGTGCAATCAGGGATAAGCAATAAATATTGGCCTTTGATTTTTTTTCTTACAACATGGAAGGAGACCATTGGCTCATCTATCAATACCAGTTCACAGAACAATGGCATATGTCCACTGATTTTCCCTGAAACCGATTCTCCCCACATTCCCATTAACTACTAACCAAATACACTACCAGAGTCTACTGTGTACCTATACTTGGGCCAAGTTACAATACAGTGCAAAAGTCTTAGGCACATATATATAGCTAGGATGCCTAGAATTTTGCACAATACTGTAGTAATTTTACGTATTGCACTGTACTGCTGCCGCACAAAAATACAAAATTTCTTGACATACAGTACATGATTGATGATAAACCTGATTCTGATATGGGTCTCTATAGTGGACTGAGAGGGAAGGGGGCAGGTAGAGGGGAATCATGGTTGGGAAAAGGGGAAGGGAGAGGGGAGGGAGCAAGAAGCAGAGAGTCACTGTAATGATCAATAAACTAATTGTTTGGAAATAATTGACCTTGCCTGGATTGTCAGGGTTGGGTACGTCTGCACCTACACCAACACCGCCGCTGGCACTCCTTCTCTGCCATCTGTCCCACACCCTTCCCACTCACCATTCGCATCATCATTTGCTCCTGCCAGATCTACAAATTCGCTCTCCGCTCCACATTGACAAATACAGTGCTGTGCAAAAGTCCTAGGGACCTTAGTTATATATATGTGCCAAAGACATTTGCACAGTACTGTTCACATACATCAACTAACCTACCAATGCAGATATGGAAGGAAACTGGAGCAAATCCATGCGGTCCAGACAGATAGTATCGAAGGTGAGGATCGTTGGTAATGGGAGGCAGCAGTTCTGGCTGCACCAGAGTAGCAATATTGATGGTCAAATCCATAGAGAAAAAATAAAAGGAAATTGTAAATAAATGCCAGGGCTCTTTGAAATTAAACCACTGAAAAAAATAATATCCTAACAATTCGCTTAGTGATCTGAGACAGGTGGCTACCACAGCAAATTAGAATGTATTATGTAGTAACTTCAACACAGCAAAATGACCCTGGAACAATGAAAGTACCCGAAGGGATGTTAGGATAGTCAACCAAATACTTGTCAAAGGGGATTCAGGAAGAAAATCCCTTGAGAAATCATGAAATGTTATCCAGATACTCCTCTTTCACAGCAATGTTGATGAAGCTCCTTAGAAACATAGAAAACCTGCAGCACAATACAGGCCCTTTGGCCCACAATACTGTGCCGTACATGTACTTACTTTAGAATTTACCTAGGGTTACCCATAGCCCTCTATTTTTCTAAGCTCCATGTACCTATCCAGGAGTCTCTTAAAAGACCCTATCGTATCCGCCTCCACCACCATTGCTGGTAGCCCATTCCACACACTCACCACTCTCTGCATAAAAAATTTACCCCTGACATCTCCTCTGTACCTACTTCCAAGCACCTTAAACCTGTGCCCTCTCAGCCATTTCAGCTCTGTGAAAAAGCCTCTGACTATCCACACGATCAATACCTCTCATCATCTTATACACCTCTATCAGGTCACCTCTCATCCTTCGTTGCTCCAAGGAGAAAAGGCCAAGTTCACTCAACCTATTCTCATAAGGCATGCTCCCCAATTCAGGCAACATCCTTGTAAATCTCCTCTGCACCCTTTCTATAGTTTCCACATTTTTCCTGTAGTGAGGTGACCAGAACTGAGCACAGTACTCCAAGTGGGGTCTGACTTTGGTCCTATATAGCTGTAACATTACCTCTCCGCTCTCAAATTCAATCCCATGCTTGATGAAGGCCAATGCACCATATGCTTTCTTAACCACAGAGTCAACCTGCGCAGCAGCTTTGAGTGTCCTATGGACTCAGATCCCAAGATCCCGCTGATCCTCCACACTGCCAAGAGTCTTACCATTAATACTATATTCTGCCATCATATTTCACCTACCAAAATGAACTACCTCACACTTATCTGTGTTGAACTCCATCTGCCACTTCTCAGCCCAGTTTTGCATCCTATCGATGTCCCACTGTAACCTCTGTCAGTCTTCCACACTATCCACAACATCCCCAACCTTTGTGTCATCAGCAAATTTACTAACCCATCCTTCTACTTCCTCATCCAGGTCATTTATAAAAATCACAAAGGGAAGGCGTCCCAGAACAGATTTCTGAGGCACACCACAGGTCACCGGCCTCCATGCAGAATATGACCCGTCTACAACCACTCTTTGACTTCTGTGGGCAAGCCAATTCTAAATCCACAAAACAATCGATCCCCTTGGATCCCATGCCTCCTTACTTTTTCAATAAGCTTTGCATGGGGTACCTTATCAAATGCCTTGCTGTAATCCATATATACATCTATTGCTCTATCTTCATCAACGTGTTTAGTCAGATCCTCAAAAAATTCAGTCAGACTCGGAAGGCACGACCTGCCCTTGACAAAGCTATGCTGACTATTCCTAATCATATTATGCCTCTCCAAATGTTCATAAGTCCTGCCTCTCAGGATCTTCTCCATCAACTTACCAAACCACTGAGGTAAGACTCACTGGTCTATAATTTCCTGGGCTATCTCTACTCCCTTTCTTAAATAAAGGAACAACATCTGCAACCCTCCAATCCTCTGGAACCTCTCTGGACCCCACTGATGGTGCAAAGATCATTGCCAAAGGCTCAGCAACCTTCTCCCTTGCCTCCCACAGCACCTGGGGTACATCTTGTCCGGTCCCGGTGACTTATCCAACTTGATGCTTTCCAAAAGCTCCAACACACCCTCTTTCTTAATGTCTATATGCTCAAGCTTTTCAATCCATTATAAATCATCCCTACATTTGCTGATCCTTTTCCGTAGCAAATACTGAAGCAAAGTACCGGTATTCATTAAGTACCTCTACTTTCTCCTCTGGTTCCATACACATTTTTCCAGTGTCATACTTGATTGGTCCTATTCTCTTGCTCTTCACATACTTGTAGAATGCCTTGGGGTTTTCTTTAATCCTGTTTGCCAAAGCCTTCTCATGGCCCCTTCTGGCTCTCCTAATTTCATTCTTAAACTCCTTCCTGGCAACCTCGTAATTTTCTACAGCTCTAACAGTACCTAGTTTCTTGAACCTTTTGTAAGCTTTTCTTTTCTTCTTGACTAGATTTTCAACAGCCTTTGTACACCACAGTTCTTGTACCCTACCATCCTTTCCCTGCCTCATTAGAACGTATCTATGTAGAACATCACACAAATATCCCCTGAACATTTGTTACATTTCTGCCATACATTTCCCTGAGAACATCTGTTCCCAATTTATGCAACCAAGTTCCTGCCTGATAGCTTCATATTTCCCCTTACTCCAATTAAACGCTTTCCTAACTTGTCTGTTCCTATCTCTCTCTAATGCTATGGTAAAGGAGATAGAATTGTGATCACTATCTCCAAAATGCTCTCCCACTGAGAGACCTGACACCCGACCAGGTTCATTTCCCAATACCAAATCAAGTACAGCCTCTCCTCTTGTAGGCTTATCTACATATTGCATTGGGAAACCTTCCTGAACACACCTAACAAACTCCACCCTATCTAAACCCCTTGCTCTAGGGAAATGCCAATCAATATTTGGGAAATTAAAATCTCCCACCATGACAACCCTGTTATTATTACAACGTTCCAGAATCTGTCTCCCTATCTGCTCCTCGATGTCCCCGTTACTATTGGGTGGTCTATAAAAAACACCCAGTAGAGTTATTGACCCCTTCCTGTTCCTAACTTACACCCACAGTAGACAATCCCTCCATGATTCCTCCTTTTCTGCAGCTGTGACACTATCTCTGATCATCACGTCCCCACCTCTTTTGCCTCCATCCCTGTCCTTTCTGAAACATCTAAAGCCTGGAACTTGAAGTAACCATTCCTGCCCTGCACCATCCAAGTCTCTGTAATGGCCACAACATCATAGCTCCAACTACTGATCCACGCTATAAGCTCATCCGCTTTGTTCACAATACTCCTTGCGTTAAAATAGACACATCTCAAACCATTGGTCTGAGCGTGTCCCTTCTCTATCACCTGCCTATCCTCCCTCTCGCACTGTTTCCAAGCTTTCTCTATTTGTGAGCCAACCGTCCCTTCCTCCATCTCTTCAGTTCAGTTCCCTCCACCCCCCCCCCCCCACAGCAATTCTAGTTTAAACTCTCCCCAATAGCCTTAGCAAACCTCCCTGCCAGGATATAGGTCCTCCTCGGATTCAAGTGCAACCTGTCTATTTGGTACAAGTCACGCATGTCCCAAAAGAGGTCCCAATGATCCAGAAATCTGAATCCTTGCCCCCTGCTCCAATCCCTCAGCCACGCATTTATCCTCCACCTCACTCTATTCCTATAACCACTATTGCATGGCACAGGCAGTAATCCCAATACTACTACCTTTGAGGTCCTTCTTCTCAACTTCCTTCCTCACTCCCTGTAGTCTGTTTTCAAGACCTCCTCCTTTTTCCTAGCTATGTCATTGGTACCAATATGTATCATGACCTTTGGCTGTTCTCCTTCCCACTTCAGGATACCGTGGACGCGATCAGAAACATCGCAGATCCTTGCACCTGGGAGGCAAATTACCATCCGTGTTTCTTTCTTGCATCCGCAAAATCACCTGCCTGATCCCCTAACTATAGAGTCCCCTATTACTGCAGCGTTCTTCCTTTCGCTACCCTTCTGAGCCACAGGGCCAGACTCTGTGCACTGTTGCTTCCCTCAGGTAGGCCGTCTCCGCACCAACAGTACTCAAACAGGAGTACTTATTGTTAAGAGGGACAGCCACACGGGTGCTCTCTAGTATTTGATTCTTGCCCTTCCCTCTCCTTAGCTGAATCGTGTTACTCTTCCTCAATATGCATAAGTATAGTTTTTACATCCATACTTTTTTTTTACTTGACCAGTTACTGGCTTAGTATCTCATCCAAAAATCTAAGGTCACAGCACTACATCAATATTGCACTGAAGCATCAGCCTATATCATAAGCTAAAGTTTTGGAATCTAAACTCACTACTTTTTTGATTCAAATACATATGGCACATGGATGATGCTCAAGTTGTACTACTTGGAAATAAGTTAGTTCAACTGGAGTATTATTATAATCTGAAATGGCTGTCTGTCACTGTTTTTTATTCAAATATGCATCTATTCACAGCATTATCTGCAAATTCACATGGTATAAGTTGAATAGACTGCACTCTCCAAAATGGTTTATATTATATAGAAAATATTATCTTAACCATTTCATTTGATCGCGTATATTTGACAAGTAATAAATAGTCAGCAATGGAGTTGCATACTGTACTACAGAAAGTAAAGCAAGGGTTCCCCACCTTTTTATGCCATCAACCAACACCATTAAGCAAGAGGTCATGGAACCACTGTAGTTCTTCGTATTACAAATCTATGTGAAATACTCTGATTGGCTGATCCCTTTTATTCCCTCCTCAGTCCCACTCCCTGTCCTTTTCCCCATAACCTTTGATGTTGTGTCCAATCAAGCACCTATCAAGCTCTGATTTAAATACACCCATTGACCTGGCCACCATAGCTGTCTGCAGTAATACATTCCTCATATTCACCACCCACTGGCTAAAGAAATTTATCCATATTTCTGTTTTAAAAGGATGCCCCTCTAACCTGAGGCTATGCCCTCTTGTCTTAGACTCCCTCACCATGGGAAACATCCTTTCCACATCTACTCTGTCTAGGCCTCAAAACATTCAAAAGGTTTTAATGAGATCCCCCCTCATCCTTCTAAATTCCAGTCAGTGCAGATCCAGATCTATCAAACTTTCCTTGTATGATAACCCTTTCATTCTTGCCATCGTCCTTGTGAACCTCCTCTGAATTCTCTCCAATGCCAACACATTTTTTCTCAGATGAGCTAACATTGTATTTGCCTTCCTCACCACTGATTCTACCTGCAAGTTAACCTTTAGGGTTTTCTGCACAAGGATTCCCAAGTCCCTTTGGCATCTCAGCTTTTTGAATTTTCTCCCCATTTAGAAAATAGTCTACACATTTATTTCTTCTACCAAAGTGCATGACCATGCATTTTCCAACACTATTTCATTTGCCACTTTCTTGCCCATTCTCCTAATCTGTCTAAGTCCTTCTGCAGCCTACCTGTTTCCTCAACACTACTTTGCCCCTTCACCAATTCCGTATCATCTGCAAACTTGGCAATAAAGCCATCTATTCCATCATATAAATCATTGGAAAACAGCATAAAAAGAAGCGGTCCCAGCACTGACCCCTGCAGAACACTAGACACTAGCAGCCAACAAGAAAAGGGTCCTTTTATTCCCACTCGCTGCCTCCTATGAATCAGCCAATGCTCTAACCATGCCAGTAATGTTCCTGTAATTCCATGGGCTCTTAACTTGGTAAGCAACCTCATGTGTTGCACCTTGTCAAAGGCCTTCTGAAAGTCCAAATATACAACATCCACTGCGTCTCCTATCTATCTATCCTACCTGTAATTTCCTGAAAGAATTCCAACAGGTTCATTAGGCAAGATTTTCCTTTGAGGAAACCATGCTGACTTTGTCCTATCTTGTCCTGTGTCACCAAATACTCCATGACCTCATCCTTAGCAATTGACTTCAACATCTTCCCAACCACTGAGGTCAGGCTAACTGGTTTATAACCACTCTAAGATCAGACAGTAAACACAACAGGCAATAAGGTAACTGAAGACCGGTAGAGGATAGCTGGTTCGATGAGTGAACAAAGGCTGTGGATGAGAGTTGGGATTAAATAGGATGCAGGTGATGAGTTGGAAACGAGAGGCAAGTGACTTCTCTTAGCTGGGTAGAGACTGGGAGGTGCTTGCCTGTGCAGGCCTGACATCTATTAGAAAATCTTCTGGATGTGAAATTAGTTCATTGGCAGTGATGTGCTTTGGGTGTCCCTGGCACAGGAGAGGTATTCTGTAAAGGAAGGTGTTTTTTTTCCCATTGCACAGTAGTTACATTAGTTAATTTCATGTAGTTTCTACATTAGCAACTCACCTCAGTCATCTACTACAACGAATGCTGAGCCCTGACTATATCAGCATACATTCATAGATATTGCCTCTTCTTTACCTCCTCAGCAATTTTTAATGTGTCGTAAGATTTTAGGAATTAAGTTGTGGCACATTACATTCTATTCTGGCTGCTTTTACAAATGCCATTGTGCATAACAACTCTTATATAAGGCATTTGATGTTTTACACTAGTTTGGCTTTTCCGATTCCCAAGTCTCATATTACATCCTCGTTTTTTTCATGGAATGTGAATTCCATAAACCTGTTTGTAGGGTTGTTTGCTGATACTGAAGATTAGGTCACAAACGTTTCATCACCAGTCAAGGTGACATCATCAGTGCACAACTGAGTGTTATTTCTACCAAGTGCTCGCGTTTATATTGGTCTAACTCAATGTTCTGATTGGAAGGCTGTCATGCTGACCTCTAGTCTCCACTGGGTCCTGGCCAACCTGATAGCTGAGTGATCTCCATTGGCTAATATCCCTGATTATTGATTGCTGAGAATGTTGGTTCTTCAGGTCTCCATGGCTCACCCCTCGGCCCCATTCTTGCAGACACATAGGTTCATAAATTGCGTACAGTTCAATATGCTTCTTAATAGAGTCTTCCATTAAGAACTTCAGTGGTTGGTAAGTTGATGGAGAAGATCCTGAGAGGCAGGATTTATGAATATTTGGAGAGGCATAATATGATTAGGAGTAGTCAACGTGGCTTTGTCAAGGGCAGGCCGTGCTTTGCGAGCCTGATTGAATTTGTTGAGGATGTGACTAAACACATTGATGAAGGTAGAGCAGTAGATGTAGTAAGGCATTGATAAGGTACTCCATGCAAGGCTTATTGAGAAAGTAAGGAGGCATGGGATCCAAGGAGACATTGCTTTGTGGATCCAGAACTGGCTTGCCCACAGAAGAGTGATTGTAGATGGGTCATATTCTGCATGAAGGTCGGTGACCAGTGGAGTGCCTCAGGGATCTGTTCTGGAACCTCTTCGCGATTTTTATAAATGACCCGGATGAGGAAGTGGAAGGATGGGTTAGTAAATTTGCTGATGACACAAAGGTTGGGGGTGTTGTGGATAGTGTGGAGGGCTGTTAGAAGTTACAGCGGGACATTGATAGGATGCAAAACTGGGCTGAGAAGTGGCAGATGGAGTTCAACCCAGATAAGTGTGAGGTAGTTCATTTTGGTAGGTGAAATATGATGACAAAAATAGTATTAATGGTAAGACTCTTGGCAGTGTGGAGGATCAGAGGGATCTTGGGGTCTGAGTCCATAGGACTCTCAAAGCCGCTGTGCAGGTTGACTCTGGTTAAGAAAACATACAGTGCTTTGGCCTTCATCAGTTGTGGGATTGAGATTAGGAGTCAAGAGGTAATGTTGCAGCTATATAGGACCCTGGTCAGACCCCACTTGGAGTACCATGCTTAATTCTGGTCCCCTCACTATAGGAAGGATGTGGAAACCATAGAAAGGGTGCAGAGGAGATTTACAAGGATGTTGCCTGGATTAGGGAGCATGCCTTATGAGAATAGGTTGAGTGAACTCAGCCTTTTTTCCTTGGAGCGATGGAGGATGAGAGGTGACCTGATAGAGGTGTACAAGATAATGAGAGACATTGATCGTGTGGATAGTCAGAAGCTTTTTCCCAGGGCTGAGATGGCTAGCATGAGAGGGCACAGTTTTAAGGTGTTTGGAAGTAGATACGAAGGATATGTCAAGGGTAAGTTTTTTTACGTAGAGAGTGGCAAGTACGTGGAATGGGCTGGCGGCGACAGTGTTGGAGGCGGATACAATAGGGTCTTTTAAGAGAGTCCTGGACAGGTACATGGAGCTTAGAAAAATAGAGGGCTATAGGTAACTCTAGGTAATTTCTAAGTTAAGGACATGTTTGCCACAACTTTTTGGGCCGAAGGGCCTTTATTGTACTGTAGGCTTTCTATGTTTCTGACTGAGCTTCTAAGAACTTTCTTGCTTTCTTGTTTTGTGCTTCTGCTCGGATTTTTGTAGTTTCTCAGTTGAACTTATGTCCTTGGATTTCATAAACCTATTTTAGGAAATTTCAACTAGAGTTCTGATTACTTTGAAACTGACTTCCACTCCATGAAATTAAGTAAGTGTTTAATGGATGTTGGGGTTCTCCCATCACATTGTCTTCCTCTTTCATTACAAATCTGCTCATTGCTTGGCCCCAGATCTCAGATGAAGAATATAGGAATTGTGTGTCTGAATTCTGGATTATGAAAGTGATGTCAATGGAAATATTTTACACAGAACTGTGTCTCTTTGTATTTTACGGGGGGAAATGGATACACACGTCATAAAGAGCAATAAACAGGAGTGAATAAAGAGCAGATTAGTGGAATTAGCTTCAAACATAATATCCACTGGGCTTTCTCAGTCACTGAAGACAAGAATAATATTGCACTTCAGTTTTGGTCTTTCGATGAACTATGCTCAAGTTGAAGTTAAATAAAAACTAGTGAACAAAATAAAGCAGAAATACTTTTTTAAGCAAAATAGATAACAGTTGTTGTAATTTAGAGGTTAGGTCTACACAGGAATGAACATTGTTTTTCATGATGGTATGGCATTTTTTAGTTAAACACATCAGAAATGACCAATGATACGTAACAAATACCGACATGGACCTAGAACATGAGGATGTTACAGTGCAATTACAATATTCTTTCAGTAAATAAAGAATAAGAAATAACTTTACTTATTGTTTTCTGGAAATTCATCAGAATTGATTTACCTTTCTTTCACTATATGAACTGTGACACTTCTATAAAATACCATATTAAGCAGACACAAGCAGATGCTGGAACTCCAAAGCAACACACACAAAATGCTGGAGGAGCTCAGCAGGCCAGGCAGCATCTATGAAAAAGAGTAGACAATCAATGTTTCAGGCCAAGACCCTTCATAGGACTGATGTATCCTGATGAAGGGTCTCAACCCGAAATGTTGACAGCTTACCTGCTTCCACAGATGCTGCCTGATCATATTAAGCAGACAATCCAAATTCAAACAGGCATTTTTAATGTTAAAATAGCTATAAAAGCAAATTGATATTTTTGCTGTGTTGACCATCACTAGAATTTTAATAGGCATTATTTAATAAGCATATTAATGTCATTTGCCACTGCTACTCAATATCAAGCCCATTAATTTGTTTATTTTTATCCAAATAGTCCATTATTAAACTGGTGAAAATAAGCAATGAGCATCTACATCAGCTCCTTGTTTTTAGAGTTACAGAAATAATACAATTCCTTGGTTTAGTAAGAAAGTACACAGTCTATAATAAATTAAATCTGAGTTTTCAAAAGAAAGACATTTGTAAATCTTTCTTATCTGACTAGAAAGTAAAATTAATGCATCTATTAGACTTCTGAGGCTGTCAATAATCCACATTCTTTCAAAATGCATTGGAAGAAGCCCATGTACAAATGAAGTCAGTGTCTGGATTTACAGAGAATCTGTCAAAATATCCTCATTACGAGAAAGCCTGAAAACCTAAACTACAAGATTTTAATATACTTTTGACAACATGTTAAGCAGATGTAATCAACATATGTCAAATTGAAAAACACATCAATATATCCAGTTCAAAGGGACAATTAATAAATGAACATTTATTTATTTTATTTATTGAGATACAGTGCAGAATAGGCCCTTCTGACTCTTAGAGCCACACCGCCAACCAATTTAACCCTACCCTAATCACGGGACAATTTACAATCACCAATTAACCTACCAACTAGTATATCTTTGGACTGTGGGATGAAACCAGAGCATCTGCAAGAAACCCATGCTGTTATGTTTTGTAACTTCAAATGATTAAATTCATTCAAATAAAGATGTGGGCAGTCAAAAATACAGGTGTAGTTCAAGTTTACTTTAAGAGAGGTGTGCACGTATCACATAGTAGTGTGATGACATATGCTGTATAACCCAAAATGAATTACCTAAATGAACCAATATATCATCGAATCAACCAATATATATACAAGATTACTCAAATATTATTGAAATATCAAATACATAGCACATGCGGTCATGAGGAGAACATGCAAATTCCATTGATAGCATTCTTTCCTAAGGCATTATTATCAGGGCATTTCTATTTCATAAAATTTGCCCAAATTTAACCTATCCTCTATCTCCAATATATATTCTTTATTCAAATATGTGTTCAGTTCTCTTACCATTCAATTCAATGCCCTTAAATTTAAATTGACACTTCCTTTGTTTTTTGCCCTAAATTCTTTAGCTTTTTCTGTCAATCTCTGCTTATTTAATGCAAGATATTCCTTCATATGGAAAACATAAAAATTGCTGATTCCCATTGTGTACACTGTGCTGCAATGTGTTTAATAGCAGCAGCAATTGAAATCAATATTGTAGCAACTAATATTTGGAAGTAACTTTCATTGCACTGTTTCAAATACTAGTTTAACACCTAAGTACAAATTATTGTATAAAACATAGAGTCATGTTCCTGTGACTTTGATCATAAAGAATTTTTGGAAACAATTTTTTTGCAATGCTCACAAATTTCTTTCAGATTTTTTGGTTTACCTATTCACTGCTTTTTGTGCACGATTTCAGGAACAGAACTGATGTCCTTGCCAGGTGATATAAATCAGAGTATAATTTATAAAGTAACTTACTCAAATTGGAGATAGACTGAGAACTTTCTTCCTTTTGCAGAAGGCCACAGAGAACATTCTTTCAATTCTTGCATAATATACGTGGAGGAAAGTGAATCCACATGCATCCCTTGTTTCAGAGTTTCTAAGAGCCTGCTTTTATGTCTTCTCTGTTTTCTCACTCACTTCTATGCAGGGATGCACATACCTTACTGATATTACATATGGTATGCTACAAAAGAATGTCTGTTCAAAGACATCTCTTGGAGTCGGGATTTTAAAACCTGATACTAAACACGTGCAATCAAAGCAGAGCCGTTTTCAACACAGCAATGAGAATTCTGAATGAATTTAGAAACAATATAATGCCTGGAGAACTATGTTCATTTGGAGTTATGATGTAAGACTGGAAGCAGTGCAGGGAAATCACCACAGATCCTGTAATCTGGAACAACAAATGACTGAACGAAACAAGATGATAGATCTAAACCCAGAGAGTTGACTGATGCTGCCTGACCTCTCTCTAACAGATTTTTTGTTGGTTGCCGGAAAATTGAGTCTAAAGAAAAAGTAGAAAACCTTAAGCCTAGAAAATGTTCTGAAAGATTTTATAATGGAAGAATTTTGGAAAATCAAGGACATGAAAGATGTAACTCCAGATTATTACTTCAACTTCAATGCCTTGTATTAGATTATATAGACACGACAAATTTAGGGCAGATACTTGCAAAATCTTCATGCAATCAATTATCCCAGGTGATTCAATAGAAGAATACAAAATAGTACAAAGTACAGGTTTTGGAATCATTTCAGAAACAATTCTGCAATAAGGTGGGTATTGATCATTCTGGGTTTGAAAGGCTTGTTACATGAAGAGCATTTGATGGCTCTGGGCCTCTACTCACTGGAATTCAGAAGAATGAAGGATGACCTCACCAAAAGCTATCAAAAGCTGAATGGCCTCAATAAATTGGATGTGGAGAGGGTGTTTCCTATGGTTAGAGAGTCTAAGACCAGAGAACACAGCCACAAAATAGAGGGGTGTCCTTTTACGATGGAGATAAGGAGGAAATTCTTTAGCCAATGAGTAGTGAATCTGTGGAACTCATTGCCAAAGGTGGCTGCGGAGACCAAGTCATTGGGTATATTTAAGGCAGAGGCTGATAAACTCTTGATTAGTCAGGGCATGAAGGGTTACGGGGAGAAGGCAGGAGATTGGGACAGAGAAAGAAAATGGATTAGCCATGATGAAATGGTGCAGCAGACTCATTTGGCCAAAAGGGCCTAATTCTGCTACTATATTTTATGGTCTTTTGTGCAATTAAGGTTTACCAGACTGATTCCTAGGATGGCAGGACTTATATAGGAAGAGAAATTGCATGAATGAGGTTTCTTTACTAGTGTAAAATAGAAATGAGAGGGGATCTCACAGAAAACTACAATACTCTAATACAACTAAATAGACAAGATAGAGGAATGAAGATTCCAGTGCAGAGATGTCTACAACCAGGGATCACAGGCTAGGAATAAAGGATTGTAGGATTGAAATGTGGAGAAATTTCTTCATCAGAGAGTGGTGAATCAATAGAATTCTGTACCACAGAAAACAATCAATTCAAAAAGTAGCTTTAAATTTATTTGATAAATATTGTTTTGAGTAAATTTTTGTAAGACCATTACAAGGATTTGACAGAGTTCTGACTGTTATGTAAGAAATCCTATAACCAAAAATTTACATTTCAACACCAAAGAGAAATCAAATTTGAAGCCTGCCACAGAGTGGGTCAAAACATAAAGCTCGTATTACTGAACAGTGCTCCAAGAAAATGTAAATATTTGGACCTAACACAGGTTCAGACTTTGAAAAACTCAGAATGGCATTACTGATAATAGTGCTTACAGAAATCACATTCATTATGATTAATGTTTTTGTGATTTTGGAAGACTTATGAGTCTCCTGTTGCACTACTCATGATGAACCAAAGAATATGATAACATTTATCTTATAAAAGAGGGTGCATGTGGATAAGAACAAAGCATTCAGTTAACTCAAATTTCACAGCTAGCAATTATGTCCCTTCATATTCCCTGAGCCGCCTGGATAATACAAGTGGATTCAGTGCCAATGCCATGTGTCAAATTCCATTGAAGATTGTCTGGAAGATTTGTTAACAGCCTGACGAAAAGTAAACATTCTTCTTATATTTTCCTTACATTTGCTTCCGACTAATATAGTGTCATGCTTACATCAATAGTTATAAATCCATTTGTCAAACCTTCAACATCAAATAAAATTTTCTGTGAAATGGCAAAATTCTGATTGCTCACATTGTTGTCATCAGAGGGTACCACAAAAAATTGCCCTCAGTTGACTCAGTGATTCTCAATGGGGGTGGTTACATGTCCTAAGGGGGCGTTAAGGGAAATAGAAGTTGTCAGGAGGACATTTAAGATTTTTTTGGAGGGGTCAGTAAATGGTAACCCTCTTAAGGCGCAAGACCTGATCGACCATTAGTAAAGCAGGCACTTCCAAAATAAATGATAAGGCACTAGAGCACAGGAAGAACCGTAGCTCTACAGGTAGTGAGTACTCGTTGTCACAACGCGTCTGAAACTCGACAATCCCATCTAAACTCACCAACCAAACAGACACTATTGGGGATAATGCATAAATTAGCAACTAGGGTGCCCAATAGTTCCCTTGACTTGCGACATGGAGTGAGTTTATGCAACTTAACAGTTGGTAAGTCAAGTACACCCTCTCAACTTTCTCGAAAGATCTATGGAAATCAGGTCGCGCAAAGATGCAGCACTGGCTGGAATCAAATGGCGAAATGGAGTCAACCAATGAACCTACCAAATCAAAGGTTTCTTCTTGGGTTTCCAAAGCAACCTCGGCTTCATACGTATGGCCAAGAACCATCTTTGGAGATATTGAGACCTTACATGATTGATTAATCGTGCTAACTGGAATAGTATAAAGGTACTTGCCGAACACCAGTTCTACCTCGTCTAACATTCAGATTTCAATCTGAATCCTTGTCAACATAATTTTTGCTGTTTTGATTGTTTTTATCTTGGTCTCACCGATCCTCTGTGTACTATTACTATCCATGTCAACTCGCTGCCATTGCCAACATCCGATAGGCATTCCAGTTTGTGTTAATTTTTTATTTTATTTTAATGGTGGATAAATTTTAATTTAATCAAATTTTAACTTAATGGTGGATAAATATGTATGACACAATCTCTATTAGTCTCAAGGCGGTTAAACCTTGAATTCTAATCCTGCTAAGAAACATAAGTTATAGAAAGTGTGTCAATACAATGTTACATACCTGGAGTATGGTTTTATTCCATTCCTGTCAGATCAGCGAAGCCCCATGTGTCTTATTTGTAATAATGTATTGTCTAACGAAGTCATGAAATTATCAAAATTGGAGGAACACTTCTGTAAAAAACACCCTGAAAAGGGTACTTATGGTATTACTCATTTCCAGAAGATGACAGAAGCTTTTGAAAAGTGTTGCACCATCGAGTCATTTGCCAAGAATCAGTGTTTCTTATAACATTTCCAAAATGATAGCAAATTATAGAAAATCTCATACAATTGTTGAAAGATTCTGCTGTATCAGAAATGGACACCAGTATTTTAGAATCAATTCTTCTGAGTAATAACTCTGTGTTCTAAAATTGAAAAATTTCTGAAGAGATTCCCTTTTGTAAAAAGTTCACAACAAATATCAATAGAGAATCAATCTACGCTCAAAATGTATATTGAGGATAAAAGTTTTCTGATCAGGCACATGATTTCTTGTGCAACAGGTGGAGAACAATTTATGACAGGTCACCATGCTGCTTTAGTGGCATTTATGAAAAAAGAGATTCCAAGTCTGTTTGCATTCCATTGTGTAATTCATCATCAACATCTTGTAGCCAGAAACCTCAGCCACCAACTTTTTTCAAGCATGACTCTTGTAATATTTGCTATCAGCAAAACTAAAGCTTATCCATTAAATAGCAAAATATTTCACCAGTTATGTCAAGATAATGATGAAGAGTTTAAATACTTGCTTCTTCACACTGAAGTGATTTGGCTGTCAAAAGTTGTAGAGAGCTTGGGAATCAAGATTGAACTTCTATGTAGAGATGTGGCATACCTAGCCAATCTGTGTGACAAATTGAACATTCTAAAGGTGAAGAATTGCAATTTAATTCAAGAAAAAAGTGCAGTGTCCACTTTTATTGGAGAATTGGAAATCTATAAGTAAAACATTGGAAGAAGAATGTTCTTATGGTTTCCCTGCATGGAAAGTATTGTACGCTCTTTCTCAGATGGTGATTTGCAAGGGTACTGCTTACACCTGCAGTCACTGAAGAAGGATTTTCAGAATCGATTCGAAGATTTGAATGATCTGGAAATTCCAGACTGGGTAATTAACCCATTTCTTTGCAAGGTGGAAGAACAGGAAGAGAGCTTGCAAGAAGAAATTATCAAAATTCAGAATGATGAAAAAGTAAAAATGCTTTTAAAGAATGTCGGCTGCTGTATGTAGCAACACTGTCATATGAAGTTTCCTGGTCTTTGGGGAAGAACCAAACTGTTCTTCATTGCAGTTCCATTGTCTTATCTTGTTGAAAGAGGCTTCAGTGCTGTGAGTCAGATCCTCACAAAAAACAGAAAGCCCTTGGACATTGTTACGTGTGGGGACTTAAGGCTTTTACTGTCACAACTTGAACCAGATATTTTAACTCTTTCTAAGAACCATCAAGCTCAAGGATTACATTGATATTGAAGCTGCTGTACAGTGCACAGATACTGTGTAAGCTAGGTTTAAACACAAATAAAAATTTAAAGCAGAATCACTTTTCTCATATTAGCATATGGTAGACATTTTTACACTATGGGGGTGCCTAAGAGGGGCATTGGAAAGTATGAGGGTGCTTTGGGGGTGGTGTTGGGCTAAAGAAAGATTGGGAAACACTGAGTTAACTTTATGGGCAGCACAGGGGCATAGGTACTGAGCAGGGTTCAATCCAACATTTGGTATTGTTTATATGGAATTTGCACAACTTTCCGGTGACCTGGTGAGTTTTCCACAGGAGCTTTAGTTTCTTCCCACATCTTGAAGACATGGAAACTATGTTTCTTGTTCTGATAAAGGGTTTTAGACCTAAAATAGGTCTAATAGGTAAAAACTGCTGAATATTTCCAGGATAGCAGTTTCTATTAATTTTTAAGAAATGTCTTACCAATTAATTTATGTTCTAACTCTCTTTATATAGAAATAAACCAAGTCATAAATTAAAATGGTTCCTCACAGATTTCTTCATCTTCAGCCCTTTACTTCTTCCACCTATCACCAGCGAGCTTCGCACATCATTCCCTTTCATCCCCCTTCCCCATACACCAAGCTTCCCCCTCTCACCAGGGTTCACCAATTTCCTGCCAACTTGTGCCTCTCTCCCTAACTTTTCATTCTGCCTACTGCCCCCTTCCTTTCCAGTCCCGATGAAGGGTCATCAACCGTTCATTTCCCTCCATAGATGCTGCCTGACCTGCTGAGTTCCTCCAACATTTTGTGTGCGTTACTGAAGCAAGTTCAGGTGATGTTTTGAAGCAAAGCCCCAGACCCTGTTAGCTAAATTAACAGTAGCTTGAAGCTTTGTATACAGTCAGAGGCTGTTCTGGATCTTCTGACATGTTTGGAATACTAAAACTGCCAATGCATTCATTCCATTACCTCAGCAGTATCCCACTCAGAATCAGCTTTATTGCCATTGGCATGCATCATGAAATTTATTGCTTTGTGGTAGCAGTATATATACTATAAGTTACAATAAAATAAATAAATAAGCAGTGCAAAAGAGGAATAGCGGGGTACTATTCATGGGTTCATGGACTATTCAGAAATTTGATGGCAGAGTGGAAGAAGCTGTTCCTAAAATGGTGAACAGATCTTTAAGCTACTGTACCTCTTCCCTGATGGTAGCACTGAGATGAGCATGATCCAGATGGTGAGGGTTCTTAATAGTGAGAGTATGTCCAGGATGGTGATGGCTCTTGTTGAGGTGTCCTATCACATGGATTCCACAGTTAGACCTTGAACAGGATCTCAGTCCCCATTGACTTTGGTGGAAATTGTAACATTGTAGATTAGTAGCTGACAGGGAAGGTAGTTCCTTGTCGAAAATAATTTCATTTCTTATATATGCTTTTCGTTCCTTTTTAAAAAATCAACGACTTTCCACTTGCTTATAATGACTTAGTTCAAAGTACATTTCAAAGATTCACTGCCAAAAGATCATAGCTGTCAAAGCACAGGAGGTCTTGTCACAGTTTAGTCTGTGTTAGTAGAGTCTGGAATGCTCCAACTGGTTAGCTTCTTACTCTTCCACATCTGGGATGGGTCAGGATAGAGTTGAAATTACCATAATTTCAAATCCAGAAACAGGTTACCATATTACATCAACCAGGTTGGATATAGTTTCTCATGAGAGCAAAATTCATATATTTTCACATCAGATTATTTGATTTTTATTTCTTACTTGTTTTTGTATCTTTGCAAACATTTTGCTTAATCTGCCCTTGGATAAAAATGTGCATCCTCTGAATTTCTATAATGAAGTCAGATCCTGCTGAGGTTTAGGCTGAAATTTGTTGCAAGCCTGGTGTGGGATTGCAGAAGTGGAAAAGCTCAGCAAGGTCAGACTCCACCACTATCCAGTCATGGTGAGAACTGATGGACGTGGCTTTCCAACCTGACCATCTGCTACCTTACAGTCACTCCCAGCCAGCCTCCTAATTCATTCCATTGTATTTTCTTGATAGCTTTTAACAAGTGTACTTTTTGAATATTTGTCAACTTGCTTTTAAATATTATTATATTCTGCTACTATATTTCACATATCCACAGTTCTTTATGCAAAACAAAATCTATATTTTTGGTGATGATGCTCAATCTACACAATTTGGTTATTCACAGACTGGCCATTGGAAATGGTTTCTCGCTACTGTTAAACCTTCACTAATGTAGAAAGACTGTAGTTGTGCATGTTATTCCAAACTAAATTCATTGAACAATAAATGTATGGAAAATCGGAATCAGATTTATTTTCACTGACGTATGGCATGAAATGTATGTTTCTGAAAAGAAGTACACTGCAAATACAAAAAAATCTATAAATTACAAAAAGAAATAGTGTAAAAAGGGAGTAACATACTCAGGGTTTGTTGACACTATCTTGTGCAGGGTTCAGAAATTACACGGTGGAATTGAAGAAGTAGTTCCTAAATTATTGAGTGTGGGTCTTCAGGTTCCTGTACCTCCTCCCTGATACTAGTAATATATAATGATTGTACGTTGTTGTACAGTATGTAGGTGAAGGCTCTGATGTATCACCAGAGATAGAGGTTACATTGCCTAAAATAAAACATGCAAAAAATATATATGATTTGGTTCCGTGTTACTGTTTTACACCTGGTCCATACGGATCCAATTAATTTTCTGCATTAATACAATGACAAATGTACTATACAATATCTGCTATGAGAACAAGCACAATGCAAAATTATCTCAATGCCCTCAGTTTTCTTGTTTTACTATGAAGGATAAATATACATTATCAACAATTTATGTGTCTCAGTGACAGATTTTTGTTGCTCTGCCCATTCTCTCTGATATCACCGACAATGAAAACACTATTCTCTAATGAATATTAAAACTACAAAAATGTTCCATTCTGATATTTTCATCTCTTTAATTTCACTTCCACTAATAAGATATCACTTCAAAATGTATACTTGTTTATTTATAACACAATTGTTTTAGCCACCATTTCCTGTTAAATACAGGAAGAAGAAAGGCAGTAGAAAGACTGAGGTAAAGATAACTTAAAATAATAACAGAAATTATACCAAAAGAATACAATGCCACAAAAAGGCATAAACAGATAAAATGTGATTATGTGCATTTTCACATAACCTGAGGTGAAATGGAATCAAATTACGTAATGAAGCTTCAATTATACAAAGATGAAGTATTCTTTCTTCCCCTCAAGCTCATTTAACACAGTCTTTAATTTAGTTTTCCTCCAAACAAATCAAGTAACCTACCTCTTCCATTCTTTCTTTTTCACCTGACCTTTCCTCCCTTGAACTGCAATTACATCATGTTGCAGAAGAACTCGTTTATATCACTGCATCACAGAAAACTACAACACTGAAGGAGGCTATTCAGCTCTGTGCAACAATTCAGCTAACCCTACTCCTCCACCCTCTGCCCATAGCCCTACATATTTACAGAAGATGTGAACATGTCTTCTACTATTTTGGAAAGTAAATCACCCAGTCACTGGACTGATACTTTCTGGTAAGGAGAAGGTGTTTAGTGAAAAAAATCTGACCTATTCTCCTGGTTGTTTTCTGTACAGCTTGTCACTCAAATGATGTATTTCAGCCCCAGTTACAGAAAATGCAGGCTCTGAGAATATCTCCATATGGTTGCCCTCCCTACTGTTGTTTTTTTTCTAAATTATGTTCCCGATAAAATGACAGCAAACTTTCCCAGCATAATTCTTTGATGCCTGTCACTCAATTACCAATGTCTACAAATTAATTTCTAACAGCCTACTACTGCATCTGTGGGCCTGGTTCACATTTGAAGTGACCAGTCAAAAGGTGCAGGTCAGTACATCAGTCATGGTGAGATCAGGAATCATAATGCTGGACGAGGGAAAGAGACAGGGACTGTTGGGTTTCACTGTAGGTGGGGAGAGGGAGGGGTGTGGAGGTCGAGGTTGTTAAAGGCAGACTTCCCACCCTGTCAGATTTGAGCATTTTGCTGGAAGTCTCAACCTCATAGCAGTCTGTGTCATGAATTTGTTTATTTTGCAAGACGTCAGATTCTCAAGTGTTTTGTGAGAAAGCTGACTTCTGAATTCTGTCTTAATGTGATGCACCATGCTGAATGCCCTGTTAAACTCACCTCAACATGTCTTTTACAGTCATTTAACCCACCATGGGCAATAGAAAAGTCACTGTAGCAAACAGTGCAGCGAGCAACACTCTCATTATTTTTGACCCCTATTAGGCAGGGGTACACTTTAGTGTAGTCTGGGGTAAAGTACGTTTTATATTTTCTGTTTTTGGAACACTCTGCCATGGTGCTGCAGGACACTGAACTGAACTGATGGACAATGAAAGAGAGAGAGAGGTCGATTGTAAAGCCCGCCCACAGAGAAAACTGATAGGTCTACTTAGCACAAAGAGAGACCAAACAAGATGCTCTCTCTGTCACTCTCTCGTTACATCTGTCACTCACTCTCTCTGTCTCTGTCTCACCCTCTCGCTCGCTCGCTCTCAAAAAAATTGATTTCCAGGATATTGTATATAATTTGTGGGTGCCAGGGTGCCGCTACCAATTTGTGGGAGACTCCCGGAACTTCGGGAAGAGGTGGGATGCCTGTAACGGCTTCAGGTTGGAGGTGGGATAGACACATTGGTATGGGGAATCAGGGAAGTGATATTACAAGGGGTGTTTCTGAGCTGAAAGTGAATCTGCCTGAAATGACACCCAGCATACAGTGTATCCGATTCAATGAAAATCACAGAAGTAACTCCATTGGAAGCATGTTCAGTGCTTCTAGTAGTATATCAGCCACCTTGAGGGCTGAGAAGGACTCAAACCAAACAATAAATCCTTGATCTCCTTACATGTCAATATTTCATAAAAATTCAGTCAAGTAGCTCATATAGGGGTGCCATTGTAGTGCGACGCTATTACAGCTCAGGGTGTCAGAGTTCAGAGTTCAGTCCCAGCATCCTTTGTCAGCAGTTTGTCCATTTTCCTGTGGATTGCATGGGTGTTCTCCAGGTGCTCCAGTTTCCTCCCACAGTCCAAAGACGTACCAATTAGTAGGTTAATTGGTCATTGTAAATTGACTTGTGATTAGGCTACAGGCTAAATTGGTGGTTGTCAATGATTGCTGGATTGAAGGGCCGGAAGGCTGTATCTCTAAAATAAAATTAAAAAATAAATGCTGTGCTGCATGTTCAAAAATTTTATGCCTTTACCTTTAAGATTAAGCCATTTTTTTCTATTTAATACTTGTTCCAGTTGGAAAAGTTAATTGTACACATTGTCCTCAAATTATAATTCAATAGTTTCTCAACTCAATTTCCTAAAACGTGGCCATGACATTGACCTAATGCTTGATTCCTAGAATATTATGTTGTAGTTGTTTATTATTTTCCATTGTTTTCCTCTCTTTATTAGTTCTTGGTATTGCTGTGTTTTATTTTAGAGTACTCCTAATCCTGTTGTCCAGGTATTACAATATTTTTCTTGACGTTACATTCTATTGCTTTCTACAATTGTTTTTCCATCCATTTTGGTTTTATTATCCTGTTTGCCTATCAGTTTATTTTCAAGTAAAGTAATAATTACCTCAGGAAGGACACCAGTTTTGTTTTAAATCTCTTCCTTATAACAGTAGAGTAGCAAAATTATCGGGCATTAAATGACTAAGCCCAACTAAGGCATTTCTCAGAACATAAAGTATAAAAGGAAAATATTCGAAGTACTCCACAATTTAATGTTAATGTTTCATGCTGGAAACCATTCATCTCTCCCTCCATGGATGCTACCTGACCAACTGATTGTTTCTAGCATTTCCTGTTTTAATTCAGAATTCCAGCATCTGCAGTTCTTTTTGACTACCAAACAGAAATGTTTGTATGTGTCCTAGAAACCATTAGTATAGGAATGAGACTGGCAGAGGTCACCTGCCTAACCTCTTGATTGAGGAACATTGAGCACCGCTGGGCATGAAGAATCCAAAAATAGAGAGAAAATATAACCAGTCAGGTGAGAAATTAAGCATAAAGAAAGGCATCTATTCTGTTTTCCTTGCATTTGAAAGATATTTATGCCATACATCTTCCTGTCTATTTCAGTAATAAGAAATGAGCATTGAGGTTATGAATTAAGCATAATTCAACATATTACCATACGAGATTAAAATTAATGAAAATTGCTAAAGTAACTTGCTTGATGGTCTACTGAACTTCAAGTATGAAACTTGAGACTATTTTTCTTTTCGTGTTCTTTTAGTTTTAGTGTAATATGTTAATTTTCTTATTTTTAATTTTTTTCTCTCATGTTAGAAGTGCATTTTTTAATTACAATTTCTTAAAAGAAGTATAAATCAACCCCAAGGTGATAGTTTAGTCCATATTTTTGTGCAATTTGGTATTACTTAATATCACAAAAGGTTATGTAACATTAATGCCAACCATAACAAAGCACATTTTTTTGGTTTATACACCAACATAAAAATACATGAAACACACAGAAAAATACGTTTTGAGATCAGCTTGCAACTCTTCCGCAGTAGCAGCAATCACAGCAAAGCTAAGCATACTATTAGAGTATAATCCATTTGAGTTCAGAAAGGAACAGCTTTCATTTTTTGTACTGCAATGAAGTGCAGAGGACATTTATAGCCTTTCTGCATTAAGCAAATATGAACGTGGTTTCAGAGAAAATTACTTCCGATAGTTAAATAACTGTGATGTGCTTTTTCCAAAATACTAATTCATGGTTTCACGACAACAATGCAGCACATGGAACGTACAAGATACGGCTGCTTCTTACGCAGTAGAACTTAGATGACAATAAGTCACACCATTAAAATACTTCAGAGAATTATACTAACACTGGATTATCATTATTGTCTTCTATTACCTTTGCGGGAGTTCATGCTGCCTGAAGACAAGAAGCATAGCACCATCATAGCTGTCATATTGTACACACGGCTAGAACACTGACAATCGCTGTTCTAGAGAGCTCCATCATTCTGGGAGCTTTTATACAGCAACACACCAGACTGCTGCCGGAGATATGAAAAGCAATGCAGACATTCAGATAGAGGTTCAGTGCTACAGACCTATCTTGTGCTGGTTCCTTATCGGGATCCCAAACAGGGTCAAAGCTGAGCATGTTTATCATTGCATTCTGCAGGTGTCAGATCAGAAAAAATACCTGTGTACAGTTGGTAAAGTTAGCAGGAAATGCACTGATTGCAATGTGAGCATTATTCTTCTGTTAATGTAAACAAAAATAGCTTTGTTTTTTTTTAATTTGGGAATATCGCTTTCTGGATATCAAGGAAACATGCAGCTTATATATTTTAGGAAAATTCAATATTGGTGAAAATGGTTGAAAATTCTTGAATACTTTTACTCATAATGGTTAGTGAAAAGAACTACATTACTAACCCTTTTTGCCTTTTAAAATCTCTACAGCACAAACTTTAAAAATCAGACTTTCAAAAGGTCACTGCAATGACACTATTTGTAGATCCGAACACATTTGTCGTCATAATTAAAAATAGAAATGGAGGATATACTCAGCAAATCAGACAGCATCTTCAGAGGGAAATGCAAAGGCATTGTCTACTGAGTCAGGGTGGGTGGAAGTCAGAAACAGGAAGGGGTCAATAAGTCTACTGGGTGTTTTTATAGACACCTAGAGTAAGAAACATCAAGGAGCAGATAGGGAGGCAGATTCTGGAATGGTACAAAATAATAGGATTGTTGTGATAGGCAATGTTAAATTCCCTAATATTGACTGACATCTCCTTAGAGGAAGGGGTTTAGATGGGGTGGAGATTGTTAGGTGTGTTCAGGAAGATTTCCTGGTGCAATAGGTAGATAAACCAGCTAGAGGAGAGGCTGCACTTGATCTGGTATTGGGAAATTAACCTGGTCAGGTGTCAGATCTCATGGTGAGAGACTTCATCTCCTTTGCCATAACACTGGAGAGGGATAAGAGCAGACAGTTTGGGAATTGGGGTAGGGAGAAATATGATGCTATTAGGCAGAAACTTGGGAGCTGATGTTCTCAGGGCATGGCAGAAATGTGGCAGATCTTCCATTGAGGCAGGGAAGGGATGGTAGGGTAAGACAACCATGGTGTACAAAGGATGTAGAAAATCTAGTTAAGAAGAAAAGCTTACGAAAGGTTCAGGAAACTAGGTACTGTTAGAGCTGTAGAAAATTACAAGGTTGCCAGGAAGGAGCTTAAGAATGAAATTAGGAGAGCTGGAAGGGGCCTTGAGAAGGCCCTGGCAAACAGGATGAAGGAAAACCCCAAGGCACACTACAAGTATGGGAAAAGCAAAAGGATGAGCCATGTGCGAATAGGACCAATCAGGTGTGATAGTGGAAACGTGTGCATGGAGTCAGAGGAGGTAACGGTGGTACTTAATAAATAATTTGCTTCAGTATTCACCAGGGAAAAGGACATTGGCAATTGTGGGGATGACTTACAGTGGACTGAAATGCTTGAGCATATAGACATTGAGAAAGAGGATATGCTAAAGCTTTTGAAAAGCATTAAGTTAGATAAGTCACCGGGTCCGGATGAGATAAACCTCAGGCTGTCAGGCTACTCTGGAAAGCAAGGGAGGAGATTGCTGAGCCTCTGGCGATGATCTTTGCATCATCAATAGGGATGGGAGAAGTACCACAGGACTGGAGGGTTGCAAATGTTGTTCTTTTGTTCAAGAAAGGGAGTAGAGTTAACCCAGGAAATTATAGACCAGTGAGGCTTACTTCAGTGATGGGCAAGTTGTTGGAGAATTTCCCAACAGGCAGGATTTATGAGCATTTAGAGAGACATAACCTGATTAGAGAAAGTCAGCATGACTTTGTCAAGAGCAGGTTGTGCTTTATGAGACTAATTATTTTTTGAAGATGTAACAAAACACATTGATGAAGGTAGAGCAGTGGATGTAGTATATATTGATTTCAGTAAGGCACTTGATAAGGTTTCCCATGCAAGGCTCATTAGGAAAGTAAGGAGGTACGTGTTCCAAGGAGACCTTGCTTTGTGGATCCAGAATTGGTTTGCAAATGAGGCAAAGGGTGTTTGTAGATGGTTCATATTCCGCATGGAGGGCGGTGACCAGTGGTGTTCTGCAGGGATCTGTTCTGGGACCCCTCCTCTTTGTGATTTTTATAAATGATCTGGATGAGGAAGTAGAAGGGTGGCTTAGTAAATTTACTGATGACACAAAAGTTAAGGGTATTGTGGATATTCTGGAGGGTTGTCAGAGGTTACAGTGGGACATTGATAGGATGCAGAACTAGGCTGAGTAGTGGTGGATAGAGTTCAACCCAGATAAGTGTTAAGTGGTTCATTTTGTAGGTCAAATTTGAAGATAGAATATAATATAAATGATGAGACTCTTGGCAGTGTGGAGGATCTGAGAGATCTTGGGGTCTGTTGATAGGACACTCAAAGCTGCTGCGCAGGTTGACAGTGTTGTTAAGAAGGTGAATGGTGCACTGGCCTTCATCAACCGTGGGATTGAGTTCAAGAGCCACAAGGTAATGTTACAGCTGTATAAGACCTTGGTCAGACCCAACTTGATGTGGATAGAGAGAGTGCAGAGGAGATTTACAAGGATGTTTCCTAGATTGGAGAGCGTGCCTTATGAGAATAGATTGAGTGAACTTCGCCTTTTCTCCTTGGAGCGACATAGGTGACCTATAGAGATGTATAAGATTTGTGTGATTTAATCACACAAATTGATCGTGTGGATAGCCAGTGGTTTTTTTCCCAGGGCAGAACTGGCTAACGTAAGGGGGCATAGTTTTAAGGTGCTTGGAAGTAGGTACAGGGTGGATGTCAGAGGTAGGTTTTTCACACAGAGAGTGGTGGGTGTGTGGAATGCACTGCCAGTGACAGTGGTAGAGGTGAATACAATGGGGTCTTTTAAGAGACTCTTAGATAGGTACATGGAGCCTTGAAAAATAGAGGGTTATGCAGTAGGGAAATTCTAGGCAGCTTCTAGAGTAGGTTACCTGGTCAACACAACATTGTAGGTAATGTGCTTTAGATTTCAATGTTCTGTTTCTATGTTCTATGTTTCTAATTGATAAGAATTCATTAGTTTCAAAAACAACACTTTGCTTAAAATAATAATAGTTTCAATCCACATTAAGAACTTTAAATATTTTCTGCTTTCATTGTGAATGCATTTTACAACTTACAGTGTCTGTAAACGTTTCAGTTAGCTATGTTATGATTAATAGCCAGCACAGACCATTTGAAGATATTCTGATTATTGCTATCTCTTGCTTTGTAGAATTTCTGTTTGATTACATGGGTTATATTTGCTCTAAGCTAATTTAAACCAATTTACCATTCTTGGGAGATTTTAGTTTCTGCAAATTAATTGCATTTACATCATAAGCCATAGCAGCAGAATTAGGCCATTTGGCCCATTGAGTCTGCTGTATTTTCCCTCTCAGCCCTATTTTCCTGCCTTCTCTCTGTAACCTTTCATCCCCTTACTAATCAAGAACCTAAAAACCTCCACTATAAGTACCCATAATGACTTGGCCTCCACAACTGTCTGTGGCAATGAATTCCAGAGATTCACCACCCTCTGGCTAAAGAAGGTCCTCCTCATCGCTATTCTAAAGAGACACCCTTCTATTCTGAGGCTGTGCCCTCTCTTTGCACCTACTCTATCACCAATTCATTCCTGAGATCATTCTTGTAATCCCCTTCTGGATCCTCCCCAATACTCGCACATCCTTTCTTAGGTAGGGGGCCCAAAATTGTTCACAATACTTCAAATATGTCTGACAAAGGCTTTATAAAGTCTCAGCATTATATCCTTACTTTTATATTCTGGTCCTATTGAAACAAATGCTAACATTCCATTTGCTTTCCTCAATACTGACTAACACCTTTATTAAAAATAAAGGACCAATATGAATGCTCAGCATTTGTCTGTTGTTTTGACTTACAATCAACATCAGTCTCAAGCAGATAAGAAATTGTACGTTCTCTTGAGTATTCACTGCTGTATTTCTCCAAATATTTTAAAAAGTAAAATTTAAATTGAATTGAATTTAGTGAAATTGGCAGATTTTCAGAGGTGACAAACTTCTAATTTGCAAAGTGGTTTTACATTACAAGATCCTCTGCAACCCCAATTACTTAACTGCCCCAAGTTAATTATACACATCTGCATCTGCTGCATTCAAAATGAATAAGCACTATCATTCAGTCAAATTTCTTGAGCCAGTGCTCTAATAGCTATATTATAATAGCTCTATTAGCTATAGCTATGCAAATAAATGATCCAATTTACCATTTATAAACCACTGAAAATCATTTATTGCATTTATAAATTCCATTTCAAATAACAAATTGACATTGTGAAGGAACCCTTATATAAAACAGGACTTGACAAATAAACACAAATATGATCTTTGTGGGGCTTTTTGTCATTAATACCATTAAACATTTGGCTGTTCTTGGCTTACAGATGAAAGGGAATAGGGAAAGTTGTATGCCTTTTACCAAAATAATTCTTTTTGCTCTCTGTTAAATGCATGCATATTTTGGAGGGATTTTCTTCACTAAATTTTCCTCTCTGATTGATCAAAATTATGTTTAATGCTTAGGTTGGAAAGACAAACATCTGCTGCGATCGATCATGATATCTATTCTTCGTGTGACGAAAGTTGAGATAATCTCTCAATTTTCTCCCATAAGCAAGTTTTTGATCTTTAATAGTTACATTTGCTACATTATACTTTCACTGTTTGCCAATGAAATCACACAAAATTTTCTTCCTAATTTCCATTTTATCCCAAATCCAACTGAAAACATGGAGTATATATCTAAATGCATAATGTAAACAGTTCCCTTTACATTCCACAAAATACCTCTTTAAGCATAAAAATCTGTCTGTTTTATTACTACTGGCATTAATGTTCTACTTGATTTCTCCCTCTAAGTAAATCATCTGTGAAATTTTATTTCCTAATTTCTTCAGCACAAGAGGAAGAAGGAGGAGGTGGAAGCAGATGGAATGCCAAAATGTAGCTAGGCAGAAGTGTCTAGATGCTGTTTACCAACTCATCAGAACCTGTGCATGCATAGCATCGTTGGTCATTTGCCAAAATGTGGAGTAACCAAATGTCAAAAATGTGATCTCAATGTGAATTGCAGTTGAAGCCCGAACTTCGAATTTACATTATACTCGCATATTCAAAGACAGTCTGGCTTTCTGATTGATCAGGAGAACCCTGAACCAAAGGATGAAGCCATTCCAGGCCAATTATCAACAGGAAATGCTTTTAAATGGCTGCACTCATCATGGTTATGTTGGGGAAGGGAACCACATCAACATAAAGTTGTGGCATCTGGTATATGCATATCTGACAATAATTTACACTTTAAAAGAATACTTCTTCATTAGAATGAGCTAAAAGCATGGTGAGAGTCACCTTTCCTCTCAGCACTACAGCAATTTGAGGAAGTTGATCACCACTACTTTCCTAATGGTAATCCGGATGGCTGATAAATGCTGTCCTTACAAGTGATAACTACATGCCATAAATAATTTAAAAAACACAATGGAACAGGTGCTTGATTTCCTCATCTAGAAGCTTTACAGACCACAAATACTTCAACCAATTTGACATGCACATTAATATATATGCTTTGCTGTGAGGAAAAGCATTTCAAAGCCTTATAACTGTCGGAAAGAAAGTTTCTCCATCATGAACAGTTGGCTCTTGTTCTTAAATAGTGATCCCTAGTTCAAGATTTTTCAACAAGTGGAAACAATCTTTCCACGTCTCCCTTATCAAAAACCCAACTATATCTCCAAAATGAAGAAGTTCACATTTTCCCACATTATACCTCATATCCTACACCACATTTTGTCCCTTCTGTCCCTTCATACAATTAATTTATTTCAACCGAAAGACATTGAAGCTCCTGTGGCACACCGGTCATTCCATCTTGCCAACAAGGATAGAATGACCAATGTGCCACAGGAGCTTCAATGTTCACACTGTTTCCTCTTAGCCAGACAATCTCTGATGACAACAATGTATGACCATGGGCGTTCATTCGCCACAAACCTTTGATGCAGAATCTTACCACGTGCTTTTGAAAGTCCAAGTATAATTTGTCCACAACTTCCTATTTATCAACAACACATGCTATTCTTCTAAACTGAGAAAACCTGTAGATGCTAGAAATCCAAAGCAACATATACAAAGTGCTGGAGAAACTCAGCTGGTCAGGCAGCATCTACGGAAAAAAGCAAAATGTCGACGTATTGGACTGAGATCCTTCCTCAGGACTTAAGAATGCTGCCTGATCTGCTGAATTCCTTACTCTTCCAAGGAACTGCAATAATTTGGTCAATCAATTTTACTTTCATAAAGATATCTGTACTTTCAAATTTTCTAAGTGTCCTACAATAACTGTTCTAACATGAGTTTCTAAGAATTTCCTTAGTTGTACAAAGAAAAAAAATACCAGCATTAATTGTTTCTTATTGGGCGTCTTGTCCCTGACTGTGCATTTGTTGTGTTACCTTGGAGAGAACATCAAAAACTCCAAAGAAGGGATTAATGGAAACTATTATGAGAAAGGAAACACCATCAGAACTCAAACAGTGTCAGGAAAAAGCATGCAAATATACAATATGAGGTATTAGAAAGTATTTTGGAAAGGAAATGAAAAGGAAAATGGCTTTACATCCTTGGAAAGACAAATGATGACTAAAAAGGGGGTCAAAGGTAACTCTTTTTAAAAGGTTGAAGAAGAGGCAGGGAGATTTTGAGAATAAATACCAAATTAGACATTGGAATCCAATGTTATTTGTATACCACTGGTGCTGAAGAGAGGGTAATGTGCAGAAAGTCAGGGATAAAAACAAAGTTGAAGTGATGTGTAGGTGACTTATATAACTCAAAATCAGTCATGACTTAACATAATTCCATTTGAATTCCGGGACTGTTTTGCTTGCGGGGAAAAGAATAAACTCCCTAAGATTCTTGACCAAATGTTATCAAGCTTTAGTTTTATGTGTCTTTATAAAAGTCTTCTCTGCAATTTCTTTGTTAATGATGATAATGATTATGAAACAGTAATTCCATGTTCAAGATACAGGATTCAGGATTGTTTCATGTAATTTCCAGTACACAAGTCTAAAGGAGATTGAAATAATTGTGCTACATCAAATGAGTGCAACAAAAAAAACCAGAATAAAATAAAGAACACAATAATAAAGGCACACTAGAACACTAGAATACTACAGCACAGTACAGGCCCTTCAGCCCTCGATGTGGTGCTGGTCCATATATTCCTTAAAAAAGGTACTAACCCCACACTACCCTGTAACCCTCTATTTTTCTTTCATCCATGTACCTATCCAAGAGGCTCTTAAATACCCCTAATGTTTTAGCCTCCACCACCATCCCTAGAAAGTCATTCCAGGCACCCACAACCCTCTGTGTAAAAAAAAACTTACCCCTGATGTTTCCCTTAAACTTCCCTCCCTTAACTTTGTACATATGCCCTCTGGTGTTAGCTATTCATACCCTGGGAAACGGGTACTGGCTATCCACCCTATCTATGCCTCTCTTAATCTTGTAGACCTCTATCAAGTCCCCTCTCATCCTTCTACGCTCCAAACAGAAAAGTCCCAGCTTTGCTAACCTTGCCTTATAAGAGGTGCTTTCCAATCCAAGCAACAACCTGGTAAATCTCCTCTGCACCCTCTCCATAACTTCCACATCCTTCCTATAATGAGGTGACTAGAACTGAACACAATACTCTAATTGTGGTCTCACCAGAGATTTGTAGAATTACAACATGACCTCTCTACTCTTGAACTCAATCCCCCTATTAATGAAGCCTAGCATCCCATGGGCCTTCTCAACTATCCTACCAACCTGTGCAGCGACCTTGAGGGACGTATGGATTTGAACCCCAGGGCCCTCTGTTCATCCACACTCTTAAGTAATAGACCATTAATCTTGAAATCAGCCTTCTGATTTGTCCTTCCAAAATGCATCATCTCACACTTATCCGGATTGAACTCCATCTGCCACTTTTCTGCCCAACTCTGCATCCTGTCTATATCATCTTGTAACCTTCGACAACCTACAGCTCCATCCACAACTCCTCCAATCTTCGTGTCATCCACAAACTTACTCACCTATCCTTCCATCTCCTCCAGGTCATTTATAAAAATCACAAATAGCAGGGGTCCTACGACAGATCCTTGCAGCACTCCACTAGTCACCGACATCCAGGAAGAATACTTACCTTCCACTACTACCCTCTGCTTTCTTCCTGTAAGCCAATTGTTTATCCAAACAGCCAAGGTTTCACTGATCCCATGCCTCATGACTTTCTAGATGAGTCTCTTGCGGGGGACCTTGTCAAACGCCTTGCTAAAATCCAAAACACAAAGTACACTGCAGATGCTGTGGTCAAATCAACATGTAAAAACAAGCTGGATGGATTCAGCAGGCAGGGCAGCATCCGTTGAAAGGAGCAGTCAACGTTTCCGTAAAATCCATGTAGAACACATCTACCGCCCTACCCTCATCAATTTCTTTTGTTACCTCTTCAAAAAACCTCTTCCTCTTCCTTGTTACCTCTTCTTCTTCCTCTTCCTTGTTACCTCTTCAAAAAACCTCTTCCTCTTCCTTGTTACCTCTTCCTTTTTGTAAATATATCCTTGATAACACTTAGGCTAGTGCTAGTAATGCATTGGGCAGTTTTGACTACCTATAGTAGAGCATTCCTGTACCTTGCAAAGCTTTTTCCATACCATGCAGTGATGCAGCTTGTTAGGATATGTTCTACTGAGCATCTATAGAAGGATATGTGTTTAGATGCCTATATTCCAGATCCCTTCTGTCTTCTCAGAAAGTAGAGCCGTTGAGGAGCTTTCCTGATTTTGCGTAGGATGTGTTCTGAGACCAATAGAGGTGTGCAAGATGTGTACTGCCAGAAGTTTGAAAATGCTCGCAGTTTCTACTGCTGTGCTGTCGATGTAAAGGGTGTGAGTGATTGTGAGTTCTCCTGAAGTCGATAATCACCTCCTCTGTCTTGTTGACATTGAAAAAGAGGTTACTTGCCTGGCACCAGGCCTTGAGCTCTTCTACTTCCTCTCTGTAGGCCATTTCATTATTATTGCTGATAAGCCTCACCACTGTGGTGTCATCAGCAAACTTGACAATGTGATTACTTGGGTGTTTGGCTGTGCAGTCATGTGTGAGCACAGTGTACAGCAATAGGCTCAGCACACAGCCCTGGGGGGTGCCCATGTTGAGGATGTGGGGGAGAGAGAAGCAGATTATCTGAGGTCTGTTCATTAAGAAGTCCAGTACCCAATTGCATGATGGTGTAGCTACACTGAGGAGTAGGAGTTTTTTCCACTAAGGTCAGTGGGACAATAATGCCAAACTGAAATTCATAGAACATAGAAATCTACAGCACATGACAACCCCTTCGGCCCACAATGTTGTGCCAACCATGTAACCGACTCTAGGAACTGCCTAGAATTACCCTACTGTTTAAAAGCCCTCTATTTTTCAAAGCTCCATGTACCTATCTATGAACAACACACACAAAATGCTGGTAGAACACAGCAGGCCAGGCAGCATCTATAGGGAGAAGCACTGTCGACGTTTCGGGCCGAGACCCTTCGTCAGGACTAACTGAAAGGAAAGATAGTAAGAGATTTGAAAGTAGTGGGGGGGAGGGGGAAATGCGAAATGATAGGAGAAGACCGGAGGGGTGGGATGAAGCTGAGAGCTGGAAAGGTGATTGGCGAAAGTGATACAGAGCTGGAGAAGGGAAAGGATCATGGGACGGGAGGCCTCGGGAGAAAGAAAGGTGGGGGGGAGCACCAGAGGGAGATGGAGAACAGGCAAACAACTAAATATTTCAGGGATGGGTTAAGAAGGGGAGGAGGGGCATTAACGGAAGTTAGAGAAGTCAATGTTCATGCCATCAGGTTGGAGGCTACCCAGCCGGTATATAAGGTGTTGTTCCTCCAACCTGAGTTTGGATTCATTTTGACAATAGAGGAGGCCATGGATAGACATATCAGAATGGAATGGGACGTGGAATTAAAATGTGTGGCCACTGGGAGATCCCGCTTTTTCTGGTGGACTGAGCGTAGGTGTTCAGCAAAACAGTCTCCCAGTCTGCGTAGGGTCTCACCAATATATAAAAGGCCACACTGGGAGCACCGGACACAGTATACCACACCAGCCAACTCACAGGTGAAGTGTCGCCTCACCTGGAAGGACTGTCTGGGGCCCTGAATGGTGGTGAGGGAGGAAGTGTAAGGGCAGGTGTAGCACTTGTTCCACCTACAAGGATAAGTGCCAGGAGGGAGATCGGTGGGAAGGGATGGGAGGGGGGGGAACGAGTGGACAAGGGAGTCACGTAGGGAGTGATCCCTGCGAAAAGCAGAAAGGGGGGGGGGGGAGGGAAAAATGTGTTTGGTAGTGGGATCCCGTTGGAGGTGGCGGAAGTTACGGAGAATTATATGTTGGACCTGGAGGCTGGTGGGGTGGTAGGTAAGGACAAGGGGAACCCTATCCCGGGTGGGGTGGCGGGTGGATGGGGTGAGGGCAGATGTGCAGGAAATGGGAGAGATGCGTTTGACATCTACCTATCTATGAGTCTCTTAAAAGACCCTGTTGTATCTGCCTCCACTACCACTGCTGGCAGTGTGTTTCGTGCACCCACCACTCTTGTGTGAAAAACTTAACCTCTGACATCCCCTCTCTACCTAGTTCCAAGCACCTTAAAACAATGCCCCCTTGTGTTAGTCATTTCAGCCCAGGGAATAGACCCTCTGGCTATCCACATGATCAATGCCTCTCATCCAGAAACAGCATTCCAACTAATTGTCCTTGTTTTCAAGGTGTGTCGGGCCAGCTGCATGACAGATGCTAGGGCAATTGTTGCAAAGCAGTTCTGTCAGTAAGCATATTGGTGAGTGTCCATTGTGTTAGGAATAGAGTTTTTGATGTGTGCCATTACCAGCCTTTCAAAATAATTCATGATGATTGGCGTCAGTGCCACCATGGTATTGGCGATAGATAATATAGCAGTATTTAGCATATATACATGATTGTGTTAGCAATGATATTCCCATTAATTGTTGAAGCCACAGTTGCTGAGAAGAGTGCAGTATATTGCCTAAACAAGGAGACATAAGAAATTTCAGATGCTAAAATCTGGAGCAAAAAAAACAAGCTGTTGGAAGAATTCAGTGTGTCAGGCAGCATCTGCAGAGGAAAATGAACAGTTGACATTTCAGTTCAGGGCCTTTCATCTGGATTGAAGAATACAGGGAAGATTATTAATGTAAAGAAGTGAGAGGAAGGGGGTAGAGCAAGAGCTGGTGAGTGATATGTATGTCCAGATTTGGAGGGGTTGATTGGTCAATTGGGTCAGGTGGAGAACGGAAGGGTGAAAATTGCAATAGCGTCAGTAAGGGGCGACAGATTATGTAATCTGATAAGAAAGTAAGGTAAAAATAAACCAAATAATGGGAGTATAGTGGGCAGATGGGAATGGTGGGGTGGCAGTAAGAAACTGAGAGATGCATGCCTAGGATTGGTTGGTTGAAATAAGGGTGTGTGGGTAGAGCAGAAGAAGAGAAAATGAAATTCAGTGTCCATGTCATTGGGTGTAACCTAGTCCCACTCACACACACTAAACTTACACCTGGATCCAACAATCAATTGCTAACTCTTGCCCCAGCCTCTGCCCCATTATTTTATACTGCCTATCTCCCTCTACTGAGTAGATGTTCACAACCTGGGGTCCATGGACCCCGTGCTTAATAGAAACATAGAATACCTACAGCACAATACAGACCCTTTGGTCCACAAAGTTGTGCCAAACCCCATTCCACGCACTCACCACTCTCTGAGTAAAAAACTTACCCCTGACATCTCCTCTGTACCTACTCCCCAGAACCTTAAATCTGTGCCCTCTTGTGGCAGCCATTTCAGCCCTGGGAAAAAGTCTCTGACTATCCACACAATCAATACCTCTCATCATCTTATACAACTCTATCAGGTCACCTCTCATCCTCTGTCGCTCCAAGGAGAAAAGGCCAAGTTCACTCAACCTATTCTCATAAGGTATGCTCCCCAATTCAGGCAACATCCTTGTAAAACTCCTTTGCACCCTTTGTATGGCTTCCATATCCTTCCTGTAGAGAGGCAACCAGAACTGAGCACAGTACTCCAAGTGGGGTCTGACCAGGGTCCTCTATGGCTACACTGCCAAGAGTCTTACCATAAGTAATGGCATAAAAGGGTTGGGAACCCATGCTCTACTCTTTCAGACCAGATGAAGGATCTCAACCCAAAACATTGACTGCCCATTTCCAGATGCTGCCGAACTCACTGAATTCCTCCAGCAGATCATTTTTGCCGAATCAAGGAATGGAGAGATGAACTGTAGAGTCTGTGGCGCTGAACTGAACAATGGCACTGAGAAAAAAGAAGTACCATGATTTACAGCTCACCTGCATGGATGATTGGACTAGTCAGGCAGTGGGCAGAGAGAGCCCAAAGTTGATTAAAGGAATGAACAAAATACATAAAATATATTTCTGGAAAAGTGAAAGGAGTGAAACTTGGGAGAGAGAAAAAGAAAGAAAAGAAATCAAGAATTTGATCTGTCTGCTTGTTTGTGTCAGCCTGTTGTTCAACTGTATCAGAAATGATCAAAGACTCTTGCTCAGATGGTCAGAGCTTCAATCAATAATAATGTGTGCACTTCACAGGAAACCTGGCCAATCCAGAGCAGGTAATAAGAGCATAAGGCATAGGAATACAATTCGGCCATTCAGCCCATCGAGTCTGCTCTGCCATTTCATCCATTTTCCCACTTAGCCCAATTCTCTAGCCATTTCTATGTAACCTTTGACACCCTTACTAATCAAGAACCTATCAACTTCCTCTTTAAATATACTCAATGACTTGGCCTCCATAGCTGTCTGTGGCAACAGACAGCTGTCCATAGATTCACCACCCTCTGGCTAAAGAAATTCCTCCTCATCTCTGTTCTAAATGAACGTTCTGTTATTCTGTGGCTGTGCCCTTTGGTCCTAAATTCTTCCACTACGGGAAACATCTTCTCCATACCCACTCTGTCTAAGCCTTTCAGTATTCAATGAGATACCCCCTCGTTCTTCTTAACTCCAGTGAGTACAGGAAAACAGCCATCAAACTCTCCACGTATGTTAACCCTTTTATTTCCAGGATCATTCTCCTAAATCTCCTCTGCATCTTCTCCAATGCCAGCACATCATTTCTTTGATATGAGCCCCAAAACTGCTCACAATACTCCAAATGTGATCTGACCAATGCCTTATAAACCCTTAGCATCACATCCTGTAATATCTGTAATATCAAAGTAACTAAAGGTTGTAACAATAAAATAAATTAATTTGACATAACCCTGTGTTTTTGATTATTTAAGCTTTTGATTATGTTGATTTAGGAATTTGTTACAACCTGGAAATAGACCTTGTGGTTGCAGAAAAATCAGAACACATAAACTGGAGATGGATGCCATATTGGCCGGAAGCATACAGTCGATTAAACAATGTACCCTGGCATCAGCTTGAACTACAAATTCAGATACCCACTCATTCTCAGACGTCGTAGAGTTGATTTCACTGTACACTTTGCACTAACCTCTAACGCAATTGTGTGAACTTTACTGCGAGATATTGCATCTGTCTCTGGCAAAGCAATGAAATGAGCCCAAGGCAAAGATCATGAAGAGCAAAGATCATGTTCGTGTTGACAATTTGGCCAGACCCAGAGGGCAGAAGATCTTCTTCCCAAATGCTGTAAAAATATGTCACTGCTATTTATAAGATCGTGAGCTTCCACATACACTCAAAGACGTGTCAACAATATTTAGCTTCTGTCTGTAAACAATGCATGCAGAATATAGCCTCCTGTATAACAAACTCTGCCTACTCTTTCTGCCACATTCCTGCAGCTAGAAAGGGAGCAGTGTACAGCTGTTACTGTGAACCTTACAGTTGTCCATCATGGCTCTGCCCCGTAGTAAAACCGTGCACAATTGAAAACTGAATAATTGAGCACTGCCAAGACGTTGGAAGTGAATAGCAAAGTTTACTAAGTTTATGTCAAAATTTTCTTCACAGTTTCCTAAAAGATAAACAATATAATAATTTAATGCCTTTACAGAGACAATTAACAATGCAGCTGTGAAGCTGCAGTTTGCCAGAATCAGCACTTCGGGCTTCAAGTCCTGCCATTGTTGTCTTGTTGGTGAGGCCCAAGAAACCCATGCACTTGGAGTGAAATTTATTGCCCAACAAATTTTGCTCAATGTGAATGGTAATGTTGCTCAATGACAATTTTATTTATTTATTTATTGTGATACAGTGTGGAATAGGCTATTCTGGCCATTCAAGTCACACTGTCTTGCAATCCCCTGATTTAATCCTAGCCTAACCACAGGACAATTTACAATGACCAATTAGCCTACTAACTGGTAACGCCTTTAGGCTGTGGGAGCAAACTGGAGCACCTGGAGGAAACCACACGGTTACACGGAGAACTTACAAACTCCTGACAGGCAGCAGTGGGAATTGAACCCGGGTTGCTGGTACTGTAAAGCGTTGTGCTAATCACTGTGCTACCGTGCTAATGCTGATATTTGGTCAAAGCTTATATTGCTCAATGACTGATTGGCGTATATAGACTGCCTCTCCTGCTCTGGGTGTAATGAAAACAGCCAAACTCTCTAGAATATAGTTGTCAGGTTTGTGTTACCACAGTTATTCCTGGTTCATCTACTCACAAATCTCTCTGCTTTCCTCCTGCTGCCAACTCCCATTGCTCCACACTTGATTCTACTTTCATATACTCATTCAGGCAAAAACAAAATTCCACATTTTTAAAATAAACTTCAACCTCCTTACTAAAGGCCACAATTTGCTCACTCATTATTCCATAAGACATGGGAGCAGAATTAGACAAAATGGCCCATCAAATCTATTCCACCATTTCATCATGGCTGATCCATTTTTCCTCTCAGCCCCAATCTTCTGCCTTCTCCCCGTACCCCTTCATGCCCTGACTAATCAAGAATCTATCAACCTCTGTCTTAAATATACATATATATAAAGACTTGACCTCTGCAGCAACAAATTCCGCAGTTTCACCACTCTCTGGCTAAAGAAAGTCCTCACCATTTATTCTTCACTATTTTTTCCCCATACTGCACAGTACACACTGAAATGATTTACATTTCTAAAAACAGAGACCTTTCCAGTATGAGAAAGGGTTTTAAAAGTAGCTTTCCACAGATTTAATTTTTGATTTTGACAGTGTATCCATGCAGTATGTTTGTCTGAAAGAAACAATGACAGGCAATGAAAAGAATGCAGCAATTAAATCTTTAATGTTCAACCACATCAGGATTTATCCAACTGAGGCAATGCACCAGCTGTCAGCAGAGATTAAACCCCAATATAAACAGTAACCAGCAGTAAGTGATGCTACTTTTAATGATGCACTAAATCAAACTCATGCCAGCCAAAAAGACCAGAGCTCACTGACAAACAAAGCTGTTACTCAGTTGGATTTTTGTAAATCTTATCACCTCACAAGTTAAGCAATACAATTGCTTACTATTAAATTTCACGCTGAAAAGTTCTGTTCCATGGTGTTCTATTTATATATTTGAAAGTGGTACATTAAAAGCTATAGCTGGCAGACTGCTAGCAGGAACAGGAAGCAGAAATCATGCAGCTTTTATAATACGCCCATCAATACAGACCCACAAAATTAATGCATCTCATTTCATCACATCATTCTGCCAGACAGGTATTGTACCGGGACTGCCCATCGCAACCCCTGCAACTCCTGGATATGGTGCTTATTGATAAGTGGCATGGTGTCTTCTGACAATTCTGTGTCATGACATTTGTTGTTTTGTAGCAGCAGTACAGTGCAAGACATAAAAACTAATCTAATTTCCAATTTTAAAAAAACTAAATAGTGCAAAAAAAAAAGGAATACCAAACTAGTGTTCCTGGGCTCATACACCATTCAGAAATCTGATAGCAGAAATGTTGTGTATTTAATATTTCAAGAATATTTGCATAGTCTTGCATTTATATATTAGTTGATTCAGCATTCTCGTTCATTTAAATAACTCATAATAGGTTTTATATATAAATACGTGAATTACATATGTCATCAAACTACCATGTGATATGCATGTGTCTCGCTTTAAGTAAAATGAAGTATGACCCACATTTTGGACTCCCATGTCTTTTCGTATTTTGAAGATGAAAAACATAACATTGACAATGAGGTATTTTTAAAACGAACCAGAGATGACTGTCGAATTGCTGAAGCACAGTGAGACATTTGAAAAAAAAGTGCAGAGATGGTCAATTTAAACTCAGTGCACCATGTGTTCTTCAGAAAGGAAGACATGATTGAGTTTTATAAAGAAAAGGCAGTAAATGGAAGAATTCACAGGTTCATAAAGAATGAGTACCAGGTGATAAAGAAGCAGAAATGGCTGGCTACATCAGAAAAATTGACACATTTGGTTACACGAAAGGTAACTGTATACCATCTAATTCAAGAATATCTTGAAGCAAATGAAATAGCCAATGAGAAATGAGTATCATTTTTGCTGAGTTCATTGGGTTTAAGTGAATAGTTTGCTTCAAAGGTTGACTGTTCCATCCAAACCAGCAGAAATGAGTTTTGCTGATATTGAAAAAGTGAAGTAGGAACACTTGAACCAAAGCCATTGTTGGCTGCAGAACGCTCTAGGTTTCATAAGTGAAATCTAAAGGCAGGAGAGTCCATTTCAGCTTACGCTGCTGAATTGAAAAGGTTGTCTGAGTATTGTCAGTTCAGTAATGGGTTTAATGATACACTAAGAGATTGTTTAGTTTGTGGAATCTTACAAGAAAGCATTCAAAGATGGCCCCTAACTGAAGGCCAAGTTATATTCAAAAGAGCAGTTGAAATCGCTGTTTCAACAGAAACAGAGATGCAATTGATTTGCAGTCAAGAATGAAAGTGAGTATGGATAAAATTGCAGCATCTAAGCAGAAACCTGCCTGGCCAAACAATTGTATTACTATTGTGGCAAGGCCTAACATACACCAAGCAAAGTCAAGACATTCAGCAAATGTAACTAAATAGGTCACATACAAAGAGAATGTCAGGCAGACACAAATAAATGAACTGCTTAGGGAAGGGAAAGAACTAAAGAGTCAAACTGCAGTTACAAAAAGAGTACTATTCTGCACGCTGTTGATGAAAAATCTGCTAATGATGAGGGTGACACAGGAGTGTGTAGCCTTAAGATTTACATGTGAAAATTAACAATAGACAAGCAAAATGGCTTCTGCCAGAAATGTATGACAAATTAATTAAAGTAGAATTAGACATTGGTTCAGCTGTTTTCAGTCATACCACAAAATGAATTTGAATGGCATTTCAAAGATATTAAACTGAAGACTAAACTGAAGCCAACACATATTCAACTAAGAACTAATACTGGAGAAAAGATATCTCCTATGGGAATGACATCATAACAGTGAAATACAACAACCAACATGCCACATTGAGGTTGTATGTGGTAAAAACAAAGCGATCAGCATTGTGGGGACATGAGTGGCTGAGAAAACTACAACTTGATTGGAGATCTATCCTCCATTTGCATGCCACATTCCCTGCAATGAAGCCAACTGAAAGTGAATTAAGAAAGGTATTCTTTGTGGACGGTGCCACAACTGTGTCCATGCCGAACATCATGAAATGGTGCCCAGCAAAGGACAAACAGGTGTTGGCACCAACTTCTGTGCCTCTGGTTGAAAACATATTGGACCAAGGAAAGACCATACTGCTCAGATGAAGCATGAAAGTGACAAAAGCAGTGGTCTGACTACAACAGTATTTGTAGGCAACATATCTGAGAAAACTTCTGATATGTTAATCAGACAGCTACTTACGAAATGTTTTAAGCTGGAAGAGACTTCAAGGAGCTTCAGGAAAGTCGCAAGCATTTGGCTTTTGTGAGTATAAAGAACCACAATCTACTCTGTGTGCATTAAGGCTATTGCAAGAACTTCAAGTGGGAGACAAAAAGCTGTTTGTGAAAGTAGATGCAAAAACCAAAGTCCTGCTGGATGAATGGAAAGCCAAAAAGAAAGAAGTTAATGAAGGTATGAAAATAGACAATTTATCGGATGATGTTGTGAATGAGGAAACCAAGAAGAGAGATTAGATTGGAAAGGGCGCAATAGAAGGATTAATAAGAGAAATACTCTAGTGAACTAAATGCACCTTCCCAAGATCAAAATGCAAAAAACTAAGAGAAGAAAAAGGAAGAAGAAGAAAGGCGGCTACCGCTGTCAGAACTACTTCCTGCAATCTCAGAATCAACTCATACAACTGCCATGGAAGAAGCACCAGAAACTTAAAGTAAACTCAGAGTTAGACACACATTTTGCACACCCATGTCTTCCTCAGAATTAGTTTAATATTTTGAAGATACAAAACATAACAAGAGGGGAAGAAGTTATTCCTAAAAAGTTGAATGTGGACCTTTTGGCTCCTGTACCTCTTTCCTGATGGTAGTAATGAGAAGAGGCCATGGCCCGGGTAGTGAGGGTCCTTAATGATAGATGATCCTTCATAAGGCACCTCTTTACGATGCCTTGGATGGTGGGAAGGCTTGTGCCCCTGACATACCTGGTGAGTCTCTAACCCTCTAAAGCCTCTTTCAATCCTCTGCATTGGAGCCTCCATAACAGGCTGAGATTCAACCAATTAGAATGCTCTCCACAGTACATCCATAGAAATTTGACAGAGTCTTCGGTGACGTACTAAATCTCCGTAAACTTGTAATGAGATATAAGGGCAATCTTAATGATTTTATCAGCGTGTTGGGCCCAGGACAGATCCTCCAAGATGCTAATACCCAAGAACCTAATGTTGTTCACCTTTTCCACCAGACTGCAAACAGGATTGGTGTGTTCTGCCAACTTCCTCCTCCAGCAGTACACTAGCAATCTTGCTGACGTTGAGTGCAAGGTTGTCACTGCGACTCTACTCAATCAGCTAATCTATCTCAGTCCTGCACACCTCCTTGTCACCATCCGAGATTTTACCAACAACAGAGGTGCCATCTGCAAATTTATATATTGTGTTTGAACTGCGATTAGCCACACAGTCATGAGAATAGTGATCTTAAAGCGATTGGCTAAGCATGCATCCTTGAAGTGTGCCTTTATTGACTGTCAATGAGAAGGAGATATTTGCAAGAGTCTTTGGTGCCAAATCTTCTCAAACTCCTAATGAAGTATAGCCACTGGCATGTCTTCTTCATGGTGGCATTAATATGTTGGGCCCAGGATAAGTTCATTGAGATGTTGATGTGCAAAAACGTAAAAGAACTCACCCTTTCCACTGAGACCCTTCAATGAGCATTGGAGAATTGGAAGTATTCTCCTTCCTGAAATCCACAATGAATTCCTTGGTCTTACTGACATGGAGTGTGAGGTTGTTGTTGTGATATCACTCAACCAGCAATCTATGTATCTCACTCCTCTATGTCTTCTCATCAGCATCTGAGATTCTGTCAACAATAGTGGAGTCTTTGGCCAATTTATAGATGGCATTTAAGCTGTGCCTAGTCACACACCCATGAGTGAAGTTCTTGCTAGTTTAGCACCTTCTCTAGAGTCTTGTCAAGTTCTTCCAAGTCCATACATGGATGACAATCTCATTAGTGAGAAATATTACAGATTCTATTAGAGTCATGACAGTGATGGCAAGATCTTTGGCAGGCCAGTAAGGAGCTCCTGCTCCTGAAGCATTTCTGATATCCTTTGGCAGGGAGCAAAGCTCCAACACTATCCTCACCACCTGAAATATTTTAAGAGTATTTAAAATCTATTAAATTTAAACAAATCAAAGTTGAGTTTCTTGACATATGCGCAGGTACAATGATAAACCTGCTTGCGGCAACATCACAGACACCTGGCATTGTATCAGCAGCATTCACAAGAAAAACATAAATTAGGTACAAATCATACAGTTTGTTTTGCAAGAAAGCACAATTGGAACCAAAAAAAAAATTGAAGTCCATTTTCTTGCAAAGTGGCCAAAATGTTGCTAAATCCTGGTGGTTAGGGTTGTGTCAATTAGCTCAAGAACCAAATGGTTAAAGGGAAGTAACTGTTCTTGTAAGACCTCAGGCTTCTGTACCTCCTGCCCAATGGTAACATTGAAAAGATTACATGGTTCGGATCATGGATGTTGCCTTCTTGAGGGCAGTGCCTCCTGTAGACACTCCCAATGGTACCATTGATAAGATTACATGGTTCGGATCATGAGGGTCATTGATGGATGTTGCCTTCTTGAGGCAGTGCCTCCTGTAGATACTGCCAATCGTTGTGGAGGAAGTTGCCAGTGATGTAATGAACAGATTCCACTACACTTTGCAGCTTATCATCTCCCTGGTCAATGGAATTGCTGTCATAGACCATGATGCAACCAGTCAGAATACGTATAACAGCACATCTGCAGAAGTTTAAGAGTGTTCAGTAACAAGCTGAATTCCTTCAACTCCTAAAAAGGTAAAGCTGTTAGGAACTTTTCCTATAAAATCATAAGATATAGCAGCAGAATTTGCCCATTTAGACCATTTGATCATGGCTGATTTATTTTCCCTCTCAATCCCATTCTTCTCCATAAATTTTGATGCTCTTACCAAACAAAAACCTATCAACCTTTGCTTTGAATATACCCAATGACTTGGTCTCCACAGCTGTTTGGCAAAGAAGTCTACAGATTTACCACAGCCTGGCTAAAGAAATTCCTTCTTATCTCTGTTCTAAAGGGATGTCCTTCTATTCTGCGACGATGCCCTCTAGTTCCAGCAAGTAAAGGCCCAGACCATCAAATGCTCATCCCACATTAACCATTTCAGTTCCAGGATCATTCTTGCAAATCTCCTCTGGACCCTCTCCTCATTCAACCAGGTGGCCGATGATTTGACCAATGACGGTAGAGTAATCAGTGAATATGAAGATGGCATTTGAGATGTGTTTAGACACAGGGTCATGTGGCTGTACAGAGGAGAGCAGTGGGGCTAAACAGGCACACCTGCCTTGATGGTCAGTGAAGAGGAGTAATAATGTAATAAATATTAAAAATTAACTAAATAATAGCTACTAGAATTAAATATTTATTCAAATATGAGAGATTTTTTAATATTAAAAATTAACAATATTGTCCAGAAACACCTAACAAAACAAAATTTCAAAATTATCTCCCAACTTGCCTTTTCATCCACAACCCTTCGATGCTCATTGAAGTCAACGGCTTCTCAAATACTGCAGCATGATCCAAAAGGCAACTGATTCCCCAGAACTGGGACCAAAAACATCTGCAAATTTATCCAGTGACGTAGCTAACTATCAGATTCTGAATCTGTTAGTACAGTACCTCAAAAACTCCCGTATTTCATAGCAATGCAATGAAATCTTGGACACAGTGACATTTAAAAAAAAACTAAATCCTGGTGAGATCACAGGTATTAACCAGCAAAACCCAAGTCAGAATTAATGGCCTCCCTTTCCCTAATGCAATGCCTAAAATCCCCCCGCCCTCACCAAAAGGAAAGCTTTACCAAATCTACAGTATATATCTTAACTGGATTCAGGATCAAATTTTCCTTGGCAAGCCATTACTGCCCGAGGGTCAGATCAGAACATCCATTCAGAGTGAAACTATTAGCATTAATTCCTCTCAGCTGCTCCAGTAACTCACATAAACATCCCAAAGCTTTAGCAATGTTTTACAATATAAAATGAATATGGTTAATACTCTTTACAAAATTTGTGCATTAAATCAAATAACTACACCACGTTTTATAATTCTATATTTACCTTTCAGGATTATGATAAGAAGATACTAACTTAATTGATCATTGAAACAAATTGAAAAGGTGGTGAGTTAATCTGTGATTATAATACTGTACATCCTTTCCATTTGTTCAAGGTGGTATTTATTACTCGTTCCTGGGGATAGTGAATGGGAGTTTGGGTGAAATTAATCAGTACCAGGGTCTTAAAATGTTGTTTTAGGGAATTTGGTGGTATATTTCACATTGTGTCTGAGTAATGGGGAAAAAAGAGAGTGCAATAAACTTGTTAGAGACTAATTTTATTCTCCCCTACATCAACCTCATATCCTAGGCCTGGCAACACACATGTTATAGTTGACTGGGAAGCATTATGACAAATCCTCACATTGTAAAGTATGAAGAAGAATTTTTAAAGATTTGAAGTTTTGGTTCCTGTGCATTTGGTTAAATTTTAAGATATGTTTATCACATTTGAAAATTCCAAGTAGCATAGGAACTCAACCTTTTGACTTCAAGTGGTAGACTGCTGCTTTACGTGGAGCTGCAAAAATAGAAATAAAGTTTAATTCCATGGTCCCTTCATTTTCTAAATATCTAAAATTGCCAATACTAATAGACCTTTATGTTTTTTGTGTTCTGATTTAGATACTAATGCCAAAAATTTCAAGGAGCATGAAATTCAAACAGGACACACCATCAGTAAGAAATATAGACAGGAATAGAATTTGATTTGTCTAGATGCCAAAATCATATTACCAACATTTGGAGACGCTGAATGAAAAATGTGCAATTTCACAAAGAGAATAACTTGCATGTTCCCGAAATAGGAGTTTTTTCTTCTGCTAAACTTGAAATTACAAATCTGTTTTACTGAGAGAGGACTTGTAATTCCCAATTTCCTGATCCAATGGCATAATAGTTATGTCTCTGCACACAACAGCAGAGACCACGGCTTTATTAGAAATTCTGGAATTAAGTGCTCTGCATAATCTTGGATGGAGTAAGAATTCAAGTCTTATCCACAACTGGTCAGAAGCAACTGTAAGAGATTCCCACATGGAGAAAAATTCAATAGCAGAATTTAAAGACCTGTCTTTAAACCTACATAATGAGGATTTGACATAATACCTGCCAAAGGTTTTAAGATACTGGGGTGCAGAGTTGTTTGACAACAATCAAAAATCACTTCATCTTATGTGGTTTCAGAATCACTTTGCTCCGGGCAGCCTAGCAAGCAAAAGAATCATTAATTGGTGGGATAATTCCGCATGGGCAAACTTCAATAAGCTCTACCAGGCAGTGAGGTTTTGGTTGGTTAGGCAGTGTTGTGACCCTTAGCCTTAGCTGAGAGTCCTGAAGCCTGTGGTTTATGCAATAAACACACACACGCACACACACACAATCTGAGTGAGCCTGGCATGATTACACATTGTACATGAAATAAGGTGCTGTGTAGCCTGATACAGAGATGATTAATTATACTGAAAGGTTTAGAAATGCCACTCTGCTGATCTAAAGCAGGCTTATAGCAAGAGGTACTGTGCAGTCTGATACTGAGAGGCTTAAATATGCTGAAAGGTTTGGAAATGCCACCCTGCTGGTCAAAAGAAGGCTTATATAATAGCTGGCATTTGCTTCAAACAGAACGTAAGAACAGAAATTTGAAATGCCATTTTACGATTGCTTATTCCTCACTCTGACATTTCACTTCTTCTCACCTGCCTATTACTTCCTCCTGTGTCTCCTCCTCCTTCCCTTTCTCCTATTGTCCACTTTCTTCTCCAGTCCTTGACCTTTCCCACTCACTTGGTTTCAACTATCACCTTCCAGCTAACCACCTTCCCCTCCCTCCCCCCACCTTTTTATTTAGGCTCTTCCCCCTTCCTTTCCAGTCCTGAAGAAGGCTCTCAGCCTGAAACGTTGACTGTTCACTGTTTTCCATAAATGCTGTCTGACCTGCTGAGTTTCTCCAGCATTTTGCGTGTGTTGTTTGCATGTGATTTAAGATTACATTTAAATCTACACACATTGCATGAATATGTTCAAAACATTCATCTGTCATCATGTTTTTGACAGGGATCAGGTACTATTATACAGATGGGATGAATATGTTATAGGCAATATAGCTGCCATTTTCCAGGCATCTGTTAATACACAGAATCTTTATCTGCTATCTAAGCATTTCATTTCCCAAGCTCACTTTAACAAAATCCTAGTTAATGTTAATTCTTGCACATATTTCAACCCACTCACCCACCACCCTACTTTATTTCCATTGTTGTGCAGCCCATCATGGTGGTTTCTTTGAGAAAATAATTAGTACTTGTTGGAATGAAAGAAATGTCTCCTTTGTGTGGTTTCTAAATCCCTCAATTGACTTAAACCAATTTTTACTAGTCTTAGGATCACCAGGCTTTCAAATCCTGCAAAGTTTGTTTAAGGTTTCTTTGTACTATTATGGCTGTGAAAATATTGCAGCACCCATAAACACAATATGCTCCTCTAATATTACAGAGATCTAACCAGGCAGATCAGCAGTCTAACTTCTATAGGAAAGATGTCATTAAGCTGGAAAAGTTTTATAAGAATGTTATCAGGGCTGAGTTACAGGAAGAAGTTGGACAGGCAAGGACTGTATTCCTTAGAGTGTAGGAGATTGACAGGAGATCTTAAGGAGATGTGTAAAGCCATGAGGGGCCTCTATAAGGTGAATGCACTCAGTATTTTACTCAAGATTGGAAAATTAAGAAATCGAGGCCATAGATTTAAGGTGAAAGGGGAAACATTTTACAGGAAATTAAGGGGTAACATGTTTACACAAAGGTATGTGAAATGAGTTCCTCGAGGAAGTGGTTGAGGAAAGCACAAGCAACACCATTACATGGATTGCCAAGGTTTGAGAAGGTTATGGGCAGGTGTTGGCAAATGGGACCAGCTTGGACATCTTAGGCACGTTGATCAGCATGAAGCAGATGGGCCAAATACCCTGATCCCATGCTGCATGACTCTATGATCATCAATTTTCTAAATGGAATTCAGTTATCTCTGCAGGAAGTATATTTTCAAACAAATCTAACAATTCAAGTGGAATTGTCATCTTCTTTACTACGATCCTCCATAAAGCTTTATTCATGATTCAGGACCCTTCACTATTTTTGACAAAGTGGACAAATGGGGAAGTGCTTTCAGGTTCCATGATACTTCTCCATCCTGTGGGAAACATGTCATATCAATTCATTATGTATAGCTGAGGTAGATAATTCAGAAATGTTGGGTACTAAATCAGTCCTCAAAGTACAGGAAACCTTAAGTCAGCATTGCCTTCTATGCTTTTATTCAATTTATCACATTCAGAACAACTAAACACAGATCCATAAGCCTACTTCATTGGCCCTTTTCAGCTACACATCTCAGCAACAATTAGTCCATAGATAATGCTCCCATCCCAGAGTGTCCAAACTAGCTTGGACTGGTGTTGAAATTGACTCAGCTTTGTCTTCTTTCAACAAGTCAAGGATTTATGAATGTCTTTATAGGGCATTGATATTCTGAGACATTTTAAAGGCATTAAAATAGAAGTAAATTATGAAAATAATACAAAATTTTTAAAAAAGCATGTGAACAAAACAAGATGAAATAATTAACAACATTAAACAGAAGAAGAACAATCTGAATAAGAAACTTATCTTCGAGGGTTATATACATCTAGCATCCTCAATGAAATTAATCGGGGTCACAGACCTGATACTAAGTCCAACCTGGCACAGAATGCAAGGAGCAATACCCCATTATGATAGGAATTTGTTGAAATCAAACCTAACAACTTCTGCTTAAAAAGATTCACACTTCCTTTATCACAGGGGCCACAATCTATCTTTGGCTTTAAGTAAAATGTAACGAGAATTACCATGTCATTATTGCTTACAGTCAGAGCAAACAAAGTGAAATCAATACAGAAAACACTGAAAATAATCATCAGGTCAGGCAGCATTTGTAGAGAAGAAAATAGTTAATGTTTCAGGCAAAGACCCTTAATCAAAACATAATGAGACAGCAAGTGTCTTTTAAATGGCAAAGTGGAGGAAATGTGGAAAGTACACCTAAATCTACAGTAATAAAACCATAAGACAATAAGATACAGGAGAGAATTAGGCCATTTGGCCCATTGAGTCTGCTCTGCCATTTCATCATGCCTGATGCATTTTTCCTCTCAGCCCCATTCTCCTGCCATATCTCCTCATACCCTGACTAATCAAGAATCTATCAACTTCTGCCCTAAATATACCCAATGACTTGGCCTCCACAGATGCCTGAGGTGACAAATTCCACAGATTCATCAAACTCTGGCTAAATAAATTCCTCCCCATCTCTGTTCTAAAAGGATGCCCCTCTAGTCTGAGGCTGTGTACTCTGGCGTTAGACTCCCCCACCATAGGAAACATCTTCTCCATATCCACTCTATCGAGGCCTTTCAACATTTGATAGGTTTCAATGAGGCCACCCCTCATTGGTTGAGATCAAAGAAATAAATGCATTTTTTAGCAAAAAGATTCTGCAAGTTCTGGAGTTTCATTAGGATTAACCATTCAATCAAGTTACATCAACATTTTGAGAGTTTAAAGGCTGAAGTTCAGTCAATGTGAGATGTCAGGTTGTCTGCATACACATGTGAATTGAACTTGGTAAATTGAAAAGACTGCTTGAAAAGAATTTAGGATCCAGTGTTTTATTAATTGAAGCAATGAGTAGAAAATGAAGAATCATATAAAACACATGATTAAATAGTTAATTTCCATCTAGAGGTACAATACTAATGAAGGTTGCCAAGGTTGTGAATCAACATGATCTTTCGAAGCTCACTGGGATCACTTAAAGACAAAACAAAATGAAAAACTGCAAAGTGACCTTCATGTCTAAAAAAAGACCAAGAGCCAAGAATTACAGATAAATGAGCTTTTATAACTGGCTTCTTTCTCACTTCCTTTTCAGTCCTGATGAAGTGTCTCAGCCCAAAATGGTGCCAACTTATTCTGCTCCATTGATGCTGCCTGAGCTGCTGATTTCCTCCAGCATCTTTTGTGTGTTGCTCTAGATTTTCTGCATCTGTAGAATCTCTCGTGTTTATAACATGGCCTATCAGATTTACCTTGATTGCACCTTGATTAGCTATAAAGGCAGGTTAGGGTCTGTTTAAAATTAAGAATAAATTTAGAAGGATCATTATCTTGTATTATAAAATTCCTTTTAGGAATTTGCATTTCTGGTTGATAAGATTCAAGCAGTGAATAGTTATTAAAAAAGATTTCAGGAGGGTATTTAACACAACATTAGATAAATGGCAAAATATTGCAGTGTATTGATTCTTGGCTGAAGTTATAATGCTGCAGGAGAAAGTATCAGAGCAGAAGCTTGCCAGTAGAGTACCTTGGAAATCAGTATTGAATGTGATGTTTAAATTGTGTAACTAACAGAGGAATTTCTCCATCCATAGAAATGTTACCAAATGTTACTGTGGCCAAAATTGTTAACTAATATCTAATTGGAATCGGAATTATAATCAGGCTCATTATAAAAGTTCAATCTTTAAAGTAAATTCTATTTATCAATGTACATATATGTTACATATATGATTCATTTTCCTGTGGGCACACCCAGCAAATCTATAGAATTATAGAATGTAACAGGATCAATGAAAGCTCAACTAGAGTGCAGAAGGCAACAAACTGTGAAAATGCACATATAAGTAAATAGCAATAAAAACCAAGAACATGAAACAAGAGAAAGAGTCCTTAAAGAGAGATCATTGGTTGTGGAAACATCTCAATGGATGATTGATGCACCATCAATAACTCTCAGAGACGTGAGGCGACATATAGGCTTTTATTCACTGGAAGAGACCAGTCAGCAGCAAGAGATCCCCACACGACATCCTGGAGACTGAGGGAGGAGCCGTGCCTCCAATCGCCTTTATACTGGGGTCAGTGGGAGGAGCCACGGTCAGTGGGAGGAGCCACAGGAGCAGTCAGCGGGGCGGGGGGGGGCGTGTCCAGACAGGTATATGTAGTTCACCACAATGAGCAAAATCAAAGTTCATGAATGTATGTTGTGAAATTTGTTATTGAGGTAGCAGTAAAGTGCAATGGATAAAGAAATTACTATGAGTTACAATGAGAAATATAATAAATAAGTAGATCGATAGAAAAATAAAGAGATAGATAGCTGGAAAAAACAAAATAGTGAGGTGGTATCACTATTTTGTCTGAGGATCATTCAGAGATCTGATTGTGGAGGGCAAGAGGCTGTTCCTAAAACGTTGAGTGTGTGTCTTCAGGCTCTTGTACTTCTTCCCTGATAATAGTAATGAAAAGAGTACATGTCCTGGATGGTGAGGGTCCTTGATGATGGATGCAACCTTATTGTAGCATCCCCTAATAACTAAAAGCAACCTGAACACTTTACATCAGGGGAAATGGAGGATGGAATGAGAGGCATGGTTCATTTCATTATTTCACATTTAAGGTGGTTAGAATGCATAAATATTAAAATCTATAGTTGACCTGTAAGTGAGGAGATGATGTTGAAACAACACACACAAAATGCTGGTGGAACACAGCAGGCCAGGCAGCATCTATAAGGAGAAGCACTGTCGACGTTTTGGGCCAAGACCCTTCGTCACGACTAACTGAAGAGAAAGGTACTGATGTTGAAGTTGTATTTTACCTCACATGGAATCTCAGTTGGAAAAGGAAGATAAAGTAAATGCACCTACATATTCTTTATATTAAATATACATGTAATGTCATAAGTAGCGAAGCATCACTTATTAAATATCACTAAAAGTTGTTTGATCTGTTTTAGGAACCTGCATCAATGTTTGTACATTTGTTCGAAGACAACTGGTACTCTCCATGGTTACTATATTGTGGAGGTGGAATTGATTTGAATTAAATAAATCTTCCATGAGCGACTATAGCTGTAGCAGTGGTAGGTACCCCAATACTGTCTTTAGTGTTCCTATGCCATATTTGTAGTCATGTTGGTGTTTATATTAAATGGCTTAGCTGGTTAAATGCAGTAAACAACTGGTCCACAAAACCCACAGCAATTCTCCATGAAAACAAACTGAACAGATGTGACTATTTATATTCTGGTAGAGATACAACTACAGAATTTGTTTTGTATCCCCTTGCCATTGCAGCTACATACAAGGATCTCTCTTGCATGAAGTTTCTTTTAATATTATCTTTATACTGTGAGTTAAACTTTTCATAGAAAATTAAGACTCTCCCACTGTAAAGCATTAACTGCTTATATAATTTCATGTTCTTATTTCAGGAATGCTCTTTGTAAAATCCATGACCATCTCTAGGTGATAATAATGACAGTTGATTCTAGTAATATTTTAGTATCCTGAAATTATTTTAAAGCTTGTCTATCTATTCTCTGTAATCCTTAATCTTTGAATCATCCAAAAATGATCAAATCTCCTTTCAAATCTTCTCTGACACAGGGGAAGCAATGCAAGTCTCCACAATCTAAATTCTACCCTGTGGAAGATGTTAAGCATTCTCATGCCATAAATCCTTAGTTCAGGGGTTCCCAACCTGGGGTCCATGGACTCCTTAGTTAATGGTATGGATCCATGGCAAAAAAAAAAGGTTGGGACCTAACGGTCTCCCTGAAGACTACATCTACAAGAAGTTCACCCAACCTCAGCCCCTGACTGACAAGGTCAAGGAACTGGAATGGAGCTGGATGTACTCAGGACCATCTAGGAGACAGAAACCTTCTAGATGAGACTTCTGCTGAAGTGTTCACATGCAGAGAGCAGCTTCAGATAGTAGATGGGTGACCACAGCAGATGGAAGAGGAGTAAGTAGTTAGTGCAGGACTCCTCTGTGGCCATTTACCTCAGCCATGAGTATACGAGTACCTCTTTGGATACTGCCAGGTGGGGCTGACACTGTGGTCAGCTCTGAGGCTCATCAGGAAAGGGTAAAGTCAGGCAGACTGATAGTCATAGGAGACTTGATCGTTAGGAGACGGACAGCAGACTCTGTGGCTATGAAAGAGATGACTATTTATTCCTTTCCATAGGAAAGCTGCCTGACCTGCTGAATTCCTTCTGCATTTTGTGTGTTGCTTTGGATTTCCAGCATCGGCAGACTTTCTCGTGTTTACGTTATTGACCATCTTTTTGTAACTTACTGTCTTAGCTAACATGCCTGAACATTGTATATTTTGAGGAATCAAGCTATTTTTTCTGCCTTGTGCCCAAAGCAGTGAACAATCAGTAAAAAAATAAAAATACAAGGCAATGTTCTTGGATTCATAGAGATAAGCAATCATTCAATTATTGTTACTTTAAAATAGCACTGAAGACCAATTTAATTGTGGGAAAATTACAGTCAATATCTGAGGCCATGATACTTCATCAGGAGCTCTGATGAAGGGTTTTGGCCTGATACATCAACTGTTCACTTCCCTTTATTGATGATACATGATGTGCTGAGTTCCTCCAGCATTTTCTATGTCAAGCATCTGCAGAATTTCCTGTATCACCAATAGTAACTAACTGATAGTTGTAACAAAATATATAAAGTTCCAATTTATTATATGTAAGATCCTAACATTTGTTTCAATAATATGCATAAACTATAAAACATTTATTGAGCTTAGTGCTGAGAAGTTCTTTTAATATTCACAAAATTAAGAGATATCACTAAACTGCACTAAGCACTATCTGAACAGTGCTACCCAAGATTTAAAAGGATTTAAGTTATCTAATTTAATTGAATTTTGTCAGTCTATAGTTGGAAACATTACTTAAACTATAAGTAAAATATTAAGCTTTGGCAGTCATTAAAATGTCATTATATTGACATTTATAACATGGATAATCTGCAAAATGCTGTAAGTATTGCAGTAGCATTTCTGTAACAAAATAAAGAAATAGTTCTCAAATTACAGTACTGATATCATGGAGTACAATGTACTGGTACAGCACTTCTGTAATTCTCTTTATATTACAGATATATTATTCTCAGATTCTACATGTAAAATTAATTTCATTGTATATTTAATATGGAAAATATTAAATTACAACAAAAGTAAATCATGCTCCCAATTGAGCATTAAAAGGAAAATTTAATAGACATCTAGTGTAGCAAAAAGGAATGCTCTATGAAATTATTCAGTTTAATGGTGTTACTTTAACAAATGGTTGTGATCAATCATGTATGATGAAGGGTCTTAAAGAAGGGTCTCAGTCCGAAACATTAACTGTTTATTCCTCTGCATAGGTGCTCCCTGACCCATGGAGTTCTTCCAGCATTTTGTGATTGTTGCTCTAGATTTCCAGCAATGGCATATTCTCCTGTGTTTATGGTCAATTAAGTAGCCCGAAAATCAATCTTGTTTCAAATCCAATCAATTTATGAATTGATGATACCTGTTGAATTAATTTCATTGCCTCTATTTTGTTTATTCTTCACGTGCTCTCTCTAAAAAAACAAGCTTTTTTTATTAGACTTCAAAACAAAAATAGAATATTTCTGCGGAAATTTCAATACATTCTTCACCTTTCTAGAAGATGGCTTGAATGGGAACTCATCATATGAGAAGCTCATCATATGTGGAAACTATAGAAAGTGTGCACAGGAGATTTACAAGGATGTTGCCTGGATTGGGGAGCATGCCTTATGGGAATAGGTTGAGTGAACTTGCCCTTTTCTCCTTGGAGTGGGGCGGGATGAGAGGTGACCTGATAGAGGTGTGTGAGATGATGAGAGGCATTGATCATGTGGATAGTCAGAGACTTTTTCCCAGGACTGAAATGAGTAACACAAGAGAGCACATGTTTAAGGTGCTTGGAAGTAGGTACAGAGGAGATGTCAGGGGTAAGTTTTTTTTACGCAGAGAGTAGTGAGTGCGTGAAATGGGCTGCCAGCAACGGTGGTGGAGGCGGATATGATAGGGTCTTTTATGAGACTCCTGGATAGGTACATGGAACTTAGAAAAATAGAGGGCTATGGGTAACCCTAGGTAATTTCTAAAGTAAGTACATGTTCGACATGGCATTGTGGGCCAAAGGGCAGGTATTATGCTGTAGTTTTTCTATGTTTCTATGATTCATGAATAAGTATTCATATTCTCCAATAGAGCACTCAACGTCAACAGTTTCAGGAACCAAGTAATTTGTAGCTTTTCATGAAATGAGATCAAGGCTATTGTGTATCATAACCCTATCTACTGTCCTGGTTTTGTAAGCCTCCATATCTTTGCCTAATAAAAATAACCCTAAATCTATTTATCTTAGTTATGAAGTTTTTGATTGAATGCAATATGAGAGGGAGAACAGATTTGTACTATCCATAAATTCAGTACCACCTGACATCTCAGATGAAATAACAAACATTTGAAGCTATGCCCCACTGTACTGGATTCACAGAAATGACTTTATATAGACTGACTGTTAGAATAACCTGGTTATACAGGAGTAACTTAGACAAAACCACTTATCAAGATGTTTATTTACTTCAAAACCCTTCTCAGAAATGACCAACATCTATATTAAAAAATCAGTTATTTAGTAGATAGCCAGATACTTCATTGATCTCAAAGGACACTACAGTGTCACAGTAGCATTACAAGTGCACAGATATACAAATATTAGAAGAGAAGTAAGAAAGAATAAAAAATAAATTACCTCAAGTTAAGAGGAGGGGTCAACACTTTCCCAGCTATAGGTTAACTCATTATAGAGCCTAATGGTCGAGGGTAAGAATTACCTCATATAGCACTGTTTACAAGCAGTGCAGTTGTCTTAGTCTATTACTAAAAGTGCTCCTCTGTTCAGCAAAGGTCCATACAGAGGGTGAGAAACATTGTCCAGAATTGCCAGAATTTTCCATAGGGTCCTTTATTCTATCACAGCCTCCAGTGTGTCCAGTTTGATTCTTTTAACAGAGCTAGCCTTTTTTATCAGTCTAATAAGCCTGTTGGCATCACCCATGTTGATGCCTTGCCCCAGCACATCACGACATAGAAGATTGTACTGGCAACAGCAGACTGGTAGAGCATGTAGAGGCCTGCACACTCCAAAGGACCCCAGCCTCCTCAGGAAGTAGAGGTGACTCTGGCCCTTCTTGTACACAGTCTCTGTGTTGGTGCTCCACACAAGGCTGTTGGCCAGGTACGCCCCCAGGTACTTGTAGATCCTCAGTAATTGCACTGTTATATAATTATGCTTTAACCCATTGACTTCAAGGAAAGTATTGATTCTAAAATCAAAGATCAAAGTTCCAACCTGTTTATGTATGCCAGTATGCTGCCATCAGCATGTTACGCTGATAGTCACACTATCTCTATGGCAACTGACTGGAAGTCTTTATAGACATATACTGTTTTCTGATAAATTGCTAGCAATCAGGATGAAAAACAAGGACAGCTATCATTTTAGCACTAAGCCTGGAAAAGATTCTTTGATTTAATTACCTTCTCATTGGAAGTGACAGTTCCAGATATTTATTACTAATATTGATTTAGTGCACTGGTTTGAATTTTTAGTGGCCCTACTACTTAACCTTTCAAGTGAACTTCAAAGTCGATCTCTCGGCCAGTAAACAATGCAGCTTCCAAAGCTACACACACAAAATGCCGGAAGAACTTAGCAAGTCAAGCAGCAACTACGAGAAAGAGTAAATAGTCAAAGTGTTGGGCCACGACCCTTCATCATGACTGATCGATGCTGCCCGGCCTGCTGAGTTCCTTCAGCATTTCATGTTTGTTGTTTTGGATTTCCAGCATCTGCAGATTTTCTCATGTTTGTCGGTGACAGGTGAAGCCAGGTATGTAGGAAAGGTAAAGGGCTGGAGAAGAAGAAATCTGATAGGAGTAGAGAGTGGACGATAAGAGAAAGAGAAGGAGGAGGGGATGCAGGGGAAGGTGATAAGCAGGTGAGAAGAGTTAAGAGACCCAGAATGGGAAATAGAATAATTTCCCTATGAGATTAATAGGAATAATTCCCCAAAATGATCATCCTTCATTTACATAGTATACTTAACATAAGAATGTTGAGAAGCAGTTTCTTTGTACCTGTTTAGAACAATAAGTTAGTCTTTGGCATCAGTAATTATAAAAATGAAAAGCAACTGTAATAAATAATCCGGAATGATCGTAGCTTTTGGATTGCTAGAGAAAGACATAAATAGTAAAAGGAAATTTGTAATATCAAAATGGCTTTTTATTGCAAAGACACAATGATAAGCAAACAATTCATTTTGCTAGCACTATATTAATAGATTACAAAACTTTCAGAACATTTTCTTACGTTTGTTGCATAAGATGTCTAGACATTGAACGGACTTAAGGTGCTCTGTACTTAAATAGTTAATCAGCTTCAGCTTCTCAGTGCCCCATGAATCACTTAATTCCCAAGCACATATGCTGAAGTGATAATAGATTGTGGTGCTACAGCTGCTGTTCAAAAGGAACACATTATTCATGCAGAGTTAAAAATCAGGCACCCTTCCCTCAATCCTCTCTTTGTGATGAGCAACAAACAACAATGCCATATCATAAATAAGACACCCCCATAAAATTATGCAAAAATATCTGCAGCATGAAAACAAGACAATCATTGTCATTACTTTTACAGAAAAACACGTTTACAAATAAAACAGATAGCATTGTACCTTGAAATGTTTTTGCCATTTGTCAATTTAATAAACAGTAATGTTTCTTCAATGATCTGGTGTTCAAGCACTGATGTTGAGCAGCTGACTGAGAAATGTACGGTAGGATTATTCTGCGATGACTAACATCTAACACCCACAAATCATTTTAAAATTCAAACGTTTCCATAGTTATTCCATATATTATTTTCTAAATATAAAAATACTATTTTTGAAACTTCGTGCAACTTTGAAAAATGCAGTAATCTACAGTCACTTTCTAAAGCAATTCTAGAGTTCTTATATATGAAATCAACTGTAGAAAATTTGTAGTTTTAATGAAAATGATATTTAATTTTAATTCCTGCAAAGCTACATATGTAGTTTTGCCAGCATGACACAGTGTAAGAAAAATCTTAGACATAAGCAAATCCGCTCCTGTCTAATTTGTTCCTGATCCCATAAATGCTGATTTGGTCATTTTTATACCATGAAACCATAGTTCTCAGAATGTTCCTTCAATATTATCTAAAGGCAGAAAGGAAAATTGCATTGAGCAATAAAGGGAAAAATGGGGTCATCTACCTGGCACCTCTCATCAGTTTACAATGGTTAGGCAGTACACAACAACAGAGAGAAACCGAGGAGATCAATAATAATGAATTCACAATGAATGAACTGCTGAAGTGCTAATTTCAGCTCATAATTACACAAATATATAACAAAATATAGTTTTACTTTTAAAGAAGCCATGACATACTGGAATTATTAACATCTAAATGTGTTCAATTCAATCATAAGATCCCCAAAGCCTGCCTGCTGGACAGTTGGGGGTTTGCACTGAGCCTCACTGACCAGGAAGACAAGGCATTCACTAAGACTGCAGAGGACATTGCTCAGACACCAGGTTAGCTGTGGCAAAGATGATAGTCCTCCTTCGGTTTGCCAATCCACAAGAAGATGCACTCACCGTCTTGTTATTTAAACTGGCTCTCTCCTGCATGTTGTGCCTCACTCTGGCAAGGATATCAATGTCAAATCAGTTGAATTTTTGAGCTTTTATAGCAGTGCACTCTCATTTTTGGGATTGTCCATGAGAGTCCTATTATTCCTGGTCCTATAGTTCATGCTGTGGTATTCAGTGTTACCTGTGTATGGTTTCTTTATCATGGTGTAGCTCTTGTATACCATTCACCAGGCTTCTCAAAGATCATGATTGAGTACATCGATGGCTCAACAGTGGAAACTGTGAGCAGTTTTAAACTACTGGGTCTGTACATTTTCCACAACCTCTCTTGGTCCCTGAACATATCCTCCACAGTCAAAAACCTCATCAGTGTCTGTACTTTCTGAGGAGGCTGAAGAGAACTGGACTATGCACATCAATACGCATGACCGTCTACAGGTGAGCAATTGAGAGCATTCAAACATGCTGCATCAGTGCATGGGAGGTCTACAACTGCCATCTGCCTACCTGCCATCAAGGACATATATATAGAAATGTACTGGAAAAAGCCAGTAAGTATCATGAAGAGTTCCACTCACCCTGCTCAGGGACCATTTGCCCCACTCCCATCAGGCAGGATGCTACACAACATCCATGCTAGGACCAGGAACACCTGACTCAAAAACAGTTACTTTCCCCAAGGCGTCAGGCTGTTCAACACATCCTCCCCATTAACCCACCACTATATTATCATTTCCTGTCAGTCTCCTTAAATACAGACATTCCTGTGCCTAGCGCCACTTTTTGTGCATATAACCAGTCAAAGTATATAAGTTAATCTTATGTATTCATATTTATTGTCATTTCTTTTTGAGTTCTTTATGCTTATTGTTTATTTTTAAATGCTGCATCAGTTTCAGAGTAACAATCATTTCTCCTTTACACTTGTATAATGACGAATGACAATAAACATTCTTTAATCTTGAATTACGGTATATTTTTCAGGGTAGATTAAGGTGACCCTTTTCCTTGCCTGTTCACCCCCAGCAATACTATTACAAAACACAGCAAATAGAGAATAATTTCCTCCGATGTTTTAGTCCAAAACACACAGCGAAGCACCAATTGGCTTTATTTCAATAAACGTACAGTAGTACAGAGGGTTCTGCCAGAACTTTTTGCATTTAATATATACCATTTGATTCAGGAATTTTGTGCTGTACGAAATGAATCCTAAAGGAGCTGCAAACAGATTCCAGACAGCCCTTGCATTTTTGACCCCTTACCATTCTACACAGCTCATTGCTGATAATGAGAAACTTTCTCTACAAATTTTCCACCTGGGATCACTTTGCAATCCCTGCCTTATCCTGCCTGTCACCTTGATCTGCATGTGATCCGTTGAAGTAACTTATACAATGTATATGTAATTTCAGCCAATGCAGTTCCAGTATACCACTGCTTGATATGGGGCAGCACTGTAGCATATTGGTTAGCACAGTGCTTTACAGTACAGGCAACATGAGTTCAATTCCTGCTGCTGCCTGAAAGGAGATTGTACGTTTTTCCCTGTGACCACATGGGTTTCCTCCCACAGTCCAAAGACGTACTGGTTGGTAGGTTAATTGGTCATTGTAAACAGTCCTGTGATTAGACCAGGATTAAACTGGGGGAGAAGGGCCTACTCCACGCTGTATCTCAATAAAAAAAAATGAAGAGCCTTTCCTTGCAGGACTAAGGTCCTAATATCTAGAGAACAGGGGGAAAAACACTTCTCAGGGGCAGAGAGCAGGCAAAGGGTGATTGTGTAAATGATGAGGTGGGATAATTGAGGTACATTTGAAATGTTATTTATGGCAACATTTCATTATTATTTTTTCTAATCATAGAATTCTCCTTTAACGTGCTCTCACACTCAGTCCTTGATCAAGTTGGGAGGTTAGCCGAGTAGTAAACGAGAACATGGTTTGTGTTAAAGTAGCAAATGGTGAATTAAAAACACTGAAAGAGATTGAGGTGGAGTAGAGGAGTTGTCAGACTGAAAATCAAGGGAAGGGGGAATGTGGGGTTGGGACACATAACACACTCTGTTCTCCACAATATAACAATATCCAGTATTGACACTGGAAAGGCTTTAGAGAAGATTTACTCTTATGTTGCCAGGACTGCTGTATTATACCCAGTTTGACATTCAAAGTAAATTAATCATCAATGTACATATACGTTACTGTATACTGCCTTGAGATGCATTTTCGACCAGACATTTACAGGAACATATACAACCGAATTTTACAAAACATTACGCTTAAACAGACAAAGATTGACAAACAAGCCAGCATAAGAAGGTGGGGAGAGGGGAAAGAGTGCAAGCTGGCAGGTAATGGGTGAAACCAAGTGAGGGGGAAGGTGGATAGGTGGAGAAGAGGAGGATGAAGTAAAAAGGAAGGTGATAGGTGGAAGGGGTAAACGTCTGAAAAAGAAGGATTCTGATAGGAGAGGACAGTGGACCATAGAAGAAAGGGAAAGACAAGGAACACTATAAGGAGGTAATGGGCAGACGAGGGTAAGAGTAGGGGAGATATGGGAACCAGAATGGGCAATGGAAATAGAGAGAAAAAGGAAGTGGAACTTTACTGAGAACATGAGTTAAGTGTCCTTGGAAGTGAGCCTGTGGATCATAGAATCAGTTCATAGTGGTGAATGAAGTGTCTTTATATAAATGGTGAAGTGTCTTTATATAATGGTGACAATGGTGTATATTCACTCAAGTCCTGTGATGAATCTTTAAATATGGCCCAGTCCACCAGCTCGGAGCAGACCCTCCTCTACAATCAATGACCACCTCTTTGTTGTCCTTACCTCTGGTGCCTTCCTTTTTAGTCTCTGCCTACAAGATGAGAATTATTTTCTTTGAAACTGCACAGTCTGAGTGCAAATTTAATTGGAAGTACGCTATTACAAACTGTGCAAGTAGAGTGGATAAGAAGGATCTATTTTTCTTGGGCGAGAAGTCAAAAACTTGATGTTATCAATTTAAAATAATTGGTAAGAGGACAGAAAGTGAGTTGAGGAAACATAAAAATCATCCAGAGTTTGGTGAGTGCGTTAAAATTACTACCTGTGTGCAGTAGTTTCCACACCCCTAGCACACTGTTGATGATTTTTATTGCCCTCTTTGTGTAGTGCAGGTTAATGCTCTAAAAAGTCCTGTCAAAGCTATGGACAGAGGGAAAGGATCTGGGAGAAGGCTGTCCAGCAGTTATTCTTGCCAGCATGGACTTAAGCTGAGCGGTATTCTTCTAAGCTGTAAATCTTCCAAGGTTCCTGCTTCTATTCCTTTTGTTCTTTTTGTCAGGCTTTCCGTGCCCTTCAGTTTCTTATTGTGTTACTTTGCCTAGCTGCAACCCAAGCATATACTTCACAAAAGCTGGTTGTATTCTTTGAAATATTATGTAAAGGAAGTGCCCTTCCTGCTAGTGGCTGCATTTTCAAAGTTTGTTCTGGGCAGTCTCATATCACTAACATGGTATGTTGAGGGCAGAAACTGAAAGCATTCTAATTCCAGGGGTATTTCCATCATTTCACCATTTTCAGTATATAAAAGACGAGATCAATTTGTCAGATTTTATGACAGTAATTTTCAAATGAAAAATATATAGAGTACTTATAATTACATGCAAAGCCCTTTCAGTTCTTAGGAGCAGAAAACCTCTAACAGCTGGTGTTAATTCACTTAATTCTATTTAGTAATTCCAAATCATAAATCATATACAAATTCAGTAGATTTTCTATTAAATTATGGATCAAAGTGACAAACCGGGCTTATTTGCAGCTTTGTAATTCTAAGAGTGAGGCCCTATTCCTAAACACTGCAGATGAGATCCATGGTGGGGTTAGTTGGCAGACAGCTTTATCAGTAATCGTTTTCTTAAGAACACTATCTCGTACATTAACAAGACAGGCAGGTCAATGCTATTTTCTAACACCATAAGGCCATTGAAAATGGCATTGATTTATAACCACAGTGGTTTTAAATAGGCAGTCCCATAACCATGCCCAATATCAAAGTTCAAAGCTTATAGTAAATTTATTATCAAAGTATGCACTGTATATGTCACCATATACTACCTTGAGATTCACTTCTTGTACGCATTCACAGTAGAACAAAGATAAGGGCCACATGGTAGCATAGCAATTAGTGCGAAACTTTTACAGCTAGGGGTGTCAGAGTTCGGAGTTCAATTCCAGCATCCTCTGTAAGGAGTCTCTGTACGTCCTCCACATGGAATGAGTGAGTTTTCTCCGGGTGCTCTTGTCTCCTCTCACGGTCCAAAGATATACCAGGTAGGCTAAATGGTCATTGTAAATTGTCTCCTTATTAGGTTAAGGTTAAATTGGAGTTGGCAGGGGTTGCTGGGCAGCACAGCTCGATGGGCTAGAAAAGCCTATTCTGTGCTGTATCGCTAAATAAAAAATAAAAATGAATAACTACACACAAAATCAACATACAAATGAAGATAACCTGTGCAAATACAAATAAATAAATACTGATAACACGAGTTGTAGAGTCCTTGAAAGTGAGTCCATAGGTTCTGGAATCAGTTTAAAGTTAAGATCATTCACGTCAATGGTTGAAGAGTAATAACATTTTCTGAACCTGGTGGTGTAGAACCCAAGGCTCCTATATCTTCTTGATGGCGGCAGCAAAAAAGAGAGCATGGCCTAGAGGGTGGAGGTTCTTGATGATGGACACTGCTTTCTTGTGGCAGCGCTCCTGGTAAATGGTAGGGAGTGTTTTACTTGCAATGGACTGGGCTATATCCATCACCTTTTGTAGGCATTACCAATCTTGGACATTGATGTTTATACAGGCCATTATACAACCAGGCAGGATACTCTCCATTGCACATCTACAGAAGTTCAAGTTTTAGATGACAGGCTGAATCTGCGCAAACCTGTAAGAAAGTAGCGGAACTTACATGCTGGTCCCAGGACAGATCCTCTGTTATGATAAAGCCCAGGAATTTAAAGTTACTGAATCTCTCCACCTTACATCACTTACACCTCCACGGCTTTAAGTGACATGAATTTTTAAGCTTAAACTTAAACACAGTTAGCTTAATGATGATAATAGTAAAAAGGAAAGGAGAAAAAAAGTTGTCAGTTATCTACAGAATTCTGTTTGCAAAAGTATTTCAAAAATAGGGAATAACATATTTAGATCACATAGGATCTCAGCTCTGCAGTAATTTATTGTAGTTATAAATATTGTTCAGAGTATTTGTGGCAATAATAAAAACACTTATGTAGCACATGCAGAATTACCTTACTCATTGTAAGCAGCACATTTGCTGAACAAGGAAATGTCTTAAAATTCAACAGGCTTTGTTAGTACAGATGTTTCTTCCAATTTAAAAATAAACTTTTGCCTCCCAGATGCCCAGGTATTTAAGGCAATGTGTGCCTCGGCGATGCAAATCAGGAATTTCCCTGATTTCATCTCCTTTCTAAGCTGAAGGAACTGATTGCAGCTGATGTGACAGGATACCCATGATACACATATTATTGATTGCTGGATCTCATGATATATCAATCTGGTAGAATTCCACCTCTGAGAACAATCCAATACGTCTTGCTAGCAGACATGCTTGTGAATGTCTGTTGAGGAAAAGGATTAGCCTTGGCTCTAAACATATAGTACAAAAGCTGTAGGATTTTCATGAATGGATAGTGATTCATAGTATAGAACTTCATCCTGTGAAAAACCAATACCATTAAGCAGTCAGCAGCAAGAATGAAGATGCAGTGAAACCACACAAAAGATCTTAAAATTATAACTAGTTATGATAAATGATTCACATTCTCACAGCTTGATAACTTTACAAAACTTTATGACGGTGTGGCTAAGCACAGCTCCAATGCCACATTCAAGTTTGCTGATGACACCACTGTTGTAGGCCAAATCAAAGATGGTGACGAATCAGCATACAGGGAGGAAATTGAAAATCAAGCTGAGTGGTGCCATTACAACAACCTCTTACTCAATGTTAGCAAGACCACGGGGCTGTTTATTGACTTCAAGAGGAGGAAACCAGAGATCCATAAGCCAGTCCTTATCGAAGCTCAGCAACTTTAAATTGCTTAGCGTTATCATTTCAGAGGACCTGTTCTAGGCCCAGCACGCAAGTGCAATTATGAAGAAAGCACAGCAGCGCCTCTACTTCCTTTGGAGTTTGCGAAGATTTGACATGACATCTAAAACTTTGACAAACGTCTATAGATGTGTAGTGGAGAATATATTGGCAGGCTGCATCACAGCCTGGAATAAAAACACCAATGCTCTTGAACAGGAAGTGCCACAAAAAGTAGTGGATATGATTCAGTCCATCACGGGTAAAGCACTCCCCACCATTGAGCACATCTACAGGTTGTTGCAGGAAAGCAGCATCCATCATCATGGTCCCTACCACCCAGGCCATGCTTTCTTCTCACTGCTGCCATCAGGACTCACTCCAACAGGCTCAGCAACTCTTATTACACCTCAACCATCAGGCTCTTGAACCAAAAGGGATACTTTCTCTTGCCCCATCAGTGAACTGCTCCCACAACATATGGACTCACTTTCAAAGTTTCTCACCTTATGTTCTCGATATTTATTGGTTATTTATTTATTGCAGTATTATTATTTATTTCATTTTGTATTTGAATAGTTTGTTGGCTTTTGCACACTGGTTGAACACCTGAGTTGATGTGGACTTGCATTAATTCTGTTACGGTTATTATTCTAATATGGATTCATTTAGTATGCCTGCAAGAAAGTGAATCTCAGGGTTACATATGGGGACATAGATGTATTTTGATAATAAATGTACTTTGAACTTTGAGAATCAACTGTGGTGAATTTCCACACTCATTCTTCACTTCATTGTGGTAGTTGTACACTCTGCTGATAAGGCCAGATTTGGAATATTGACTTCAGTTTTGGCTGTAGAGTCATAGAGCTCTGCAGCACAGAAAACATGCACTTTGACCCATTTGATTCATGCCAAATGGTATTCTCCTAGTTTCATTGATTCTCATCTTGACCATAGTCCTTCCTATCCAAACTTATGTAATTACCCAAACTTATTTTAAATGTCGCATTAGAGTACCCACCACTTTCACTGGCAACTCTGCACACTCATATCACCCTTCTAAATGTTTCACCATTCACCCTAACGTACGGCCTCTAGTTCTAGACTCACCCAACCTCAGTGGAAAAAGACTGCTTGCATTCTCCCTCTCTGTACCCCTCAATTTTATATACCTCTATCAAATTCTCCGACACACCAGGGAATAAAGTCCTAACTTACTCAAGTTTCCCTGTAATTCAAGTATTCAAGTCCTGGCAATGTCCTTGTAAATTTTCTCTATTCTCTTTCAGTCTTACTCATTTGCTTCCTCTAGGTAGTTGACCACATAATACTCTAAACATTGCCTCAACGAAGTCTTATACAACTTCAACATAACATCCTAACTCCTGTACTCATTACTTTGATTTATGAAGCACAGCATGCCAAAAGCTCTCTTTATGACCTGATCTACCTGTGGCACCACTTTCAAGGAATTAGAACACTGAAAATACAGCACATTACAAGCCCTTCGGCCAACAATGTTGTACTAACCATGTAACCTACTCTAAAAACTGCCTACCCAATCCCTCTATTTTTCTAAGCTCCATGTACCAATGTTAAGAGTCTCTTAAAAGACCTTATTGGATCTGCCTCTACCACTGTCTCTGGTAGTGCATTCCACACACCCACCACTCTCTGTGTGGAAAAACTTATCTCTGACATCCTCCTTGTACCTACTTCCAAGCACCTTAAAACTATGCCCCTCCCAGATCCCTTTGTTCAACTGCATTACGCAGTGCCCTATTGTTTACTATGTAAATCCTACTCTGTAAACTCCACCTGCCATATTTCACCCCATTTTTCCAGCTGGACCAGATCCCACTGCAAGCTTTGATAATCATCCTCACTGTCCACTACACCCCCTATCTTGGTGACATCCACAGATTTACTGATCCAGTTTACCATATTGTCATCCAAATCTGGCACCTCATCTGTGGTTAAAGATGTTTTAAATACCTCTGCCAGTGCCCCTGCCAATTCTGCACTAGCTTCCCAAAAGGTTTGAGGGGACAACTTGTAGGGCCCTGGGGACTTATCCACCCTAATTTGCCTCAAGACAGGAAGCACCTCTTCTTCTGTAATCCAGATGTGGTTCATGACATCACTGTTTTGCCTCAGTTCTGTAGACTATTTGTCCATCTCCCAAGTAAATACAGATGCAAAATATCCATTTAAGCTCTCCCTCATCTCTTTCGGCTCCGTGCACAGATGACCATGTTGGTCTTCAACTTGGCAAATTTTGACCCTTGCATTCCTTTTGCTCTTAATGTACCTGTAGCAGCCTTTGGCATTCTTCTTCACCTTGTATGCCAGAACAACCTCATGCTTTCTTGTAGCCCTATTGATGACCTTCCTAAGTGTTCTCCTGCATTTCTTATACTCCTCAAGTTCCTCTTTTGTTCCTAGCTACCTAAACTTGTGATGCACCTCCTTCTTCTTCTTAATCAGGACCTCAATACCCTTCGAAACTAAGGTTCTCTAAACTTAGCCATGACCAACCTCTCAAAACATTCCATCACAGTACATGTGAGTGCCACTGTTTACCTGCTCTTTCTGGGCACTGGTATGACTGATGCCCTTTTGAAGCAGGTGGGAACCTCTGACTGTAGCAGTGAGAAATGGAAGACATCCTTGAACAGTTGATTGGCATAGGTTTTCAATGCCCTCCCCAATTAGGGCCTGATGCTCTCTTGAGAGATGTTCTGATGTTAGGCTCTGAGGCTCAAACTTAAACTCTATATTCTAACCATTTCACTTTTGAAGGCTTCCCATTTACCAAGCATCTCTTTGCTAGAAAACAACTTATCTCAATCCACACCTGGTAGGTCCTATCTGATACCTTCAAAACTGGCCTCCAATTTAGAATCTCAATCTGAGGACCAGTACTGTCCTTATAACCATATAACAATTACAGCATGGAAATAGGCCATCTCGGCCCTTTTAGTCCGTGCTGAACGCTTACTCTCACCTAGTCCCACCTACCTGCACTCAGCCCATAACCCTCCATTCCTTTTCTGTCCATATACCTATCCAATTTTAAAATACACCTATTTTTTTTAAATGACAAAATCGAACCTGCCTCTACCATTTCTACTGGAAGCTCGTTCCACACAGCTACCGCTCTCTGAGTAAAGAAGTTCCCCTTCGTGTTACCCCTAAACTTTTGCCCCTTAACTCTCAACTAATGTCCTCTTGTTTGAATCTCCCCTACTCTCAATGGAAAAAGCCTATCCACGTCAACTCTATCTATCCCCCTCATAATTTTAAATAACTTTATTAAGTCCCCCCTCAACCTTCTATGCTCCAAAGAATAAAGACCTAACTTGTTCAACCTTAATTCAACCTTCCCCATAATTATCTTGAAACTAACGGAATTAAGACCACCAGTTCCAAAATGCTCTCCTATGCACACTTCTGTCACCTGCCCTGTCTCATTCCCTAATAGGACATCCAATTTCACTCTCTCTAGTCGAGATCTCTGTATATTGATAAAATAAACTTCCCTGAATACATTTGACAAACTCTATCCCATTCAGACCTTTAGCAGGATGGGAGGCCCAGTCAATACATGAACATTTTAAAACACCTACCATCACAACCTTATTTTTTTCTTGCAGCTCCTACACAACTCGAAGAACTTAGTTAAGTGACAGGTTGAACAAGCCAGCACTTTATTCATTGGAAAGTAGGATGATGGGTGATCTATCAGAGGTGTATACAATCATGAGGAACAGCCCACCGTCTTTTTCCTAGGGTTGGGGTAATCAAGAACTAGAGAGCATAGTTTTAAGATGATAGAAGAAATATTTAACAGGAATTTGAGGGGAAACTTCTTCCATGCAGATGGTGGTCTACATATGGAATAGGCTGCCAGAGGAAGTGGTTAAGACAAGGTACAGTGACAATATTTTTTAAAAAAACTCCAGATAGTGAGGTTTAAGGGATTTAGGACCAAATTCAGGCAAAGGACAATGCAGCTTAGATTAACATCTCGGTAGGCAGCAGAGAACAGATGGGTCATGGGTCTTGTTTCCATGCTATACTACTCCATGACTCAAAAATTATTCATCCTTTGGCAGCACACTCATGCCAAAACTATGATGAGAGATATTAGAATAGCCAGGAAAGGACCTTCTATTGGAATTGATTTTTGAATTTGAGTTTGTCTCCATGGACACATCTATTCTTGTAAAAGTAGGATGGAGGCAAAGTCAACCCCAAACCTGGATGTATCACCCAACTGACAGTAGTAGGAGCCACCCAGGAGTACTGTTCAGGATGTAGACTTGGCATTCCCAATTTTGATAGCAGGATTATCTTAAAAAGAGATTAATGATAATCATCCCGAATAATCCAAACATAGTCCAAATAATCTAAGAAACACTTCTCTCCAATTTACATTTAAGAATCTTTCCCTGGATTATCTGAGTTCTGGAATTTCACTGAATATTTGAAGTGATCGAGATTTGGATTCTCCAGTAAGGATGAATTACTTGTGCACAAGTCCATTCATTTTATCAACCCTCTTTGGTATCATTGCTCGTTCTATGATCTGGTGATCAGTAACTGCCAGCTGTAGAAAATCACAGATTATAAGAAAAGCAGTAAATGGGAGGGTTCATAACTAACTTATTTATTACTTATCATGGAAAATCAATAAAATAAAAATTCTTATCTGCACTTAAGCCATGTTTTAAAAATAAAATTCCATATTGTGTGTATTTGTTGGCACAAATCCATAGATTCGTTCAACATTCTTCTAAATTCATTCAATAAAACTTGGACAATGAAGGCTTTGTGTTGTCATTTTTCCAATTAAACAGTAGCTTAGATATTATTAAGCTGACTACAATAAGATATCCAAATAAGTCTAGTCAAGAGTAGTCAATGTTGACTTGGATAAAATAAATCAAGATATTTGTACATTATCAGTCAACAAGGCATTCTCTTCAAAAATCACCAAATGCACTAATCCAGTGGCAAAGGTCGATTTTAAGAAGACCATAAGACCATTAGCTAATGGAGCAGAATTAGACCATTTGGCCATCGAGTCTGCTCTGCCATTTCATAATGACTTATATATTGTCCTCTCTGCCCCAATCTCCTGCCATCTCCCCATATCCCTCCATGCCCTGACCAATCAAGAATCTATCAATCTCTGCCTCAAATATACATAAAGACTTGGCTCCACAGCTGCCTGTGGCAAAGAATTCCCTAGGTTCACCACTTGCTGGATTCACATCGCTCTGGGGAGTGGAAGTGGAATCATCTGTGAGTTCAGGCAAAGAAACAAATGTGACAAATAAAAGCAAACACACAAACAAATAAAGCAATAAAAAAGGGACAGGTTACACCTGAACCCAAGAGAGACAAATGTCCTTGTGAGTAGGCTTGCTAGAGCTGTTGGGGAGGATTTAAACAAATGTGGTTGGAGGGTGGGAACCGGAGTGATAGAGCTGAGGACAGGGTTGTTGATTTACAAGCAGAGGCAGTGTTAGTGAGACTGTCAGGAAAGATAGGCAAATGATAGGGCAAAATTGCAATGAGTTACAGTCTGAAAGGAGAACAAAATCGAAAAGGATGACAGATACAGGACTGAAGATGTTATTTTTGAATGTGCGATATAGGAAGTAAAGTAGTTGATCTTGTAACACAGTTAGAGATTGGCAAGTGTGATGTTGTGGGCATCACTGAGTCATGCTGAAAGAAGATGAGAATTGGGACCTTAACATCAAAGCATACACATTGTATAGAAAGGACAGGCAGGTAGGCAGAGAGTGTTGCATGGCTCAGTTGGTTAAAAAATAAATCAAATTCTTCAGAAGAGGTAATATAGGATCGGAAGATGTAGAATCCTTGTGGGTAGAGTTAACAAACTGCAAGGGTAAAAAGACCCTGCTGGGAGTTACATAGAGATCTCTGAACAGTGGCCAGGATGTGGGCTACAAATTACAACAGGAGATAGAAAAAGCATATCAAAAGGACAATGTTGCGATAGTCATAGGGGATTTCAATATGCAGATAAAGTGGGAAAATTAGGTTGGTGCTGAATCCCAAGAGAGAGAGAGTCTGTAGAATGTTTACAAGATGGATTTTTAGAACAGCTTGAGGTGGAGCCCATGAAGGGATCAGCTATTCTGGTTTGGGTGTTGTGTGATAAACCAGATTTGATTTGGGAGCTTAAGGTAAAGGAACCCTTCAGAAAAAGTGGTCATAATATGATACAATTCACCCTACAATTTGAGAAGGACAAACTAAAGTCAGATGTATCAGTTTTAAGGTGGAGTACAGGGAATTACAGAGGCATGAAAGGAGATCTAGCCAAAGTAGATTGGAAGGGGTCATTAGCAGGGATAACAACAGAACAGCAATGGCTGGATATTCTGGGAGCAATTTGGAAGGCACATCCCAAAGAAGAAGAATTCTAAAGGCAAGATGACATAACCATGGCTGACAAAGGAAGTCAAAGCCAACATAAAAACCAAAAAGAGGGCGTATAATAGAAATAGAGGAATAGGAAACATTTAAAAAACAACAGAAGGCAACTAACAAATCCATAAGGGATAAATATGAAGGTAAGCTAGCCAATAATATCAAAGAGGATACCAAAAGTTTTTTTCCAGATATGTAAAAAGTAAAAGAGAGGCAGGAGTAGATATTGGACCACTAGAAAATGATGCTGGAGGGAAAGTAGTGGGGGACAAGAAAATGGTAGATGAATTTTGCATTAGTCTTCACTGTGGAAGATACTAGAAGTATGCCATAAGTTTGAGACTGTCAGGAGGCAGAAGTGAGCGCATTTGCTATGACTGAGAAAAGGTGCTTGAAACTTGAAAGGTCTGAAGCTAGACAAGTCACCTGGACCAGATGTACTACACCCAGTTCTGAAAGTGGTAGCGGAAGTGATTATGAAGGCATTGGTTATGATCTTTCAAAAATCACTAGATTCTGGAATGGTTCCAGAGAAATGGAAAATGCAAAGATCACTCCACTCTTTAGGAAGGGAGGGAAATAGAAGAAAGGAAGTCATAGACCAATTGGCCTGACCTCAGTGGTTGGGAAGATGTTGGAGTTGATTATTAAGGATATAGTTTTGGGTACCTGGAGGCATACGTTAAAATAGGCCAAAGTTAGCATGGTTTCCCTAAATGTAATTCTTACCTGACAAATTTGATAGAATTCTTTGAGGAAATAACAAGGAGGATAGACAAAGGAGAATTAGTTAATGTTATGTACTTGGATTTTAAGAAGGCCTTTTACAAGTGCCACAGATGAGGATATTTAATAAGATAAGAGCTTATGTGTACCAGGACAGATACTAGCATGGATAGAGCATTGGCTAATTGGCAGGAGGAAAAGAGAGGGAATAAAAGGAGCCTTTTTCTGATTGGCTGCTGGTAACTAGTGCAGATGTCGGTGTTGGGGTCATTAATTTTTATGTTATATGTCAATGATTCGGATGACAGATTGATGGCTTTCGGGTTAAGCATGCAATTGATAGCAAGATAGGTAGAGGGGCAGGTTGTGTTGAGGAAGCAGGAAGGCTGCAGAAAGACTTGGACAGAATAGAAAAATGAGCAAAAAGGTGGCAAATGGCATACAGTGTTGGGAAGCGTATGGGCATGTACATTGGCAGAAAGAATAAAACCATAGACTATTTTCTAAATGAGAAAATTCAAAACTACGAGGTGCAAAGGGACTTCAGAGCCCTTTTGCAGGATTCCCTAAAGGTTAATTTGCAGTGGTGAGGAAAGCAAATGTAATGTTAGCATTCATTTTGAGAGGTCTAAAATATAAAAGCAAGAATGTAAGACTGAGGCTTTATAAGGCACTGGTGAAGTCTCACTTGGAGTATTGTAAGCAGTTTTGGGCCACTTATTTAAGAAAGGATGTGCTGACATGAAGAGAGTTCAGAGGAGGTTCACGAGAAAGATTCCAAGAATGAAAGACTTATTGTAAGAGGAGCAATTGATGTTCTAGTGCCTTTACTCGCTGGAATTTAGAAGAATGAGGGGAGATCTCATTGAATCCTATCGAATGTTGAAAGATCAATATAGAGTGGAATTGGAGAGGATGTTTCCCATGGTGGGAGAGTCTAGGACTAGAGGGCACAGCTTCAGGACAGAGGGAAATGCATTTAGCCAGAGGGTGGGGATCTGTGGAATTCATTGCCACAGGCTGCTGTTGAGGCCACATCATTGGGTACATTTAAGGTAGAGGTTGACAGGTTCTTGATAAGTCAGGGTGTCAAAGGTTATGGGGAGAAGGCAGAAGAATGGGGTCGAGAGGGAAATGGATCAGCCACGATGAAATGGCAGAGTAGACTCAATGGGCCCAATAGCCTAATTCTGTTCCTATGTCTTATGGTCTTAGTGTTAATTGAAAAATTAAATACATACTTGGAGTTCGGATGTAATTTTCTCCATCCTCTAAGGTCAGCGATGCATTTTCCACTGCTGGCCAAGTTTTTTCACTATTTTTTCAGATCTAAATAAGCTTTAAAATGACTGGTAGCATTTGCTTCATCCATAGCACAATTTTGGTTTAAAGTAAACAACCTAGCTTCAAGTAACGCAGGTTTCTATCAGAAGACGCCAGTTACTCATGATATTAGCCATGCTGAAGTAAGCAGCTGCTGACCTGCTCAGTTGGAAATATATTCAGCAGTCAGGCAAATTAATAGCTATTATGAAACTGGCATGCTGCCTGCTTCTCAATCAATGCATGATGGTTAATCACTCATTATATTTTGCATGTCTGCTCTGAGTGGACATACTTCTTTGCTTTTAATGCTTCCCAGAAAAGAGTCATCAATCTGATTGATTGAGGAGGTATATATTTTTCTTCACAGGACACAGATCCTCTTCAGAGGGCAACCCTGCTTTAACTCTTAAATTAAATAAGGTGCAACTTCAAACCATACAAAGTTGATGGTAGATGTCAGTTTCATGAAAGGTTCAAAGGTTCATTAATTATTATCAAAGTATACATCTTTGAGATTCTTCTTCTCCAGATCACTCATCTGGGAGTGATGGGTCACTTACGCTATCTGATTTCATTTTGTAGGAAGTAATATTGCAGAAGACCTGCCACAGCTGTCAACAGTTCATCTGTGATTCTAGTTTAGACCAAGATTGTGTTTTTTGTGCTCACAATGGCTTTCCAGAGGTGGGACTTCTTATTTGACTTCCACTTTAAATATACCCACTAACCTGGCCTCCACCGCAGTCTGGGCAGAGCATTCCACAGATTCCCTACTCTCTGGCTAAAAAAAATTCCTCCTTACCTCTGTTTTAAAAGGTTGTCCCTCAATTTTGATTTCTCAATAATTGGGATCTCTTCTGGGACAGGTGAGACCTGTACAAAAGGGTTGAATTGCACTTGAATCTGAGGGGGACCAATATTCTTGAGGGCCGGTTTACTAGAGTTGTTGGAAGTGGTTTAAACCAATATGGCGGGGTTGGGAACCAGTCTGATAGAGCTGAGGATGAGCCAGCAGGTTTACAAGTAGATGATGGATGTAACATGAATGTAAGGAAGGACAAGCCAATGATTGGGTACAAATTCAGACAGAGCAAAGAGTTAAATTGTACCAAAGAGGCAAAATTCAAAGGGATGAAGAATGCAGGACTGAAGGTGGTGTATTTAAATGTCCGTAGCATTTGGAATAAGATGGGCAAACTTGTTTGCAATTCAAGATTGGTCAGATGACATTGTGGACATCACTGAGTTCTGGCTGAAAGAAGGCCATAGTTGGGGAGCTTAACATCAAAGGATATACTTTGTATTGGAAGGACAGCAGTCTGGATGTAGGGTGTAAGTTGAATGAAGAGTTAAAATTGGCATGTCGCAAAGGTAATGATACAGTTGTCATGGGGGATTTCAACATGCAGGTAGACTGGGAGAATCAGAATGGTACTGGACCCCAAGAAAGGGAGTTTGTGGAGTACCTGCGAGATGGATTCTTAGAACAGCTTGTACTGGAGCCTACCAGGGAGAAGGCAATTCTAGATTTAGTGTTGTGCAATGAACCGGATTTGATCAGGGACCTCGAGGTAAAGGAACCATTAGGAGGTAGTGACCATAATATGATATGTTTCAACCTACAATTTGAGATGGAGAAGGGAAAATCGGATGTGTCAGTATTACAGTTGAACAAAGGGAACTATGGAGCTATGAGGGAGGAGCTGGCCAAAGTTCAATGGAACAATACCCTAGCAGGGAAGACAGTGGAACAAAAATGGCAGGTATTTCTGGGAATAATGCAGAAGGTGCAGGATCGGTTCACTCCAAAGAGGAAGAAAGATCCTAAGGGGAGTAAGGGGCGGCCATGGCTGACGAGGGAAGTAAAGGGCAGTATAAAAATAAAAGAGAAGAAGTATAACATAGCAAAGATGAGCGGGAAACTGGAGGACTGGGAAGCTTTTAACGAGCAACAGAAGATAACAAAAAAGGCAATACGCCAAGAAAAAATGAGGTATGAAGGTAAACTAGCCAAGAATATAAAGGAGGATAGTAAAAGCTTCTTTAGGTATGTGAATAGCAAAAAAATAGTTAAGACCAAAATTGGGCCATTGAAGACAGAAACGGGTGAATTTATTATGGGAAACAAGGAAATGGCAGATGAGTTGAACAGGTACTTTGGATCTGTCTTCACTAGGGAAGACACAAACAATCTCCCAGATGTAATAGTGGCCAAAAGAACTAGGGTAAAGGATGAACTGAAGGAAATTTATATTAGGCAAGAAACAGTGTTGGATAGACTGTTGAGTCTGAAGGCTGATAAGTCCCTGGGACCTGATGGTCTGCATCCCAGGGTACTTAAAGAGGTGGCTCTAGAAATCATGGACACATTGGTAATCATTTTCCAATGTTCTATAGATTCAGGATCAGTTCCTGCTGATTGGAGGGTGGCTAATGTTGTCCCACTTTTCAAGAAAGGAGGGAGAGAGAAAACAGGGAATTATAGACTGGTTAGCCTGACGTCAGTGGTGGGAAAGATGCTGGAGTCAATTATAAAAGAGGAAATTATTACACATTTGGATAGCAGTAGAAGGATCAGTCTGAGTCAGCATGGATTTATGAAGGGAAAATCATGCTTGACTAATCTTCTGGAGTTTTTTGAGGATGTAACTATGAAAATGGACAAGGGAGAGCCAGTGGATGTAGTGTACCTGGACTTCCAGTAAGCTTTTGATAAAGTCCCACATAGGAGATTAGTGGGCAAAATTAGGGCACATGGTATTGGGGGCAGAGTACTGACATGGATTGAAAATTGGCTGGCTGACAGGAAACAAAGAGTAGTGATTAACGGGTCCCTTTTGGAATGGCAGGCTGTGACCAGTGGGGTACCGCAAGGTTCGGTGCTGGGACCGCAGCTGTTTATAATATACATTAATGATTTAGATGAAGGGATTAAAAGTAACATTAGCAAATTTGCTGATGACACAAAGCTGGGTGGCAGTGTGAAATGTCAGGAGGATGTTATGAGAATGCAGGTGACTTGGACAGGTTGGGTGAGTGGGCAAATGTATGGCAGATGCAGTTTAATGTGGATAAATGTGAGGTTATCCACTTTGGTGGCAAGAACAGGAAGGCAGATTATTATCCAAATAGAGTCAAGTTAGGAAAAGGGGAAGTACAACGAGATCTAGGTGTTCTTGTACATCAGTCAATGAAAGCAAGCATGCAGGTACAGCAGACAGTGAAGAAAGCTAATGGCATGCTGGCTTTTATAACAAGAGGAATTGAGTATAGGAGTAAAGAGGTCCTTCTGCAGCTGTACAGGGCCCTGGTGAGACCCCACCTGGAGTATTGTGTGCAGTTTTGGTCTCCAAATTTGAGGAAGGACATTCTTGCTATTGAGGGAGTGCAGCGTAGGTTCACAAGGTTAATTCCCGGAATGGCGGGACTGTCATATGTTGAAAGATTGGAGTGACTGGGCTTGTAAACACTGGAATTTAGAAGGATGGGAGGGGATCTGATTGAAACATATAAAATTATTAAGGGATTGGACACACTGGAGGCAGGAAGCATGTTCCCGCTGATGGGTGAGTCCAGAACTAGAGGCCACAGTTTAAGAATAAGGGGTAGGCCATTTAGAACAGAGATGCGGAAAAACTTTTTCACCCAGAGAGTGGTGGAAGGCAGTGAAGGCCAAGTCTCTGGATGCATTCAAGAGAGAGTTAGATAGAGCTCTTATAGATAGTGCGGTCAAGGGATATGGGGAGAGGGCAGGAACGGGGTACTGATTGTGTTTGATCAGCCATGATCACAGTGAATGGCGGTGCTGGCTAGAAGGGCTGAATGGCCTACTCCTGCACCTACTGTCTATTGTCTATTGACAGGCAGGAAGGCGTGGGCAGTGGTGCAGCTCTGTTGGTAAGAGATGGAATTACATCTTTAGAAAGAGGTGATGTAGGTCAGAAAATGTTTAATCTTTGTGGGTGGATTTAAAAAACTGCAAGGGTAAAAAAAACATTATGGAAATCATATATAGGCCTCCAAATAGTAGCCAAGATGTGGGGTTCAGATTGCAAAGGGAGCTAGAAAAGGCATGTAGTAAGGGTACTGTCACAATTGTAATGGGGGGGGACTTCAATATGCAAAGATATTGGGAAAATCAGGTTACTGTTGGATCACAAGAGAGAGAATTTGTTGAATGCCTACAAGATGGCTTTTTAGAGCAGCTTGTGCTTGAGCCTTCTACGGTAAAGGCTATCTTAAGATTGGATATGCGTAATAATCTAGATCTTAATAGGGAGCTGAATGTATAGGAACCCTTAAGAGGCAGTGATCATAATATGATTGAATTCATACTGCAATTTAAGAGGGAGAAGCCTAAGTCACATTTATCAGTATTGCAATGGAATAAAAAGAATTATAGAGGCATGAGAGGAGCTTGCTCAGGTGGATAGGAGGAGGATACTGGCAGGGATGATGGCAGAGCAAAAAGGGCTGAAATTTTTCGGGAATAGTTCACAAGGCACAGGATAGATATGTCCCACAGAGGAAGAAGTCCTCAAATGGCAGTGGTAGGCAACCGTGGCTAGCAAGGGAAGTTAAGGACTGCCTAAAGGCCAAGGAAAGGGCACATAAGGTACCAAAAGTAAGTGGGAAGTTATTAGATTGGGAAGCTTTTAAAATCCAACAAAAGGCAACTAAAAAAGGTTTAAGAAGGGGCAAGATGAAATATGAGAGCCAACTAGACAATAGTATAAAGCAGGATACTAAAATTTTTCTCGGTTATATAAAGAGTAAAAAGGAGGTGAGAGTTGATATTGGACCACTGGAAAATGATGCTGGTGAGGTATTAAAAGGGATAAAAAGGAAATGGCAGATGACTTAATGCTATCATTCTTCATTGTGGAAGACACTAGCAGTGTACCAGAGGTCAGTGAGTATCAGGGAGCAGGAGTGAATGCCATTGCTATTACAAAGGAAAAAAGTGCTAGGCAAACTCAAAGGTATGGATAAATCACTTGCACCAGATGGACTACATCCCACAGTCCAGAGAGAGGTTGCTGAAGAGATAAAGGATGCATTGGTTGTGATCTTTCAAGAATCACTTGATTCTGGCATGGTCCCAGAGGTCTGAAAGATTACAAATGTCACTCCACTCTTTAAGAAGGGAGGAAGGCAAAAGCAAGGAAATTATAGGCCAGTTAGCCTAACCTCAGTGGTTGGGAAAGTGTTGAAGTCTATTATTAAGGATGAGGTTTTGGGATTCTTGGAGACTAATGATAAAATAAGTCAAAGTCAGCATGGTTTCTGTAAAGGAAAATCTTGCTTGACATATCTGTTAGAATTCTTCGATGAAGTAACAAGCAGGGTGGACAAAGGAGATGCAGTGGATGTTATTTACTTGGATTTTCAGAAGGCATTTGATAAGGTGCCACGCATGAGGCTGCTTAACAAGATAAAATCCTGTGGTGTTACAGGAAATATACTGGCATGGATAAAGAAATGGAAGACAGGCAGGAGGCAGTGAGTGGGAATAATAGGGGCCTTTTCTGGTTGACTACCAGTGACTAGCTTCAAGGGTCAGTATTGGGACCGCTACTTTTCACATTGTTTGTCAATGATTTAGATAATGAAATTGATGGCTTTGTAGCAAATTTTGCAGATGATACAAAGATAGATGGAGGGCTAAGTAGTGCTGAGGAACCAATGCATTTGCAGCAGGACTTGGACAAATTAGAAGAATGGGCAAAAAAGTGGCAGATGGAATACAGTGTTGGGAAATGTATGATGCATTTTGGTAAAAGGAACAATAGTGTGGACTATTACCTAAATGGGGAGAAAATTAAAATATCAGAGGTGCAGAGGGACTTAGGAGTTCTCGTGCAAGACTCCTAGAATGCTAATTTACTGGTTGCCTCTATAGTAAAGAAGGTAGCTGCATATGGAGTATTGTCAACAGTTTTGGGTCCCCATATCTCAGAAAGGATGTGTTGTCATTGGAGATAATCCAGAGGAGGTTCATGAGATGATTCCAGGAATGAAGGGGTTAACATACAAGGAGCATTTGGCAGCTTTGGGCCTGTACTCACTGGAATTTAGAAGAATGTGGGGGGCGGGGATCTCATTGAAACCCACTGAATGTTGAAAGGACTAGATAAGGTGGATATGGAGAGAATGTTTCCTCTGGTGGGGGTATCCAGAACTAGAGGGCACAGCCTCAAGATTATCCAAAATCCCAATTATCCAAATTACTAAAATAGTATACCAAAGTTTTGTCTGATAAAGAATTGTGCAGCATTATTATGCCTGTGACTTCCGGAGGAAAGTGCTTGACAACTTTAAATAACTTTTATTTTCTGTAATTGACCAACTAAAATAAAGATACAGACTAATGTGAAAATCTCACAAAAAAGCAGACCAGCTAAGGGTTCCAAAACTAAAATTGATTCAATGCTGTTAGAATACCAACAGCTCTGAGGAATAAAATATAAAAGCAAGGATGTAATGCTGAGTCTTTAAAGCCATTTGTTAGACGGTACTTGAGTATTGAGTTTTGAACCCCTTATCAAAGGAAGGATGTGCTGGCTTTGGAGAGGGTCTAGAGGTGGTTCATGAGAATGATGCCAGAAGTGAAAGGGTGACTGTATGAGGAACATCTGATAGCTCTGGGCCAGTACTCACTGGAATTTAGAAGACTGAAGATGAAACCTAGCAAATATTTTATGGCCTAAATAAGACAATACTATAAGACACAGGAGCAGAATTAGGCCATTCAGCCCATCAAATCTGCTCCATCAGTCTTACGTGACTGATTTATTATCCCTCTCAACCCCATTCTCCTTTTTCTCCTCATAACCATTGAAATTCTGACTAATCAAGCTTTAAACATAACCAATGACTTGAACTCCATAGCTGTCTGTGGCAATGAATTTCACAGATTCACTACCCTCTGGCTAAAGAAATTCCTCCTCATATCTGTTCTAAATGGATGTCACTCAGTTCTGAGACTGTGCCTTTTGGTCCTCGACTCCCCACTACAGGAAACTTCCTCTCCACATCTACTCTATCTAGGCCTTTCAATATTTGATAGGTTTCAATGAGATCTTCCCTTATTCTTCTAAATTCCAACGTGTACTGGCCCACAGTTAACAAACATTCCTCATATGTTAATTCTTGCATTCCCAGAATCATTCTTGTGAACCTCCTCTGGAACTTCTTCAATACGAGTACATCTTTTCTTTGATAAGGGGCCCAAAACTGCTCACAGTACTCAAAGTGCAGTCAGACCGATACCATATAAACTCTCTGCATTACATACTTGCTTTTATATTTTAGTCCTCTTGATATGAATACTAGCATTGCATTTGCCTTCCTTACCACTGACTCAATCTGCAAATTAACCTTTAGGATCATATGAGAATTTACAAGTCCCTTTGCACCTCTGATATTTGAATTTTCTCACTGTTTAGGAAATAATCTGGGCCTCTACTCCTTCTACCAAGGTGTATCACTACACACTTCCTTACACTATATTCCACTGAAGTCAGCCTAAGTGCCCTATAACTTCCTTTCTTCTGCTTCCCTCCCTTCTTAAGGAGTAGAGTGATATTTGAAATTTCCAGTCCTCTGGAACCATTCCAGAATCTTCAGACCTTTCACCTTCGCAAGCACTTTCTCTTTAGTAATAGCAGCTACACTCACTTTTGCCCCTGACACTCTGAAATTTCTGGCATACTCCTTGTGTCTTCCATAGTGCAGACTGACGCAAAATATTTGTTAAGTTTGTCCACCTTTGCTTTGTCCCCATTACTATCTCTCCAGCGTCAACTTTCCAGGTGTCCACTTCCAATCTACTTTGGCCAGGTCCACTCTCATACCTCTGTAATTCCCTTTACTCCACTGTAATACTGCTACATCTGACTTTAACTTCTCCCTCTCAAGCTGCAGGGTGAATTCTACCATATTATGATCATTGCCTCCTCAGAGTTCTTTTACCTTAAGCTCCCTAATCAAATCTGGTCTATTACACAACACCCAGTCCAGAACTGTCCTTCCCCTAGTGTGCTCAACCACAAGCTGCTGTAAAAATCCATCTCGTAGGCACTCTGCAAATTCCCTCTTTTGGGATCCAGCACCAACCTGATTTTCCTAATCTACCTGCATATTGTAAACCTCCATGACTATCACAACATTGCCCTTTTTACATGCCTTTTCTATCTCCTAATGCCAATTGTACACCACATCATAGCTATGGAGGTTTGTATATAACATCCATCTAGGTCTTTTTACCCTTTCAGTTTCTTAGCTCTACAAGGATTCTATATCTTCCAGAGTTTAGAAAGGAAGGGGTCCTAATGAGGGGACTTTCCAATCCTGATGAAGGGTCTCATCCCAAATTGTCAACTGTTCAATGCTCTCTATAGATGCTGCCTGACTTGCTGAGTTTCTCCAGTATTTCTTGTGTATTTATTTCACTTCTGTATTTCTTGTGTATTTATTTCACTTCTGTTATGTCCTTTATGTTAATTTTTGTCTTGATTGTGTTTCTGGAACCCTTAGAGCCTGTGATTTGCAGTTTGGAGATTTTTTGGTTGTTTCAGCGGTCTGCAGTCTCCGAGAGGATTTTGGAGGAACGAGGCAACATGTATGAACCTTGTGGCAAGGGGACCACGAGACAGGGCATGAGCTCAATTTCATTGATTAAAGCTTCCATTGTTCACTGATTAAAGCGACAAGTGAGATTGAAACATCGAGGTGAATGCAGAAGGTAAGCACCAGTGCCCGACTTTTGATCGCTCTGCTACTGGAGAGGGGGAGACTGCCTTTTGATCAGTGGTGGGATCACTCTGCTTTTGGTGAGGGGAGACTGCCTTTTGATCAGTAGTTGGATACTCTGATACCAGGCAGGGAGAAGCTGCCAATGTGCCCAGAGAATTTTACCAAGGTTTTCTGTGTTTTGAATATGGAGATGAATATGGATATGGATGTTTGTCAGTGTTATAGCTTTTTTATATTCTCTGTTTTTTGCCCTATCCTCTTTTTTTGTGTGGGGGGAAGGGGGATTTTGAGGGTCTATGTGCCTAATCCGCCTTTATTTGTTTTATTGTGCAGGGATGGCAGATTTGGGGGTTGATAGTCATACTGCTGTTCTTTTCTTTCTTGGGTTTTGCAGCTATCAGGAGAAGGAGAATTTCAGAGTTGTATACTTTAATAATAAATTAGCCTTTGAACCTTTTGAACATAGAGACACAGATCAGACATTTTATTTTGTGTAGAGATGCTCACATAATAGGCATCAAAATAAACTATTATTTGTGCTGATATTTTCTTGTTTTTTTTACACTCACAAAGAATTGGTGCTGAGATGCTGGTAAAAGGCTTTTATTGGCCTCATCAACAGCAGAGTAATATGCTCAAGCACACTCATACCTTTCAAAAGAATCTGGCCTCCAGAATTTATGATTCACCTGTACCTGTAATAGACTGTAGTTAGAAACCCCTTGTACTAGCAATAGAATTTCAAAATGAAATCTTGGAGTGATTATTTAAAAAACATTACCAGACCAGACATCGAGCTGAAATACAATACAAGCCATCATTTCAACTGTCTGACTTACATGTCTGATGTCATTTGTATGTCTTTTATCAACACTTCATGAACTATGTCAGAGTTATTTTTTCTATTTCTGAGTATCCGTAAAAAACAACATAACATTACCATTTAAGAGATTTATGTCTCTTCCTAAATTCTTCGAGAGACAGTTAAGATTTGAAATATTCATTTTAGTAAACTGATAATGATGTATTAGTAAAAAAAAAACCCTTAGAGGTCACATTTACTCAAGACACAAAACCACATGGCTCTCATACACAAATATTTTACAAACTATTCAGTATGCTGGTTTGAATTATGTTCTGTCTAGCATGTAATAGTTTCATCATAAAATCATTTCTAAATCAATGTATTGTTCCAGTGCAAAACCCCTCATTTTCTAATGGCAATATGCCAGTTGAGTGGAAATATGTCAAGCATGTTTATTGAATTTGAAACTAAGGAAGGACCTTTCTGATTATATACAAGATGGACCAGCTAACTCCGGGGAAGATATACTAGAAGAGGAGAAGATTTCCTTTTTTACATTCTCGGTAGAATGGCACTCTGAATGAAATGGTAGAACGACTGCAGTAAAAGTGTTTCAATTTTAATAACTATATACAGTATAATCCCTGTATTTCCTGTGTTTCTACAATTCACAATGTTAGGTTATTTTATGGGATAATGCAGAACCCACAGTTGAAAAGCACTGCAGCAGTGGTCAAGTTGTTACCACCTGCTATTGTCTGTAGTGCACTTATTGGCCAGAATATTGTGTTCATTCAATTAAATCCAATGGGCAGGTTAATGATACAAGTCTTCACCCTCAAGAGGGACATTTTGGCAGTAAGTCAAGACATAAAGCTTCAAGAAAACATAACAGTAAATTCAGGCATAGATGTAATATGCAGTAAGTTTTCTTTTTGCTTTAAGGAAGTTATTTAGGAATTGCTTTTCTATGCGGACTTCAAAATGCAAGACATTCACAACTACTGCATTTCAAAATGTTGCTTCCCATGTGTGCTGTGTAAGTATCTGCAACTCATGAATGAATTTAAGAGTATAAAGCAAATCTGGGACCAGATTAAGTCACTTAAAGTGCATGAGTCGGATTACAGGTTTGTATATATTACTTAAAATGAACATACTAAACCACATATAACAAGATGCTTATCATGTTTCCAAATTTGGGTGGCATGATATTGTAGTGGTTAGCTTAAAGCTTTACGGTACCAGCGACCTGCTGCCTGTAAGGAGTTTGTATGTTCTCCCCATGACCGCCTGGGTTTTCTCCGGGTGCTCCGGTTTCCTTCCGCAGACCAAAGACATAATAGTTGGGAGGTTAATTGGTCATTGTAAATTGTGTCATGATTAGACTAGGATCAAATTGGAGGATGGCTGAACGGTGCAGCTCACGGGGCGGAAAGAGCCTACTCCGAACCTTATGACAATAAATATATTTTTGCCAAATGGGTCTTTAGGACAAACACGAACAGGTCTATGGAATTTTGACTGCAGTTATCTGCAAGAGTCATGAAGCTTCACCGTTATTTCAAAATAAAGCTGCATATTTGTTGTAAACCAATTCACTTGCTTTATTTTTTATTTTCTGTGAGATTTGAGTGTTGCAGTTATGACAAGTATTTATTGCCATTCCTAGGACAGCGCTGAGAAGGTGCTGATGAACTATCTTCTTGAACACACAAAGTTTGTGTTATGCGCAGTAGACTGTTGGAAAGGAGATCCAGGAATTTGATAAAAGCAATCAAGATGAAACTCCCAATCAAGAGGGTGCATAACCTCAAAATGGACTTGCATGTATAACATATACTGTAGCCTTTGACCTTCAGCTTTGGAGATAATGTTAAGATGTCTTAGCTAGCTTTAGTAGCATACCGAGGAAATGGTACATATTTACTTCATAAGTATATAAAATGCTTTTTGGAGGCCAAGAAAGTGGGTATTTTATCTGAAATGATACTCAATATTCCAAGTGTTGTTGAAGCTGCACTCATCCAGGAAAGTTGAGGTATTCCATCATACTCTTCCTTTGGGGATAGTGGGAGGCTTGGGAGAAATGAGTCACTTACCACTACTCCTTTACCCACAGAGCAGGTACAGTTAAGTTTCTGGTCAAATTTGTTTTCCAGGATATTAATTGGTGGAGTATTTGGGTATGGTAATGTCACAGAATACCAAAGTGAGGATTTTTTTTGCTCTTATTGAAGGTGATGATTGACACTTGTGAGGTGCAAATGTTACTTGTCAAATATCAGCCAAATAGAAAAAAAAACAAAGAAATGTGAGATAGTTACAATTTTCTGAACATATGTACATTTGATAACAAGATAAACACAGAATATCTGGACATTTAACTAAAGTAAATTCTCTGAACTTAAGCTTACATTTACTATAAATGTAACTAATGAAACAGTTTTCTTTTTAAGCATAAAATATCAAAGAAAATTGTATGAACAGCATGGAGCGTGTCTATACTTTTATGAATTAATTTTTATAACTATATTAAGGGACTTAAAATTATGCCTAGATCCTAACCATGTGTTTAGTTACTGTTCTGGAGACAACCTAAAATTAAGATAAAGCAACAATGCAGATACACCAGCTCAAAGCCCAAGAAGCATAGTTACCTAGAAATTCAATAAATATGATAACTAGTAAGCAGTAGGTCTGTTCAGGCCTATGGTTCACTAGTCAACATTCACTTAAGTCCCAGAAAACCAGTTAGATTTGTTCTGAATATAGTAAGAAAAAGTGTGTTTTTTACATTCTTAGCTTTCATTTACTCAACTGACATTTATACTGTTGCCTCGATTCCACATAGTCTCATGGCCTTAACTACACTAATGGGTAATTTAAGTAGCCAATTAAGCTATCAGCTTGTCTTTTGAACGTGAAAGGAAGAAAAAAGTACCCAGGGGAAACTCATGCTGTAATGGAAAGAATGTGAAAATTCCCCACTAGCAGCACCCAAAGTGAGGAGAAAACCCAGGTGTAACTTAAAGCAGATAACTGTGAGGTGTTGCACTTGGGGAGAACAAACCAGGACAGAGCTTACACAGTGAACGGTAGGGCACTGAGGAGTGTGGTAGAACAAAGGGATTGGGGAATATAGATGCATAATTCCTTGAAATTTGTGCTACAGGTAGATAGTGTCATAAAGAAAGCTTTTGGCATATTAGCCTTGATAAATCAATGTATTTAGTACAGGAGTTGGGATGTTATGTTGAAATTGTATATGACATTGTTGAGGCCTGATTTGGAGTATTACATGCAGTTCTGGTCACTCACCTACAGGAAAGATATTAATGATTGAAAGAGTGCAGAACAAAAATAACAAGGATGTGGCCAGGATTTGGGAATCGGAGTTAAATAGGGGTTAGGACTTTATTCCCCTAGGAGAATGAGGGGAGATTTGATAGAGGTATATAAAATTATGAGGGCTATAGATAGAACATTTCCAAGCAGGCTTTTTCCATTGGGGTTGGGTGAGGCTAGAACTGGAGGTCATGGGTTAAGGGTGAAATGTTTATGATGAACATGGAAAGAACTTCTTCAGTCAGTGTGTGGCAAGAGTGTGGAACGAGCTGCCAGCATAAGTGGTGGATGCGAAGTCGATTTCAACATTTAAGAGAAATTTGGAAGGTATATGGATGGGAGGGGCATGGAGGACTATCTTGGGAATGGGCAGATTAATAGTTTGGCATGGACTAGATGGGCTGAAAGGCCTGTTCCCATGCTGTAGTCTTCTCTGACTCTATAACTTTTTGTTAAAGAAATTCAACTTGCCATTGAAACTCAAAACAATCTTTTTTAGATATACTATTTAAAGTACTCTGACTGGTTTCATCATGGTGTGATAGAGCAATTCAAATGCGCAAGAATGTAAGAAGCTGCTGAAAGTAGAGGATTCTGCCCAATACATCACAGATACGTCTCGACCCACTATTGGTGGTATCTACATCAGGAGCTGCCTCAAGACAGTATCATCTATCATCAAAGATCCCCACAATCTGAACCATGCCAGCTTCTTGCAGCTACCATCAGGCAGGAGGTACAGAACATCGGAGGGTGAAGTAAAATCAAGACGGCACTAAATGCTGACTCCTTTGCTTGCATCTTCAGAAACAGTTCTATTCCTATCTTTGATATCTCTTTTTCCTTTTCAAGGTTCTTTTGAAGATGCTCACCTGGAGTTACACTCTGATTTTGGTTCTTTGCAGGAATGGGACCCGCTCTCAGGGCCTGACGACCGGCTGCTTTTTGATATCCCAAGAACGCAGCCTGGAAGACTAGCGCACCTTCAGGCTGCTGAATTTTCAAGGCTCTGGAGATGGGCTGGTTCAAGGCAGGTGCCCCTGACTGAGGTGTTGCGTGAGAACACGGGACATTGGATGCAGCAGTTTGGCTGTTGGCTGTGTGTCCAGAGACCTGAGCTTTCTGGACACAGAGCTCAGAAAAAGCGTCACAACATTCTTAGCATCATAAATCAGCGAGTTGTTTGTTATGTCTCCCCTCTCACTGTGAAACAGGGACACGTCTTTTTCTCTTATTAGGGAGAAGAGCGAGCCTGTGGTATGTCAAACTACCGGGTGAATGAGTAGTCTCTGGGGTACTGCAAGTCTGTGTCTTTATTGATGCTTTGCTGCACACTTGAGTGCTCGGTGGAGGGTGCCGATGCTTTTTTTTGCTGGTGGGGGTGGGTGGGTCATTGCCTTGCTGCTACTTGTGTGTGGGAGGGGGGCTTTGGGATTCTAACTGTCATTCATTCTTTGGGGCACTCCTCTGTTTTTGTAGATATTTGCGAAGAAAAAGAATTTCAGGATGTATATTGTATACATTTCTCTGACATCAAATGCACCTATTGAGAAGTCCTACACCCCCAGGTTCAAGAACAGCTATTTCCCTACAACTATTCAATTCTTGAACTAACCAGCACAACACTAATTACCATCTCAGTATGAAAATACAATGACCTTCTGACACTTTGTGTCACAATGGACTTTATTTTGTTCTAAGTGCTCTTTCTTGTATAATTTTGTATAATTCATGTTCAATTTGTGTTTTTCTTGTGAATGCTGTGTCTATGTGCCTGTGATGCTGCTACATGTTTTTTCAGTGCATATACTTGTGCATAAACAGACTCAACTTTGACTTTAAATTTGGTCAAGGGAATCCCAGTCAATAGGTTCACATAAGGGATTGCAATATCTGCATTATTAATTTGGCTACTGCCAAGACAATGCTCTTACAACAGTCTGATGAATCCACTGATAGCTGACAGTGATAAATTGTACACACTGGTTTGTAGCCACCAATCTCTTAAGCTAAAGAACTGTTATGACCCATGTTATGCAGATTTGCATGGTTATAAACTTTAAAGGAACACTCCACAATAAAGTTAATGCCTGTAGATAATGTAAAAATCTTGTTTTTTCTTGAATCAATGCATTGATGTGATACTTTGATGGTTGATAGGTTCTTGATTAATGACATCAAAAGTCATGGAGAGAAGGCAGGAGAATGGGACTGAGAGGGAAAATAAATCAGCCATGATTGAATGACAGAACAGTCCTGATGGGTCAGAGGGCCTAATTTTGCTCCTATGTTTTATGATCTTATTTTACTTCCATTTTGTTAACTGTCTATTCATCATAACAATCAAATATATAGTGTTGTTCAAAAGGGGTATGTGTGTTTAGTTCCATTTTGTCTCAGAAAATGTTAGTATTTGTGACATGACAACCAGCAAACATACAAATCTGATTTAAATGTTATAGTCATCTTCCAATATCTGCTCTTTTCCCTTCTTACAGAAACCCATGCAATTGAGGATGGTTTATTTCCTCTCCAGTTGTGTAGATTCCAAAGTGATTGATGAGATTAATGCAAAAGTTGCAAGCTATTCCACAGATGAGACAGAGGTTGAGAGGTGACCTGATAGAGGTGTATAAGATGATGACAGGCATTGATCGTGTGGATAGCCAGAGTCTTTTTCCCAGGGCTGAAATGGCTAGCACAAGGGGGCATAGTTTTAAGGTGCTTGGAAGTAGGTACAAGGGGGATGTCAGAGATAGGTTTTCACACAGAGACTGGTGGGTGCATGGAATGCACCACCAGTAATGGTGGTAGAGGCAAATCCAAAAGGGTCTTTTAAGAGGCTCTTAGATAGGTACATGGAGCTTAGAAAAATAGAAGGCGATGCAGTAGGGAAATTCCAGGCAGTTTCTAGAGTAGTATACATGTTAGACACAACATTGTGGGCTGAAGAGTCTGTAATGTGCTGTAGATTTCAATGTTCTATGTTCTATGAGATGCCTACAAAGTGATTGGATTTAGGTTTTTTTACATCATTTCCTATGTGGTTTAATTTGGATTTTGACTTGAAACAGAAAGACATCCATTTCCATTCACTCTTTATTTGCCCTTGAAACAACAGAATTGCTGGGTCTTGAGCTTCTTAATATTGGTAAACATTTAGTAGATACACTTTGAATGAAGTATGTTTATCATTCATCACTATTAAGCTATCATTGTGTCATGAGTTCACTCTAGACAATGGCATATTGCATGTGTGTATTACCTTTTACCGCTAACGTTGATTGTGAGAATAATCAACAATATTAGTATATTCAGGTGTGCAACGAGTCTGTATTGAATCTAACATGCATCTTTCTTAATACATTGCAATTCCAAAAATTTTTCTCATTAAAAACCTTCAAGAAAGCTTCCATCTTGGGTGATTTTTGAGAAGGTGTTTAACTTGCTATCAAGCTTTGTATGCAACGCACTGCATGGGCAGTGGACCTAACTTGCTCAACCTATCTTCAAAAGACATGCTCTCTAATCCAAACAGCATCCTGGCAAATCTCCTCTTTATCTTCTCTAAAGATTATCTCCTAGCAACCAGAACTACACAATACTTCAAGAGTGGTCTAACCAAAGATTTATAGTGCTGGAAAATAACCTTGTGACTCTTGAATTTAATCATCTAACTAATGAGGGCCAACATACCACATGCCTTCTTAACCCTCTATCAACTAGTGTGGCAACCTTGAGGGACTCCAAGATCCCTCTGTTCCTCCACACTGATAAGAATGCAGAACTTGGAATAGAGCACCTTTTTCAAGCGTCTATTGGGTATGTGAATGATGTGGCTTGCCAATGAAGTTAATTGAGTGCATTTAGGGCCTCAAATATTGGGAACGGTGGCCAGGGAGAATGCATTACATTGTTTCACTTATCCTCCCCATCATTTTGAAAGGTCCTATATTAAAATCTTGGAACAATGAGCATCCATTCCTATCACTTTCTCAACCATGTCTCTGTAATAGCTTCAACATGACAGTTCCAGGTACTGATCCATACTCATACTGATAAATAAAGGGATCCATACTGATCCAAGTTTATCACCCTTACTCATAATATTCCTAATATTAAAATATACACACCTGTCTGTCCCATTGTATCAATTACTTTCCACCTGCCTGTTCTTACTGGTCATGCCTGCTCATAACATCTACCTCCTTGTTAATCCTTCCACTATCCCCCTGCCAAACTAGTAATCCAGTTTAAGTCCCCACCCCCACTGCCAAATAGCACACCTGCACCTCCCAGCCAGGATAATGGTTCTCCCGCGATCTCTCTTCCACAGGTCATCTCTGGCCCAAAAGATGTTCTAATGATCCAAGAACACAAACCCCTGCACCAGTTCCTCAGCTATTCATTCATCTGTTTTATCTTTCCATTTTTCTAATGCTGCCTTTACTAACACATGGCACCAGAAGGAATCAAGTGCTTTTCAGCCTCTTTTCTTCTCTTTATACTCACTGCAGAGGACCTCTTTCCCTTTTCTACTTATGTCATTGGTGCCAATGTACACCATAACCTTTAGCTGCTCACCCTCCCCCTTGAGAATTTTCTGCAGCTGCTCTGAGACATTCTTGACTTTGGCGTGTGCATACTGACATATCATCTTATCTATCCCAAACATTGAGCCTCCTATCACTGTCTGCTGAGCATTGGAGAAGGCCACATTGTCACTGGCCTAGCTGGATAATGGTGGTGGTTGGGGGGTGGGGGGGGAGGGCGATGGCCACAGGAGCTCTGTACTGACTGCCTCTTCAACTTTACTCCTCCTAGTGGTCAGCCCATCTGTTTGATGCCTCCATTTTGAGTGTCACCAGCTCAGTGAATGTCTCATCTATGAAGCCCTCAGATTCCAGGTATACCTGTCTTCCCGATACAGCTTCAGTTCCTTGACTTCATCTGTCAGGAGCTGCACCTGGGTGCACTTCCTGCAGATGCAGTCATCACAAGGACACCCTGAGTTCCCCTGGCTTTCCATATTTTGCAGGGGGAACATTCCACTAACCTGTCTATATTGAATCAAGGACTTAAGATGAACAACAAAATAAAAGCTTATTTGTTTTTACCTATGGCTTCTCACCAAAGTCTTTTGTTTAAGAGTTGCATACACTTCTCACACCTGTGCCACTTACTCTGCTTCATCATGCCAAAACTTCTTGAGCCAAAGACTTAGCTGCAAATTCTTACACTGGCCCATTCCAACAATGGCCACTCCACTTGACCCTAACTTCATTTTATTAGCTGCTGTTAATTAGCTTGTTATCCAATCGACTATTAACAAACAATTTGAAAATATGCCTCTTTTAGAGTCCCATTAATAAAACACCAGCAAGTTCAAAGACCTCCCTCTTTAAAACTCTTGCACCTTTCACTCCAAGTTCCTGCTCATATTAAGTGAAACTTACCAACAAATCACAAGATCAATCTCTTTTAAAGTACACAGAAGTACATATTGAGGCTTCATTATTAGGGTATTGGGGCTTGATTATGTTAGCTGCTATAAGGTGAACAGGCTCCCATTAGTTCTGAAGATTAGGTCCACTCCTGACTGAAGTCTGTTGGGAGAGAGTTGTTCTTGATGCCAAACAGTTATTCTGGACTTCAATATGGTAATAACAGTTAACACCAGTTTTGGGACTAATGAAAGATTTGATCTGACATGAGCGGTTAGTGCCAGGCCAGCCTTGCTTAGATTTTAATGAAATAAATGAGGTTGTCACTAAAATAACACAAAGGCTTTTTTAAAATTTTAAAATGGAGCCAAGATGAACTCTTCCTGGCTGCACAGCACTACTTGTGGCCACAACTCCTTTCTTGCTGTTCCTGCCCTTCCTACACAATTACAACATAGAGTATCAGTGCCACTATTGCAATTTTAACATGGTGATTACAGTTTTAAGAGATTTATTAACTGCAGTGATCAACAAACTCACGTGGCACTTAACATAATACCTTCAAGATTAGCACTGCTGTGGAGAAAGATACATTGGGGAATATTCAAAACGCACTTCTAGGACAAACTCATTGAATTCAATGCATGAAAAAATGCTAATTGCATTAAATAAGAACTGTTCCCTCTAAGCTGTGCAGGTGTACGGCTGTGCACAAACTGAAATGCTCCTACGCACAGAGCCTTTGTTCCTGCACTGATGGAATTTTCTTTTACTTAATGTTATTATAATTTTGAAATTATGCTAATATAATTTTGAAATCTGTGTTAAGTTAATTGTGAAACACCCTGTAATTAATTACGTGTTAATGAATACAATCCATAAATTTCCTAAATAAAAAAAATACCACAACCTTTGTTTTGAAACATTTTAGAGCTTTAACATATTTACATCATTAGTATTTCAAGTTACAACACTGTTACAAATAGTAATAGTAAACACAGAATGGAAGTTGGTAGCTCATTGTTGATAAACTGATGGCTCATGGTTTATTGTTTATAAAGTGCTGTACAGTTTCGAGGCTATGTAAAAATTTCCTGCACAGTCTGTGCAGCAGTGAAGAAATTAGAGGGAATGTTGTAAATAAGATAGGCTCGAGCTTCCATCCTGAATGCAGTTGCAGAATTAAAGCCAGGTTGTGCATTAAGCTCTCCTGACTCTATTACAGCTCACCTTTGCACTTCTGTTTATTGTGTATTCACTGGCAAAAAATCTTCCATGAATTAGCATTATCAAGCATTGTAATAGAACATAAAAATAACCTACCACTGATCAATCATTTTTAAGAGGTGTAACATGGTACAGTTTGCTTACTATCATTGAAAATGAGTTTATCAACAAAGGAAAATCCAATCAGACAGCTGAGATTCAAAAGATTTAGATTGTCTAAAAATTACTATTTTTACCATTTTATAGTTTTATGACATGGGCATACAAGTCAGTTTCCTTGAAAACTTTCATTATGTAAATGTTTGAAAGCTTGCAGGTTGGTGTCTGCCTGTGAAAATGATTGCAGTTTAAAATCCCTTTCAATTCAGCAGAATCTCACAATTCCAACACTGGTGTAGATAATTTGGAGGGCAAAGCATGTTTCAGGTAAACTGAATACTGAACCAATACAACTAATGGCAAAAAAACATTTCTTTCAGCACTTTTTCACTAACATGAATAATAAAGGTTCAAAGATTCAATTTATTATCAAAGTATGCATGAACAACACAACTCTGATATTTGTCTTCTCCAGATAGCCATGAAATACAGGAAGACCCCTTCCCCACAGAAAAAAGCAGCAACACGGTTCCACACGGTAGGCTTATTCAGAAAGTTGTAAGTCATGAGATCCAGGGAATTTAGGCCGGGTGGATTCAGAGGGTCATGGTGGAGGGAGTACATTCGGATTGGAGGGTTGTGACTAGTGGTGTCCCACAAGGATCAGTTCTGGGACCTCTACTTTTTGTGATTTTCATTAACAACCCAGATGTGGGGGTAGAAGGCAAGTTTGCAGTCGACACAAAGGTTGGTGGTGTTGTAGATAGTGTAGAGGATTGTTGAAGATTGCAGAGAGACATTGATAGGATGCGGAAGTGGGCAGAGAAGTGGCAGATGGAGTTCAACCCGGAGAAGTGTGAGGTGGTACACTTTGGAAGGACAAACTCCAAGGTAGAGTACAAAGTAAAAGGCAGGATACTTGGTAGTTGGAGGAGCAGAGGGATTTGGGGGTACATGTCCACAGATCCCTGAAAGTTGCCTCATAGGTAGATAAAGTAGTTAAGAAAGCTTATGGGTGTTAGCTTTCATAAGCCGAGGGATAGAGTTTAAGAGTCATGAGGTAATGATGCAGCTCTATAAAATTCTGGCTAGGCCACACTTGGAGTACTGTGTCCAGTTCTGGTCACCTCAGTATAGGAAAGATGTGGAAGCAATGGAAAGGGTACAGAGGAAATTTACCAGGATGCTGCCTGGTTTAGAGAGTATGGATTATGATCAGAGATTAAGGGAGCTAGGGCTTTACTCTTTGGAGAGAAGGAGGATGAGAGGAGACATGATAGAGGTATTCAAGATAATTAAGAAGAGTGGACAGCCAGCTCCTCTTCCCCAGGGCACCACTGCTCAATACAAGAGGACATGGCTTTAAGGTAAGGGGTGGGAAGTTCAAGGGGGATATTAGAGGAAGTTTTTTTATTCAGAGAGTAGTTGGCGCGTGGAATGCACTGCCTGAGTCAGTGGTGGAGGCAGACTCACTAGTGAAGTTTAAGAGACTACTAGACAGGTATATGGAGGAATTTAAGGTGGAGGGTTATATGGGAGGCAGGGTTTAAGGGTTGGTACAACATTGTGGGTCAAAGGGACTGTACTGTGCTGTAGTATTCTATGTTCTGTGTTCAGTAACAATCCTCAACCCCCTCACTTGCAGAGAAAAAACAGTGACAATAGCAAACAAATCCCAATCCCTCCCCCCAGGGAAAAAATGGTTTGGACCCAGATTGGCACCGTTTGGACTCGGTGTGGTGGTCACACTTCATGGAAGTACTGAATTTGTGTGGCCACTCTCCTTGTATGCTAACGGAAAGATGTTTTCGATTCTCTGAGATATATCTGATTATTAGACTATAATTTATATTGATCTTCATCAGCCACTGCATTGCATCTGACTACAACTCCATGGTGAAAACCATTTCAGAACTCTGAAAAGTGTTAGAGCAGAGCTTTTGTCAATTGAATTTTACATTTCATTATAATGACCTTCATCTCCACATGGCCTTACGGCAGCTCCTTTGAAAACTGCATATCTCTAATTCTCACTTCTAGATTCAACAAGTCCAAGTGAACTTTTCTTCTCAGCTGACCTCTATCCATTCTTCAAAAACTTCCCAATCCTAACCAAACCTGAACTAACATTTTTTTATCTTTTCTTACATTCCTCGAAATGTCAAGCATGTTGGGGTATCTTATTTCATGAGTACTGTTTTCTTTATGTGAAATCTGTTAAGAAACCTACAAGAATAAAAAACCAAGGCCACCAGAGATAATTAAGTGATAGAAAGAAGGAACATTTGAAGTGAAACTCTGTCTTCCATGCTATATCAGCAGGAATTTATAAAAGCTTGGAACAAAACCAAAAAACCTGGATAGTGCTCAATATTCCAGGTACCATCTGTAATGCATATTCTCTTCATCTGAATACAAGCTAAAGGTGGAGGAAAGACTGTTCAAACTCAGAGCAAGAAGAAAACGCAAAATTACCTTTGAAGTCACATAGTATCTGGTAAATTTGATTAGTTTCATTTGCAGCAGCTGCAACATCATGTCCCAGCTCCTTTACTCAATGCCTGACTTTGCAAATGGAAACCAGCTGCTGCTCCTGGAGGATGAAGAGCAAAATGACCTTGAGCCTCAGGGCTTTGAGACAGAGGCTGGAAAACCATGGAAACAAAAGCAACAGGAGAGAAAGGATGGCTACCAGGGATCTCCTTATTCAACAGGGACATGGGACTGCAGTAGATCAGAGGGGAGAGCCTTGCTACATGGGACATAAGGGGCTCCATAATAGACATACATTTTTTATAAAGAGCTTGCAAAATAAAACTTCCCAATACAAATCAGTGAACCACTCCACAGATCAATTTTCATCACAGACACTGTGTACTAATCATCAGCTAGGAGATGACAGATGATGCATAAAATCCCCTTAACTTCTGCTGTGCAAGTCCACCTACCCTAAAAAAAATATGAATATCTGAATGAACACCTCTTCCAATTAGCTTAATAGCTTGTGTGCTTTACATTTCTTGATGATTGATACTTAACTAAAATGAACTTAATCTTCCCATCACCTTCAACCACCCAATTAGCTCCAAAACCCTGAAATTTGCAACTCTGTGCCCACAACTAAAAGTGGTCACCACCAATGACCATCCAGCTTTTTGGGTGCATTCAACTGCCAGTGTGATAGAAGTCCATAGCTAGAGAACAGGATTTACAATTGGCATCAAAGACACAATTTAGTCAATAGAAATTTCTGCTTATTTGGTATTTGATGTCAAGCAAGTAATCTGACAAAATAGGGGTAATGGATAGGTCAATGGAGGTGACTATGACATTGACCCAGGATGTTATTAAGTTACCTGAGTAAGCTGACTCTGTGTTTTTGGATGATGTTACTGATGATCAGCATGTAGATGAAAAACAGTTTGAGACAAGAACAGCAGACAAATGAGAAATGAAAGGGACGAGCCCAGGACAGATATTAACAGATAACAGATAACAGATATTATAGCCCTCCAAGAGCACCACAACTTTGTCATGGTTTGGAAGCTTACATGCCTCAATGAACCAGAGAGATATGTTGGCTGGAGTCAAGGCTTTATGCTTTGGCTTTTGGTAGGGTCACCTATGCCAAATAGGTCAAAGGTTAGAGGCCAGACCAAGAGTGGTCCACCAACCCTCCAAGTTTTGGATTCAGCTCAGGGTTTACTACCCGTATGAAACAAATAATAGTGTTACAGAAACAGCAATGAAGAATCCTTCTACATCTGTGTGCAACAAAATTCTTGAGTCTTGCATGGCTCACAGTAGTGAAAACCAAGAGGAAACTGCTGGCATGGTGAAGGAAGCCTTGAACACTGACATGAGCAAGACCTAAATTGACCAAGAACAGACAGAGATGGAGGACCTTATTTGCTGCCCTAAACGCCAGTAGAGTAACGGGCAGTGTTAGTAAGTAAGTAAGATGTTATAGCACAGGTAATGAAAGAGGAGAATTTGCAGATGATTCTCTTTCTATGCAGGGGTATGAATAAGCAAGACAGTGAAGCTAGACAGGAATGCGGAGTTGAAATTAAAGTCAGATCAGCCATTGTTTAAATGGCTGAGCAGACTCAAGGAGCTATGTGGTCTACTCCTTCTCCTAATTTGCATGCCCCCAATAGAACCAGACAGATTAACATTAATATTAATAAACATTAGTTGGGCATTTGACTACTAATTTAATTAGTTCAGCACAATATTGCGCACCATAGGGCCTGTACCTGTGCTGTACAGGTACAGCATGTTCTGTCCATGTTCTAAGAAATTAAATGATACATCTGCTGAGAGAAGGAGTTGAAGGAATGTATCATTATTGATTGATCTGGAAATGTTGAAACAAATGAAGGAGAATGAGAACAATGAAGGAAAATATGTATTCAAAACCCATCCAGCTGGACACTGATAATTTATTGAAGAAGCATTATTTAGTGAGTCCAACACTGCAGATAGGTCAAGGACAGGAGGATTAGAACACCTTCACAGGATATTTCTGATTTGAATAATTTCAGTCTCTTGGGAAGGATTGAAACATGAATGCAGGGATTCAAACAAGGAGATTCACGAAAGGTGACATAAATTTGAAAGACCACATTATATTCAATAGGAAAGTGGGATTGGAGAAGGGTTGGGGTTAGTTTACAAGAAAGCAAGTTAGGTTGGCTCTTGGCATGATGCATGATGTTATCTGTTTTCAAAGGGATTGGGATAGTAACTGAGGAGAGGGTTGATGCACCATCAATAACTCTCGGAGACGGGAGGCGAACGATTGGCTTTTATTAGCTGCAAGAAACCACCACACAACATCCTGGAGACTGAGGGGGGAGCAGTGCCTCCAACCGCCTTTATACCGGGGTCTGTGGGAGGAGCCACGGTCAGTGGGAGGAGCCACAGGAGCAGTCAGCGGGGGGGGGGGGGGGCGTGTCCAGACAGGTATATGTAGTTCACCACATTCACCCCCCCTTTGTTTTAAAAGAGAGTCCCCATGGGGTGAAGTTTCTTACAAGTATATTTACAGGTTAAGTCTATCAGGCGGTTGAATCTGTCGCTGCGATCTACGTAGTACCGGTGGTGATTGCACTGGTGGTGGTGGTTGTGCTGGCTCCGGCCTGACTTGAGGTGCCAGCCCATTAGGCGTCAGTGATCCCTCATGCGTGTACGAGGCGCTCGGTATGGGAGTGTCATGAGGAGTCTGTGTAGGGCTTGGCATGCGTGGTGTCTCATGGGTATACACCTCGGTGGGTACAGAATTCATAGTCACCATGGAGTGTTCGGGGTAGGGGTCTGGTGCTCCTGCGGGCGCCAGGTCGCAAACGGGGACCATGTCCTCCCGCCCATCAGGTAAGACCACGTAGGCATACTGGGGGTTCGCATGAAGTAGGTGAACCCTCTTGACTATCGGGGAGTATTTATTGCTCCTCGCATGTTTCCGGAGAAGCACTGGCCCTGGGGACGTCAGCCAAACCGGTAGGGTGGTCCCAGTAGCAGACTTCCTGGGGAAAGAAAAGAGTCGCTCATGAGGGGTGGCATTGGTGGACGTGCATAACAGGGAGCAGATGGAGTGGAGCGCCTCGGGGAGGACCTCCTGCCAGCAAGAGACTGGCAATCTCTTTGACTTAAGGGCTAAGAGTGTGGCCTTCCACACAGTGGCATTCTCCCTCTCCACCTGTCCATTTCCCCGGGGATTATAGCTCGTGGTCCTACTAGTAGCAATACCCCTAGCCAGCAGGTACTGGCACAGCTCGTCACTCATAAAGGAGGACCCTCTATCACTGTGGATATAGCAGGGATATTCGAACAGAGTGAAGAGCTGGCGCAGGGCTTTTATGACGGACGTGGCAGTGGTATCGGGGCAGGGGATGGCAAAGGGGAACTGCGAGTACTCGTCGATTATGTTGAGAAAGTAGACATTGCGGTCGGTGGAGGGAAGGGGGCCCTTAAAGTCGATACTCAGTCGCTCAAAGGGGCAGGTGGCCTTGATAAGTTGTGCCTTTTCAGGACGGTAGAAGTGCGGTTTGCACTCAGCGCAGACTTGGCAGTCCCTGGTCATCGTCCTGATGTCCTCAAGGGAGTAAGGCAGGTTCCGGGCTTTCACGAAATGGTAAAATCTGGTGACCCCCGGGTGGCAAAGATCTGCATGGAGGGCGTGTAGCCGGTCGAGCTGTGCGCTGACACGCGCTCCCCGGGATAGGGCATCAGGGGGCTCATTGAGCCTTCCAGGCCGGTACAGGATATCATAGTTGTAGGTGGAGAGTTCCATCCTCCACTGCAAAATTTTATCATTTTTGATTTTGCCTTGCTGTTGGTTGCTAAACATGAACGCAACTGAGTGCTGGTTGGTCAGCAAGGTGAACCGTTTGCCGGCGAGATAGTGCCTCCAGTGCCTAATAGCTTCCACTATGGCCTGGGCTTCTTTCTCCACCGCGGAGTGCTGAATTTCAGGGCCTTGAACGGTATGAGAGAAGAATGCTACTGGCCTTCCTGCCTGATTGAGGGTAGCGGCCAGCGCGAAGTCGGAGGCGTCACTCTCTACTTGGAAGGGAATGGTCTCGTCCCCCACATGTATCGTTGCTTTGGCAATGTCCCCTTTAATGCGGCTGAAGGCCATGCGGGCCTCGGCTGAGAGGGGAAATGCGGTGGACTAGGGGGCGGGCCTTGTCTGCGTAGTGAGGGACCCATTGGGCATAATAGGAAAAGAAGCCCAGGCACCTTTTGAGGCCTCTGAGGGTGGTGGGAAGAGGGAGTTCCAACAGGGGGCACATACGGTCGGGGTCAGGGCCAATGACCCTGTTCTCCACGACATACCCAAGAAGAGCAAGTCGGGTGGTTCCAAACACACAGTTGTCCCTGTTATAGGTGAGGTTAAGAGCTTTGGCTGCTTGGAAAAATCGTTGGAGGTTAGTGTCGTGATTCTGCCAGTCGTGACCGCAGATGGTGATGTTATCCAGATATGGGAACGTGGCCTTCAGTTGGCACTGGTCCACCATCCGGACAATTTCCCTCTGGAAGACAGAGACACCATTCGTGACACCGAAGGGGATGCGCAGGAAGTGATAGAACCTGCCGCCCACCTCGAAGGCAATGTAGGGGCGGTCCTCCGGGCGGATGGGGAGCTGATGGTAAGCGGATTTCAGGTCTATGGTCGAGTACACCTTGTACTGAGCTATCTGGTTGACCATATCCGCGATGCGGGGTAGGGGGTACGTGTCAAGCTGCGTGAACCTATTGATGGTCTGGCTATAGTCCACGACCATCCTATTTTTCTGCCCTGTCCGAACAACGACCACCTGGGCCCTCCAAGGACTTGTGCTTGGCTCAATGATCCCCTCCCTGAGCAGCCACTGCACCTCTGACTGAATGAAGGCCCTGTCCCCCGCGCTGTACCTCCTGCTTTTAGTTGCCACAGGTTTACAGTCGGGGGTCAGGATGGCGAACAGCGGTGGGGGAGGGATCTTGAGGGTGGAGAGGCTGCAAGTGGTGTCAGTAGCGTGGCTGTTGGCATGGTGCTGGGTGGGATGTGTGGGTCGGTGTGTGTGTGTGGTCAGTAGCGGGGTATATGACGAAACCCCCCAAAACTGAGGATTTCTGACAGTGGTTGGTGGGAGGGGCCCGTCATACTCCATTGTCACACTTTTCAGGTGGCTCTGGAAGTCGAGCCCCAATAGTACAGGGGCACACAGTTGAGGCATGACCAGTAACGCAAAGTCCCGATATTCTGTGCCCTGCACCACCAATGTCGCTACATAACCCCCCCGGATGTCTGTGGAATGCGATCCAGAAGCCATGGTGACCCTCTGGCTTACCGGCTGTGTCATGAGTCCACAGCGTTGCACTGTGTCCGGGTGAATAAAACTCTCAGTGCTGCCTGTGTCAAATAGGCAGCTAGTCCTGTGCCCCTCTACCAGGATGTCCATCATTGCCCTTGCAAGCTGGTGTGGAGCGCTTTGGTCGAGGGTTATGGAGGCCAGAGTTGAACCACCGTCTTGGTGTCCAGTAAGCACCCGTGAGTCAGAGGCGGGGTGAGGTGGCGCTGACAAAGATGGCCGCCCCCATGCCTCGCACGAGGCGGGCAGGCAAGATGGCGGCTACCAAGATGGCCGCCCCCATGCCTCGCATGAGGCGGGCAGGCAAGATGGCGGCAACCAAGATGGCGACCCCCATGCCTCGCTTGTGGCGCTGCTCGACCCCGCTCGTGGTTTAGACTTACTGGCCTTGGCGAAGTGGCCCTTCTTGCCGCAGCTGGAGCAGGTAGCTTCTTGGGCCAGGCAGTGTTTTCGGGGGTGCTTTTCGAGTCCGCAGAAGTAACACTGCATGGACTTGCGACTGGCAGCAGCCGTGGTCGATTCACCAGAGGGTTGCGGGGAGTTCACAGACTCGCGAGTGGCAGCAGCTGTGGTCGATTCGCCGGCGGGTGGCGGGGTCTGTAGTGTCCATGGAACCGGCAGGAGATCGCGCGGCTGGACAGCGTCAGCATTGTGCAGAGCAGCCTCCAGCATGTCGGCCAGCTCGATCGCTGACTGTAAGGTAAGATTGGCGTTTTCCAGCAGCCGCTGGCGCATGTACACTGACCTGATCCCCGTAACGAAGGCATCTCGTACCAGGAGCTCTGTATGTTGTTTCGCCGTCAGTCCCCTGCAGTCGCAGGCCCGCACGAGTGTCTGTAGGGCCCGGACAAACTCAGTGCTCGACTCTCCGGCCCGCTGCTGCCGCGTCGCTAAGCAATGTCTTGCGTAGACAGTGTTCACCGGCCGCAGGTACTGTCTTTTGAGGGCATCCAGTGCCCCTTGGTAGGTTGGCAGGTCTCTGATAAGGGAGTACACCCGCGGACTGACCCTGGAGAGGAGAACTCTGCGCATGGTAGCAGGCTCAGTCACGGGAATCTCTTCCAGGTACGATTGGAAGCATGCAAGCCAGAGTTCAAAGGCAATGGCTGCTTCGGGAGCTTAATGATCAGTGTCCAATTTATCTGGTCGTAAAATGCTCTCCATGTTTTAAAATTGCAGCTAATAAAATTGATGCACCACCAATAACTCTCGGAGATGGGAGGCGAATGATAGGCTTTTATTAGCTGCAAGAAACCACCACACAACATCCTGGAGACTGAGGGAGGAGCAGTGCCTCCAACCGCCTTTATACAGGGGTCTGTGGGAGGAGCCACAGGAGCAGTCAGCAGAGGGGCGTGTCCAGACAGGTATATGTAGTTCACCACAAGGGTCAATTAATAATATCAACATGGAAGAAAACCAAGGTGGTGGGTATCAATTTAACAAGAACCTGTTCAAGTGGGATGGAGAGGGATCCCATGGATATGACTTTGGAGCAGCTGTGAGGGGATAGAACTGATAGAAATCTTAAGTTTAACCAGAAAGACTAGAGAGAGGAAATGAAATGACAAAGGTAGCTAATTAGTGAAAAAGGAATTCCATGCTGCAAGTGGAGTGGAGGAGAAAGGTGGATGTGTATAAGCCAATGGTTTGCAAAAATCTTAGAATATCATTTGACTTATTTTTTCTCAAATCTTAACACTATTTCCTCTCTGCTTACAGTCAGAACACTGTTATACACTGTTATATTATCACAGAAGAAAGGTGTGGTATATCACTGTCCATTATCTGTTCTGAAAACCCTGTCCTCTCTACTCATTTTATTTTCAGCCTGGTTTTTGAGTCAGTTTCCTTGGTAAATGTGTCTCTCATTATTTATCTTTATAGAATATAAGTGATTTAATCTCTAATCAAAGTTTCTTTTAATTTTCCATATAACATGGCAAATTACCTCATCTACAATTCTGCCTCTTCAACTAAGTTGGTACTATATAGACAACTCTCTGGGGCTCAGCACAAACTGATGCACAAAAATTTCCAGAATTCTTGGGCTGATACATCCTGCAAAAATTGTATTGTCATGAACAATCACTCACGGTTCAAAGACAGAATTCGAATCAGAGCTGGGAGTGTTTCAGTTGCCTTGGTAAATGTTCACCACCAACACCAAATCAAATAGACTACTTATTTCTACTTGTTTTTTTTTGCTGCAGAATGCTGCACACAGTTGATCCGTGTGCTTACATAACAATTGTGATTATATTTCAAGAGTATTTTTTTGTTAGTGAAGATAGTTGAAACATCCTAATGATGTTGTAAGTATTCTGACTGGTTACATTGTGATTTGGTGCATTAATTAAAATGTACAGAAAAAGAAGTTGCAGAGAATAGGGACTCCACCCAATATATCATAAGCATAATCCTCCCACCATTGGCAGTGTCTACGGGAGGCACTGCCTCAAAAAGGCAACATCCATCATCAAATATCCTTCCTATTCAGGCCATGCCATCTTCATGCTGCTACCATCGGGCAGGAGGTACAGAAGCCTGAAGTCCCACACCATCAGTGTCAAGAACAGCAATTTCACTTTAACCATGCAGTTCTTGAAACAACCTGCACAATCCTAATCCCTATAGTTTAGCAACATTGTAAGTGTTCTTAAACATTTTAACTGATTGGGAGACCACTTTGCTGAGCACATACATTCCATCTGCCAGAAAAAAAATTGAGATCTCCTAGTGGCCACCTGTTTTAATTCCACTTCCCATTCCCATTCCAACATGTCAGTCCATGGCCTTCTCCACTGTCATGATGAGGCCACACACAGATTGGAGGAGCAACAGTTTATATTCTGTCTAGGTGGCTTCCAACCTGATGGCATGAACAACATTTTCTCAAACTTCCAGTAATGCCCCCCCCCTTTACCATTCCCCATTCCCATTTCCCTCTCTCACTTTATCTCCTTACCTGCCCATCAGCTCCCTCTGGTGCCTACCCCCCTTTTCTTTCTTCCATGGCTTTCTGTCACTCCTTTTCTAACCCTAGACCTCTTTCACAAATCAACTTCCCAGCTCTTTACTTCACCCCTTCCTGGTTTCACCTATCCGCTTGTGGTTCTTCCCCCCCTCCCCACCTTCTTATTCTGACTCATCTTTTTTTCTCCTGATGAAGAGTTTCAGCCCGAAGCGTCAACTGTTCTCTTTTTCCATAGATGCTGCCTGAGTTCCTCCAGTATTTCGTGTGTGTTGGTTGAATTTCCAGCAACTGCAGAATTTTCTATTGTTTGTGATCTTAACTGCTTTGATCACTTTGCACTAAAATGGATTCTTGTTTATTTTGTTCTAATTGTGCTCTTTCTCCTAAAACTTGTGCATGATGTATGTTTAATTTACAGGTTTCTTGCGAATGCTGCTCATGACATATTCCTGTGATGCCACTACAGATCAGTTTTCCATTGTGCCCCAGCATACGTGTACATATGTATGGCAATAAACTTGACTGTGACTTTGATGCAGACACAAATATGATAGTCTCCAAATACCCCTTTGAGATTCATTAGCCACAGTACTAATACACACATGTTAACAGTAGACAGAGTCAAAAGTTACAGATTGAATCTTTGCTACTTTTCTAGGAAGTGCTTATCTTCCATATCATCCTGTCCTATAATTGTTCATTGGCTTATAAATATTGTGCAGATCATTAAATTTAGTACTTACACTAGCTTCCATCAGCATTCATCCAATAAGTGCACTTACTATAAGAAAAAAATAGTAATCCATGTAATTAAAAGCCATAAATCTAATAAATGACTACCATCAGAGAGGAGGTACAGGAACCTGAAGACACACATTCAGTAATTTAGGGACAGCTTCTTCCCCTCTGCCATCAGATTTCTGAACAGAAAATGAACCAACTCATGAACACTACCTTACTACTTTTGCTCAACTTCCGCACAACTTTTTACCTTTATTTTATACATACCTGATTCTGACAGACAAAACATGGATCACATTTATTTAAAAGATTCAAACGTATTAGGTAAAAAGAACATAAATAAATGTTGATGATTAACATAAATTGCATGAAAAGGGGGCAAAAGAAATAAAATGATTTGTTACTTTGACATTATACTGAGGAGTTTATCCTTTAGAAATAACAAATCATGAATTTCAAAGTCCTGCCAAAATGGAAATGTATGCTGTGTATAGCAATTCTGCGCTAACTCCATTTACAAGTTTTCAGAAGACACCACCATAGTGGGCCATCTCTCAAACAATGTTGATACAGAGTACGAGAAGGAGATGGAGAGCCTTAGGGCATGATGTCAGACAACAATCTTCCCCTCAAGGTCAGCAAAATGACAGAAACAGGATAGAGAACATGCCCCTGTCCGTACCAGTGGCACGGAGGTGTAGATGGATAAGAGTTTCAGGTTCCTCACCAACAATCTGTCCTGTTCCAGCCAGATACAGATAACACTTCTATTCATATCCCTGATGAATCTTGCCAAGTTTTACAGATCCTATCCAATTGCAGCACAGCTTGGTATGGTAACCTCTCTGCCCAAGACCATGAGAAATTACAGAGAGTTATGAACACAACCCAGTCCATCACATAAACCAACCTCCCTTTCTTTGACTCCATCAAAACTTCCTGTAGCCTTGGGAAAGAAGCAAAAATAATCAAGGACTCTTCCCATCCCAATCATTCTCTCTTCTCCCCTCTCCCATAGGGCAATAGATGCAAAAGCCTTAGACTCAAGAACAACTTCTACCTCACTGTTATCAGACCTTTGAATGGACCTCTCTTATGCTAAAAGATGAACTTTTGGTCTCCCAATTTATCTCATCATGGCCAATGCATTTTTTGGTCTACTGCACTGCTCTGCCTGGATGGCACACTGAACAAAAGCTTTTTACCATATATTGCTAAATGTGCTAATAATAACAATAATAATAATTATTATTATGCACCCTGTTGCCATAGGGTCAGACATTGTTGGGGCATACACTTTTGCAGCAGCTTAACCTGCCCAACTCTCTATGTTCACTTACTTAATCATGTAATGCACGAAAATCCTGCCTGCCTTTGAATTCATTTATTAACATTTGTGTGGGAGTAAGAATGGAGATTGGTAGCAGGTAGTGGACAGTCATTGAGAAATCAAGAAGTCTGATAAAACCTGTGATATTCTTCCCAACAAGAAAACTGGCAAGTTTCCAATATAATTCCAAACAGATTTTGTATCCCAGAGTTAGGTACAGTATGTGGTTTACAATCAAATTTAAAAAATGGCTGGAGTCACTTTGCACTTTAGTCAAGGGATGTTTATTCAGTGCATCAAAAATTAGTGAAAATAGTGAAAGGAAAACTGCCAACATTTACAAAAATATATCTACCAGAAAACTCAATACTATTTTTGTCCAGAGTGAATTCCTGGCAGCACCTATCTATCTCCCCTACTGAGCAAATAGCTCCTTTGTTTTAGGCATGGGGACATGCCATCTTTAATTACCAAGAAAATTAACTTAATACTGCACATGAATTAGAACACGATGCACCCCACAATGTAGTTACAATCCTATTGCAAAATAAGTATCTACGTTAAATACAGTATATAAACAACATAAACATGTCCCCTTTAGTAAAGAAATGGAATATTCTGCAGTGCATGTCGGGCAAGGCACCATAAAGCCAACCCGAGTGTATGAGCTTGGTTTAGGACCCATTATGAAAATATACTGTGGAAGACATTGAAGTGTGCACATTCAGCACAACGACGGCAGAATGACAAAGCAATGTTTGTGTGTGTGTAAGGAGTGTGTTTACTGAGTGTTCTCCGTCACACCCAGATACAAACTTATTGTGTTTCTGGGTGATTAGATCAAGATGACTTGTCCATATTGCTTGATCAAGTCAAACTGTACTTTTATTATATAGTGCATATTATGTACTATTGTCTCTGCAAAAATAATGAAAAGGAAACCTTTACACTTCTGTCCACTTTTTGCAAACAACAATCATACATAATATGCACTAATAATATTCACCTTCATTCAGGAAAAATAAGAAACAGGAGGTTTTATTATCCAATGAGCCTATTATGCCATTCTATAAGATCATGGCTGACCTGATCTTTTGCTCTTCTGCCATTTCCATTGTGCACTTGATTTCCTGTATATTTATCTTGTCCATGAACATACTGGCACTTCCTCCACACTTATACTCACAGGCGCTACAGTAAACTTTAATGTGGCAACTAAATGAGTACCTTTTGGAAATCCACATACACATTTACTGACTCCTTTTAATCTGCTGTACTCATTAAATCCTCAAAGAATTTTAATAAATTTATTAAACATGATTTCACACTGATAAGGTCAAGTTGACTTGGCTTGATTTCATCATAGTTGTCTAAATGTTCTTAATAATAATGGATCGCGGCACTTCCTCAATAACAGACCACACGTAATTGGCTACAGTTTCTGATTTCTTCTTTTGAACAAGGACACTATATCTGCAGTTTTCAGATTTGTTGTTATTCCATTCCATCTTAAATATGAGAATATATGCCATGATGGTAGAAAATTCTGTGGATTCCTGTGGCAGGGGAAATGCAAAACAGCAGTGCATCCATTAATTGTAAATCATAATTCACAAAAGGGCAAACTAATCCAACAATCTGCTGGAGGAACTCAGCATCATTTCTGGAGGGAGGGGTAAGGAATCATTCACATCTTATCTTAAAATCATGTAACAGGATAAATTAATTTCTATTATCAAACACAGACACATTAGGGGATATCAAATTCTTCTCTTTTGTACTAACTAGATTTATTCAAAGAACTGAGTGGATTCTCAAGAATAAAGTCATATTAAATTTTTACATCATTGCAAGAAGAACATAGTACTATAGTTTATGAAGTAACCAATCCTGTAGAAAGCATTGAGTTTCTACCACAAGCAGCTTTCCACAAAAACCACAGGTAAAGTAAGGGCGCCAGAGAAATTCCAACCCAATCACTGCGTTCCTGGTAGGTTTATGTTAGGAATGCACAGATTTTTGCTCACATCAAGTATAAATCTGGCCTTATGAAGAGACTATGAGTATGAAATAAAATTTCAAAGTTACTGTAAAGGATCAACGTATAAATATCATGGACTCACAGAATAACAAATGAGGAAATGCCGTAAAAAGCCAGAATAAACTGATATCACCAATCAGGGAACAGCAGCTGGAATTTTTGGAACATGTGCTGAGGAAAGAGAAGTTCAAACATCTTGCAGTGCTGGGAAAAATTCATGGAAGCAAAAAGGTGTGGTTGACAGTGCATAATATTCATGAGTTACACAGCGATGGACAAACAAAAATTTTGAACAGCTTATTAGAACTTCTCAGATTAAAAACAGATGGAAGACCATGATTGCCCATGTCATACAACATGGCACATAATGATGATGTATAAATGCTGTGACTTTTGATCTTTAAACGTTTATATCTTTGAATTTTACTTGCAAAACATTTTATTTTAATTAAATAAATATTGGATATTTATCACGAGGAAGAATCTGACTTTGGTCACTGCTGCTAAACAGGTGTAAAACCTGTTCAGCAGCACCATCATTGAATTTTCTGCCTATCCCCTCCACCCCCCCACCCCCACCCCCCCTCATTCTTGGTTCCATTGACTTCAAGGCAGCCAATATTCTCACAAATGGTTCAAAGCTAGCTAACAAACTCAGACACCTATTCCTACAGATTTCAGTTATTGATTGGTTTATTGCTTGAGCACTTTGCAAAAAACATTGAAATGACTGATCAATTACATGAGACATACAAGCAAATATTGAAGGCTTGTTTCAACAGTTCATTAATATTATTGACAAAATACTGAAAACTAGAAGCAGAGGTTATAGAACTGAGACGTGTAATGGCAAATGGAGTTTACTTCAGGTTAGCACAAGGTGCAGTATTTGTGAAAAACAAATTCAAATAGACTCTGACAGTGGCTGGCAGGGCCCTGGGGACTGTTGTAGAACAGAGGGACTTGGAGTACAACTACATGGTTCTCTGAAAGTCCAGTTACAATTAGACAATGTGGTGAAGGAGGCTTTTGGTATGCTGGTTTTCACAAGTGAGGCCATTAAGTCTAAAAATTAGGAGGTCATGGTGCAGTTGTATAGGATGTTGGTGAGACTGTACTGAGAGTACCATATACAGTGTTGGTTGATCTGCTATAGAAAAGGTGTTATAAAACCAAAGAAACTGCAGAAAAGATTTACAAGAATGGTATCAGGTCTTCAAGAACTGACTTACAGGGAGAAGTTGGACAGGCTTGGACGTTAAGATGTTGATGAGGTCTCGCTAGGGGTATCATGTAAAGTTTTGGTTATCTTGTTATAAGAAAGACATTAATCCGAAAAGAGTGCACAGAAGATTTACGAGAATGTTGCTAGGGCCTGAGTTAAAGGGAGAGTTTGGGCAGGTTAGGATCTTATTCCTTGGAGTACAAGAGACTGAGAGATGATCTTTTAGAAGTGTATAAAATCATGACAGGCATACTGGTGAGAAGGGAAAGACTTAATAGGAACTTGAAGGGCAACATTTTAGACAAAGGGTAGTATCTATCTGGAATGAGCTGCCAGAGGAAGAAGTGGAAGAGGTGCAATAACAACTTCTAAAAGACTGTCAAACAGGTATGTGGATTGGATTGGTTTAGAAGACTATAGGTCTAACACTGGAAATTAGGACAAGCTTGGATGGAGCATCATGGTTGGCATGGACCAGTTGGTCTGAAGGCTCTGTTTCTGTGCTGTATATATGCTAAGTGTGGACTTATGTAATGTTGCAGAGACAGTTGCTCAGAAAATCACTCCAAAGATTGGGTGCTAGCAATAAATATGCCATGCAGTTGTGGCAACATATTCTACACCACTTCTGAAATTAATTTCACTGAGAATGCAGCATGTTGAAGCCACTTACAGTACTCTGGTGCCTTTTAATCAGACATACAATTTTAGATGTACTTTGTGGAGTCCGACATTAGTTTCAAGGGATCATAGGATCTGTGTTTGAGATCGAGCATCAACGTGTGATCTTACTAAGTAGTGATTTATGCTATAGAAGGAATAAAGAAAAGTGAATTAACATATTTGTTGCACCTCTTATAAACTTGGGATAGCACTATTTATTTTAAATAATTTAAATACTTTTGAAGGGTAAATGAGCTATTGTAAATTGTCCCAAATGAGTGGTGAATTTGGGGGGTAAGGATAGGTTACAGATGAAGTTAGTGGAGAATGGGATTGCTCTGTGGGCCAGCTTATATTCAATGGGTAAAATGTCCCTATTATGTGCGATAATGAAATATGGGCATATATGTGATGCAGTTTTGTTAGAACTCGATGATATCTTGAAAGCACATTAATGCACTGACATAAGCTTACTGCACAAACAAAGGAAATTTGACTATTGGCTTTTTGCCTAGTACTTTATTAGAAAAAAAATCTTACTAGTCTGTCTTCTCCATTTAACATCTGGCCAGCTCTGAGTCAAATATACTTTTATCTAAAAGGGTCTTTGATGGGTCAGTTTCAGCAAGGAGAAAAAAAAATACAATATCCTTTCCATGATAAAAACAAATAAAATTAACTAGGGCCCCAATAATAGTTCATAATTAACTTTATACAGTGCATTGAAAACTGCAAAACATTTCAAGTAAGTTCAATTGTCAAATAAAATTTTGATACAAAGCTATATAGGTTCATATACTCCCAGTTTCGGATCATGAAATCTATTTTTTTTTATATTTATACTTTGCACTTTCAGTGTGTTTGTATCTTGACCCTAGGCCTCTGTTCACCATATATCTATCTTTAAGTGTGTAATGCCTTGGTTAAAATTGTACTTCTACTGCTATGCTGTTAAGCATCTTATTTTAGTTCAGTTAGCTAAGCTTCATAGACCAGTGTTTTGACTTCAGCTGAGATAAGGAGCCTTTTGCCCAACTTAGAAATGTTGTGTCAGCCAATCGGGTTTGTCTTTGTAACATGTTGTAGCTTTATCTCCAGTGGGATGCTATGGAAAATTCAAGAGAGCTGGATGGGGTCAGATTTCGGAGGGACAGTGCGCAGGTTTTGGGTCTTTTGTTAGGAGGTGCAGAGAAGAGCACTAGGGAAGATGCTCAGAGGATCCCACCCAAAGGGGAGACCCTATTGCAAGGAGTGCTTTGTGCAGATGAATGGCTCCAAGGAGCAAGTGCCAGTTTATTCGTTATGTTCTTCAAGAGAAGTTTGAACTGTAGCTGGTGATGGGGATTTGGTGCTGTGAGTAAAGTGATACAATTACTACAGAAACAAGATCCAACATTTATGTGCACATTTAGACTGGTTTAACTGTAATGGGCCCTTCTTCTTATTTTTTTCTGTTTATTGTTTGTTAAAGTTGCAATATTGGTAAATATACTTCCACTGTAATTTTAAGCCAATGTACGATCTGTTAATTCCTGGTGGACGACATCTTTGCATGGGGCAGTATTTACACAGCATTCACAATTTTCATTCCCTCATCGGAACATTCAAACTTTCCTATTTGGTTGAACCCAAATCATACTGACCTTAGATACATGTTGATTATTGAAGATGGCCTCCTCACCATTATCCACATGATGCTTAGTCACGTGGCTGTTAGCCAGGGTTCGCTAATGAGCCAAGTTTGTTAGGAGCCCCAGTGAGAGGGTTACAAGTGTTTCCAGTAAGGATACATTCCCTTATCATGCATTATCTCCTGAAGTATGTGTATCCATATTAAAATACGTCTGCTATGAGCTGGGGCCTTTATGTCAGTCTACCATTGTTCCCTTTAATAGTTATTTTGCCATTTTATTCATTGTTTGACTACTTTCTGATTTTAATAGATCAAATCAGATTGATTTACGGCTGCTCTCAAGGTCCACATCCACCTGCACTTATTGCATCCATGGGTCTATCTTACTCCTCCAACTACATAGGAAGCACCTGGCAAGATGTGATGAAGTTACAACACAACTAGGTTTTATCTACCCACCACTTGGGCCTTGACTGCCTTCCTGTCAAAGTCTAAGAAGGTTTATGAGAAGTTAAAAATATTTCTGATCAGAATAAATGGGAATTATGATCCTATGGTAGGTTAGGCTTGTTAGATACTAGAGCTGGGAATCAGCCATTGGACTCTAGGTGAGTGCAATAAGGAGATACAGTGACAGTTTGGCATTTGTCCCTCTGCTCAGATCCTGGTAAGGCTGGGCCTTACTTATCTGTTAGAGCTGAATACATGTGTTTTCATTCTGAACAATAGGCACGGTCATCCCAATATGGCTCAATATTTAAGAGTTCTGCCTAAGTCCTAATTAATTTGAATCAAGGACTAAAGGTGAAATGGACCTAATCCAAGTAACACCACCTTACTCTGAACAACACACACAAAATGCTGGAGGAACTTAGCAGACCAGACAGCATCTATGGAAGAGAGTACAGGCAACATTTTGGGCTGGGACCCTGTTGAGTTACTTCAACATTTTGCGTGTGGTGCTCAGATTTCCAGCATCTGCACATTTTCTCTTGTTTGTGATTGCACCTTAATCTGACTTGCATATTTATCGAAGAATGCCCTAGACATGCTGTTTCTTTTCATCTCGTATCAATATTTTGAGAAACACTTTAATGAACCCTTTCTAAAAATTCACATCCATTACATTCATTTTGGTGAATAGTGATTAGTTATCATTAAATAACACCACTACATTAGCAAAAACAAGTCACAATGAAAAGCACCCACTCCTACAAAGAAATAAATCAAAATTTTTAAATGGCTGGGTTTCAGTTATAGATCCTTATCAGGTTCTTAACTTTAACATATTATATTTTAAATGCGTGCAAGGAACAAACATTGCTACAAGAGATAATAAATATGTTTGAGGTGGAAGTTATTATAGGTCGAACCTTTTCTACCTGCGGAGGACAGAGTAACTATTTTTGATTGGATCTGATCATTATATAAATCAATGTCCTTCTCCAATTTCCTCTATTAACTGTAACTATTCTAGTCTAAAACTCACTATTTCCTTTTTGTAACTTTCCACTGCTCTCTTGAAACCAGACATCCTGTAGTAAGGCACACTCATTCTTCCTACGTTAATCCATTCTTTCCCTTTGGCCCCTGCTTTCTGAATCTTATTACTGCCTCTCCCTATAAGATATTTCATGTCCTTTCATGATCCTTTTAAGATCCTTTCATGTCTTCTTACCGTTACTTACACCACAATTTTTCAAATAATCTCTTATAGGGACAATATTAAATGTGTAATCCAGCTCTGATTAGTTCAAATCTCTCATGCCCAAATTAAATTGTATTATTTCATTTTGGTCTTTCTAGGGATTATCAGATTATGAAATACTTCCCAAATGAAAATAACATCCTATATTGATGGAATCATGTGTGTTTGCTGCAATAGGTTCCTGAATCATTGAATCTTATTCCCACTCAGTCACCATTAACATCTTTCTCCTTTGATCATTGTTGCAAACTGATTCCTGATTTTAATACTTTTCAGATAAATGCTTCTTGTTGGCTAGTCATTGATGCAAGTTTCTCCCAAGAATGGTTTTAAGGTAGGATTGAGTGGAGTCCTTCAGTGGATTGGGTAAGGACTCTAGTTTGTCAAATTAGTAAGATTAATTTCAGACACTTCATTGTGTAGTTCAGAAATATTGTCTGGGAGTGGGAGCAGTGAGCAATAGTAGTGAACACAATGAGTTGTGACACAGATTTTGCTTTCTTTAGGCAGTGGCCAAGTTAGGAGGCGTCCTTTTAGCCAAAGCTTGCCAAAGCCTAATATATCAGGTAGAAAATTGTATGTAACATCAAATCATCATAGGCATTACATGTAACTGTATATGCCATGTGCTAAGCTATCATGTGCAAAATAGACCAAATATCAAGTTCAAACTAGGCCTGAAAATAGCTCTTCAAGACTAAAGAAATCGGCACTGGTGCACCTGCTGTTGATCCCCTTTGTAAAATCACAGATTTTCAAATTCTCACAAGTGAGAGAGAAGGATATAAACTAAGTCTGGAGCAGGAATAGATGCAGCAAGTCACTGCTGAGGGAAAGAAAAGTGTTATATTCCAGTTTTCCCTACCCTTCATTCCAGTCATACCAGTGCCCAAGGAGAACAGCGTGAGCTGCCTCAATGTCTATCACCCAGTTGCACTTACATCTACTGTGATGAAATTTGAGGTTGGTCATGCTGGAATTAACTGCTGCCTAAGCAAGGACCTGGATGCACTTCAATTTGCCTTTTGCAACAATAGGTCAACAGCAAATGTAATCACACTGGCTCTCCACTCGACCTTAGATCACCTGGAAAATATCTGTGTCAAGCTGCTGTTTATTGATTACAGCTCAGCGTTCAACACCATCATACCCTCAGTACTAATCAATAAGCTTCAAAGCCTGGGCTTCTACCTCCCTCTGCAACTGGACTTTTGACTTCCTCATTGGGAGACCACTATGAATGTGGATTGGAAATAACATCATCACCTCACTGACAATCAACAGTGGTGCACCTCAAGAATGCGCGCTAAGCTACACTCTTGCTGTGCCTACAACTACATGGCTAGGCACAGTTCAAACACCATCTACAAATTTGCCGATGACACAATTATTGTTAACAGAATTTTAGATGGTGATGAGGAGGCATACAGGAATGAGATAGATCAGCTGGTTGAGTGGTGTCACAACAACCCTGCATTCAACATCAGTAAGACCAAAGAATTGATTGTGGAGTTCAGGAAAAGGAAATCAAGGGAACACACACCAGTCATCATCAAGGGATCAGCAGTTTCAAGTTCCTGGTTGGTAACACCTCTGGTTTATCCTGGGCCAACATACTGACGCAATTACAAAGAAGGCATAACAATGGCTATACTTCATTAGCAGTTGAGGAGACTTGGGTATGTCACAAAAAATAGCCACAAATTTCTACACGTGTAGAGGTCAAGAGTATTCTAAATGGTTGCATCACCATCTGGTGTGGAGGGGCCATCGCCCAGGATCAGGAAAACTTACAGAAAGCTGCAAACTCAGCAAGCTCTATCATGTGCACTAGCCTCCTAGCATCAAGGTTTTTGTCAAAAAGGCAATGCCTTGAAAAAGCTGCATCTGCCATTAAGGACTCCCATCATCCAAGAGATACACTATTTTCATTGCTACCATCAAGGAGGTGGTACAGGAGCCTGGAGACACACTTAGCGTTTCATGAGCAGCTTCTTCACCTCTACCATCAGATTTCTGAACAATGAACCTATGTTCACTACCTTGCAATATATTTTTTCTCTTTTTTCTCCTTTTGCACTACTTATTTACTTTATTTTATATATACTATATATTTTAATTTAGAGATTTTTTTATTATTACGTATTGCAATATAATTCTGCCACGAAACAACAAATTTTATGACATATGCCAGTGATAGTGATAGTAAACCTGATTCCTTTTCTTATATCTTTAGTCACCTGGAGAAAGCACCAGCAAGAGATTTCCACAGTTCTTTCCTTAGATTACAGATATTGGGAGAGACCGTGACATAAAGTGACAGGATCAGAACCTCTAAAGCTGAATATAAACAGTATTACATAATTTAGAAAACTGATCTAAAATGTGAATAAACTTACTTTTCACCAAACTAAAATGATCATCTTTTGACTGTAACAGAAACATAATGCTAACCCCCACAAAAATTATGTTTAAGACACCTAAGCATACTTCCTTAAACTACAATCTTCCATTTCTTTTTTTTTTCAGGCAGTCCTTCAAGATTGGGGATGATTTCCTTCTAATCTAGCTCTGTGGCTTCTGAGGTAGCAACCGAGGCTAATGTGAGAACTGCCAACATGCAGATGCGTGATGGGGCAGGTGAGTGTAGTTCTGCTGGACCATCCAATAAGTTCATAACTCTGCAATCTTCATGGCCATTCTTCCACATCAGCAATTTCTACTGAAGATATTCATTTACCCACTTCCATTCCTAACCTAGCCATTCAGGTTTGTTGCAGCCAGATTTGACTGGATTCCTATCTGCATTATTCACAAATATTGACTCAAAGTTTTGTTCTATCTGTCCTGTTCTGTTCTATCTGTCCTTTTCAATGCCAGATCATGATAGCTTGCAACTCATATTCAAGTCTTTGCTAATCTGCAAAATGCTTTAAAATTAAAATTATCATTGTTTAAATTGCTTAATGTCTTCTCTAGTTGCTACCTCTGTAACTTATTCCAGTATTCAAACAGTATCTCGAAGTCTGCAGTTTAAAATAAAATTTCTCCCATGAAACCTGTGTTCTTTTGACCCTCCATTCTTCTGCATTCTTCTAAATCCCCTACATCAGGGGTTCCTAACCTGGGCTCTACAAACCTCTTGCCTAATGGTCCATGGCATAAAAAAGGGTTGGGAGCCCCTGCCTTACATTAATATCAGCTAGTCCCTAAAACCTTATAAAATAAAGTTTTTTTTGCCATACTCATCTACCTATCATCACCGTCTTTTGTTTTTGGACAAATCTACTTAGTTAAACTTTCAACATTTGTCCAAGCGTTTCATTCTACAGTCCAAGATACATTTTGTTTTATCGAGCATTTGGAGCACTTTTCAGAATCAGAATCAGGTTTGTTATTGTTGCATATACAATATGAGGTGAAATTTGTTGCTTCGTAGCAGCAGTACAGTGCAAAAACATAAAATTACTATAAATTACAGAATAAATGAATAGTGCAAAAAAAAAGGAATAATGTCTGTTCATAAATCTGATGTTGAAGGGGAAGGAGCTGTTTCTGAATCATTCAGTGTGGGTCTTCAGGCTCCGATATCTCCTCCTTCAGGAAGAGGGCATGTCCCGGATGGTGAGGGTCCTTAATGGATGCCACATTCTTGGGGCACTGGCTCTTAAGGACATCCTCAGTGGTGGTGAGAGTTATTTCCATGATGAAGCTGGCTGAGCCTTCAACCTCTGCAGTCCTTGCAATACCATGCATTGAGCTTACAGGAGATGCACTGAAGTGAGGTAGATCGGCTGGTTACGTGGTGTCACAACAACAACCTCAAAAGATTGAAAGAATCAAAATATTCAAAGTATGGAAAGGATAAACAACATTTCATTCCTGGATGTCAACATCTCAGATGATCTGTCCTCAGCTCAACATATTGATACAATCACAAAGAAAGCACATGCTGGTGGCTCTACTTCATTAGGAGTTCAAGGAAATTTAATATGTCAACAAAGATCCTTGCAAACTTTTATAGCTGTAATGTGATGAACATTTTGATTGTTTGCATCACAACCTGGTATAGAGGTTCCATTGCAAAAGTTAGCAGGAGTCTGCAGAGGTTTGTAGACTCAGTCAGCTTCACTGTGGTGGTTAGCACAATGCTTTACAGTACAGGCAACATGGGTTCAATTCCCACCACTGCCTGTAAGGAATTTGTATGATCGTGTGGGTTTCCTCTGGGTGCTCCGGTTTCCTCCCAAAGTCCAAAGATGTACTGGTTCATTGGTCTGGTAGGTTAATTTGTTATTGTAACTTGTCCTGTAATTAGGCTAGGATTAAATTGAGGTTTGCCAGAAGGGCCTATTCTGCGCTGTATCGCAATAAAATAAAAAAAATTTAAATGCTCAAAGTATGTATACAGAATATAACTCTGGGATTTGTCTTTCTACAGGCAGCCACGAAACAAAGAAACACAATGGTACCCATCTAAGACAACATCAAACACCCAATGCGAGAAAAAAGGAACAAATTGCACAAACTGCAAAAAGCCAGCGAGCAGCAAATAGGATATTGAACATCAAAGCAGCAGTCCAGTAGTATTCAGTTTAGTTCAGTTCAGCGCTGTGTTGCTAGCCCATTGCAGGCTGCAAGGCCTCAGTCTGCATGGATCAAACCGCCCAAAAACCAACAAAAAAAGAGTAACCAGAAACACATGCAACATAAATCTCAAAAGTTTCCCAAAGAGTCCCAAATTGCTGATCAATTCTTGCAACATGGATCCCAGGACTCCTGCACGTTCCTCCCACAGCAGCTGGTGAGAGGGAGAGAGAGACCTGTCATATGTAAGTAGGTGATGGCAAACACCCACCTGTCCTCTGCTCTTGTCCTCATCAACTTTAACCTTTCTCAACACCTCAATTGGAGAGAAGCAGTGGAGTTAATCATGGCTTATCTCCAGCCTTCTGGGCCTCCAGGCCGCAAACTCAGCTCCAAACTTCACCGCGCTCACTCAGAGACTGCAAAGTGCCAGATCACTCTATCGGCTGAAATACACACCATCAAAATGTAAATCACAAGTTCCAATCACACACAGTATGGTAATGGAATCATGTTTGAAAGAAGAAGAAGAAGTAAAAGAAGTAGTTTCATGAACAGTCTGCAGGACATCACCGTTAGTCACATTGTCCACTGGCACCATCTTTAAACCTCACATTCAACATCAGCAATACCACATAGTTGATCGTGGATTTCAGGAAGGGGAAGACAGAAGAACATACTCCAGTCTTCTTTGAAGTATGAACAATGGAAAAGGTGAGCAACATTACATTCTTGGATGTGAATATTTCAGAGGATCTGTCTCGGGCTCAATGCATTGATGAAATCACAAAGAAGGCATATGCCAGCAACTCTATTTTGTTAGGAGTTTGAGGAAATTTAATATGTCACCAAAGACTCTTTTATAGCTGCATGGTGGTGAACATTTTGAGCACTTGCATCATAACCTGGTATAGAGGTTCCAATGCAGAGGATGGCAGGCTGCGGAGAGTTGTAGATTCAGTCAGCCCCATTATTGGCACAACCCTGGATCAAAGTTACAAATAAAACAATATTTTAAATAGGATTAAATAGTTTCTCTTGATTCTACTTTTAGATGGCTGCACATTGAATAGCTCACTATCATATTTCAAAAACCACGTGCAATTACTTCAATGCATGTGGTGTTGTTTAAGTGAAATGCTTCATGCCTTGTGGGGAAACAAAATGTTAAAATCTGCATGCATTTTAATCCATTCCCGCTTGAAAACACATCTTTGTTTTTTAAGAATCTCTACTATGATTCTTTTTTATGGGAAGTTAAATTTCTTTGAATAAAAAGCAGTGCCTTACTGCATTTTGCTGAATGTATAATTTATGTTCATTGGACATTTTTATTTGATTTTTCCCATTTCTGTTTAGGCTACTATTGTTAACACTGTCAACGAATGAGTTACAGGCATATTTCTAGGCAGCTAACAAAACCGATATAGTCAAAATAGTTCAGTTAAAGAATGCAGCAAATACAATTTGCAGCAGATGCTATCACAACTTCTCATAAATCAGTTTGTTTTTGACATAAAATACCTAAGTGCAGGATATTGCTGTGTACGTACATCTACTGATGCCTCTGGACACATCTTCAGTGATGTTCCTGGAATCATCGGGTGTTTCGAGTCTTTCAACATCATACATCCTCCTCCAGGTGACCTAGCCGGGGCTGATCAGGCCCCAGCTTGTGGCCAGATGGCTAACTACTTATGACTCCATGGCTCCCCTGTTTTGAGCCACAGCCATCCTGAGGCCCTCTCTGCCGCATCAGTGGTACTGTGGATGGCTCTCCTCTTCCTCTCTCCCTCGATGCCCAAATTGCTGAAGGCTCTGGCTAAGGAATGAGCTGCGAATCCCCTACAACCAACCTCCACTGGGAGACACCTCGCTTTCCATCCAGCCTGCTGGCAGTTGACCAGTCCTGTGTACTTCGAGAACTTCCTTTCAAAGGCCTCTCCCAAGTGATCTTCCCAAAGGACTGTCAGCTCCAGCATCACCACCTGCTTGGTAGACTCAGACACAAGGACAATGTCTGGTCGCAGGGTGGTGGTTGCAATATGGTTGGGGAACTTCAGCTGCCTTTCGAGGTCCACCGACAGCTGCCGGTCCCTTGCAGAGGTCAGGATGCCTGCAGATGTTCTTTTGGCAGGTATTGGCTGCTCCCCAGCTCTGACAAAGGCAATGGCCTGCTTAGAGGGTCAGGACCGCTTCACCCACTCAACTCCTGCGCTGATGGCTTCAGCGATGGTCTTCAGGACCTGATCATGCCTCCATCGGTACCGTCCCTCACCAAGTGTCCTTGTGCAGCCGCTGAGGATGTGCTCCAGGGTTCCTCCCTTGGAACACAGTGGGCACGCAGATGACTCTGCTTTGCCCCATATGTGCAGGTTTGATGGGCTTGGAAGCACAGCGTACACTGCCTGGACGAGAAATTGGATGCGGTGCGGCTCGGCTTTCCAAAGCTCAGCCCAGGTCACTTTCCTCTCAACCGTATTCTCCCATCTTGTCCAAGCTCCCTGTTGCTTCATTCCTACCGCTTTGCAAGTTCCCATCTCCTCCGCTGCTGCTCTCACCTCCTCCTGAACTAGGTGGTGCCTACAATATTACATGCAGAAAATCAATCTCTGTTTCTACATTAATACAGCCAATAGGCTTGATTGACTGTGAAATTACCCAACCAATTCCAACTCTACCTGGGAATAGTTTGTCACTACAAAATTATTGGAAGAAGATGCAAAAAGACCAGAACCAATGAAACTATCACAAATGTGAGTTTATGCCTTCAGGAGAGGAATATAAAGATGGTAGAGTACATTTACTGTAGGAGAAATACATTCTCATTCATGTAAACATATGTAAGAACATTGGCTGCTAACTGTATTCACTTTTCTACATTTAGCTTATGCTGGTGGGTAATAGAATAATTACAACAGATAGCTGATATTGTGAACAATCAAAAAGCTAGTGTTTAAAGGTAACTCTAAAGCATTACCACTTCCAATGAAACTGGGGCCTATTACCTGAGCAATAAAAGCAAGGTTGAAGCGTACACATCCATACATCCGTTGTTCAACTGGAGGTGTCCAGTTGACAATCCATCTCAGCTTCTACCTCCTGAGTCCTCCACCATCAATTTACAACTGTGATGAGACGTAATGCCTTTGTCAGAGGGTGGAGAATCTCCGGGAAGGAGATTCTACTCCAGAAGGATGTGAAGCCTTGAATGGGCAGATGACTTACCATTGCCTTAATTTGTTCTGTTATTGCAGTCTTACGTTCTTATAGTCAGATAATATTTCTCACCATAATAATGACAAGTAGCAGCCCTTAACTTGCTGCTCCTCAAGCCAAGACTTCTGACACTGGTATTCAGTTAACAGTGTGAAAACAATGTGAAAATAAGTATTGTTCACAAAAAGTGCAACCAATCTCATCTGGCTGATTGCCATCCAGTCACTCTAAGGTTCAATTACCAATAAAGTGTTTTGACGATGTTTTTGTCACACTCTAATAACTTGCACACATGGACCAAAAAGCTGAATACCAGAGCTAAAGTGAGATGTCATAACAATATTTGATGTTAAAGAGCCCTGGTAAACTGAAATTGATGATCACAAGGAGGACAAATTCAAAGATACATGTCATTGTTGGTGGGGTCAGTGACCTCAGTGCCAGGACATCACATGCAGAGGTTCTTCAGAGTAATGCGTTTGGTTCAATCATCTTCAGCTGTTTCATCAGTGATTTTCCTTTGATAATGGTCTGATCTGGAAATGATGCTTTTGAATTCCTAAAATTCAATTGCATCCTCCACTCCTCAGAAACTGAAACAGTTCATGCCAGCATGCAGTAAGATCCAAACAACATTCAGGCATGGACTGATAATTGATATGTAAGGTTTGCCCCATGAACTTCTATCTAGACAATAACCAGATTCAACAGAAAAGAATCACCTTGACATTCAATGACAACATGACCACTGAGTACCTACAACCTTGACCAAAAAATCAACTGGACTCACCAGTAGACTACAAGAACAGATTCAAGGCTGAATGTCTTGTGCCAAGTGACTGATGATGATAATACCATACAAAGCCTTTCCGCCATAAACATGCCAAATGCTACAGGCAGGAGTACAATGACATTAAATTTTCACTTGCTTGGATGAGTGCAGTTCTAAAAGGATATAAGCTAAATCCCATCTGAAACAAAATGGCTTTCTTGATCAATGCATGATCCACCAGCAGCACACTGTGACTGTTAAAAGTTGTTGTTCCTCTACTCGTCTTGTGATGCATCGGGTGGCATTTTTGCTGTTTCCGTAGCATTTGCCTGTTTTTTTTATGAGGCTGAGTTGCTAGCTCAATGCTAACCCAGCACAGATGGAAAGCGTGCAAGGAGAAAGCCGGATTCAAACCTAGGACTACTCACCTCGAAGTCTGCTGCTGATACCACAACACCACCGGCCAGCTAACTGCTATAAGTATCATCAACAAAATGTATTGCAGTTAATTGCTCAGTTCTGATAGCACTATAGGTTCTACCACCTAGAAGGAAAAGGGTAGCCTAGAAATAGCACTTGCAAGTTTTTCTCATAGTTGCACACCACTCTGACATTGACTTTGAATACTTCATTCATTGTCAATGGGTCCAATTTCTGGAACATCCCATCCAAAAGCATCGTAAGAGTACCTTCAGCAGGATTGCAGTGGTTCAAGAAGGTGACACTTTACCGACTGCTCACTGACATTTAGTGATGAAAAATAAATTCTGGTCTCGACAATGATGTCCATAGAATCACAGAAATTTGATAATATAAAAGGTTATTCAGTCCAGTAGACTTATGCTGATCAAAAATGAGCTCCCAAGCCAATTGTCCTCTTGCATTATCTGCACCATAGGTCTTCAGATCTTTGTGCTTCATGTACAATTTCAATGCATTTAGAGTTTCTGAATCTACAACTATTTCAGGCAGTGAGTTCCAGAGTTTTACTACTCAGGGTGAAAAATCTCTTCCAAATTCTCTCATATTTGTGCTAGTTATTCAAAGTCCATTCTTCCTGTGTTTATTAACACCACTGATAAAGTAAATAGTCCCTTCTTTTAACATTCTAAGACCATCAAAATGCCATTAATTAAACTTTCTCTCTGCTTCCTCTTGTCACAACCATGGACTCTGCTGCAAGGTTTACATGCCCCCACAGGCAGGCTGAGCAACAAGTTCAGCAATAGCATTCATGAGTATGCATGTTCCAGCTAATTACTGTTTCATCATGGTGGTATTTAACTACCATTTTTCATTCTAGTCTTGTCGAGACTTAACCCAGAGCACAGTAACGTTTACACTCCCTGCCTAGCTACCTTGTCCTTGTTGGGAAAAGAGAACTACTGTTTCCACAGATGCTGTAAAGCAGTGGTATTCATTTAGTATTTAGTTACTGCACCCAGCCACGGTGTTGGCATTTAACTTTCAGTTTGAGAGTGTTAGTCAACGGTCCTGTTGTCCTAGCATTTATTGTTTTTCTTTCCCTTTAAACTCTGCAACAGTTCTGATTAAAATCAGTGAACTATTGACCCGCTTCATTCTCCCTCTCCACACATGGATCATATCCGGACATTTTGACACCTCTGTTCCAAAGTAAGCCTCTCTAGTTTGCATTATTTTTCCTCATTGCTACAATTTTCCAATCTGGATAACACTTTTACAGTAAACCTCTGCTGTACACTCTCGTGTAATCATGCCTTTTCTATAATGCAGTGACAGTACACATTACTCAAACCCTGAAGTATTGTATAGCAACAAACAATCTAGTTGAGGAATTCAGTGGATCAATCAGCATCTGTCGAAGGAAAGAAATTGTCGATGTTTTGGGTCAAAACCTTGCATCAAGTCCTGAAAAATTTTAAACAGAACAACTGTAATTTTCTGCCTTGCTTCTTTTGTCAGCCTGCAATACATTTCACCTGGTTTGGTGATATATCTATTTCCAAAGATGGAAAGTTTTTGAGTATTTCCTCTTTTATTATGATCAACTCATCTAATACTTATGTTAACTTAACATTTTTTCATATTTCAAATATAAATAAAGTTTAAAATGTAAACATGTCAAAAGACAGTGACTTTAGCCAATCATTTGCTCTTTGGCAGAAGTAAAGAACTTCAGGTGATATTGCTTTAAATATTATTACCAATCTTTTCTATATTTTGCTATTAATAAATAACTACATCAAATATTAATATGACAACTACTTATTTGGATCGGGTATTCAATTAATTCTAATTTGATACTTTACTATCTAAAAAGTTGGCTTACATTTCATTATATAGTCCTTAGAAGAGAATAAATTTAATACTAAGTGCGGAGACCATAAATACATTTCACTATCTATAGCTCAAAATCAGAGGAATAAAACCTCAATTGATTGAATAAATAATAGAACACAAAAAGTGATGTAACATAATACAGTACTGCAACAAATCATTTCCAAGTCCATGGCTATTAAAAGCTGTATTGTCCTTTCCTGTCAGTCTGCAAAGCGGTATTTCAACAAGTGCATAAAGCTGTATTGACCTTTAATGTGAGCCTTAAAGGAAGCAAATAATATTAAGAATATAGTCCAAAGATAAATGGCAAGGGTAAAAGGATCCTAATGGCAGCTGTATACAGGCCTTCTAACAGCAGCCGGGATGTAGATTACAAACTACAATAGAAGATAGAAAAGGTGTTTCAGGAAGGCAATGTCATGATAACTGTTGGAGATTTTAACATGAAAGTGGATTGGGAAAACCAAGTCAAAACTGGACCTCACAAGAGAGAATTTGTAGAATGTCTGAAGAATAGCTTTTTAGAATAGCTTGTCATTGAGCCCACTAGACTTTGCTGAAGTGGGTGTTCTGCAATGATCTGGAGGTGATAAAAGAGCTTAAGGTTAAGGAACCCCTAGGGAACAGTGATCACAATATGACTGAGTTCACATTGAAATTTAAGAGGGAAAATATAAAATCCAATGTGTCAATTTTTTCTGTGGAATAAAGGAAATTACAATGGCATGAGAGGGGAACGGGTCAAAGTTGACTGGAAAGGGATATTTGCAGGAAGGACAGCAGAGCAGCAATGGCTGGAGTTTCTGTGAAAAATGAGGGAAGTGCAAGACAGATATATTCCAAATAAGAAGAAATTTTCAAAGGGAAGGATACTACCGTGGCTGACAAGTAAAGTCAGAGCCAAAGTGAAAGCAAAAGAGAGGGCATACAAGGATGCCAGAGCTAGTGGGAAGATAGAGGATTGGGAAGCTTTTAAAAACTTGCAGAACAAAACTAAGAAGGTCATTAGGAAGGAAAAGATGAATTATTAAAGGAAGCTGGCAACTAATATCCAAGAAGATACTTAAAGCTTTTTTAAGTATATAAAGGGTAAAAGAGAGTTGAGGGTAGATATAGGACCAATACAAAATGACACTGGAGATATTTTAATGAGAAATGCAGAGAGGCAAAGGAACTGAATGCATATTTTGTATCAGTCTTCATAGTGGAAGATGTCTGCAGTATACCGGACATTCAAGAGTGTCAGTGAAGTGAAGATTGTGCAGTGAAAATTACAACTGAGAAGTTGCTCTGGAAGCTCAATGGTCTGAGGGTGGATAAATCTCCTGGACCTGATGGAATGCACCCTCGGGTTCTGAGGGAAGTAGCTGGAGAGATTGCAGAAGCATTAACGATGATCTTTCAAGATTCGATAGATTCTGGCATTGTACCGGATGACTGGAAAATTGCAAATGTTACTCCGCTATTTAAGAAGGGTTGGAGGCAGCAGAAAGGAAACTATAGACCTGTTAGGTTGACATCAGTGGTTGGGAAGTTGTTGGAATCGTTAGTTAGGGATGAGATTACGGTGTACCTGGAAGCACATGACAAGATAGACCTAAGCCAGCATGATTTGCCTGACAAACCTACTGCAATTCTTTGAGGAAATTACAAGCAGGGTAGACAAAGGAAGTGCAGTAGATGTGGTGTACTTGGATTTTCAGAAGGCCTTTGACAAGGTGCCGCACATGAGGCTGCTTAGCAAGGTAAGAGCCCATACAATTACAAGGAAGATACTATCATTGGTGGAGCATTGGCTGATCGGCAGAAAACAGAGAATGGGAATAAAGGGATCCTATTCAGGCTGGCTGCTGGTTACCAGTGGAGTTCCACAGGGGTCAGTGTTGGGACCGCAGCTTTTTATGATGCATGTCAATGATTTGGACTACGGTATTAATGGAGTTGTGGCTAAATTTGACAATGATACAAAGATAGGTGGAGAAGCGAGTAGTGTTGAGGAAACAGAGAGCCTGCAGAGAGACTTAGATAGCTTAGGGGAATGGGCAAAAAAGTGGCAAATGAAATACAATGTTGGAAAATGTACAGTCATGCGCTTTGGTGGAAGAAATAAACAGGCAGACTATTATTTAGATAGGGAGAGAATTCAAAATGCAGAGATGCAAAGGGACTTGGGAATCGTTATGCAAGATACCCTACAGGCTAACATCCAGGTTGAGTCGGTTGTGAAGAAGGCAAATGCAATATTGGCATTCATTTCTAAAGGTATAGAATATAAGAGCAGGGATGTGATGTTGAAGCTCTATAAGGCACTCATAAGACCACACTTGGAATATTGTGTGCAGTTTTGGGCTCCTTATTTTAGAAAGGATATACTGACGTTGGAGAGGGTTCAGAGAGGATTCACAAGAATGATTCCAGGAATGAAAGGGTTACCGTATGAGGAACATCTGGCAGCTCTTGGGCTGTATTCCCTGGAGTTCAGAAGAATGAGGGGGGATCTCATAGAAACATTCCGAATGTTAAAAGGCCTGAACGGATTAGATATGGCAAAGTTATTTCCCATGGTAGGGGATTCTAGGACAAGAGGACACGATTGAAGAACGTCCATTTAAAACTAAGATGCAGAGAAATTACTTTAGTCAGAGGGTGGTGAATATGTGGAATTTGTTGCCACAAGCACTTGTGGAGGCCAAGTCATTAGGTGTATTTAAGACAGAGATAGATAGATTCTTGATTAAATTCCAGGGTATACAGGCCCAGAATTATCAAACACTCTTCATATGACAAGCCATTTTATAAATGGAATCATTTTTGTGAACCTCCTTTGAACCCTCTCCAGTTCCAGTACATTCAGTAATCTGGCTCAAAGTACCCCCAACAGATTGAGTGGTAGTTAACCACTTGATTAACAAGAAGACGGCAACGAGAAATCACTTCTGTATAAAAACTTACCAAAAGAATCATGGCCATAGACACATAATAATAATAGTGGTTAACACTGGGAGCCTTGTTAAGTGCGAGATATTGCAGAAGCTTGGCTGTACATACCTCTGCATGTATTATGTGCAATTGTGCACATAAGTGGCAGAATTCTACATCTAACTAAGTGTATTTTTAATGTGCATTGCTTGGTGTGGACTTAATAGAAAATTACTTCCCACGGTCTCAATCAAAAATGTAGTAGGTCGATGACTCCAGTTGTTGTTTTTGGAAAGATCTATTTCAAATTAAATTTGCATTGCATGCTATACAATCTTCGGGTCAATCACATCAGGATGTTTTAATTTTGCTTTCTGGAAGTCAACATAGATGAAATATTTTTAATTTTTTTTTACAAATTCTATATAATTTCTATTAAAGACATGTTTGAATTGAAATGCTGAACATGGCCTCTAATATGAAAGTAGAGCAGACAACAGTGCTGGATTGGTTGGGAGCCTCCTTGTACTAAGTATCCCAGGATAAGGTACCCCATGCAAGGCTTATTGAGAAACTAAGGAGTCGTGGGATCCAAGGGGACATTGCTTTGTGGATCCAGAACTGGCTTGCCCACAGAAGGCAAAGAGTGGTTGTAGACGGGTCATATTCTGCATGGAGGTCGGTGACCAGTGGTGTGCCTCAGGGGTCTGTTCTGGGACCCCTACTCTTCATGATTTTTATAAACGACCTGGATGAGGAAGTGCAGGGATGGGTTAGTAAATTTGCTCATGACACAAAGGTTGGGGGTGTTGTGGATAGTGTGGAGGGCTGTCAGAGGCTACAGCGGGATGCAAAACTAGGCTGAGAAGTGGCAGATGGAGTTCAACCCAGATAAGTGTGAGGTGGTTCATTTTGGTTGGTTAAATATGATGGCAGAATAAAGTATTAATGGTACAACTCTTGGCAGTGTGGAGGATCAGAGGGATCTTGGGGTCCAAGTCCACAGGAGACTCAAAGCAGCTGCGCAGGTTGACTCTGTGGTTAAGAAGACAAACAGTGCTTTGGCCTTCATCAACCGTGGCATTGAGTTTAGAAGCTGAGAGGTAATGTTCCAGCTATATAGGACCCTGGTCAAACTCCACTTGGAGTACTGTCCTCAGTTCTGGTCACCTCGCTGCAGGAAGGATGTGGAAACCGTAGAAGGGGTGCACAGAAGATTTACAAAGACATTGCCTGGATTGGGGAGCATGCCTTATGAGAATAGATTGAGTGAACTTGGCCTTTTCTTCTTGGAGCAACAAAGGATGAGCGGTGACCTGATAGAGGTGTATAAGATGATAAGAGGCATTAATCATGTGGATAGTCAGAGGCTTTTTCCCAGGGCTGAAATTGCTAGCACGAGGGCACAGTTTTAAGGTGCTTGGAAGTGGGTACAGTGGAGATGTCAGGAGTAAGTGTCTTTACACAGAGAGTGGTGAGTGCGCAGGATCGACTGCCAGCAACGGTGGTGGAGGCGGATATGATAGGGTCTTTTAAGAGACTCCTGGATAGGTACATGCAGCATAGAAAAATAGAGGGCTATGGGTAACCCTAATTAATTTCTCAGGTAAAGACATGTTCGGCACAGCTTTATGGGCCAAAGGGCTTGTATTGTGCTGTAGGTTTTCTATATTTCTATGTTCCATGTTCTTCCACAAAAAGCATATTGTAGTTGAAGTTTGTGGATGTGTCCTCTCCAGGTTAGACAGGTACTTTAACCCTACTGATAGAAAATTTTAAATCAAAAAATCAATCCCCAAATCTAAATAATCCTGCGGTTATGTGGGGTAGCACGATAGCATAGCGGTTAGTGTATTGCTTTACAGTGCCAGCTATGAGAACATAGAACATGACAGTACAGTACAGGCCCTTCAGCTGACAATGTTGTGCTGATCCTTTAGTCTTCTCTATGATCAATCTAAATATATATATATATCTTCCCATCTATATAACCCTCTATTTTTCTATCATCCATGTGCCTACCTGAGAGTTTCTTTAATACCCCTGCCACCACCCCTGACAGGGCACTCCACACACCCACCACTCTCTGCATAGACCATAAGACATTGGAGCAGAATTCAGCCATTCAGCCCATCAAATCTTGGCAGATTTATTATCCCTCTCAACTCCATCCTCCTGCCTTCTCTCCATAATCTTTGACATCCTGATTAATCAAAACCTATCAACCTCCACCTTAAATATACCCATGACTTCACGGGCACAGCCACCTATAGCAACGAGTTCCACAGATTTACTATCCTCTGAATAAAAAAAATTCCTAATCTGTATTCTAAATGGATGTCCCTCTATTTTGAGGCTGTGCCCTCTGATCTTAGACTCCTCCACTATTGGAAACATCCTCTCCACATCCACTCTATCTGGGCCTTTCAATATTCAATAGGTTTCAATGAGATCTGCCCACATTCTTCTAAACACAAGTGAGTACAGGCGCAGAACCATTAAGCATTCCTCATATGTTAATCCTTTCATTCCTAAAATCAATCCAGTGAACCTCCTTTGGATCCTCACCGATGTCAGCAAATCTTTTCTTAGAAAGGGGCCCAAAATTGCTCACAATACTCAAGTGCAGTCTGACCAAAGCCTCGGAATTACATCCTTGCTTTTATATTCTAGACCTCCTGAAATGGATGCTAACATTGTATTTACCTTCCATACCACTGACTCAACCTACAAGTTCACCTTTAGGGCAGAGGTTCCCAACCCTGGGGTCCACAGAACACTTGGTTAATGCTAAGGGTCCATAGCATTAAAAAGGTTGGGAACCCCTGCTTTAGGGAATCCTAACTTCGAACTTTAAAAATATCTGTTTTTCTCTCTCCATTGATACTACCTGTCCTGATGAACATTCCAGTGCTTTCTATTTATGATTTTTTTTTGTGTAGATTGGAATATTGTTTAAAAAGAGGCATTTACTCTATATGTTTATTATTAATAAATAGCTACATCAAAAGCTAATGTGACAACTACTTATTTGATTCAGATATTTAAAAATTGTCATTTGATTCAGTGCCATCTAAATTTGAGTAACAATGGTTATAGAAGAGCAAGTATCGTAACTAACAGAGCTTATTGACTGACAGAGTACAAGTAGCAGAGAATTCACATGGTGGAAGTTTGTGAAGTATAGAAGTAGGGGTGCTGCTCAGCACAATATCTGAATTGTTAAAACTACTGTTGAAAAATATGTAAACGATGGCTTTGGTGACAGATGTGCTGAGGTTGCAATTAGTCCCTGGAATCTTGAGGAATTTGACGGAAGTTAACAGGTCAAATTAAAATTAGAGTTTATCCAATGGTTGGTGAATAAGATGAGGCATGAGCTAGACCATTTAGGAGTGAGATGTGAAAGTACTTCTTCTGATGAAGAGGTATGGGATTTTCTTCTAGAGAAAGCAGTAAATTACTAAATTACGTTTATACATAGAAGAGACACTCCACTGCTTAACCAGCTAAAAAGATTAAGAAATGTTAATCCAGAAAATCCTTCTCTCTCTAATTGGATCACTGATCCTGTCCTATAAATTTCACCCATACCCATACTGTAAATATTAGTAGACTAAATTTACCGTGTAAGAGGGTAGCATGTCGAGTTCTGGAAAAGCAGAAGAGATCATGGCCAATATTTATTAAATTTAGCACATATAGCTGCAATGAAATATGCTACGTCTCTTCGTCTTAAAAGACTCCTCTCCACTGTTGCCTGCTGTTTTGTGTATAATATGAGAGAGGCAAAAAGAGGAATGGAGAAAATTCCCCCACTTTTCTAACCACAACCTGTAAATACTTGGGGAGAAGATATATCATGAAGAAGGAGGAAGCTTTGTGCTGGATCATGGCTACAGTTCAATAAACTGTCTATTGACAGTAATATTCTTTATCAAGTTGAGCACCAAGAACACCATGACCTCAAAAGAGAAGCCAAGGTGGAAATACTAACACATTGATTTGCATTACACATATGCTGTTAGCAATTATAAGCTCAGAGCCCTCAGAGAGCAACTCACCCCACATTTAGAAGCAGGCAGTCTGACATCCTCACACAGTTCCATGCTTGTAATTATCCAGACAGACAACTCCTTAGAGAATCAGCCAAGCAGACAGTCAGCTATGATCAGAAGCAGGCAGATGCCCTTATCCTCAGCCATATACAGAGAGAGCCAGATTGGCACTGCCCACTCTACAGAAAAGGCAGATGCCCTCATATTCAAAATGAAGCATGTAGACAGACAGTCTGTGTGAATACTTTCACCAGGCCCTAATACATTTACTTTAACTTAATTCATCAGCAGAGGTGACCAATCACTGCATGAAATCAAAGTCAATTTTCTCGAGATGAACCAGCTTATTGTTCAGCTTGTAAACAGTTATACTGCATGGAAAAAGGCCTTTCAACCCAATTTGTCCATATTATGTATTTGCCAACCTGAACTTGTCTCATTTGCCTGTACTTGACCCATATTACTTTAAACCTTTCCTGCCCATGCATCTGTCCAAATGTCTCTTAAGTGTAAATGTACTCAACTCCACGATTTTCTCAGGCAACTTATCCCACATAAGCAACATTGTCTGTAAAAATGTTGCCCCTCAGGTCCACTTTAAATCTTTCACCCCCTCACCTTAAATCTGTACTCTCCTGTTTTACCCTCAGAAAGAGACTATGGCCATTTACCTCATCTTCGCCCCTTATGGCTTTATATATCTTTATAAAGTCAGCCCTCAGCCTCCATTGCTCATTGCTCCCAGTCTCTCCTTATAAATTAACCTTCCAGTGCTGGTAAAATCCTTGTGAATCTTTTCTGTACTCTTTCCAGCTTAATGACTTGCTTCCTATAGCTAGGAGACCTGAACTGTGCACATTTCTCCAAACGCTGTCACACCAATAACTTGTTCAGTTGTAACATGACACTACAATTCTTGGACTCAGTGATCTGACTGATGAAAGGAAGCATGCCAAAAATTCTCTTTACTACTTTGCCAACTTACTTGGACACTTTCGGAAAACTATGTCTCTCTGTTCTATAATGCAATCCAGGGTCCGGCTATTTACTGTGTAATTCTTGCCCTAGCTTAACTTAGCAAAATGCAACATTTTGGACTCCCCTAAGTTAAATTCCACCTGTCATTCCATTTGCCCACTTTCCCAGTTGATCCAGACTGTCCATGATACCATTCTTCACTTTCTTCACTGTCCACTATACGATAATTCGGCCTAGACCCTGCCTTGTGCAGCTGGATCCTGGACTTCCTGTCAGATCACCAGCAGGTGGTAAGAGTGGATTCCCTCACCTCCACTCCTCTGACTCTCAACACAGGAGCCCCTCAGGACTGTGTACTAAGTCCCCTCCTTTACTCCCTGTATACCCATGACTGTGTCGCCACCCACAGCTTTAATCTGCTAATTAAATTTGCCTTTGACACTACTTTGATTGGCCTAATCTCAAATAATAATGAGGTGGTCTACAGGGAAGAAGTTATCTCTCTGACACAGTGGTGTCAAGAAAACAACCTCTCCCTCAATGTCCAAAAACAAAGGAGATGGTTGTGGATTACAGGAGGAATGGAGACAGGCTAACCTCTATTGACACTGATGGATCTGGGGTTGAGAGGGTAAACAGCTCTAAGTTCTTCGGCATCCACATCACCAAGGACCTCACGTGGTCTGTACACACCGGCTGTGTAGTGAAAAGGGCACAACAGCACCTCTTTCACGTCAGATGGTTGAGGAAGTTTGGTATGGGCCCCCAAATCTTAAGAACTTTCTACAGCAGCACAATTGAGAGCATCCTGACTGGCTGTATCACTGCCTGGTATGAGAACTGTGCTTCTCTCAATCGCAGGGTTCTGCGGAGAGTGGTGCGGACAGCCCAGTGCATCTGTAGTTGTGAACCTCCCACTATTCAGGACATTTACAAAGACAGGTGTGAAAAAAGGGCCTGAAGGATCATTGGGAACCTGAATCAGCTCAACCACAATCTATTCCACCTGCTACCATCCAGGAAACAGTACCACAGCATAAAAGCCAGGACTAACAGGCTCCGAGACAGCTTCTTCCACCAGGCCATCGGACTGATTAACTCACACTGATCTGAGTGTATTTCAATGTTACATTGACTGTTCTATTTATTATAAATTACTATGATTGCATATTGCACAATTAGATGGAGACATAACACAAAGATTTTTACTCCTCATGTATGTGAAGAATGTAAGAAATAAAGTCAATTCAATTCAATTAATTTTGGTGTCATTTGCAAACTTGCTAAATATGCCGAATACATTCTCATCAATATAGTTATGATAGATGATGAACCCAGCACCAATCCTTGTGGTACACCACTGGTGACAGGCATCCAATCTGATAATCAACCCTCTACAACCATACTCTTACTCCTTCCACCTATCTAATTGGCTAGTTTAACAATAATCATATGTAAATTAATCTTCCAGATTAGCCCACTATGTGAGACCTCATCAAAAGTCTTGTAAAAGGCCATGTAGACAACATCTACTGCATTTCTCTCATCAATCCTGTTGTACCAATATCATAGAAAGTAAGCAGAATTACATCTGATTTAAAGGTATCAGACATAACAGAGATAGGGAATTGGAAGTCATTTACATGAGGTAGTCTACCATAATGCATTTCCTTCTCATGATATCGACTCCTCCAGATGTCATATGACAATACAGAGTGCATCTAATTTCAGTCCAAATGTGCAAATTCACTTGTAATGATAAATGAGGACTTGCAGACACCATGATGCCTACAAATTCTGATTTGACGGCACTTCATTTTCCTGATGTCAGCATCATTAAATGTGTTACTTTGAGTAGTAGTACCATTATTGCAAATGCCACTGTAAAAAGGCAACATAAACTCCCTTAAGTTATTGCATCAACTGTAGCCGTTGCAGATGCTGTTCATTTATATGGCTAAGCAGGTGATCTGCCTGATGACAAGTAAATATAATTCAAGCAACCACATGAAAGAATTCTCAAGAAGAATCCTATTGAACAGTGACTAGAAATTGCAAGTGCTGATATATACATTATCACCAAGCCCTGATAATATCCAAAAAGAAGGCATTATTAAAACCAGTACAGATCCTTGATGGATCCAATGAATAAATTCCAGCTCTTTGCTGAGTAATCCCATAAATACAAATGCAAGGAATTGAGATAAATGTCATCCATCAGTATAAACTGTCACAGATTAACCTCCTATAGCAATGAAAATTGTGGAAGAAAATTTTGACCGCATTTCACTTTTTTCCCAGATCAATTAGTTGAAACCCGCAAGTGATCATGTCCAGAATTGTGTGATCCTGCCAGACATTTCGTTGAAGATAAAACTGAAGGGATGCAGTGGCATCAATAGTTAAGGTCTATGGGTTTTGAAGGAAAGAATGCCATTGGCAACTTGTTGTGAACCTTGTTTGCCCCTTATTGAAATTGAAAATCTGGCTGAGTAGTGGCACAACAACCATCTCTTACTCGTTGTCAGCAAGACCAAGGAGCTGATTATTGATTTCAGGAAGAGGAAACCAGTGGTCCATGAGCCAGTCCTCAATGGGAGATCAAAGGTGGAGACGGTCATCAACTTTAAATTCCTTCGGTGTTATCATTCCAATTATGAGGAAAGCACAGCGTCATCTCTACTTCCTTTGTTAAGATTTGGTATGACATCTAAAACTGACAATCTTCTATATATGTGTGTGGTAGAGATTATATCGATTGACTGCATCACAGCCTTGTATGGAAACACTATTGCCTTTGTCCATTATGGGAAAAGCCCTCCCTCACTGAGCACATCTACATGGTGCATTGTCGTAGGAAAGCAGTATCCATCCCTCATCAGGGACCCCCACCACCCAGGACATGCTCTCTTCTCACTGTTGCCATCAGGAAGAAGGTACTAGAGCATCAGGACTCCCACCACCAAGTTTAGGAAAACTTTTTATCCTTCAATAATCAGGCTCTTGAACCAAAGGGGATAACTTCACTCAACTTCATTTGCCCTGTCATTTAAATGTTCCCACAACCCATGGACTCTTTTTCAAGGACTCTCCATCTCATGTTCTCAACATTTATTTGTTTTATTTTTTTTTGTATTTGTATAGCTTGTCTTTTGCACACTGGTTGTATGCCCAGTTAGTTTAGTCGCTCATTGATTCTATTATGGTTATTGGATTTATTGAGTATTCCCAAAAGAAAATTAATCTCAAGGTTGTATTTCATGACATATATGTACTTTGAACTCTTATCAAACAATTAAGGGTGCCTGTGGATGTGGTACAGCCCCTTATTTCAATGTGCTAGGCTTCCATATTCTGGGAAAAAAGGCCTCTAAATTATTCTGTGCGTAGTTTCTGTTCTCCTCTTTAATATCCTATAAATGGGCCTCAGGAAAGGGCTGAACTCGAGTTTTCTAGGTTGTGCCCAATGCAGTGGATGGCAAGGGTAAAACTCTATATAGTGAACGTGACTGTGTAATTCCAAATAACTGCATGTTGGGTAAATTGATGGCATTCACTTTTGTCTTTTCTTGGTTTTGTGATTCCATAAAAGCACTCAGCATGTGGTGGAAACTGGATCATCATAAATATTTAAAGTGGAGGTGAATACATTTTTGATAGATTGAGGAATAAAGAGGTATGGAGAAATGGCACAGAAAGGGAATTAAGGCCAGTATAAATCAGCCATGATTATATTAAATGGCAGGACAGGCATAAAGAGCATCAAGGCCTATTCCTGCTCCTTTTTTCTTGTGTTCTTGTCAACTAATAATACTCCAGCAATCATGGCTTCCATGTCTTTCCCTTTTTACAAAGCATCAACAACTATATAGATCAGTGATCCAGAACTATACAAGTAGTCCAGGAATGACCTACAGAGGGACATTCTAAGAGTGAAATAAACAAATTTGACTGAGATTAGAGATGGACTAGGATGCACATCAGCTCTGGAAGGGTTTGCAGGACATTACTTCCTACAAGGTAAAACCTAATATCATGACAAGCCTTTTATGCATGCCTTGAAAGGGAGAATAAAACAACACCTATGTGAAACCCTGCAGCATCTGAGGACCCTGTGACCTCTGTCTTAAAGGCTGATACCAGAACATCTTTCAAAAGGATGAACCCTCGCATAGCGTCAGGTCCTGATGGTGTACCTAGTAGATCTCTGAAAACCAGTGCCATCCAACTAGCCGAAGTGTTCAAGGACATCTTCAATCTCTCACTGCTGCAGTCAGAGGGTCCCACCTGCTTCAAAAGGGCGACAATCATTCAAGTTCCCAAGAAGAGCAAAGTGAGCTGCATCAATGGCTATTGCCCAGTTACACTCACATCTACTGTGATGAAGTGCTTTGAGAGGTCATAGCTAAAATCAGCTCCTGCCTAAACAAACACCTGGATCCACTGCAATTTGCCTATCATCACAATAGGTCTACAGCAGATGCAGTCTCACTGGCTCTCACTTAGTCTTGGATCAGCTGCACAATAGTAATATCTATGTATGGCTGCTATATATTGATTACAGTTCAGCATTCAACACAATAATGCACTCAGTTGTAACCAACAAGCTCCAAAACCTGGGCCTCTGTGTCTTCATCTGCAATTGGATCCTTGACTACCTCTCTGGGACACCACAGTTTGTGCAGTTCAGAAGTAATATCTCATCTCCGCTGACAATCAACACAGGTGCATCTCAAGGATGTGTGCTTAGCCCACTGCTCTACTCTCTCTTATTCCATGACTGTGTGGCTAGTCACATTTCAAACACTATCTATAAATTTGCCGATGACACTACCATTGTTGGCAGAATGGTGACAAGGAGGCATACAGGAGTGAGATAGATCAGCTAGTTGAGTGGTGTCGCAAGAAGAATCTTGCAGTCAACATCAGTAAGACCAAGGAATTCATTGTGGACTTCAGGAAGGAGAAGTTGAGGGAAAACACACCAGTCCTCATCAAAGGATCAGCAGTGGTAGGGTGAGCAGTTTCAAGTTCTTAGGTGTCAACATCTCTGAAGGTATATCCTGGGCCCAACATTCTGATGCAATTTCACAGAAGGTATGACAGCAATGATATTTCATCAGGAGTGAGAGGAGACTTGGTATGTTACCAAAGCCACTCGTAGGCTTCTACAAGTGTACCGTGAAAAACATTCTGACTGGTTGCACCACCATCTGGTATGGAGGAGCCACTGCACAGAATCAGAAAAAGCAGCAGAAAGTTGCAAATTCAGCCAGCTCTGTCATGGCTCATGGGCATGAGATTCTCCAGCATGCAGGACACCTTCAAAAGGCTATACCTAAAAAAAGACAGCATCCATCATTAAGGACTCCCATCACCTAGGACATGCCCTTTTTGAGGGCCATATTCAAGTTTGCTGATGACACCATTGTTGTAGGCTGAATCAAAAAGGTGGTGATGAATTAGCATATAGGAGGGAGAATGGAAATCTAGCTGAGTAGTGTCATAACAACAAACTCTTCCTCAATGTCAGCAAGATCAAGGAGCTGATTATAGACTTCAGGAGAAAGAAACCAGAGGTCCTTGAGCTAATTCTCATCAGAGCATCAGAGATGGAGAGGATCAGCAACTTTAAATTCCTAGGTGTTATTATTTCAGATGACCTGTCCTGGGCCTAGCATGTAAGTGCAATTACGAAGAGAGCATGGCAGCGCCTTTACTTCCTTAGGAGTTCATGGGGATTCAACATGATAGCTAAAACTTTGACAAACTTCTATAGATGTGTAGTGAAGTGTATATTGACTAGCTGCATCACAGCCTGATATGGAAACACAATACCCTTGAATGAAAAATCCTACAAAAGTAGTGGATATGGCCTAGTTTATCACAGGTAAATCCTTCCCAACCATTGAGCATATCTACTTTGTACATGAAACGCTGTCACAAGAAAGCAGCATCCATCATCAGGGACCTCACCACCCAGAATATGCTCAATTCTCATGGTTGCCATCAAGAAAAGGGTACAGGAGCCTCAGGACTCACAACACCAACCTCAGGAACAGTTATTATCCCTCAACAATCAGGCTCTTGAACCAAAGAAGATAACCTCACACAACCTCACTTGCCCCATCATTGAAATGTTCCCACAACCAATGGACTGGCTCTCAAGGGCTCTTTGTCCCATGTTCTGGATATTTATTGCTTATTTATTTATTATTAGTATTTCTTCTTTTTGTATTTGCACAGTTTGTTGTTTTCTGCACTCCGGTTGAATGTCCTAGTTGAGCAATCTTTTATTGATTTTGTTAATGGTTATTATTCTACAGATTTATTAAGTATTCCAACAAGAAATGTGGTGACATTTTTGTACTTTGATGATAAATTTCCTTTTAACTGTAAACTCTTTTCTCATTGCTACCATCTAGGGAGAGATACAGGAGTCTGAAGACACACATATAACATTCAACGCCTCAGGAACAGCTTCTTCCCCTCCACGATCATATTTCTGAATGGACAATGAAGGCCACTAACCCACTATTTTACAACAAAAGTGATACGAAATGAAAGAGATTGCAAAACTCTGGCTTCTTAAATGCCAATGTATCACAAGCTGACATCAGCCAACAAGTATTGAAAAGCCAAAAGTGCTCCTTTTAACACTTTCACCAGATTTTTGTGGGAATATTTGATTACATCTAAGGTCATCAAAATTGCAGTTTAATTCATCTGTGGCATTTAATGTTAACATATGAGTATATTGGCACATGAAAAAGAATCAGGAATATGCCAACAGTATATTGCACCTATTTGTTAGGTTTCAATGACTTCTATGTCCTTTTAATATAAACATTTCTCAATCCCTTACCATTTCAAAATAAAATGTTCAATATTTATGGCTGACTTCTACAAAAGAAGATATGCTCACAGTTTTTCTACAATGTGTTTTATCTGCTATGTTCTTGCCTTCTCATGCACCTTGTCTACATTCTTTTAAAACCCACCACATCTTCAACTCACTCTCTGACTGTGCTTAATGCTATTACAAAATTTGGAAGAGTTATATTTGGTTCTCTTGATCAAATTGTTATTAAAGATTGTGAATAATTAGAACCCAAGTACTTAACCTACAAAACCACAAGTCACAGAGTGCTACAACAAAAAATACCCATTTTGTAGTACAATTTGTTTTTTATCTCATAACTAACTTTCGAATCACCCTAGCATATCTCATTTGCTCTAACTTTGTTCACCAACCACCTAAATAGGAATACAAAGATATTTCTAAAACTCCAAATATGCTCATCTATAAGTCCTCCCAGCTTGCAAGCATCCAACTAATGTATAGCCCATACACATGAACAAATATTCAGGAGCCTAGCAGTATTGGTTTATCAGCTGTTGTGGGGCTGTGGGCATCTTTTGCTGCCTGTCAACTCAGATCATGAGTGCATTTCTGGCTTGGAAGTGCTGCCATAACCTGGGATGACCTGTGTTCTACTATATCATCCTCAAAGAAATTCACAGATTTTATCTTTCATAAATCCAAGTAGATTTTGCTCAGTCATTTTATTATTTTCAAAGTCTTGATATTGCATCCTTGATTATGAATTCCAGCATTTGTTCAATCATTAATGCCAGAATAACAAAGTTAAAGTTGAGTTTGTCATACAGTCAATAACAGGAGAGATGAAAAACTTACTTGCATGAACATCACATGCATGCAGCATCATAAAGGTGGCATTCACAAGGAAAAAAACATGCATTTAACATAAATTATACATAATATTTACAGGAATGAACACAATTAGAACAAAAATAAAACAAAGTCCATTTTAGTGTAAAGTGGTCAAAGCGTCATATATCATTGCTAAACTGTAGTGATATGTGCTTTGCTGGTTAGTTTAAGAACTGAATGGTTGAAGAGAAGTAACTGTTCTTGGACCTGATGGTGTGAGACTTCAAGCTTTCTTACCTTCTGCCCAATCATAACCTTGAAAAGATGGCATAGGGATCTTTGATGATAGATATTGATGTTAAAACAGTCTGGGAATTTCATATTTCCCACTTCTTCCTTTATTTAACAGTGGGATCACATTTGCTACCTAACAGTTTTTATGAACAATCCTACAAAATGCAGAATTTAGGAAGATGATAATGACTATCAATTATTTTCAAAACTCTGGGATTTGTATCATCATATTACTTTGTAGGCTCAGTCTCTCAATTTCTTTTACTTCCTTCTTTGTACTGGATTCTTATTTTTCTAATATTTCTGTGTTTTATATCCATTCTTCTGTGAAGATTTATACAAAGTATTTGTTTAATTTAATTGGCAATTCCTGAATCCTAATTATATATGCTACTCTCTTAGTAAGGGACCCATATTTGTCCTTGTTAGCCTTTTTACATACTTATAAAAGTTTTTAGAGTGTTTTTACATTTATTATCCATTTACTTTCACATTTTGCATTCCTTTATCTTCATCAATTTTGTAGTCGTGCTTTGTTAAATTCTAAAACACTCCCAATTCCTGGACTCTGCTTTTCCAGCAACTTTCAAAGCTTTGTCTTTAAATGTAAAACTATCTGCAATTTCTTCTGTAATCCATATTTGGACCACTTTTACTGTTGTGTTCTTCTGCCTTTAATGAATGCATAGTTGTTGCAATTCAAGTATTATTTCTTTAAATACTAGCTATTATCTGTCCGCTATCTTCCATGCAATTTACTGATATACTGTATCCAACAAATCTGCTTTTTCTGCCTTCATAGTTTTGTTAGTTTAGATTGGAAAACCAGTAATTGGGTTCTAGCACAACACTTTCAAACCAAATGTAAAATTCTAACATACAAAATTAATGTTACTCTTTCATTGGTCCCTTTCACAAGTTATTTAACTAAGGTACTTTCTGTTGTATAGTATTGGATCTAAAACAAGCTCTTCAATATTTTGATCTTGAAATCTATTTTTTATATATTTCAGGAATTTGTCCCCTTCACTGATTTTTTTGCCCTGTCCATATGAAGATTAACAACCTTCATGACTATTGTTGGTATGTTCAGCTCCATTTCTACATTTATATAATTTCCTGCATTACTTCTGCTAACTGTAGGGCTGTAGACAAGTTCTCACAATGTTTTCTGTCCATACCCTCATGCTGCATCTCAGCTCCACACAATTCAATCATAATTTTATATTACGATCTGCTGAGACACAATCTTTCCAATCTACACTAATGTATTCCTTTATTAATGCCTGTCTTCACCCATATATTTTTCTTTCTGTCTGTCCTTCATATTTGTGAAATATCCTGGAATATTGACTGTAGTTCCCAGTATCTCTCAACCTGCAATGGCAATCAAATTATACCTGTTTATGACAAAATGTGTTGTTAATTTATCCACCTTGTTTAAGATATCACATGTACAGGTATTTAAGTAAAATTTCTTTTATATAAAATGCCCTAAAGGCATAAGTTACTCAGAAAATAAGATCAAAAAGATACAGTGATGGACTGTTCTTACTAGTTCAGCTCATTCATCATGATAAGCTGCTGATCCAACAACATGAGGTCTCAGAGCTTACATTCAATTCAATAAGCTCAAGCAATCAAAAGCAAGGAGCTTATTAGGTTGAGCAAAAAATGCATCAGGTAGCATCTGTTTGGAGAATATAAAGACCTGTGTAAAGTTCCTATCTCAAATTTGTGACTAGTCCTAAATAAAATGCAGTCATGTAGTTTTCTTTCATAAGTTATAACAATGGGAGACATACAGAGGGTTTTATCCACTGAAAGCCATTGTGTAACCTTTTTTATATGAAAAATAGGAAGAATACAAAACGGCACAATCATTTTAATGGCGCGATTATTTTTATAGCACAATAAACCAAAAGAAAATTCTAAAACTGCTTCCCAGCTTGGCTGAAGATACCAACAAATGACAGTGCAAATCCTAAACAGGATCCATAGGAGTACTGGAATACAGAACAAGGAAGGAAGAAAAGGAAAAGAGAAGAACGCAATACCTGTAGCTTTTAAGGAAAATTGGAATTCCAAAATTTCCATTATAATTAAAATCAGTCTTCACTTACAAAAGAAAGGATGAACAGTCAAGCATGATAAAATGAATTGCTTTTCAAGAACATTTATTTTCCCAGGATTAGATAATCCTCTTAAAGTTTCTTTGCAGCCGTACTGGTTTATCATATCCAATTAGCCATCTGCTTTTGCTGTATTGCCTCCTAATGGAACATACTACCATCAATAAATGACCATAGGCAGTCCATCACCCAAACTATTGTTCAATCTGCCAAACATGTTTCCAGCAACATTGTTCTGAGCCAAAGTTACTCTGCAAAATACAGATTGCCAATTGTGATAAAGTCAACAGGAATGACCTTTCCATAGCCACCTTATCGTATTAGTTCCAAGCAGATGCCAAAACCATAGTTACAAGCAACCCATTTTACTATAAAGTGTTAAAGCCGCACACTGTTCTTTACCATTTATAACACTCTATGAATTATCACACAATAATTGTCAGGAAAAATAATTAATAGGACATAGAGTAAAGGTCACTTCCTACATGGAATGGTACAACCTGACATTTCCTAACTGGAATTGAATAATAACTAAAACAAGACCATGGTAATCACTGCCATGTGGGCAGTAAATTTCTGGTTGTCTGAAAGCAAGGTAACATTCTGGCTCATCCTGGCCTCTTGTCTAATAGTAAGGTAAAATTCAATTTGGGTGCATTTCAGTTTTAATAATTAGAGATAGTAACAAGAGTGACCGAACATAGACTAATACTACATTATTTTCACCTTAAAATTTAAAATGTGACCAAATGCTTGGATCTGTTTTTTTTTACACATTATACAGAAGCTGAAACCAAACTTGTATATCTTAAAGCACATAGGAATCCTGATTTCCATAGAACTATGGACAGAAAGAGTAAGCAAAGGCACTTGATGCTCTCCCTGGGCCTTTTCTAACAGACAATACTGTAAATGCATTAGATTCAGACAAAATATTGTCATTCCGATAAGACAAGAGGGCCTAAATACTATATATCTCTTCATTTTCCCTAGTATCCAAATGCCTGGGAAGACCTTAGTTCAATCACAGTGTAAACAGCATTAAAAACAGAGGCTAGAAATGTAGGAATATACTTACTTTTTAAATCTATGAGTCTGGAGACTTTATTCAACAACATCCAAATCATTTTGTGCAGTCAATCCTCGAGCTTCAAATCTCTCACCGAATACCTGCTCCTTCCTCCTCCTGAAAATCTCAGTTGGTGTATGACTGGATAACATAGCCCCCATGAGGCATCTCAGCATGACATCAACAATGGCAACCATTCCAACATGCACTTTCTTCACACAAGTGAAGACTATCACCGTTCAATATGTCTATCTGTATTTACTAAACAAATAAAAAAATGGGATGAAATTGAAGTTTTGTCTTATAGTTTTTAAATGAGATTCTATGGACTTCAACTACAATTTGCTGACGACACTACTATTGTTGGCAGAGTCTCAGATGGTGACGAGAAGGTGTACAGGAATGATATATATCAGTTAGCTGATAGTTTGTCATGGCAACAACCTTACACTCAACATCAGTAAGACCAAAGAACTGATTGTGGACTTCAGGAAGGGTAAAATGAGTGAGTCTTACTTCAGTGGCAGGATTTACAAACATTTGGAGAGGCATAATATGATCAGGAATGGTCAGCATGGCTTTGTCAATTTGAATTTTTTGAGAGTGTGATTAAACACAGTGATGAAAGTAGAGCAGTAGATGTAGTGTATATGGATTTCAGCAAGGCATTTGATATGGTCCCCATGCAAGGCTTACTGAGAAAGTAAGGGGGCATCTGATCCAAGGGGACCTTGCTTTGTGGATCTAGAATTGGCTTGCCCACAGAAGGTGGATCATATTCTGCATGGAGGTCAGTGACTAGTGAAGTGCCTCAGGGATCTGTTCTGGGACCCCTTCTCTTCATGATTTTTATAAATGACTTGGATGAGGAAGTGGAGAGATGGGTTAGTAAATTTGCTTATGACACAAAGGTTGGGGGGTGTTGTGGATAGTGTGGAGGGCTGTCAGAGGTTACAGTGGGACATCAACATCAACTAGGCTGAGAAGAGGCAGATGGAATTCAACCCAGTTAAGTGTGAGGTGGCTCATTTTGGTAGGTCAAATATGATGGCAGAATATAGTATTAATGGTGAGACTCTTGGCAGTGTAGAGGATCAGAGAGATCTTGGGGTCCAAGTCCACAGGACACTCAAAGCTGCTGAGCAAGTTGACTGTGTGTTTAAGAACGCATACAGTGCATTGCCTTCATCAAGCATGGGATTGAGTTTAAGAGCCGAGAGGTAATGTTACAGCTTCAAAGGACCCTGGTCAGACCCACCTGGAGTACTGAGCTCAGTTCTGGTCACCTCACTACATGAAGGATGTGGAAACTATAGGAAGGGTGCAGAGGAGATTTACAAGGATGTTGCCTGGATTGGAGAGCATGCCCTCTGAGCATAGGCTGAGGGAACTTGGCCTTTTCTTGGAGCGACGGAGGATGAGATGTGACCTGATAGCAGTGTATAAGATGATGAGAGGCATTTATCGTGTGGATAGTCAGAGGCTTTTTCCCAGGGCTGAAATGGCTAACACAAGAGGACACAGTTTTAAGGCGCTCGGAAGTAGGCACAGAGGAGCTGTCAGGAGCATGTTTTTTTACGCAGAGGGTGGTGAGGGCATGGAATGGGCTGCCAGCGACATTGCTGGAGGTGGATACGATAGGGTCTTTTAAGACACTCCTGGATAGAAAAAATAGAAGGCCATAGGTACCACGGGGTAATTTCTAAAATAAGTACATGTTCAGCACAGCATCGTGGGCCGAAGGGCATGTATTGTGCTGTAGGTTTTCTATGTTTCTGTACTCTAGTCCTTATAGAGGAATTAGAAGTGAAAAGGGGAGCAATTACACATTCCTGGGTGTCAACTCCTCTGAGGATCTATCTTGGGCCCAATATATCGATGCAGCTATAAAGGAGGCACAGCAGTGGCTATATTTCATTAGAAGTTTGAGGAGCTTTCGTATGTCACCAAAGACTCTTGCATATTTCTACAGATCCTAATGGGCGGCATCACCATCTGATATGGTGTGGTGGGGGAGGGTTACTACTGCACAGGATTGAAAGAAGCTTCAGAAGGTTGTGAACTCTGTCAGCCCATCATGAGCACTAGCCACCATAGCATCAAGGACATCTTCAAGGAATGATGCCTCAAAATGGCAGTATCCATCATTAAGGACCCCCATCATCCAGGAATGCCCTCCTCATTGCTACAGGAGATACAGGAGTCTATATGTATATATAGACCATAATACCATAAGACATAAGAGCAGAATTACGCCATCTGGCCCATCGAGTCTGCTCCGCCATTCAGTCATGGCTGATCCTTCTATTCTATTTCCACCTCCACCCCAGTTCCCAGCCTTCTCCCCGTAACCTGTGATGCTATATATATAATACGTGTGTGTGTGTGTGTGTGTGTGTGTGTGTGTGTGTGTGTGTGTGTGTGTGTGTGTGTGTGTGTGTGTGTGTGTGTGTGTGTGTAAAAAGAGTGAGAGAGACAGACCGTTACTGCAATTTACTGTAATTCGCAGTTTTTTTTCTATTATTATGTATTGCATTATACTGCTACCACAAAGACAACATATTTCATTAAATATACCAGGTGATATTATACCTGATTTTGATTCTGATTCTGAAGTTGGCCCTCATGACACCAAACTTCTACCATTAACAGGACTTTCAATGATGACAGGCCTTGCATATAAGTGCTAAAGACTGAAGCATTCATAGCCTTGTTAAGCTGGAAGTAATGACATCACTGAGTGCTCCACAATCAATAACCTAAGGGTCACTATTGGCCTGAAACTCAGCTGGGTCAGCCAAACACTGTGGCAATAGGAGCAGGTCAAAGGCTGGGACCCTAACACTGTATGGCCTTTCCACCATCTAAAAGGCACAAATTAGCAGCATGATGGAATACTTTTCACTTGGCTGGATTGAGTTTAATGCCATTAACTGTCACGAAGCTCTGAGCCATCTGGAACAAAGCAGCCATCTTGAGTGGCACCCCATCATTTATACTAACCATTCAATCCCTCCCAGCAGAGTAGGGTGCTATCACCTGCAAAATTTACTACATTTAGTCAATCAGAAAATTCCAAACTCATAACCTCTACAAACAATGAGAACAAGAATCAATACCTGTTTGTACCTCTCCAAGTTGCTGACCACCCTGTCTTGGAAATATGCCAGCATTCCTTCAGCACTGGAAATACTGAAACCATCTACTTAACAGCACAGAACTGCTTCAATGGTTCAAGAAGGTGGTTTATCACCAGCTTCTTGAAGGCAATTAGGAATGTGCAATAAGTGCTGGTGATGCACGTTATAAATAAAAGTATTGTTTTATTATTAAGATGAACACTTTCCTGTCAACATGGCACACTGCCTTTACTTTGTATTGTATTAATTGTCCAAACCAGTGCCACATTGACAGGAAAATATTCATTTTCATAATAAGACATTACTTTTAGCTTCCTGGAAAAGGACAATAAAAACTGACAAAATCACTTGTATAAAAATTGAAAGCTTCTACATCTTTGCTCTCAATCTTGTGTTCCAGATACCATAAGTTTCAAATATAAATAAACATTTCACAAAAAATTGTAAAATCATGAAAGCAATATGCAAAAATATGTATTTGAATTTTTCCATTATATAGTGGACTCCACAAGTGATATTTATGATAATAATAATAATAATAATAATAATAATAATAATAATAATAATAATAATAATAATAATAATAATAATAATAACAATAATAATATCAAGGTATAATTTAGCCTAAAAGTTTATTAGCAGATTCTGTCAACATTACGATTGACTAATCCCCAGATTAAAATTGAGCCTGTATCATGAACAGATTAGTAAATTCAATAAAATGAGAAATCTCATTAAACTCAATGCTAAAGCCACAGACGAAGGGGAGAAAAATGTAACACATAAAGCACAGAATCCATTCTGATACCAGTAATCAATTTACCCACTTTACAGCAGGTGATCAGTAATCCCATTCTGCACAGTTTGTGGCTATGCTTTCACAGAATGTCATTATTCCAACCACAGCCATAGTTTGATATTAAATGCAAAAGAAATTCAGCTCTTGAGAAGATGGGAGCATAAGCCAGTAGTATCTACTATGTCCATAAAGCTAATTAACCTACAAACACAGGAAAATCTGCAGATGCCAGAAATCCACAGCAATGCACATAAAATGCTGGAGGAACTCAGCAGGTCAGGCAGCATCTATGGAAAAGAATAAACAGCTGATGATTCGGGATGAGACCCTTCTTCAGGACTGAGAAGAAAGGGGAAAGATGCCTGAATCATTTTTAAGGCCGTCCAAATAAAATCGACTAGTAAGACTATCTCAAAAGTCTAAGTGTATGTTGGCTAGAATTTCATAGAATTACCTCAGCATTTATTATAAACAGAAGTTTCCTGTTTGCCTATCAAATTCATTTCATTACACTGGAAAATTGCACAAAATTGTTATGTGGATATACATTGCTCTAAAACATAGCAGCAAGTTGGGGGATAGAGTTCAAATCACCGCTGTACATTCCGGTTACCTATTTCACAGCACTTACTTTGACAAGCTCTTTAATTTGTTCTTCAGAATCCGAAGCAAATACCTCTGTCATTACTGATTATTTTGCATTTTTAGCCTAAGTAGTGGATAGCAGCAGATTGCACGTTAGAACAGTTCAAATTAAAGGAAAAAAAATATTTCAAGAAGCTATGCTAACAACATCAGAATAGGTTTAATATCACTGGTATATGTCATGAAATTAAATAAGTGGTGCAAAAAGGGAGAAAAAGCAAAAAAAATAGCGAGGTAATGTTCATGGGTTCAGTGTCGATTCAGCATTCTGATGGTGGATGAGAAGAAGCTGTTCCTAAAATTTTGAGTGTATGCCCAATACTGACCATCTTCCTGGCAAACGTACAGTCTATGGTAAATAAAACTGAAGATCTTTGAACTAGGGTGTTGTACCAGAGGGACACTGGGACCACTTCCATCTTTTCTTTCACTGAATTTTGGTTAACCCCTTCCATTCTGGGCGCAGCGATTCAGATTGATGGGTTCACAATACATGGCCAAGATAGGACTGTTGAGCCTTTAAAGGGCAGGGGAGGAGGAGTGTGCTTCATGATCAATGCCTCATGGTGTACAAATGTGGTAGTGCTGTCCCACTCCTGCGCATACCGTGCAATACCACGCCCACACATTGGAAAGTCTGATCATCTGGATGTATTTCTACTCCCTAATTATAGGCAGAGACTGAAGTCTGCAGCACCAGTAGTGAGAACCAAGAAGCCATGAGCAAGGGAGGCGCATGGGCACTTACAGGATTGCTTTGGACTGGACTGTATTCACGGATTCGTCTTCGATACTGAATGAGTGTGCCACAGCTGTCACTGGGTTCAATAAAACCTAAATGTGCGCCTACAAGTACTTACTATGCAAACCCAAGTCAAAACCCATGGATGAACCAGGTTCGTTGTCTGCTGGGGGATATGTCTGTGACGACCCAAATCTGTACAAGAAAACCAGGCATGACTTGCAGAGGGCTATTTCAAGTGCAAAGGAACAGTTCTGAGTGAGGTTGGAGGCAACACTGGATACACGTCAACTCTGGCAGAGTTTGCAGGCCATTACTTCCTACAAAGCGAACCCCAGCATCATGAATGGCAGCAATGCTTCACTCCCAGATGAGCTCAACGCCTTTATGCTCACTTTGAAAGGGAGAATAAAACTACGGCTATGAGGATCCCTGCTGCACCTGGTGACCCTGTGATCTCTGTCTCAGAGGCCAATGTCCAGCTGTCCTTTAAGAGGGTGAACCTTCACAAGGAGACAGACCCTGATGGAGCAACGGATAAGGCTCTGAAAACCTGTGCCGACCAACTTGTGGGGGGTGTTCAAAGACATTTTCAATATCTCGTTACTGCAGTTCCCACCTGCTTCAAAAGGGCAACAATTTTACCAATGCCCAAGGAGAGCAGGGTGAGCTGCTTTAATGATTATCATCCAATAACACTCACATCTACAGTGATGAAGTTCTTTGAGAGGTTGGTCATGGCTAGAATCAACTCCTCCCTCAGCAAGGACTGGACCCACTGAAATTTGCCTATAGCCACAACAGGTCTACAGTGGACACTCTCATTGTTTCTCACATGGCCTTGGATCACTTGGACAATACAGACACCTAGATCATGATGCTGTTTATTGACTACAGCTCAACATTTAACACCATTATTTCTTCAGCTATGCTGGAAAAACTCCACAACCTGGGCCTCTGCAACTGGAACCTTGACTTCCTAACCGGAAAACTACAATCTTGTGGATTGGAAATAACATCTCGACGCTGACAATTAACACTAGCACACCTCAGGGATGTGTGCTTAACCCATTGTTCACTCTCTCTACACCCATGACTGTGTGGTTAGGCAACTCAAATGTAATCTATAAATTTGCTGATGATACAACTATTGTTGGCAAAATCTCAGATGGAGACGAGAGGACATTTTCTAAGGTGGGGATATCCAGAACTAGAGGACACAGCCTCAGAATTGAGGGGCAGCCTTTTAGAACAGAGGTAAGGAGGATCTTTTTTTTAGCTTGAGAGTAGTGAAACTGTGGAATGTTCTGCCACAGACTGTGGTGGAGGCCAAGTCGGTGAGTATATTTAAGGCGGAAATTGATAGTTTCCCAGTCGGTCAGGACGTTAAAGGACATGGCGAGAAGGCACGTGTATAGGGTTGAGTTGGATCCAGGATGAGCCATGATGGAATGTTGAAGCAGACTTGATGGGCTGAATGGCCTAATTCTTCTCCTATGTCTTATGACATACAGGAGAGAACTATACCAGCTAGCTGAATGGTATTGCAGCAACAACCTTGCACTCAATGTCAGTAAGACCAAAGAACCAATTGTGAATTTCATAAAGGGTAAGAAGAGAGAACATATACCAATCCTCACAGAGGGATCAGAAGTGGAGAGAGTGAGCAATTTCAGGTTCCTGGCTGTTAATATCTCTGAGGACCTAACCTGACCCAACATATTGATGCAGCCATAAAGAAGGCAAGACAGCTGCTATATTTCATTAGGAGTTTGAGGCAATTTGGTAGGTCACCAAAAGCACTTACAAATTTCTACAGATGTACCAAGGAGATCATTCTAACTGGCTGTACCGCTGTCTGGCATGGGGAGAAAGGGCTACTGCACAGGACTGAAGTAACATGCAAGGAGTTGTAAACATAGTTAGCTCCATCATCAGCACTAGCCTCTGTAGTGTCCAGGGCACCTTCAAGCAGCAGTGCCTCAAAAAGGTGGCGCCATCACCCAGGACATATTCTCTTCTCATTGCTACCATCAGAAAGGAGGTACTGAAGCCTGAAGGTACACACTCAACAATTCAGGTAGAGCTTCTTCTCCTCCGCCATCCAATTTCTGAATGGACATTGAACCCTTTAACACTACGTCACTACTTTTTTTATTTCTATTTTTTGCACTACTTATTTGATTTAACTATTTAATACATATATACTTACTGTAATTCACTTTTACTCTCTCTACCATTATGTTTTGCATTGTACTGCTTTCACAAAGTTAACAAATTTCACATCAAATGCCAGTGATATTAAACCTGATTTTGATTCCTGTATCTCCTCCTTGATGGTAGCAATGAGAAGAGGCAATGGTAGCAATGGGTGATGAATGTCTTTAATGATGGATGCAGCCCTTTTGAGGCATCGCCTTCTGAAAATGTAGTCAATGCCAGGGAAGCTAGTGCCCATGATGAAGCTGGCTGCACCTGCAACATTCTGCCACTTCTTCCGATCCTGTGCAATGGTCCCTCCATACCAGACAGTGATGCAATGGGTAAAATGCTCTCCGTATTTGAAGAAATTTGGTACAGTCTTCAGTGGCATACCAAGCCACCTCAAACTCCTAATGAACTACAGCTGCTGTTGTGCCTTTTTTGTAATTGCATCATTATGTTGGGCCTAGGTTAGATCTTCAAAGATGTTGATAGCCAAGAACTTAAAACTACTCACCCTTTCTACTTCTGATCCCTCAATGAGGACTGGTGCAAGTTTAACTTCCTGAAGTCTACAATCAATTCCTTGGTCATATACTGCTTTATAAGTTTCTGACGCTATCCAATAAAAGTAGGGAAAATGATAGTTAAATATGAGTTATAATTAACAATGTCCTCAGCAGAAGGTCATAGAAGCTTATGAAGAATTCATCTGCAAATGGCAGCCACACCTGTTGAATGGTGTAAAAGGTATTAAAAGAGCCAGAGAAACACATTTGCAGTTCAATTGCCTTACAGGCTGTAGCTATGACCCCAGCTTGGGTAACAAACTGTTGAAAAAACAGTATTCAAAATAAGGCTAAGCAGATGACTGCAAGTAAATTCAATAAAGTTATTAACGCACAAGAATTCTCATATTTCTAGATTCAGATTTATTTATCACGTGTACATTGAAACATACAGTAAAATGTGTCATTTGCTTTAACAAGCAGCCTGCAGTGTTGCCACACATTCTGGTGCCAACAAAGAATGCCTACAATGTTCGACAGAAAAACACAAACAGCAGCAACATCAATAAAACAAGACAATAACAGCAAAACAAGCCCCTTTCCAATCCCTCCAATCCACCCAATCACACACCTATACAGGCTTCCAACTCCAGGACAGGCCACCTCTGTGCCTTCAGACCTTGTCCCCGGATTCTCAGACTCACAGACATCACACCTCCAACTTCACACCTCACCCTAGGATGCCCTTCGTGGGTTTGAACTTTGGGCCTCGACGTCTGGACTCATACAGACCACCGACGCCAGAAACCTAGGCCCTTGTGACTCCTTCTGGCCTCTACCTTCAACTTTGCCCTCCAGACTTCACCAGGTTTGACCTTTGGCCCTCTACTTCTGGACTCGCATGGACTTTGACCTCTGGATTTGCACAAACCTCTAATCTTGGTGACCTGAAGGTCACTGGCCCTTGTGACTCCCACTTGTATCTGGGACTTGCTGCCTGTATGGATTTCCAAATTGGAACCAGTTTCTGACCTGGGGATTACTGGTTTCTTTAGTGCCTGCATTATGACTTCCAGCAGCGCTGATGTTCAACCGAGGAGCACTCTGATCTGGACTTGAACATCTTCCTATACTCTTCATTCACTAACCCTGACCTCTAACTCTCCTTCATCCCTGCCCCTAAACCCTAACCTGAACCTTAACTTCCCTCTCTGTACCCAAAACCATCCCTACAAAACTAAACAAAACAGCTAAGTCTGAGTTACAATATTGATGGACATCACAACTTGGCATCTTCTTGACCAGATTACTTCATGTCCTTTCTTTAGATTATCAATTTCTCAAACTAGATTTTGAGCTTCACAATATGCCTAGTTCTGAATTAAGGAAGGTACTGTAAATGTTTTTTGAAAGCAGCAAGCATTACATCACTTGGATGTAAAATTAAAGATCCTGTGCGATCCATTCAATAAAAGTGCATCAATGGAGACCTCGACAGAATCTGCAGTGCTTACACTTAGGCCATCTGTGCCAGAGCAAATAAGAACTCTTAAAAACTATACAAAGGGTAAAGCAACATATTGGAGAAAAGTTCAAGAGAACTTTAAAGGTCACTTGGAGCAATACTGGGTAATTTCAATGTACAGTGTCAGGGTAGAAATAAGTCAAGAACAAGAGAATAAGAAAGATACCCACACAAAAAAATCTTCCAACAAGATTGTGTTTTCCTTCCATGAAACATTATGAGGTCAGTGAGAAAGCAGAAAAATGGTGTTGAGAGGGAAAATAAATCAGCCATGATAGAATGGCAGAGCAGACTTGATGGGCCAAAATGCTAATTCTGCTCCCATGTTTTATGGCAATTATTGATGACTTATTTTAGTCTACAATGCTGACAGTGAAATCTGTCTATTTTTTTAAAACTAATTATATTTCATATAGCCAACTATATTCCATTATATTCTAGGCCTGTTCAAATGAATGCTAGTATTGCATTTGTCTTCTTTACAACTGACTCAACCTGCAAGTCAACCTCTAGAGAATCCTGCCTGAGGATTCCTAACTCCCTTCACACCTCTGATTTCTGTATTTTACCATGTTTAGAAAATAGTCTATGCTTTTATTCCTTCTACCAAAGTGCATGACCATACATTTCTCTGCACTAGAGTCTATTTGCCATTTCTTTGCCCATTCTCCTGATCTGTTTATGCCCTTCTGCAGACTCCCTGCTCCCTCAGCACTACCTGCCTCAGTTCCATTACCCAATACTTGTTTGCTGGTTGTAACATTTGCCGTTTACTATTCTGCAAGACACACTAGGGGAATCCACCAAACAATCTTCTATTTATCTACTCAAAACAAAATCTCCTTTCTGGAAACAGAAGTTTTTTTTAGATTTCCATCCAACCCAATTCAAACATACTGTAAATATATATCTAAACATGAGAAATAGGAGCAGGAGTCGGCCATCTGGCCTGACAAGCCTGCTTTGCCATTCAATAAGATCATGGGTGATCTGGCCACTGTCTCAGATCCACCTACGTTCCTTTTCCCCGTAACTCTTAATTCTCCTACTATGCAAAATCTATCTAATTGTGTCTTAAATATATTTAGAGAGGTAACCTCTACTGCTTCACTGGGCTAAGAATTCAACAGATTCAGTACTCTCAGGGAAAAGCAGTTCCTCCTAATCTACTCTCTTGAATTTTGAGGCAATGTTCTGTAGTTCTCGTCTAACCTTTCAGGGGAAACAACTTTCCTAACTCTAGCTGATCTACTTCTTTCATAATTTTATGCATTTATAAAATCCCTTCTCATTCTTTTAAATTCCAAGTCAATTCCAGAGATGGTTAGCCTATGAGGAGTGATTGAGTCACTTGAGTATGGTCCTAGGTGACTCAATCACTCCTCACAGGCTAACTCCATCTCTGGAATCAACTTGGTGAACCCTTTCTGAACTACTGCCAAAGCCTATAATTTTTTTCTCAAGTAAGAAGACCAGTATTGCATGTAATACTCCAGGTGTGGCCTCACTAGTACCCTGCACAGTTGCAGCATGATCTTAAATTCAATGATTTCCCTTGACAGCCTGTTGCACCTGGAAACCGACCTTTCATGATTCATGCACAAGCACTCCCAAGTCCTCCACACAGTAGCATGCTACAGTCTTTTACCATTCAAACAATAATCCTCTATTTTCCCTTCCACAATGGAAGACCTCACATTTACCAATATTGTACTCCATCTGACAGACCCTTTCCCAATCACTTAACCTATCTACATTGAATGGCTACTTTATTAGGTATATCTGTACACATGCTTGTTAATATCAAATCTGTCCATCATTTGGCAGCATCTCAATGCAGACATGGTCAAGAGGTTCATTTCTTGTCCAGAACAAACATGAGAATGGGGAAGAAATGTGGTCTAAATGATTTTCACCCTAGTATGCATTGATGCCAGATGGGGTGGTTTGAGTATCTCAGAAACTGCTGATCTCTTGGGATCTTCACACACAAGTATCTGTGTGTGGTAGTTCTGTAGGTGAAAGTGCCCTGTTAACGAAAGAGGTCAGAGAAGAGTGGCCAGATTGGTTGAAGCTGACAGAAAAGTGACAGTACCTCAGATAGCAATGTGTTACAACAATGGTGTGAAAGCACAACACTTTGAACCTTGAACTGGATGGGTTACAGCAGCAGAAGAGCACACCGGAGGTGCACTCTTGTAACCAATAAAGTGACCACTGAGAGTATCATCTCTCTGCAGGCTCTCCATATCCTTTGCACAATTTCCAGCATAGCAAGTTGTCAATATGGGTATAATGCAAACGGGCACAGTCCAGGCTGCAAGAGGTCATACTGCTCAAATACCATCTATAAATTTGCTGACAATACAACCATTGTTGGTAGAATCTCAGTTGGTGACGAGAGGGCATATAGGAGTGAGATATGTCAACTAGTAGACAGTTGTCGCAGCAACAACCTAGCACTCAACGTCAGTAAGACTAAAGAGCTGACTGTGGACTTCAGGAAGGGTAAGACGAAGGAGCACATACCAATTCTCATAGAGGGATCAGAAGTGGAGAGAGTGAGCAGCTTCAAGTTCCTCAGTGTCAAGATCTCTGAGGACCTAACCTGGTCCCAACATATCAATATAGTTATAAAGAAGGTAAGACAGCGGCTATACTTTATTAGGAGTTTGAAGAGATTTGGCATGTCAACAAATACACTCAAAAACTTCTATAGTTGTACCGTGGAGAGCATTCTGACAGGCCGCATCACTGTCTGGTATGGAGGGGCTATTGCACAGGACCGAAAGAAGCTGCAGAAGGTTGTAAATCTAGTCAACTCCATCTTGGGTACTAGCCTACAAAGTACCCAGTACTTCAGGGAGCAGTGTCTCAGAAAGGCAGCATCCATTATTAGGGACCTCTAGCACCCAGGGCATGCCTTTTTCTCACTGTTATCATCAGGTAGGAGGTACAGAAGCCTGAGGGCACACACTCAGCAATTCAGGAACAGCTTCTTCCCCTCTGCCATCTGATTCCTAAATGGACATTGAATCTTTGGACACTACCTCATTTTTAAAAATATACATTTTTAAAAACTATTCAATATATGTAATTGATTTACTTGTTTATTTTTGTTTAATTTTATTTTTTTTTTCTCTGCTAGATTATGTATTGCATTGAACTGCTGCTGCTAAATTAACAAATTTCACATCACATGCCGGTGATAATAAACCTGATTCTAATTCTGAGGGATGCAGTGAAATTCAGTACAGCCAATGCAAAGTCTCTGTAGGGAAGGACCATAATCTAGACTCCTTCTGCTACCGCATATGGAGGGAAGAAATGTGAGTGTGAAAGTCCCTCGAACAATGAAAATTATGTATCACCCTAAAGGGCCATATGTGTGGCATGGGGCTAGGATTGTTTGTTGTCCTTTAAAAAAATTGCTTGCATTACTGATCTGGATGCATCATAGTTTGGTATGGCAACAGCTTCGCCCAAGACTGCAAGAAACTACAGAGTGGTGGACAACTCAGTACACCACAAAAACTAGCTGTACCTGTGCCCCCATTTCTCACTGCCTCAGTAATGCAGCCAACATAATCAAAGACCACTTCCATTCCAGATGTTCTCTCTTCACCCACTCCAAGACAGACTTTGACTCACTGTCTACTTTATTGTGGCCTTGCACCTAATTGTCTGCACTGCTCTTTTGCTGTCACTGTAACACTATATTCTGCATTCTGTTATTGTTTTACCTTTGTATAACTTCGATGCATTGTTGCGTTGAAATGATTTGCATGGATGCCATCCAGTACATGTGACAACAATAAATAAACACTAGAACATGAGATATAATGATAGTTATATAAAATAAATGTTACATAGTAAATATTGACAATTACAAGTTAACTGATATTGATGGTATAATATTTTTGAGAAAATAAAAGGATATGCGTGGCTACAGTAAGTCAGGAAGTAAACGCTAAAAGTATGTTATATTTTTACATGTTTAACATACAAAGTCTTTTTTTAAACTTTGACTGCTGCACATCACTTTGAAATAATGTGAAACGTTTGCTTAAACTAACCTGAATGAAAATAAGTTTTAAACATTGTAAGACTCATAACCAATAAACAACTTTCTTAAAGAGGTACACTACGACAATGACTGAGATTATCAAAAATTAAAACTAAATATTATTTTAATAATCAAAGCATTAATAAAATACACCAATGCCCATTTGTTTTAGTTAAGCATGTGTTGACTATTGCAATGAAGCAAATTTCTGCTAGTGCTTGTGCCTGATCATTACTCCAGAAGGACACTGGATCTACTTTCATTATGCATTGAAGGCAATGCCTAATTTTCAACCACTGCAATTGATGGTTTCAAATTTTATCAGACAAAACAGACTAAGAAATTATCCATGACTTTAATTTGTATTTGGTGCCATAAGCATAGGTGTTATAAAAGATAGACCTTATTCCTTTCTTAGTTCTTTTCCCATCCTTAATACTAATAGTGAAGTAACTCTACTCCAGCTTCATGATCACCCACCACTAACTAAAAATAACTTACAATAGCTGATTAGTGGTGTAATAGTTCCAAACAAGCAAATATGAAGAAATGAATGGTTGAGTAATCATTGATGGTGGCAGGAGATCTCAAGTATGACTGGCAGATAGTTAAGTCTAAATGCAAATCAATCTAGAGCTCTAAATTCAAGAACACACTCAAGTTTCAAATTGAAATAAATGCACCAAGCTGTCATTTCATTAATTCAATTGGAGATTCTTTATAAGATTTTAAAGTAACAGAATATGACAAGATCAGAGTCGAATCTCTCCTGGATACTGTACTTGTTATCTTTAACCATTTACACGCCTAGGAACAGCAGCTGTGCATCCACTGACTATAACAGATAAAGATAAAATCGGCTTGCTGCTTGTCAAACTATCACACCTGACCCTGGACTACCATGGGGGAAAAAACATAAGGAAGTAATTACTTGAAGCACAAAGCTAAATTTGGAACTGCTGTTATTTTTAAAAATGCAGAAAAATCGATTACATCACGAATACAACATCTGGCGAGTTGGGGAAAAGAAAATGTCACGGAATGACCTTCACCTCCACTCCAAGGTACGAGAATCTCCTCGCCTGGATTGATAACATCTTTGGTTAGAAAGAAACAACTGAAGATAATTCATCAACCGAAGTGGTTATATTCCTGTGTAATATATATGGTGATATATTGTTGCCCATAATTATGATGTCATCACAGTTATATTAGAGTAGTGTTAACAGGCGGGAGGATGTGTTAGCTTCTACTATGATGTGACCGCACAAGCTTGCGTTACCATTTTGTAGATGGAAAAAAATAACTCTCGCAACCCAATTCACCCGCTAAGAGGATAATTAAAAGTTGATAAAATTGTAATGTTTCTATAACACAACACGGCCACAAACGAGTAGCGAAGGCGGACCCGCTGGTTTTAGCACAGATCTCACGCGTGTGTAGAGCTAATACTGTACTGTATTGGATATCTGGGGTGCAGCTCGGTGGCAGTTCTGGAAACGGTGTATCATATATCTTACATATAACTTGAAATTGCTGCACCAAAATTGTACTATTTATTAAACTAAAGTCGATATACTTTTATATTATTTTGGGGAAATAAGTACAATGCATCCTTGCAATCCTAACAGGAAACTGAGCATTTTCAGAGTTGGTAATGATTAATCGGTTAAATCTCCACTCGCGTGTGATTTTGCACAAGATAATAATTTGTCAAAAATCCAAAGGATGTGATTTTGATTTCCTTGGAGGCACAAAGCGCCATTGAGCTGAGTCCACAGACTTGGCCCGGCAGCTGTGCAGTGATATTACGCCAAGACATCAGAAATGCTCTTCTTCTTACACTGATAATATGCTATCAATCACTCTAATCTTAAAAAAAAGTCAGAATAATTGAAGTACGAATGCTAGTTATCTGGATGACAGATGTCAGGCATGTTGCTCAAAATTTGATTCAACAGCATCAGATATCCCGAAACCGTTTCATTGTTTAATGTTCACGAGCATGAACACTACAGACGAGTCAGCCAAACAGCGGCCACACTAACTCGTGAAATGCAATAGTAATACTGGGCATACTGCTGCATGCAATAATCGGGACCGATAACCACTTCTCAACCATCCTCACAACCCCTAACCTTTTTCCCAAATCGTATCCCCCTACCTGTCTTGAAAAATGCTGCGATGTCACCATCGTTGACGCACTCGTCCGTCTCTTCTGCGGAATTCATCGTTCGCCTAATGCAGAAAATACAAAAGAACTACATCCACTTCTACTACAGACTGAGCTTCATATTCGCTGCTGGCTGTCTGCTGCTGTTAGGTGTCAGTGTTTTGGAGAAAGCTGTGCTCGACTAAAAGTCTCTGCATTTGTCCTCTATTGTTCAAAGGCGCCCTCCTCTCTCCAGCAACAGCATCACAATACCAACAATAGATTACACATGGGCTCGGCTCAATGCATTGCCACTAGTGACAGCTCCTTCAGACCACAACTTAGATCCAAAGCTGCTTCAATTAATCACTCCTCCCGATGAGCCGTACATGAATGGCGAATAAAGTGTTTCAATATAACGACGGCTGCAAAGCCTTCAATGGAAATTATCCCAATGACAAGGGGCCGGGAGGAGCCAGTAACACCAGCCTTCGGATTGTATACATTTTATATCGGTCGGCTGGAAAGAAAATAAGCCGCAGCAAAGATCGCGGAGAGTCGCCAAATAACAGCAAGGATCTTCAGTGATGAGAAGAGAACGGTTCCTTGTTTTAAGAAACTCTTAATCTCAGAACAATGGTGAAAATACCCCAAACGCAAATCACAATCGCTGAGATTTGCAGCCTCGCTGCGCCAAGGAGTGGCCACATTGCGCCTTCTAGCGTTTGTCGACGCACTGAACCACATCCGATTCCTCGAATTTTGCATTGTATATACACAATTACGGTCTGAGCATTACGAGTAGCCTTTCAATCAGATTAAATGTTATTTTATGCAAAATGGTGGAGGAGGGGACTGGATATATTTAACAATGAGGTTTAAAATGATAGTATTGACCAAGAAGAGGGATTTTGACGCCTTATGGAAATAACTTCGTTAACATTGAAAATGGATTAAAAGCGAAAGCCAAATCATTGTCAGTTTAGTGTAAATCAGATGCCTGTTAATGAGATGCTAGAATAAGGCATTCCCTGCGGACCTAGCCCACCTGTTGTCGCCAAACTCTTTTTGTAACCACAATCCATCTGCTCAACATTCGTCCTAGCAAAAATCAACTCAATGATCACAAGTAATCAGTGGATATAGAAGCCTGCTTCTCTGTGAACACGATGCATCCCTGTGTGATTTAAAGAGACGAGATACACGAAGTGTGTCATTGATACGCAGGGATATTTACTGTTTATTTTCAAAATGTAAAATAGTAAATCAAAACCAAAAGTCTTTTGTTGTTCTCGGTTATAACGACGCCAGATCATACGTCTAAAGTGCTTAGTAGTATACATTTGCTCAAGCCGTTTATGATCAAATCACTGGGTTTGATTACGTCAAGATGCATCAGTTTGTTGAATAAGGGCAGAGCGTGGTCAAATCATCTGTGCCGTAGCTGGGTTGCTAAGAAACAGTGTAGCGCAATAAAACAACTAGAAACTGTAACATAGTAATCAGCGTGATATTTGGATTGTTATATATAAGCGTCATTTAAATCAACGCCGGTAAAGGGCTCGTCTAGACGTTTACAGGTATTTGTTAATGGAGTTAATGATTTATCTCTATTTTGCCTATTAACTAGATATCCACGTTTCTAGTGATAGAATTTCAACCGAACCTTCAAGACTCCCTTTTAAACTGACATTTCCCCATTTTCCTTTCTCCTTCTCCTGGACAACGTTGGAAGCTGGTGGTTTCATTAGCTTGGTTATTCTTCAGGTGAGGGTCTTGATGATAACTACTGACAGGAGATTGAATTACAAAAGGTGCATTACTTAACTCCCTCACCTAACAAGCACTGAGATTTTCTTAAGTGCCAGGACCATCTTTCTAGACAGTCCCTTGGGCTAGATGGTGATTGCCTCTACTGATGAGTGAAAGCTGGCTCTGAGTGATTTATTTGAATGTGAGATAGCTATTGAATATTCACTAGAACATCATCCTGATAGGGAAAGGTCTTGTGTCATTACTCCACTACTGTATTAACAGTAACTGCATCCACTTATCCCCATCTCTGCACCATTTCCATCTAGAACTTAACATAGGTTTTATATTTTACCTGGGTCAGTTGGCTGTATACACCTCCCAACATATTAATGGACAGCCCCATCGCAATTATCTTAACTGAGGCAAGCTTTGTGTCCAGTAATCATTTTATCTATAAAATTGCATTTGGTGTCTTAATCTTCAAATGTGGGAACAGCACGTTTATTTGTGCTAGCCTGTGTATATAGTCTTTTTCCTCACATCAATATTACATTAGAGAAATATACATTTTTGATTTGTTTAAAAAAGACATATGTTAGTATAAAAGGAGATATTCTATTTCAGCAGTCCTGTTTTGCAATTTGTGTGAAAAGGTGGGAGCATCTTAACAAAAGACTGCAATAGTTCAAGCAGCAATTTCACTGTACCCACTGAGAATGCCTAGGACAAGGCAATAAATGTGGCCTTGGCAAATCAGGCATATCTAAGAAGGCTTTCTTCTTAATTATCTTAGCCACAGTTGAATGAGAGGGAGGAAGATAGAGAGATTCAACAATGAAAAGAAAAAAGCAAGGCCAAAGAGTCGATAGAAGCAACCAGTTAATAAAACGCTGGAATAAAGCATTGCCTTAGGATCCAGCCCCACCTATTGTCCTTAAACACTTCTTGTAACCACATTCCATTTGCTCAACATTAGAACAGGCAAGGTTACTTGTAGGTCTAATGTTACTTGCCACATCAACTGAAGACTGAGTATTATCAGGCTTCTTATCAGGTCCATTGCTTGTAGTAATGGACTGCCTTGTTAATTGAGAAGTTGGAACTGTGCAGTCATCAGTAAACATCCAATCACTGGCCTTAAGTTTAAGAGGTCATTGATAAAGCAACTGAAAAGATTCCTTTAGGAAGTGTGCTGAAGTGATTGGCTTCTAAAAATTATAAATGTCCTTTATTGCTCTGGTATGGTTCAAATAACAACTACTTCCAGTTAATTAAAGAGTCATACAGACTAGATATAGGCACCTTGGCCCAACTAGTCTATGCTGACCAAGATGTTCAGCTGAGCTAGTCCCAATTGTAAATGTTTGACCCATATCCCATCTATCCATGCACCTGTTCTGAAACATTGTAATTACACCCACCTCTAAAACTCTCTCTGGCAGCTTCCATGTATAGTCACCCCCTGCATGAACATCTTGCCCATCAGGACCTTTTTAAATCTTTGCCTTCTCACCTTAAATCTATGCTCTCCAGTTTCAGACTTCCCTGCCCTAGGAAAAAGACAATGACCATCCACTGTATCTACACACCTCAATATTTTATGCACCTCTGTAAGACCTCCATCAACCTTCTACACTCCAGAGAAAAAGATCCCAGCTTATCTAACCTTGCCTTATTACTCAAGCCTAGTAACATCACTTGAATCTCTTCTGCAACTTTTCCAGCTTAATGACATCTTACTTGTAGCTGGGTGGTCAGAACAGCACAGACTACTCCAAGTGTGATCTTATCAACATTTTTAGTTATTACATAATGTATTAACTCCTTTACTCACTCCCCTGACCTATGAAGACAAGCATGCCAAACATCTTCATCACCCTGTCTACCCTGCAGGGAATGTATATTTGTACCACTAGATCTCTGTGCTCTAGAACACTCTATATCCATCTCATTTGCCCTGATTTAACTGATCAAAACGTAGCAATTGGACTTTGCTTTTTAATTTTCTAATTGTGTCTTTTGTAAAAATAGTGTCTAATTCATACTTAATTCATATTTTTCTCTTGAATGCTAATTATATGATGGTATTTGACTATGCTGCTGCTTCAAGTAAGCTTTTTGTGGCACCTTTGCATTCATGTACTCATGCATTTACAATAAATTCAACTTTGATTTTGATTGTGAAGAGGACTCTGGATGGCTGGCTGAGCTAGATATGCCATTGTTTGGCTCAATGCTCTATGATTAGTTTCACCTGATTTTTTTTTGTGTATGTCGGGCCAATTGTACATACTGTTACAAGTGGAAAGACAGAAGTTCAGATGGGATTGAAAGACTCTGGTGTATAATGAGGTAGTTTACAAAGTTAAGAGCACTGGTGGACAATTCGCAAAGGTGACTGAAAGGTCTCTATCAATAATAAGCAGACACCTTCATGAGGGTAAGCTACCAGCCTGTCATTCTCTGATGCTCAATAGTCAAAACTCAAAATACAGCAGATATTTTAGATGTAATGTGAAACATAAAATGTTAGTTAGAAGATCAGGTACTACTTATGTAGAAAGAATGAGAGTCAATCTTCCACGTTGATGCCCTTTTTATGTGATGCACATTTATCTAAAATATTAACATTGTTTCTGGTTTTGCTGGCATTATCATATTTTATGTGGGCCACTGATTTACAAGGCTTTGTTCCCTGTTTGAATTGCAAATGCAGTTTCATAGATAAACATGAAGTTATCTACTTTGGGTCTGAAAAACAAAAGACATTATTTCCCGTACATCCATGCTCACCCAATCTTCCTGCTGCCATAATACTGATAGAGTCCTTCTTGACCTTACCTACCAACCTATCAGCCTCTGCATCCAACACATTATCCTCCACAGCTTCCACCATCTCCAAAGTGATGCCACTACTAAACATATCTTTAACCCCTGCTTTCCACAGGGATTGCTCCCTCTATGATTCCCTTGTCCATTTGTCCCTGTTCACTAATCTCCCTCCAGGTATTTATTGCTGCAAACAGCTTAAGTGCTACATTTGCCCATATACCTCTTTCCTCACCTCTATTCAGAGCCCCACACAGTCCTTCCAAATGAAGCAACATTGTACCTGCGAATCTGCTGGGGTTGTCTATAGTGTTCAGTGCTGCCAATGCGGCCTCCTCTATATTGGTGAGACCTGTCCCATTCCCAAATTGGAGGGCTGCTTTGTTGAGCACCTCTGCTCCATCAGCCACTTGCGGGACTTCCCGGTGGCCACACGTTTTATTTCCGATTCCCATTCCCATTCTGACATGTCAATCTATGCCCTCCTCTTCTGCCAAGATGAAGCCATCCTCAGGGTGGAGGAGCAACACTTTGTACTCTGTCTGGGTACCTTCCAATCTTTCAGTGAACAAACTGCCCCAGCCACTCCTCTATTCCCCGACTCTGACCTTCCACTTCTTCTCATCTGCCTACTACTTCCCCCTGGTTCTTTCCTCCTTCCCTTTCCCTTATTGTCCACTCTCCTCTCCAATCAGATTCTTTTTTCTCTAGCTTTTGACCTTTTCTTGCAACTGGCTTTGCCTATCCCCTTCCAGCTAGCCTCTTTCCCTCCCCTTCCTTTTTATTCTGGCATCCTCCCCCTTCCTTCTCAGTCCTGAAGAAGGGTCTTGGTCCAAAATGCAATAGTTTACTCTTTTCCATAGATGCTGCCTGACCTGCTGAGTTCCTCCAGCGTTCTGTGTGTGTTGCTTTGGATTTACAGCAACTGCAGACTTCCTCTCATTTGAGCTTAACAAATTGCAGTAGTTTTGGAAAATGGGAAGTGAAATGGGACCTATGTGTCCTTGCGTTGTTGAAAGCAAGTGTGCAGGTATAGCAAGCAATTAGGAAGACGAATGGTATGCTAACCTTCATTGCAAAAGGGTTTGAATATGGGAGCAAGGATGCCTCCCTACAGCAATTCAAGGCCTTGGTTGGAACCTCATCCAAGTACAATTTTGGTCTATATATCTGAGAAAGGATGTTCTTGCCACAGAGGTAGTATAATGAATGTTTACAAGACTGGATTATTTGAATGGCAGATCTCACAGATGAGGAAAGTTTATGTTTGCAATATAGAAGAATGAGAGGGGATTTCTGAAATAAACATTAAAATTCCAACATGACTATGCAGGCTAAATAAATGGACTGACTGACTTGTTTAGAATTAAGTTTCAGGATATGTTCACCAGTAAACTCAAATATATCAATTCACGTCTTTAATTTTTCTTGACTGGTCACTTGTACTTTCCCAACTTGTATTTTTATCAGACTTTCTAAGGAATGCTTACTTTTTTGCCACCTATCAGGTTAACAGCTTACCTTTAAACTTAAGTAGCTCTAGAATTTAGATCAAGGACAGTGTAAGAACTGCATATATCATTTCATTTGCTTTCTCCCTGATGTTCCTCATGCAAAACGCAAGATGCACAACCAAAATATGTTGAATAATGCAAAGCACACAACTGATATATTTTGAATAATGCAACTTTGTAGTAAGTGAGGAGATCAGACAGCCTTGACAATAGCACTAGTACACCGTAAAATGGTAAAATTGAGCAATACCACCAACTCCAACCATTGCTACTGCCTGACATCTCAGTCACAGAGTCACTGCGTTATACAGCTTTGCTATCATAACATGTATCGTATCAAGATATCCTCAACTTGTTGAAACTACAACAAATAATACCCAATCAATATAATACCAAATTGGTAACAAAGAAAAGTCAATAACAAGACTTCATTGCCATGATACTTTGGACAGAAAGCTTAATATTTATTTTATTGCAATTTTATTGTCGTGTTTCCAACTGACATGAATAACCCATTTGTTATGTGAACTTCAGTTCTGACCTAACAGTCTGTGAATACCCTTCTTACTTTTGTCCAGCTGATTAAATATGAAGAATACTATACTTGTTCTCAATATTTATATCAAAGTGAACAAACTTAATTCAATGTTTCCACAGGACTGTTAAGGATGCCTTCTTCGCAGAAAATTGCACCTCTAACACAACTTCCTGATATTCTGAAGCAGTATACTAAAGACTGCATCAGGGCTCAGCCTTCAGATATCATTCAGTGGTCTACAGAGTAGGTTATATTTGAAACCTAAATATTTTAGAGCATATTTTTACCTAGATCCTCTCATCATGTAAATCCCAGTTCCATAGGATATAAAGATAATAGACAGCTCCAAACTATCTGGCATGAGTGCCTCTTCACTACTTTAGTGACAATTAAGCATGATGAGATATATTGGAAGAATGAGATATGATTTGGTTTACATAGTTCTCTGCTATTATCAAATGATGTTTGTCAGAAAGTATGACAAAATTAGTCCAGACTTTAATTACATAGTTTTAATGTATCTTTGCCACAAATGAATTGCAAATTTAGTGCTTAACTTTGGTTAAATTTCCACTAAAGAAACTGGTTTTGACAACTCTTGTAATCTTTAAGTTGACAGATATAAGTTCTGTGAAAAATGCAATGGCCATTTTATAAGCAGATATTGCCATGTTAGAAATGGGACAAGCATAATTTAAAGGCTCTCTGAAGGTTGTTTGACCAGAACACCGTCACTATATAAACTAACCTTTAAACTTCATGACATCTGAATATCTGAACTGTTGATCGTGGAGTGCTGGATGCCAATTTTCACAATTATACCTCTTCAGTTGCTGCTGCTGCTACCTAGTGGGAGTTCTTGGCTATCTAAGTGGAGAAAGGCAAAACGAGAGAATTACAGAAGGTGGAGATGGAAAGAAACTCCACTATAGATAGCTTATAAAGCAGTGAAGCTCAGCAATGGAGGAACTGGATTGTAGCTGAGGTAAAAACTCAGTTTTCTTCAACAGCCTCAATAGCAACTGTGACCAACAGATATTGATAATAAACACTTCAATAATGGCAAGATCTGGGTGGTGGGACAGGGCTAAGTTGAGCTGTTGAACTTGCCCACATTCATCCCTTTTAGGTATGGTTGCTAGAGCTGGTTATTACTTTAATAAGTATCTACATAGTAAACAGTAGGAATGATATAGTGTAGTGTGTGATGTTGTTTGCCCTGATTGGTGGAAGCTGTTAGTATGTAATGGCAGCTGGCAATAATGTTCCTCATGAAAGTCCAGTTAGAAATAACAACCTTCAGCAAATTTCCCAGATTGGGAAATCTGTACTCTGACATACTGACTGTACTCTGCCCCATTGAATTGAATGGAAACAAAGAGCTATGTGGAGAATAGGAAATATACTTTAAGTTCTGTTGGTTTTAAATTGTTTCTAGATATTTGCAAAATTTTCTTAGTACTTTTTATTTTAATATCTTTATTATTTAATCATTAATATATTAATTTATCATAGTTCCCGAGTGTTCTTTAAATGCTAAAAAATGATTTTAAAATGTTGGCAGTCTTGCGGTGGAATTTAAATGACTGTCAATTCTGTTCATACAAATGTTCACTTGCACTGGGAAAACCCTTGGATTGCATTATTGCACTGGGGTTTGCTAATGTATTGGAAGCCAGTGTCCCAGTGGATGGCTGTTTCACAAACATGCTGAGAGAAAAAGCATAGTGCAAGAGCAAGTGACAGGTAAACTTGTGTCATCAGAAGATCTGCAACATTATGTGAAAGGTGACATTAATACATAGATTTCTCTTGCAGCTACTTTGGCACGATGTCGAATGGAGGATTCCGTGCCCAAAAATCAAAGGAAGAAAATTCATCATCTCTACCTCCATGCAAACCAACACTAACACCTGGTTTATTAAGGGCCTTACATGCACAAGTAAGAAAGCAAAATCTGTTTCCCCTGTTTAAATGATATGCTTGTTAATTTTATTAAAGCCTACTTTAAGTAATAGTTATTATTTTCAACAAGCTAAAACATTCAACAAATTGTTTTTACCTCACATAATTAGCAAAAGAGTCAAAGATAATGAATTATTTTCATAGTTTTGTTATATTACTCATATTAATAAAACACTGAGAAACATTAATATTAAATATATTTCACTTGGCTAAATAACTAATAAGTAAATATTAATTAGTCACATATTTAACTTAAGCACATCTACTTACTACATCTAAGGATCTACTTAGGCATAGCATTAGAAAAAAATCAAATTTAAGGGGCAATATGCAAAGGAGCTGGAGGAAATCTGAATCTGAATCAATGGAGGGAAGCAGATGGTCAGTGTTGAGGTTGAGACCTTTCATCTGGACTGGAAAGAAAAAGGGGAGATAGCCAGTACAAAAAAAGTTAAGGGAAGGGGTGGAGCAAGAGCTGTCAGGTGATAGGAGGATCCCAGTGAAGGGAGTATCTTGACATCTTTTCTGCTTTGTTTCAGTCCACTCCCACCTACATCAATAACACCATGCATGTTCTCTACCATTTCAACATCCTTCAGTTCCTTTGCCTTGAACACCTCATTTTCACCATGGACATGCAGTCCCTATACACTTCTGGCCCTTATCAAGACCTTATCTTTTCTTCCTGGAAAAGAGACCCAACAATTTCCCCACCACTACCTTCCACCTCCATCTAGCAGAACTGGTCCTCATGCTCAACAATTTCTCCTACTTTCTTCAAACCAAAGACCATAAGACTGTTAAACATAGGATCAGTATTAGGCCTTTTGACAATCTAGTCTGCACTGTCACTACATCATAACTGACTTATTATCCCTTTCAACCCCATTCTTCTGTCTTCTCCTCGAAAACTTTGATGCCCTGACTAACCAAGAACATATCAATCTTCACTCTAAATTCACCCAATGACTTGGCCTCCACAGCTATTTTGTGGCAATGAATTCCACAGATTCATTACCTTGTGACTAAAGAAATTCCTCTTCATCTCTGATTGAAATGAATATCCCTCTATTCTGAGGCTGTGTCATCTGGTCATAGACTCACCCTTACAGGAAACATCCTTTCCACATCCACTCTTTCTAGGCCTTTTACCATTCAATAGATTTCAATCTGATTCTTCCCTCATTTTTCTAAACTCCTGCAAATAAAGGCCCAGAGCCATCAAATGCTCATGTTAACCCTTTCATTCCCAGAATAGTTCTTGTGTACATCTTCTGGAACCCCAACATCTTTTATTTATTTTATTTATTGAGATACAGCGTGAAATAGGCCCTTACAGCCCTTTGAGCTGTGCCGCCCAGCAATCCCGCAATTTAATCCTAGTCTCTATCACAGGACAATTTACAATGATCAACCTACCAATCGGTACTGTTACATACCCCGTAACTGGGTGTCTTACCAGCAAAGATAGAAGTGTCCGTTGGAGTCTGGTGATAGTATTTTCAACAGTATTTATTAGTAAAAATATACAAAAATAATATCAATGCAAATATACAGATAATATACGTCAGCAATACTAAACCTAAAAGTGCGGGTATAATAATAATCAATAAGAAACAAGCTCTATCGTTGTCTAGGGGATAATGAATTGTCAGATGGAAATATAAAGTTCAGTTCAGTTCAGTCCATGCAGGCTGCGGTAGTTGTTGGTCGCTGTGTTGCAATTGTTGGAGAGAGAGAGAGAGAAAAAACGTGTAAGCTGTAACAGCTATTGTCTTGCCAACCTTCCTTTACGATTTTGATCCGTCGATGCATTGTTGTTGTGGCCATTCAGGTATGACCCCACCATCCTTTAGCTAGACCGTTCTTCTGTGGTGGACTCGTCACGCAGGCAAGGGTGGACACACACACACAAGCCCCCACTGGCCTCGCTATAAAACACTGTGAGTTAAAATTTACCGACCCTTCGTTCGGTCTTCGATGTCCCACCCTGTCTCGTGGGTTTCTGATGCTCACTAGCGTTTCTCCTGGTGCGTCTCAGGGGTGTCACCCCAGACCTCAATTTTATCCCCACTCATGGGGTCTCAGGTGTCAATCAGGTTTGAATGACTTAACCCATCAAACCAGCCCACTCTGGCTGTCCCCTGAGGGATTTCAATAAATAGAACAGTACCAAGTAAACAATCCTTCTCCAAAAGACAATAGCAGTAAATCTCCTCTTAGTTGTCTCTCTCTCTCATTCACTTTCATGAGCTGTTATCAATAACAACTGCCCTGGCAGATTTCCTTTTGTCTCTCTTACTTCCTTGGTAGCAGCATCGAAATAGTAGTGATTTGCGATTCTCCAAAGGGGGGGCAGGGGCCACTCTGCACCCTTCTGCCCATCAGAGTTGTTCATCCTTCGTAACACCCCCATCCTTCTGGGAATTTTCACCAAAGGGAAAAATTAACTAATACAGAGTCTTACAGAATTACAGAATCTAACAAAATACAGAAGAGTTTTTAACTACAGAGCAATACAGATATACATTCAACTTAGCATCTAGATAAGCAGTCAGCGAGTACATTATCACTTCCTTTAATATGTTGTATCTGAATATCAAATTCTTGCAGCATCAGACTCCAATTTAATAACCACCTATTTTATTCCTTTTCGTCAGCAAAAAAAAAACTAAAGGGTTGTTATCTTAGCTTAAGTGTATATTACAAAATGTGAACCAATACATGTGTGATTATTCTGTAGTACATTACAAAAGTTTATGCAAATACTAATCTTTATTTTACTTTTAAACTTAACAGTCAATCTTCCATGGTGTTGTCTTTATTATTTACATGCTTTGTCGAAATCCCTCAAAACCAGATCCTATTATTCAAAGTGGCATTTTGTCAACCTTTGCCCCTTTTCCATTTAACTCTCACGTGGTTAGCTTGCTCACCAGTGTGGAATAGGCCTTTGCATACTCCTTTCATAGGAGTTATCTTATCAACAATGTTTTCCAAACTTAGCCCATTTTCTGAACTTCCACACAATTCTTTATTTTTAAGCAAGTCGTTAGTTTTATCTTCAGGACCCTTCATTCTATTAATTTTCAGTTTCACATCTGCAAGTGATCCCTCTTTGTCAAAACAACATTTCAAATTCTGCCTCCTAACATCACCAGCTTCCATCTCCTCACTAACTTTTAACATACCTCCTAACACAAACAACTGAGAGTTCTCACTCTCCACTGGTACCAAGGTTAACCCTTTCTTCACTGAACCAAGTCCATCTGACCCAAAAGGACTACATTCCTTTTCAACTAAATCAGATACCTCAGACTTTTCCTGAGTTTCAATACTAGGTTCAGTACCATGTGCATCCACATCTCGAGCACACTCAAACAGGACATCTACCTCTTCCAGGCTTTCCATACCAGTCCCTTTTTCAAATTCTAAGTTCCTCTGATCCTCTCAGTTACTCTTTGGGCAACTCCCATCCGGAGTAAACTCAACCCTGCGGGTTAAAACAACTTCATCTGCCAACCCAGCAGACTCCTTCAAGGTAACGGCATCCTTTTCATCTAGGACTGCCCTTATATCATTATCGGGAATACGTTTAAATTTTTCAACTTCTTCAAACAGTTCTGTCAAGCCAGACAGATCATCCATGTCCAACCCTGGACCTTCTAACTGCCTTATCTGTTTCTCATCTTTACTCTGTGCCTCTATACAGTCTCTCCTGGCTAAGGGTATGTCTACCTCCTCTCCTTTACTCTCTTCCACCTCCCTATTCTCTGTTTTACCATCCCCTAACCCCTCTTGGTACAGGGTCTGTAAAAACATCTCAGCCAAATCAACACTGGACTGATTTAAACTGGTCTCTTTCTCAGCTGCCTTTCTCGACATGCTGCGAGTGATTGCGCATGTGGGATAGATCTTGGAATCTAGGGGCGGGTCCTCAGCACTCACAGGCTTGCTCGTCAGCTTCACTGCTGAACACATCTCACCACCTGCTAAATCATTACCAAGAAGGACGTCCACGCCGTCTCTCGGTAATTCTGACCGCACCCCTATTTCAACTGGTCCAGATACCAGATCACAATTTATAATGATCCTATGCAAAGGTACAGCTTCTGTCCCTTTTCCAACACCTCTCAAAACTACCTCTCCAGTCTCAGGACCAAAATCTAGTACCTTCCTGAGAATCAATGACTGATCAGCTCCAGTATCTCTCCAGATCCGCACTGGAACTGGGGTTTCTCCCTCTTTCACAGACACGGTCCCTTCTGAAATAAATTTCTCACGACCCTCTCGTATTTTATCTACCTTGACCTTTCTCGTCGATTTGCTGATCGACTCAATACACCCTGTAGGGACTGCTGCTTTCCCTTTTCCTGTCTCCTTCCTCGGAGCAAAGCACTTAGATGCAATATGACCAACCTTTCCACAATTAAAACAGGTCAAGCCAGGAACCCTCCTGCCAGCCTGCCTTTCTTCCTCCTTACCTTTACCAGTAGCTCCCGGCTTATTTTCTACCTTAGCCGGCGGGCTTTCTCTACCGTCCCTATGGTCTTTCTGGTAACTCTTATTCAAGGAAAACTTTGTCTTGTGGGTTAGGACATATTCACCTGCGAACCTGGCAAATTCTGATATAGACTTATTCGGCTTCTCGTTCAGATACATCCGGATATCATCCAAAACACAACCTTTAAATTCCTCAATCAGAATTAACTCTCTGAAACGATGGAAATCCTCCTCCACCTTTTCTGCTGCACACCAGCGATCCAGGAGCATACCCTTCTCATAGGCAAACTCTGCATATGTCTGATTCCACACTTTCTTTAAATCTCTGAACTTTTGTCTATATGCTTCAGGGATTAACTCATAGGTCCGAAGGATGGCCCGCTTTATTTCCTCATAATCCGCAGACACATCCATGGACAATGCCACATATGCCCGTTGAGCCTTCCCTTTTAACACACTTTGTAACAACGCCACCCACTGATTTCTAGGCCACTTCTGATTCACTGCCACCTTTTCAAAATGCAAGAAATAACTATCAACATCTGTCTCCTCGAATGGAGGTACTAACCTAAACTCCCTACTAACATTAAACTTCTCCTCTCGGTCTGCCCCTGGGACTCTTCCCTCTTGCTTTAACTTCTCCATTTCCAGCTCATGCTGCCTCTGTTTCTCCTTCTCCTTTTCCTTTTCAGCTCTTTCCTTCTCCCTTTCAGCTCTTTCCTTCTCCTTTTCAGCTCTTTCCTTCTCCCTTTCAGCTCTTTCCTTCTCCCTTTCCTCTGCTTCCAGCTGTTTTAACCTAAATTCATGCTCCCTCTGTTTCTCTTTCTCCTGTAACTGGAGCTCATGCTCCCTTTTCTTCTGTTCCAACCTTAAGTTTTCCAACTCTAACCGAACCATCCCAATAGCTGATACCTTTTCAGGGATATGTTCCAATACCTCAGCCGAAAACACATCCTTCTCAATATAATACTGAGCTATGGCCGTCTGCATCTCCCACTTTTTAATTGACGACTTCACCTCTGTGAGATTTAATCCTTTCGCAATATTTACCAAGTCCGTCTTTGTGGCATCCTCTAGCGCCTTCAAAGTTGGGTTTTGTGTAAATTCATCTACGTCCATCTTTGCTGGTTTCCCGTCTGGTTACCCATGCAACCATATCCAAGTCTGGACTTATAGCCCGATTCACTGGCCCTCCAATTTGGTATCAAATCTCGAGACGAGGCCCCAATTTTGTTACGTACCCCGTAACTGGGTGTCTTACCAGCAAAGATAGAAGTGTCCGTTGGAGTCTGGTGATACTATTTTCAACAGTATTTATTAGTAAAAATATACAAAAATAATATCAATGCAAATATACAGATAATATACGTCAGCAATACTAAACCTAAAAGTGCGGGTATAATAATAATCAATAAGAAACAAGCTCTATCGTTGTCTAGGGGATAATGAATTGTCAGATGGAAATATAAAGTTCAGTTCAGTCCATGCAGGCTGTGGTAGTTGTTGGTCGCTGTGTTGCAATTGTTGGAGAGAGAGAGAGAGAGAAAACGTGTAAGCTGTAACAGCTATTGTCTTGCCAACCTTCCTTTACGATTTTGATCCGTCGATGCATTGTTGTTGTGGCCATTCAGGTATGACCCCACCATCCTTTAGCTAGACCGTTCTTCTGTGGTGGACTCGTCACCCAGGCAAGGGTGGACACACACACAAGCCCCCACTGGCCTCGCTATAAAACACTGTGAGTTAAAATTTACCGACCCTTCGTTCGGTCTTCGATGTCCCACCCTATCTCGTGGGTTTCTGATGCTCACTAGTGTTTCTCCTGGTGCGTCTCAGGAGTGTCACCCCAGACCTCAATTTTATCCCCATTCATGGGGTCTCAGGTGTCAATCAGGTTTGAATGACTTAACCCATCAAACCAGCCCACTCTGGCTGTCCCCTGAGGGATTTCAATGAATAGAACAGTACCAAGTAAACAATCCTTCTCCAAAAGACAATAGCAGTAAATCTCCTCTTAGTTGTCTCTCTCTCTCATTCACTTTCATGAGCTGTTATCAATAACAACTGCCCTGGCAGATTTCCTTTTGTCTCTCTTACTTCTTTGGTAGCAGCATCAAAATAGTAGTGATTTGCGATTCTCCAAAGGGGGGGCAGGGGCCACTCTGCACCCTTCTGCCCATCAGAGTTGTTCATCCTTCGTAACAGTACATCTTTGGACCTTGGGAGGAAAATGAACCACACAGTTATAGGGAGAATGTAGAGTACAAACTCCTAAAAGGCAAAAATGAGAATTGAACCTGGGCTGTTGGTACTGTAAAGTGTTGTGCTAACCACTACACTATCTTGCCACTTCAAACTTTTCCTACGTAAGGGGTCCAAAACTGCTTATAATACTGTCAAGTGCAGTGTGACCAATGGCTTATAATGCCTCAGCATTATATCTTGCTCTTATATTCTAGCCCTCTTGAAATGAATGCTAACATTGCATTTGCCTTCTTTACCAAAGATTCAACCTGCAAATTAACCTGTAGGGATTCTTGCACAAGGACTCCCACCTCTGATTTTTTGCATTTTTTTCGAATTTAGAAAATAGTCTACTCTTTTATTCCTTCTACCAAAGTGCCTGACCGTACACTTCCCTATACTATTTTCCATCTGCCACTTCTTTGCACATTCTCCCTATCTGTCTAGGTCCTTCTGCAGACTCCCTACTTCCTCAACACTACATGTCCCTCCACCACTCTTGGTATTATCTGCAAACCTGGCCACAAACCCATCAATTCCACCAATCATTGACATATAATGTGAAAAGAGGCGGTCCCAACAATGACCCCTGTGGAACACCACTGGTCACAGGCAGCCAACTGGAAAAGGCCCTTTTTATTCTTACTCTTTGCTTCCTGCTAGTCATTCAATTCTCCTTACATGCTAGTATCTTTACTGTAATACCATGAGCTCTTATCTTGTTAAACAGCCTCATATACAGCACCTTATTAAATACCTTCTGAAAATCCAAGTACACGGCATACACTGACTCTTCTTTGTCTATCCTGTATGTTATCAAAGAATTCCAACAGATTTGGCAGGCAAGATTTCCCTTAAAGGAATCTAGGTTGACATTTTGTCATGTGCCTCCAAGTACCCTGAAATCTCATTCTTAATAATGGACTCCAATATCTTCTCAACCACTGAAGTCAGGCTATCTGGCCTATAATTTCTTCTGCCTCCATCCCTTCTTAAAGAGTGTAGTGAAATTCATAATTTTTCAGTCATTGGAACTGTGGTGAACTACATATACCTGTCTGGACACGCTCCTCTGCTGACTGCTCCTGCGGCTCCTCCCACAGACCCCTGTATAAAGGCGGTTGGAGGCACTACTCCTCCCTCAGTCTCCAGGATGTTGTGTGGTGGTCTCTTGCTACTAATCATGGTCTCTTGCAGCTAATAAAAGCCTATTGTTTGCCTCCCGACTCCGAGAGTTATTGATGGTGCATCAGGAACCTTTCCAGAATCTAGCAAATCTTGAAAGATAATTACTAATACCTCCACAATCTCTTCAGCCACCTTTTTCAGAACCCTGAGGTGTAGTTTATCCGGTCCAGGTGACTTATCTAACTTCAGACTTTTCAGCTTCCTAAGTACCTTGCCCTTAATAATAATGTTCACTTCTTCCCCCAGACACTCCAGAATATCAGGCTTTCTGCTAGAATTTTCCACAGTGAAGACTGACACAAGATATTTATTAAGTTCATCTGCTATTTGTCTCTTATTACTTCCTGTCCCGCACCATTTTTTAGTGGTAGATACCCACTCTTGCTTCTCTTTTACTCTTTATAGATCTGAAAAACCTTTTGGTATCCTCTTTTATATTATTGGCTAGCTTACCTTCATATTTAATCTTTTCTCTTCTTCTGGCTATTTTGTTGCCATCTATTAGTTTTTAAAAGTTTCCCAATCCTCTGTCTTCCCGCTAAATTTTGCTATATTATATGCCCTCTATTTTGCTTTTATGCTGTCTTTGATTTCCCTTGTTAGCCATGATTGCATCATCCTCCCTTTAAAATACTTCCTCATCTTTGGGATGCATCTATCCTGCTCCTTCTGAATTTCCCCCAGAAACTCCAACCATTACTGTTTTGCCGCCATCCATACTAGTGCCACTTTGGCCAGTTCCTCTCTCATGCCTCTATAATTTCCTTTAATCCACTGTAATACTGATACATTTGACTTGTGATGCTGATACAAAGCTGTAGCTATGGGCATTTGTATGGGCCCTAGTTTTGCCTGTATTTTTGTTGGCTGTGTGTAGCAATCTATGTTTGAAACCTACACTGGCAATGCTTCCTAACTCGTTCTCTGCTACAATGACAACTGCATTAGTGTGTTTTTTTGCAACTGTATGGAGCTTGAAAATTTCTTCAACTTCCATCCTACCCTGAAATTCACTCCGTCTACCTCTGACACCTCTCTCCTCTTTCTTGATCTCTCTGCTTCCATCTTGGATGACAGTTTACCTACTGACAGTTTCTACAAACCCACTGACTCCTACAGTTACTTTGACAACACTTCTTCCCATCCTGCACTTGCAAGTATGTAATTCCCTTTTCTCAGTTCCTCCATCTCCACTACATCTGTTCTCATGATGAGGCTTTCGAAGATGCCCCACATTTTCAGAAAACAGGGTTTTTCCCCACTGCTATCATTACAGCCCTCACCTATACCTCATTTTGCATATGATTCCCCTCATCCCCATCCCTTCTCAGGCGTAACAGGGATAGAGATCCCATTGTCCTCATCTACCACTCCACAAGCTTACACATCTAACATATCATTCTCAAGCCATCTCCAACAGGATCCTGCCACTGGACACATCTTTCCCTCCATTCTCCACTTTCTGCAGGAATTGTTTCTCCGTGACTCCCTTGTTTGCTTGTCCCTCCCCACCAATCCCCTTCTAAGCACTTACATCTGCATCTGCACTGTGTTACACCTGCCCCTTCATCTTCTCCATTACCACCATTTATGACCCTAAATAGTCATTACAGATGAGGCATCCTTTACATGTGAATCCATAGGTGTTCAATAAATGAACAACTTATTGAATTGATGGCATTAGCCAGCTGATTTTATTCCACTTTTCATTTCCACCCATGAAATGTCTGTCCAAAACCTCCTCTACTGACAAGTTAAGGCTAGGTGCAGATTAGAGAAACAGCACCTCATATTCCACCTTGGTAGTCTCCAACCTGATGGCATGCACATTGTTTTCTCTAACTTCCTGTAACCACTCTGTTCTGTCTCTATTTTTCACTTTTAATCCACTAGCCCTCATTACCCCAACTTTCCCCTCACCTACCTTCTTGATCTCAGCATTACTTACATATTCTTCCCTCCAGTTCCCTTCCTCACTTCCTTCCCTTTATTCTATGCTCCACTGTTCCCTCCTGTCAGATTCCATCTTCTTCAGCTCTTTGTCACTTCCATCTATCATCTCCCAGCTTCTTACGTTATTCCCATGCTCTTCTATCTGTCACCTGCCTATAACCCCCCACTCACATAGATCCACCTATCACCTGCTAACACTTTTTCTTCCCCTTCCCCAACCTTTTTATATTGGCTATCTGCTGTCTTTCTTTCTAGCCCTGATTAAGACAAAAGACTAGGAATGTCAACTATCCATTTCCCTCCATTGATGGTGCCTGACACACTGAGTTCCTCCAGTGACTTTGTGTGTTGCTTCAGATTTCCAGAATCAGCAGTCTCTTGTGTCTATAAATTTAAGGGATAAGTTTTGAAATGAAAATATATTTATTTTCAAAGGATTCCCACTCAAGTTCACAAATTGTGTGGGCTGGGCTGTGAGTCAGGTGTGAGTCAGTATGTGGCCTACTGATATTACTTTGCTCCTGACTGATAATAACCCAGAGATAGCAGAGAAGAAACACTATAACAAAAACATTCAATCATATACTATTATTAAATTCAGCAAAATTCAGCAGGCACAAACTATAAATGTCATTATTCCACATATCACTCAATTATTCTTAGCACTGGATCATGTGTTTCACTCAAGCTCTTAAATTCAATGTCATGGTCAAGCTCTCTGGTGAATTTTATTTTGATGAACGAATTATGTGCACAAACTAATTCTACCTCAACCATTTAGATGAGAAATCAATGTTGTAGAAGAATCTGGAACTGAGAATTTTATGCCTTTCTCTTGACACTGAACTTTGGAACTCTATAATTACAACAACAAAGCTGTGGAGTATCATTCTGCCTGATTGAAATTGTTACCAGAATTTAATTTTAAGTACTTTTAAGCTGCCTTTTCTGTACTTTCGTTCCAATCTGGCTCAGTAAGTAATGATAGCATTAGAATGCCTTATCCACTGGCTGGACTGTTATTCCCAGCTGTGATGGATAAACTGGGAGCAGTGAAAATATGCTCAAACAATGAGATATCATGATTAACCATTGAGCAGATGTATCTGCTGTCTATTGTACAATCACATAAAACATACTTGATGTTTGTGGGGGGCGCCGATGCTTTTTTGCTGGTGGGGGAGGGGGTCGTTGCCATGCTGCTACTTATGCATGGGAGGGGGAGCTGGAGGGGGGGGGCTTTGGGGTTCTAACATTTAACTGTCATTCATTCTTTGGGGCACTCCTCTGTTTTTGTGGATGTTTGTGAATAAAAAGAATTTCAGGATGTATATTGTATACATTTCTCTGACATTAAATGTACCTATTGAAACCAGGGCATACCGGTACTTAAATTTAGCTCCTGGTTGTTTCAAGGTATAAAAAGTGGCAAAGGCTACAGTGAAAATTACATGGTTTGCCATTATGTCCATAGTGAATATATAAGCCCTCCTAAAGATATTTGCTAGCAATTCACCATTGTATTAATTTACAGTCCAATGTTAAAGCTCCTCCAATGTCACATAATGTAGTTTGACAATGAATTGTTTTTCTCATCCAGCTACCTCCACTCACTAAAAATAGCTACCAGATTTTCATTTTCAGTGGTGATCTTCTTTTCCAGTTGTTGAGATTTATGCAAAAAAAAAACACTGCATTTTTTGCAAAAATTGATACCAAGCTAAAAAAAAGAGACATGAGAGGAGGAAATATTTCTGTTATAATACAGTCACGAATGTGTGGAAATACTCTGTTCTAAGTCCATCTACATATTCTCAGATGATACCACCATAGTGGGCAGAATCTCAAATAATGATGAGTTGAAGTACAGGAAGGAGATAGAAAGCCTAGTGATGTGGTGTCATGACGACAACCTTTCTCTCAAGGTCAGCCACAACAAAGAGGTGGTCATTGCCTTCAGAAAGAAGAGCAGTGGACACCACTCTTCTTCTCCCATTAGGCAGAAGATACAAAAACCTGAAAGCAAGTACCATGAGGCTCAGGGAGAGCTTCTATCTTAACAGCTATTTAAAACAGAACACGTAAAAAATAATCAGACAGCATCTGTAGAGACTATGATGGGCTTAATATTTCAATTCACATCCTTTATTAATATTGGAAAAATTGAGAAAGTAAGTATGTTTTAAGATGCCAAGGGGAGGAGAATCGGAGAGCTTATAACACAGGTACATACCTGATAATGAGCAAAATTGCAGATTGGTTCTTACCACAAAAAGTAGCTAATACTTTCCATCTATCAATCATGAGTAGAGTGATGAAAAGTGTTCTTGGTTGTACTATTAAACATATCAAATAGCGCTTACTTAATAACTCACTCATACGGATTGCTTTAGCCAGGATGCTCCAGACAAGGTCTCCCTGGAGACTCAATCCAAATAGGAATTAAAGAGATAATTATGAATCAACAGTAGTCAGTCTGAACCTCTTAAAAAGAAGATATTCTGTGACTGAAGCAACTACTGGTAGGGATTCTACATGTGGAAATGACATTGAAACCAATGGATGCCACATTTTTTTGAGGGATATGTTTAGTGTTAGGAGGATGGAGTCGACATTATCTCCCATTTTTACTGATAACTAATAAGTATAAATTCTGCAGCATTTGCTCTACATAACATACAAAGTGCCCATGTCAGGGAGTAGCAGTTCTCTGATTTTCCATGGGGGCTCACATGGAACAGCAGACAGCCACAGAGTGAACTAGGCATTGATATGCATGGAAAGCAGCTGAACGATGAAAGGATGAATATTTTCAGTTCTTGTTTGAATAGCATTGACATTGAACATTACAGCACATATGGCACAGAAAGGCATTGGCATGCAGTTAATGGCAGTATAGACAAACCTGCAATCCTAACAAAGCCATATTGCCTGTTGAGTAAGAAGTCTTTGTGCATAGTAAACTAGAAGTTGCAAATACCTCAAGTTTTGACCTGCAAGACATCAGAAGCTTAGTAGCAGAATTAACTGAGGATATACTAATTGAAATGAACACAGGGAGTGGATGCATCATCTTCCAAAATTTGATGAATTATCATGTTTTCCTGGAAGCTGGAGTGTGACAAATGTAACCCACTATTTAAAATGAAGGGAGGAAACAGGGAACTTAGTCTAACATCATTAGTAGAAAAATACTAGTCTACCAGAAGATATGGTAACAAAATGCTTATAAAATAATACAGGTGATAATCAGTCAACACAGAATTCTGAAAGGAATATCTTATTTTGAGGGTGTTGTGGCAGAATAGATGGAGGATGTGTTGTATTTGAGCATCCATGTGCACATTATCGTTAGAGCATATGGTTAAGAACGTAAATGGTATTCTGCCCCTCTTTGCAAGAAGTTTTGAGTGCAGTAGCAAAGATAAATTACTGCGACAATATAGGGCCTTGGTGAGACCACACTTCAAGCACCGTGTGCACTTAGACCATAAGACATAGGAGCAGAATTAGGCCATTCAGCTCATTCAGTCATTTCCATCATTCAATCACAGTTGATCCTTTTCTTCCCCTCCTCAGCCCCACACCCCAGCCTTTTCTCTTTGAAGCCACATTCAATCAAGAACCTATCAAGCTCTGCCTTAAATATACCCAACGACCTGGCCTCCACAGCTGTCTGTGGTAGCAAATTCCACAAATTCACCACCCTTTGGCTAATGAAATTTCCCCACATTTCTGCTTTAAATGGACACCCCTCTATACTGAGGCTGTGCCCTCTTGTCCTAGACTCCCACCATAGAAAACATTCTTTTCACACCTACCCTGCCTAGGCCTTTCAACATTCAATTCCGCCCCGCCCCCCGCCACATCCTTCTAAATTAAAGCGAGCTCAGACCCAGAGCCATCAAACATTCCTCATATGATAACCCTTTCCTTCCTGGAATCATCCTTGTGAAACTCCTCTAAACCCTCTCCAGTGCCAGCACATCTTTTGTTAGATAATGAGCCCAAAACTGTTTACAATACTCAAGCTGAGGCCTCACTAGTGCCTTATAAAGTTTCAGCATCACATCCCTGCTCTTATGTTCTAGACCTCTTGAAAAGAATGCTAACATTGCATTTGCCTCCTCATTACCAATTCAACCTGCAAGCTAATCTTCAGGCTGTTCTCCACAAGGACTCTCAGGTCCCTCTGCATCTCAGATTTTTGGATTTTCTCTCCGTTTAGAAAATTGAGCACATGTTTAATTCTTCTACCAAAGTGTACAACCATGCATTTTCCAACATCATATTTCATTTGCCACTTTCTTGCCCATTCCCCTAATCTGTCTAAGTCCTTCTGCAACTTTCTTGTTTCCTCAAAACTACCTGCCTCTCTACCAATCTTCGTATCATCTACAAACATGGCAACAAAGCCATTTATTCCATCATCTAAATCATTGATATACACATAAAAAGAAGTTGTCTGGAACACCACTAGTCACTGGCAGCCAACCAGAAAAGGATCCTTTTATTTCCACTCACTGCCTCCTACCAATCAACCAATGCTCTAAATCATGCTAATAACTTCACAGTAATACCATGGGCTCTTAACTTGGTAGGCAGCCACATGTGTGGCACCTTGTCAAAGTGTTAAAGGCCTTTTGAAAATACAAATATACAGCAACCACTGCATCCTTTTTATATATCTGACCTGTAATCTCAAAGAATTCCAACAGGTTCATCAGGCAAGATTTCCCCTTAAGGAAACCATGCTGACTTTGTCCTGTATTGTCCTGTATCACCAAGAACTCCATGACTTCATCCCAGCAATTAACTCCAACATCTTCCCAACCACTGGGGTCAGGTTAACTGGTCTATAATTTCCTTTCTGCTGCCTCTCTTTTTTCTTAGAGAGTGGAGTGACATTTGCAATTATCCGGTCCTCTGGAACCATGCCAGAGTCCAATGATTCTTGAAAGATCAATTATTAATACCTCCGCAATCTCTACCGCTACCTCCTTCAGAACCGTAGGGTGCAGTTCGTCTGGTCTGGGGACTTATGTAAGAGTTTTATGTAAAATGAAAGAGCAGATTATTTAAATGATTAAAAAAATAACTGCATGCTGTTGTGCAGAGGGACTTGGGAGTGAATCAGAAAAGGTTGGTTTGCAGGTGCAGCAGGCTATCAAGAAGGCAAATGGAATGTTGGCCCATTGCTAGAGGGATTGAATTTAAGAGCAGGGTGTTACTGGTGAGGCCGCACCTGGAGTACTGCATGCAATTCTGATCTCCTTACTTGAGGATGAATATACTGGCTTTGAAGGTGGTGCAGAGGAGGTTCAGCAGGTTCCAGAGATGAGGGGGTTAGACTATGAGAAGAGATTGAGTCGCCTAGGACTGTACTCACTGGAATTCAGAAGAATGATCTTATAGAAACATAACATTATGAAAGGGATAAATACGATAGAATAAATAAGTTGTTTCCATTAGTAGGTGAGACTAGAACTAGGGGGCGTAGCCTCAAGAACTGGGGGAGTACATTTAGGACGGAGATGAGGAGAAACTGCTTTTCCCAGAGAGTGGTGAATCTGTGGAATTCTCTGCCAATGAAGCAGTGGAGGCTACCTCAGTAAATATATTTAAGACAAGGTAGGATAGTTTTTTGCATAGTAGGGGAATTAAAGGTTATCGGGAAAAGGCAGGTAGGTGGAGATAAGTTCATGGCCAGATCAGCCATGATCTTATTGAATGGTAGAGCAGGCTCAACCAGCCAGATGGCCAACTCCTATTCCTATTTCTTATGTTCTTATGTACCTTTTGATCTTGCAGCTTTTTGAGCACCTTCTCCCTTGCAATAGTAACTGCACTTACTTCTCTTCCTTCATACCCTTCAACACCTGGCACGCTGCTAGTTTCCTCCACAGTGAAGACTAACGCAAGATACTCATTTAGTTCATCGGTCAGCTCCTTGTCCCCTGTTATTATTTTTCCGGCCTCATTTTCAAGTGGTCCTATATCCACTCTCATCTCTCGTATTTTTTATACACTTCAAAAAGCTTTTTATATCCACCTTGATATTGTTTGCTAGCTTGCTTTCATATTTTAGCTTTTCCCTCTTAATGATTCTTTTAGTTGCTTTCTGGAGATTGTTAGAAGTTTCCCAATCCTCTATCTTCCTGCTAAACTTTGCTTTGTTGTATGCCCCTTTCTTTTGCTTTTACAGTAGTTTGGCATCCTTTGTTAGCCTTGGTTGTACTATTTTGCTTTTGAGTATTTACTTTTTTTGAAATACATCAATCCTGCAACATCCTTTGTAGTGTTCTCGCACAGGTGTAAAAGAACTCTGAACTAAACACCAAGCATAAACCAGTCAATGAGGCGGTCCCAGTAAGATTAACCATTTACTGTTCACTCTTCCACATTAACGTATGGTGAAAACTGTTGATAAAACAATACAAAATATATACAGTATTTGTTTCCTTCTTGACATCACATTTACATCATAAATACTTGCAAAAGTAAAACTGCAACCACTATATTACATTAAAGTGCAACTTACAGTCAGAATCTACCTACGCCATCGACTGGCTTTAAATACATCAACACAAACTATCCGCAACTCTTTAAATAACAAAAAACATTAAACTTTATCAACCGTCATTACTTTTAACAGAATCAGCATTAACATTTTTAATTCAACATATCGATTATCTTATGAACTTACGGCGTTGCTTCTCTGATGTTTCTAGTGCGTAAAAAGAAAACTTTTCTCGCGCTGATCCTGCACACACATAAGCCCCCTCCTTCCCGTTTCTCCAAACCGGTATTTTCCCACAGGACGCGGCGAAACCGGGTGTGACGTCATCGCATGCCGCGATATATCACAGACAACAAATTTACTTTAAACAACCTTAACTAGAAAATGATTACAAACGAATTACTAAAGCGAAAATATAATAAACTAAACAAATGCCTTAAAGGCAACACACTCCCCGCCTGACCTTCGTAAGGTCACAATGAACATAATACAAAACTTCAGTCTCTAAATCAGTCCTTAGGTAGAAGTACAATGACTTCTGCCACTGGCCTTTGGTAAGTTTTCAGATCACCTTGGTCAGAAGTTTTCAACTCAACCTTCCTGACATGTCCATCCCTACTAGGGAATGTGGCAGTGATTCTGGCCATTGGCCAGCAGTTGTGGGTGATTTGCTTGTCCCTGAGCAGGACTAAATCTCCAACTTGAAGATTCCTGCAGGGTTCTGTCCACTTTTGTCTGTGTTGCAACAAAGGTAGATATTTATGTCTCCAACGAGACCAGAACCGATTTGCAAGAGCCTGAACCTGTCTCCATTGTTTTGTGTACAAATCCTTATCAGAGAAGTCCCCAGGTGGAGGGGGAGCTCCTGCCTTCTGCGTAAGGAGCATTGATGGCGAGAGTATGAAGGGGTTTTCCGGGTCAGAAGACACAGGTAGGAGTGGTCGTGCATTTATAATGGCTGTGACCTCTGCCATTAGTGTGCACAGTACCTCGTGGGTCAGTCGGGTGCGTTGCTGCAGAAACATTGAATCAAGAATTCTTCTGGCGATACCAATCATCCACTCCCATGCGCCTCCCATGTGAGAGGCGTGTGGTGTGTTAAACTCCCAGTTGCATCCCTGCTGACTGAGGTACCTTTGCAACATTTTGTCCATCCCCAGCTCCTTGGACGCTCCAACAAAGTTCATGCCGCAATCAGACCTTAACTGTTTTGCAGGGCCTCTTAGCGCAAAGAAGTGCCTGAGAGCATTAATGCAGCTGGATGTATCCAAAGATTCGATGACCTCAACGTGTACCGCTCTTGAACTCATGCAGCTAAACATGATGGCCCACTGCTTGCTCTCTGCTTGTCCTCCTCTGGTGCATCTAGTGGTGATAGTCCAGGGACCAAATACATCGAGCCCCACATATGTAAAAGGAGGGCAGGCTTCAAGGCGTTCTGGTGGGAGGTCCGCCATACGTTGAGCTTCCAACTTCCCTTGCAGTTTCCTGCAGGTTATACATTTGTGGAGTACTGAATTGATCAGTGTTTTACCTCCCAAGATCCACAGTCCCGCTGCCCTTATTGCTCCTTCCGTCAGGTGACGGCCCTGATGCCTTACCTGTTTATGGTGATGGTGAGTGAGCAGTATGGACACATGGCTGTCTTTGGGCAGGATTACTGGGCTCTTTTCTGCAGCTGGAAGGTGTGAGTGTATTAACCGGCCTTCAATGCAAATGATATCGTTCTTCAGGATTGGGTTGAATTTCCTCAAAGGGCTGTCCTTTGGTATTGGTTTATTAGCTTGGAGAGCCGAAAACTCCCTTGCAAAAGCTGCTCTTTGAGTTGCTTTAAAGATGACGTCCTTTGCCTGGGCCAATTCGTCCGCAGTGCGAGGTAAGTTACATTTGTGCCATAAGAAACGGAGGAAATTGCGATGGTCCTCCTGTACTAAGAAGCAATGGAACATCTGCTGGATGTCCGCTAAGATTGCGACCTTCTCCTTCCGGAAACGCATCAGGACCCTGAGAAGGGTATTGTTAAGGTCGGGGCCTGTAAGGAGCACATTATTAAGGGAGATACCAGCACACTGAGCACTGGAGTCAAAGACCACCCTGATCTGATTGGGCTTTTGTGGGTGGTAAACCCCAAATATTGGGAGGTACCAGCACTCCTCGCCTTCTCTCAGTGGCGGTGCTACTTCAGCATGTCCATTAGCGAAGATCTTCTCCATAAATGCTATGTATTGTTGCTGCATCTCAGGTTTCCTTTTCAGGATTTTTTGCAAGGACGTGAACCGCTTGACTGCCTGCTCTTTGTTGTTTGGCAAGTGCTGGCGTGGTTCTCTGAAAGGTAGTGGGGTGACCCAATTATTTGCTTCGTCTCTGAAGAAAATGGCGTCTTGTGCTGATGGAGCAAGTTTATTATCATGCTCAGTTTGAGCGAAGACTGACTGTCCCAGCGTCTTGTCGGTTACTTTACATTTGTTAAAGCCTTGTCGTGCTTCCTTGATACACATGAGACTTGTGCAGGGTTGAAAAATTGAATGGCGGCCACTCTCTAGCACATTGGTCTTGAGTGTGTTAACTGTCGGTTTGTGTACATTGCCAAGGCACACCTCTCCTATCACCACCCAGCCCAGATCCAGGCGTTGGGCAAAGGGGGCCGTCGTGTGGTCCATTGACCTGCTGCCTAAACTTGTGCACCTGGAGAACATCTCTTCTTAATAGCAGGAGTATTTCTGCTTTTGGATCCAATTCTGGGATGTGCTTGACAATGTGGTGGAGATGTGGCTGGTGTAGCACTGCACTTAGCGTCGGGATCTCAGTGTGGTTATTCAAAATTTCATTGCACTCTAAGAGTGGAGGGAGACAGATGACAACTTTACCATCCAGGGACTCGAACTGGAAGCCTTCTGCCTTCCTTCCATAAGTTTCCACGCTGCCCGAGCAAGTTCTAAGGTAGTATGGGAACTGATTACTCTCAATGTTGAACTCTGGTCTGACTAGTGAGCGATTGCTCTGGTCATCCAGAATTACATAGGCTTTGATGGCCTTGTCTTTGGCTCCCTTAGGGTACACCTTAGTGAGGCAGATCTTTGAACAAGAACGGCTTGACTGAGCTTGACCGCAAACTTCTGTGCAGCTCGAGCTGACAACAGTTGTCCTGGAGTGAGCCTCTCCCTCCCCGCCGTCCTGTTGTGAGGGTGAAGGAGCTTTGTCGGTTTGCGGTAATGGGCCGGGATGCATGGCCCCATCGTGATTAGTGCTATTACATTCCGGGCACTTCACAGAGATCGTACACTCTCTAGCGAGGTGAGAGGTAGAGGAACAGCATTTAAAACATTTTTTTTCTCCTTGAGAAGGGCCATCCTCTCTTCAAGGGGTTTTTTCCTAAACGTTCTGCATTTTTTGAGGGGGTGGGGTTTGTTGTGCAATGGACAATTCTTGCTAGGGTCATTGTTAGTTGTAAAGACTTCAGTTTTACGCACTGAGACAGGTTTTTTAATGTTGAAATTATTCAAAGTGGATTTAACTGGCTTGGTGTAAATTGTACTGCTACCTTGACTCATGAAGCTAGGGTCATTTCGCTTCTTCGCCTCCTTGCACACAAACCTAGTGAAATACTCAAAGGGAGGAAATCGACCATCGTTCTCTTCCTTGTACTCTGAGCCAACAGACACCCACCTTTCCTGCAGCTCAAATGGAAGTTTGTCCATGATTGGTCTAATCCCATATGAAGTATCTAGGTATGACAGACCAGTTAAATAGCCATCTTCTTTAGCGCCTTGAATCTTCATGAGTAGATCTCCGAGCTCTCTTAACTTAGTGTGGTCCTTGGCTGACACCTTAGGAAAATTTTCCAGACGTCGAAATAGTGCCGTTTCAATAATTTCAGGGGCCGCATAGCACTCCCGAAGTCTCTCCCATGCTTTGCGTAAGGCTAGCTTGGGGTTGTTAATGTACACTGAACGTATGCGTCTCACTGGTTCGCATGATTCTTTTCCCAGCCATTTTGTCATAAGATCCAACTCTTGGGTTGCTCCGAGCTGGACTCCGTGGATAGCGTTGGCAAATGAGGAGTACCATGCATGGTAATTTTCGGGTTTATCGCCAAACTGGTATAGTCCTGAAGTGACGAGATCTCGTCGAGCTAAATACTGTGCCATGAGTTCAACTGCAAGTGGCATGCTGGCTGGGGGAATATGTTGGCGGGTATATGACTGAGGGTGTACATTTGTTATGGAATTTGCTGTTCTGAATTCAGCCTTTGCCTCTCCTCTCGCCAAATCTGGTAAGTTTGGTGTCGAGAAGTATTTGCCATCAGCCCTTTAATTCTTGAATTCGACGCAGAGTTGCGAGGGTAAATTGTCTTCCTCAGATGGATGTGATGCAATTGGGCCTCTCTGAGACTCCTCATGAAGTGGGATGTTAGCACATAAGTATGGAGAGGAAGAACGAATCTTCAAGTCCATTTGAGATCGGACACAGTCGCTTGTGCGTTCCAATCTGGTCCTTACTGAAGTAGATCTTACGTCATCCAGAACATGCATTTCTTCAGCACTTTCTAATATCTCTTCTTCCACCCTGGCAGCTTCGGCTTCTCGGTGTAGCGTCAGCACTTCTAACTCTGACTCTATCCTTACCTTTTCCAACTGGTTTTCGGCTTCTCTGGCAGCCTTTTCCATTTTCAATTTTGCTTCTTGCTCGGCGTACAACGCTCACACCTTGGCGGCTTCTGCTTTAGCTCTTGCATGGGCAGCCTTACTTGTTGATGCCCTACTGCTCCTGGCGCTGGATGGCAAGGACTTGACGTTGGATCGTGATGCCATCGTAGCACTTGAAACACCTGGTAATGCCGCCTTTTCACTGTAGTGTTCTCGCACAGGTGTAAAAGAACTCTGAACTAAACACCAAGCATAAACCAGTCAATGAGGCGGTCCCAGTAAGATTAACCATTTACTGTTCACTCTTCCACATTAACGTATGGTGAAAACTGTTGATAAAACAATACAAAATATATACAGTATTTGTTTCCTTCTTGACATCACATTTACATCATAAATACTTGCAAAAGTAAAACTGCAACAACTATATTACATTAAAGTGCAACATACTGTCAGAATCTACCTACGCCATCGACTGGCTTTAAATACATCAACACAAACTATCCGCAACTCTTTAAATAACAAAAAACATAAACTTTATCAACTGTCATTACTTTTAACAGAATCAGCATTAACATTTTTAATTCAACATATCGATTATTTTATGAACTTACGGCGTTACTTCTCTGATGTTTCTAGTGCGTAGAAAGAAAACTTTTCTCACGCTGATCCTGCACACACATAAGCCCCCTCCTTCCCGTTTCTCCAAACCGGTATTTTCCCACAGGACGCGACGAAACTGGGTGTGATGTCGTTGCATGCCGCGATATATCACAGACAATGAATTTACTTTAAACAACCTTAACTTTAACTAGAAAATGATTATAAATGATTTACTAAAGCGAAAATATAATAAACTAAACAAATGCCTTAAAGGCAACACATCCTTATTCTTCCCAGAAACTCAAGCCTTGCTGTTCTGCTGTCATCCCTGCCACCATCTCCTTCCAATTTACTTTGGCCAACTCCTCTCTCACACCACCATAATATCTTTTACTCCACTGAAATACTGCTATGTCAAACTTTACTTTCCCCTAATCAAATTTTAAATTGAACTCAAATCATTTTGTGATCTCTGTCTCCTAAGGGTTCCTTTACCTTAAGCACCTGAATTGCCTCCAGTTCATTATTTAACACCCAATCCAGTATAGCTGATACTCTAGTAGGCTTAATGACAAACTGCTGTAAAAAGCCATCTCGTAGGCATTCAGCTAATTCACTCACATGAGATGCATTACCAACCTGATTTTCCCAATCTATCTGCATGTTAAAATCCCTCATGACCATCATAACATTGCCCTTTAACTCACCTTTTCCATTTCCTGCCTTTTCTACTGCCATCAAGGTCCTTTTACCCTTGCAGCTTCCTAACTCAATCCACAAGAATTCAACATCTTCTGCTCCAATGTCTGAACTTTGTTAATGATTTGATGCCATCCCCTCTGCCTACCTTCTTATCCCTCTGATATAATGTGGAACCTTGGACATTCAGCTCCCAACTACAACCATCCTTCAGCCACGATTCAGTGATGGCCACAACATCATAACTGACAATCTGTAAAAGTGCAGCAAGATCATCCACCTTATTTCTTATACCCTTTGCATTGACATATAACACTTTGAGTACTGTAATTGCTATGCTTTTTGATTCTGCATCCTTAATTCACTGTTATTCACCCTGCTGGCTGCAATTTTGTCCTATCATCTGCCTGCCCTTCCTGACAGTCTGGTTGCATGCTACCTTTGCTGTTTTACCATCCGTCCTATCCTGTGTCCCTTCACTCTGGTTCCCATCCCCCTGCCAAATTAGTTTAAACCCATCCAAACAGCTCTAATAAACCTGCCTGTGAGAATATCAGTCTCCCTCAGGTTCAGGTACAACCTGTCCCTTTTGAACAGGTCATATCTCCCCAGAAGAGATTCCAATGATCAAAGAACCTGAAGCCCTGCCCTCTGCACCAGCTTCTCAGCATGCATTTATCTCCCAAATCATCCTATTTCTACCCTCTCTGGTGCGTGGCACAGGTAGCAATCCAGAAATTACAACCCTGGATGTCCTGCTTCTGAGCTTTATGTCTCGCTCTTTAACTTCTCTCTTCAAGATTGCTTTGCTTTTCCTTCCAATGTCATTGGTACTAATATGTACCAATACATCTGGCTGCTCCCCCACCCTCGCCAAAATGCTGTGGATGTGATCCGAGACATCCCTGACCCTGACACCTGGGAGGAAACATACCATCCGGGTGTCCCATTCACGTCCACAGAATCTCCTGTCTGTTCCTCTGACTATCGAGTCCCCTATCATTACCACTCCCCTCTTCTCCCTCTTTCCCTTTTCTACCACAAACCCATGCTCAATTTCAGTATCCTCATCTCCATGGCATTTCCGTAGGAAGTCATCTCCCAGAACAGTATCCAAAATGGTATATTTATTATTTTGGGCAATGGCCACAGGGATGCTCTGCAAACTGCCTATTCACCTTCCCATTCCTCCTCGTGACAGTCACCCAGCTACCCACATCCTGAAACTTAGGGCTGACTACTTCCCTGTAACTCTGAGTCCTGTAACTTTTAGTCTTTCCTATGAAAGGATATAACTGCCACAGAGGGAGTGCATTAAAAGTTCATTGGACTCATTCCAAGGACTTGTTCTTAAAAAAGATATTCAGATGAATAGGTTAAATTCACCAGAATCTGGAAGAATAAGAAATTACCTTAACACAAAAGTCTGAAATGGCTTTAAGTGGCCAAACACAGCAATGTTGTTTCCCCTCCCCCATCCTCTGCCCTGGTTGGGTGGGAGTATCTAGAACCATAAGTCATTGTCTCAGGTTATGGGCAAGGCATTTCTATTTTCAATGAGTGGTGAACTGATGGACTTCTCTATAATGGAGGAACATAGCATTTGAGTTTGAGGCTTGACCATAGTAATGCTGAATGGCAGAGTAGACTCAGTTAAAATGACGTATTCTTACTTCTCTTCTCAGTGTCCGCAAATAAAACTAAGTGTGATGTTTTATGTTTAATGAAACAGGTAACACCTTTTATTGAACTCCAAAACCTACGCCACAAAGGTGCACTAAAAAACCTTTTACATGATAATGTCATCACATCAGACCAGCCTCTTAAAGCAAAACCCGAACTCAATGTCAGTGGTTGTAAATTATGTACATTTATCATAATTACATTACCCCACACTATTTTCTATTCAGTTTTATCCTTATCTGAGTAATGACAGCATTGCTGATAGTCAACTCCACATCCATATTGACAAACTGAACTACCATATCATATCAGTCTGAACCATCTTGGACTATGACAACTGGGGAATTTAAATTCAAGTCATTAATTTAAATCAAAGATCTGGAATTTTAATTAAACTATGAAACTACCATGTTAAAACCCCATCCAGTACACTAACATCTTCAGAGAAGGAACTCTGCCATTCTTACCCTGTTTAGCCTATATATGAACGCAGTTCTACTAATAAGGTTAACTGTTGACACCCTCCTCATTTCAGGGACATTTCAGATTGGACAATAAGCAATGACATTGCTGGCAACATCCACATCTATAATAAAATAATTTAGAAAAGCCTCATTAAACTCATTTGAAATTCTTTTCAAAACCAACAATAAAGTATTCAGATAAAACTTCCATTTGAGTAACTGTAACATTGGCATTGCCCTATCCAATGCAGTACCTTTGAACAGAAACCATTTTCAGATTCTAGAATATTTTCATTTTCTTGGGAGCCCACATACTTTCCACTACAGCTCTTCAATCTTCAATTTGATAAGTGTGGAGAAGATTCAGAGAGACAATCCATGGCCGAACAGGTCATCAGAAGGCAGGAAGAGTTTTGTGGAAATCAGAGACAATTCCATTATTACTAGTTCTATGAACACTTTACATCGCAAGATATCCCTTTATAGGTGTGCCTGTGATTATCTTTATTTTGACCTCTCAACACATGGAGAAATGACATTTGCAATATGTTGAGTATACTTTGAGCACTATAATTCAAATTTTTCAAATGGAGATCTAAAAAGGTGCAGGATTTGCATAACAAAGCAAGCTCCTGTCTATCTGGGAATGGAGTACTGTACCCAGATTTGAAAACTTGCCATCTAAGATAAGCTGGCAAACTATTTTCAATGTTTGTTGAAATTGGTTGTAGGTAATTGTGAAACTTCCACCTAATTTCCTGAATATTGATTTCATTTGAGTTTGTGGATGGTGTACCGTCATACATTAAAATAGTAAATGGATTTCTAAAAATGATTGTGGTCGGACATGAAGTGCTTTATGATGTCCCAAACAATGTTCAGGTACCTTTAGAATCCTTTAGTTCCCTAATAAATAAGTTCATTATTTATTTAAACCTCAAAACTTTATTTTCACAAAATATTAAGCTACTGGCAAATCAACTAATAAGTTAACAAGTTTCATGACCTTCCTTTATAAGGTGAATGGAAGATTAATAGTACCAGCAAAAGAAGTCGAGCAAAAATGGAATGACCTTGGCCTTCCTGCAGATACTCTAAGACGCATAATGACTGTGGGTGCTTTTGGCGTGGAGATTGAATGGATGAAATTTTTTGCCTTGTGTTGCAGTACACTTGATCCTGTAAGTATTTTTCTGCTACTATACAATTTATAACAATACCCCACTCAGTCCCTGATTATTGGCAACTATAATGTGTAAACAAAGAAAGAAAATTATTTTTTTCAATAAGCAGCTACAATAATTTATATGTCTGTGTACAATTATGTGTACAATAATAATATGCTATGTACATTCTTCAGTGCTATAATATTCATAACATAATCACATTTAAAAGAGATCTTTACTATTCATAATAACTTACTGTACCAAAATTCTGGTTTAAGATGGGGTTAGTGAAGGGCCAGCTCACTGGTAGTTTGATAGGCAAGAAATTTAACTAAAATCATTACTGACAACATCTTTTCTTAAGTAAGTTGTGGTAAACTATCACTGCGAACAATGAAGAGACGAGTGAAGGCAAAGCAAATTTGAGGGATGAGCCATGCTGGCGCATTGCAAAATCAACATAGATGGAGTTGGAGTGAGCAATTCGGAGAGGAAGTGTTGAGGCATAGGAGTTTTAACGCCCATCCATCTAAACTGGGTGTGAGGTTGGATTGCTTTGAGCACCGAGCTGATTTGCAGAGGTTGAAAACAGTGTAGGGCTGCGAGTGAGATCTAGGCCTAGAGCAAGTCACTGGGCAGCATGGTCCAGGCTCGAAGCGTTTCAATGTGGCAGGGCCCAGGTTCCTAATGCAAGGCGTGATCTGCTGTTTGAACAATTTAAATGCTGGCCCATTTAGAGTGTCGTGACCAGAGGCGAGAGTCGGACTCATTTTGCTCGCTCTCCTGTGATATTCACTCCTCTCTCCACTACTCAGACTGTGAGACTGCCCTGGTTGCTGTGCTTTGCAGTAATTTACCCTGCTAATATGATGAATTGAGACTAAGGTTTAGGGCCTGCACCAGGGTTTCAGATCTAAGGACACAATCTGGTTTGGAATGCTGTTGCTCACTTCTATTGTTAGCATGATTTGTGCTTTTCCTCTTTCTCTGTGAATTGCGTGCTGGTCTTTATCTTTTTAATTGGGTTATTTCAGGTGTCTTGCTTTATGGCTGCCTGTAAGCAGACAAATCTCAAGGTCATATAATTTTATACATTCTTTGAATAAAGGTACTGTACTTTGAATCTTTGAAAATAGGGAAAATGGAAGCTCATTAATGGAAACTCAATGACTTTGTCTGAGCATCAAACTCAAACAATAATTCCTGATCAGAAGACATTCAATGGATATAAATTTTGTGTGCAATTTTCATGAAAAAATATTATAACAGTCCAAAGGCATACTATTTAGAAGGTTAATTTGTCATTTTGAATTGTCCTGTGATTATCCTGGTGTTAAGTAAGTGAGTTACTGGGTGGTGTGGTTCATTGGGCCAGAACGGCTTGTACTGTGCTATATCTCAAAATAAATATTTTTAATATCAGAAATTAAATTAGAAGAAGCCTTAAAATCATGCAGTTAATTTCATTTTGGTTAGTTTAACTCAAAAAAGCTGATAAGTCTATATTTAGTTAATTATAATATAGGATATATTACATATGGGAATTTTTATCTTTTCAAGTTGAATATGGAAGCCGGGGAGAAGGAGTATGGTAATAAATGTGCTGAATATTAGCCTCCAACGAAGTAACTTCCATATTTAACATGGACATGTAAGATTGCAAGCAACCCCTTCTGGACAGACAAGATGTCAATATCAATATGTTAGTCAACCAATTAGAGAAATTTTAGCATGAAAAATGACTGTGTCCACCAGTTTCCCAGGATTGTCTACAAGATTATGAGAGGCATAGATAGGGTGCATAGTCAGTACTTGTTTCCCAGGGCACCAGTAGCAAACACGAGAGGGCATATGTACAAAATTAAGGGAGGGAAGTTTAAGGGAGATGTCAGGGGTAAGTTTTTTACACAGAGGGTTGTGAGTGCCTGGAATGACTTGCCAGGGATGGTGGTGCAGACTAAAACATTAGGGGTATTTAAGAGCCTCTTGGACAAGCACTTGGATGAAAGAAAAATAGAGGGTTATGGGGTAGTGTGGGTTTAGTACTTTTTTTTAAGGATTATATGGGTCGGCACAACATGGAGGGCTGAAGGGCCTGTACTGTGCTGTAATGTTCCATGGTTCTATGATTCCAGGAACTCTTCAGTGAAAGCAAGGCAAATACAAAAGATTTGACAGATATCTCTGCCATGAACTGACTGAACAATCGATATCAAATATGATCAATCCGTGATCAGCTAGTGTGACTGCACACGACATTAATGGTTCAGTTGTGTGTTGACAGCACCAGGCACAGACTAACTCCTTTTTTTTTTGATGACTCACAGTCAATTGTCAGTCAAAAAATAATCAGCAGTCTTGCTGGATCAACACCATGTCAGTTTGTCCTTTGAGGTTTTTTTCCATGTCTTGTCAACATTGTTCTTTTTTCCTACCGGTAGAAAGAGATGGTGATCTATAAATGAAAGTAGTAGGTCTACAGTGGATGCAATCTCATTGGTTCTCTACTCGGCCTTGAATCACCTGGACAATGGCAATACTTAAGTCAGGCTACTGTTTATTGATTACAGCTCAGTGTTCATCACAATCATACTCTCAGTTCTAAACAACAAGCTCCAAAACCTAGGCCTCTGTGCCTCCCTCTGCAATTAGATCTTTGACTTCTCCACTGGGAGCCCATAATCAGTGCAGATCAGAAATAACATCTCCTCACTGACAATCAACACTGGTCCACCACAAGGATGTGTGATTAGCCTATTGCTCTACTCTCTCTACACCCATAACTGTGTGGCTAGGCACAGTTCAAAAATCACCTATAAATTTGCTAATGACACAACTACTTGTATTGTTGATAGAATTTCAGGTGGTGATGAGAGGTGTACAGAAGCGAGATAGATCAGCTGATTGAGAGATATTGTAACAATCAGCTTGCACTCAATGTCAGTAAGACCAAGGAATTGGTTGTGGACTTTAGGAAGGAGAGTCGAGAGAACACACACCAGTCTTCATCAAGGGTTCAGAGTGGAAGCCTAATCTAATTAACTCAATAGCAAAACACATCTATGGAGAAGAATAAACAGTTGATGCTTCGAGACAAGCCCCTTCATTAGCACTGTAAGCTATTTCTTTGCCCATTCTCCTAACCTGTCCAAGTTCATCTGCAGACTCCCTGCTTCCTCATACTGCCTGCCCTTGCACTCTTTTAAGAGAAGATGTGTGCTTAAGCCTTTAAAATTACTCAATACTTTTTATTTTGAACAATTTTGTAACCAATAAGCTGTAGGCAAACTTCAATGGTTGTGTGTATCAAAGACCTTCCTTATCATTAAAAGTAAACAACATCCCTTGTCTGAAATGGGCCTCACTAGCTTTTAATACCATTTGGTCAGTGCCCCAGAGCACTTATACTGTGTACATTCCCACATTATTCTTGATTTTCCAAATAAATGGGATCAAGTCTCTTACACTGGATTCACCAGCTTGGTCAGACCACAGATAGCTAGCTAATTAGGAATACTTAAATTCCATATGTTTACAATGCATACTGTCTACAAATTGTATAGATTTTGGTATTTTTCTCCCTCAGAACATTACAAATGCCATGAGGTATGCATTTGAGATTTTAAGTTCAAAGGAAGATGGTGGTCGCATTCCTTACACCACGTTTAGATTCCTCTACAGTTACCTTGCCATGATAGATGGTGAAATTCATCGATCGCAGATTGAAAAGATGCTTAACAACATTGAACGGCAGGTGTAAGTATAATATGTTTTGAATTATCCGTATATATATTTTGTGTGATTCAGATGACTTACACAAGGAGATGGCCTTTAATCTTTGCAACACAGACAAAATGTTGGAGGAATTTAGCAGGCCAGGCAGCATCTATGGAAAAGGGTCAACAGTCGATATTTTGGGCTGAGACCCTTCATCAGGACTGGAAAGGAATGGAGAAGGACTCAGAATAAGAAGGTGGGAAGAGAGGAGGAAGATGGCAGATGATAGGTGAAACCGGGGGAGGAGGAGGGGGAGAAGTAAAGAGCTGGGAAGTTGATTGTGAAAGAGATAAAGGGCTGGAGAAGATGGGAATCTGTTAAGGGAGGATAGAAGACCATGGAAGGTAGGAAAGGGGAGGAACATCAGAGAAGGGATGATGGCAGGTAAGAAGTGGTGTGAGAGGAAAACAAGAATTGGGAATGGTGAAGGCGTGAAGGTTGGGCAATTACTGGAAGATTGAGATATCAATGCTCACACCATCTGGTTGGAGACCACCCAGAGAGATTATAAGGTGTTTCTCCTCCAACCTGAGTGTGGCCTCATCATGGCAGTAGAGGAGTCCATATACTGACATGTTGGAATGGGATTTAGAATTGAAATGGTTGGCCACCAGGAAATCCTGCTATTTGTGGCAGATGGAGTGAAGGGCAATGCTATGCCTCTACTGCCAATGCAGTCCTGTGCTCTGATGAGTTGATCTTTAAATAACTCCCATGTGGACTTACCCATTAACTGCCTCTCCCAATACCCGCCCCCCCCTCCATTTCTTGTCTAATAATGTCATAAGTTGCCCTCACCCAATTTAGTACTTCCCTATAAGGTTCAAATTTATCCTTATTTATAACTATCTTAAAACATAAGGACTTGTGATCACTACTCTCAAAATGCTCTTACTGAAAGGCCAGGTTTATTTCCCAAAACATGGTCCAATATGGTCCTTCCTCTAGTTGGATTATTCACATACTTTTTCAAGATACCCATTTGAATGCACTGAAGAAATTCTGCCCCATTTAAGCCTCTTCCACAAAAGAAATCCAAGTCAATATTGGAGAACTTAACCACTATATCAACCCTGTTGCTGTTTACATAATTTGTTTACACACCAGTTCTCCTATCTCCTGGTGGCTATTAGAAGGTATAGTATAACCCCATCAGAATGACTGAACCCTTTTTATTTTAAATCTCTACCCATATTGCTCGGAGGATCAGCCCCTCACCATGTCCTCTCTGAGGGCAGCTTGACATTCTCCCTGATTAGCAATGTAATGGAACTTCCTCAGGTGGAGTGATACATATATAGAACAAGCTGTCAGAGGAAGTGGTTGAACTCTATGACTCCTCCACCTCTTTTACCACCCCATCTCATTTGAAGTACTGAAACTTTGAGCTACCAATCATGTGTTTCACACGCAAAATTCCTTCAACACCACATCATAAACCCATATAATGATCCAGACTCATAAGTTCATCTGCCTTATCCACACTACTACTTGCATTAAAATAAACACACCAATCTATCAGTCCCAGTATGCTCATTAACATCCCCGTCTGTCCTTCCTTTTAGACTTGTCACAACACTCAGCTTCACCTCAACCCCTCTACCTGCTGCTATGATTCCCATCCCCTAACACTCTTGCTTAAACCCTCTTTAACAGCACTAGCAAGCCACTTGGGTACTAAACTAGATCTAGGACTATCCAGTTTAGTGTTGTAATAAAACTTTATTTCAGGAACCTGAGGAAACATTACATAGTAATTAAACAAAGAGCTTACCATTGATGCTGACCTCACCCTCATTTCCTCCATTTCCTTGACACCTGTGCTCAACCCATCTTCCTGCCATCTTAACAGAGATAGTTTCTCAACCTTACCTACCACCCCGTGAGGCTCTGCATCCAACATATCATTCTCCGCAACTTTCACCATCTCCAAAAAGATCATCCCAGTAAGCACATCTTTATCTCCCACCCACTCTCCATTTTCTACAGGGATCGCTCCCTCTGTGACTTACTTGTCCATTCGTCCCTCCCCACGAATCTCCCTCCCATTCACCTACTCCCTCACTTCCATTCAGGGCCCCAAACAGTCCTTCCAGATGAGGTGACACTTTACCTACAAATCTGCTGAGGTCTTCTATTGCATCTGGTGCTCCTGATGTGGCCTCCTCTACTTTGGTGAGACCCGGTGTAAATTGCTTGACATCTTTGTTGAGCATCTCCGCTCCATCTGACTAAAACAGAACTTCAGGGTGACTCCCCATTTTAATTCCAATTCCTATTCCCGTTCCGACATATTAGTCCATGGCCACCTCTTGTGCCACGACGAGGCTACCCTCAGGGTGGAGGAGCAACAGCTTATGTTCTGTCAGGATCGCCTCCAACCTGATGGATGCTGTCTGACCTGCTGAGTTCCTTCAACATTTTGTGTGTGATGCTTTGAATTTGATTCATTTGCAGAATTTTGTGTTTGCAATTAAACAAAGGTTTGGTTTCAATAGCGTAAAACAAGTCCCAACTATTTTTGATTCTGCATCTCTAATGCACAGATACTCACCCTGCTGGCTACAATTATGCCCTATCATCTGCCTGGCCTTCTTGTCAGTCTAACTGCATGCTAGTTTACCTTTTTACCATCTGTCCTATCCTGAGTCCCTTCTCTCTGGTTCCCACCCCCCTGACAAATTACTTTAAACTCTCCCCAACAGCTAACAAACCTGCCTGTGAGAATAATGGTTTCCCTTTGGTTCAGGTGCAACCCAACACTTCTGAACAGGTCATACCTCTTCCAGAAGAGATCCCAATGATCCATGAACCTGAAGCCCTGCCCCCCTGCACCAGCTTTTCAGTCACATTTGAATTTGTTTCTACCCTCACTGGTGTGTGGCATAGGTAGCAATCCAGAAATTACTACACTGGAGGTCCTGCTTCTCAGCTTCCTGCCTAGTTTTCTAAATTCTTTCTTTAGGACCTCATTGTTTTTCCTTCCTATGTTATTGGTACCAATATTTACAAGACATCTGGCTGCTCTCTCTCTCTCTCCAAAATGTTGTGGGCACGATCCAAGATGTTCCTGACCCTGGCACCTGGGAGGCAACATACCATTCGAGTGCCCCGGTCATGTCCACATAATTAACCTACCAACTTGTATGCCTTTGGAAAGTGGGAGGAAACAAGAGCACACAGAGGAAATCCACGCAGCTGTGGGAAGAACAGACAGACTCCTTTCAGACAGTCGGTGGAATTCAACATGAGTTACTAGTGCTGGAAAGCATTACGCTAACCATAATGCTACTGCGCTGCCCCATACAAAATGCTGAAGGAACTTGGCAAGTAATGCAACATCAATGCGAGACCCTTTCATCAGGACTGGAAAGTAAGGGAGCAGAAGCCCCAATAAGATGGTTTCAGAAGGAAGGGGGTATTCCCCTCCATAAATGCTGCCTCACTTGCTGAGTTCCTCCAGCATTTTATGTTTGTTTTGTTGCCCAGCTATTTTTAACATCATTAGTAAAGGTCTTTCTACCAGACTAACAAAAAATAATTAGAGGGTTGTTTTTAAAATAACCCTTCAGCAAGAAGATGAAAATAGATTAAACAGTCATCTCACATTGAAATGAACATTCAATTCAAACTCATCTATACCCACAAGATGGGTTTTGTTAAAATTACCTACAAGCTTATTGGTTTTAATTTTGACAGTAGAGCTGTCAGCATTTTCTGTCATCATATCATGAAAATGACAGAAGTTCCTAATGAAAGTGATGCATTACTAAATGTACAAAGGTGTTCTCAGTGAGTCTAATCTTTACCTGGCAAACTACAATTTGTAGCTGGATGCTTTTAAGAAATGAGTGATTAATGCTATAACTTCAGGCAGATACACATTGTTTGGTTCAAAAGAAAATCTCTAAAAGTACTATTGATGCACAAAAACAGCTTGAGTAATAGATGTGGTTTCTTGTTGACTGGGGAGCACCTGGAGGAAGCAGCATAGATAGTTTGGGAGCCTGAAAACTCTGTAATGGAATTGCTGAAAGATTTCCAATCCCTAACCTAGAGTAGAAGTCTAATTATTTTAATGCAGGATAAATTAATTGTTCAAAGACAGTTGGGTTTGGATATTGGCTGAAGGGATGAATTAATGAAAGATGAGGTGGGATCTCATTGAAACCTTTCCAATGTTGAAAAGCCTAGACAAAGTAAATGTGGAAAGGATGTTTCCCATGGTGGCAGAATCTAGGACAAGAGGGCACAGCCTCAGGATAGAGGAGTGCCCTTTCAAAACAGAGATGCGCAGAAATTTCTTTAGCCAAAGGGTGGTGAATTTGTGGAATTTGTTGCCATATGCAGCTGTGGAGGTCAGGTCATGGGGTGTATTTAAGGCAGAGAGTGATAGGTTCTTGATTGGACATGGCATCAAAGGTTACAGGGAGAAAGCCAGGAAATGGGTTTCAGGAGGAGATAAAAAAAAGGATCAGGTATGATTGAACGGCGTAGCATACTCGATGGACCAGATGGCCTATTCTGTTCCTATGTCTTATGGTCTAATCAGAAAATATCAACTGCTCCTCATAGCTGATAAGTACTGATGTAAGAACACTAACAGTTTTTCCAAACTTCATGTGTCTTGAGGTACCTGCACAGATTCAATGAATAAAATACCTTAAATATCACGCTTTTGTTCTTATTATAATGTATGAAAATGTATTTTTAGCTCTTTTCACTTTTTTGGCTAACTTTCGACCATTCTCTCTACTGAGGAAGGTTGGCTTGTCAGTAAGATTATTAAATTTAGAACAGTACAGCACAGTATGGGCCTTTGATTACGTTCACATTGCACTATCAACCCATCTGGTTCTTTGGGTAAAACTAAAGCTTATGTCTTCTAGGACAATGAAAGATTGAGTTCTTATTGTTGTGACATTTTCCCATTATAACTACTTATGCATGAACTTGATATTGCATTTCTCCTTGAAAATAAAGTGTGACTATTCTTTTCATTTTCAGTCTCAGTTTACTGGCATCCCATTATTTGAACTATTCACTGTTTATACATAAATAACTAATTTTATATTATTTTTAAGAATCCTTACACTTAACATTTGATGTCTTATCAAAGTTAAACTCCTTAAGGTAAGTGTTCCCAACCTATTTCATGCCATGGGCCCTTACCATTAACCAAGGGATCTGTGGACCCCAGGTCAGGACTCCCTGGTTTAAGCAAACATATTGAAGAAATAATGAAAACTTGCGCTCACAATGCATATTGAAAAGGGAATTATGGAGTAATGTGTACTGCCATATTGTTCTTATTTTTACTATATCTTTTTCCCGTGATCCACAGAGCTGAAAATGATGGACTTGTCAAAGTTAGTGATTTCATCAGCTGCTGACTGCATAAGTAATAAATCATCCAGGAACTTCAGAAAATTGAAGGTTACTGAATAGATTGAATTGATGTCATCTTTAGAAGCAACACTTCTTGGTAATGAAGTACTTCTTCAGTTGTGCTGCTTAAGCTTGCATACAACAATAAACCTCTTAACCTAGTGAGGTAATGCATTTACTGGAGCTTGTGTCTATGAGTCTATATATTGTGATTTTTGAAAAAGCGTTCCATTTCAAACGCTTGCATATTGAAAATTATAAACACAAGAAAATCTCCAGATACTAGAAATCGAAAGCAACACACATAAAATGCTGAAAGGACTCAGTAAGTCAGGTAGCATCTATGGAAATGGATAAGCAGTCATTTTAGGCCGATTCCCTTCTTCAGGACTGGAAAGGAAGGGGAAGATGGGAGAATAAAAAGGTGGGGGGATGAGAACACTTCTCCTGCAAATTTGCTGGGATCATCTATTGTGTCCAGTTACCCTGATATGGCCTGCTCTACATTGGTGAGACCAGTTGTAAATCGGGGGACAACTTCATTGAGCTCCTCCACTCCATCCGCCAAAAAGTGGAACTTTCTGGTGGCCAAACATTTTAATTCTGATTCCCATTCCTGTTCTGACATGTCGGTCCATGATAGATAGATAGATAGATAGATAGATAGATAGATAGATAGATAGATAGATAGATAGATAGATACTTTATTCATCCCCATGGGGAAATTCAACTTTTTTTCCAATGTCCCATACACTTGTTGTAGCAAAACTAATTACATACAATACTTAACTCAGTAAAAAATATGATATGCATCTAAATCACTATCTCAAAAAGCATTAATAATAGCTTTTAAAAAGTTCTTAAGTCCTGGCGGTTGAATTGTAAAGCCTAATGGCATTGGGGAGTATTGACCTCTTCATCCTGTCTGAGGAGCATTGCATCGATAGTAACCTGTCGCTGAAACTGCTTCTCTGTCTCTGGATGGTGCTATGTAGAGGATGTTCAGAGTTTTCCATAATTGACCGTAGCCTACTCAGCGCCCCTTATACCAATATGAGGCCACATGGTGGGAGGAGCAACACCTTATAATACAGTATGTCTGGACAGCTTCCAACCTGACATCGGCTGTTTATGCATTTTTATAGTTATTGAAAATTAACCTGGAACTGATTCTGATAATTAGTTATTTTTCACAAGGTACTATTGCAGCTTTAGACTCAAACAGAGTAGTGGAATGAACAACTGAAAAGTGCCCTTGTTCTCTCCCCCAAAAAGCTGCTCAGAAATTGATCATTCAACTCAGGGTCAGGAGGCCAGAACACTGTGAACTTCAGTGCCAGGGTCAGTGGGCCTTCTATTGACTCATCATCAGTCCCATTCTTTAAACTAATGAGCTGGCTGCAATTAGCAATTTGCCTTACTACAGACTGGAATCTCCTGGTATTTCTTCATGGGCCCATGAGGAAATGACTAACCATATTAGAGCCCTCCAAGAGTAGTAGCTTTCTGCTACTTCACCTTCAATGTATCCATAACAGTTGTTCTGATTTATGGGACCAAATGCTGATGCCTACCTTGCTGTAAAGCTCCATTGTTACAATGAGTCATCGAATCATGAGCAGCCTTCCATTTTGTGAACCATTTCTCCCTCATGATGTCCTTTCCAGGGCCTTGAACAAAAACAATCAGCAGCACTAGGTCCTCATGCACAAGAAATAGATGGGATAAAAAGGGTTGTAGGTTTTCTTTTACAGTAGCTTTGCTTTTTGAAAACACACCTGTTATTTTGTGCAGTATTAGAAATACCTCTGAGAAACTAATTCTTAACATTGATCGAGAATAATTTCACTGACTTGTGCACACAATTTTGTTTTCTTATTGACTGAAGAATAAAATAAACAGTACTCCATTGCCAAGATAATCCATTGATTTTGACACAATTTTAAGCTGCAGTTTTAAAATGTTTAGATATGAAAGTAACTCATAATAAAGACTAAGTGACCATAAACTTTAAAAACTCCATAAACACTTTGAAATTATGGTTTAACCCTAATCTAATCACAGGACAATTTACAATTACCAATTAACCAATAAAGACATACTTGTATGGTTAATTGGTCATTGTAAATTGTCCTGTGATTTGGATAGGATTAAACTGATAGGTTGCTCGGTAGGCCGGAAGGGCCTGTTCAGTGTTGTATCTCTAAATATATAAATAAATAATGAAGATCCCCTTTAGATGACGAGTAATGTTCTATATCAACCTACTGTTGGATCCTAATGTTGTATGGTGTAATTGGTTCTCGTCTTGTCCCAGTAGTGCTTGTTGCGACAGACTCCTAAATACTAATCACCCATAATTTCTAATGTATTTGCAATTTTATTCTAAAATTGGATTATAAGAAACATTATTATTTTCTCCTTCCATAATTTACCTACTTCTGAAGAAAAAAATTTAAAAAACATTTGAAATTAGGCTAAAGGTGATTAAACATCTTGAGATGAAGAAACAAATAGAGAAATTGATTGTGATACCAGAGAGAGTGCTTTATCAAAATAAAATTCCCTGAATAGTTCCATTACAACACAAAGCTAGGGCTTCTGAGGGCTTCTTAGCAAGGGGCATGCATGTGTTGGCTCCTTTTATTAAAAAAAATCTAAAATGGAATAAATGTTAATAGAATTTCATATTTTATAGCTACTAGAAAGTTACTAAATATAGCTACTAGAAAACATCCTAGTATCGAGCAATCATAATTCTTCAAGTAAGTGTCGTAATCCAATTCGGACATTACAAATCATAAATACTGCAGTGGTCTTTACAAGCCAGTACAAAAAAACGTCACTGGAAAACTGACCAATCTAGGCCATATCCTTGCTATTACCATCAGGCAGGAGGTACAGAGGCCTTAGGTCCCACACCACCAGTTTAATGAACAGTTTAATCTACAATCATCAGTCTCCCGAAGTGGCATAGCTAACTTCAATCACCACAACTCTGAACTGATTCTCCAACCTACAGACCTAATTTCAAGGACTCTTTACAACTCATATCTTAGTATTATATCTTTATTTGCACAATTTGATTTTTTTGGACATTGGCTGTATGTCAGTCTTTGTTTATCATAAATTCTGTTGTATTTCTTTATATTCCTGCAAATCTCTGCAAGGAAATTAATCTTAAGGTTAATTAACGGTAATGACTTTGCTGATTGGAAAATCTGTTCATTGCAGTGTTTCCAAATATCTGTACTTTTTCTTTTCATATTCCTTTCTTACTAATACATAGGTGACTGTGAAATACTTCCTGGAAGGTGAGAAACAAAATTGGGTCTTCAAAAAAAAACAAAAAACATAGGATGTAATGTGGAGTTTTGTAGTTTCTTATGTGCCATGTTGAAAGATAAATTCTTGTTCCTCAAGCTTAAGCTAAGCTTCATTGAAACAATGATGGAGATTTAAATGATGCAGATGGTTTAAAATAGGTACAGAGTGGGGAATTAAAGTGATAGGCAAGAGGAGATTCACATCACATTTGCAGACTGAATGTAAGTACTCTACAAACCAGTTTCCTCAATATAGTGTTATGAGGTTCAAATATACTATATCGTATTGAAAGAAAATCAAATCCCTGTTTCAGTGTAAAATGATGTCCAAAGACCTAGAAGGTGAATGAGAGGAAATAAAAGACCAAGGAATGAAAACTCCTGAACCAAAGACTACCAATAATCTAAAATTAAGTGAAAGATTAACTAAAGAAAATATGAAAAGTAAAAACAAGCAAGCCTAACTTGATTAATCTTTGAAAGAGTTGGTCAGCTTAACTCGTCAAATGGTCTCCTTCCACATTATACAATTGTATGATCAATAAATGCCACATCATCATTAAACTGAAGAAAAACAACTTCAATTCTCTTCAAAATTCAATGATCAGATCTTAATTAAAATCAATGATTGGAAACATGGGAAAAAGTGCTCAAAAATTACATATAATGAGTCACAAATACAATTATAAATCTTCAATTCATGAATATGAATCAGTTATTATCCCTTACAACTGATAATACATCATTATAAGTGCTGAATAACTCCAGTAACTCTAATGACAAATGAGAATATCAAGTGATGATTTTAAATAGCAATTATTTTATCTATGTACTTCAAATTCTCCTTAAAAATATCAAATGCCTGTGTTAATAAATCACATTTAAGTTGGGGTTTAATATCAATGTGAATGCTAAAAGGAGGACAATGAGGATGCCAACATATTCCCATATTCCATTGCTGGTATGTGTTCAATCTGGCAACTACAAATTATACCCTGTCTCCATCAAGTAAGGCTGCCCCTGGTAAACTTCAGGTAAACACCAAGGTACAGGTAAACTTCAAAACAAGTCCAATGAGTCAGCACAAACTTCTACAGGCTTCCCTGAATTCATGTTGGGAAGTCTGCCTGCTGATCCTATGTCAGTCTAAAACCAAAGTAAGCAAAACAATGTCTATGAATGGGAAGAATCAACTGCCATGATCAGGTAAGCAGATTTTTTAAATTATGATTAAAGTATTTTCAGTGTTTTGATGGTATTAAATGTAAAAAAAATAATTTTAGCAATATTTAATTACCTTAACAGGTTTAAGAGTACAATTACATTTGTATATGTCCAATGCATTGAGACAGCCCCAATCTTACACTCAGTCATACTAGAGTGCTGAGAGTTGGGTTCCTGGTGGAAGATGCAGAATGGACAAAAGACCGTGACCCAGGGGCAGGCAGACTGCAATTTTGAGAAACAAGAGATCTGCCTGTGTATTGTCTGGGAACTTTAACATTTAACATTTTTGTAAAGAACAAAATAATAATAATGTTCCCCAGTCTCTAAGACTATTATGAGCAAATAAAACTATCCATTAAAAAGGATCTAGGGTTTTCCCAGCGTATATGATGAATAAACTCTTCTTGGGCTTCTAGCAGGGTACAGGTATTGATTTTAATCAACGTTTCAATGGCAAATTCTGCCATCATCCCTGATGAAGACAGCAGAGTTTGTTATCAAAACATAGGTTAAAATCAATACCTGTACCCAGCTGGAAGCCATAGAAGAGTTTATTTGTCAAAACTATCTATATTCAGTAAGCGCATTCTTCCAAACGGAACTTCATGAATTTTTGCTTTAAATTGAGAAATCAAACACATTGGCATTAGCCAAACAGTCTCTACCCTAATATATGTTATTTGATGTTCATTATCTTGTCTTAAGTGTGATTCTCCCTTGATCATTGCAGTATTCACATGGTTTATATTGATCTCTGCAAGCTACAGAATCTAATTATGGCTTTGGGCCAAATGTACTACTATCCATCCAAAGTTTGATTCCTTTCAAGAAATGAGTTTTGCAAATTAATGGGTGTTGAAAATAGTCTGTCATGTTAATTTGCAAAGAAGCTTTTTTGATGGCTGGCTGACACTTAATTCCATAATTACAAAATAGACTAGGTGAGACATATTTTGTAACCAGCAATATGTGAAGAGCTATTACCCTAAGGTAATTTTATGTGCTATAAATGTCTAATGTTCTTTGTTGTTATAAATCTTAAAAAAAGGATTTTAGATTATCTCTGTCTCATTTTACGCCTTTGTCTGAGATATATTAAACTAGACCTGCCTTCCTACTACCATTGTCATATAAGCGGTATTTGATTGTCCCAAAGATCAATCATATGAACATTAAGAAGCTGAAAAGAGGTGTGTTAATTTTGACATTTTGAGAATAATAAAAATCATAAATAATACAAACATAATGATTATACTGAATCCTGTCCATTTATTTATGTAATATCAAATAAGTGTTTCTGTTAGTTTGCTAATCTTCTGGTTTACATGTAAAAAAATTAGAAAAACTGGAGCACGAGTAGTCCTTTTTGGCACTTTGAGCTTGCTCTGTTATTCAATATGATTGCTTCTGTTCATCCAAATATAAACATGTGAAAATCTGCAGATGTTGGAAATCCAAAGCAACACGCACAAAGTGCTGCAGGAACCCAGTAAGTCAGGCAACACCTAAGGAAATGAATAAACAGTCAATGTTTCGGACCCAGAACCTTCTTCAAGACTGAGAAGGAAGGGGGAGGTTGGTAGATACTCCAGCTTCTATCCCAATCACTTGATTCTTCAAGCTCTTCAAAATATATCCAACTATTTCTTGAGTATATTTAATAATTTGGTCATAACTGCATTCTATGGTTGAGAATTCCACAGGTTCCCCCCTCTCTAAGGAGTAACTTCTTCCTCTCAGTCTTATCCTGGTCCCGGATTGGGAGTATTCTTCCTGTATCTAATATGTTTAGAACTGTTAGAATTTTGCAGGTGAGATGCTGAGATCGTGCAGCATGAAGTAGCATATATAACAGTTACCCAAATGTTGAACAAATATACAGATTATTATTATTATTAAAATCAGAGAACATCTGTAGAAAGAAACTTTATGTTCATAGGTGAAGTTCATTAAGCACAGCCTTTAAGCCCTGATCCCTGAAATTAATTATTGTATTTTAAAAATTACATCACATAAATTGTCAAATTTAACCCATCCTCTTAAGGAAAAATTCTACAGGTACTTTAAATGGAATTGAATAAAATTCAAAGATTTTTATGTAAAGTTATTGATCTGAAATATTAACTTCACCTCTTACTAAACAAATATTGCAGGTTGACTTAATTTTCATTAAGGTCTGACCTGTTCTGGGCACAGCATATAGATACAATTATAAAGAAAGCACACGATCATCTGTACTTTCATAGGAGTTCAAGGAGGTTCAACTTGACATTGAACACTCTAACTGATATAGATGTACTGTTGAAAGTATTCTGTTGATTGCCTCATTGTCTGGTATGGTAATTCAAATTAGCAGGAATGCAAAGAAGCTGCAGAGAATAGTGGACTCTTCCCAACACATCCCTCTCAATCGTAGACAGTATCTACAGGAGAGATGCTATCTTAAGACAACATTTATTATTAAAGATTTCTAGCATTAAGGCCATGTTATTTTTCGGTAGACATCATCAGGCAGGAAGTGCAGAAGCCTCAAGTCCCACCCCACCAGGTTCAAGAAGAGTTTTTCCCTTCAATATCCAGTCTTGAAACGATCGGGCAACACCCTAATCACTAGAGAAATACTATAATCACTTGGACCATCTTGCACTGAAATTGACTTTTTTTTTGTTCTAATTGTGTTTTCGTGTATAAATCAAGTATAATTTATAATTTATGATTTTTATGATTGCTGCATATATGATAAAATCTAAAATGCACTCTTTCCAGCTTAATGATGTCCTTCCTATAACAGGGTAACCAAAGTTGTACACATTAACACAGGTACAGTCTCACGAATGTATTGTACAATTACAGCATAATGTCCCAACTCTTATACTCATTGCCCTAACTGATGTAGGCCAGCATGCCAAAGGTCTTCTTTACCATCTTGTTTACCTATGCTGCCACTTTCTTTGGTCCCTGGGTTTTACAATATTCCCCTGGGCCTTACCATTTACTGTGAATGTCCTGCTCTGGCTGGACTTCCTAAAATACAACACTTCACAAATCTCTGAATTCAATGCTATTTGCCATTCCTCAGTCCACTTACCTAGCTGATCAAGATCCCTATGTAATTTTTGATAACATTAGAAACATAGAAACATAAAAAACCTACAGCACAATACAGGCCCTTTGGCCCACAAAGTTGTGCTGAACATGTCCCTACCATAGAAATTACTAGGCTTATCTATAGCCCTCTATTTTCCTAAGCTCCATGTACCTATCCAAAAGTCTCTTAAAAGACCCTGTCGTATCCACCTCCACCACCGTTGCCGGCATCCCATTCCACACACTGACCATTCTCTGAGTAAAAAACTTATCCCTGACATCTCCTCTGTACCTACTCCCCAGCACCTTAAACCTGTGTCCTCTTGTGGCAACTGTTTCAGCCCTGGGAAAAAGCCTCTGACTATCCACATGATCAATGCCTCTCATCATCTTATACACCTCTAACAGGTCACCTCTCATCCTCTGTCGCTCCAAGGAGAAAAGGCTGAGTTCACTCAAGCTATTCTCATAAGGCATGCTCCCCAATCCAGGCAACATCCTTGTAAATCTCCTCTACACCTTTCGATGGCTTCCACATCCTTCCTGTAGTGAGGTGACCGGAACTGAGCACAATACTCCAAGTGGGGTCTGACCAGGGTCCCATATAGCTGAAACATTACCTCTCAGCTCCTAAATTCAGTTCCACAATTGATGAAGGCCAATACACCGTATGCCTTCTTAACCACAGAGTCAACCTGCACAGCTGCTTTGAGCATCCTATGGACTTGGACCCCAAGATCTCTCTGCCAAGATTCTTATCATTAATACTATATTCTGCCATCATATTTGACCTACCAAAATGAACCACTTAACACTTATTTGGGTTGAACTCCATATGCCACTTCTCAGTCCAATTTTGCATCCTATCAATGCCCTGCTGTAACCTCTGACAGCCCTCCACACTGTCCACAACACCTCCAACCTTTGTGTCATCAGCAAACTTACTAACCCATCCCTCCACTTCCTCATCCAGGTCATTTATAAAAATAACAAAGAGTAAGGGTCCCAGAACAGATCCCTGAGGCACTCCACTAGTGACCAACCTCCAAGCAGAATATGACCCATCCACAAACACTCTTTGCTTTCTGTGGGCAAGCCAGTTCTGGATCCACAAAGCAATGTCCCCCTGGATCCCATGCCTCCTTACTTTCTCAATAAGCCTTGCATGGGGTACCTTATCAAATGCTTTGCTGAAATCCATATACAGTACATCTACTGCTCTTCATCAATGTGTTAGTCACATCCTCAAAAAATTCAATCAGGCTCTTAAGGCACGACATGCCCTTGACAAAGCCATGCTGACTATTCCTAATCATATTATACCTCTCCAAATATTCATAAATCCTGCCTCTCAGGATCTTCTCCATCAACTTACCAACCATTGAGGTAAAAATCACTGGTCTATAATTTCCTGGGCTATCCCTACTCCCTTTCTTGAATAAAGGAACAACATTCGGAACCCTCCAATCCTCCGGAACCTCTCCTGTCCCCATTAATGACACAAAGATCATTGCCAGAGGCTCAGCAATCTCCTCCCTTGCCTCCCACAGTAGCCTGGGGTACATCTCGTCCGGTCCCAGTGACTTATCCAACTTGACGCTTTCCAAAAGCTCTGGCACATCCTCTTTCTTAATATCTACATGCTTAAGCTTTTCAGTTTGTTGCAAATCATCACCACAATCACCAAGATCCTTTTCCATACTGAATACTGAAGTAAAGTATTCATTAAGTATCTCTGCTATTTCCTCCAGTTCCATACACACTTTCCCACTGTCACACTTGATAGGTCCTATTCTTTCACGTCTTATCCTCTTGCTCTGCACATACTTGTAGAATGCCTTGAGGTTTTCCTTAATCCTGCCCGCCAAGGCCTTCTCATGGCCCCTTCTGTCTCTCCTAATTTCCTTCTTAAGCTCCTTCCTATTAGCCTTATAATCTTCTAGATCTCTAACATTACCTAACTCTCTGAACCTATTGTAAGCTTTTCTTTTCTTCTTGACTGGAGTTATTACAGCCTTTGTACACCACGGTTCCTGTACCCTACCATAACTTCCCTGTCTCATTGGAACGTATTTATGCAGAACTCCACACAAATATCCCCTGAACATTTGCCACATTTATTCTGTACTTTTCCCTGAGAACATCTGTTTCCAATTTAAGCTTCCAATTTTCTGCCTGATAACCTCATAATTCCCCTTACTCCAATTAAATGCTTTTCTAACTTGTCTGTTCCTATCTCTCTCCACTGCTATTGTAAAGGAGATAGAACTATGATCACTATCTCCAAAATGCTCTCCCACTGAGAGATCAGACACCTGACCAGGTTCATTTCCCAAAACCAAATTAATTACAGTCTCTTCTCTTGTAGGCTTATCTACATATTGTGTCAAACTTTCCTGAACACACCTAACAAACTCCACCCCATCTAAACCCCTTGCTCTAGGGAGATGCCAATCGATATTTGGGAAATTAAAATCTCCCATCACGACAACTCTGTTATTATTACAGCTTTCCAGGATCTATTTCCCTATCTGCCCCTCGGTATCCCTGTTACTATTGGGCGGCCTATAAAAAAATCCAATAAAGTTATTGACCCCTTCGTATTCCTAACCTCCACCCACAGAGACTCCGTAGACAATCCTTCCATGACGTCCACCTTTTCTGCAGCCGTGACTCTATCTCTGATCAATGGTGCCACGCCCCCACTTCTTTTGCCTCCCTCCCTGTCCTTTCTGAAACATCTAAACCCCGGCACTTGAAGTAACCATTCCTGTCCCTTAGCCATCCAAGTCTCTTTAATGGCCAGCACATCATACCTCCAAGTACTGATCCACGTTCTAAGCTCATCCGCTTTGTTCACAACACTCCTTGCGATAAAATAGATGCATCTCAAACCTTCAGTCTGAGCGCATCCCTTCTCTATCACCTGCCTATCCTTCCTCTCGCACTGTCTACAAGCTTTCTCTATTTGTGAGCCAACCTCCTCTTCCCCAGTCTCTTCAGTTCAGTTCCCAACCTCCAACAGTTCTAATTTAAACTCTCCCCAGTAACCTTAGCAAAGCTCTCCATCAGGATATTGATCCCCCTGGGATTCAAGTACAACCTGTACTTTTTGTACAGGTCACACCTGCCCAAAAAGAGGTCCCAATGATCCAGAAGTCTGAATCCCTGCCCCCAGCTCCAATCCCTCAGCCACACATTTATCCTCCACCTCATTCTATTCCTATTCTCATTGTGGCATGGCACAGGCAGTAATCCTGAGATTACTACCTTTGCGGTCCTGCTTCTCAACTTCCTTCCTAACTCCCTGTAGTCTTTTTTTCAGGACCTCTTCCCTTTTCCTACCTATGTCATTGGTACTAATATGTACCATGACCTCTGGCTGTTCTCTCTCCCACTGCAGGATATCTTGGACGCGATCTGAAACATCTCAGACCCTGGCACCTGGGAGGCAAACTGCCATCCGAGTTTCTTTCCTGCATCCACAGAATTGCTTGTCTGACCCCCTAACTATAGAGTCCCTTATCACTACTGCCTTCCTCTTCCTTTTCCTACCCTTCTGAGCCACAGGGCCAGACTCTATGCCAGAGGTACGGCCACTGTCTATGAAATCACCTACTTCAGTATCACCTGCAAATTTACCAATTATCCATTGTATATTTTGATCCAATTGTTTATATAAATGATGAACAACAATGAGCCTAACACTGATCGCTGTGTCACACCACCAGTCACAGGTCTCCAGTCCAATACACAACGTAACACTATTACCCTCTGTGACATACCATCGAGCAAATTGTGTATCGAAGTAGCTAGCTCTCCATAGATCCCATGCAATCTAACATTTCAAACTAGACTACTCATAGGACCTTGTCAAAGTTCTTGTTCAAGACTATAAAGATAACATTCACTGCCCAGTCTTCATCACTCCTCAGTTACCTCTTTAAAAAATAACAGATTCAAGAGACAAGATTTCCCATGGGCAAAGCTTTGCTGACAATCCCTAATCAGTTTTTGTCTATCCAATTGTTGGTAAATCCTGTCCTTCAGAATCCCCTCCAGTAACTTACCCACCACTTGTGCAGGCTCACTGACTTACTGTTTCTTGGCTTTACTTTGTGGCCCATCTTAAGTAACAATAAAGCATTAGTTTCCCACTAGTCTTCCAGAACTTCATCTGTGGCTAAAGATGATACAAACATATATGCAAGGGCCTCCCTAATTTCTACCTTAGGATCCACAAGATCCAAAGATGTACTTGGTTGGACCTTGGGGATTTATACACTTTAATGGGCTCTAAGACTGCCAAAACTTCCTCTTTGGTAATTCATATGTTCAATGATGTCACACCCCATTTTCCTCATTTCCTTTGCCTCTTTGATCTGCTCCATATTAAAAACTGATGAGAAATATTCATTAAAAAATCTCAACCATCTCCTGTAGCTGTGTTGATCTTTAAAATTACCTATTGTTTTCACAGCCACCATTTTTCTCAGAATCAGGTTTATTAACACCGGCGTGTGTCGTGAAATTTATTTTACCCTGAATGTACAGTAGCTGTGAAATCTTAGAATTTTCCTTTAGCTTACCTGCCAAATACTATACTGCCCGTACTTATCAAGGGATTCATTTGATCCTGACTGCACTAAACTGAGCTATGCACCCTCTTTTACCTGACCACACTGTCAAAATCTCTTGTCTTCTTGGATTCTCTAAATTTATCAGCCTTGCCCTTCAACCTAACAGGAACATGCTGAACATTAACGCTTTATATCACATTTTTAAAAACCTCTTGCTTGCCAGATATAAGAGAAAATCTGCAAATGCTGGAAAGCCCGAAATGTCGACTGTACTTTTTTCTATAGATGCTGCCTGGCCTGTTGAGTTCCACTTGCCAGATATCCCTTTATCTACAAACAGCCTCAGCCAATTGACCGCTACAAGTTCCTGCCAAACATCTCCAAAATTTTTCATGTATCAGTTTAGGGTACTAACTTGTGGACCAGTCCTATTTTTCCCTGTGTGGCATCCTTTATGGAAGACTGGCAGTTGCCCATGCTGCTAGTCTCCCCTCTCCACGCCACTGATGTTGTCCAAGGGAAGGGCAAGGGCCGATACAGCTTGGCACCAGTGTCATTGCAGGAGTTGCAAGAACGAGGTTGAAGACAACGTCGGACTGCCTTAGGGACTCAGCTCCGGATTTGTCCTCAGGGTTTACTCCCAGAGCCTTTCCCATGAGTGGGTATGGACGCAAGGCGGTGGAAATTTGAAATCAGAGTTTCCCTCTCTTAGATGGACTGCCTTCCCAGGCTGGTGAGCTCCATCTACCCGAAGCACTGGTTTTAAGGCGCCAGGACCCACTTTCGCCCCTTCTCCTGTCAGTAGAAACAGTTCCACCGGGCTTAGAAGCTAAGCCACACGAGAAGGCCAGGAGTTGGACTTAGTTGTCAGAGGCTATTTGAGGTGTGTGCTGTGAGAAGCACTTTTCAGTAGTGGGAGCTTGTCCCCACTACCACTACTCAGCTTGACAACCTTGGAACCTATTTTTCTCTATAACTATTTAAAATCTAATACAATTATAGTACTGGTCCCAAAGTGCTTCCATTCTGACACTTCAGTCATTTGATCTACCTCATTCCCTAAGAGGACTAGCGAAGCACCTTCTCTCGTAAGGCTTTCTATATACATATTTATTAAAGAAGCTTTTTGTTTGGATGTATTTAACAACTTCCACCCTGTTTGCTCTTTGCACAGCAGGTGACTCAGTCATATTAGGGAAGTTAAAATCTCCCATTAATACTACCCTCTTATCCTTACAGCAATCTGCAATCTTATTACACGTCTGCTCCTCTAATTAGAATGTTAGAAAGTTTTTAAAAGAACAGGCCATTTGGCCTAACAAAGCTTGCCAACTTCCTATTCACATAGTGTGTTGAAATATCTATTGTAGTCGCGCGCAATGCGCTACTAAAGAAATACACGGAGGCAGAGAGAGCTGAACTCAGAATGCCTTTACTGATTCAAAATCGTGGGCTTAAATCTCCCCTCCCATGGGCCCCTGTGACCCGCAGGGCGAATGTGACGTTAGACTGTCCCAGGAAGGCCGCCCTGAGTGGGTAGTTCCAAACGTCTGCCACATGTCTGCCCGTGGCTCCCGATGGCGGTTTGAGTCCTGCGTGTGCAGGCCGCCACACCCCCCCCCCCCCCCCAGAAACGTCCATCGGGGCCGCAGTCTGTGTGGCTTGCTTGGGTGGCCGGCCTCGCCGGCGTGGTGCAGGTAACCTCACTGGTTGCTCAATGTCCAAGTGCGCTGGTTTGAGGCGATCCACTGTAAAAGTCTCTTCCCGGCCACCCACTTCCACGACACACATGGTTTCGTTGTGCCGGATCACCTTGAAGGGTCCTTCATACGGCCGCTGTAGAGGTGACCTGTGCATGCCCCTGCGAATAAAAACATACTCACAGTCTCGGAGGTCTTTAGGGGTGAAGGATGGCGTGGGACCATGCCTGGAGGTCGGGAACGGTGCCAGGGTCCCTACCTTGTCCCGCAGCCTTGTTAGCACCGCTGCTGGAGTTTCTTTTGAACCTCAGGCACGAACTTGCCTGGGACCGCCGTAGACCAATTCCGCCGAGGAGGTGTCCAGGTCCTCCTTGGGGGCTGTGCGGATGCCCAGTAGGACCCAGGGAAGCTCATCTGTCCAGTTGGGGCCCCTAAGGCATGCCATCAGGGCCGACTTGAGATGCCAGTGGAATCGCTCTACCAAACCATTGGACTGGGGATGGTACGCTGTGGTGTGATGCAGCTGGGTGCCCAGGAGCTGTGCCAGTGTTGTCCACAAACCAGACGTGAACTGTGCCCCTCTGTCGGAGGTGATGTCTGTTGGGAGGCCGAACCTGGCGATCCAGTTTGCAATGAGCGTCCTGTCGCAGGTCTCAGTGGACGTGTCTGCAAGCAGTATGGCTCCCGGCCATCTGGTAAACCTGTCTACCATGGTAAAGATATACCTGGCGCCCTGGGAGACTGACACATCGCACAGGAGTCGATCCACTGCCGGGCCGATGGAGATGTCCTCCAACTGGAGCCCTGAAAAGGTGGTGCGGTAAGCCAGGATCTCGGTGTCCGACCGTTGTGCTTCCGCCGGTGCTGCGTAGTCTATTCCTGGGGACGATATGCCTACTGAGTGGAGGCAGGGGTGAGACAGTGTGCCGGCGACAACGTTGTTCTTCCCAGAGATGTGGCAGACACCCGTGGTGAATTCTGAAATAAAGGACAGGTGCCTCTGCTGCCGAGCCGACCATGGGTCCGATACCTTGGCCAGTGCGAAAGTAAGGGGCTTGTGGTCCATATACACAATGAACTCCCTTCCCTCAAGGACAGCCAGGTAGAGCGCTAGCAACTCTCTGTCAAAAGTGCTGTACTTCACCTCTGGTGGCCAAAGGTACCAGCTGAAGAAAGACTGGTCACCACTGGTGACCACTGGTCCTTGACGAGCTGCTCCAGGACTCCACTGACTGTAATGTCGGAAGCGTCGACTGTGAGTGCCGTGGGTACATTGACTCTCGGGTGCACTAGGAGGGCCACCTTTGCCAGCGCCTCCTTGGCCTGGTCGATCGCCTCCGTGGACTCCGTGTCCCATGTCACTTCTTTGGCCTTGCCGGCCATCAGGCTGAACAAGGGTCTCATGATGCGTGCCGCCGCCAGCACGAACGGATGATAAAAATTGACCATCCCTACAAACTCCTGCAGGCCCTTGACCGTGCTGGGCTTGGGGAACTGGCAGATGGCCTGGACCTTGTCCGGTAGGGGAACTGTGCCATGTCGGTTGACTCTGTGGCCCAAGAAGTCGATTTCCGTCAGCCCGAACTGGCACTTCACCGGATTGATTGCCAGTCCGTGGTCGCTCAGGCATTGGCAGAGCTGGCACAAATGTGCCACGTGCTCTTGGTGCGAACTACTGGCCACCAGGATATCGTCCAAGTAAATGAAAATGAAATCCATGCTGCGTCCCACCGAGTCCATGAGCCTTTGGAAAGTTTGGGCTGCATTCTTGAGACCGAAAGGCATCCTCAGGAATTCGAACAAGCTGAACGAGGTGATGAGGGCTGTCTTGATGCACTGGGATCTGATGGTATCCGCTGACCAGGTCGATTTTCGAGAAGATGGTTGCTCCGTGCAGGTTCGCTGTGAAGTCCTGGATTTAGGTATCGGTCAGCGGTTGTGGCATCGTTGAGCCTTCTGTAGTCTCCGCAGGGCCTCCATCCTCCTGCGGACTTGGGCACCATGTGCAGCGGGGATGCCCAAGGGCTGTCTGAGCGGTGTACGATTCCCATCTTTTCCATCTTACGGAACTCCTCCTTGGTGAGGCGGAGCTTGTCGGGTGGGAGCCTGCAAGCTCGGGCATGCAGCGGTGGTCCTTGCGTGGGGATGTAGTGCTGCACGCCATGCTTGGGGTCGGCTGTGGAGAACTGCGGGGTGACTCTGGAGGGGAATTCTGCCAACACCCTGGCGAATTCGTTACCTGAGAGAGTCACGGAATCCAGGTGGAGGGCCGGTAGCTTGACTTCTCCGTGCTGGAAAGTCTGGAATGTCTCATCGTGGACCAAATGCCGGCCTTTTAGGTCGACCAGGAGGCAGCTGGCTCGTAGGAAATCTGCCCCTAGTAGTGGCTGTGACACCGCTGCCAACGTGAAAGTCCAAGTGAAATGGCTGGACCCAAAATGCAGTGAGATAGTTTGCAGGCCATACGTCCGAATACTGGTGCCATTTGCAGCGGTGAGTTTGGGGCCTGGGACTGCATTACGAGTGTCCATGTTCGGGGGGGGGGAAGTACGCTGACTTCGACCCCGATGTCTACCAGGAAGCACCGCCTGGAGTGTCAGTCCCAGAGGTACAGGAGGCTGTCTCGGTGGCCAGACGTTGTAGCCATTAGCGACGGCTGGCCCTGACATTTCCCAGAAAAGCACATGGTGGACAGCAGCGGTGCACGCCTGAACCCCATCTTTGGTGATAGAAACACCATTGTTCCGAACTTTCGTCTTTTTCCGCCATGGGTCTCGACGGCTTCAGTTGCAGGGCCTGGACTTTGGGGCACGCGATTGTGGCTAAGCCAATGGAGGCTGCTCCATGTTGTTTTCTCTGCCAAAGGACGTCTACTTTAGCCGCAACCCTGCGTGGGTCGCTGAAATCCTCACTCACGAGGAGGAGGCGAATGTCCTTTGGCATTTGCTCGAGGAACAACTGTTCAAATAAAAGACTCGGCTTATGACCATCCATGAGCGCCAGCATATCATTCATGAGCTCAGTTGGCGTGCGGTCGCCCAGGCCGTCCATGTGTGGGAGCTGCACGGCCCATTCGTGGTGGGAGAGTCCGAAGGTACGGATCAGGAGCGTCTTCTTAGTGTACCTGTCCTCCGTTGGTGGCTGGCATAGGAAGTCGATGATCCAGCCTGCCGTCTCCTGATCAAGCGTGCTGACCACGTAGTAGTACCGCGTGGCATCAGCTGTAATGTCTCTGATATTGAACTGGGCCTCAGCCTGCTCGAACCAAACGTGGGGCTGAGTGGCGCAGAAAATCAGGAGCTTCAGAGAGACCATGCTGTGCGAGTTGCTCAAACTCTTGACTGGTCACTGAGTTGCCGACTCCAAATGCCGTCTGGAACGTCGGGGTCACCAATGTAGTTACACGCAACGCGCTACTAAAGAACCACACGGAGGTAGAGAGAGTCTCTAAGGTACTGCTCTCAACCACACAACTAGGTAGTTTGTTCCATGTGTCCACAACTCACTGCAAAAAGAAATGCTTCTAGATATTACTCTGAAGCCTCCTTTTAACCAGTCTCCACCTATGGCCCCGTGTCCTTGTTGATGGATTAATTTCAAAGTAACAGCTGGCATTCACCTTACTTATACCCTTAATGATTTTGAACACTGCTATCATGTCTCTTCTCATTTTATGTCTATTTAGGCTAAAAAGATTTAATTCTTTCAATCTTTTTTCATAGCTCATACCCTGCAAACCTGGAGTGAATCTAGTCACCCTTCTCTGAACTCTCTCCACTGTCTTCACATCCTTGACAAAGTATCAAGACCAAAATTGTACACAGTATTCAAGGTGTGGCCTCACAAGCACATTATACAGCTTAAGGAGAACATCTTTAGACTTGATCTCCACTGAACACATTATATTAGCCTTCCGAATTGTTTTCGTGCATTGTCTAGATGTCGATAGTGACGAGTCTACCAGGATGCTCAAATCCTTCTCATACAGTGCACCTCTAACTCAAGACACCCCATTGTAAATTTTTATCCAATATTTCGACTTCCTACATGTAATATTTCACATTTACTTACATTAAATTTCATCTGCCATTTATCTGCCCCATCTGGCTTTTATTTAGATCTATCTGCAATGATTCTGCTGCCTGAATATCATTCCCCTTAATTTGGTGTCATTGGCAAACGTTGCTAGTTTATTGTAATGTGATTACTTTACTTTATAGTCACCAAACAATTGATACTGGAGCGTACAATCATCACAGCGATATTTGATTCTGCGCTTCGCACTCCCTGGAGTACAAATTGAAGGAAATATAATAAAAAACATTTAAATTATCAATCATAATTACAAAATAGAAAAGGGAAACTAAGGTAGTGCAATAAGAAACCGAGAGACAAGTCCAGATATTTGGAAGATACAGCCCAGATCTGGGTCAGGATCCATTCAGCAGTCTTATCACAGTTGGAAAGAAGCTGTTCCCAAATCTGGCCGTACGAATCTTCAAGCTCCTGAACCTGCTCTCGGAGGGAAGAGGGACAAAAAGTGTGTTGGCTGGGTGGGTCGTGTCCTTGATTAGCCTGGCAGCACTGCTCCGACAGATTGCAGTGTAAAGTGAGTCCAAGGATGGAAGATTGGTTTGTGTGATGTGCTGAGCTATGTTCACGATCTTCTGCAGCTTCTCCCGGTCTTGGACAGGACAACTTCCATACCAGGTTGTGATGCACCCTAGAAGAATGCTTTCCACGGTGCATCTATAAAAATTAGTGAGGGTTTTAGGGGACAGGCCAAATTTCTTCAGCTTTCTCAGGAAGTTAAGGCACTGGTGGGCCTTCTTGGCAATGGACTCTGCTTGGATAGACCAAGTCAGGTCATTTGTGATATTCACCCCGAGGAACTTAAGGCTTTTGACCTGTTCCACCTGCACACCACCGACGTAGATGGGGTCGTGCTTTCCGCTACTCCTTCTGAAGTCATCAACCAATTCCTTCGTCTTGCTGATGTTGAGGGGTAGATTATTGTCTTTGCACCATGCCACTAGGTTCAAATTATTAATGTAAATTAGAAACAGCAGCAGCCCCAAAACTGATCCTTGTGTAACCCCATTTTTAACATTAACTAGGTGTGAAAATTATCCTCTCACCATAACTCATTTTCAGATTTTGAGCCAATTTTGCACCCATTTGCACACCTTACCCTGAATCACTACCTCCTGTAATTTGATTATTAACCTCTTGTGAGAGTCCAAGTAAATGATATCAACCACTCTATTATTATAATTTTTATTTGCTTCTTACTGTAGCTTCTTTCGATCCTGTGCAGTAGTGACACCCCCCCCCCCCCCCACCCAATACCAGACAGAGATACTGCCTGTCAGAATACTCTCCATGGTACATCTGTAGAGGTTTTCGAGTGTTTTAGGTGTTCCGTACCCCGTAACTGGGTCACTTACCAGCAAAGATAGAGAGGTCCGCTGAAGTCTGACGGTACCATTTTTAACAGTATTTATTGATAAAAAAATACACAAAAATAATATCAATGCAAACATACAGATAATACACGTCGTCAATACTAAATCTAAAAGCGCGGGTATAATAATAATCAATAAGAAATAGCTCTATCGTTGTCTAGAGGATAATGTATTGTCCGATGGAAATATAAAAGTCACTTTAGTTCATTCAGGCTGCAGCCTTTGGTTGGAGTCAAGAGAGAGAGATTTTGGAACTTGCCAGAGTTTTTCCTTTTTATGATGTCGATCCTTCGAAATGTCGTTGGTGTCCTTTTCCTAGTAGCTAAGCCGTCTTCCGTGGTCAGTCCCGCCAATCCCAGGCAACGGGAAAGGACGCACATGGGCCCCACCGGCTGTCGCTACTAAATGCTGTCACGGGATTTCTAGCGTTTCTCCTGGTGCTTCTAAAGGGGTTGTTCCCCAGACCCTGTTTTATCCTTACTCACGGGGTCTCAGATGTCAATCAGGTTGGGATGGTGCCATCCCTCAACCCAGCCTACTTTGGTCATTCCGCGAGGGCTTCAATGAATAGCACAGTACTCAATACACAATTCCGTCTCCAAGAGACAATGGCCGGTATCCGTGGCTTTGTCTCGCTAAGGGCAGGACACATATTCCAAACCCATGAGGATTCTCTCTCCTTTCCTGGGTCCCCAGACCTGAATTAATAGCGATCTTGTGATTCTCAAAAAGGAGGGGGCTACTTTGTACCCTTCGGCCCCTCAGAGTTGGGGCACAGGTGTAACATAGGTGACAAACAAAATCTCCTCAAACTCCTAATAAAGTATAGCTGCTGTCTTGCTTTCTTTATAGCTGCATCGATATGTTGGAACCAGGTTAGATCCTCACAGATCTTGAGATCCAGAAACTTGAAATCGTTTACTCTCTCCACTTCTAATCACCAAACCAATCCACCTCCTAAATTCATCTACCTCATCTTTTAGGCCTCATATTTAAATAAATGCAATTTAAACCATTGGTCAAGATATCTGCAATTCAAAAAGAAACAAATATCAATGGCTAGAACTTACCACCTACTGCCGAAATACGTCTACAGTTGATGCCATATCCCTGTCTCTACACTCATCTCTGGAGCATCTGGACAAGAGACACTGATATTAGGCTATTGTTCATTAATTACATCTCCACCTTCAATGGCATAATTCCAAATAAACTCATCTCCAAACTCCTAGAACTTAGAATCAACACCTCACTTTGCAACTGTATCCTTGACTTTCTGATCAACAGTTCACAATCACATCTGCACTCTGTTATTGCTTTAACTTGTACTATCTCAATATACTGTTATAATGAATAGATATGCAAGACAAAATTTTCACTTTAGCTCAATACACATAACAATAATAAATCAATTTACCCCATTAATGGAATATGATCATTTAAACATTTGATAAATTACAGAGCAGAATGAAGTACCGTAGATTTCGCACTACAGAGCACACCTGATTAAAAGCCGCTGGCTCTAATTTTAGAAAGAAAATCAATTTTGTACTTGTACAAGCCGCACCGGATTTTAGGCCGCACCGGATTTTAGGCTGCAGGTGTCCCACGTTGTAATATGAGATATTTACACAGAAAGATATTACACGTGAGGATTTTTTAACTTTTAATTAAATCCATATGGTAACATAAACAAATACATATTGCAAATGCTTTTTTTCGAACCGTGCCTGTAACGCGGCTACTTTTAAATATACATACGTATCGGTAACACACAAATTACGTTGCGTATACTTTTTTACTGAACAACATTCCAATATCTCCTAATGACTGGTAAAAAATATATATACTGCAGCCTACCAGGAAAAGTTATTGATCGCCTTTAACTTAAAAGCAGCGTTTTTGCTCGGCTAATGTGCTCCCCCCCACCTTCCCGTTTATCGCAAACCGGTATTTCCCACAAGACGCGGCGAAATCGGATGTGACGTCATAGCATCCCGGGATGTAGTACAGAAAACAAATATAGTTAAAACACTTCTAACTTTAACTAGAAAATACTAACAAATGAATTACTAAGCGAAAATATTATAAACTAAATAACTGCCATAAAGGCAGCACAATGCTTTTCTTCGAGTGTTTTCCATGTTGATGAGGGTGAGTACAAATGACTGATTTACAATAATTTAATTGTGAAAGTGCGCTTGATTTATCGTACAATTTCATTGGACCTCTGTGAACTACTCATCAATTTTATTGGTCTACTGTTACGAGGCAAAATGTTTTTGGCGGCATGAAAAAAAATCATGCATTAGCCGCACCGTAGTAAAGGCCGCAGTGTTCAAAGCTGTTCAAAATGTGGGAAAAAAGTAGCGGCTTATAATCCGACATCTACGGTATTACAGTTACAGAGAAAGTGCAGTGCAAAGAGACAATAAAGTGCAAGATCATAACTGGGTAGATTTTGATGTCAAGAGTCCATCTTATAACAGGAAACTCATACAGTATGTGGAAGGAACTCAGCAGATCAAGCAGTATCTATGGAAATGAATAAACGTTCCACATTTCAGGCTAAGACCCTTCTTCAGGACTGGAAAGGAAGGGGAAAGACACCAGAATAAAAAGGTTGGGGGAGGGGAAGAAGGACGAGCTAGAAGGTGATAGATGAAGCCAGGTAGGTAGGAATGATAAAGAAGAGAAATCTGATAGGAGAGGAGAGTGGACCATAGGAAAAAAATGAGATGGGGACCCCAGGGGGAGGGAATAGGCAAGTGAGAAGAGATAAGAATGGAGAATAGAAGGAAAGGGGAGGGTGAAGGAATTTCTTTAAATGGCAGAAGAAATCAATATTTATGCCATCAGTTCAGAAGCTACCAGATGGAATATAAGGTGTCACTCCTCCACCCTGAGAGTGGTGTCATCTTGGCATAAGAGGAGGCTTTGGACCGGCATGTTGGAACAGGATTGGGTATGGAAACAAAATGTTGGGGAAGTTGTACTTTAGGCAGATGAAATGGAGATGCTCAATGAAGCTGTCCCCCAATTTACAATGGGGTCTCACCACTGTAGAAGAGGCCTCATTGGGAGCACCAGACACAATCTATAAATGTACCTTGGAGAGCATTCTAACTGGTTGCATCACCAGTTGGTATGAGGGGGCTACTGCACAGGATCAAACTAAGCTGCAGAGAGTTGTACAGAAGCCTGAAGGCACACACTCAAAGATTCAGGAACAGATTCTTCCCCTCTGCCATCCGATTTCTGAATGGACATTGTGCCCATGAACACTACTTTCTTTTAATTTCTATTTTTGCACTACTTATTTAACTTAACTATTTCATATATATACATATTTACGGTAATTCAGTTTTTTCTATTATGTATTACATTGTACTGCAGCCACAAAGATAACAAATTTTGTGACATATGCCAGTGATATTAAACCTGACTCTGATTCTGAATAGACAGGTGAATTCACAGGTGAAGCCAGGTACTCCCTACTGTTCCCATTTCTCAGGTAGGACTACTTACAGGTGAAGTGTTGCCTCACCCGAAAAGAGGTAAGGGAGGAGAGAAATGGGCAGATGTAGCAGTTTGGCAGCTTGCAGGGATAAGTACTGGGGAAAAGATTAGAGGGGAGGGACAAATGGACAAGGGAATCACAGAGGGAATGATCCCTGCAGAAAGCGGAGAGAAGGGGGCTACAAAGATATGTTTGGTGGTAGGATCCCTTTGGAGATGGCAGAAGTTGTGGAGGATGACATGTTGGATGTGGAAGCTCTAGGGGTGGTAGTTAAGGACAAGAGGAACTCTATCATTGTTAAGGCAGCAGGAAGATGGGGTGAACCTGGATGTTCAGTGATTTAGATGCATATCATATTTTTACTGAGTTAAGTATTGTATGTAATTAGTTTTGCTACAACAAGTGTATGGGACATTGGAAAAAATGTTGAATTTCCCCATGGGGATGAATAAAGTATCTATCTATCTATCTATCTATCTAAATGGAGGATTATGCAGGTGAGGGCATCATCTATGGTGGAGGAGGGGAAAACCCTGTTTTTTGAAGAAGGATGACATTTCTGACATCCTGGAAAGGAAAACCGTATCCTAGGAACAGATGCAGTGAAGACAAAGGAACTGAAAAAAGGGAATGGCACTTTTACAGGAAGCTGAGTGGGAAGAGGTTTAGTTGAGATAACTGTGGGAATCAGTAGGTTTATAAAAGATGTTGGTTAACAGTTTGTCTCCAAAGATGGAGAAAGAGTGATCAAGAAAGAGGAGGGAGCTGTCAGGAATGGGCCAAATGAAGTTAAAGCCAGGGTGAAAGTTGGCGGCAAAGTTGATGAAATTGGTGAACTTAGCATTCGTGCATGAAGCAGCACCAATGTAGTCATCAATATAGTGGAGGAAGAGTTGGGCGGACTACCTTGGAACCTAGACTGTTCTACATTGCCAATGAAGAGGCAGGCATAACTGGGACTCATGTAGGTGCCCATGGCTATCCCATGAGTCTGGAAAAAGTGGAAGGAGCTGAAGAAAAAATTGTTGGGGTGAGGACCAGTTCTACCAGATGGAGGAGGGTGATGATGGTGGAAGCAAACTGGTTCATTCTTTTATTAAGAAAGAAACAGAGCATTAAGTCCTTTATTAAGATGGAACTATTCAGTCTTATAACAGCTGGATAGAAGCTATTCTTGAGCCTACTGGTTGGTTCTTTCAGGTGTTTCTATCTACAGCCTGATGGGATGGGGGAAGAAGAGAGAACTTCCAGCAAAAGTGGAGTCTTTATTTATTATGGCTGCATGACCAAGGCAGCAAGAAGTGCAAACAGAGTCCATGCAGGGGAGGTTGGCTTCCGTGGTGTGCTGAGCTATGTTCACAACTGGCTGTGGTTTCTTGTGGCTATGGGCAGAGCAGTTGCCATACCAAGCCATGACTCCGGATGCAATGTTTTCTATCATTCTTCCATAATATTTAGTTAGGGTCAGAGGGGTCATGCCAAATTTTTGAGCCTTCTGCAAAAGTAGAGGCACTGGTGAGCTTTTCCAGCCACGTTGTCAATGTGGTTGGCCCAAGACAGCGTACTGGTGATCATTCCTAGGAATTTGAAGCTCTCAACCCCCTTATCTCCACAATGTTTATGTAAAGTGGAGGATGAACACCACCTGCCTTCCTAAATATAAATACAAGAAATAGAAGCAGGAATAGGCCATCTGGCTGGTCAAGCCTGCTAAGCCATTCAATAAGATCATGGCTGATCTGCCCATGGACTCATCTCCAGCAACCTGCCTTTTCCGCATAACCCTTAGCCAAGGTTTGAGGCATAATCCATAGCCAAGAAAACCCAGTAGCATCTCTACTTTCTGCGAAGGCTGAGAAAGGTCCATCTTCCACCCCTCATCCTCACCACATTCTACAGAGGATGTATTGAGAGTATCCTGAGTGGCTGCATTACTGCCTGAATCGGAAATTGCACTGTCTTGGATTGTAAGATCTGCAGCGGATAGCTGAAGGGATCATCAGGGTCTCTCTTCCCGCCATTACAAACATTTACACCACACGCTGCATCCGCAAAGCTAACAGCATTGTGAAGGACCCCACGCACCCCTCATACAAACTCTTCTCCCTCCTGCCATTTGGCAAAAGGTACCGAAGCATTCGGACTCTCATGACCAGACTGTGTAACAGTTTCTTCTCCCAAGCCATTAGACCCCTCAATACCCAGAGTCTAGTTTGACACCAACTTACACACACATACACATATACACTCAACTGAACACCACTCCACTCCCTTTGCAATTTTTGTTCATTTCTTTCTCAATTCCTGCTAAAACAGTGTTTATATTTACATTTACATTATTTATTATTATATTGTAATTTGCCTTTTACTGTGCCTATTGTCTTGTTTATTAATTATTGTATTGTCTTGCACTATTTTGTGCACCTTATGTAGTCCCGTGTAGGTCTGAAGTCTAATGTAGTTTTGTGTTGTTTCATGTAGCACCATAGTCCTGAAGGATCATTGTTTCGTTTTTACTTTATTTTATTGTCACCAAACAATTGATACTGGAGTGTACAATCATCACAGCGATATTTGATTCAGCGCTTCGCACTCCCTGGAGTACAAATTGAAGTAAATATAATAAAAAATTAAATTATAAATCATAATTAGAAAATAGAAAATGGAAAGTACAGTAGTGCAAGTCAGGTCCGGATATTTGGAAGGTACGGCCCAGATCCAGGTCAGGATCCGTTCAGCAGTCTTATCACAGTTGGAAAGAAGCTGTTCCCAAATCTGGTCGTACGAATCTTCAAGCTCCTGAACCTGCTCCCGGAGGGAAGAGGGACAAAAAGTGTGTTGGCTGGGTGGGTCGTGTCCTTGATTATCCTGGCAGCACTTCTCCGACAGCGTGCAGTGTAAAGTGAGTCCAAGGATGGAAGATTGGTTTGTGTGATGTACCAGCAGTTATGGTTGAAATGACAATAAAAGTGACTTGACTTGACTTGATTTCCCCTACTATGCAAAAATCTATCCAACCTTGTCTTAAATATATTTACTGAGATAGCCTCCACTGCTTCATTGGGCAGAGGTCAATGCCAGCTCTTTTGTTTTGCTGACAGTGAGGGAAAGTTTGTTGTCATGACAACATATCAATAGGCTCTCTCATTCCATCCTGTACTCTGACTCATTGTTGTTTGGGGTATGGCTCACTATGGTGGGATCAATTGCCAACTTGTTGATGGAGTTTCAGTGGAGTGTGGCCATACAGTCGTGAGGATATCATGCGGAAGATATTAGTTTCAATATCATTGAGCCTCCTCACATACCCCTGATCCTCAAGCACCCTTGGCTGTCCCAGCATAACCCTTCCATGAACTGGAGGGAAGGAGGATCATTGCACAGTCCAGTTGCTGCAACAAGGTAAGTTTTCAGCTTGGTGTTCTGACCTCCAGACTCTCCTGAGTCCAGCAGCCAATGAGAGGTAACCTGCAGCCTTCAGGAAACTCAGTCCTACCTTCAAGAGAAGACAAGCTGACTCCAGCCAATAGGACCGTGCGAGTCCCAACCGTGTCCAGCCAGGGGTGCACTGGAACTAGATCTGTAGTTCTGAAGCAAACCAAGAAGGTGTCCAAACAGTATGGAACTCTAGCAGCTAAGCCAAAGTGCTCTAATTACCAGGTATTGTTTAAGGGGACGGCTCCAAAACGGAGACCTATGGAGCCTAGACCCAGGAACACAAGGACGATTTGTTGCACCTCGCTACCGAAGTCAAGAATTGGTACCCTATTCCTCTCGTGAACATTGCATTCAAGATTCTCTGAAGGGCAAGAGTATTCTAGAAGCAAGACTTGCAGAGCGTGTACAACCTGGTTTGCATTAAGGAGGGTTACAAGTGAAAGATGGTATTCAACACATCGACAGGGAACTATGAGTAACTGGTCATGCCCTTCAGCCTTGTGAATGCGCCAGCAGTTTTTCAGGCCTTTATAAACAATGTGCTCTGGGATGCTTTCCATAAGTATGCACTCATATACTTGGAAAACATCCTAATTTTCTCGAAGTCTATGGAGGAGCACGTTGCTCACATCTGAGACAACCTAAAGAGGCTTCTTGATCATGGACTTTATGTCAAGCTGGAGAAGTCCAAATTTCACATAACCACTTCATTTTTAGGCTTCATCACTCTAATGGCAATCTCAGAGATTGGCCCAACCATCCAGTGTGAAACAGGTCCAACTATTCCTGGGATTTGCTGACTTTTACCAAAAGTTCTTCAGAAACTTCAGCTCAGTGGTGGCTCCACTGGCGGCACTCACCAATAGATCCATGGGCCCTTTTGTTTGGACTACCGAAGTGGAGGCTGCATTCACAGAGCTCAAACAGCAGTTCACGACAGGTCCCATCTTGGTTACATATAACCCAGATCTTCCTTTTGTTGTGGAGGTGGACGCCTCGGATGTCGGTGTGGGTGCAGTGTTGTCCCAATGGACACCTTTGAACGATATACTGGACCCGTGTACTTCCTTTTCTAGGCAGCTATCCCCGGTTGAGGTGAACAATAATATCAGGAATTGAGAGCTTCTTATGGTAAAGTTAGCTTTGGAGGAATGGCAGCACTGGCTACAGAGGGCCAAGAACCCTTTTATTGGGTGGACAGACCACAAGATCCTGGCTTATATTCAGGAGGCCAAGAGGCTGAATTCCAGGCAGGCCAGCTGGTCTTTGTTCTTTAACCGCTTTAATTTTATCCTGACTTATCGACTGGGGTCAAAGAACCAGAAGCCAGATTGTCCCATTAGTGTGACGAACCAGAACAAGAAGAGCAGCCTGCCACCATTTCGTCCAAGCCAAGATGTTTGGGGCAGTTTATTGGGGCATCGATGCTCTTGTTTGCAGGACCCAAGTGCAAGGGAAGATTCCTAAGAATGGTCCTCCGGGTCAGCTGTTCATCCTAAGGTCTCCCTGGTCCCAGGTACTCCAATAGAGGCACTCATTGAGGAATTCACCCAGGAATTACCAGGACTCTCAAGTTTATCAAGAGGAGGTATAAGTGGCCCGGAATGATGAAGAAAGTTCAGCAGTACGTGCAGGCATGTGAGGTGTGCGCCCGTAACAAGGAGCCCCATACCTGACCTCAAAGGTTTCTCCACCCCTTACTTGTTCTGGACAGACCATGGGCGCACATCTCCATGGGCTTTGTCACGGGTCTTCCTCCTTCCAAGGGGAAGACCGTTATCATGGTAATTATGAATTTGAAGGACTTCAAATTAAACACCTTGGACAGGCTACCATCTGCACTGGAGACAGCCAAAATTGTCCTGCACCAGGTCTTCAAGACCATGGTTTTCTGGTGGACATTGTGTTGGATCACAGTCCACAATTTGCATTACGTTTCTGGAAGATGTTTTGCAAGTTAATTGGGGCAACAGAGAGTCTTACCTCTGGGTTTCACACACAGTCCAAAGGCCAGATGGAGCAGGTCAACCAAGATATGGAGTGTACTCTAAGATGCCTGACCGCTGAAAGACCAGATGAGTGGAACAACCATTTGATGTGGACAAAGGTCACCCACAACACTTTATGGCATTCAGCATATGGGACATCCCCTTTTGAAAGCCAATTTGGGTATTCTCCACCATTGTTCCGAGTAGGAGGCTGAGCTTAAGGTTCCTGCGGACGAAGTTCTCATCCAACACTACAAAGACAAATGGACTAGGACAAGGGAAATTTTGTTAGCTTCTACCCGAAAGGTTGAAATAAAGGCTAACTGCAAAAGATGACTGGGACCAGTTTTGCAGCCTGGGCAACAGGTCTGGCTGTTGACTCTGGATTTGCCTCTCTAAATGGAGTCTAGGAAACTGGTGTACAAGTTCAGGATTGGTCTCCTTTCAGATTAACTGGGTCACGGTATGAACATTCCTGACTTGACCCTTGTTTTTTTTTAAAAGGCCGAGTGGCTATCTCGGCACTCAACCCAGAACAGATGGAAAGCGTGCCCGGGAGGGTGGGGGGGGGGGGGGGGGGGCGACTAGGTTTGAACTTGGGAGCCTTCGCTTCCGAAGCCCGGTGCTGATGCCACTGCGTCACCAGCCGGCTTACCCAAACTATGACTGCCAATTATCGGGACTGTCCTGAATCCTTAAAGGGGCTATCAGCTATGAAATGAAATGGTTTGGGTGCCAAGAATTGAGTATTTAAAGAGCACCTGAACTGAAGTTCAGCACTCAATTGTAAGCTCTACTAGTGATTTCATCTAGCATTTGTTTTGTGCTTAGTTCTCAATCTAGTTTGATACTGTGTCCCGATCCTAGCTTTGAATACTCCAGCATTTGGGCCCAAGCCATCCTTGTCAAGGACTCTCGTCACAATAAGATCATGGCTGATCTGTCCAAGGACTCAGCTTATTAGTAAAAACAACTTTCCTGTCTCTACCTTATCCATCATCTTTATAATTTTGTTTCTATAAGATCACCTCTTATTCTTCCGAATTCCAGCAAGTATAGTCCCAGCAACTCAATCTCTCCTCATTTCAGATAAATGAATAGGAAGGTGCTACAAACACCAGCACAAAGCCCAGCGGTGAAATACAAAGTTCATTTAACACTTCAGCTCTGCTCCTCCACTCAAAGCTCAGTCTTATTACTGAATTCACTAGTAGACACATCTGACATCCAGCTACGTCCTAATATTTTGCATTACATGCAGACCTTCACTCTGCAACTAGGTGATGGAAGTGAAAAGCAGTGGCCTAATACAGCTTGAGCACCCCTTACCCAAAAATCTCCAAAACCCCAAAATTTTATGAGCGCTGGCATGACATCACAAATGGAAAATTCTGCAAGGCGTTGGGAAGGTTCCCAGGCGATGTGCGGGTCTCTGTGCACCACAGACAATTCTGAGAAGTGACCTCACATACCCTGAGTGGGGCCCTGTTGGCACCAGTTTATTTTCAGCAGGCCTCATAGCTAGATCTTTGTTCATTAGTCACAACAAATTTCATCTCCACCTAAAACTCCATGTTTGCGTGTAACAAGGCCAGCGTTGTTATTGTGTTAAAAATAAGATGATGACTTTTTCCAGTTTTCATTACATTTACCTGTAATTAAATTCATTTTTTATATATCTTACATGGCATTGTAGGTGGAGACTGAAGGCCTGCTGTTGTTTGTTGTTGTTCAACAGTTGATTCAGGTACTGTACTGTCCTGATGCTACTGTGCTACTTTTGTAACCATGGACACATTATATTCTCTTTATGTTAATGGCATGTAATAATTTTTTCTGTAAAGTACACATGTATGATGAACAAGTGTACACACTGCTTACCATTAGCATGTAAATTAAGAGTTGGGAATGACAGCAATGCAAAACAGCCACTGACTGTTCGCCTGGTGGCCAAGGTAGTGATAACTTTCCTTTCTGATGATTCAATGTATGCATGATTGTTTCATACACAAAATGATTTAAGAATATTATATAAAACTACATTCAGGGTATTTGTATAAGCTATATATGTAATGTAAATGGATTTTGTGTTTAGGTTTGGATCCCATCCCCAAGCTAACATATTCCAAAATCCGTTTAAAAAATCATAAATCCGAAACACTTTCAGTCTGAAGTATTTCAGTTAAGGGGTGCACAACCTGAAATAAATACGTATCTATCCCCGTTTCCACCTAGTGGTATTATTAGTAATTGCAGGGGAAATTAAACACTTTCATGATCGATTTGGGAATACTGTAGTTTTATTAGCTAGGAAAACAACATTTTAGAATAGCAGGACAAGGATTTAATTCAGTTACGGGTTTATCAGAGATGAGTGTGGGAAATCTATTAGAATTTGCCATTAGAGTAGCTGAGCTCCTGATCAAATATAAGGTAGGAGACAAAAACCATGTCTGATTCGATGAGAAGGAAACTTGCATTGCTGCGTGGCTGAGGCCGTTTGCAGGTACTGTTTATGTAATATGTATCTGATACACTATCAGCAAAATTGAAAACATCCTTGCCTTAAAGCCATCGACATTTAAAAACGGGATTGCTTTCATTTCTGGAATATGTAAAACTAAGCTCATAAATGAGACGTCGACCACTTACAGAGAACTGACCATCTTTGAAACCCCCAGGGTTTCGCACTTTAATTGTCCGTGGTCATTTGATTGAGAGGAAGATGACTGCATGCTTGAAATCAATACTTTGTGGCGTCTCAGAGAAGTTTGCGATGTAGGATGGTGTGCTGTAGTTTGCGGCTGGTACGGGCTTCCAGAGCCGCGGGACACTTGCCGCCGGGGGCAGGCCGCGTTCGCGCGCCGCTGCCGCTCGACCAACCGCCCGACCCTCTAACCGCCAGCCACATCCGATAGGGTGACGCGAGGCCGGTGACGTTGTTATTGACAGCAACAACCGGCAATCAAAGCGCTCATTCCACAGCCCATTCCTGCCCCGGAGGCGGGATTTCCGCTTGGGTCTCCCTGACAGCTGAAGAAGTTGATAGCGGCCTCTTCTGCGTTCACTGAGGGAGGTCACAAACGCGTGCTTTCAACAAATTAATTCATCCCTGTGTTTTTTTAAAAAAAATTAGGATGTTTTGGGCAGAAGCTCTTGCCAACCGGACAGTGGTAGATGGGCCCTTTTCTGAACAAGGCATTTGAATTGCTGTTGCAGTTCTTGTGTTAGGAGATATTCAGGGAAAACTTGGGTTTGATTGCATGTCCCTGCATTTCATTCATCCCGTAAATTGGCCAGAAAATGCCTGCCGGGTACATGCGGGAGAAAACAATGAAGATGAAAACAGCAAAGGCTTCAAAGGTAGGAAATATTAAGAACTGACACGAACACATTTTAACAGTCAACTGTGTTCTTTACAGTTTCTAAAATGATTAAATATTTTATTTAGAGGCATAGAGCACGATAGGTCAGCTTTTCTGGTAAACTACTTTATTAAACTGTGGAACACAGTACCTAAAACTAAAAGGGATGCAGACTCTTCACAGTTTTAAACGGCAGCTCAAAACCTTGCTTTTAGCTAACATAATTTTGTCTTTTATTTTTATGTTTGTATTTTATGCCATTGTAAATCACTTTGAATTACATTGTTTTTATGAAGAGTGCTGTATAAATAATTTACTATTTTTACAGCGCAAAGAGGCCTTGGGTCCATCTTGTCTGTGCCAAGCTGTGACTCTGTTAACAGGCCATCCACCTGCACTTGGACCATAGCCCTCTATAATCTGCCCATCCATGTATTTATCCAAACTTCCCTTAAGCATTGCAATCGAACCTGCATCCACCATTGCCGCCGACTGTTCACTCCACAATTGTGCCACTCTCTGAGAGAAGAGGTCCTCCTTTTCACCCAAAGCCTAAGATCTCTGTAGCTCTAGCCACATCCAGCCTCAGTGGAAAAAGCCTGCTTGCATTTACCATATCTATACCACTCATAATTTTTGTATACCTCAATCAAATGGGTCTGTGGTGCAGAAGGGAAGGAGGCAGGAGAGGGGAGCGCTAGTGATAGGGGACTCGATTGTTAGAGGAACAGACAGGAGATTCTGTGGATGTGAATGGGACACCCAGATGGTATGTTGCCTCACAGGTGCCAGGGTCAGGGAGGCCTCAGATCGCATCTACAGCTTTTTGGAGGGGGAGGGAGAGCCGCCAGATGTTTTGCTACATACTGGAAGGAAAAGCAATGAGGTCCTGAAGAGAGAATTTAGATAGCTAAGCAGAAAGTTGAAAAGCAGGACCTCTGGAGTGGTAATTTCTCAATTGCTACCTTCACCACATGCCAGTGAAGGTAGAAACAGGATAATTTGGCAGAAAAATGTGTGGCTGAGAAGCTGGTGCAGGGGGTAGGGCTTCAGGTTCCTGGATCATTGGGATCTGTTTTGGGGGAGGCATGATCTGTACAAAAGGGACAATAGCACCTGAACCTGAGAGGAAACAACATTCTCGCAGGCAGGTTTGTTAGAGCTGTCGAGGATGGCTTAAACTCATTTGACAGGGTGATGGGAACCAGAATGAAGGGACTCAGATAGGATGGATGGATGGTAAAAAAGCAAAGATAGCATGCAGTCAGACTGTCAGAAGGGGCAAGCAGATGATAGGACAAAACTGCAGTCAGCAGGGTGAATGTCAGTGCATTAGGGTTATAGGATTAAAAGCATAGCAAGTACAGTATTGTATTCAAAACTGTTATATCTCAGTCAACGGAAAAAAAGAAATAAGATCGATGATCTTATTCCACTTTTGCAGATTGTCGGGTATGATGTTGTGGCCATCACTGAATCATAGCTGAAGGTAGTTGTAGTTGGGAGCTGAATGTCCAAGGTTACATATTGTGTCAGGGAGATGGGAAGGTCGGCAGACGGGTGGCATAGCTCTGCTGGGAAAGAATGGCATCAAACCTTTAGAAAAATGTGACATAGGATCGAAAGGCATTGAATCCTTGTGGGTCGAGTTAAGAAACTCTAAAGGTGAAAGGACCCTGATGGCAGTTATATACAGGTCTTCAAACAGTAGCTGGGATGTGGACCACAGATTACAAAAGAAAATAGAAAAGATGTGTCAAAAGGGCAATGTTATGACAAAGCAAAAATTAGTGGAAGATAGACAGTTTGGAAGCTTTTTAAAAACACTTGAATTGACTTTATTTCTTACATCCTTCACATACATGAGGACTAAAAAAATCTTTATGTTACATCTCTGTCTGAATGTGCAATTAATAGCAATTTGTAATAGTATGTACAACAGGATGGTCAATATAGCATAGAAATGCAATTGTATCAGCATGAATTAATCAGTCTGATTGCCCAGTAGAAGAAGCTGTCCCGGTCCCTGTTGGGCCTGGGTTTAATGCTGCGGTACCATTTCCAGTAACAACTGGAACAGTTTGTGGTTGGGCTGACTTGGGTCCCTAACGACCCTTTGGGCCCTTTTTAAGCATCTGGCTCTGTAAATGTCCTGAATAGGGGGGGAAGTTCATATCTACGGATGGGCTGGGCTGTCCGCACCACTCTGCAGAGTCCTGTGATTGAGGGAAGTACAGTTCCCATACCAGGCAGTGATGCAGCCAGTCAAGATGCAATTGTGCCCCTGTAGAAAGTCCTTAGCAATTGAAAGAATAATTTGGAGGGAAAAGATGAATGTGAAAGCAAGCTAGCAAACAATATCAAGGTGGATAGAAAAAGCTTTTTTCAAGTGTTTAAAAAATAAGAGTGAGAGTGGATATAGGACCATTAGAAAATGAGGTAGAGAAATAATAACGGGGATCAAGGAGATAATAGATGAACTAAATGAGTATTTTGCATCAGTCTTCACTGTGAAAGACATTAGCAGTGTGCCAGGTTTTGAAGGGTGTGAGGGAAAAGAAATGAGTGCAGTTACTATCACAAAGGAGAACATGCTCAAAAAGTTGAAAGATCTAAAGTACATAAGTCATTCGGACCAGATTTACTGCATCCTAAGGTTCTGAAAGGTAGTAGTAGAGATTGCAGAGGCATTAGTAAATGATCTTTCAAGAATCATTGAACTCTGGCGTAGTTCCAGAGGGCTGCAAAATTGCAAATGTCACTCCACTCTTTAAGTAAAGAGGGAGGCAGCAGAAAGGAAATTTACATGTACAACACGCGAGAGGAACTCAGCAGGTCAGGCAGCATCCACGGAAATGAACAGTCAACGTTTCAGGCCGAGAACCTTCGTCAGGACTGTTGAAGGGTTTTGGCCCAAAACGTTGACTGTTCGTTTCCACGGATGCTGCCCGACCTACTGAGTTCCTCCAGCATGTTGTATGTGTTGATTTGACCCCAGCATTTGCAGTGTACTTTGTGTTTAGAAAGGAAGTTTAGACCAGTTAGCCTGACCTCAGTGGTTGGGAAGGTGTTGGAGTCAATTGTTAAGGATGAGGTTATGGAGTATTTGGTGACACAGGACAAGATAAGACAAAGTCAGCATGGATTCCTTAAGGGAAAATCTTGCCTGACGAACCTATTGGAATTCTTTGAGGAGATTACAAGTAGGCTAGATGTAAAAGGGATACAGTAGATGTTGTATATTTGAATTTTCAGAAAGCCTTTGACAAGGTGCCGCACATGAGACTGCTTACCAAGTTAAGTGCCTATGATATTACAGGAAAGTTACTAGCATGGTTAGAACATTAGCTGATTGGTAGGAGGCAATGAGTGGGAATAAAAAGATCCTTTTCTGGTTGGCTGCAGTGACTAATAGTGTTTCGCAGGGGTTAATGTTGGGACCACTTCTTTTTATGCTATTTATCAATGATTTAGATGTTGGAATAGATTGCTTCGCTGCCTAATTTGCGGATGATAGGAAGATTTGTGGAAAGGCAGGTAGTATTGAAGAAACAGGTAGGCTGCAGAGGGACTTCGACAGATTAGGACAATGGGCAAGAAAATGACAAATGAAATACAATGTTGGAAAATGCATGGTCATGCACTTTGATAGAATAAATAAATGTGCAGACTCTTCTAAGTGGGGAGAAAATCCAAAAATCTGAGATGCAAAGGGACTTAGGAGTCCTTGTGCAGAACACACTAAGGGTTAACTTGCAGGTTGAGTCGATAGTGAGGGAGGCAAATGCAATGTTAACATTTATGTCAAGAGGTCTGGAATATAAAAACAGGGATGTGATGCTGAGGCTTTATAAGGCACTGCTAAGGTCTCACCTTGAACAATTTTGGGCTCCTTGTCTGAGAAAAGATGTGCTGGCAATGGAGAGGGTACAGAGGAGGCTCAGAGACTTGGCTGGCACCAGGGCAAGAATGGATTCTCAATATTCCTGGATTAAAGCACTGAAAGGGATAGAGAGGGGGGAAAAAGGGGAGGAGGGATGGCATTACTGGTCAGGGATACTATTACAGCTGCAGAAAGGGTGGGTAATGTAGCAGGATCCTCTTTTGAGTCAGTATGGGTGGAAGTCAGGAACAGGAAGGGAGCAGTTACTCTACTGGGGGTATTCTATAGGCCCCCTGGTAACAGCAGAGATACCGAGGAACAGATTGGGAGGCAGATTTTGGAAAGGTGCAAAAATGACAGGGTTGTTATCATGGGTGACTTTAACTTCCCTAATATTGATTGGCACTTGATTAGTTCCAAGGGTTTAGATGGGGCAGAGTTTGTTAAGTGTGTCCAGGATGGATTCCTGTCACAGTATGTTGACAGGCCGACTAGGGGGAATGCCATACTAGATCTAGTATTAGGTAACGAACCAGGTCAGGTCACAGATCTGTCAGTGGGTGAGCATCTGGGGGACAGTGATCACTGCTCTCTGACTTTTAGCATTATCATGGAAAAGGATTGAATCAGAGAGGACAGGAAAATTTTTAATTGGGGAAGGGCAAATTATGAGGCTATAAGGCTAGAACTTGCGGGTGTGAACTGGGATGATGTTTTTGCAGGGAAATGTACTATGGACATGTGGTCGATGTTTAAGCATCTCTTGCAGGATGTTAGGGATAAATTTGTCCCGGTGAGGAAGATAAAGAATGGCAGGGTGAAGGAACCATGGGTGACAAGTGAAGTGGAAAATCTAGTCAGGTGGAAGAAGGCAGCATACATGAGGTTTAGGAAGCAAGGATCAGATGGGTCTATTGAGGAATATAGGGTAGCAAGAAAGGAGCTTAAGAAGGGGCTGAGAAGAGCAAGAAGGGGGCATGAAAAGGCCTTGGCGAGTAGGGTAAAGGAAAACCCCAAGGCATTCTTCAATTATGTGAAGAACATAAGGATGACAGGAGTGAAGGTAGGACCGATTAGAGATAAAAGTGGGAAGATGTGCCTGGAGGCTGTGGAAGTGAGCAAGGTCCTCAATGAATACTTCTCTTCGGTATTCACCACTGAGAGGGAACTTGATGACAGTGAGGACAATATGAGTGAGGTTGATGTTCTGGAGCACGTTGATATTAAGGGAGAGGAGGTGTTGGAGTTGTTAAAATACATTAGGACGGATAAGTCCCCGGGGCCTGACGGAATATTCCCCAGGCTGCTCCACGAGGTAAGGGAAGAGATTGCTGAACCTCTGGCTAGGATCTTTCTGTCCTCGTTGTCCACAGGAATGGTACTGGAGGATTGGAGGGAGACGAATGTTGTCCCCTTGTTCAAAAAAGGTAGTAGGGATAGTCCAGGTAATTATAGACCAGTGAACCTCATGTCTGTGGTGGGAAAGCTGTTGGAAAAGATTCTTAGAGATAGAATCTGTGGGCATTTTGAGAATCATGGTCTGATCAGAGACAGTCAGCATGGCTTTGTGAAGGGTAGATCGTGTCTAACAAGCCTGATAGAATTCTTTGAGGAGGTGACCGGGCATATAGATGAGGGTAGCGCAGTGCATGTGATCTACATAGATTTTAGTAAGGCATTTGACAAGGTTCCACACGGTAGGCTTATTCAGAAAGTCAGAAGGCATGGGATCCAGGGAAGTTTGGCCAGGTGGATTCAGAATTGGCTTGCCTGCAGAGGCAGAGGGTCGTGGTGGAGGGAGTACATTCAGATTGGAGGGTTGTGACTAGTGGCGTCCGACAAGGATCTGTTCTGGGACCTCTACTTTTTGTGATTTTTATTAACGACCTGGATGAGGGGGTAGAAGGGGGTTTGGCAAGTTTGCAGATGACACAAAGGTTGGTGGTGGTGTAGATAGTGTAGAGGATTGTCGAAGATTGCAGAGAGACATTGATAGGATGCAGAAGTGGGCTGAGGAGTGGCAGATGGAGTTCAACCCGGAGAAGTGTGAGGTGGTACACTTTGGAAGGACAAACTCCAAGGCAGAGTACAAAGTAAATGGCAGGATACTTGGTAGTGTGGAGGAGCAGAGGGATCTGGGGGTACATGTCCACAGATCCCTGAAAGTTGCCTCACAGGTAGATAGGGTAGTTAAGAAAGCTTATGGGGTGTTAGCTTTCATAAGTCGAGGGACAGAGTTTAAGAGACACGATGTAATGATGCAGCTCTATAAAACTCTAGTTAGGCCACACTTGGAGTACTGTGTCCATTTCTGGTTGCCTCAGTATAGGAAGGATGTGGAAGCATTGGAAAGGGTACAGAAGAGATTTACCAGGATGCTGCCTGGTTTAGAGAGTATGGATTATGATCAGAGATTAAGGGAGCTAGGGCTTTACTCTTTGGAGAGAAGGAGGATGAGAGGAGACATGATAGAGGTGTACAAGATATTAAGAGGAATAGACAGAGTGGACTGCCAGTGCCTCTTCCCCAGGGCACCACTGCTCAGTACAAGAGGACATGGCTTTAAGGTTAGGAGAGGAAAGTTCAAGGGGGATATTAGAGGAAGGTTTTTCACTCAGAGAGTGGTTGGTGCATGGAATGCACTGCCTGAGTCAGTGGTGGAGGCAGATACACTAGTGAAATTTAAGAGACTACTAGACAGGTATATGGAGGAATTCAAGGTGGGGGGTTATATGGGAGGCAGAGTTTGAGGGTTGGCACAACATTGTGGGCCGAAGGGCCTGTAATGTGCTGTACTGTTCTATGTTCTAGGAGGAAGGGGAATCTCGTTGAAACCTTTTGAATGTTGAAAGGCCTAGACAGAGTAAATGTGGAAAGGATGTTTCCCATGGTGGAAGAATCTAGGACAAGAGGTTACAACCTCAGCATAGAGGGGTGTCCATTTAAAACAGAGATGTGGAGAAATTTGTGGAATTTCTTTTACCACAGGCAGCTGTGGAAGCCAGATTGTTGCATGCATTTAAGGCAGAGATTGATAGATTTTTGATTTGCCATTGTATCAAAGGTTACAGGGAGAAGGCTGAGGAGGGGAAAAATGGATCAGCAATGACTGAATGGCAGAGCAGACTCAGGCCAAATGGCCTAATTCTGCTCTTGTGTCTTGTGGTCCAAATCTTTCCACATTTTCTGACAATCCGGGGAAAACAATCCTAATCTATTCAACCTTTCTCAAGTTCTAGCAATATCCTTGTAAATTTTCTCTGTACTCTTTCAACCTTATTGATATCGTTCCTGTAGGAGGTGAACAGAACTGCACGTAAAGGGGTGGCACAGTAGCCTAATGGTTAACACAATGCTTTACAGTACAGGTAACCCGGGTTCAATGCCCACTGCTACCTATAAGGAGGTTATATGTTTTCCCTGTGACTTTGTGGGTTTCTTCCAAAGACATACCGGTTAGTAGGCTAATTGGTCATTGTAAATTGTCTTGGGATTAGGCTAGCATTAAATTGGCTTGCTGGATGGTGTTGGTCGAAGCCTAGAAGGGCACATTCTGCGCTGAATCCGAATAAGTAAATAAAACTCCAAGTTTGGTTTCAGCAAATTCTTACACAACTTTTACTTAACATCCCTAATCCAATACTCAGTACTCTGATCTATGAAAGCCAATGAGCCAGAGGCCCTCTTTAGAACTCCATCTACCTGTTGCACCACTTCCAAAGAAATTTCTACTGCAGTCCTTGGTGCCCTACTGTTCTCTGTGTATGTCCTACCCTGGTTTGTCGCCCAAAATGCAATACCTCCTACATGTCTGCATTAAATTCTATCTGACTTTTATTAGCCCATTTTTCCAGATGGTCCAGTTCCTGATGCGAGGTTTGATAGTCCCCCTCGCTGTACACTACACCCTCAATCTTGGTGTCATCTGCAAATTTGCTGATCCAGTTTACCACATTATCATCCAAATTATTAATATTGATGAGAAATAGCAACAAACCCAGCACCAATCCTTGTGACACACCACTAGTCACAGGCTTCCAGTCAGAAGCAACCATCTACTCCCACTTTCTGGCTTCTTCCACTCTGCCTATGTTGAATCCAGTTTACTACTTCATTCTGAATGCCAAGGAACTAGACCTGGACCTTCTGGAGCACCACCCCCCCCCCCCCCCAACCCAGGACTATCAAAGTCTATGTAGACAATGTCCACTGCAGTTCCTTCATCAACTTTCCAGGTAACCTTCTTGGAAAAACTCTATAAGATTGTTTAGTCATTACTTACCATGCACAAAGTCATGTTGACTATCCCTAATCAGGCCCTATCTATCTAAATATTTATATATCCTGTTCTTTGGAATATCTTCCAATAATTTACCTGCCACTGGTGACACAGGCCTATAATTTCCTGGCTTATTCTTAGAGCCTTTATTGAAGATGGATCAACATTAGCTATCCTGCAGTCCACTGGCACCTCTCTCGTGGTTTTAGCATGTTTTAAGTACCTCTGCCAGGGCCCCTGCAATTTCTGCACTAGGTCAGAGGGGACACCTTGTCAGGTCCTGTAGACCTTTACTGGTCCTGTTCCAGATGTTTTATACATGCAGTAAATCCCTGTTATGAGTGGGAGTCGCAAGGGCTGGTAACCACCCACCTCCCCCAGGTCACTGGAGTCAAAGGTCTGTGTGAATCCAGAATCAAGCCCTGAAGGGTCAAACCCATGATCTGAGGTCAATATCCAGACATTAGCAAAGTCTGGAGGGCAAAGCCAGAAGTCCAGAACACAGGGAATCTGGAGATAGAAGCCTGAAGTTTGAAGACTGATGGTAGAAGCTCAAAGGAATCATGAGGGTCTGGTTCAGATGTCTGTGGAAGTTCTTGGGTTGTTAATGCAAATGATGCATTTCACTGTATGTACCTTGACAGAACCTTCATCCAAATTGTACAGAATGCAACCATAATCATTGGCAACCTTAGCCTACTCATGCCAGTCTGTATCTTGTTTTTAATGTGAGAATATCATGATGGGACACCTGGTGAGTTACTTGCTGTCCTACATGCTGAAATATTTACATAGATTACGGACAGAGCATTTGAAACTTTGATGTCTGTAACATGAGGAATTAGTTTGTAAACATTAACTGGCCTGTGAGCAAATTTGAGTGCACATGGGAACAACCAAAATGGGATTTTGGTGACAGTACAATTAAGTGCTTCAGAAATGATTTGCCTGGTACATTAATCAATATTCTGTACAATTAATAAAAACTGTAAAATTGAGCAGATTTAAGAATAACTGCACACGAAAGCTCAGTGGTGTATTTAATTCCTGTTTAAGATTTCTGAGCATGAAGGACTGATTCATGCAACTACATTTAGGGTGGTCTAATTCAAAGGTTTTATGCCATGGACCCTGATGTTTATGGACCATTAATGGAGGGGTCCATAAACCCCAGGTTGGGAATCCCTGGTCATTTTGGATCACATATCACAGTTGCTAGAATTCTTAAGCTTTTGAGTTCAAGCAGTTGGTTACATTAGGGAAAATGTGAAATTTGGGAAATGAGAAGTTAACATTGAAGGAAGATTGATGAGCTTCTGTACCAGAAATAATGAAAGTCTGAAGGACTTAGCCTCTGTGAATTTATCCCAGTTGAAGAAATAAGTGGTAGGCTCTTGGAGGAGAGCATGGTAATTCATCAGAACAAGGGGAGAATTTAAAAATGGGTTTAACATAGCCTTAATGTAAATGAGTGATTGGTATGGACTTCAGGCTATAGAACTATATCTGGGCTGCATATCAGTTTTTGATTGTATGATTTTAATGATTGTAATCCATGTGGAACCGAGAGATCCAGGAAAAGAACAAGCTACTGTCCTGCAATAGCAGATGGAGAAACATGATCAGGAGGAGGATTCTTAGGTAGCATCCCCACCCAACAGAATCAAGAAGGATGGAAAGTGTGCAAATATAAAATTTTGTCCAAGATTGCTAATGTTTTGGCATTGAGCAAGTGACAGAAAAAACATCAGGGAAAATAAAGGCAATGAAGATCATCCAATAAATAAAGGGGAAATGAATGAGCAGAAAATATTTTCCAGTATGATTGTGCACCTGAAAATATACGAGCAAATTGTTGCATTGTAATAGATAAGATTAAGATTTGTGGAATTGGGAAATGATAACAGGCTGGATTGAAAATTAACGGCTGTTTTGGACTCCTATTGTGTGGTGTATCACAGGCTTATTCAGACCTATTTCTGTTGTTATGTGCTGTGATTTAGGATATACGCATGGAGGCTTGGTCCAAACAGATGAATTGGTTTTTGTTATTTAACTGGGGAAGTGGCACAAGATAAAAATCAGTCATGGTTTCACCAAATGGTGAACAGGTGAAAGGTGCTCTGTGGCTTAATGCTGCTATTCTTGTTCTTGTGAAAGTGTTTTGAAATTTGTAGAACTGCAGACACTACCACCACTCAGGGAGAGTGAGAAGTTCTGGGTAATGTAGGGACTGAGACCAAGATCTGACTTAGCTTGAGCCATCATCTTGACAATTGATGGAAAGAATTGCATGGACAGTACTTTCTGGAGATCTTAATGACCTTGGTTTCAGATTTCCTATTGTTTAAGTTATATTAATGTATGCCATATATTTTATAACAAAAACATATTAATGCATCTGAAGAGGGGATAAATGATGGGTTTCAGTATGGGATCCTCCAGGATATAGGGAGAAACATCATTTGTGGATATACACTGCCTATAATGCATAGATAAAAATAAGAGTGAAAGCAGTCCTACTGCATTCTTTGGAGAGGTTTCAAAGGATGGCTTAATCAATCACCTTGAAGGCTTTAGAATAGTGGTTGCCAACCCGTCAATCGCGATTGACTGTTCGATCTTTGAGCCTTTCCCAGCAGATCCAGAAAAAAAATGAAAAATAAATACACAAATACTGTTGAGAGATTGTTTCCAGGTTGCAGGGTTTTAGTTCCGTAGTTCCGGACATGCGCATGCATGTAGCTCCCCCGCACTACACAGTGTAATTCAGTGGTCCCCAACCACCGCGAGGAAACAATATGAGTCAGCTGCACTTTTCTTCATTCCCTGTCACGCCAACTGTTGAACTTGAACGCATGCAAGGTCATCAGTCGCCTAAACACAGTGATACCCTCACACCAGTGTTCACCTCAGGCGGCTGGCGGGAAGTTCCATTGCTACGGGCCTGGAGCGCGGACAGATGGGTGCCGCCTCTAAACCTGTTCACCACACCGAATGTTCGTGGGGAAGCCGGTGCTAAAATATTTGCAGACGACCTAATTCGGGCTCAAGGTTTCGTAAGTATCAGAGCAGCTACCGCGCTGCGATCTACTAAAACAAACTTTTGTCGGTCGATAGATCCTACCGGGGCAGTGGGGGGGGGGGGGGGTGGCGGGCCTGTCACTTTCCTCGCTCGGTCGGTCGCTCTGTCCGAACTGCGACCACCGCGGCCCCTCTCTGGCCCTGACCTTGTCCTCTCACCCCAGCTGCACCTGGCCAAGGCGTCTGGCGACGGGCGGGCGGAGGCTGCAGTTCGGGCCGGGAGGCTGTCTTGAGGCAATGAAGCCCTCAAAATGGCTTCGATACCCTGAGTCCAAGCACCTCGTATTTAAAGACAAACATGTTGAGATTTTTCAGTGGGAAAAATGTGAGCAAGCGGGACAGAAACTAAGTGCTGAGATCCACGAAAAAATTGTGGAATAGACTGGACATAAGGATCCTGTATCGGTGTATTCCGGTCGTGTTTAACACCGGGGTGTTTAACACCCCGTCGGCCAGTCCGCAGGAATATTGTCAATATTAAACAGGTCCGCGGTGCAAAAAAGGATGGGTAACCCTGGTGTTTATACATTATTTCTACTTCCGAGTTGCGGGGTTTTACTTCCAGTCTTTTCTGCCCTGGTGCGCATGCGTGTAACTAGTGTTGTGATTTCTTGAAATAACTAGGAGATGCAGAAGGTTCTTCGAGAAGTTTAAGCCTTTATTTGCAAACAAAAGCTGAGACAATTAATGAGCGTGTCACTAATTGTCTGCTGAGCCCTAGTTCACAGTATTCTTTATAGCATATATGTCAAACTCAAGGCCCGCGGGCCAAATCCGGCCCGCGGTGGAATTACCTTTGGCCCGCAAGATAATATCTAATTACTATTAAAGCTGGCCCCAGTAATCGAAGCGCCTATGGCGTATGATATGGCTAATGCTGAGTTTATTCAGGTACCAGGTTTTCAGGGTTTTTAGTGTTTATTCGGCAGTCTTCTTCATAAGAAACGGAATTTGTAAAGTGAAACACTTTGTAGTTATAGCAGAGACTGAGACACATGAGAGCAGGCTGAAAAAACGGAGGCAAACAAAGCTGTGTTCACACGCGTCCGACTGATCCGGCCCGCATGAAGCTGCATTTTGCTCAATCCGGCCCATGACCTAAAATGAGTTTGACACCCCTGCTTTATAGTAATTTCTTATCTTAGTTGCATTAGCATATACTTGTTCTAGTGCCTTGACTGGTCCCCATACCATCACACCACTCCACGATCCCGTCTACCACCGTTATCTCTACATGCTTACTTTCACTGTTAGCTACATTCTCAAGGCATTGATGTGTTTAATAGTACAGAGACAATACAGAGATTACATTCTGGCTAATAAGTTGGATACATAGTAAATATAAGGCTGGTTTCTCACTGTTAGCTACTTTCTTAAGGCTAGCTACATTCTTAAGGCACTGATGTGTTCAATAGTACAGAGACAATACAGAGATTTCATTCTAGCTAATAAATTGGATACATAGCAAATAGCAAACACAAGGCTGGTTACATAGTTTTGGTTACATAGCAAACAATGCAACTTTATTCTCTAATATAATCCCCCCTTTGAGACCCATAGGGTCTCACACAGAGAAAGAAGACTAAGAGTCCGCGCACAAAAGCCCCAATAAAGTCCAGCACTTATTCCCAAATCTCGGGTTAAACTATGATTTTCTGTGCCAAGACCTCAAAGTATTCTCTCCCTGTTACCCTGGGCCACTGAGTTAAAAACCTGTCCCTTTGTACCTGAGACAGGGAAAAAAACTCAGAAGCCCTTACAATCTACTCCCACACTGTCGTTTTGCTCTTGTTCATCCTGCAGGCATTGTAGGCTGTAACAATACTTCTTCGGTGCTTCTTTCTCCACTAAGCTTGGTTCAGTAATTGCCACGAGCATCGGAAATTGTTTGTTTGCAGCACGCACTACAAGAGACTTGAGACAAGGAAGAAAACAGCACAGAACAAGCGCACAGCTCAGCAATACAATACCGACAGTCATTGCCATCTTAGTCAGCCATGCTCCTCATCCTCCGAGTCTACTTTCTAACCAGTCAAATAACTGATGTCCAAACCCTGCATTCTGTTTAACTTCCGTTCTGAGACTTTTCAACTTATATATTGCCTTAGTAAACGATCCTTCTGGACTAGTGTTATTTGGTATAAAAGTACAGCACTGCTCTCCAAACATCACACAAACTCCTCCTTTTTCTGCCAACAGCCAGTCCAATGCTTGTTTATTCTGCCATGCCATTTTGCTAGTTGCATCTAACTGTTGTCCCAAGGCCTCCAATGCATCATCGGTGTAGTTGATGAATCTTTGCTGATTGTAATATATATAATTTATCCATTCAACATTCTTAATAGTTCCCATCAAGGGTAGAAATGCTTCGAAGCCTGCAGCAATCTCATTCCTCACCTTAAATTCGTTACGTATACCTCTCGGCTGACCTATACTATCTATCCAAATCGTCGAGTCAGGTTCATATTTTCTCCTTTTCCGCAATAGTATCTGCTGTTCAGAGATATCATTGTTGAAGTGTACTTCAGGGGATACTATAACTTCTTGAAGTAGCATAACACGCGTACATGTACCTACCCAATTGAGGGGAAGCGTGGATCTCAGACCCCCTTCCTCACCACACAGCCACCAGCTGACTGCTAAGGGGATGGTCTGGGCGTCCAATGCACCTTCGGGTGGAGGGGAATCTACTACGTGTCTTTCGCCTGGGGTCATATTCCACATCTGAGTACAGCTACCTCTGAAATGACCCACTGGACGAGCACCTGTCCACGTAAAACATTCATAGCTCAACTGATAGTGCATTATAAGCTGTTCCAGTGTAGGTGTCTGGCTCCTTGTTCCTCCTGTCTGTCTCCTGCTAACTGTTCCTCCGCATCACTTACCTTGGACTCCTCACCTGATTGTCCTTGTGGGACTGCTCTCGTGCAGTGGTTCAGATGGTACCAGGTGGAGCGTCCTTCTACCTGAACTGTGGTGGGTGATGCCTTGGTCACCGTAAAGGGTCCTTCCCTTCTCTGCTCGTTCCACTTTCTCTGGAAAAACTCGCACGTAAACCCGGTCTCCTGGTTTGATCCTGGTTTCCCCTTGTACGGTCTCCGGCTCTTTCTGTTTTTCCTGTGCATAAATAGACCTATGTATCATAGTTAGCTGCTGCATGTATTGTTTCAATTCTATTTCCAATTGTTCCAAACTAGGTCCTTTATACGGCCCTCTCCACTGGGGCACTGGCATGGGCCTCCCAGTGAGCATCTCATGTGGTGTCAGGCATGTCATTCGATTAGTTTGCATGCGGTAACTCATCAATGCTAACGGTAAAGCATCGACCCAATTAAGTTTAGTGTCTGCACAAATTTTGTTCAGTTTGGCTTTCAGGGTTCCATTAATTCTCTCTACCATGCCCTGCCACTGAGGGTGGTATACACATCCAAATCTTTGCTTTATCCTCAGCGCTTGTAGTCCCAATTTGACCACTTTCTGGATAAAAGCTGAACCATTGTCTGAGCTAACTTCTGTAGGTATTCCAAATCTTGGGATCACTTCATTTGTCAGAAATGTTACCACTGTCTTTGCCCCTTGATCTTTCGAAGGTACCGCCTCCACCCATCTGCTAAATCGATCAATTACTACCAGCATGTATCTTTTCCCTCTCACTGTCTTTATCATGTCTACGTAATCGATCACTAGATGTTTAAATGGTCCTTCAGGTACGGGAATGTGACCTATTGGGGTTCTAATTCCCTTCTGAACATTATTCTGTGCGCATACCTCACACTGTGACAAGACAAAGTCCACTGAAGCCTGTAAATAAGGTGACCAAAAACCATCCTTCTTTATTTTCTTTATCACTTCCCCCCCCTTGCACAATGGTCAATCCCATGCGCTTCTGAAATCAGAATTGTCAGTAGAGGGGTGGGCGCTACCAGCAAACCGTCTTCCATGCTCCACAAGCCTTCCGGGTTCTGCTTGGCCCCCCTTCATCTCCACATTGTCTGTTCTGCCAAAGTTGCCTTACCTTGTATTTCAATTAGGTCCTCTACCATAGGTTCTGGAGCTCGGCCTACATGGGGGGGCAATGACAGCTGATGTACATCCAGACGCTTTTCTGGCTGCCTCGTCCGCAACTTGATTTCCCTTTGTTACTACATCATTTCCCTTTTTATGTGCCTGGCATTTTACTATAGCCAATGCTTTAGGTTTCATCATCACTTTTATTAAGTCTAGAATTTGCTGACAATGGTGTATGGGATCTCCACTGCTTCTTTTAAAACCTCTCTGTTTCCACACTGCCCCGAACAAATGGCATACTCCATGAGCATATGCCGAATCAGTATAAATGTCTACTTTCTCACCTTCCATCATTTCACACGCAGCTGTCAGGGCTTTGATTTTGTTATTTCGACCTCTTTCATTGTCCCTACCATATCTACACTTACCATTATTTTAATGCAATTGTTGTCTTCCGATATCCACACCTCCGGCGTGAGTTTCCTCCACATTGTTACGGTTTCAGCACTCTTAACTAAGGGTCCTAAGTCTTTAGACTGATATCCCTTGTTTACCAACAACGTTACGTGGGGCGCAGCCTCCGGTAACCTGTACCATTTTTCTAAAAAGGTGTTCCACTTAACTTGTAAAGCTGCCGCTTGCTTTCCAATTATCATAGCCTTCCCTTCCAGGTGCTGTTGGGTACATGCCTCCACGTGCCATCTCTCCTCTAACTCCCTGTTCTGAGTCTCGTCAAAAACCACTGTACAATGTAGCTCAGATTTGGGCATTACAGCCCTGGGTAATATCGCCTGCACACCCTTTTTCCATTTTTCCCAGGTTTCCTGAATCTGATCTGCGATGTCTCCTATCCAAAAGACATTAGCCTTCTTGTCTTCTCGCACTATCAATTGAGCCCCTGCTCTTTCCACATTCAACCCATTTCTGGTGCATTCTAATTTTAATTCCAGTTTCAATAAGGCATCTCTGCCTAACAAATTAATCGCAGTTCCTTTAGATACTAGCACTGGGAAAACAATTCCTTTATTTCCCATTCTCAACTGCACTGGAGCCGTGCACTTTGTCAACTGTGTTTTCCCCGAGAACCCTACCGTCTTAATAAACTTTCCTGACATGGGAAGGTGAAGGGCATACTGTGGCTGTACACAAGTGTACGTGGCTCCAGTATCTATCATCATTGGTGTCAGTTGCCCTTCTAACATAACCTGAACAATGGGTTCCTCTTCTGCCTCCCTTGTTATCGTTGGGTAATGTCCCTTCCCACTCGAGTTCTCGGGGCACCCCTAATACCTCGCATAGGGGTTCACAGGTCCACTTGGGCCTGTGGGGACTGGTCCTTGGCTAAACTTTAGTTCCCTTCTTATCGGTTCCTGCTGGTGTGTGATAGGCCGTGGTGTAAACGGACAATCTCTTCTCATGTGACCTGGCTGATTACATCCCCAGCACAATCTCTCTACCTCTCTTTCCCCCGTTTCCTCACTGGTCTCCTCTACCCATAGCTCCTCTGTCCCCCTCCTTGGGACTTCCAGTCCTGTCTGGGCTGTTTGAATTTAGTCTGTTCCTGTGGGAATGCTCCTCCAAAGACTTTGATTATTGGCATGGGGTTTTCCAGCCCTTGTCTTACAGTATGATTGGTTCCTCCATATAGCGGTGCTTCATCCAGTTTGATGGCTGTACTCGGACCAGTGGTTGCTGGCAGCATCTTTTAGCTTCTTTTTCCTTCTTTTTGAGTTCTTCAAGCTGCATTTGTATTAACTTTCTTTGCACCTCTTCTTGCTGCTCAGCCAACCTTTGTTTGTCTTTCCGGTATTTCTCAACCGCATGGACTATGTGGTCTCTGAATTCTTGTGGGGTCATTGATGTCAGACCAACCACTTCCTCCAGTTTGGATTTAACTTGCGGAGGCATTGCATCCAAAATGCTATGTCGGAACAGTGAAGTCATAAATAAGCTATTTTCCACCTCTTGCTCAGTCTCCAGTCTCCACTTTTTCAACTGGTTTTCTACATAGGCTGCTGGGTTTTCAGTGTCTCCTAGTGGATCCCCCTTTAAGGCTTTGGGGTCCACTTTGGGTGGATAAAGCTTCCTGAGGACCTGCCATACCCTCTGCCTCACTCTGTCAAACCCGTCTCCGTCAGTTCTCGGGTCGTTTGGGTTTATTATGCCAGCCATTTCCATTAGTTCGTTAAATTTGGAGGTTCCCATCAACCTTATCAATAGTGCCTTTAAATCTCCCATAGCCAATAATCGTCCCGCCGTTTCTTCTTCAAAGGCTCTAATCCATTTCCCTGCTTCTTCATGTAGACTGGGCAGAGTGTTTTTCAGCCCTTCTAGGTCCTGGGATCCCCAAAGGATATACTGCACTTGTCCTGATCCTTTTACTAACAACGGCATCATTCTTCCTCCTTCTTCCCACTTGCCCTGGCTCTCCTCCTCACCTGACTCCCCATCTGTCTCAGGGTATGTCTTTACTGCCTCCCACACAAATTTCTCCGGGGTCCTCTTCTTCCCTCGTTCTCCCTGTGGAATCCTTCCTTTCTGTCCTGATTCTGTCCGACCTGTGGAGTCCGACCTTTCTGTCCTTGGTCGGCCCCTGGAGTACTTTTCACATCTCCTCTGGCAATCCCCTCTCAGTAACTTCTCCCTGCATGTTTACTGTACCCGTCAGCATGGGGCACTGCTTAGGGGTTCCTTCCTCATAATAGGGAGGGGGCCTTTCTGCTTCTTTCACATCTGGGTATGGAGCTGAAGCCAGCTTCTCACTATACCTTCCTCTCTCTCTAACAGGCTGTTTCTCCTTCTCCTTAGTGTCTTCCTCGCTTGTAATCAATATTCTACCTGTCCTCCTCAGCCTCTCTCCCTCCGTTCTGAAGAGTTTTAGCACTTCCATTCCTCGTTCTCTTTTTTGCTCTCTTTTCTTAGATTTATCTTTTGGTTTGTAATTTTTAATTAGTGCCTCATCTCTTCGCACAAGCTTACATCAAACGTTCCTTCTCTTGGCCATTTTGTGACCAGGTTCTTGGTTCTTTTTTCCCACTTTTCTGAAGTTTTTGTGATCTCACATTTATTTACTGGGAATTTTTTGCTCAGAATCTCTACTGCCATTCCTTTACCTGTCATGTTGTTCTCTCTTTTTAAGGTATTTCAGAGATTCACAGTTCGTTTACTGGATAATACTATTTACTCTAATTCTATGCCTAGTCTATCATCTGTCTACCAGCGTTTTAAACTATATATCGGACTGTCCTTGTTTCCTATTCCATTCTGCCCATGCAGACCTCTACTTAGAGCGGTATCCGTAGAACTTTCTCTTTGCACCTCGTCTATTCAGACCCTTATCTCTTAAGGCGGTATCCACGAGGATTTTCTCTTTGCACCTCGTCTATTCAGACCCTTATCTCTTAAGGCGGTGTCCACGAGGATTTTCTCTTTGCATCTCATCTATTCAGACCCTTATCTTTTAAGGCGGTATCCACGAGGATTTTCTCTTTGCACCTCGTCTATTCAGACCCTTATCTCTTAAGGCGGTATCCACGAGGATTTTTCTACTTTTCCTTTCCCTGCCCATTCAGACCTTCGTTTCGTACGAAGCAATATCCACAGGGACTTAACAACACCACATGGAATTTTTCTTCACTTAACTTCTTATTAGCTTATTCGTACTTACCCCCACTGCAGTGTTCTCGATCAATCCTCTGAGCCTCCTGTTAACCCCCAATTCTGCCAGATTCTTTGGACCGGAGAGACCCTTCAGCAGTGGTTCCACACTTCTGAGACTCCAAGACCTCCCCAAAACCAACAGAATTCTTAGTCCAAATTGTCGCAAAAAGCGCTTACCTTTTGTTTGGGTGCACCCTTAATTCTGTTAGCCCTGTGGGGGTCCCTAGAGGACCGGGAAGCGTCCCCAATCTGCTGTTTCCTTTCCGCAGGTCTCTTTCCGGTCCTGCCGCGGTCGCCAATTTTGTCATGGTTTCTTGAAATAACCAGGAGACGCAGAAGGTTCTTCGAGAAGTTTAAGCCTTTATTTGCAAACAAAAGCTGAGACAATTAATGAGCGTGTCACTAATTGTCCGCCGAGCCCTAGTTCACAGCATTCTTTATATCTTAGTATATCTTAGTCGCATTAGCATTTACTTGTTCTAGTGCCTTGACTGGTCCCCATACCATCACACCACTCCATAGCCCATACTTGCTCTAGTCTACTCCCTGGAACACGTGTTCCCCTTCTCAGCCATGACTGGTCCCCATACCATCACACCACTCCACGATCCCGTCTACCACCGTTATCTCTACATGCTTACTTTCACTGTTAGCTACATTCTCAAGGCATTGATGTGTTCAATAGTACAGAGACAATACAGAGATTACATTCTGGCTAATAAGTTGGATACATAGTAAATATAAGGCTGGTTTCTCACTGTTAGCTACTTTCTTAAGGCTAGCTACATTCTTAAGGCACTGATGTGTTCAGTAGTACAGAGACAATACAGAGATTTCATTCTGGCTAATAAATTGGATACATAGCAAATAGCAAACACAAGACTGGTTACATAGTTTTGGTTACACAGCAAACAATGCAACTTTATTCTCCAATACTAGTTGATCTCACCTTTCACTAAGACTGAGGTAAGGGATCATGGGCTTCAAAAGGTTGGTGACTACTACTTTAGAAAGATTTGCACTTCAGTGGTCACAGTCATTTTTCGCATTATGTCTTTGATTATGTCCATTTCAGTGCTGTTTAAGATGTGACAGCTGTCTAGGGGAATGAATGGTCCAGATGAGTTTTGCGGAGTACAGCTACAATGGTGGATATTTAATTTGGAGCCAAAGAAAATTTGAGGGAGAACCAATTTAAGCGTCAGCTTCTATGAGGATCAGAAGACCATAAAAGACAGTAGCAGAATTGGGCTATTCAGCCCATCAAATCTGCTCTGCAATTTCATCATGTTTGATTCATTTTCTCTCTCAATGCTATTCTCTGCCTTTTTCCCCATAACATTTCACGCCTTGACTAATCAAGAGACTATCAACCTCCACCTTAAATACACCGAATAACCTGGCCTCTGCAGCTGCCTGTGGCAATGAATTCCAGATTCTGCCTAAAGAAATTTCTCCTCATCTCCATTCTAAATGGTGCCCCTCTATCCTGAGGCTGTACCCTCTTTTCCTAGACTCCATCACTACAGGAAACATTCTCTCCACGTCCACTCTATTGAGACCATTCAACATTTGATAGGTTTCAGTGAGATTCTTCTTCTTACCCCCCCATTCTAAATTCCACCGAGTATTACAGGCCCACAGCCATCAAACACTCTTCATATGATAACCCTTTCATTCCCAAAATCATTCTTGTGACCCTCCTCTGAACCCTTTCCAATGTCAGCACATCCTTTCTTGGACAAGGGGCCCAAAACTGCTCACAATGCTCCAAATTGAGGCCTCACCAATACTTTACAAACCCTCAGCATTATATCCTTGCTTTTATATCCCTGTCCTCTCAAAGTGAATGCTACATTGCATTTACCTTCCTCACCTCCACCTTAACCTACAAGTTAACCTTCAGGGAATCTGCCACGAGGACTCCCAAGTACCTTTGAATTTTCTGCCAATTTATAAAGTAGTCTATGCTTTTGTTCTTTCTACCAAAGTGCATTACTATACATTTTGCAATACTGTATTCCATCTGCCACTTATTTGCCCATTCTCTGAATCTAAGTCCTACTGCACCCTCCTACTTTCTCAACACTACCTGCCCCTCCACTTATCTTGATATTGTCCGCAAATGTAGCCACAAAGCCATCAATTCTGTCATCCAGATCATTATCATATAATGTAAAAAGAAGCGGTCCCAATACCGACCCTGCGGAACACCACTTGTCACTGGCAGCCAACCAGAAAAAGCTCCCTTTATTCCCACTATTTGCCTTATGCCAATCAGCCAATCCATGCCAGTATCTTTCTTGTAATACCATGGGTTCGTTTCTTTTTCATTCTTTTTATTAAATACCATGAGTTCTAATCTTGTTATCAGCCTTATGTGTGGCACCTGGTCAAAGGCCTTCTGAAAATCCAAGTGCAGGACATCCAACAATTCTCCTTTGCCTGTTCTGCTTGTTATTTGCTCAGGCAAGATATTCTCTTAAGATAACCATGCTGACTTCGGCCTATTTTATCATGTGCCTCCCAGTACCGAGATCTCATCCTTAACATTCGACTCCAGTATCTTTCCAACCACTGAGGTCAGGCTAACTGCCTCGCTTTTCAAGAGTGTAGTGACACTTGCAATTTTCCAGTCCTCCGGCTCCATGAATCTGGTGATTCTTGAATGATCATTATCAATACCTCCACAATCTCACCAGCCACCTCTTTCAGAACCCTGGGGTGTAGTCTGTTATATTTTGTAAATTCAAAACATTAAACTAATTCAAAGGAAAACAAAAGAGCCAGGAATGTGTGTCTAACTTCGGTTTTTACTTTAAGCGAGGCACGCACCTATCACATGGTAGCATCATGACATATGCAATTCACTTATTTTTACATATAACCTGTAATTAATTATTTAAATGAACAAGAATGTTTAATCAAACAATATATTTACAATATTACTCAAATACTACTGAAATATTATATACAAAACCTTGCTCCCTGCTTAGCTATAAACTCCAATGCAATAGAGAATGCATTTCAACTACATTCACAATATATTATATAATACACCTACTATATACAGTCATCTACAACATAGTAAATTTTAAATTGTCCCATTCAAACCTAAAGATTTAATCACTGTAGAGAAACTCCTCCGTGGTGGCTGAAGGAATTGTCTCTGAGGTTGCAGGATGTAATTCTGACAGCAGTGGCCGCTTTTCTTCTCTAACAATTGACTCTGCTCTCCTCAACTGGTTGATGTATCATCTCCAGGTGATATGAGACGCAGTTTCTACTGTGTAGGGAAGTGGTCCAGTTCTGTCCTTAATCTTTCTGAGTACCTACTTCTGATCACCTTTGTGGTCCCTCGCCAGGAGTGAAACATCATACTGCCTTGTTTAAGTAGAATTTGTCTCAGCTTTTTGTCCTGCATACTCCTTCTGAGATTGGGTTTGTGGAGATCTAAGTGTGAATGCAGGGGATGACAAAGAAACGGCATAGCTGATGAGTTGTTGGTTGTGGAATGTACTGCATTGTGATATTCAAGGAGGAAATTGGTCAGTTTCTGATTCAGTGTTAGCGTAGTGTGTTCTGCTGATATTGCTTGCAGTGCGTTCTTTGGACTCGACAGACCTTTCTGCCAAGCCATTTGTAACTGGGTGGTATGGTGCAGATATAATGTGTCTTATTCCATTCATTTTTAGGAATGACTGAACTGTTCCACCACAAACTGTGATCTATTGTCACTGATTAAGTGTTCTGGAACACCAGTCCTTGTGAAGAAGTTTCTCAACACATCAACAGTGTGCGAGGTTGTAGTGGAGGCCATTGGGAAAACATTTGGCTACTTTGTAGCTACATCCACTACTACCAAGAAATTTGTGCCTTTGAGTGGTCTGACAAAATCCACAAGAATCCTCTGCCAGGGCAATGCAAACCATTCCCAGGGATGGTTAGGCGCTGCTCTTGGCTTCTTGTTTGTTGTATTTGACTATTACAAATATGATTCTCACAGGAATTATCTTTCCTCCATTACAAGTTCTTAGCTGTATATCTGCAGGCTTCAGTTTAGTATCTCTGAAATGCCATTCAAACTCATTGTGTGGAATGACTGAAATAGCTGAGCCAGTGACCGATTCCATTTTAATTTGCCACTCACCTCTGGCACAAGCCATGTTACATGTCTATTGTTAGTTTTCACATTGTAAATCTTAAGGCTACTCAGTCCTTTGTCATTCTCATCACCATCAGATTTTTCATCAACAGCAAGCCGAATATGCTCTTTTTGAAATTCTACCTTCACTTTTTAATTTTTTTCTCTTGTTTGTGTAGTCCATTTATGTTTGCCCAACATGCTCTTTTTATGTATCCTAGTTTGATGCATTTTCTGCGAGTTTTGCCTTTAAATCTGCATTGGTTTGGTGTATGGGAGCTCTTGCCACAATGGTAACACCATTTGTTCATCAAGACTGGTTTCTGTTTGGACACTGCAGTTTTGTTCACGCTTGCTTTCATTCCTGACTGTAACTCAATTTCGTCTCTGCTGTTTGCATTGATACAGCAATTTCAGCTGCAGTTTTAAATACAAGTTGTGCTTCAGTTCAGAGACAATTTTGAATGCTTTCTAGTAAGATTTCGCAATCGCTTAGTGCGTCATTAAGCCCATTACTAAACTGACAATATTCAGATAACTTAATGCAATTCAGCCCCCTACACTGAAATAGACTACCCTTCCTTTTGATTCTGCTTATGAAACCTAAAGCATTCTCCAAACAACAATGGCTTTGGTTCTAAATGTTCCTGCATTACTTACTGGATGACTGGATGAAGTGGATCAGCCCATGATTGAATGACAGACCAGACTCGATGGGCCAAATGGGTTGCTTCTTCTCCTAAATCTTATGGTCTCATGGTCTTACATGATATCAGCAAAGTTATTTTGGGCTGGTTTGGTTGGAACAGTCAAACTCCGAAGCAGATTGTATGCCTTTAAGTTCAATGTACTCAGCAAAGTATCCCATTTGCTTTAAAATACTGCTTATTCACTAAGGAGAAGGATATTGAATGGTGTAAGGTGTGGGAAACAAGTAAGGAAGTTATGGAACCTATGACAATTAAAGAGGTGGAAGTACTGGTGCCTTTAAGAAATTTAAAAGTGGATAAATCTCCGGGTCCTGACCGGATATTCCCCAGGACCTTGAGGGAAGTTTGTGAAGAGATAGCAGGAGCTCTGACGGAGATCTTTCAGATGTCATTAGAAACGGGGATTGTGCCGGAGGATTGGCGTATTGCTCATGTGGTTCCATTGTTTAAAAAGGGTTCTAGAAGTAAGCCTGGCAATTATAGACCTGTCAGTTTGACATCAGTGGTGGGTAAATTAATGGAAAGTATTCTTAGAGATAGTATTTATAATTATCTGGATAGACAGGATCTGATTAGGAGTAGCCAGCATGGATTTGTGCGTGGAAGGTCATGTTTGACAAACCTTATTGAATTTTTTGAAGTAGTTACGAGGAATGTTGACGAGGGTAAGGCAGTGGATGTAGTCTATATGGACTTCAGCAAGGCCTTTGACAAAGTTCCACATGGAAGGTTAGTTAAGAAGGTTCAGTCGTTAGGTATTAATGCTGGAGTAATAAAATGGATTCAACAGTGGCTAGATGGGAGATGCCAGAGAGTAGTGGTGGATAATTGTTTATCGGGATGGAGGCCGGTGACTAGCGGGGTGCCTCAGGGATCTGTTTTGGGCCCAATGTTGTTTGTAATATACATAAATGATCTGGATGATGGGGTGGTAAATTGGATTAGTAAGTATGCTGATGATACTAAGGTAGGAGGTGTTGTAGATAATGAGGTGGGTTTTCAAAGCTTGCAGGGAGATTTATGCCGGTTAGAAGAATGGGCTGAACGTTGGCAGATGGAGTTTAATGCTGAGAAGTGTGAGGTTCTACATTTTGGCAGGAATAATCCAAATAGAACATACAGGGTAAATGGTAGGGCATTGAGGAATGCAGTGGAACAGAGAGATCTAGGAATAACAGTGCATAGTTCCCTGAAGGTGGAGTCTCATGTAGATAGGGTGGTGAAGAAGGCTTTTGGAACGCTGGCCTTTATAAATCAGAGCATTGAGTACAGAAGTTGGGATGTAATGTTAAAATTGTACAAGGCATTGGTAAGGCCAAATTTGGAATATTGTGTACAGTTCTGGTCACCGAATTATAGGAAAGATATCAATAAATTAGAGAGAGTGCAGAGACGATTTACTAGGATGTTACCTGGGTTTCAGCACTTAAGTTACAGAGAAAGGTTGAACAAGTTAGGTCTCTATTCATTGGAGCGTAGAAGGTTGAGGGGGGATTTGATTGAGGTATTTAAAATGTTGAGAGGGATAGATAGAGTTGACGTGAATAGGCTGTTTCCATTGAGAGTAGGGGAGATTCAAACGAGAGGACATGATTTGAGAGTTAGGGGGCAAAAGTTTAAGGGAAACGCGAGGTGGTATTTCTTTACTCAGAGAGTGATAGCTGTGTGGAATGAGCTTCCTGTAGAAGTAGTAGAGGCCAGTTCAGTTGTGTCATTTAAGGTAAAATTGGATAGGTATATGGACAGGAAAGGAGTGGAGGGTTATGGGCTGAGTGCGGGTAGGTGGGACTAGGTGAGATTAAGAGTTCGGCACGGACTAGGAGGGCCGGAATGGCCTGTTTCCGTGCTGTGATTGTTATATGGTTATATGGTTATTTCATTCTATATACAATATCCAGTTAACTGTTATGTAATGGAATGCATCCATCTTTCTGATGTAGTTAGCTATTTCTGCTCTTTTTTCATGATTATTATTACCCAACACGCACTGATTTCTGCCCCTGACACTCTCAAACTTCTGCCATACTGTGTCTCTACAGTGAAGATGAATGAAAAATACTTATTTAGGTTGTCTGCCATTTCTTTGTTCCCCCATTACTACATCTCCCTTGTCATTTTCTAGTGGTCCAATATCTAATCTCACTTCTCTTTTACTTTTTATAGATCTGAAAAAAAACTTCTGGTATCGTCTTTGATCATATTGGCTAGCTTACCTTCGTATTTCATCTTTTCCCTCCTTATGGCTTTTTTAGTTGTCTTCTGTTGGTTTTTAGAAGCTTCCCTCTAAATTCCCACTAATTTTTGCTTTATTTATTGCACATTTGCTTCTTTTGACTTCTGTTGTCAGCCCCAGTTGTGTCATCCTGTTCAGAATACTACTACTATTTCGGGATTATCTATCCTGCACCTTCTGAATTGCTCCTAGAACTCCAGCCACTGCTCTTCTGCTGTCATCCCTGCTCGTGTCCTCTTCCGGTCAATTTTGGCCAGCTCCTCTCTCATGAATCTATAATTCCATTTTCTCCACTGTAATACTGATACATCTGAATTTAACTTCTCACTCTTAAGCTGCATTATGACTTCTATCATTTTATGATCACTGCCTCATAAGGGTTCTTTTATCTTAAGCTCTGTCATCATATCTGGTTCATCGCACAACACCCATTCCAGAATAGCTTCTCCCATAGTGGGTTCAACCATAAGCTGCCCAAAAAAGCTATCTCATAGGCGTTCTCCAAACTCTCTCTTGGAATCCAGCACCAACCTGATTTTTCCAATTTGCCTTCATATTGAAATCCCCCAAGACTATCACGACATTTCCCTTTTTATAAGCCAATTCTAGCTCCCATTGTAATTTGTAGTCCACATCCTGGCTACTATTTGGAGGCCTGTATATAACTCCCATCAGTTTTTTTTTTACCCTTGCAGTTTCTAATTCTACCCACAATGACTCTACATCTTTTGGTCCTATGTCAGCTCTTTCTAAGGATTTTATTTCATTTTTTACCGACATAGCAATCCCACCCCCTCTGTCTACCTGCCTGTTCTTTCAATTGAATGTGTATCTTTGTATGTTACGCTCCCAACTCTGATCTTTGAGCTGCGACTTAGTAATGCCCACGATGTCATATCTGCCAATCTCTAACTGCACTGCAAGATCATCTACCTTATTCTGTATGCTGCATACATTGAAATATAACACCTTCAGTCTTGTATTCATTACCCTTTTTGATTTTGTCCCCATGTTACACTGCAACTCATCCCACTGACTATAATTTTACCCCATCATTTACCTGTCTTTCCTGACTGTCTCACTGCACACTGCATCTAGTTGTATACCAACTACCCCGTTCTCAGCTCCATCCCCTTGCCAATTTAGTTTAAACCCTTCCCAAGAAGGGTGGTTAGCATTGTAATGATTATAAATTAGTTTGGTGCTGGTGATAAAATGCAAAAATCAGAAAGGGTTAATGTGCATGATCAAGGTCATGGAAATAGTAACAGAAAGGGAAATAATATAGGAGGAGTTTGTTTGAAAGGAGTTAAAGCAGAAGTTTCAAGTTCTTGTGTGTCAACATTACTGAAAATCTGTCCTGGGCCCAACGTATTGATACATTTACAGAAAAGACACACCAGCAGCTATATTTCATCAAAGGTGTGAGGAGATTTGGTATGTCACCAAAGACTCTTACAAATTTCTACAGATATACTGTGGAGATCATTCTTACAGATTGATTGTCATCTGGTATAGAGGCACACAATACAAAGGATCGAAAAAAACTTCAGGTGGTTCGAAGTTCAGTCAGCTTCAAGGGCACTAGCCTCCCCACTACTGGGGACATCTGTAATAGGTGATGCCATAAGAATGTGGTATCTATCATTAAGAATCCTCACCGTCATGGAAGAGGTACAGGAGCCTGAAGACACAAACTCATCATTTTAGGAATAGCTTCTTCCCCTCTGCCATCAGATTTCTGGAAGGACCATGAACACTTTCTCATTTTTGCTCTCTTTTTGCACTACTTAATTTTTTTTATTATTCTTATTGTAACTTATAGTAATTTTTAATGTATTGTACTATAATGGTGCCACAAAAACAACAAATTTCATGATGTATGTTGGTGACGATACAACTGTTTCTGAGAAGTGAGTAGAACAATTAAAGGAACTAATACCTCAATGGTTTTACCCTAGCTTTGCTTTGAATTGTTACGTTTGAAATTATTCAAGATATAGTGCCAATGCAGAAACAAGAAGGGAATGCATAACAAATCAAATCCATTGCAAATAGTAATGGAAACTAAACATGGATACTTGAGAACAGCATGTTGTAAGGTCGTCTTTAATCTACATTTTAAATGAAGACTTGAGGGGAAGCAAAGTATTAAAAGGGGCTTGCAGTATTAAGTGGATATTTTTTGCATGGTTCCATTGACTTTGTTTCAAATTATATTTTAATATTAGGAATTTTCTCATTGTTAATCTTCTTACATGTCACTTGGATTTTTATTAGTAGATCTAAAGGTGTTTTGTCGGTCCTTTACTGCTTTTCTCTAAATCCTGGAATTAATTCCTTATAGCTCTGTGGGAATATCTTCAACAATATTTCTAAAATGGTTCAGAAAGGTGGCTCGATAGCACTTCCACAGCAATAATTAGGAATGGGAAATAAATAGTGGCCTCATCAATGATGCCTAGATCTCAAAAATTAATTTGGGAAAAAAAATACTTGTTCAGTTTTAATTTATTAGCACCACTGGTATAGTAGTGAAAGATGACATATGATTTCCTATAACAAATATGCATATCAGGGACTATGATTTTGATTACTATTTTAAATTAACAGGCCACAGTGTAAAGAAGTTAGAGGCTGCCAATTTATTTAGGATATTTTTTGTAAAATTAATGAAAATTCCCTTGCTAGGTGCTCTCTTCAGGACGGTTAGTGGGCTCTTCAAAGCAATGGTGCGGAAAAAAGAGGTAAGAGATTCAATTATATACACTAATATCATATTCAATCAATATGGTAAATTTTCTTGTGAGGTTCAAATATTTACAGCAGTTGTTTGTTTTAATAGAGATGTGAGCAAAGAATGTATTCCAAAAGAGCAATGAATTATTTGTTTAAAAGTGGCTGCCTGAACATGCCTTTACTGAGACTGACAATGTTTCTCTCTGCATCAGAGTTGTGAGAATGCAATGATGAGTGTAATTAATGTACTGAATTCCATTGCTTATAATGCTGTTTGACTCCACAATATTTTATTTCTCACATAAATAACGCAAATAAATTATTAAGCCTTTTACATGTTATTTTTTCATAATTATTAGACTTTGGAAGCTGTGGGCAACTTGTTTGGTACTCAGTGTCACTAAAACATGTAGGTTGGTTAACATGATCATGTACAGTAGTTCATATCTTAATATTGTGCGAGTTTTTATATCGAAAGAAATCTGCAGAATTTTATCTGAATATCATGAAAAGGAGCATTTATTGATGTCAATATCCTCCTTGCACTGACCTGTTGCAGATGTTTTCTTGGAAGAAAGAACAGTAAATAAATATAAACGGATTTACAACTATTTCTCATAACGTTCAGCATTATATAACAAATTAGTTTAAATGGTTCATCTCGAAATCCACTTGAAAGTAAAGGTTACTTTTATTCCATTTTGATTTTTGTTTTCTAATTAGGAACACAGGAGGAAAAGCTTCTGTAGCCTCTGTAGAGTCTGGTTATTCGCTGTATTCCACTGATACTGAGGATCAGGTATGTCTGTTGGTACAATGCAATTGAAAATCAGAACGTAGAGCAGTTATAGTTATCAACGTGCAAAACATCAATAATGTAATACAAGAGTCTTTCTTTTAACACTAATTGCATTAACTTTTATTGCCCGCAGGTGGTAAGAGTGGGCTTCCTCCTCTCTGCCCCTCTGCCCCTCAACACACATGCCCCTCAAGACTATGTCCCAAGCCCCCTCCTTTACTCTCTGTATACCCATGACTCTGTCACCATCCACGGCTCCAATCTGCTAATTAAATTTGCTGACGACACCTCACTGATTGGCCTAATCTCAAATAATAATGAGGCAGTCTTCAGAGAAGAAGTCATCACTCTGACACAGTGGTGTCAAGAAAACAACCTCTCCCACAATGTAACTAAAACAAAAGAGCTGGTTGTGGACTACAGGAGGAACAGAGACAGTCTAACCCCTATTGACATCAGTGGATCTGGGGTTGAGAGGGTAAACAGCTTTAAGTTCCTCGGCATACACATCACCAAGGAACTCACGTGATCTGCACATACCAGCTGTGTGGTGAAAAAGGCATAACAGTGCCTCTTTCACCTCAGATAGTTGAAGAAGTTTGGTATGTACCCCCAAATCCTAAGATCTTTCTACAGGGGCACAATTGAGAGCATCCTGACTGGCTGCATCACTGCCTGGTATGGAAACTGTACTTCCCTCAATTGTAGGACTGCAGAGAGTGGTGCAGACAGCCCAGCACATCTGTAGATGTGAACTTCCCACTGTTCAGAACATTTTCAAAGACAGGTGTGTAAAAAGGGCCCGAAAGATCATTGGGGAACTGAGTCACCCTAACCACAAACTGTTCCAGCTGCTACCATCCAGGAAACAGTACCACAGCATAAAGGTCAGGACCAAAAGGCTCCAGGACAGCTTCTTCCACCAGGCCATGAGACTGATTAATTTATGCTGACACAACTGTTTTTCTGTGCTGTATTAACTGTCCTGTTGTACATACTATTTAATTTAAATGACTATAATTTGCACATTGCACATTTGAACGGAGACTATAATGTAAAGATTTTTACTCCTCATGTATATGAAGGATGTAAGAAATAAAATCAATTCAATTCAATTTTTCCAAAGGTTACAAACATTCATAAAGGCATTGACCGATGTGCAGCTTTATTGCAGGACATTTTGGAAAGTGAGAACACAGGTATTTCAATTCTCTAATTATTCTAATGGTGACATCACACAATTTTTGAAATATTTTATATAATTTAGTTACTTATTTGCAAAATCAAAACTGAAAATAGAGAAAAGCTATTTTAGTGAAGTTTTGTAAGTGCACTAAAGGACTAAAGAATGAATTTATACAAGAATGAAAATGAAGAATACTAATCAGTGAAGCCAGTAAAAAGAACAAATGTGGAATAAGAGATGCAATGAAATATACTCAAAAGATAAAAAAAAATCACAGGAATAGGGGACAGAAGGAGGTGTGATTTCAGCAATGCAAGCTGGTACAGTGATGGAGTAAAGAGAAGATACAGCAAGTGGGAAATGTTTAGTAAAATCATATGAATCATATGGCTCTCAGGTGTTAGCCAATCCAAGGACTATACCAATGGGAAGGGTGAGTTGGATGGAAAGGATTTTTACATGTTTGGATCGGAAATTAACAAGAAAATAGTATGGTATATTGGAAATTGAACTATTACCTGCAGACAATTAAGCTAGATATTCAAGGAGTTTTATAAGTAAAGTAAAGACAAAAGAAAACACAGGGTAAGAATAAGGCTTTAGGGACAACAGGGGCAGCCTCTGTGTGGACGTAGGAGTTAAGGTCTTCAATGAATACATTTTCAGGTTTCACATAGGAAACAGCCTTGAGAGTTTGAGAGCTCAGTGAACGAGAAAGTGAAATTTGAGTATGTGGTGCTTGATGCTCTACTGGCCTTCAAGGTGGATAAATCCACATGGCTAAATTAGATTTATCTTAGGCTGCTATGGAAGGCAAGTGAAGAGATTTTTGGGGCTCTGTCTGAGAGTTTTACATCTTTGCTTGCCTCATGTCATGAACCAAATGACTAGCAGACTGCATACGTGGTCAGCTATTTCAAGAAGAGTGGTATGGTAAAGGTTGGCAATTCCAGATCTTTGACCATAATGTCAGTAGTAGTGGAGAAAATTCTGAAGGAAAGATAAATGATTACTTGGAGAGGCAGGGACTAATCAGAGATAGTCGGCATGGCTTTGTCTTGTCTGAGAAATCAGTTAGGATTTTTAATATAAGAACATAACTTTGTTGATAAGGACAATACAAGTTTCCCCTGCTATCCGAAGGTAGAACGTTCCTATGAAATTGTTTGTAAGCTGAAATGTCATAAAGCGAAGAAGCAATTACCATTAATTTATATGGGAAAAATTTTTGAGCGTTCCCAGACCCAAAAAATAACCTACCAAGTCACACCAAATAGCACATAAAACCTAAAATAACACGAACATATAGTAAAAGCAGGAATGATATGATAAATATACAGCCTATATAAAGTAGAAATATTTTATGTACTATGTAGTTTCACTTATCAAAATCAGGAAGACAGCGAGCTGAAATCGATTTAGAGAAAAAAATCGGCACGTACACACATGCTCACACAACTGTCTGCACAAGGCTTCATGGCCTTGGTAGTCTTTCTCGGGATAAACACGTGTATAAAGCGGGCGTCTTTCTTTCGTAAAAGCGAAAATCCTCTTTGGTTAGCGAAATCGGGTACTAATGTAGGTCTTTTATACAAGCGAGCTGTGGTAAAGCGAACGTTCAAAAAACGGGGGCCACCTGTACAATAGTTATGGTTTACATGAAACTCATTAAGTCCTTCCTCTGTTGCTCTGTTGGTTTAAATAAATGAAATCAAATCATTGGAAAGAGATGGATCATGAAAGGTGTTGAATCATTGTGGACAGAGCTAAGGAACTGCAAGGGTAAAAAGACACTGATGGGAGTTGTATACAGACCCCCAAACAATAGTAAGGATGTGGCCTACAAATTTCAATGGGAGAGCAAAATTGCATGTTGCAATAGTTGCAATAGGATTTCAATATGCAGGTAAATTGGGGAAAATCAGGTTGGTGCAGATTAAAGCGGGGGTGGGGGGGGGGCAGAATTTCTAGAGTGCCTATGAGATGGGATCCGGGATCAGCCATGATGGAATGGAGGAGAACACTTGATGGGCTGATTGGCCTAATCCTAAGTCTTATGGCTTTTTAGAGCAGCTCATGATTGAGCCCACTAGAGGATTAGCTATTCTGGATGGGTGTTGTACAATGAATCAGAATGGATTACAGAGTTTAAGGTAAAAAAAAAACCCTTAGGGACAAGTGATCACAATAAGATCAAATTAACCCTAAAATCTGAGGAGGAGAAGCTAATATCAGATGTATCAGTATTACAGTGAAGTAAAGGGAATTACAGAGGCTTGAGAGAGGAGTTGGCCAGAATTAATTAGAAAAGAACACTGGCAGGGACGATGGCAGAGCAGCAATGGCTGGAATTTCTGCCTGACAAATCTGTTGGAATTCTTTAATGAAATAGTAAGCAGGATAAACAAAGGAGAATCAGTTGATGTTGTGTACTTGGATTTTCAGAAGGCCTTTGACAAGGTGCCATACATGAGACTGCTTTACAAGCCGATGGTATTACAGGAAAGGTTTTAGGATGGATAAAGCACTGGCTAATTGGAAGGAGGCAAAGAGTGGAAATAAAGAGAGCTTCTACTGGTTTGTTACTGGATGATTGATGGTGTTCCACAGGGGTCTGTGTTGGGACTGGTTCTTTTTATGTTATACAACAATGATTTGGATCATGAAATTGCTGGATATGAAGATAGGTGGAGGGGCAGGTAGTTTTGAGGAAGTAAAAAGGCTACAGAAGCACTTGGACAGATTAGGAGAATGGTCAAAGCAATTGCAGAAGGAGTACAGTGTCAGGAAATGTATGGTCATGCAGTTTGCTAGAAGAAATGAAAAGGATGATTATTTTCTAAATGGAGAGAAAATACAAAAAACTGAGGTGCAAATGGACTTGGAAGTCCTTGTCCAGGATTCCCTAAAGGTTAATTTGTAAGTTGAGTCTATGGTGAGGAAGGCAAATGCATTGTTAGCATTTATTTCAAGAGGACTAGAATATAAAAGCAAGGATGTAATGTTCAGACTTTATAAAGCATTGGTGAAACCTTACTTGGAGTATTGTGAGCAGTTTTGTGCCCTTTTTCGTATAAAGGATGTGCTGAAACCGGAGACGGTTCAAAGAAGGTTCACAAAAATTATTCTAGGTTTGAATAGCTTTTCAGATGAAGAGCATTTGATGGCTCTAGGCTGTATTCACTGGAATTCAGAAGAAAGAGGGGTGACCTCATTGAAACCTATCGAATGGTGAAAGGCCTTTTTAGAGTGGATGTGGAAATGATGTTTCCTATGCCGGTAGTGTCTTAAGACCAGAGGATATAGCCTCGGAATAGAGGGGCATCCTTTTAGATCGAGATGAGGAGGAATTTCTTTAGCCAGAGAGTGGTGAATCTGTGGAATTCTTTGCCCAGTTTGCTGTGGAGGCCAGGTCTTTATGTATATTTAAGGCAGAGGTTGATAGATTCTTGATTGATCAGGGCATGAAGGGATATGGGGAGAAGGCAGACGATTGAAGCTGAGAGGAAAATTGGATCAGCCTTGATGAAATGGCCTAATTATGTTCCTATATCTTATGTCTTAATCAAAATCCTACATGCGAGATTGTTCCAAAAGGTTAAGGCCTATAGAATTTAGGCACATTAGTTAAGTAGGGAAGTTACATTCTAACTTTATAAAACACTGGTCAGACCTCAGCTGGAGTACTATGTGCACCACACTATAGGAAAGATATGATAGCACTGGAGAGGGTGCAGAGGGGATTTTCCAGAATGTTGCCTGGGATGGAACATTTGAGTTAAGAGGAAAGAATGGAGAGTATCTGTCTGTTTACCCTGAAACAGAGAAGGTTAAGAGAGATATGACTGAAGAAAAGAAAATGTTGAGAGGTATTGATTGGTCAATTGCAAGAATTCTTTCCCCTTATCAAAGGTGAATAAAGCTAGAGAACATAAATTTGGTGTATGGGACAAAAGATTCAGAGGGAACCTTAGGGAGACCTTTACCAGGTATTCACCAGAGAGCTAACAATGTTTAAGAAGTCTCATGAGCACTTTATTCACTTGGGCATTGAAGGTTACTGGCCAAGTGCTGGAAGATGGAATTAATACAGATAAGATGCCCAATGTCTCATGGATGTAGTAAACATGGAACATTACAGCACACTATAGACCCTTCGGTCTACGATGTGAGATCAATCTAACTCTTCAATCTTACATAACCCTCCATTTTTCTATCATCCATGTGCATATCTAAGAATTTCTTAATTGCTCCTAATGTATCTGACTCTATCACCAACCTTAACAGGGTGTTCCACACGGCCACCACTGGTTTTGTTAAGAACTTAACCTCTGATATCACCCCCCTATGCTTTCCTCCAAACACTTTAATATTATGTCCCTCTGTATTAGCCATTTCTATTTGGGGAAAACGTCCCTGGCTTTCGATTCTTTCTATGCCTCTTATTATCTTACAGAGTCACCTCTCATCTTCCCTCACTCCAAAGAGAAAAGCCCTAGCTCGCTCAACCTATCTTCAAAGACATGCCTTCTAGTCAAGGCAACATCCTGGTAAATCTCCTCTACACCTTCTGTGAACCTTCCACATTCTTCCTATAATAAGATGACCAGAATTGAAAACGATATTTTGACTGTGCTCTAATCAGGGTTTTATAGAGCTGCAACATTAACTATGAGATTAACAATTAATCCCTTGGCTGATGAAGACCAAGAAACAGTACACCACCTTAATACCCTATTAACTTGTGTGGTAACTTGAAGAATCTATAACCATAGACCTCAAGACCTTTCTGTTTCTCCACACTCACAAAACTCCTACCATTAACCTTGTAGTGTGCCTTCAAGTGTATTATTTCACACTCTTCCAGGTTGGACAACATCTGCCATTTTTCAGCCCAGCTCACATCTTGTCAATATGCCCGTTGCAACATACTACAACTCCCTACATTATCCACAGCTCCCCCAACCTTTGTGTCATCTGCATACTTACTATCCCACTCCTTCATCCAAGTCATTTATAAAAATCACAAGGAGCAGGGTCCTAGAACAGATCCCTGTGGAACACCATTGGTTACTGAACTTTAGGCAGAATATTCTCGATCTTGACAAGGCTCAAATGCCTTACTAAAATCCATGTACACTATATCCACTGCTCTACCTTTATCAATGTGCTTTGTTACATCCTCAAAAAAATCAGGCTCGTGAGATATGATCTGCTCCTCAGAAAGCCGTGTTGACTAGCTCTAATCATACCATGCTTCTCCAAATACTTGTTAATGCTTCCCCTAGGTGAATAGAAGACCTGTTATATGTTTTATGATTACTGTGAGCTTTTGTCCAAGACGATACAGTAAGGACTATTTAAGAGGTGCAAGGGAATCAGAGGAATGCTGTAAATATATCCAGGGAATCGTATCTGATTTACTTGGGGCACATTGCTGGGAATTGGTAAGCCACTGTGCCAAAAGACATGAGTAATGAAGAAAATGGCATATTGAAAAGAGATTGGTCTTTCAGATGAAATAAAAACACACATTTAAAAAGAAAGGGAAAAGAAATTGCAAAGATGAGCACTGTCCAGAATGAAAGCCTAAAAAGCTGATGTCAATCATCACAGGGAAAAGTCAAGTTCCACAGGCATAGTTGCAAAGAAGTTATAAGGTTGCATATAACCCATGAATGAAAAATAAGTAAGATAAGTGGAGGTGACAAGCAGGAGTCCAAAATTAAAATCACAGGTGCTTTGGTGATGCAGAATTGACAAGGCTCAAATCAGGACTCAATTTAAGTGGCAGAATATTGGAAGGCTATATGTGTTTCCGAACCAGAAAATCCACTTCATGTGCAAAAATGGTGGCTAAGTGACGAGGATGGGTTGGATGGAAGGACACTTCAAAACTTCAGCAGAAGGGAAATATATTTTAGCCCAGAGCTGAGAACCCGTAGCCAAACAGAATATTGGGAAAAAATTGACGTGCATTATAAATCTTTCTGGTTTACTATGTTCCTCATTTCTCACTGCACTCTGAAAATTTACTTGTACAATGTTTATGCAATAATGTTCCCGCTCCACTAATCTCCCTCCTGGCACATATTTCTCTCCTGCAAGTGAGAGAAATGCTATACCTGCCCATTCAGCTCTTTCCTCGCCTCCATTCAGGGCCCTAAACAGTCCTTCCAGGTGACCTCCAGGATAGCAATCTCAGGATTGCTACCAGTGCCATGTGCAGGTGGGTTTAGAAATAGTAAGATAGTACAGATCAACATGTGGCTGAAGACATGGTCCTGGAGGGAGGGCTTCAGATTTATAGATAATTGGGCAGTTTTCCAGGGAAGGTGGGACCTGTTGCGGCGGGACGGTTTACATTTGAACTGGAGGGGGACAAATATTCTTGCAGGTAGATTTGCTAGAGAGGCTCCAGTGGATTTAAACTAGATATGAGGGGGGAGGGGAACCAGAGTGTAGGAACAGATGTATGGGAGAAGGAAGAAAAAGACAGCAAAGTTCTTTGTACTGTTAGAGATAAACAGAGAGGAAGAGGTGAAAAATTTCTTAAATGCATTTATTTTAATGCTAGGAGCATTGTAAGAAAGGTGGATGAGCTTAGAGCATGAATTGATCCCTGGAAATATGATGTTGTAGCTATTAGTGAAACATGGTTGCAGGAGGGGTGTGATTGGCAACTAAATATTCCTGGATTTCGTTGCTTCAGATGTGACAGAATCGGAGGGACAAGAGGGGGAGGTGTTGCGTTGCTTGTCAGAGAAAATATTACAGCGGTGCTCTGGCAGGATAGATTAGAGGGCTCATCTAGGGAGACTATTTGGGTGGAATTGAGGAATGGGAAAGGTGTAGTAACACTTATAGGGGTGTATTATAGACCACCAAATGGGGAGTGAGAATTGGAGGAGCAAATTTGCAAGGAGATAGCAGATATTTGTAGTAAGCACAGGGTTGTGATTGTGGGAGATTTTAATTTTCCACACATAGACTGGGAAGCCCATACTGTAAAAGGGATGGATGGTTTGGAGTTTGTAAAATGTGTGCAGGATAGTTTTTTGCAGCGATACATAGAGGTTCCAACTAGAGATGGGGCAGTGTTGGATCTTCTGATAGGGAATGAAATAGGTCAGGTGACGGAGGTATGTATTGGGGAGCACTTTGGGTCCAGTGATCATAATGCCATTAGTTTCAATATAATTATGGAGAAGGATAGGACTGGATCCAGGGTTGAGATTTTTGATTGGAGAAAGGCTAACTTTGAGGCGATGCAAAAGGATTTAGAAGGAGTGGATTGGGACAATTTGTTTTATGGGAAGGATGTAATAGAGAAATGGCAGTCATTTAAAGTTGAAATTTTGAGGGTACAGAATCTTTATGTTCCTGTTAGGTTGAAAGGAAATGTTAAAAGTTTGAGAGAGCCATGGTTTTCAAGGGATATTGGAAACTTGGTTAGGAAAAAGAGAGATATCTACAATAAATATAGGCAGCATGGAGTAAATGAGGTGTTCGAGGAATATAAAGAATGTAAGAAGAATCTTAAGAAAGAAATTAGAAAAGCTAAAAGAAGATACGAGGTTGCTTTGGCAAGTAAGGTGAAAATAAATCCAAAGGGTTTCTACAGTTATATTAATAGCAAAAGGATAGTGAGGGATAAAATTGGTCCCTTAGAGAATCAGAGTAGACAACTATGTGTGGAGCGGAAAGAGATGGGGGAGATTTTGAACAATTTCTTTTCTTCGGTATTCACTCAGGAGAAGGATATTGAATTGTGTAAGGTAAGGGAAACAAGTAGGGAAGTTATGGAAACTATAATGATTAAAGAAGAGGAAGTACTGGCGCTTTTAAGGAATTTATCCACTTTTAAGATAAGTGGATAAATCTCCGGGTCCTGAGAGGATATTCCCTAGGACCTTGAGGGAGGTTAGTGTAGAAATAGCAGGGGCTCTAACAGAAATATTTCAAATGTCATTAGAAACAGGGATGGTGCTGGAGGATTGGCATATTGCTCATGTGGTTCCATTGTTTAAAAAGGGTTCTAAGAGTAAACCTAGCAATTATAGGCCTGTCAGTTTGATGTCAGTGGTGGTTAAATTAATGGAAAGTATTCTTAGAGATGGTATATATAATTATCTGGATAGACAGGGTCTGATTAGGAACAGTCAACATGGATTTGTGCGTGGAAGGTCATGTTTGACAAATCTTATTGCATTTTTTGAAGAGGTTACGAGGAAAATTGATGAGGGTAAAGCAGTGGATATTGTCTATGTGGACTTCAGTAAGGCATTTGACAAGGTTCCGCACAGAAGGTTAGTTAGGAAGGTTCAATCGTTAGGTATTAATATTGAAGTAGTAAAATGGATTCAACAGTGGCTGGATGGGAGATGCCAGAGAGTAGTGGTGGATGACTGTTTGTCAGGTTGGAGGCCGGTGACTAGTGGTGTGCCTCAGGGATCTATACTGGGTCCAATGTTGTTTGTCATATACATTAATGATCTGAATGATGGGGTGGTAAATTGGAAAGTATGCAGATGATACTAAGGTAGGTGGCGTTGTGGATAATGAAGTAGGTTTTCAAAGTTTGCAGAGAGATTTAGGCCAGTTAGAAGAGTGGGCTGAGTGATGGCAGATGGAGTTTAATGCTGATAAGTGTGAGGTGCTACATTTTGGTAGGAATAATCCAAATAGGACATACATGGTAAATGGTAGGGCATTGAAGAATGCAGTAGAACAGTGTGATCTAGGAATAATGGTGCATAGTTCCCTGAAGGTGGAATCTCATGTGGATAGGGTGGTGAAGAAAGCTTTTGGTATGTTGGCCTTTATAAATCAAAGCATTGAGTATAGGAGTTGGGATGTAATGTTAAAATTGTACGAGGCATTGGTAAGGCCGAATTTGGAGTATTGTGTACAGTTCTGGTCACCAAATTATAGGAAAGATGTCAACAAAATAGAGGGAGTACAGAGAAGATTTACTAGAATGTTACCTGGGTTTCATCACCTAAGTTACAGGGAAAGATTGAACAAGTTAGGTCTTTATTCTTTGGAGCATAGAAGGTTGAGGGGGGACTTGACAGAGGTATTTAAAATTATGAGGGGGATAGATAGAGTTGACGTGGGTAGACTTTTTCCATTGAGAGTAGGGGAGATTCAAACAAGAGGACATGAGTTGAGAGTTGGGGGCAAAAGTTTAAGTGTAACATGAGGGGGAATTTCTTTACTCAGAGAGTGGTAGCTGTGTGGAACGAGCTTCCAGTAGAAGTGGTGGAGGCAGGTTCGGTATTATCATTTAAAGCAAAATTGGATAGGTATATGGACAGGAAAGGAATGGAGGGTTACGGGCTGAGTGCAGGTCAGTGGGATTAGGTGAGAGTAAGCGTTTGGCACGGACTAGAAGGGCCGAGATGGCCTGTTTCTGTGCTGTAATTGCTATATGGTTATATGTGAGGCAACCCTTCACCTTCAAATCTTTTGGGGTCGTCTATTGTATACAGTGCTCGCAATGTGGCCTCCTCTACGCTGGTGTGACACGATGTAAATTAGGTGACTGCTTTGTCGAGCACCTCTGCTCCATCTGCCAAGAGTGGAATTTCCCAGTAGCCAACTATTTTAATTCTTATCTTCCTTCCCGTTCTGGCACGTCCGTCCTTGGCCTCCTCTTCTGCCACAATGTGTCCACTCTCAAAGTGGAGGAGCAATACCTCATTTTCCATCCAAGTAGCCTCCACCCTAATGGCATGAACATTTATTTCTCATTCTGGAAATATATTTTTCTTTTTTATCCCCCTCCCTCTTCTCTATTCTATTCCTCACTGTGGCCTATAACTACTTCTCCTTACCTGCCTATCTCTTCCCCTTGGTTCCCTCCTCCTTTCCTTTCTCCCATGGTCCACTCTCCTATCCTATCAGATTCCTTCTTCTCCAGCCCTTTGCCTTTTCACCTATCACATCCCAGCTTCTTACTCCTCCTCCACCCACCTGACTTTACCTATCACCTTCTAGCTTGTCTTCCTCCCCATCTTTCACACCATTTTATTCTGGCGTCTTTCCCCATCCTTTCAAGGCCTGATGAACCAAAACATCGGTTTATTATTCATTTTCATAAATGCTACCTGACTTGCAGAGTTTCTGTGTTACTGTGTTTATTTACTGTGTATATTATACATTTTATCTGTGTTACTCTGGATTCCCAACATCTGCAGAATCTTCTGTGTTTATAATAATGTTCAGTTCAGTGCAAATCATTGTCAGACCTAAAAGTGTTCCTCTCGTATCAGGAAAGACAAGTGTTAGAAAAGTAAAATTGAAATCAGGCAAAGTCAACAAAAAGGATGTCAAGAAAAATGGCTCCGTTTCTTGTGTCCCACGTGTGCTGAAAGAAGTTGGTAAGTTCCAAGAGAAAACAAATAAAGAACTTATGATACTGTGTGAAAACATAGTTGCATAGTGTTGAGCGCTGTAAGCTTTCAAACTTGTGAAAATCAGCTGTGTCTTTTGTCTTAAATAACATTGTTTAATGCACCCATCATCCTTTAATTATCCTATGCTATTGTCATTCCCTCCTTTTAAGTATAAAACAAAATGAACAATGAGAATCTTCACAAAACCATTCCAATAATATTACAAGGAAATATGATTGTTCCTGGGAGTCATCCAGCATAAAGCCATCAGCTAGCAGTTCCAAACAAAAAGGGTGCTTTATTTCTTAAGTAATTGTTACAGTGGCTTTAATGTACAAACTACAATAACTCAGAGAAATAGGCATGGTTTAATAGCATAACTACCATTGGAACAAGAACATTTTGTAAAGCTGTCAGATTGATAGGAATGGTGGCAAGTATACCTGATAGATTTTGGCACATGATTGGAAGAGAAGCTTGGAAAAGGAGATTCAGTTTCATTTATTACATGTACTGTACATCAAAACATACAGTGAAATGCGTAATTTGTGTTAACAACCAACACGTCCTAAGGACATGCTGGGGCAGCCCATAAGAGTCACCACACATTCTGGTACTAATATGACATGTGCATAATGTTCAGCAGAACAACACAAGCAACAACAACAGGACAACATCAAAAAGATAACACAAGAAAACTAATCTCCTTTCCTCTCTACCATCCACCTAATCAGACGGGGAGAGAGAGAAGCACACATACACATGCACATGCACACACACACTCAGTTCTCCAACCCCAGTTGCCTCTTGGCCTCCAGTGGACTCTCAGATCCAAGGCCTTTTCCATCAGCTCTCAACTTGCAGGTTTCAGATCAACCCTTAAACTTAAAACTTTACTATAGAACCTAGGACTTGCCATTGACTTTTAATTATTGGGGTTGAAATGTCAGTATAGGGCTTTGTATCATGCATTTTTACACAATGTTCATTACTTCTAGAAGTAAAACAATAGTAGTGCCATGTTAAAAAGCTACAGATAGCTTTGCTGAAACTAATTTCAAATTTACCTCCTAATAATGGTTACCCACCTTCTCCCAAGATTCTCCAAATATGGTTATATTGTGAGCATTAAATACTGCTGGAGCAAGACTGTATTTGAACGTCAATCATATTGGTGGATCGGGGGTTTGGCTGAAGGCAAGACTGGGCAAGATTGAGGTGCCACAGTAGATACTATTACAGCTCAGGGCATCAAAGTTCAATTCTGACATCATCTGTAAGGAGTTTGTACGTCCTCCCCATGGACACGTGGGTTTCTTCCAGATTCTCTGGTTATACCCCCTCAGTCCGGAGATGTACTGGTTAGTAGGTTAATTGTAAATTTTCCTGTGATTAGGGTTAGATCAGTGGCTTTCTAGTGGCACAGCTCAAAGGGCCCGAAGAACCTATTCTGCGCTGTATCCCTAAATAAAGTAAAGTAGATTATAATTTCCTTCCCTATTGGACATCAGTGAACAATTTGTTAGTTTTACTATGTCAAATAATGGGGTTAGCTTTAATTCCAGATGTATTTAAAGAATTGAACTTCCCCAGCTACTAGAGTGGGACACAAAGGTGTCAATGACATAGAAGTCTACTGGTAGTTCAGTAATTTAATTGCTATGCTACAACAATCTTACCGGTTCTAGATACATAGGGTTCTTTTTCTGACTCAAAGTAACTCTTATTCCAGTGGATCTTAGCAAAAGCAGGGCCCTGGTAATAAATTGTGAATACTTGACACCCTGGTATTCTGAAAACTTGGCAGTCAGCAAAATATTATCCCAAATGGAATCCAGCAGTGGATTGGAGTGATTGATTTGGATTTCAGAATCTGTCAGTAGAATTGAGACTTCCGTGTTTGATAAAGGGTACATGGAAATCTCTGGCGTCGATTCTATTCCCTACAAGTTGGCAGTTTTGGTTTCCCAGAATACAATAAATGTTTTACTGAACAAAAGTTTTAAAACCCTTTGTTTGAGGCGTGGGTGGCTTCCTGAAGAACACAACCCTCCCAGTATAACTGGAGGTTTCAAATCTCAAATCTGCAAAAAAAAATTGGTTCAGCTCCAAAATTTTGTTAGTGACCATGAACTGGTGAAGCACTACTTGATAAGCTGCATAATGACTATTACTTAGATTACTATATGAAAAATCCACTATACCCTTAGGGAAATCAAAAACCTGAACAGTTCATTCTCCAGTGATGGAAATGTGTAATGATAAGAATCTTGTAAAAAGACTTAAATGGAAAATAAAATTTCTGAACATCCTAAACTGGCTGCTTTGGAAATCTTGTTTAGAGCAGATTAATTAACATTGCATAACCTTCCAAGTTGTTCTCTGAATGTGGAAATTAGTATTCTCAAAGCACTTCCCTTTCCTGAGATTTTTAAACAATTGCAAATTCTTTTACAAACAATGGAAAGATTTTCAAATGTAGCATTGTGAGTTCAATGTACCTTTTATGCTGTGGCCAATTTTGTTAAAGCTCATATATAATTTCTTTCCTTATCAGTTTCAGCATCAACATTCAAGGTGACACCTGACACAGCAGAAGTAAATGCAAACAGTGGTGGGCACATGTCAACAATTCAGGAGTTTAGAATTCCGTCAGGCCAACATTCTCCTCTTGTGGATCAGTGTCTTTCTGATAATGTAGAGACACAAATGGCTTTTCTAAATGGCCATAGTCCAGTAAATGTCTCTAACCAGGAGCCTGCTACACCTTGCAACACAAGTTTAGACTCTGGTAAGCAACTATTCCCTGACTTGGCAATAAATGTAACAATAAAAGTTAGTTTAGAATGGTCAGAAGATTTGTAGGTCTTAATAGTGGATGTTAATACAATTATAATCTCAGTTTTTATTTCTAATTAAAGCAATAGAAAACAAAATGAAAATGTAATGTGTTTTTGCAGGACCTCATACTGCTCCAACATTTAATTGTCGACTCACCACTTCTACACCAGCTATCTCTCCTAAGAACCCTGCTCGTCCATTATTAGTTCAACATGTGAGTTTTTCATTACATCATCACACTTTTAATTCATAGCATGTGCAACCATTATCTAAGCATATTTAGGTTTGTGAATTTTAACATTGTAACTTAAAAAACACTTGCATAGTAATTCAACTATCAGGTTTATTATCACTGACATATGCTACAACAACAAATTTCATAACATATGTCAGGGATAATAAACCTGATTCTAATTCAACTATATTAGAACTAGTTATTCATTATAATAATTCAATAGAATTGACTAGCCAGGCTTTGGTTTTCTGTTAATTATTTTATTGCACTTTGATGTTTGATTTTAACTTTTCTTTGCACTTATTTCAGATTTATTTGTCCGTACAAGTCTGTATTTCCTTGTTTTTAAACCTTGCCTTCCATCTTACTTTGTTTCTGTTCTGACCATTTTTGAGGTACTTCAGGAGTAAGTACCACTTCCTCAGCCAAATAGTGTTGACAGAGCACAATTCTTAAGTCGATTAAATAGTTGGGTATCTCGTCTCATTTTAAGTAATGTTCATAACAGCACGCAAAAGGAGTGACTTACTTCAGCCCTGGTGCACAGTCCAAAAAGTAAAATAAGAATTGCTACAAATCTCAACAGTTGTTAGTCATGATCTTATAAAGATACCTGAAGAGGAGGCTGAGTCTGTAAGGAGCTTGTACGTTCTCCCAATGAACCATGTGGTTTCTTCCCACAGTCCAATGACTTACCGGTTAGTAGGTTAATTGGTCATTGTAAATCGTGCTGTGATTAGGTTAGGGTTAAATAGGTGGGTTGCTGAGCAGCACGGCGCATAGGGCCTGAAGCGCCTGCTCCGCACGGTATCCATAAATAAACAAAGTGCTTTACTTCTTTAAGGCACTCTTTAAAACCTGCTTCTACTTAATATTTTCTAACTTGCCCGAATAGTTTCTCAACAACAAAAGTTCATAGTCTACAAGGGAGCATATTGGTGTGCATAAAATTGGCTGAGTAACAGGAAATAGGGAAGGAAGCTTAAGTGGATCTAATGGAAATGAAGTAAGCATTGTGTGTGATTTACTGCTGCTACTCTTAGTGTGCTTAGCACCACCCAGTGGCAGAAACTGCATCCCACAGTAACAAGTATTGAAATTTCTTTAGTGGCCAAGTTGGGAGGAAAGAGGTGGTGGTTGAACTCCTCACGTTTCCATAAGCATCTCACTAATAAATTCTGTAAACAGGGAGGATAGCTAAAGGCAACATTACAACAGGAGAGCTCCTCTTGGGCTCGTGCTAAGATCTGAAAAAACAATGACAATAGTTCCTATATTAAAACTACTTTCACTATCTTGCTGAGCTTTACATTACAATTCATTTTCCATATTTTGTAGCAGAATATTTCCAGTGACCCTTGCAATCAACCTGCTTCTCACAAAGGATTGAACTTTCTGCCAGTCTATCCAGTATCAGCTACTGTTACCCCTACTGTGTCTACATACACTTTGTCTCATCTGGTTTGCAACAACAGTGATAGAAGACATATATCGGATAGCCAAGGCCCACAACAATGGAAGGAACAAGAGCAACCGATGTGTATCCAATGCTGCAACACCCAAAGAGAGCAGCAAGCAAAAGAGACCCATCATGTGACTTGCAAAGCACAGATGCAAGCAGCAGACAATAACAAATCAGAAACTGAACCCACTGACTGGAATACTGTTGAAGACGCTCACTCCAATCTACTGGATGTTGAACCAGTAAAGGACACCATTGGCCAGAATTATTTTGCCAAACAAGCAAAACCTAAGAAACAGAGTCCTGACAAAACAGCCAAGAAAATTAAAACTGTCAGATACCTTCTGAGTGAACTTAAGGCTCTGGTTGCTGATCAAGGTAGTCAAAGTAAATATTTTGATAATGTTTTGAAAAGTAGAGTACAATATATATTTTCTTATTCACTTTATCCATTCTATCTCATTTCTGCACTTCAGCTTGGCAATATTCAGCACAAGTGAAGCCTCAGTTATAGAGACATACAGCACGGAAACTACCTACTAATCCTTCATTAATTCCATTTTCTTTATAGATCATTGTTAATTGTTTATCAAATGTTGATCATTGGCTGTGTTTGATTACCAAAGTGAAGTTTTATTTACGTAATCTTTAAGCAGTTATTTGCACAATTATAAATGTATCTATCTGAGGACTCTACTCTGAAATTGACAGTGAACATAAAACAGAGCAGTACAGTAGAGCATGGGATCTTCGACCCACGATGTTGTGCTGACCAATACAAATCTACATCATGATCAATCTAACCCTTCTGTCTCACACAGCCCATAACCCTCCATTTTTCTTACATCCATGCCTTTGAAATATCCCAATTATATCAGTCTCTACCACCATCCCTGGCAGTGTGGTGCAGGCACCCACCACTCTCTTTGTAAAACACCTACCTCTGATATCTCCTCTAAACTTTCCTCCACTTACCTTAAATGGATGTCTTCTGTGTTGGCCATTTTTGCTCTTGTGAAAAAGGTGCTGGCTGACAACTTTGTCTATGCCTCTTGTAATTTTATACACCTCTATTAAGTTGTCTCTCATCCTCCACCACTCCAAAGAGAAAAGCCCTAGTTGTTTCAACCTTTCCTCATAAGACTGGTTCTGTAATTTAGGTAGCATCCTGGTGAATGTCTACACCCTCTCTAAACCTTCCATGTCATTCCTATAATGTACTGAACACAATACTTGAAGAGTGGTAGTGTAGTCGAACCAGAGTTTTATAGAGCTGTAACATTACCTCACAGCTCTTGAACATAATCTTCCCTCCCTACTCCACTAATAAATGCCGGCACACCATACACTTTCTAGCTACTCTATTAACTTGTGTGGCAACTTTGAGAGATATATGGGCTTGGACCCCAAGGTCGCTCCTAAAAATCCTGCCTTGTACTCTGATTTCAAGTCTGATCTTCCAAAGTGTATCACTTGACACTTTTTTGGACTGAACTCCATTCTGCCACTTCTCCACTCAGTTCTCTAACCTAGGACAACCTTCTGCACTATCCACAACTGCTGCAACCTTCATGTCATCGACAAACTTACTAAGCCACTCATCCACATCTTCATCCAAGTCATTTATAAAAATCACAAAGAGCAGATGTTCTAGAACAGATCCCTGCAGAACAGCGCTAGTTGCTGATCTCTAGGTAGAATACACTCCATTTACTACACCCTCTGTCTTCTGTGAGCAAGCTAATCAAGGATCCACGTAGCCATGTTTCCATAGATCTGATGCCTTATGAGTTTTTGGATAAGTCTACCTTGGGGAACCTTGTCAAACTAAAATCCATGTCCACCATATCCACATATTAATTCATCAATTTGTTATGTCACCTCAAAAATCTCAATTATGCTCATGAGGCACAACATGCACCTCACAAAGCCATGTTGACTGACTATCCCTAATAGAAATGAAATGCTAAAACTTTTCTTAAATTTATGTTAACTTCACAAACAAACAAATATGGAAATAAAATATTACAGATGCTTGAAATCTGATACTAGAACAAAAAATGCTGACATACTAACAAAGATTATTACTTTGAAAACAATAATTTTTTTCTCTTTCCATTGATGCTGCCTGCTTTCCTGACAATTTACAGCAGGTTCTGAAGTTTTGGACACTTCACCAAAAATGATATTTATTTGAACAAATTAAGAATACACAACTGTATAAGAACATGTTTTAATTTCAATCCCCTTTAATCAAAGATTATTTACAGTTTAAAATGTAGTGAGACATGCTTTTGTATTATAAGGGAATGTATATTTACTATGTACTACTTCATTGGGTTTAAATATCAGAACCATATGTTGAAGCAATGTGAAGCACTCCTTCAAAATACTAAATGTAGAAATTGGTTACTAGGAAAATAGGTAAAGTGGGGAAAAGAACTGCTTTAGAAGAAAAACTTAACAGCTCTTTATGAAAAAATTGAGTTAAATCATTAGGAAGCACCAATGGTTATGATCCAAATCAAGAATATGAAAAACAAGAAAACATATTCAAACTATGAAATTATGATTGGTGAGTATTGAGTTTTTGTCTGACAAATAAAGGGTTTACTGTCTAAATGATGATCTGCTGCAAAAGATGCAACTAAAATTGGCATTTTATAACTAGTTGTGGAAAGAGGGGTTCAGATGGGAGAAAATAAAAGACCAGAAAGATCATAAGACATAGCAAATTTAGGGCATTCGGCCCATTGAGTCTGTTCCACTCTCATTTTTCTAAACTGGTAAGTACAGGCCCAGAGGCTTTAAGCACTCCTCATATGTTAACACTTTCATTCCAGAATCATTTTTATTCTTTATTTTCACTCCTCTGGATCATCTCAAAGGCTAGCACACCTTTTCTTAGATAAGGGGCCAAAGCTGCTCACAGTACTCCAAGGGCAGTCTGACCAATGCCTTATAAAGCCTTAGTATTACATCCTGGCCTTTATACTCTAGTCTTCTTGAAATGAATGCTGACATTACATTTTCCTTCCTTACCACTGACTTAAAGTGCAAGTTAACCTTTAGGGAATCTTACTACACGAAGACTCCCAAGTCCCTTTACAACTCTGTTTTTAATTTTAAAAATTTATTCCTCCAACCCAAGTGCATGACCTTGCACTTCCCTACACTATCTTCCATCTGCCAGTTCTTTGCCCATTCTCCTAATCTGTCCAAGTCCTTCTGCAGATTCCCTGCTTCCTCAATACTACCTGCCCCTCCACCTGTCTTTGTATTGTCCACAAACTTGGTCACAAAGCTATTAATTCCATTATTAAAATCATTGACATATAGCATCAAAAGAAACGGTTCCAACACCGACCCTAATGTGGAACTCCACTAGTCACTGGCAGCCATCCAGAAAATTTAAGAGGAAGGAAAATGTCTTTAAACCCAACTCCCTCATTGGTGTGAATATAATAATGTACTCCATTCAACAATTCAAAGTATCCTTGATGATGAGTTCAAAATGAGGATATTCAAAACACTTGCTCAGAAGTTTGGTAGTGGATGGTAAAATACAGAATGATGAAACTAATAACCAAAGACCGAAGACAAATATAAGATTACACCTACAAATTAAGTCAGGATGGGGGACAAATTATTTTTTTTTAAAGTTATCAACAATTCTATTTGAATGCACACAATATTCCTATAATTAATAATTAAATAGAAATAAATGGTTATGAACTCTTCAATGTTACTGTGAGGTGAGCAACTGGAATTGAATATTCCTGTTTAATTGACTTGACATTTTGGAAGTATAGTCAGGAAGGAAAAAGAGTTGTGCTTGCTCTGTACAGCAACAAGAGATCACCTCAGTTGGGAAGACCAAGTTACAAAATCACTTTTGCTAGAATTAAAGAAGAAAAAGAAGTCAATACTGTGTAATATATAGGCCATCTTTCAACCCAACTCCCTCATTGATGAGAATATAATAATGTACTCCATTCACCAATTCAAAGTACCCTTGATGATGAGTTCAAAATGAGGATATTCAAAATGAATCTCATATTAAAAGGTCCTCAGAGGAGGAGATAGAATTCACAGTTCAGCTTGAAAATGAGAAACCTCTGGTCTGAATTAAGTGCCTTTAACTTGAGGGCAATTATAAATATACAAAGGCAAAATTGGCTACAGTAAACAAGTAAAATTAATAAAATTGTAGACAAAGATCTGTTTTCATAACTAAAATCTCCAGAAGAAAGATAATCCATCTATAGCAAACTAAAGGACAAATTGTTCCAACATTCATTAAGTTGGGTTTCTCTCCATATTTCTATTTCCGTTGATTTCTTTCATATCCAAAATCTATCAGTTTTCATTTTGGAAGAATTCAATAACTGAGTTTCTAAAGCTTTTTCAACAGAGAATTCTAAAGGTTTTCTACCTACCTCATTGGTATGAGGGGCTACTGCACAGGACCGAAAGAAGCTGCAAAGGGTTGTAAATCTAGTCAGCTCCATCTTGAGTACTAGCCTACAAAGTACCAAGGACATCTTCAGGGAGCGGTGTCTCAGAAAGGCAGCGTCCATTATTAAGGACTTCCAACACCCAAGGCATGCCCTTTTCTCACTGTTACCATCAGATAAGAGGTACAGAAGCCTGAAGGCACACACTCAGCAATTCAGGGACAGCTTCTTCTCCTCTGCCACCTGATTCCTAAATGGACATTGAACCCTTGGACACAACCTCACTTTTTTAAATATGCAGTATTTCTGCTTCTTGCACATTTTTTAATCTATTCTGTATGTATACGGTGATAATAAACCTGATTCTGATTCCTACTCCTGGGTCATTATATTGTATCAAGCTGTCTAAATTTTGCAATTTTCAGTGAAATTGCTTAAAATTCTTCTAAATTCTGCAGATGACAGACCTAATCAAACCTACTTTCCCTGAAAGTGTTCTAGTGAATGCTTTGTGCAGTCTCTCTAAGGCAAATGTATTTTGTTTATGTAAGGAGACAAAACTTTATGCAATACTCCAGATGTAGAATCTCCAAGGCCCCATTGCAATCAATGCACACAAATCCCTTCAGAATAAAAACCAACATTTTCTTTCCTATTTGCTTGATGCATTTGGATGTTCATCAGTGACTTGTTTACAAGGGCTTCTGGGTCATTTTGAACATAAATGCTTCCCAATCTGGTGCTATTTATATTAAAAGTAAAGTCTGTTTTGAAACAGACATTCCATTGGTTTTCCACGTTCTACCTGCCATGTTGTTGCTCATTCAGCTTGTCCCTTCAATCCTCTTTATAGATTCCTTCCTACTTGCAATCCTACCTACCTTTGATTCAACAGCAAATTTGGAACTGATATTTGGTCCTCTCAGCTAATTTGTTGATCTACATTGGGAGTATCTGGCATTAATTCCTGTATTGCATTCTGCCAACCTGAGGAAATGTCTGTTTCTTTCCACTCTTTTGATCCATGGTGTTATATAATCCTCAGTTCTGAGTTCACTAACTTTGTTGACCAACCTGTATCAGGCCTCATTAAAGGTCATCTAAAAATCCATCCCATCCATTGATTCTCCCTAATCCTCAAGCAAATTCAACAAATTAAACAAATATTATATACAATTCATGAATCCATGCTGACTCTGCTCAATCCTGTTATTATCTTCTCAGTGTCCTATTATTGTATTCTTCAGTTTAGATTTAATATTCCAGAAGTTAAGGGTGTTATCACATTGACAAAAGGCATAGAATGTTGTGAAGTTATTGGTAGACCAGCAGATGTGGAACATTTTGGATGGAGAGAATAAATTGAGAATATGCAAGCAGGAAGTTACAAAAAACAGACAGTGGAGTTTTTACAAGTATGTAAAAACTGAGTAGCAAAGGTAATAGTGATTTTTTTTTTAAAAGGATCAGCTGGACTATTAATGATGAGACAAAGAAATGAAAGACTAATTAAACAAGTATTTATTTGTCTTCACAGTAGAAAACGCACATTGCATTTCAATAAAAGGGAAAATGAACTTTAAAACTAATTGAATTGAAGGCTGTTGTCCCTTTAACCTGAAGACTGAATCCTTGGCCTTATAGGAAATATTTATAGAGATAATGGGGTGAATTGATTGTGATTCAAACATTCTTGATATGGGATAGGTCTCAACAGTTTGGAAAGGAAGTAAAATATATCAAAATTAGTCTATCATCATAACACAATAATACTGGAATCTGCAGTAATAGAATGGCATTTAGAAATCCAAGATGGCTTCACAGAAGGGAAAATTTGACTTTGTCAAATGTATTAGTTCTTTGAGAATAATAACAAGCACAATGAATAAAGGGTATAGAGTGTGAGGATTTCCAGAAGGCACTTTGAAAGATGTTATTTAAAGGATTATTGTAGAAGATCAGAGTTCATGACATTGGGAACAAATATAGATACTCAACTGACTAGCAAACAAAAAAGTGACAATAAAAGTAAACATTTAAATCATAATTTATGGCATTGCATGTAAATGAATATTGCAGGTTAAATAGTAATACAACATAATAAATAGGTTTGTAAAATATAATTGTTTCTGTTGGCAGATGACTCCGAAGTTTTCAGGTTAATAATGGAGCTAGAGGATAGCATCTCTCTATTGCCAACTGTGATTGGAAGCACTAACATACAAGCAGAAATAGCTATGAGTCTTCAACCTCTACGCAGTGAGAATGCCCAGCTTCGCAGGTCAATAGTATTTCTTTTTTAATGTCTGCTTTGAATTTTACCTTTTTTTTGAAAATCTGGTCAAAATGTGAGCCAATTTGGGAATTAAAGGTAATAAACATCTCATTTCAAGATTCACCATAAGATATATTACTAAATAAATGTGGGTTGTTACTTGATGTTTTTATTCAAGTAAATATGGTGTCTGTTCCTCCTTGGTGGGGTTGAAGAAGAAGGATCTTGACATTCAAACATATCATAAATTTACAGAATTTTAAAACTCTATTATTATTTGTCCACAATGCATCATTGTTTTCAGGTCATGGGAAATTCAAAAGACAGAGTCCTCAACAGTAGTAAACAGTTCTTTTTTTTATTTATTAAATTTTAGAAATTACAAAGAATAAATGTGATGATAAAATAGTAAGAAAAATAATATTAACCCTCCCCCTCCCCTTAACCCTCCCCCCCCCTTAACCCTTATCTAAAGAAAGAAAAAAAGGAAAGAAGAGAAAAATTGCCTGGATATCGGAGGATCCCCACATGCTCCATGGAGTTCAAAATAATTTTGATATTTATTTTTACTTTCCCCCATTACTTTATAATTTTATCTTCAAAGGACCTATGTATTTAATCCTATCTTTTGTAGGTATGGGAACCAAATTTTCAAAAATATATCATATTCATTTCTTAGATTGTACGTAATTTTTTCAAGTGGAATACAACTATGTATTTCATTATTCCAACGATCCATAGTTAAATATAAATCAGATTTCCAAGTAACTGCGATAACTTTTTTGGCTACTGCCAATGCAATTTTTATAAATTTTTTCTGATACTTATTCAATTTAAGTTTCAGTATTGTCCCTTCAATGTCTCCTAATAAAAATAATAGTGGACTATGTGGGAGTTGTACTCCAGTAATTTGTTCCAATAAAAGTCTTAAATTTATCCAAAATGGTTGAATTTTAAAACAAGACCAAGTAGAATGTTAAAAAGTACCAATTTCTTGATTACATCGAAAACATTGATCAGATATATTTGAATTTAATCTATTTATTTTCTGTGGTGTTATATATAATTGATGTAAAAAAAATATATTGTATTAATCTAAGTCGAACATTTATTGTATTTCTCATACTATCAGAACATAATCTTGACCAGTTTTTTCCATCAATTTTAACATTCAAATCAGATTCCCATTTTTGTCTTGATTTATGAATTCCTGATTTAATTGTGTTTTTGAATCAAATTATACATACAAGATGTAAATTTTTTAATTTTTCCTTTCTGAATTAATATTTCTATTTCACTAGGTTTTGGTATCAACATTGTTTGACCCAGCTTTTCTTGTAAATAAGCTTTTAATTGAAAATAACAGAAAAGAGTGTTATTTGATATTTTATATTTATTTTTTAATTGATCAAACGACATCAATATACCTCATTGGAATATCATTGGAAAAATTGACATGTAAATTTGATTTAGGAGGGTTACAACTTCCAAATTTTAAGAATTATTATAAAGCAAATCAACTTAGATTTATTGCGTCTTTTTTTGATGAAGAAAAACTGGCATGGATTAGAATAGAATTAGCTAAGATAGGAGAAAACATACCAGAAGATTTTATATATAAATGGGAATCCAAATGGATACGGGAAAAAAAAGAATCTCCTATATTAAGACACTTGATTGATTTATGGAATAAAGTAAATATGGATGATGAGATAAAGAAATCTTTATTAGCAAAAAGAACTTTAATTCAAAATAGGCTTATTCCTTTTACAAAGGATAATAAACTTTTACATAATTGGTTCCAAAAGGGGATTAAATATATAGGTGATTGTTTTGAAGGTAAACAGTTCTTGAACTGAAATCTCTCTAACTAGGAAATTTCTACTTTTATTAAAGTTAGTATTGTGAACATTGTTCCAGATCTGGTTTTTAGTTTCTCAAATTATTTTTTGATCTATTAAATTCTGCAGACGGTTAAGAATAGTGAACCAACAACTTCGAGAAAGAGAAAAGGCTGAGAAAGATTCCAGGTCTACAGATTGCAACTTTGAAGGTATTAATTTTTCACATATTATGGACATAATTCATTCAGCCTAAAACTTTGCATTGAATCCAGGTAAACGTAATGATTTAAAAGGAAACAATTTTGGTATCTTTAAAAAATTTTGCCTATGTTGCAGAATGAATTCTTTTCATTCCTTTCAAATGCGGCCAAGATGGTGCCATGTACAGCAGCTGTGTTGCGAGCTCCATACCTACTTTACAGTGTATTGCTAATTTCTGCAATTTTCTTCACATTTCTTGTTCAAGAAGCTGATAGTCACACCAGATATGATCGACTGACTGTTCTGAACATCAGGAAGACAGCATTTTCCCACAACATGCCGCCTTTTCTACACTGGGAACCCCTCCTTACACGATCCATGGGAGGCTCATTTGGAGGCAACCTCAGAAGCGGCGAGGTAGAAGGGCCGGCAGCCTGGTGATGTTGTGACAGTATGCTAATCATCTGCCACTCCTTAGCATACTCTTGGCTAACGTTCAGTTCCTGGACAATAAGCTGTGCAAACTGAGAGCCAGAATCTCCTGTCAGCGGGAAACAAAAGAATATAACATTTTGTGCTTCATGGAGACCTGGCTAACGGAGGAGATACCGGATCACACCATCTGGGTTCTCCCTGTTCCGGGTGGACAGGTCTAAAAACCTCTCTGGGAAGAATAAAGGTGGTGAGGTATGCTTCATGGTCAATAATGCTTGGTGCAACACCTGGAATGTGCATGCCCTCAAATCCTTTTGTTCCCCGGATCTGGGGTAGCTTGTGCTGCTGTGTAGACCTTTCTGGCTGCCTAGGGAGTTCACAGCTGTTATTATCACAGCGGTGTACATTCTGCCGCAGGCTGATACTGACCTGGCTCTCAAAGAACTGTACAAAACCATCAGCACCCTGGAGACTGTACACTCAGAGGCTGCTTCATTGTTGCCAGAGACTTTAATGGAGCATCGCTGTCTAAAGTTTCACCGAAGTTTTGTAAACACATCCAGGTGAGTACACAGGGAGATAGCATACTCAACCACTGCTGCTCTCCCTTCCACAATGCTTACAAAGCACTCCTTCGCCCGCCATTTGGGAAATTGGATCTTTCCTCCATCTTTCCTCTGCCCGTGTACAGACAAAAGCTGAAACAAGAGGTGGCTATAGTTAATACTGTCCACTGTGGGTCCGACCAATCAGTCTCCATGCTACAGGACTGCTTTGACATCAACTGAAATGTCTTTTGTGATGAGGATGTCTCAGTTCACGGATGGGGTCACGAGCTTCATCCAGAAGTGCATCGAGGATGTTGTCGCCCAGAAATTGGTCAGGGTCTATCCAAACCAGAAACCCTGGATCAACAGTTCCATGCAAGCAGCACTACACAACCACGCAAGACAGAGCTTACGTTGCTGGTAATCAACAGGAACTCAAGAAATGCAGCTACAATATACGCAAAGTCATCAAGGCAGTGAAATGACAATACAGAGATAAGGTCCAGACACAACTCTCCACCAACAACGCAAGCAGCTTATGGCTTATGGCCATTGCAGACTTCAAAGCTAAACACAGTAGTGCTGCCAACATCGCTGCCTCTCTCCCAGATGCGCTAAATCTTTTTTACGTTTGGTTCGAAGTCGTCAATACTCTGCCCGGGGAGAGCCACCGATGCGACCGGCACCTTGGTCATCTCTGAGGCCGAAGTATGCAGGTGTTTCCAACGAGTGGACAGTCACAAGGCTGAAGGACCGGACAGCATCCCAGTGTGGGTACTCAGGATGTGCACAGCACAACTGGCAGGTGTATTTACAGACATTTTTAATCTCCCCCTCTCCCAGTGTAGAGTGCCCTCCTGCTTTAAAATATTCACCATTGTTCCTGAACCTAAAAAGACCAAAGTAACATGTCTGAATGACTGGTGTCCTGTTGCACTCACCTCAATAATAAGCAAATGCTTTGAGAGGCTGGTCAAGGACTATATCTGCAGTGGACCCACAGTGGACCCCCTACAATTTGCCTACTGACACAACCGATGGACAGATGAAGCTCTATGCTCCATTCTTACACATCTGGAGAAGAAGGATGCTTATGTGAGAATGCTGTTCTTGGACTACAGTTCAGCATTCAACACCAGGCTTGACAAGAAGCTCAGAGACCTTGGCTTCACCCTACCTTGTGTAGCTGGATCCTGGACTTCCTGTCAGATCGCCGGCAGCTGGTAACAGTGGGCTCCCTCATCTCTGCCTCTCTGATCCTCAATACAGGAGTTCTAAGCCCCCTCCTTTACTCTCTATATACTCATGATTGTGTCGCCACCCACAGCTCCAATCTGCTAATTAAATTTGCTGATGATGCTACATTAATTGGCCTTATCTCACATAATAATGAGGCAGTCTACAAAAAGGAAGTCATTACCCTGACACAGTAGTGACAAAAGAACAACCTCTCCCTCAATGTCGCGAAAACAAAGGAGCTGGTTGTGGACTACAGGAGGAATGGAGACGGGCTAACCCCTATTGGCATCAATGGATCTGGGGTTGAGAGGGTGGAACAGCTTTAAGTTCCTCTGCATACACAACACCGAGGATCTCACGTGGTCTGTACATACCAGCTGTGTGGTGAAAAAAGCACAACAGCGCCTCTTCCTCCTCAGACAGCTGAAGAAGTTTGGCATGAGTCCCAAAATCCTAAGGATTTTCTATAGGGGCACAATTGAGGGTATGCTGATAGGCTGCATCGCTGCTTGGTATGGGAACTGTATTTCCCTTAATCACAGGACTCTGCAGAGAGTGGTGCGAACAGCCCAGCGCATCTGTCAATGTGAACTTCCCACTATTCAGGACATTTACAGAGACAGGTGCGTAAAAAGGGCCCGAAGGATCACCTTAATCACAAACTGTTCCAGCTGCTACCATCTGGAAAATAGTAGCACAGCATAAAAGCCAGGACCAGCAGGCTCCAGGACAGCTTCTTCCACCAGGCCATCAGACTGATTAATTCATGCTGAACAACTGTATTTCTATGCTATATTGACTGTCCTATTGTACATACTATTTACTACTACTACTGTTTATTACAAATTACTATAAATTGCACATTGCACCTTTAGATAGACGTAACGTGAAGATTTTTACTCGTGTATGTGAAGGATGTAAGAAATAAAGTCGGTTCAATATGCTGTTCTTTAGAAAGTAATGAAACAAATTGAAAAAGCACATGCCAAAAGAATTAGTTTTCCTTATAATTTTGTTGTTAGTTGATTGAACCTTGATCAATCAAAGTTCTGTCATATTACTGATTGGTGTAAGTAATTAAGTATCCACAAATAAGTGTGATTAATCAGTTGTCCATATACAATATCCACATGTTGCAAAGTGTTCTTGAAATACACAGTTGTCTTCATAAATATATTTCTGGCAGTGTTTTATTTAAGTAAAGGTTTTATAAAATAAACTATTTTTAAAACTAGACTTTCACTTTTTTCCACATCGTTATTGTTGATTAAAACTGAGAACCTCAAGCACTAATTGTGTGATTTTTACTGGTAATGCTGGAAACCATATTTAATCATTTGCAAAAAGTAAATGCAATATTTTGGACTTTGTGAAGATTTGATCAACTTAGTCAATCCCTTCCCACCTATTTTTTTTATTGGTATATTTATTCATATTTATGATCTAGATTGCAATTTGCTACCATTACCATTGAGTATATCACAAACAGCAGAGGTCTCAGTTCAGATCATGAGAGAACACCAGTAGTCACAGATCTCTAGCCAGAATAACATTAATGCCCCTCCTCCCCTTCTTACCCCATCCCTTATTTATCTATCTATCTATCTATTTATTTATTATTCCCTCCCTCTGGTGCTCCCCTCCCCCTTTCTTTCTCCCTAGGCCTCCTGTCCCATGATCCTTTCCCTTCTCCAGCTGTATCCCTTTTGCTAATCAACTTTCCGGCTCTTAGCTTCATCCCTCCCCCTCCTGTCTTCTCCTATCATTTCGAATCCCCCCTCCCCCTCCCACTTTCAAATTTAGCTTTTCTTTCAGTAGGTCCTGATGAAGGGTCTCGGCCCGAAATGACAACTGTGCTTCTTCCTATAGATGCTGCCTGGCCCGCTGCGTTCCACTAGCATTTTGTGTGTGTTGCTTGAATTTCCAGCATCTGCAGATGTCCTCGTGTTTGGACTTTGATAATAAAATTTACTTTGAATTTTGAACTTTTTACTATTATTCATGAAGCTTTTAATGACATTACAACAAACTATGGTTTTCAAAAAACTTGTAACTAATTGCCACATTTCCATTTGACATTTTACAACAACCTCTAATAATTATTATTAGAATAATAAATGGCAAACTAAGCTCTGTCACTCTGTACAGTACACAGAAGTGTTTTGCAAGTTATCTATCTTATGCTAGTGTTTTTAGATTAACTTTGGCACATTGGAGTGCCAGCATGACAAGTGCTGGATTGGTGCTTTTTAAAAACCGAATTGCAGAAATACTTGTAAAACATAAATGAAAATTGGAACAGTCCAATATCAATCAGGACTCTAAGTTGTTTATTCAATTTCTGTTACTTTGATTTTGACATGTACCAAAGTTCTCTGGAGATGTAACTAGTATTAGCTGGCACTTAACCATTATCCATTCATACAATTCCATCTCTCACACAATTTCCTTTGCATTCATTGAGTGTGAATGAACTCGTTAATTTTTTAAGTTAATCAAGAAGACCATGGCTGATCTTTTATTTTAAAACCACTCCCTAGTAATATATCATATTTCTGTATTCCCTTAATATCCACAAAGTCATCTAAATTGCAAAAGAAATAGAAGGCCAATTTCATCTTATTTTAACTGTAGATACTTTTGCAATTTTTGCAGTGATCTCCTTACAGTCCATGAACACAACATTGCACACCCAACTGAGAGAATCATTGAAAGAACTTGAGTTGTTGCAAAGGAAAAATGAAGAGTTGCTGAATGTTATAAGCAGTCAAAGAGAGCAGAACAAACAATTACTCCGGCAGATGCAGGGGAAAGAACAGGATCTGTTCCAGAGTAGGCAGCAATGTGAGATGGACACAACTCGAGTCAAAATGGGTAAGTCAGAAATACTTTAATTAGAGTTCACTGAATCTGAGTAGATTTAATTTTTGTTGTTTCTCCTATTCTAGAAGTGGATGAAGCCTTAACCAAAATGAGGAAGATTCAGCTAAATCTGGAAGCCTCTGAAAAAGAAAATCAAATCTTGGAAATAACATTACATCAACGTGATGCAGAAGTGAGCAGATTGCGTGAACTAACCAGGTAACACAGAGGATTTCTGTCAACAATTTTGAAACTTCAGGGACTTTTATATTTAGTCCCTTTATATAATTTGCAGAGGATTTATATAAAATTTCACGTTGAAGCATTTAAAGCTAGAGATGGACCTTTGATCCAAAAGTTATAAGATGGGTCTTATATTTCTTCCAGTTTCAGATTCAGTTTTCATTTTTGACTTTTAGAATCTGAATTTTAGTTGAAATAACTAAAGGGATCTTTTTTGAAGGGGAAGAATTGCTATTTCAATATCTTATGATGAATTCTTTCCCTTTGTGGGAATTTTAATGCTAAAATTTGCAATCAATTATAAATGGTCAGATCATTAGGTAGTTAATGTAAACTATTATTGGGCAGCAAGCAGTATTCTTTTGTTAGGGACAGAGGTAATAAAAAGTATATTTCCCAGAGTATACTTATAATACCCACAAGAATTATTCCTATAATGTAAATGGGCATAAGTCTACTTACAACTTTGAAATTCAAACATTAGTGTTTCCTTCCTAGCAGCCATTCATTCTAAAGCCTTCCTAAAGCACTGGCATCTAAATGGTAGGTTTCAACTTCAGCAATGCTATTATTAACAATGACACAGGATTTGATTGTGCTGTATTGCATTTCATTGGAGAATTAAATATATTTATATTTCAAAATTTGAGTAAAAATTAAAATAGAGTACTTTCTAGTCCTTTTTTTCAGGTCAATCCACATTAAACCTCATATTGCCACAGAAGGCCTTTTCAATGTGCAGGGCCTCATTACATGAAATTTTCTTTTCTATTTCCGTAATTCCCCACTAGGAGGATTGCCTGAGTTAAACTTATTTAAAACAAGATCGGCGGCAAGCTGACAATGCACACTGCAGTATATGTCCAAATTCCATAATTAAGTTTCTAGTATAACATATTTAATGAATAATATTGGTAATTATAATTGGTTGACCCTTGGTTGTGAGCAATTAAGAGGAGTAAAATGAAAACCAACTTTGAGTGCTAAAATGAAAGTTTAATTCAGAAGCATGCCGATGTTAACATACCCCTATAGCTCACTCATTAAAATAAAATTTGGGAGCTCAGAGAACTGTTAATTGGAGGCTAGTGCAGATGGCCTGATATGACTTGGAATATTGTTTATTGATCTTCCAGTAACCATATTACATAAGTAATCTTAAGCACTAGAAGAGGTGAATAAAAATGAAATGAAATAAGCATCTTGAGAACAGATGACAAAATATGTAAATATTTAATTTGTTAAAGAACTCAAGATTGAAACATTTATATTTGTTGGAGGCACAAATCTTTAAAATCCAAGGGCAAAGCCTCAATATTCAGAAAGCATGAAAGAGTTTAAACTATTATTTTACACAACAAAAACTGCTAATAGCTGATTGTGCCAGAAAACCTCATTCTGTTTGGATAGTTTACAACTCAATGATATGAACAATGAACCTTCCAATTTCAGTAACCCATACTCGCAGTGTCTTTCTCCCACACACACTTACCAGTTCACCAAGTTCTCTTCTCCTTTTGTTCACCTTCCCTATCCCTACCTGGTTCCATCTGCTCATCATCCCCTTGCAGTCCGATCCCACTTATCAACCACCAGCCTCTATACAAACCCTCCCCCACTTGGTTTCATCTGTCCATCACCCCCTCTCCATTGGGTCAACATTCAGACCCCAAACTTGAATAAGTATTAATAAAACAGACCAGTATGCCTTACAACTGCCTAGCAAGGTTTTTTTTATTTCTGTTCTATGCTTCAAGAAAAACTTGTAGATGACAATTGATTAATATTTTATGCTGGTAAGGAGATCAATCTTGCAAATGAAACCTCCTTCAAATGATAAGTAAATGCAAAACAAGTATACAAATTAAAGCTTGCTTCCTAATTAGTTTGTCTAATGCAAGAATTAGCAGGAGGGTTCTTACAGAAGTTTTATTTGGTTCTAAGCAGATCAACGTAACCCACATTGAAGTTACAATCCTGTTATACTTTTAATATCAAGTGATTTAACTATGTGGTATTATTTTTATACTTGATGGAAAACGGTGATCATTCATTATGTGTTTTGGCTGTTCAACAGAACTTTGCAAGGCAGTATGGAAAGACTTCTTTCTGATCTTAGTATGGATTTTGTAAAGCCTACCTCAAGACTGACCAGAAGCCACCTTCAGGAGTATGAAAAGCATCTTCAAGATGATCCATGTTTGAGCTCTGTGGCAGCTTATCTTAAAAATCTGAGCACGAACTCTGTTCAGGACACACCGGCTTTATCATTGCCATATAAAGCACCTGAATCTGAACAATGCTCCACACCTTTTCAACCTAATCTAACTGCTGTAGCAGCCAGAATATCTCCGAATAATGGCCTATCAGGAAAATCTTCACCTTCAAGTTTCTCTACATACAGGGCACAGACTGAATGTCACAGTATTAAGTATGAAGACTCAAATCTGGATGAAACTACATACATTCCATTAGTAAGCAATGCATCCAAGCAAGGAAATGAACCAGTGAGGAAGGAATGTATACCAGTTCAATCACATATTAGATCAAATATGTTGCATAATGATGTTGGAGGTTCATGTAATGGACTGGTGATAAAGCCATGCCATGAAGAGTTGGAAAAGCCAGAAATGGTGATTGCTGAAGAAATGTCCATTCCTGCTAATTTAAAGGGGAAGACTATACCGAGAAGGTGTTCATCAGATCTGGGAGCATCAAAAAATAATCACATCCAAACAAGGCCTTTGGACAATATTATAGGACTTTCTAAATCCAATGTAGATTCATGTACTACTCCTGCACTGAGAAGCGGGCCACAATTACAGGATGACACTGTTTCAGCTGTTGATTCAAGTTTCTCAAGTATTGATTATAGGTACAAAAAATCTAATTGCAGCATGTCATCATTTTCTTCATTTAATTCTTGGGATGAGCAAAACTTCCGGAATAGTTTAGCAGCTCTAGACGCTAATATTGCAAGATTACAAAAGAGCTTACAGGCTGATATAGAAATACATCGACCCCAAAATAGTTAGTGTACATAAAATGTACATGTATGTATTTATTGTTTTAGGCAGGTTTTTAATTTTACGAATTTCTTGCAATCATGCCTGTAGTTTTGACTTGAGTTTTGTAATTAAATTTTAATTTCAGAAAATCTGTTTCTTAATTTTATTTGGATTCAGACCTATAGTTTTTCAGTTTGAATCCTTTAATTTCTTGGATATTTCTCAGAAAAACTAACTGATTTTATAGTTATAATGATGAAAATGTCTGCATTCAGCATTATTTCTGAAGGTATGGATGTGTGCAATTTAATATGGAAACATGAATGTTGTTGCCAGTTATTCCCTACTCATCCACAGTGATTTTTCCTGCAACTTTCTCATGCAAATTTAGCACACTCAAATTAATTAATTACCTGAGGCATTAATAAACTTTTTAAAATTGGTTTACTATTTGAGGCATAGGGACATTTAAAAACAAAAACTGACTATAATGATATAATATTCTGTATTGCATATGCACTGTAAAACTAAGGTCTTTGATTTCTGCTCTAAATATCTTGAAATTCAGTGTGGATCGACTGCTTGGTCTTGATGCTGATCATTTGGATGTTAATAACCAGTAAGCATGTGACCTTCGAAAAGGGGAAATTGACATGAAAATCAATTGTTAGAAAATATGAGTCCATTCATTTGTCTTGGGCCAGTTTTTATCCCCAAAACAAGTGAATGCCAGGGCTTCACTGCTGATTGCAAAATCCAGGCCACAAAACAAGTATTTCTTGCTTCTACCATTTCATTAGTATTGAAGTCATGGACTGATTACCCATTTTCTATTTCATTACCATGTTACTTTGAAGTATACCAGTAAATATGTACATATAAAATCCTCCCTCAATACTTTGTCTCCAAGGAAAATAGACCCAGACTATCCAATTTTTCTTTATAACTCATGTCCTCCAATCCAGGCAACATCCCTGTGAATCTTTCCTGCAGTGAATTGCACACAATGCTAAAAGTGCAGCCTAATCAAGTCTTTGTACAACTGTAACATATTGTCCCAACTCATGTACTCAAGGCTTCACTCAACAAAAGCAAGCATATGCTTTCTTAATCTCACAGACTGCCAATGTTGCCACCTTTAGGGGTACAAGTGTATAGTTCCAACAGTCTCTGTTCTGCAGTACATCCCAAGGCTTTCCCGTTGGTGGTGCATGTCCTGCCGTGGTTTAACTTCAAGAAATGAATCGCTTTGCACTTGGTCAGAATAAAAAGGGAAAAGAGATAAAGAGGCTGTGGAAGAAGATAAAAAGGGGAAAAAAATTACAGCCTATACAAGTTCTTAAGGTTGTAGTATATGCGGTTTATCTCATATTGTCAGCTCAAAGCATTGAGTAATCCCTATGATGCCAGGATTTAACATTTTCAAGCTGTTCTAATTGAAAACACTTTGAGCAAGTAAATTGAATATTAGATATTTTTAAAGAGCAACATAATTAAAGAGTTGTCTTGGAATATGTAATTCCAGTTAAAATCTAATTCTTCAAGAAAAAATGCAAACAATTAAGTTTTACAAGAGGGTTTTTTTTACAGCATGCCGTCAACTCCCACATTACAGGTGTATTATATTCCTAGAAAACGGTTCATATTGTGAAGCTACATCAAAAGCACAAGCTGAATAAAATTATTTTGTGACTTTTTCCTTAATTTCATTGAGCAGGCTTTATTCCGTGACACTACCTTTTGCGTAGTGATGTGAATTTTGTGGGCAAATTTCCATTCCTTGAATGGTCATAACAAGTAATTGCCTGTATATATAGTAACTCTAACTAGTCAAGAAAACAATATCCAGTAAGTAAATTATGCCATCTTGTCTTAGCATTACAAATTCTACATTTTGCTCAAAAATTTTGTTTTGCAAGTGCAGACAAACATGATTCAAAGTAGGAAAACCAGAAAACCCAGAATAGTTTAAACAAAAGCTATGAAAAATGAAGCATATTCCTAAACTGATGTCTAGACTGAAAAGGAAGCACCTGGAGAAAATTAATAAAAGGTGCTGCATAAAAATACCTAGCTAAATATAATTTGAAATATTGGAAAGGATATACAATAAATTGGTAAAACTATTTTAAAAGACATTTCTCTATATGCAAATTGAATCTTTGAATAGTGTAGCGCCAGAGTTTAAATTGTTGCAACTACCTGTATATTTGAATGGGCATTTGGGAAATCCACATGATGGATGGGGATAAATTTGCCAGCTCCTGCAAGCATCTACTGCCATGTGAGAACATTACTGCCTTCTCTCCTCTCTATTACATCTCACCTCCCCCCCCCCCCCACCCCACTTGAGGTGCAATGATCAGTGGCTGGGCCATGCTAAGCAGATTCATTCACATACTTTAACTCAATAAGTCCACACCTGCATGTGCCCCATCACAGCTGAATCTGTGATCCTCTTCAACACACTGGTTTCGTTCCTTCTCCGACTTACAAACAGTTCTAGAACAGAGCCCTGTCATGACCTAGGTACTGCCTGTATTATCAACTGGCTCAGGTTATCTATTGAAGAATGACAAAACCACTGGCATTTACCATTATTGTGACAAAGGTCTCAATAATTTCAGAATTTAATTTAACATCAAAATCCCAAATTACATGTAAAACTCTTTCTAACTGCTCTTTGCAGTCTCTGGCACTGGCTAAAATATAATATTTAATGATGTTCTATTGAAAGACCATTAACTTGTCACATGGAATAAAATATTTTATTGCCCATTCAAAATGCTAACTATTTGTACAATGCACAATTTGTACATAAATTTCAAACACAAGGGGTTTTCAATTTAATTTTAGTAATTGTAAAAATATGTTTCAATCTTCAATTAGCACTCTGCATAATGTTTTAGAAGTTCATAAAAGTCTGTACTTGTTGGTTTCCAATTTAGTGTGAATTTTTTTTAAAAAGCAATTGGCTCTCAGCTAGTTTAATGACAGCACAACTGCTGAATACCCCGCTGGACAACTGAAAAGGAGAATTTTTCAGAGTTTGCTTGATTTTTATTCAGGTTTTATTTTTCATTAGCATTTTTGCTTTACTGTTGATGCCAAATATTGCACCATTTTAATTACATGCCAGAACCTAATTACTCCAAGATTCTGAACTTTCCATCAGTGACCGATTCATTTATCAAATGTTAGTTTAATCAGAAACTATTTTCAAACCTTGAATTGCATGGTATTGTATTTCCAGAGAAGCAAATATTTTTTCTCATTACAAGATTGCTTCCAGAATGATGACTTGTGGACAACCTTGCAAACCTGGTGAAATTCAAGTTGACATTGGTAATGATTTTAGCATGCACCTCACCATATTCAAGCACAACATTATGATGAGATATAATAAGTAACAAACAGCCGGGTCAAAGCACCATCTCAATTTCTATCAGAAATAAATTAATAGCAGAGAGGAAGATTTGCAGAAACATTTTAAATTTAGGGTGCATAACTTAACCCCTGCAAACTGCAAGAGCTTTGGATTAATAGAAGTAAAATGAAAGCCTGTCTAAATCCACACAAGATCAGGGGCTAGTGCATTGAGAATATAGTGGTTCTTAGAAATATGAATTTGGTTTGAAGATTGTGCTATCTTCCTCTTCATCCTTAAAATGAAATTGAGGACCCCTTCGCTGTGTTAACAACACACTTCATTCAGCCCTTTTTGCCCAAGAAACATCACCAGGTAGAGGAGCTGCCTGTATCTTAGAGCAGCCTTGCTTATTTGAATGAAACTCAAATTTAGTGAGAACAGTCAGACACCAGGAAAGAACAGTAAAAGATGTTACTGATTCACCAGAGACTAGGTTGCTAAAAATAAACTTGTGTACACCTAGTTTGAAACTACCATTTTCCTCAAAACCCAAACCAGGTAATAAGTGTCAAAAGAGTGCTGAATGATTGCAATATTGTAGAATCACAAGTTTCTTCCAAATTCTTGGTAAAATGAATATCATATTCCTTAACTCATGAGGAATTAGCTTCTTTATTAATCAGTTGTTCAAAAATGCCATTTATGCCAAATTTGGCTGACCAAACAAGACGCTCTAAGCCACAGAAATGTGTCTGGAATGTCTATGGAGGATAGTGAAAATAATTTTTACTTGCTGAAAGGGAAGAAATGTCTAAAAATGGCAAAACAAAACATTGAAAAAAGTACTTCTACTCATTCTCTTAAGTCAGTAGAAAATATTATAGGAATGCTTTAATGTTTTCAGGCCTCCAGCCACCGAGAACTACTCTTTGTAAATCATGATGGTACTTAAACCTGTTTACTTCACTGGAGATATTCCAGCTGACCCACAGTTTTAAATAATGCTATTAAAACATTCAGATGGCAGAACATTTTGGAACCATTAAAATGAAATATGTTTACAGTGCTGTTTAAAATGAGCAAAATGTTGACTGTAGAGAAATGAAGCAGGTAAATACTAAAATTTGAAGATGATTATGCTCCAGCTGTGCATCTATGCACTTGGCTTTTTCATGCTAAACTAAGCCCACACACCAACAGCAATGTACTTCCAGCTGCCCAATATGGCAAATAGTTCCTTTTAAAATTCATTATTCATGCACCCAATTACAATCCCGTCTTCTGCAAATGAAGACAGTTCTTGATAATGTACTCGGAAAAGCTTGCCTTGCATACTGTTCATATAGGCCAAATCATTAAACAGTGTGTTGAGGTAGAACAAGGTTAATCAATACATAGAACAGTACAGTACAGGTACAGGCCCCAATTTAGCACAATGTTGTTGCCAAATCAATTAAATTAGTTATCAAATGGTCAACTAAACTAATCCCTTCTGCCTACACAACATTCATATCCTTCCATTTTCCACACATTTGTGTGCCTATCTAAATGTCTCTTAAAAGCCCCTAATGTATCTGCCTGTACCAGCATTCCAGGCACCCATCATTCTCTGTGTAAAAAAAATCTTGCCCCTAATACCTCCTTTGAAATTAACCCCTTTCACCTTAAATGTATGCCCTCTGGTATTAGACGTTCAACCCTGGAGAGAAAGATATTGTCTGTGCATTCATCAATGCCTCTCATTATCTTATAAATCTCAGTCAGGTCAACCCTCAACCTCTGCCGCTCCAGAGAAAACAACCCAAGTTTGTCCAACTTCTGGTTATAGCACATGCCCTCTAGTCCAGGCCGCAGCCTGGTAAACCTCTTTTGTACCTTCTCCAAAGCCTCGACATCCTTGCTACAATAGGGAAACTAGAACTACCGTAGATGCAAAATCTAATTAGGCTGCATCTGGAGTTTTGCATATACAACAGTTCTGATTGCCCTATTATAAAACTGCAACATAACTTCCTAACTTTTGAACTCAATGCCTCGACTAATAAAGGCAATCATGTTATGTGCCTTCTTAACCACTGTGTAGCCACTTTCGGGGAGCTATAAACTTGAAGTCCAAGATCCCTCTATTCATCAAAACTGTTAAGGGTCTTGCCCTAAACAATGTACTGTCTCTACATTTGAGTATAGAATGCAGAATGAAGTTCAACAGCCACAGAGAAAGTGCAGTACAGATAAAAAAATAGGGTCCAAGATCATAACGAGGTTGATTGGAGTTCAAGAGCCATTTTATCATACTAGGGAGCCATTCTATAGTCTTAGAGTAACAGGACAGATGCTGTCCTTGAGCCTGGTGGTATACGTTTTCAGGCTTTTGTATCTTTGTCTTTTCTTTCCTTTCCCATTGGGTCAATGTCCAGGGTGGCTGGGGTTACTGGATGTTTTACAGTAACAGAGTACATGTTCCTGTGATGTGCTAAGCAGTTTCTTGCAATTCTCAGGTAGAGTATCTACCATACCAAGTTGTGATGCAATCAGATGCTTTCAATGCTTTCAATGGTGCATCAATAAAAATTAGTGAGGATCAAAGAGAACATCCCAAATTTATTTAGGCTCCTGTGAAAGTAGAGGCATTTGTAAGTTTTCTTGGCTATGCCATCACCTTAGTTGGACAAAGGATATATTGGTGGCGTATCAGTCCTAGGAACTTGAAACTCACAACCTCAGCATCATAGATGAAGGCAGGAGCATATGTACCAACTCCCTCTCTCCCCATTGCTAACTTGGAGAGAAAATCAGTTAGAGCATACTTTGGTCATGCAGTCATGGGTGTACAGGGAATGGAGTAGGGGGCTGAAATGCAACTTTATGGAAGACTAGTGTTGAAAATAATTATGGCAGATGTATTGCCACCTGTCCTTGCTGATTGTGGGCTATTGGTCAAGAGGTCATAGTATCCAGGACATCTTCAAGGAGTGACACTTCAAAAAGGTGGTGTCCATCATTAAGGACTCCCATCACCCAAATCATGCCTCGTTCTCATTGCTACCATCAGGAAAGAGGTACAGAACCCTGCCGGTACACACTCAATGATTCAAGAACACCAACTTCCCCTCTGCCATCCATTTTCTGAATGGACATTGAACCCATGAACACTACCTCACTAGTATTTTATTTCTATTTTTTGCACTACTTATTTAACTTAATCATTTAATATATATACACTTGCTGTAATTCAGCTTTTTTTCTATTATGTATTGCATTGTACTGCTGCTGCAAACACAATAAATTTCACAATATATGCCAGAAAAATTAATCCCGATTCTGAGCTAGTTGCAGAACGTGGAGAAGACTTGGAAGCATTAATTTTTTTTAATCTTCTGTACTAATTTCTCACATTAAAAAACCTTCACTAGAAACTTTCACTTCACAACCCCTGAACAAACAAGTCATTAATGATACCACTTACTAGTGATTCTTAAAAGTTAATGGTCTGGCTATCAAAAGGCTAATATTGCATAGAGGCAAAACCTGAACAGCCTGCACTCTGCCTCATGCCTTTTACACACCCAGCCCTTTCTACTGCCTAATGTCTTGGCTACTGCCATATTTCAATACCACTACAATTTATATTCTTCTCCATTGTAACTGTCTCAGGATGTATCAGAGAGTGAAATAGATTTTATTTGACTTATTAAGTTTCTGAACCAGTGAGGTCCTACTTACATTTATGCAGGAGCAAAAGAGAATCACAGAAGTGGGTCACCTGACCCACCCCCCCAAACTTCCCTGTGATTCAACTTGCTCACAATGATCTCCACTTTAAATATACCCAGTGATCTTATCTCAAGCAACGAGTTCTAGACATGCACCAAACATGGCACAAAGAAACTTTTATGCACCTGAGTTTACATGATCACTATTATTCTGTATCCCTCTCCCCTTGCTTAAGACTCCCAAGATTGGAAGCACCTCAGCATCTACTCTGTCGTGCTCACTTAGGATCTTCATTCTTCCAAGGAATATTGATTGAACTACTTTAGCTATCATCCCAAGAATTAGCCAAGTCGATCGCTTTTCAAAGCACCTAATACCTGTATATCCTTTCTTAAACAAAAAGCATATTCCTAGGTGCAGTCTCACAAACACCCTGTACAAATTTAGTAATTCTTTACATTTGTAAATTCAATATGCATTAGCCAACTTTTTGAACTTCATGCACAAGAGCCTATGATAAGTGGTGTGCCACAGGAATCGGTACTGGGTCCGTTGTTGTTTGTCAGCTATATCAATGATCTGGATGATAATGTTATAAACTGAATCAGCAAATTTGTGGAATACATGTGTGGTGGAAGATGGAAGATCTAAGGCTGTGTGCCCAGAGACCCAAGGTCTTTGGGCACAGAGCTCAGAAAAAGCGACACAATGGACTTTTAACATGGTAAACCAGTGAGTTGTTTGTTATGTCTCCCCTCTCACTGTGAAACAGAAACATCTCTTTCTCCCTCATCAGGGAGAGAGAGGGAGAGAGAGAGAGCCTATGGTATGTCAAATACCGGGTGAACTGTTGACTTGCTCAAGCTTGAGTGCTCAGTGACAGGTGCTGATGCTTTCTTTTTGCCAGTGGGGAGGGGGGGGATTGTTGCTTGCTGCCGCTTATGTGTAGGAGAGGAGGGGAGCTGGGGGGACTTTGGGGTTCTAACATTTAACTGTCTAGTCCTGACGAAGGGTCTCGGCCTGAAACGTCGACGGTGCTTCTCCTTCTAGATGCTGCCTGGCCTGCTGCGTTCCACCAGCATTTTGTGTGTGTTGTTTGGATTTCCAGCATCTGCAGATTTCCTCGTGTTTGCTCTTTAGATGGAGTTTAATACGGGCAAGTGTGAGATGCTGGACTTTGTGAGGACAAACCTGGTGAGTGGTTGGGCACTGAAGAGTTCAATAGAGCTAAAGGATCTGGAACTATAGATCTATAATTCTTTGAAAGTGGGTCCACAGATAGACAGGGTGATAAAGGAAGCTTCTTGCTTTCGCAAATCAAAGTATTGAGAACAGGCAATGGGATTTTATATTGAAGTTGTATAATATGTTGGTGTGGCCTATCTTGGCAAATTGTGTGTAGTTCTGGTCACCTACCTACAAGAAAGAAGTCAATAAGCTTGAAAATGCTGAGAAAATTTACAAGGATATTGCCAAGGCTTGGGGACCCAAGTTATAGGGAAAGGTTGACTAGGCTAGGACTTTATTCCCTAGAGCATAGGAGGAGGGGAGATTTGTTAGAAGTATAAAAATGAGGGGTGTATGTATAGGGTAAATGCAAGCAGGCTTTTTCTACAGAGATTGGGTGAAACAATAACTAGAGGTCATGGGTTAAGGGTGAAAAGTGAAATGTTTGAGGGGAACTTCGTCACTCAGAAGGGGGTGAGAGTGTGGAAGGAGCTGCCAGTGGAAGTGGTGGATGCAAGTTTGATTTCAATGATTAAGAGAAATATGGATGAGAGGGCTATAGAGGGCTAAGGTCCAAGTGTAGTTTGATGGAACTAGGCAGATGAATAGTTTAGCACAGATTTGATGGGCCAAAGTCCATTTCTGTGCTGTAGTGTTCTCTGACTCTGTAACAGGCACTTCCAACCTTTTTTAATGTCATAGAGCCTTACCATTAACCGAGGTGTCCACGGACCCCAGGTTGGAACACAAAGATTCCTCTTGTATTCCACTTATTTGTCATCTTCCTCCATCTAGTTTTCAGTTTAATATTTTTCTTAAACTTTGTTAACCGTAGTTTATCTTTGTCGTACAATTCCTCCTTTTAATTGAAATTAATTTCTACTGAACCTTCTGAACAATTTAAATGTCACTGTTCGCCCACTGAGCCCATTTGCCCAGACCACTCCAGAAAACCTCAGCTTCATTCCTTTAGTTGCACTTGTTAGGTTGAAAACATTGGCTTTGGACTCAGATGGTTTACCCTCATAATGCATCTGGAATTCCACTATTCCCAGGGACTGCTTAATCGGAAGAACTTAATAACCCTACATCATTATACATGATCAAATCCAAGAAAACCTGTCCCTAGGTAAGAAAATCTTTGAAGCACTCTACAAATTCCTATTCCAGTCCCCAAGTCAGTTGAATTATTCCAGTCAATACACAGTAAAATCACTTTGTTTCTTTCAGTTCCCTTATTGCAAGATATTTATTTCCCTGTTATGTTTTGTAACAGAGGCAACACATTGGTGGCCTACAGATCACACTTTGTTTTTTTCTCTTTACCTACTGGTGTTTTCACCCAAACAGATTCTACATCACTACTCCCTACCAAGATGATATCTTCCTTTATTAACACAGTTACCTCATCTCCTTTCCCCTTTGTCACATTATATAATTTGGAATATTGAGTTCCCAGTCCAGCTCTGTCTACAATTCCATCTCTGCAATAGCGATTAGATCAAAAGGCATGATATGATTAGGAATAGTCAACATGGCTTTGTCAAAGGCAGGTCGTGCCTTAAGAGCCTGATTGAATTTTGAGGATGTGACTAAACTCATTGATGACAGTAGAGCAGTACATGTAGTGTATATGGATTTCAGCAAGGCATTTGACAAGGTATCCCATGCAAGGTTTATTGAGAAAGTAAGGAAGCATAGAATCCAAGGGAACATTGCTTTGTGGATCCAGAACTGGCTTGCCCACAGAAGGCAAAGAGTGGTTGTAGATGGGTCATATTCTGCATGGAGGTCAGTGACCAGTGCCTCAGGAACCTGTTCTGGGACCCCTACTCCTTGCAATTTTTAGAAATGACCTGGATGAGCAAGTGGAGGGATGGGTTAAGAAATTTGCTGATGACACAAAGGTTGGGGGTGTCGTGGATAATGTGGAGGGCTGTCAGAGGTTACAGCGGGACATTGATAGGATGCAAAACTGGACTGAGTAGTGGCAGATGGAGTTCAACCCAGTTAAGTGTGAAGTGGTTCATTTTGGTAGGTCAGATACAATGGCAGAATTTAGAATTAATGCTAAGACTCCTGGCAGTGTGGAGGATCAGAGGGAACTTAGGGTCCAAGTCCATAGGATGCTCAAAGCAGCTGCGCAGGTTAACTACGTGGTTAAGAAAGCATATGGTGCATTGGCCTTCATCAATCGTGGAATTGAATTTAGGAACTGAGAGGTATTGTTACAGCTATATAGGACCCGCCAGACCCCACTTGGAGTACTGTGCTCAGTTGTGGTTGCCTCACTACAGGAAGGATGTGGAAGCCATAGAAAGGGTGCAGAGGAGATTTACAGGGATGTTGCCTGGATTGGGGAGCATGCCTTATGAGAATAGGTTGAGTAAACTTGACCTTTTCTCCTTAGAGCGACAGAGGATGAGAGGTGACCTTATAGAGGTGTATAAGATGATGAGAGGCATTGATCGTGTGGATAGTCAGAGGATTTTTCCCAGGGCTGAAATGGCTAGCATGAGAGGCACAGCTTTAAGATGTTTTGGAAGTAGGTACAGAGGAGAAGTCAGGGGTAAGATTTTTTTTAATATGAACACAGAGATGGTTAGTGCGTGGCATGGACTGCTGGTGACAGTGGTGGAGGCGGATACAACAGCATCTTTTAAGAGACTCCTGGACAGGTACATAGAGCTCAGAAAAAATAGAGTGTTATGGGTAACCCTAGATGATTTCTAAGGTAACAACATGTTCTGCAGAGCTTTTTGGGCCGAAGGGTCTGTATTACGCTGTAGGTATTCTAGGTTTCATTTATTTTCAATCTATTAAATGTACCTTTCATTAGAAACTTCCCCACACACTTTATTTACAGGCCTGTCAAGAACCGCATTTCTACGATTAACCCAGTACCATTCAGCTGAAGTTTGTGTCACAAACTCTTCCTCTCCATGAATAAGAACCCATTTCCTCCACACTACCTTTGAGGCAAATGTTTATTTCTTCAATTTCATTCCATCTCTGCCAAAATGCAGATAATTCAGGTTAAAAAAAAAAGATTATTACCCTGGTTGGTCTGCTTTTCAATTTTGCCCCAAGCCAATCGTTCCCTCAATCGAACCTCCCATGTCATGCTGAAGGCATATTGTGCTTTAAATATACATTCTTCTTAAAATTAATTTTACACAACCTCCATAGTTTGTGCTTCAGTGAAATATTTTTGTAGAATAAAGGCTTTATTGAAATATATAAAGCACTTTTCTATTTTTCATTTAATCTTTATTCCAAATCATTACTGACTAATACAAGTAGTAAACAAGCTTACATTATTCAACAATATTAATACCAATTTAATTCATCTTCAAGACATTTGTATTTACCACATCTGAAATTTTGTAAAGCAGATCTTTCTAATGCTCAGACTCAGCCCTGAAGCACTGCAATGTTACTGATAAATAGAGCTGAACTGGAAAAAATAAAAATAAAAATCCAGGTAGTTCAATATCAATGATCTTGAATCAGTAATATGGTATATAGTTATCTTGGAGTTTCTTTATATACAAACTTGAGAGGAAAATCCCAACAACCTAGATGGGGGAAAAGAATTTAAGTATTAAAACAACAAAATTCATCCATATTCATTGACCAAGATATTTACTCTCAAAAATAAAATGACCTAATTTGGGGATTCAATGGGTCTTATTCTGGCCGGAGATCTGTGACTACTGGTGTTCTCTCATGATCTGAACTGAGACGTCTACTGTTTGTGACTTTATAAATGACTTGAATGAAAATATGGAATGGTAGGCTAACAAATTTGCAGATGGCACAGATTGGTGGCATTGTGGAAAGTGCAGATTGCCAAAGGACGCAATGGGATAATGATTATTTGCAAATAAGGGCAGATTGTGTTTAATCTGGCCAAGTATGAAGTGCTGCACTTTGGAGGTCAAAAGTAAAGGGATAGTACATTTTAGAGCATATTCTGGAGTTATGCCATATAGGAAATATTCAACAGTACCAGAATTCAGATCTGAATGTGGACTGTAGACCGAATTTAAAATGTAACTCTGAATAATGGTCTTTCTGGAGCTGCAGAATGGGGTGATTGTCAATCCAATCACCTGAGATATCTATACATGCATGAAAGTAGCTAGAGTGATAATGGTGATCCACATTCAATCTAGAGTGTGTGGAGTGTTGGTGTGAAGATGTTTAAAATTACATGCAATTTAAATTACACATTGTCAACCCAAACTATTGAAGTAAACAATGTCATTGTAACCTTCGAGATTGTATGGAGTTACCATTGATCTTAAGGGTATAAAATGTGATCTACTTTGAGTTTAAGGGTCTTCTTCCATGGGTGTCTCCCATATAATACCTGCTTGTTTAGGTGAATAAAGACTTCTATATCCACCAACTTCAGTGTCTCTCTGGTGACTTAATTCAGTCACAACAGCACACAGTTAATGAAAGGGCTTTCAATAAAACTAATTTAACTTAGAGACAGATCACGTTAGCTCAAAAAGTTGCAAAAACATAATCGAGAATCGATTGAGTCACTGTTGACCATTTAAGTAATTTGGGCTCAGCATGTGCAAGTAAATTCAAAAACAAATGATAATCAAATGTTCTTCATTACAAATAGAATTTTAGTTGGACAAATGAGGAGCTGGTAGTTCTTTTAAAATAAGTGGCTAAAAGGGGACAGAGCAGAGCAATCCAGGAACATGTATGTTATTAAAAGGAAAATAATAGTGCACAAAGGATTTCTAGATGGAATTGAAAAGACGGATGATAATCTTCATGTTTCTTGGCTAGACTATTCATGGTCATTCATCATATTATGAAAGGATTTACAAAAGTTAAACCTACCAAGAACTGGAGCACAGTACAGAACATAGGACAGTATAGCACAGGAACAGGTCCTTCCACCCATGATGTTGTACTGAACTAATTACTTCAGTTTAGCTGGGCTTTTGATTATTAATCTGTTCTGTCCTCACAAGGTCCAAATCCTTCCATTTATTGCAAAGCCTGCTAAATGCCTCTATCATATTTACTTCTACAACCACTCCAAGCAGTGCATTTCAGACTTGCCCCACACATTTCCTTTGAACTTATCCCTTCTCTCCTTAAATGCCTGCCCTCTGGTATTAGACATTTCAAATCCAAGGGGAAAGATGCTGGCTCTTACTGCATGCCTCTCTATCAGATCTCCACTCAGCCTCTGCCGCTCAGAGAAAACACAAAAAGTTTGTCCATCCTCTTATAACACATGCCCTCTAATCCAGGCAGCAGTCCAGTAAACCTCTTGTGCACCCTCTCCAAAGCCTCCATATCCTTTCTATAATGGGGCAACCAGAACTGTATGCAATACACTGGATGAAGCAGAATTAGTGTTTATAAAGCTGCAACTTCTCCACTCAAACTCAATTCCTTGACTAATACAGGTAAGCATGCAATGTATTTGCAAACATTTTGTCACCATACAAGGAGATATCATCAGTGTGCTGTTCTGAATGCTTGGTCTTTATATACTTACTAATTAGCTCTTTGGTCATCATTACAGAAACTCAGTTGTGACATAGGGAGGTGGTCTCATCACTGTGGTGAACTGCGCCTTCTCTGGAATTTTGCTCACAATGGCTTATAAAGGGGATCGAGGTCCACATGTCTGTTTATAGAATTGTTTGCGTAAAACCATGCTTCAAGGAATTCTTTTGCACCATGACTTTCACCGATGCCCAGTCGAATTTGTGCCACCCTCGATCTTCATTGGTAGAGACTAGGGGGAGATGGTCGTGCCACTTCACAGCCAGTTGATGTTCATGGATCCTTAAGGATAGTTTTCTTCAGTTTGGCCGACATAATATTTGCTGCAGTCCCTGCATTGGGTTTTGTAGACCACATTGGTCTTGTTGAAATATCTCGGAAATGATAGCCCGACTGTTCCAAGAACATAGAATTTCAGTCGCGCATAAACCACCAGGAACTTCAAGGAGTGTGCTCTGCAGACCTAAATGACAAACCAAGCTATAGGACAAGGTGAATGTGGTCTACAATCAACTGATAAGTATTGAATGCTATGAGGACATGCCACAAGTGAACAGCGCATTGAAGATGTCTCTTCGTGTGGTGATTAAATGTTTGTAAATGGATTACCAAGATGGGAGAACTCAACCTATCCATCAATCACCTGAGCTACACATTGAGTTACTTCCAACATGCAAAGTGCTTCCTTAACCACCTTATCAACCTGTGCAGCCACTTTCAAAGAGCTATGGACTGGGACATATCCCCCACCCCCACAAGATCCCCTGTCATTAACAGTGTACATGTGATCTCTCAAGTGCAATGATTCACATTTAGTTGTGTTAAACTCCATCTGCCCAAGTTGGGGCTCTCATGTTTAGGAAAAATAGTGCTCAGTTCTGGTCACCTCACTACAGGAAGGATGTGGAAACCATGGAAAGGGTGCAGAGGAGATTTACAAGGATGTTGCCTGGATTGGGGAGTATGCCTTATGAGAATGGGTTGAGTGAACTCGACCTTTTCTCCTTGGAGTGACGGAGGATGAAAGGTGACCTGATAGATGTATATAAGATGATGAGAGGCATTGATTATGTGGATAGTCAGAGGCTTTTTCCCCCAGGGCTGAAATGGCTGCCACAAGAGCACACAGGTTTAAGGTGCTGGGGAGTAGGTACAAAGGAGATGTCAGGGGTAAGTTTTTTTACTCAGAGAGTGGTGAGTGTGTGGAACAGGCTGCCGGCAACAGTGGTGGAGGTGGATATGATAAGGTCTTTTAAGAGACTTTTGGATAGGTACATAGAGCTTAGAAAAATAGAGGACTATGGGTAACCCTAGTAATTTCTAAGGTAGGGACATGTTTGGCACAACTTTGTGGGCCAAGGGGCCTGTATTGTGCTGTAGGTTTTCTATTTTCTATAAAAAGACAAAAAATAATCTGATTGTAGTTTGTTATTAAAAAAACCATTGAGTTTGGGGTAGGGTGCCAGAAATGCAAGATAATTCATATATAAGGCAATTTAACAGAAACCTCTACCTGATTGACCAATTAGTAGTGGAACTTGCAACCCCAAGGCAGTAGGAGATGCATTCATGGGTCACTAGTTAAAAGCACAAGGGAGAAAGAACCCACATAATATGTTAAATGGCGATAAAGGAACTTACTTACAACACAACACTTGTATGAGCTTTGGGGCCAAATAGTTAGTGATCCAAATACAATACGTCATCATGGAAGTGGTAACACAGCCAAGTTCAGAAGAGAGAAATCTACTTTCAGTCAGATGTTTACATTAGAAGGCAAGTTGAAAAACAAAACTCACAAGATTTGGTATAATGTGCAAATACAAATATTTACACCACAACCCGTTTACAGGAAGGGAGAATTTACGACTTTTGGCAGAAGAGTACAGAATTTTTCAGCTCTCATTCTCAAACAAGAGAATATCTGCAGTTGCTGGAAATCCGAGCCACACACACAAAATGCTGGAGGAACTCAGCAGGCCAGGCAGCATCCATGGGGAAAAAAAAACGTACAGTTGACATTTCTGGCCAAAACCCTTTGGCAGGACCGGAGAGGAAAAAAAAAGCTGAGGAGTAGATTTAAAAGGTGGAGGGAGGGAAGAGAGAACTACAGGTGATAGGTGAAACTTGGGGGGGTGGGGTGGAAACTGAAGCAATAAGCTCAGAAGTTGATTGGTGTGATGAGGTGAGAGAGGGAATAGGGGGATGGAAAATGGAGAAGGGGTGTGGGGCGGGGAGGGGGAAGGGCTGGGGATATTACCAGAAGTTTGAGAAATCAAAGTTCATGCCATCATGTTGGAGGCTACCCAAATGGAATACAGGGTGTTGCTCCTCTAACCCAAGTTGTTCTCTCTCACCTCCCCCCACCTTTTAAATCTACTCCTCAGCATTTTTTCCTCCAGTCCTGCCAGAGAGTTTCGGCCTGAAAAGTCGACTGTACTTTTTTCCCCATAGATGCTGCCTGGCCTGTTGAGTTCCTCCAGCATTTTGTGTGTTGCTCAGCTCTCATTCTCCCTGTTTAGCTTTCCTTAACACTGCCTTTATCATGAGTAAACAGTTTTCCAAAGATGCACATTCACCAGGGAAAACTTTGGTGAGCCACAGCACTGCATTGGTTTTGTTTGTTGTAAAGCTTCAAACAATACGGGAGATTTCTCTGGACACCTACTGAATGGAAAACCTTTGGTTTAAGATGGCACTACCAAAGGCGTGTGACAGCTTACTGGCAGTTCAAAAGCAAAGAAAGTCAATTAAAAAACATTACTAATAACTTTTTTAAGTAACTTCTAGTAAACTATCACCACATACAATGAAGAGGCAAAGCAAACTCGAGAGATGTGTCCTGCTGGTGCATTCCAAAATCGACGCAGATTGAGTTGGAGCTCGGATGGTTGGAGTGAATGATTTGGAGAGATGAGTCAGGGGAGTACCGATGCCTGTCCAACTAACCCGGGTATGAAGGAGTGCTGAGCCGATTTGGAGAGATCAAGAATGGCTTGTTCAGCAGCAAAATCTAGGTCTGAAGCGAATTGCTGGGCAGCACGTTCTAGGCCCGGAGTGATTTGCTGCAGTGAAACACAATCTGCCATTTGAACAATTTAAACACCAGTCCAGATAGACCGGAAAGGCAGGGGGTTGAGAGTCGGGCAAGGTTCGATCACTTTGGGCAGCGAGCCAATTTGTAGAGGTAGAGAATAGCTTCTCTAGCAGCAAAATCTAGGCCTGGAGTGATTTGCCATGGTGGAGCCTGGATCCACTATTTGGTCACTTTAAATGCAAGCCCAGATAGACAGGGAATTCCTCTCTCCCTTGTCTGTGAACTTTGCGTCGATTTGCCCCATAAATATGATGAACTGAATACCAAGGCTGCTCTGTGTGGTGATATCACGTGCAATGATGTGCCAGTACATGATTGGACAGAGCACTGAGCATGTGGGGGTTTGCCAGAATGTTCCAGCACGTGGCTGGGTTAAGACGCGTTTGTTTATTACTGTAAATAAAGGTTCTCTAATTCTTCCAGAATATGATTCTTCATTGTTAACCCACGGTATGTTTAAACAGAAGAAACATAACGTGGTGTCAGGAGTAGTTTGGTTCTGGAAGAATAATACGGGAGAATCGAGAATCGAAGATAATTGAGAAAAGAAAAAGTTTGAACTGTAAACAGTAAAATGGAAGGTTTGCAACCCCCATCCAAACTTCAGCCAACTGACAATGTAGCTGAGAATTGGAGGATATTCAAGCAACAGTTTGAACTGTACTTATCAGCGATTGATTATGAAGAAAAATCGGAAAAAACCAAAGCTGTGCTTTTGCTCCATGTAATCAGGAATGACGCAGTAGAGGTATATAATAATTTTGTCTTTGAAGATGGAGATAATTTCAATTTAAAGTCAATAATGGACAGATTTGAAGTTTTTTGTATACCTAAGTGTAATTTAATGTATGAGTGATATAAATTCTTTACATGTGCACAGAGAGCTGCTGAAACAATTGATCAGTATGTTACTGAGTTAAGAAAGCATAGTAGAACATGTGAGTTTGGATTGCTCACGGACACTCTTATTAAAGATTGGATTGTTTGTGGCATTCGAGATAATGCCCTGAGAGAAAGGTTGTTGAGAAAGCAAGATTTAAATTTTGAAAAAGCTTCGGTGCTTTGCAAAGCTTTTGAGACCGTGACATTGCAGGCTGAAGAGCTTTTTGTCGAAAACTGCAAATGTAAATGCTGTAAAAGAGCACAAATATATCAAGAAATACATTGACAAAACTGACAGAGCAAGGCGGCATTGAAAGAAAAAAGTCATGTGATCGCTGTGCACGGGAACATCGTCCAAATCAGTGTCCCACATATGGCAAAATTTGCAATGGCTGTGGTAAGAATAATCATTTTTCATGCTGTTGTAAAAGTAGAAAGGAAAATAAAATGAAACAAATAAATGCTGTGCTTGAAGATGAACGTGAGGAATTTTATATCGATGTGCTTTGTGAAAATAAACAAAGTAAGAATGACTGGACTGTTCCATTGCAAGTGAGTCAAAACAATATTCTGTTTAAACTGGATACTGGAGCACAGGTAAATGTTCCTGCAGAATCTGAGTTCAATGCTTTGAAACCAAGACCGAAGTTACATCAGACGAATATAAAAGTGACTGAGCATTCAGGTGCAGACCTTCCAGTTAAAGGAACATGCGTGGCTAAAGTAGCGCACAAAAATATTGTGCGCACGCTTTCATTTGTGGTCGTGCCAAAAAATGTACAATCAATTCTGGGTTTATCTGCCGGTGAAAGACTTAATTTAGTGAAAAGAGTTTTAGTCTTGGATAGTGACGCAGAGCTGAAGCGACAGAAGGTTGCATTACAGTCAGCAGCAGGTGATGTAACTTGACTGCAGGTCCAGCTCACGGAGGCAAATGCTGACATGGAGAATATAAAAGCAGTAGCTGCAGTGTCTGAGACGACCAAACAGGAGGCAATTGATGACATGAAAAAGCAATGGCAGGAGGAGGTTGCTTCAATGCAAGCAATAATGAAGGAGACACTGAGAGAATATGAGATTCAGTTTCATCACCGTCTAGAGCAAGAACACTCACAGTGGGCGCAGCGTAAGGAAGAAGTGAAAGCACAAGTGAAGGAATTGAGTAGTTTTATTGAAATGATGGAATCTCAGCATAAAAAAAGATTACACAGTTAATGAATGAATTAGATGAAAAGAAGATTCATATTTCATTACAAATGGAAGTGGAACGTGAATTGACTGATCTAAGGAGACGCTTGTCTGAAGGACAAGGAGACAAAGTGAGGATACAAGATAAAATGAACACATGGATACAGACCAGATCATACATGGTCCAAACAGAGGAGGGAGCAGTGCTAAGAAGAAATTGCAAAGACCTCAAGAAAGAGCCAACTTCAGAGATTCGGTTAATGGATGCAGACGAGACAAAACGTGGAAATAACAAGGATACACAAGATCTGCGTACACCACTTAGGAGGTCTACTCATGTTCATAAACCTGCAGAGAGACTGATAGAGACTTGTTGAATTATGTATTTGCTTTGATTAATGTTATTGTTTTTCTTTTTATGGAAAAGATGTGGCGATATCACGTGCAATGAAGTGCCAAGTACATGATTGGACAGAGCACTAAGCATGCACGGGATTGCCAGAATGTTCCAGCAAGTGGCTGGGTTAAGATGTGTTTGTTTATTACTGTAAATAAAAGTTCTCTAATTCTTCCAGAACGTGATTCTTCATTGTTAACCCACAGTATGTTCAAACAGAAGTAACAGAACACTCTGGAGATTTGGATCCAAGTACTCAGTTTGGTTTGGAATGCTGTTGCTTGTTTCTATTGTTTGCAAAATTTGTGTTTTTTTTTCCTTTCTCTGTGCGCAGAGAATGTTGGGGTTGGTCTTTTCATTTTTTTAAAATTTGGTTCTTTCGGGTTAGGTTGTACAATTCATACATTCTTTGATAACAAATGCACTTTGAATCTTGAATCCTCGATGCCATTGATGCTTTGGACTTTCAGATGATGGTAAATTGTACAAACTCTGAAGACGTGTTTTTAGGTAAAGAATTTGCTACATTTACTCTAAGAGGAGGTGTCAAGTTTGTTGAAATCAAGCATGAAAAGAGCCAAACCCAACCCAAAACAGTTCAAGGTTACAATGACCTTAGTGTACTTGTCTGGCAGCTGTGTACAGGATATCTGTTGAGATCTAGAAACGCAATTGTAAAACAATGCTTCTTGGAATGGTAGGCATGTGCTCATGGACTCGTATCCCCGGTTAGGCAGGGGTTCCTGAGCACATTTGCATTCCAAATAGCCTAGTTTCCATCTGATTCTTCTTACCCCTGCAGACCCATCTGGCTCTCAATAGAAGTGAAACTGATCTGCAATCTCATTACCTTGCAGAGACTACTGAAGAAAGTTAGCAATAGTCATTTCAGTAACAAAATGCTTAGAAACAGTGACTCAAAATCTTTGGTTCATAGAGCGGTCAAGGTTTACAGACAGATATATTAAAACAAAATCAAGATATTAGTGAAGTCACACCAAACCTACTGGCATACAAGAACAAGGCCTCTGTTCACCTTCACAGTGGGAGGTCTGTGTAACAGATCATCTTCATTTCACACATAACATACCATGTCTTCCCAGGAAACTGGTGAGCTAAGTAGATTTATTTTCCAGGTGGTAAGAAATCAGCATAGCTCTAAAATATGCTTACCTGTCCAAATGCAAAGCAGACACTGGTTCCTCTAATAATTGAAAAGTATTCTTCAATCCATGTTGACAGTATTTCAGCACAGCCCTAAATATACCCATAGACCATACAAATTGTAAAAGAAATACATTACAATGAACACTGAGTAAATTTTACCTTTCATTTGGTATTAATACAATATATATTGTTTTCAAAACCTACCACCATGAATACATTCTAATAATATGAACAAATTCTTACCACAGAATGGATGTTTATTGTCTGGTTGGAAACACTTCTGCCACAAGACTCCATGATATTGATACAACAGCTAGATGGAACAGACCAGGTTGACTGGCCAAATGCAGTCTTAAACCAGTCGGTATAATTGTTAGCACCACAACAATGAAACTGCGGAGATACAAGTTACAATAAAATTTCAACACTAGAATCACCTTGAACATACAGACATGCACATATGCATGCAATTATTCTGATACTTCTCGTTAGTCCCGCCAGTAATATCTCAACTGATGGCTACAAGTGACTGTCTAGAACTCTTAGCACAGGTGTTGTTGGGTACTCCCTTTCAATGTGATGAATAGTATATGGATTTGACATAAACCCAGATGGGCAAATAACTGCCTCATTAATCCCCTAACAATAAAGGTCTGTGCAAAATTGATTAGTTGCACTTTTTGCAGTGCTCAGGCTGCACTGGAGAGAATGTCCTACACACGAATTTGAGAGGAGAATCAGAAAAAGAAATCTGATAACCCATGATTGGAGAGATGGAAGAGCACGAGGCAAACTTACCAACAGAGGAGACAGCTATTCTGGGTGAAGAGTTTGACCCAGACCATTTCATAAAAACAACAGTCTTCCACAATTTACTATATTGAGACAAAATGGACCCCAGCCCATCAGAGGCAGCACTGCCAGGTAGTGGCAAATCAAATCTAAAAGGATCATCCATAAGGAATATGGGTGCCACAAATATGAGAGATGGTAGTTTGAGTCCCAATTACAACCAATGTACAGTTTAGGGTTGTCATGATATCTTTATCAATATGGCCAAACACCATCATATTCCTTGCATATTTGGCAAATGCAAAGGGCCAAGGTGCAAGAGGGGGTGAAGGATTGTGTGTTCCATCTCCAAAGAATCCTTTAGCACTGACAGTGGACTGAGTCAACATAATAGGCATCGACATGTTGAACTCAGAAATACAGGACAATTAAAATCAAACTCTTGCTGGAGCTCGAGGAAGAACATAAGGGGGTGAAATTTATTAATGTTGAAGCTGCTATGGCTTTAACATCCAAATCCAATAAACAAATCTCTGACAAGAGAGGAGCACTACAGAAAAATCCAATAGTGACCAGAAATCAGACTGAGGTTAAGACTGAACTAAAAACACCTAACTTGACATCAGCCTGAAACGGAAGTGGTTGACTCACTAATGAAGATCAGTCAAGATGAAAAATCTAATCGGGGTGACCAGATATTAGCAAGAACATGGACCTCGCAGAGAATCTGTTGAGAGATAGAAGGAATAAGATTAAATTCGCCTCAGATGTCAACTTGCATGAACAGATATCTTTAGACCTTGTCAGAGAATATGGAAATGGAAAAAAAGCAAAGATTGTAAGTAACTGGCTCGCTAGAAAGTGGAAACATCAGTTCAATGAGACTCTACTTTGAATAAAGAGGAAAATACCAACACTTACATGAGAAAATTGTTGCTGCCAATAATCAAGCAGACATCAATAAACTTGAGAATTGCACTGAAAATGTTGATTCAGAAAGCCTCCTGAGGAAGATCAAACAAGAGGGGGTACAAACAGCCCAGAATGGAATTAAAAGATTGCCCCAGGCCCAGGTGGTATAAAACAGCAGGATCTGGAGAGGTTGATGGCAGATGACAAGAACACACCACTTCTTAACTCACACTCATCCGGAACCATTCTCAAATACTTGAAAAGCAGTGGACAGTGTTAATTCCCAAGACAGCTGATAAAGAATTGATAGAAAGCCTGAACAATTGCTATATGTCCAATGCTTCAAAGACTGTTCACTAAAATAATAGCCAAATATCTCAGCGAGTCCATCAAAAATCAACAGGTAAAAGGGATTCTGCAAATATCACATCTTACACAATATTATTAGGGGGCTGAAAAGAAACAAAGACTGGTGGTGCTATTTGTGGACCTTGCTAAGGCACTTAATTCAGTGGGCAACAAGTTAATTAGATCTTTACAAAGGATGAGAATACAAAAAATCTTTATAGGTCTTGTCATGGATCAAAACAGCAACACAAGTAAAATTGTAGAATTGGACAGAGAATGGAAAGGATAAACATTAAGAGAGGGTTAAAACAAGGAAACCATCTCATGCATCTTAATAAATTGCAAGGGACCCCCTAACTTGCACCCTAAAAACCGAGGAAGGGGAGTCCAATTAACATCAGCTGAAGGAACAAGATACACAGCATTGGCATTTGCAGATGACGTAGCCATTCTGAGCACTCCTATGACGGAATGGCTAAGAATGTTCAGATACTTCCCACCTTTTGTAAAGCTACTGGATGAGAGGTTAATGTTAAAAAGACCAAAGTCAAAGAAAGACCCAAGAAAAGAATGGTGTACAACCAAAGCAGAGAATGGAGAATTGGCAGAGAGAACATGAATTCTATACCATCCACAGAAATTGAGAAATACTTGGGTGCCAGGGTGGACCTTGAGAGTGGAATTTCTGCTGAGAACTGGAGACCGAAGTTAGAGATTGTTTGAGAAATTGAAGAGGTCCAAATGCAAACTAATCCAAAAGGTCAAACTCCTCCAAGATTATATGATCCTAAGGTGTATTTCCATTTAATCTTAGCTGAGACCTTACAAAACGTTCTTAGAGAGGTAGACCGGTTAATAAAAATGGTGAAGGACATCCTCCATCTTCCCACTGGTTGTATCTTGGGGATGTTATACAAGAGAAACAGAGATAGTGGATTGACCCTCTTGAAAGTGGAAAAACATTCCAACTGCTATCAGAAAATGGACTGTCTGAGGCTGATTATCAAAAACTTGGTCTCTTGAACTAATGAGTGTAATAGTGACTAATGAACAGCCAAAGAAAATAGTACAGCAGGTTTTTGTATTGTTCTGTCTTAAATGAGCTGCCAGAGGAAGTGGATGAAACCAGTACATTAATGTTAAAACAACACATGTGCAGGTAAGATTTAGAGGGACATGGGCCAAATGCAGGAAAATGAGACCAGCAGAGCTGGGAATTTTGATTGGTATGGACTAATTATTTCCATCAATTTGACCCCATCTGATGGAAAAAGATCTCACCCTTTCTCCCAACTTCTGAGCCCAATTTAACAAGGGCCATAGCAAATGAGGATGGAAGAGGCCATCTCCTATAACAATCCTCCTGTACACAATAAGGTGGTCACAGTGTACATTGATGGTCTTCTCTGCTGTAGTCCTTCAAGGTTCAAAGTGTTCTGATTCAGGGATGCTCTTCTACACACCACTGTTTTAACGTGTGGCTATCTGAGTTACCGTCACCTTTCTGTCAGTTTGGACCTGTCAGGCCTTGCTCCTCTGATCTCTCTTATTAAGGCAATTTCACTCACAGAATTGCAGCTCATTGGATTCTTTTTTTGTTTTTCACACCAGTTTCTAAACTCTAGGCACTGTTGTATATGAAAATTCCAGGAGGTTAGCAGTTTCTGAGGTACTCAAACCACCCCATCTGGCACCAACAATCATGCTATAGCGAAATTCACTTGGATCACATTTTTCCCCCATTCTGATGTTTGGTCTGAACAACTGAACCTTTTAAATTCAGCATGCTTTTATGCATTGAGTTGTAGCCACCTGATTGGCTGATCAGATACTTGCATGAATGGGCAGGTATAAAGTAGTACCCATTAAAGTGGCCACTGGTATAGATGCCAGAAGCTGCCACCCAATTTACTCTGATAGAACCAAATTGTGTTGGTTCATGGTTACTCCGGAAACAAATCAAGGCCTCTGACATCTGAATTAGAACTGAAACTTAATTAGACAAAAGGATTTGAATCAAAAACAAATGTAGTTTAAAGGATTCCATTCAAATTAATCATCCAGTGCACCACTTACTTTAAAAACTGAAACAATTACTAAATAGTTAAATAATCAATGAAACAAAATCTAGTGAAACAACTACTTTTTTTCCCCAGCACATCATGGAATCATGATATTTCATAGTGAAGGAAGAAGCCATTTGCTCATCTGGTGCTGCTGCAACTTATTTTCTGCTACTTATCTATTTAATACTTTTTTTATTACTGTCTTGTTTTTATCTACCGCTTTGTTTAATTGCCTGAGATGAAGCTAAACAGAGCCTCATTGTACTTATGTATAATGGCAATAAAGATCATTCAATTCAATTCATTCTGGCCTAAATTGGACTTCCACCCACCACCCCCCCAAAAAAAAATAAACAAGCTGCTGGAAGACCTCAGCTGGTCAAACAGCATTCGAGGGGGCAAAGGGAGGTATAAAGACCAAGAGTGGGGATGGAAGATAACCAGTAGAAAGGGGTGAGTGGGAGGGATTAGACAGGGCCTGATAGGTGACATGTGGAACCAAGTGTTGTTTTCTGGAGGGTGATGGGTACGGGGAGGAGAGAAGCTGGTGCGTGAAGGTGGAAAGAGACAAGCAAGAAATAAATGGGCAGATGGAATTGGTGAAGGTAAGGGGAAAGATAGGGAGAGATTGGAAAGTGATCGGTGGAATAAGGAGCAGGTGCTGGAGGGGATAGGAAGGGTAGGCCAAGGGAGAAAATCTTAGGTGGATAGATGTGTGATGAACAGATGGAAATGGGGAAGGAACAAGGTGAGAGAATTTAGGCTGACTAGTCGAAGTGGAAAAAGGAACTACTCAAAAGTTGGAAAGTCAGTCTTCATACCAATGGTCTGATGGCTACCCATGTGGAACATGAAGTGCTGTTTTTCTAGCTTGTGTTTAGTCTCACTGTGGACAGTGGACATGAACAGAGAGGCTGGCTAGGAAGGTGAGCTGAAGTAACATGCATACAGAAGTTCAGGATGGTCATTGCTGACAGAACACAGGTACGGTACTCCTCAAAATGGACACTTTGCCTGCACAGCTTCTGCTTAATCCTCCGGGTTCCTCCGGCAGTTTGCTTTTCATCTCCTTGGTCTTTAGGCTAATCTACTTTAGAGAAAAAAAAAGATTTACCTTTTCAGGTTGATGAATTCAACTAAAATGCTTTGACCTGAAAGGTTAACTGTTTCTCTCTCCACAGATGCTTCTGGTCTAATGAGTATTCTGACCTACTTGGAAAGCAGCTCGCTCTCATGGAAAATAAAAATGCAACATTTCCCCTAAATACATGTGCACATAACTTCAATGAAAACTCTTTTCAAATACACACCTATTTTCTGTATGGGAATAGAGAATACTTAATTCTCTAATCTTCTATGGCATTTCCTCAAGGAGGTTGTCCAATCTACATGAGAAAATGAGGGGATACTTTCCCATTCTAACTGGCATGGGAGTGGGGGCTAATGCACAGGATCAAATAAGCTACAGAGAGCTGTAAACTTGGTCAGGTCCATCATGGGCAGTAGTCTCCATGGTGTCCATGACATCTTCAAGGAGCAATATCTCAAAAAGGGACCTCCAGCACCAAGGTCATGCCTTGTTCTCATGCCTAGCATCAGGAAGGAGGTACAGAAGCCTGAAGGCATAGGCATTCACTCAACGATTCAGGAACAGCTTCTTCCCCTCCGCCATTTGATTTATGAATAGACATTGAACCCATGAACACTACCTCATTACTTTTTAATTTCAATAATATTATATATGCACACACATCCCTGTAATTCACAACTTTTTCCATTGTGCATTGCATTGTACAGCCGCTGCTAAGTTAACAAATTTGATGATGACATTAAACCTGATTCTGATTCACGTGTAAAATTGTAGGTACAAGACTACATTTCCATTATGTTTGAGAGTCAGAGTCATTTTATCATCAACCGTATGACATCATAGTAATTAAGTTCACATCACACTTTAAGGTAGTCAAATTTTATTGTGCATGCATAAGAACACCCATTTTCACAGACTTTTTTTTAAAAAGCAGCAAATAATAGATTATGTGTACTGGATATTTTCCATAAAAGGAGGCGTTTAGTTCTCAAAGCATTGCATCTGTCTTAAGATATCAGAAGATGGCATCAGATAAGTCTGTCTTCCTGCAGCAGTTTTTAAGATTCCAAAGCAAATTATCTCAAATGCAATTCGGACAAAATAACTAAGAAATTTCCCAAAACAGCACAAGCGTGTAAAAGGGAAACAGTAAAAAGGACTTAACCTTGATTTGCAGTTGGTCTAACACTTTTAACGTGGAAATCTCATCATAGTCTTCAAAGGATTGCTCAATATCATGGCTTAGATTATTGTAGATCTACAAAATGGGTGTGGGGGTGGGCCGATTCAGAAGAAAGGGAAACAAAAGATGTTACATTCGATGAAAGATATATTTCTTATTTAAAGATGGCACAGATGTATAGAATTTATCAGAAAAATAGAATGAGATTAGGTAGAGTTGAACAAAACGTGCAGCTTATACAAAATGCTTACCTGGCTCCTGAGGATATATGTAGACACTTCAACAGATATTTCCACAAGAAAAACCAGAATCATCAGAATCAGAAACTGAGGAAGAAAATACAATGCAATGTAAACATGTCACATATGTTGCACCAACACTACATTCTTGAGATTCAAGGCCTGTTTTTGAAGGTATAATGGCACAAGTCAAAGACTTAGATTTCAATCATATTAGTTTATGCTGGGGTCACACATGGGCCAGGCAAAGATTTTATTCCAAATTTATTTTGATTGCCTTTGAATGAGACTAGTTACTACTAAATTTGTGTAGCAACATAAATTACTTCATTTAATTCTGAATGAACAATGAGCAATTGCAGAGCTCAGAACAGAAACTGAGGCACTACAGCTAACAGCGCAAAATGAGCATGGGATGCATTATAGGTTAATATTCATGCTTCCATGTATATATCTTGCAGCAGTTGTTATAATATCTTATTTAGTTTTCAGCACGAACAGTTCTTAAACTTGCTTGTCCATTTTCATGAAGGTATAAATACAGTTCCTTGTTTGTGGAGTCTGAAGCTTTTGCAAAGATCTTTATTTTTTCCTCTTTTTTTAAAAAAAAAGTGAACTGGCCACACACAGAATTTGATTATGATCAGTTTGTAGGAGCACAGTCTCAAATCAGTGGGTGATTGTTAAATAAAAGCAGATAAGATGCTCTGGACGACAAGCCAAATCAAGAAGAAAATACATTTCCAGGAATGTTTCTAATCAACATTGCCTTTGTAATGTGTTGAATGGATTACTTACATATGTGTTTAAAAAAGGAATTAAATTAATATAGAAAATTCTAAACTGAGATATTTAGATGTGAACTAATACACATTTCTGACAACTGCAATCAACTGTTGAAGTTTGTATCCAAATCATAAACAAGGGATGCACAATAATATTCAGCAAATGCGTTTGCACTTTTTGGAAAATTATTGAACAGTTTGCATTCAAAAGTCTCCAGGTGGTACAGTTTGAAAATTTATCAAATCACAAGATGTTGAGTGTCAACAGTAAAGACAAGCTTCCTGAGAAATACAACATCAATGCTCAATGCAATGGAAATATCTCATAAACAGCAATATACATTCACTATTAGAATTGTGCCTCCCTTTACTTACCCTGACAAAGGAAAAAATGTTTTAATAATTCAGGCAAAATGCTCGTATTTCTGTTTAATGAATGGTTAAGATGAGAGTGTGGAAGAACAACACACTGACAACACCTTTCAGTGTCTAACCAGCCTAGGCTCAGCTATTTTCCTGGTTAAGGCAACTTTCAATGCAAAATAATAGCAAACTACCAGCTGGCAGAAAAATTTTATCAGGTTTGTTTAACATAGACATGGACTGCAGCCAAATTCAAAGCTCAATGCCAATTCTTTTTACTTTATAATAAGTTCCCAGCTGTTTCTGGTAAATTGCAATAGACAGGCTGCACAAGTTTGTTAACAGCACTTTTATGGGGAGAACACAAAACAAGTTTCAAAAACAGTTTATAGCTCAGAGTGAGCTTTACCTATTATGCCTGTCAGAAATAGTTAAAATGTAGTAATAATTCCAGTTATGAAGGCATGCCAATTTAAAATTATTTTTTTTTAAAACTTGAAAGCGTGCTTCTCTTGACTTTTCCCATCTCTGGTTGCCCAAGCCTAGATTCCTCCACTCCCCTCACCCAGCCCTACTTTACCCCCTCTGAATGTGCAGCACTCCATTCACTGTGCACCAGTCCCGAATCCATCAAGCCTGCAATAAGGGTGACGTGAAGGTCAGACACACTAACTTTACCTTGGAGAGGTCAGATGGCCATTCTCAGACACCACTTCTTTCCTGAAGAGGTTTCACCGAACTTCCGAAGACACCAAAGCTAGTTTCCTATAGCTATCCAGCTTCACGACAGAACTCAGGAGTGATATCCCACCTGCCCCTACACTACATCCATTAAATGGTCTTTTCTGTTCTCCTTGTTCTGTTGATGATTATTTTGTCTGTTCACATTTTGTAATTGAAGTTTGATTTTTGACATTGGTGCATGTGACTGTTCTGCCAATCATTGATTGCTCATGGCCGTTGCACTATTGTTTTGTAAACTTTTGGTGCTATTGTGTGCGATGCAATGGTATTGTCCTGTGTTTTATGCTTGGCACCAAACCACAGTCGATTCCAGATCATGGCCATACCAATGAACACCAGGCTACTGGTCCCAAGACCATTACATCTGGACATCTCCCCTCCACAGCCTCCAACCTTATAGTGCTCTAAGTCCCTACCTCCATCTCTTACCCACAACCAGGACTGACCTGGTAGACAGAATGTTTCTGTTTTTTGCTACTCCCGCTGAACTTCTCTCTTCATATCTCATCTCTATGCTGTTTCCACTGTCCAGTCCATTCCCACCTGCATCTCCTAAACCTCACCCAATCCACTCAGGTCCTCCACAATTTTGACAACTTCCACTTCCCTGCCCCCAACTATCTCAACCTTACCATGAATCCATTCTTTATACACCTCCATCCACAAGATTTAGGAGCAGAAGTAGGCCACTCGGGCCATCGAGTCTGCTCCGCCATTCAATCATGGGGTGATCCACTTCATCCAATCATCCCCACTCCCCTGCTTTCACCTCATACTCTTTAATGCCTTGGCTAATCAAGGAACTATCTATCTCTGCCGTAAATACACCCAATGACTTGGCCTCCATAGACAGTCATGGCAACAAATTCCACAGATTTACCACCCTCTGACTGAAGTAATTTCTCCGCATCTCAGTTCTAAAAGGATGTCCTTCAATCCTGAAGTCGTGCCCTCTTGTCTTAGAATCCCATACCATGGGAATTAACTTTGTCATAGCTAATCTGTTCAGGCCTTTTAACATTTGGAATGTTTCTATGAGATCCCCCCTCATTCTCCTGAACTCCAGGGAATACAGCCCAAGAGCTGCCAGATGTTCCTCATACAGTAACCCTTTCATGCCTGGAATCATTCTCGTGAATCTTTTCTGAACCCTCTCCAATGTCAGTATATCCTTTCTAAAATAAGGAGCCCAAAGCCTAGCCCCTTCCCACCCAGACAAGAGGAAGATCTTGGTACACCCCCAGCCCTACCCCATAACCAAACAAAAGGTCGGTCTTGGGACAGTCTACTTTTTAACCCCAGAATGAAGACCCAACCAATTCTCCACAGCCTTGTAGAACTTGTTGTCCCTCTTACTTCCTAATTTCATTCCTCCTACTTTGTACAAATCAAAGATGTAGCATTTACTTGGCCCCTGCAAAGCCTGTCCTTTTATTGGTCATGTGAAGCAAACTTGCTCTGGCTCCAATACCTAATACACCCACACCCCCAAATACACACACAAACACAATGCATTGTGCAGAACATTTTAAATCACCCTTGCCATCTGCTGCCCTCAGCCCAACCAGATTCAAACTCACTCATTTCTGACACTCCTCTTTAATCTCTGGATCTCAGTCCCCATCTCAAGTGACAAACTAGTCAGTGATATGTAACAGACTCTCACAGCTACCTTGACCACATCTCCTCCTACCAGCTCCTAAGAGGCAGGCCCTTCAATTCCCTCGCTGCATCCTCCCAAGATAGAGCAGTTGCCCTGGTCCTGCCCACTAACTAGTCTCTACATACAATACAGCATTTCATTCTTCATTTCCACCAGCTTCACCTGGATCCCACCATGTCACCTTACCCCCCCCCCCCATTGCTTTCTACAGAGACCACAATCTCCATGATTCTCTGGTCTGCTCATTTCTTCCCCTACATTTTTCTGTTCCTGGACACTTCCCCTGCAATCATAGGAAGTGCAACACTTGTCCCCATGCCTCCTCTCTCTCCACCATCCAGGACCTAAACAGTCAGACACCTCTAACCTTGTCAGTTGCATTTAGTGCTCTCAATGTGACCTCCTCCTCACTGGAGGAACCACACAAGGTCTGGGTGACCATTCTGCAGAGCATCTGTGTTTAATTCACAAAGGCCTTCTTGAGTTTCTGGTTGCATGTCACTTAAACTTCCTTTCAAATGCCAACCCGTTGGTGGGTTAATTGGTCATTGTAAATTGTCCCATGATCAGGCTCGGGTTGATTGGTGAGTTGCTGTGTGGCATGGTTCAAAGGGCCAACTCCACATTGGATCTCAATAAATAAGACCCATAGGTCATCAGCCTTCTCCACTGGCACAGCAAGACCAAACACAAACTAGAATAACTACTCAACTTCTCCCTGGTTATCACACATCCCAAAGGCATGGCATTGAATCTTCTAGTTTCCATTTTCCCCTTGCACCTTTTGCACTCTCATCAGTGCCCCCAGAGCTTTTCCGCCTTGGTTCACCTTTTCCATTCCCCTCCCATCATTAAGCAGACATCACCACTACCTTCCACCAACAAATTCTGGTTCCATCTTCCCACTATCCCCTCTTCTGGTTCTACTTAGTTTTCAAGGTTCTGTCCCATCCTACCCCCCCCCCCCTTTATGTTGACTACATTCCATCCTCACTCTCAGATCATAACCCTGAATTAGGATTGAAATATTGACCGCCCCTTTGCCACCTCAGATTCTGCTTGACCCAGTGAGTTCCTTCAGAACACACACACACACACACACACACACACACACACACACACACACACACACACACACACACACACACACACACACACACACACACACACACACACACACACACACACACACAAACAATGCTGGAGGAACTCAGCAGGCCAGGCAGCATCTATGGAAAAAAGTACAGTCAACGTTTTGGGCCGAACCGTTCTGAAGGACTGTAGAAAAAAAGCTGAGGAGCAGATTTGAAAGGTGGGGCAGTGGGGGAGGGTGGGGAGAGGAGACATGCTGAGCAATAGGTGAAACTTGGAAGGGAAGGGATGGAGGGATGAAGCAAAGAGCTAGGAAGTTGATTGGTAAAAGAGACTGAAGTCCATGGAAGAAAGAAAAAAGGAGGGTGTAGGAGCAGCAGAGGGAGGCAATAGGCAGGCAAGGAGATAACATGAGAGAAGGAAAAGTGGATGGGAAGTGGTGGTGGGGGGCATTACTGGAAGTTTGAAGAAATCAATGTTTATGCCATCAGGTTGGAGGCTACCCGAACAAATACAAGGTATTGTTCCTCCAACCCGAGTGTGAATTTATCATGATAGTGGAGGAGCTACCACACCTTATATTGTTTGGGTAGCCTCCAACTTGATGGCACGAACATTGGTTTCTCAAACTTCCAGTAATGCCTCCCCCCACCTCCATTTCCCATCTGCTTTTCCTTCTCTCATGTTATCTCCGTGCCTGCTCATTGCCTCCCTCTTCTTTTTCTTTCATGACCTTCTGTCTTTCACCAATCAACTGCCCAGCTCCTAGCTTCATCCCTCTCTCTCCAAGTTTCATCCATCACCTGGTGTTTCTCTCTCCAATCCCCCCTCCCCCACCTTTCAAATTTACTCCTCAGCTTTTTTTCCTTCAGTCCAGCCAAAGGGTTTCTGATAGAAATGTCGACAGTGCATTTTTCCCCATAGATGCTGCCTGGCCAGCTGAGTTCCTTCAGCATTTTGTGTGTTGCAGAGATTTCCAGCATCTGCAGATTCTCCCTTGTTAGGGAGCTCCTCCGGAAGTTTATTTTGATATTCTCCAGATTCTAAAAATCTACCACTTCTCATGTTTCCAACTTGGAGCAAGTTTGATCATTCCAAATCACGCACCAAAACACCTGTTGTGCCACGAATTTCAGATAGCACAACTGAAGTCATCGTCCTGCACTAGAAAGAAAGTAAGTACGGACTTACTGCTCATAGTGGGAATATTTAAAACCATTTATTGGTGGGAAGGAGGACTTCAATTTAGTTTAGTCAACTTTTGATAAAATGTTTTGTACTATTAAATAAAGATTTTTTTTAAAAATTACCACTTTTATCACCAAAACGTTTTCCTTCCAAATGGAGCCAATCCCCAAGAGAGCCATGAAAAATATGACAACACCAAGAATAATGAGCACAGCAGGGACTTCTGAAATCAGTTTTTCAACCAGCAAAGAGAGTGGATATAGGTTCAGATGGATTGTAGCACCTATCCACACAATTTCAACACCAAACACCTGGGAGAGAAAACATTTTTAGATCAGTTGTGTACAAGGTATACATAGTGCTATCAAAGTTATGGAGAGTAGACACACATCACATCACCAAGTCAAGAATAGGCAGAAATTAAAAAGGGGATGTTTAAAAATACACGTGCACAAGATAAGACACTGATGTAATACCAGTCCAACAATCCATGTTTTGCATCTCAGGACTGAATTCAGGTCTAGAAACCTGGAAAAAATATAGAATGAGTGTGTAATTTGGTTAGAAGCATAGAAAACCTACAGCACAATACAGGCCCTTCAGCCCACAAAGCTGTGACAAACATGTCCTTACCTTAGAAATTATCTAGGGTTACCCATAGCCCTCTATTTTTCTAAGCTCCATGTACCTATCCAGTAGTCTCTTAAAAGACTCTATTGTTTCCGCCTCCACCACTATTGCCGGCAGCCCATTCCACACACTCACCACTCTCCGAGTAAAAAACCTACCCCTGACATCTCCTCTAAACCTATTTCCAAACACCTTAAAACTGTGCCCTCTCGTGTTAGCCATTTCAGCCCTGGGAAAAAGCCTCTGACTATCCACACGATTAATGCCTCTCATCATCTTATACACTATCAGGTCACCTCTCATCCTCCGTCACTCAAAGGAGGAAAGGCCAAGTTCACTCAAACTATTCTCATAAGGCATGCTCCCCAATCCAGGAAACATGCTTGTAAATCTCCTCTGCACCCTTTCTATGGTTTCCACATCCTTCCTGTAGTGAGACAACCAGAACTGAGCACAGTATTCCAAGTGGGGTCTGACCAGTGTCCTATATAGCTGCAACATTACCTCTCGGCTCTTAAACTCAATCCCACGATTGATGAAGACAAATGCACAGTATGCCTTCTTAACCACAGAGTCAACCTGCACAGCAGCTTTGAGTGACCTACGGACTTGGACCCCAAGATCCCTCTGATCCTCCACATTGCCAATAGTCTTACCATTAACACTATATTCTGCCATCATATTTAACCTACCAAAATGAACCACTTCACACTTAACTGGGTTGAACTCCATCTGCCACTTCTCAGCCTAGTTTTGCATCCTAGCAATGTCCCACTTTAACCTCTGACAGCCCTCCACACTATCCACAACACCCCCAACCTTTGCGTCATCAGCAGATTTACAAACCCATCCCTCCACTTCCTCATTCAGGTCATTTATTTAAAAAATCACAAAGAGTAGGGGTCCCGGAACAGATCCCAGAGGCACACCACTGGTCACAAACCTCCATGCAGAATATGACCTTTCAACAACTACTCTTTGCCTTCTGTGGGCAAGCCAGTTCTGGATCCACAAAGCAAAGTCCCCTTGGATCCCATGCCTCCTTACTTTCTCAATAAGGCTTGCATGGAGTACCTTATCAAATGCCTTGCTGAATCCATATACACTACATCTACTGCTCTACCTTCATCAATGTGTTTAGTCACATCCTCAAAAAATTCAATCAGGCTTTGACAAAGCTGTGCTGATTATTCCTAATCATATTATGCCTCTCCAAATGTTCATAAATCCTGCCTCTCAGGGTCTTCTCCATCAACTTACCAACCACTGAAGTAAGAATTACTAGTCTATAATTTCCTGGGTTATCTCTACTCCCTTTCTTGAATAAAGGAAAAACATCCTCAACCCTCCAATCCTCCGGAACCTCTCCCATCCCCATTGATGATGCAAAGATCATTGCTAGAAGCTCAGCAATCTCCTCCTTCACCTCCCACAGTAGCCTGGGGTACATCTTGTCCAGTACCAGTGACTTATTTAACTTGATGCTTTCTAAAAGGTCCAGCACATACATCTTCTTTCTTAATATCTGCATGCTCAAGCTTTTCATTCCGCTGTAAGTCATCCCTACAATTGCCAAGATCCTTTTCCATAGTGAATACTGAAGCAAAGTATTCATTGAGTATCACTTCCAGTTCCATACATAGTTTCCTACCATCACACTTGATTGGTCCTATTCTCTTACATCTTATCCTCTTGTTCAAGCATGCTCCAGCATTCAATGCTAATCCCCTAATTTTGGAAATCTCCCTCTTTGACCTTTCAGGTTGTTACCTCTACAGATATTGCACAATACTAATTCACTTCAGGCCCTTCCTGCCACAACCTGCAACTACAATTTGTGGCTATTGATAGGGAGGTTGTTAGGAATTCCTGAAACTAATTAGAACCAAGAGGAAGCTTAGTTACCAAGACTTAGCAACAAGCCATGTTCCCTCATTGAAAGGGGCAAAAAGGAAATAATCAATCTGTATTGCACTTCAGAAAATGGCATTTCCTTCTCTGAATCAGTCCCACAGGTCTTCCCTCTTTGAGGAAAGATTGAAGGAGATTAAAGTGAAACTTCACAGAAGTGCTAAACCACAATAAATTCACTGTCAATCCAAAAGAAGATTCCGCCCAACGACCGACCGGGTCAAACTATAAACAGAGTTTCACGTTTGGGGACTTAAAGCACCACCCAAGGTTTTTATGAAATGCAGGAAGTTACACGTTTTATCACAAGGACCATGCACACTGAAGGGGTTACGTACTGACTGGGCATAATCGGAGGAACACAGAGAGCTCAGAATCTGAACCATATTTTTCTGCAAAGGATTTCTCAGTTTGCTAGCGAGATTCCCCCAAGGTACAATGGCGCGGAAAGGATTAGTTACTGACTCTCCAGGTAGCATGAAGAGATTTCAGGGTAGGAAGGGGGCACGTTATTACCGATTCTGAGGGAAACTCCTACTCCCCTAACTTACGCTGATCTGACAATCACGAGCAAAGAAAAAAATGGAAATTTTATAAACAGCTACCTGTATCAACAACAGCTCAGATTAAATGCTTACAATTACACAAATCCACCTAAACTATCGTTATGTGAAACTCCTTTAACTAAATCATTTGAGATCTGAAATTACACACGTTAACTATTCAAGTAGAACGAGTACTGAAAATGCAGACAACAAAAATACCAAAAAGAGGAGGTTAAGAACAAACAGCACGATTTTAAGCATCATTCCTCTGTTGCGTGACGCGCAATAAGATTTTACAAGCCAATGCAAACTTCGCTGCCTTTTTCAATTCACCCAGTTCTCTCCCCCGCCCCTAATTAACCCTGCCTCCTGAACATCTAAAGTAGGTCAGTGATACAAATAGGTTAATTAACTGCAATGAAAACACTGGCACTGTTCAGCAAGTCAGCTCGTATCTGTACGAAGAGAAGCTTCATTAAAGACCCTCCGTCACCAATGGGAATGTGAGAGAAGAAACTCACCTAAAATAAAGACAGAAACGTTGGAGACATTCAGCAGGTCAGTGAACCTTACCATTTCTGAAGAGAGCTTTCACCTAAAACACTAACTCTTTCTCTTCCCATAAAAACGGCCTTGGCTACTGAGTGTTTCCAGCGTTTCTTTTTTTAATTTTCGACTTCTCGCATCTGCAGTAGCTTTGATTTTTATTTAATTTATTATAAACTGCTTTTCACACAACAAGCTGAGATTTCCTTACCAATCTAGTATATTTAATCAATTACGCCTCTGCTTTTCTGCGTCCTACTAAAATATGTTGAAGAGAAATGAGTAATGTCATTGGATCCAGTCGAATACTAATACTTTTAGTAACATCTTCCTTCATACCTGCTTCTTTGGCAATGTGAGAAGGGTGTTGTGAACGAGACTCACTCACAGTCACGCTGCATCCGCAAAGCAAACAGCATTATGAAGGACCCCACACACCCCTCATACAAACTCTTCTCCCTCCTGCCGTCTGGGAAAAGGCTCCGAAGCATTCGGGCTCTCACGACCAGACTATGTAACAGTTTCTTCCCCCAAGCCATCAGACTCCTCAGGACCCAGAGCCTGGACTGACACCAACTTACTGCCCTCTACTGTGCCTATTGTCCTGTTTATTATTTATTGTAATGCCTGCTCTGTTTTGTGCACTTTATGCAGTCCTGGGTAGGTCTGTAGTCCAGTGTAGTTGTTTTTTCTGTGTTGTTTTTATGTAGTTCAGTGTAGTTTTTGTACTGTTTCATGTAGCACCATGGTCTTGAAAAACATTGACTCGTTTTTACTGTGTACTGTACCAACGGTTATGGTCAGAATGACAATAAAAAGTGACTTGACTTCCATCCGTCACCTTGGTGCTCCCATCATTTTAACATCTTTGCAATGCTTCTCTTCCAATTTCTCCTCCTTTTCTTTATTTTACCCTTTGCAACTTTCTCTTTTCTGATCTTCACTCCTCCCCCTTGTTTTGTAGAGTACGTACATCAGTAGTCCCGTGCACTTAAAACATTAAGATGTTATTACTTCCCATTATGCTGCTGGCGTTTAGGCCAGCAATGAAGGTCCTCCGTCTCTGGCGGTGTTCAGGGCTTCCTTCATCACGTCAGCAGCTTCCTCCCGGTTTTCACACCTGTCAGTCATGCAGGTCTCAGGCAGAGACTGAGACACACCATCACACTCAGATCCAGAAGGATTCGTCATTGCTGTTTCCATAACAATTTTGTTTTACTAGTCAGGGTTGTTAGCCCTGAGCTGAACCCCTGAACCTGGAGGACCAGTGGACCACTCTCAGTCTGGCCTTTACCCTTTGACCTGTTTGGCATGGGTGACTCTACCAAGAACCAAAGCACAAGGCCCTGACTCCTGCCAACACAGCTCTCCTGTTCATTGAGGCAAGCAAGCCTCCAGACAATGATAAGAGACAAAATTGTAGTCCACTTGGAGGACTTAGTTGCATGATATACTTTAGTTCCACTTTCTCTAAAGCTGACTTTAAATTCCCTGAGTTGACAGTTGATGTAATATTTGCACATTGTACTTTGGCAGATTGTGTAACTGATGAAGAGGGAGGGGGAAGAGATGGAATTCCTTCTATTGTACTGTGCAATGATATTACAAGTTAGATGGTCCCTCAAGATTGAGGATAACTTCCTTCAATCCCAGGCCTGAAATAACAGGTTCAAGCGATTATAGGTCCAGCAGACACTCTCCCCACACTCTATATTTAGGGATAGTGTGCTCCACCCTCCATTTAGCTCAACTTCTGAGTGCTTCCGAAGTATGAAATACAGATTCTCAGTGCTAAACAGAGAAGGAAAACTAAGTGGGCAAAGCATATACAGAGCTGATGAGATGCACGAGAAATAGGCTTGACTGCATCTATTTTAACAGAAAGTTGATGTAAGATCACACTGATTATCAGATGAGAATGATGTTGCTTTCACAGAGATATGGTCGAAAGATTAGCGGGACTGGCAATGACGTTCCATGGTGTAGGATGGAGCTGGTATAAAATGGAAGGAGTCTATTTCTGCAGCAAGAAAGGAGGATATCCTAAAAGATTCTTCAAATGAGCCAAATATATGGCATTTACTACTTTCCTTTGGATGGTGCATCTCTACCACTAGCTTACAGGTCACCCTGGGGTAATATGCGGCACCTGCTTAGCCCACCAACCCCCCAATCAGAATCACAAGAATCCACGGGAGCAGTTGGTGGATTGCAGTATGTGCAGCTGCTGCACATCTCAAATCCTGGTTACGTGACCCCCAGACCATCTCTGAAAAGCATTGACAATGGCTGGGGTCACCTTTCTTGTAAAGAACTGCCCAGAAGAAGACAATAGCAAGCCACTGCTGTAGAAAAATTTGCCAAGAACATGGTCATGGATAAGACCATGATTACCCATGTCATTCGATATGACACATGATGACTACTTTGCTGGAGACCCCTAGATATTCTACAGGAGACAGAAGCAAATATGCAGGTAAAACAGATGTGTAAACCTTGAAGTAGTGGTAGGGGATATTAGTTTCTCTAATATTGACTGGGATTGTATTAGTGTGAAAGGGCAGAGGACTGAAATTTCTAGAGTCTAGGAAACATTTCTGAGTTTCTATTTTTCTAGTTTTCCCATACTAGAGAGGGTGTTTAGAAATGTATTGTGACTGGAGAAGTGGACGGAATACCAGTGTGGAGTGGAGTCATGTAGGAGAGGTTGACCAGGTTTCTGCAGATTTCAAGTTTATTATTGAAGAGGATATAGCCTCAAGATTTTGGGGTGGAGATGAGAAAATATGCTTCCCAGGGAGTAGTGAATTTGTGGAATTCTTTGCCCGAGGAAGCAGGAGAGGCTACCTAACTAAGATTATTAAAGACACATTTAGGTTTTTATGCAGTAGGGGTTATGGCTGAAAGGCAGTTAAGGTTGGACTAAGCTCATGGCCTGGTTGACTATGATCATGTTAAATGGTGGAGCAGGCTCAAGGGGCCAAATGGCCTCTCCTGCTTGTCTTTCTCATGTTCTAAGGAGTGATAAAACCTTGAAAGTTTGGGTCCTAGTTTGAGGAAGTGAACTTTAAAATGATGAGATGAGTTCTGGCAAAAGTACAGTGTGGTTACTGCCGGTAACTCATTGGACTATTGGGAGTGATACAAAAAAGAAGTGCAAGTTTGTTGAGGGAGCATCATATTTTCATGGTGAAAGAGAAGGGATGTTAAGTGATATTGACAGATGGATACAGAAAGTACATAGCCCTTGACAGGTGTAGGAGCCATTTTTCAATTTCCTCTCTGCCTGTATCGTATTTTGTGTTGAGTGTTTTGTTATGGGTCACAGTAATTTGTCACATGGTTTGCGGCATGGTAGAAGTGATTTAGTATAATCACGTATTCACCCTTTATGCCTTTAGTTAGATGGGGGTGAACCAAGGAATGAATTTTTTTTGTTGATTGCTAATTTGGTTATGCTAATTCTGTTAACTTCAGGTATCCTGTCTGTATCACTAAATCCACAAACTTAGCATAATTTGTTTATATCTACGTAAGATCATTTGTCTTTGCTGGATTTGCAATAAAGGATTGAACTTTTTTGACTCGGAGCTCAGTTCTTTGGAAGTGCGTCACACAGTGTCAATTCCCTCACTCACTGTCTCAGTACTTTTGGTTCGTTTTTCAAGTAACCGCTACACCAAGTTTAGAGAAATGTTGCCTGTGAGGGGATTTTCATTTCGGAGAAGGGACTGTATAGACTGGATGCATTTTATTTATTTTTTGGGGGCAGCAAAGTCTGAGGAAGACCTGATTGAGGTATACAAAACTGTACGGGGCGTAGACAGGATAGAGAGTGAGAAACATTTCCCCTTAGCAAAGTGTGTAAGGTAAAGGGCAACTGAAAAAGAAGATTTTTAGCCAGAGTGTGGTTGAAATCTGGTCCTCTTAGAACATTTAATTATTTAAACAAGCACCCGGAACACGAGGCTAGAGGCTAAATACCATATAAAAGGATTATTACAAATATGTAACATTATACTGTATATTGTATATGTTATTTATAATGTACAGTGACCGGCCAAAAGGCCTGTTGACATGCTGCATGATTCTGACTCCAAATCACTCTGAATGCTCCTTCACAAGAAGAGCTAGACAGGAGAGAGAGAGGATAACATTGTGTCAGAGCGTTGGCTCAGATTTTGGTCACCAGATGGCTCCAATTTTACAAATTCTTCCAGTTTGATGCATTCATAGACGTCCAGTATTTCCTAGAGCTAGCACATCAAAACCATTCTTCTGAGGACAATGTAAAACTTGTGAACTCTCTGTGGGAGTTTTGGATGACAGTGCAGTCTGAGCTCGGCCGGATTCATGCTTTCCATTTTTGAAAATCCTTTGTTCCTGCATGGGGTGATTTTTAAATATGTCAAAAAGTGGGAGAACAAGAGAAAATCTTCAGATGCTGGAATCCAAGCAACGCACATAAAATGCTGAAGGAACTCAGCAGGCCAGGCAGCATCTGTGGAGAAGAGTAAACAGTCGACATTTCGGGTCGAGGCCTTGCGGCAGTTCTGAAGAAGATGAGTAGATTTAAAAGGTGGGGGGAGGGGAGAGAGAAATGATAGGTAAAACTGGGAGGGATGAAGTAAAGAGCTGGGAAGCTGATTGGTGAAAGAGATATAGGGCTGGAGAGGGGGACTCCGATAGGAGGGAACAGAAGGCTATGGAGGAAAGAAGGGGGAGCAGCACCAGAGAGAGGTGATGGGTGGGTAAGGAGATGAGGTGAGAGAAAGAAGGGGATGGAGAATGGTGAAGGGCTGGGTCATTTCTGGAAGTTCGAGATATTGATATTCATGCCATCAGGTTGGAGGCTACCCAGATGGAATATAATGCCTTGTTCCTCCAACCAGAGAGGAGGTCATGAGTAGACATTGCGAATTGAGAATGGGAAGTGGAATTAAAATGGGTGGTCACTGGGAGATCCTGGGTTTTTTTATGGTGGGCGGAGTGTAGGTGCTCGGTAAAATGGTCTCCCAATCTATGTTGTGTCTCATCGATATACATGAGGCCACACCTGGAGCACCGGATACAGTATATGACCCCAGCAGACTCTCAGATGAAATGTTGTCTCAGCTGGAAGAACTGTTTGGGGCCCTGAATGGTCGTGAAGGGCAGGTGTAGCACTTGTTCCACTTGCAAGGAAAAGTGCCAGGAGGGAGATCAACAGGGAGAGACAAACGGACAATGGAGTCATTCAGGGAGCGATCCCCTGCAGAAAGTGTGGGGGAGGGCAGGATGTGCTTGGTGGCGGGATCTCGTTGGAGATGGCAGAATTTCAAAGAATTATGTGCTGGATGCGGAGGGTGATAGGAGGATGGGGTAAGAGCAGATGTGCTTGAAATGGAAGAGATGTGGTTGAGAGTGGCATTGATGGTGGAGGAAGGGAAGCCGCTTTATTTGATAAAGGAGGAAGTATCCTTCATTCCAGAATGAAATGCCTCATCCTGAGGGCAGATGACATGGAGGAATTGAGAGAAGGGATGGTGTTTTTACAAGTAACAGGGTGGGATAGGTATAGTCCAGGTAGCTGTGAGAGTCTGTGGGTTTATGATAGACATCAGTAGATAAGCTATCTCCAGAGATGGAGACAGTGAGATTGAGAAAGGGGAGGGAGATGTCGGAAATGGACCAGGTGAATTGGAGGGCAGGGTGGAAGTTGGAGGCAAAGTTGAAGTCAATGAGCTTGGCATGGGTGCTGGAAGCAGCGCCAATGTAGTTGTCGATGTAGTGTCGGAAAAGTGGTGGACGGACACCAGTGGTAGGCTTGGAACATAGACTGTTCCACTTAGCTGACAAAAAGGCAGGCATAGCTGCGACCCATGTGCGTGCCCATGGCTACCTCATCTTGTTTCAAAGGAAAGGAGCCAAAGGAGTAATTATTAAGGGTGAAGACAAGTTCTGCTAGATGGAGGAGATTGATGGTGGAGGGAGACTAGTTGGGTCTGGTGTCCTGAAAGAACAAGAGAGCTTTGAGGCCTTCCTGGTGGGGGATGGAGATGCATAGGGACTGATCAACAACAACTGAACTTGACATTTTTCCAACATCCAAGATGGTATGTACTGTAACTGTAACCAAGATCACAAGGAAAAATCACTTTATTTGTATTTTCTTAGAATCCTGGCTCTAGAAACTTGGTGCTTGCAAAAAAAACCTGGGCCTGAAGTTACTAAGGTCAGGGTCTGAATAAGTAACACATAGATTTTCAGTGTCGCTGAGCTTAAAGAGACCAACAGTTAGGCAAATTTGCTTTAATGAGAGGTGGTAGAACTATAGAAAGCAGCTTTCGAAACATAGAACCATAAAACATTACGGCACAGTACAGGCCCTTCAGCCCTCCATGTTGTGCCGACCCATATAATCCTTGAAAAAAGTACTAAACCCACACTACCCCATAACCCTCCATTTTTCTTTCATCCATATGCCTGTCCAAGAGGCTCTTAAAATACCCCTAATGTTTTAGCCTCCACCACCATCCCTGGCAAGTCATTCCAGGCACTCGCAACCCTCTGTGTAAAATCTTACCCCTGATGTCTCCCCTAAACTTCTCTCCCTTAATTTTGTACATATGCCCTCTGGTGTTTGCTATTGGTGCCCTGGGAAACAGGTACTGACTATCCACCCTATCTATGCCTCTCATAATCTTGTAGACCTCTATCAAGTCCCCTCTCATTCTTCTACGCTCCAAAGAGAAAAGTCCCAGCTCTGCTAACCTTGCTTCATATCTCTTGTTCTCCAAACCAGGCAACATCCTGGTAAATCTCCTCTGCACCCTCTCCATAGCTTCCACATCCTTCCTATAATGGGGTGACCAGAATTGAACACAATACTCTAAGTGTGGTCTCACCAGCTTTGTCTTAATATTAATATGAGAGTTTTCATAAAGCATGTTGAAAAGTGTAGTTCTCGTAGAGAAATTCATGAGATCTGTTCTTGGTTCATGTCCCAAAGCGATATATTGACATGGAGCAACGGAGAGCAGCATTCCACTATTGTTTGACGTGTTGTTGTCCAACATAAGATTCTAAATGGACTGAGCAGCTTTACAAGTTGAAAAATTATACCCTTGTTCCGATATTTTACAATAGTCCACAGTTTAAAATGGGTTTTAATAAATATTTTCATTCCTGCGTTGCTACATAAACAATGCAAAACATCCAATATAACTCTATTGCTTCACAAAACACACAAATAATACATTTTTTATGACTACATGTAAGGTTATTTCAATTGAACAGAATAGCCTGTGTAATGAAAGTTTTGGTAGAGGAAAATAATAGTGAACAAAAGCTACAATAATTATGAAATAGTTCTTAAATTCCTGCAGAAACTATGTTTGAGATAGAGTGCGAATTTTGCAATGTGCCCAGTAAGTACAGTCTTTTAAAACCTATTTTGCAATTAAATTTTCTGATTAACATGTTCTTAAGCAAATCAGACAGGATTGTGGAAAAAAAAAACACCAGACATCTACTTATCTAAGAGTGCCTGACTTGATTATCTTTGATAAACAAGATAACAGATTCACAGAACAGTGACAGTACAGAGCAAAGCTATATGGCCAGTCAAATCCATCAAGTTGTGTCGAGATCCACTTGAGTAATTCAGCTAGCCCTCTCTTCAGCTCTGCAAATTATTTTCATTCAGCTATTTATCCACTCCTCTTTGCATTCTATAATTGAATTTACCTTCACCAATCACTTTGCAATGGAATCCAGGCCCTGAACACCAATTGTGTAAATCAGTTTAACCTCATGTCACTTTTTTTTGCCAATCACCTCCTTTCAATAACCCTGGTTCTCTATTCTGTCTATAACTTTCATGGTTTTAAATACATTATAACTAAAATAATCTCATAGCCATTTATTCAAAATGTCTTAATGACTGGTTTGTGGCTCACCTGTTGGTCCGGAGTGTCAGCTGAGTCTCCAGAGTGCAAACAGGTTGTGTGTGGCCGGAGGCAAATGGACGTTTAGAACACCAGGGGGTCAGTAATTTGGGTCACTGCTCAGTGCTGGTAGAGCCCAGTGCACCCATTCCCTTTTGCCATTCCCATGATACTGTGCTTGGTGTGCTGCAAGGATCAGTTCTTGGCCCGTTGTTCTTCTCACGCTACTTGCTCCCATTAGGTCAGATTACTTCAAAACACAAGGTGGATTACCACAGCTATGCAGTAAACACATAAATGTATTTGTCTATTATGCCAGATGATCATGAAACTCTAAGCCTTCTGCTCCAGTTTTTTGCTAGCACTACAGAATGGATGAGTTTGAGATGAGGAAAACAGAAATCTTGGTTATGGGTTGCAATAAGAAAACGTGAAGCTTAGAAATAAACTTAGAAGGACATTCCTTCATTCTGAGGCTGTGCCCTCAGATCCTAGAGCTTTATGCTGAAGGCAATGGAATTATCTTCTCCACTTCTGGTCTACCAGGCTTTTCAGTGTCTGGTAAGTTTCAGTAAGATGTCCCCTCACCCTTCTGAACTATTTCCAAGTGTAGGCCCAGAGACATCAGATGTTCCTCACATGTTAAGTCTTTAATTCCTGGGATAATTTTTGTGAACCTCCGCTAGATCCTCTCAAGGACCAGCTTCCTTAGATATGTGACCCGAAGTTACTCACTACATCTCAAATGTAGTTCAACCAACACCTTATAAAGCCTCAGCATTACATTCTTGCTCTTATGTTCTAGTCCTCTCAAAATTAATTATTTGCCTTCTTTACTACTATTCAACCCTGAGGGAATCCTGAACTAAGACTCCAAGACCCTTTTCACCTCCCCACTTAGAAAATGGTCTACAGCTTTATTCTTCTGATCCAGGTGCGTAACACCTCAAGTCCCTACACTGTGTTCTAATCTGGCACATCTTTGCCCATTCTTCCAACCTGTGCAAGTCCTTCTGCAGACTCCCTGCCTCTGTGACACAGCCTATTCCTCCACCTATCTTGCAAGTCTGCAACCTTGGCCATGACTGTATAATTTCATTCATCCTGATCACTAATGCGTGAAGTAAAATTTGTGGTTCCAACGCTGACCCCCACTGGCAGCCATACTGCAAATGATCCCTTTATTCCCACTCTGACTTCTGCGAGTCAGCCAACCTTCTGTGTGTGTTGGTCCCTGCCTCTGCCACCATGGGCTCTCATCTTATTTAGCAGCCTTGTCAAAGACATTTTAAAAATGACATCCACGGAATCTCCTTTATCCTGTTGAGTAAGGGCCTTCAGGCTCATGTACCACTTCCCAGATGGTAGTAATGAGAAGATGGCATGTTCTACATACTGAAGGTTATTGGTGATGATTGCTGCCTTCTCCCATGTTGGCTGGTGTTTTCTATCGCTTGCAGTTAAAATGCATTGCTACCTATTCTAAGGAATGGACTGATTGCTACCTGCTAATCAAAGGAAGCCCTTTGTGTTTGAAATTATTTTTGTAAGACTGTCCATTGAAAGTTGATCAACAAATTGACAGAAATCATTAAATGTTTTTCATCCATGATGTGTCAAATGCTCTCGATTATTGTCTATCTCAATAAGGCTTGTCATGATCTTCTTGCAAGTACTGTATCTACTGTAACATTCTGCATAATTTATATAGGTACTCGTATTGTTCCTGTGATGCTGAACAAATCTGCTATGTATAATTCTTATTCCTGAAACCTGTATGAATTCCAAAAAGATAGGCTGCCAGTGTTCCAATTTTTATTTTTCAAGCTTACCGGTTTAAGTATTATCTGGACTGAATTACAGATGTCAATTTTTCCCTTTTTAAAAAAAAAAGCTGATTATTTTGTTTCTTTTGGCACTTTACAATGAACACCTATGATTGCACTGACAGAAGTAATAAAGGGACAAAATTGAATATTATTCATTTGCTTAGCACTAATCAGTCAATTTAATGGAAGGATCCAAAAATATTAATAGTCCAACTCCATTTTTCATTTGATTGGAATTCCATAATTTTTACCTAGTTTGGCATTTTCTATTTGTACTTAAATGTGCATTTATTTTCTTTCAGTTACATTACCATTCCACAAAATTTGTTGTAACTATTTTGGAGAAAATTAATACTTTATCACTGAAAGATAAACACTTTGGAATCAGGATTGGTATTATTTAAATAATTTTCTGAATGATTGAATCTTTGATCTAACAAATAATTGTGCGTTTTTCTTCTAAACTGGGATCTGGTCGATAAACAGCAATTGCTGCTCTCAAAAGACAGAAAATTACTATTGGGCTAAGTTGTCAATGGGGGATGTTTGTAGCAAAATGAAATATTATACTAGACACAATGCACAAGAGCATATTTTACCACTGAGATATTCTGCAAACAAAATAAAGTTGACCTGATTTTATCAACCATTGTGGTATGATTTTAAAAAATGATTTAAACTATGTTGTGCAATTTGTTCCTTTCCAGAAAGGATATGATGAAATAAAGATGCATTGAAGGATATCAATTTAGTTATTGTACACCTTTTCAATAAGAATTTTGGGAAATTCCACCACTTTGGTAATGTGGCTATGTATAGACTATGTATACTGTAATGTGGCATTAGATAACCAAAATTAATTAACAAGCCTTCTGTTTCTGAGAGTGGAAATTAAATTGATCACTGCCTGTTGGTTATCTCTTTTAAGTAGAATTTATAAATATGAAGGTAATTAGAATAGACATTACTAATCAAATGCTGCATTGAAATGTTACAAACAACAACAACACATAAAATGCTGGTGGAACACAGCAGGCCAGGCAACATCTATAGGGAGAAGCACTGTTGACGTTTCGGGCCGAGACCCTTTGTCAGGACTAACTGAAAGGAAAGATAGTAAGAGATTTGAAAGTAGGAGGGGGAGGGGGAAATGCAAAATGATGGGAGAAGACCGGAGTGGGTGGGATGAAGCTAAGAGCTGGAAAGGTGATCGGTGAAAGTGATACCGAGCTGGAGAAGGGAAAGGATCATGGGACGGGAGGCCTCGGGAGAAAGAAAGGTGGGGGGAAGCACCAGAGGGAGATGGAGACCAGGCAAACAACTAAATATGTCAGGGATGGGGTAAGAAGGGGAGGAGGGGCATTAACAGAAGTTAGAGAAGTCAATGTTCATGCCATCAGGTTGGAGGCTACCCAACCGGTATATAAGGTGTTGTTCCTCCAACCTGAGTTTGGATTCATTTTGACAGTAGAGGAGGCCATGGATAGACATATCAGAATGGGAATGGGACGTGGAATTAAAATGTGTGGCCACTGGGAGATCCTGCTTTCTCTGGCAGACCGAGTGTAGGTGTTTCAGTGAAATGGTCTCCCAGTCTGCGTTGAGTCTCACCAATATATAAAAGGCCACACTGGGAGCACCGGATGCAGTATACCACACCAGCCGACTCACAGGTGAAGTGTCACCTCACCTGGAAGGACTGTCTGGGGCCCTGAATGGTGGTGAGGGAGGAAGTGTAAGGGCAGGTGTAGCACTTGTTCCGCTTACAAGGATAAGTGCCAGGAGGGAGATCAGTGGGAAGGGATGGGGGGGGGGAACGAGTGGACAAGGGAGTCGCGTAGGGAGCGATCCCTGTGGAAAGCAGAAAGGGGGGAGGGAAAGATGTGCTTGGTAGTGGGATCCCGTTGGAGGTGGCGGAAGTTATGGAGAATTATACGTTGGACCTGGAGGCTGGTGGGGTGGTAGGTGAGGACAAGGGGAACCCTATCCCGAGTGGGGTGGTGGGTGGATGGGGTGAGGGCAGATGTGCAGGAAATGGGAGAGATGTGTTTGAGAGCAGAGTTGATGGTGGACGAAGGGAAGCCCCTTTGTTTAAAAAAGGAAGACATCTCCTTCATCCTGGAATGAAAAGCCTCATCCTGAGAGCAGATGCGGTGGAGACGGAGGAATTGCGAGAAGGGGATAGCATTTTTGCAAGAGACAGGGTGGGAAGAGGAATAGTCCAGGTAGCTGTGAGAGTCTGTAGGCTTAAAATAGATATCAGTAGATAAGCCGTCTTCAGAGATGGAGACAGAAAGGTCAAGAAAGGGGAGGGAGGTGTCGGAAATGGACCAGGTAAATTTGAGGGCAGGGTGAAAGTTGAAGGCAAAGTTAATGAAGTCAACGAGCTCAGCATGCGTGCAGGGGGCAGCGCCAATGCAGTCGTCTATGTTGCGAAGGAAAAGAGGGGGATGGATACCCATATAGACTTGGATCATGGACTGTTCCACAAAGCCAACAAAAAGGCAGGCATAACTGGGACCCATACGGGTGCCCATGGCTACACCCTTGGTTTGGAGGAAGTGGGAGGAGCCAAACGAGAAATTATTGAGAGTAAGAACTAATTCCACTAGATGGAGGAGAGTGGTGGTAGAGGGGAATTGGTTAGGTCTGGAATCCAAAAAGCAGTGAAGAGCTTCGAGACCATCTCAGTGGGGGATGGAGGTATATAGGGACTGGACGTCCATGGTGAAAATAAGGCGGTGGGGGCCAGGAACTTAAAATCATTGAAAAAATTCAAAGCATGAGAAGTGTTACGAACATAGGTGGGAAGAGATTGAACAAGGGGGGATAAGACAGTGTCAAGGTATGCAGAAATGAGTTCAGTGGGGCAGGAGCAAGCTGAGACAATGGGTCTACCTGGACAGGCAGGTTTGTGGATCTTGGGTAGGAGGTAGAAACAGGAAGTGCGGAGTGTGGGAACTACGAGGTTGGTGGCAGTGGGTAGAAATGGGAAGTGCGGGGTGGTCTTCTATCATTTCGCATTTCCCCCTCCCCCCCCCCCCCCCCCCCCCACAACTTTCAAATCTCTTACTATCTTTCCTTTCAGTTAGTCCTGACGAAGGGTCTCGGCCCGAAACGTCGACAGTGCTTCTCCTTATAGATGCTGCCTGGCCTGCTGTCATACATTCAGTAAGTGGAATTTAAAGGCAGATTATTATCTAAGTGGAGAAAGATTGCAGATAATGAAAATAAAGACACCTCTGTTCTTGTCCATCAATTGCAAAACATTAGCTGGAAGCAATGGTCTTTAATGCAAAAGGATTTGAGTTTAGAAATGGCAAAGTATTGTTATAATTATGCTGGGAGTATTGCATCATCAGAGCATTTTGTGCCAGTTTTTATTGAAGTTGCCACACTGCATTATATATTGCAATGCAATGCTCTTGTTTTCTCAGATATGTTGTTCTTGATTGGTAATGGTAGAATTTCACAGTTCTCTAATTTTACTAGTGGCTGCTGCCAGTTCTAGTAATAATTCTCCCCTCTGAACAAACTTATTAACACCATCTTTGATCTCAAAATGTGTCCTTTTTTTCTTGCTTTGATAATCTTCATGCCTCACCCTTCAAAAGGTGAGGCATGAAAACCCTTCAAAAACAGTTCAAAAGGTAAGAAGTGGGTTGTCCGTTGCAACTACAGTCCTTTCTCTTTGTTGTCGAGGTATTAGACAAAATATAGATTTGAATAGTAAAGCTTGCAATTATTTAAAAAAAACTTCTAGGTTATGAAATTAAAGAAAGCATAATATTATGATCCAAAATTAAGTAATTAATATTAGAAAATGAATTTCGGATCCCAGATCTGCTAACACCATTACACTGCAAGCTAAACCAGACAAATTGTTCTTACAACATTGGCTCGACTCAACCAGTGTAGGTAACAGTATTGACACTTACATGGGCTACTATATTTGAGGCCTGGCTGGTCAAGCTCTGACCATGACTCCATAGCTGCTCTATTGGAAACCAATGGTGACGCAGAATTTTGCTGAAATTCACCAACATTAACATGGGGGAATTCTCTTCATGGACCCCGCACCTGGTTACATCTGGTGCATGGTCTGAGACTAGCAATTTGACAGTGATTATAGAATTGGGGATAAAATAGGTGAGGATAAGAAGCACCAGGCACTCGAACACCAGGTCAGGAAGTGGAGAAACGGGAGGTAGGTGCCAGGAGCAGGAAGAGCAGGCAGGATCAAGGTAATAGACACAAAGAGATCAGTGTGGAGTATGCTAATTTTCTTTGGCATTTCAAGATAAAGAAGCAAGTAGTGTTGTGCTCGCCAAAGAACATGAAGGTGGATTTGTCACCAGGGCTGACTGAGATATGCCCCTAAATTATTGAGCGGGGTAAGAGATGAGACTGCTGGGCCTTGCCAATTATTTTTGTGTCCTCTCTAGCCACAGGAAAGGTCGCGGGGGACTGGCAAGTAGCTAATGTTATTTCTTTTTTCCAAGAAAAGAAATGGGGATAATTCTAGAAACTGTAGATTGGAGTGTGATGCACCATCAATAACTCTCGGAGACGGGAGGCAAACGATAGGCTTTTATTAGCTGCAAATGTGACCACAACATCTTGGAGACTGAGGGAGGAGCAGTGCCTCCAATCGCCTTTATACAGGGGTCTGTGGGAGGAGCCACAGGAGCAGTCAGCAGAGGGGCGTGTCCAGACAGGTATACACATGGTTTACCACAGAGTGTCTCATGTCAGTAATAGGGAAGTTACAGGAGGTGATTCCTAGAAATAGGATTTATGAGCAATTGTAAAACCATGGCCAAGTTCTATCTTGTAACTAGTGGTTTTTATATAAAGGATGTGACAAAAGTGATTGATGAAGCTGTAAATATTGTTTACATAGATTTTAGTAAGGCATTTGCAAGGTCTCTCATGGGAGGTTCTTTCAAAAGATAAAGATGTGATCCGTGAATGGGTGAATTGGCTATTTAGCTTCAGAATTAGAAGATGGAGGGTAGTGGTTGATGAGACTTACTCTGCTGAAAGTCTGCAACTAATGGTGTTTCACTGAGATGCCTGATGTGGGTGGGGTTGTGGATAGCATAGGAGACTCTCAAAGTATGCACCAAGATATACATCAGTTGCAGATATGGGTGGGGAAATAGCAAATGGAGTTTAACCTGGTGAAATATGAAATATTGCAGTTTGGGAGATCAGTGTAAAGGGACAGGACAGAGTTAATTGATGTGCAGAATGATCTTGGGGTCTAAATCTGTTATGGCCATACACTTTGGTAGAAGGAATAAAGGTGTAGTCTATTTTCTAAACGGGGAGGGGAGAATTCAAAAATCAGAGATTTAAAGGGACGAGAGGCCTTGTGTAGGATTCCCTATAGGTTAACTTTCAGGTTGAGTCAGTGGTAAGGAAGGCAAATGCAATGTTGGCGATCACTTTGAGAGGACTAGAATAGATGAGCAGCAATTTGATGCTTAGGCCTCATAAGTCATTGTGTGTAAATTTTTGGGCCCCTTATCTAAGAAAAGATATGCTCTCTTTGGAGAGGGTCCAGAGGAGATTCACAAGAGTGGTTCTGGGAGTGAAAGGGTTAATGTATCAGGATTGTTTGATGGCTCTGGGCTTGTAATAGCTAGATTTTCGAAAAATGGTTGGGGGGGGGTGGAGGAGAATTTCATTGAAGCATATTAAAAGGCCTAGACAGAGTGGATATGGAGAGGATCTTTCCTGTAGTAGGTGAGTCTAGGGCAAGCGGGCACAGACTCAGAATAGAGGGACGTCCATTTAGAACAGAGTTGAAGAAGAATTTAGCCAGAGGGTGGAGAATCTGTGGAAATCATTGCACAGGTGGCTGTAGAGACCAAGTAATTGAGTATATTTAAAGTGGAGGTTGATGGGTTCTTGGTTAGTCATGGTGTGAAAGGTTACAGGGAGATGGCAGCAGAATAGGGTGATGAGGGATATTAAATCGGCCATGATAGAATGGTGGAGCAGACCTGATGGGCCGAATAACCTAATTATGCTCCCATGTGTCATGGTCTTGAGTCCATGCCTCCCTGAAAGTGGGTACACAGGTTGATAGGGTGGTAAAGAAAGCATATGGCATGCTTCCCTTTATTTGTGGAGGAATTGAGTTCGACTCAATTAGAAGTTGTGTTGCAACTTTATAAGTTAGGCTTCATCTGCGGTAATGCATTTAGTTCTGGGTCTCTCCATTATAGGAAGGATGTGGCAACTCTGGAAAGGGTGTAGAAAAGTTTTACCAGGGTGCTATCTGGAATAGAAGGTATGTGCTCTTAGGAGAGGTTGGACTAATATGAATTGTATAATCTGGAACAACAGAGGCTGAGGGGAGTGCTAGCAGAGGTTTATAGGATTAGGAGAAGCATAGATAGAGTAGACATCCAGTATCTTAAGGTTGAAATTTCTAACACCAGAGGGTATGCATTTATGCATTTAAATCCAAGTCACAACATTGAACTCTAATGCTCTTTCGCTAGTGTTTAAGCATTTTCTGTCTTGGTGCAAACAAGTGAGCCTTTTCATTTCAAGATGTAATGTTAAATCTCTGGTAATCACTAGGAAAATAAAATCAAAAGACAATGTGGGAATGATTTGCTCTGTATAAGGGACAGTGCTGAGAATTACTGAGGTAGGAAAAAACTGAACATAACAAGTATTGCTATCTGTTCTTCAAACCAGAATAGCTAGTCCACAAGAGTAATCCTCTAGCCTTTACACAGGATCATTTTCCTTGGCTGCCAGCAGCTTTTGACTTTAATGAGTTTTAATTCTGTGATTTGATCATTCTCTGCCCTTCAAGCCAGTTTCTCACCGCAATGCCTTGAATTGTTTGGCCTCTGTCTTGCTGCATTTACTTCCTTTTTGGTGATCAAAAGCAAAGATTTTGTTCCCACCAAATTGTTTACTTATTTTTGTTTTCAAAATCATGCCTTGAGATTTAATAATTGCACATTATCACAAAGCAATCTTTCTTCTGATAGAATATAGCAGGTCATGGTCAAGCTGTTATCTCAGGAAACGGAAAGATAATTTTCTTCCTGTAAACGATTTAGGTGATTCACTGTATGTTAAAGTTCCAAAAGTTGTTTTCTGGCTTCTCCATATCTCAAATGGCAGAATTTCACACTAAGTTTGCTATGTTTTCTCGAATTTCACTGTTTCACAGCAGAAGGGTGCTAGAAAAATCAGAAGATTTTGCATTTTGATTGTCAGACTTGGAAGTATTAAGTTTAGCTGGGCAGTTAGACATGACGTTGATTTTCAGTTCCAGGCATGCATTGTGCAATATTTTCAGCTATGATGCTCCTAGATCCAGTACTTACTGGGCAAACCATGGTAAAATGTATGCTTCTGCACAACTTTGCAAACATACATGATTTGTTATAACTGTGAGATGATATTGGTATGATGTCAAATCACTAAAGATTTATGAATAGACTTATGAAATAACAAAGGAAAACGTTTGTTGATTGTTATCTGGAGTTACTTGTAGTATACAAGGATTAACATCGTGACACCATAGGAGCTCTGGACTTAGTTCCTATTAAGATCATAAGACATAGGAACAGAATTAGGCCACCTGGCCCATCAAGTCTGCTCCGCCATTCAATCATGGCTGATCCTTTTTTCTACCTTCTTCTCAACCCCAGTTCCCAGTCTTCTCCCCTTAACCTTTGAGTCTATGTCCAACCAAGAACCTATCAATCTCTACCTTAAATATAGCCAACAGCCTGGCCTCCACAGATGCATGTGGCACCAAGTTCCATAAATTCACCATCCTTTGGCTAAAGGAATTTTTGTGTATCTGTTTTGAAAGGGCGCCCCTCTATCCTAAGGCTCGGCCCTATTGTCCTGGACTCTCCCATAGGAAACATCCTTTCCACATCTACTCTGTCTAGGCCTTTCAAAAGGTTTCAATGAGATCCCCCCTCGTTCTTCTAAATTTAGGACCTACTGATAAATAAATCTATCAGCCCAGAAGATTCACTGTGGTAATTTGGTGATTGACAGGTTGAGCAGATAAACTTTATCTTCCCTGGTTTATGGGAAAATTAATTGGTGAGCCACTGAGATGGCAAAATGATGAGCACTTTATTTTCTAATTATTTTAAAAATTTTACTGTAGGTTAGATTTGTTTTAACATTTTGCAAAATATTAATATTTTGGGTTATCAAGGAATTTTAATTAATCAACTTTATGACCCACAACTAAATTTAAGAAAACAGTAGTATTAACAAATCACAAAGCAATACAGCTTTTACCATGATGTTTCTTGGATGAAATGTCCATTTACTTTATTGTAAAACTGTTGGTGTTTTATCCCATTCTTCCTTAAGGAAATGATTATTGACTTCAGGAGAGGGAAACCAGTGGTCCATGAGCCAGTTCTAATCAGAGGTTCAAAGGTGGAGAGGGTCAGTAACTTTAAATTCCTAAGTATTGTTATTTCCGAGGACCTGTCCTGGGCCCAGCATGCAAACGCAATTATGAATGCTTTCTTCTCGCTGCTGCCATCAAGGAAAAATGTACAAGAGCTTCAGGACTCACACCACCAGGTTCAGGAACAGTTATTACCCCTCAACCATCAGGCCTTGAACCACTCTCAAGGACTCTTCATCTCATGTTCTTGATATTTATTGATTATTATTAATATTATTATCATTACTTCTCCTTTTTGCATTTGCATAGTCTTTTGCACTCTAGTTGAATGCCCTAATTGGCTGGACTTTCATTGATTCTGTTATAGTTCTACAAAATACTATTCATTTTCTTGTGAGCATACTCAATAAATCTGTCAATTGAGTATGCCCACAAGAAAATGAATCTCGGGGATGTATATGGTGACATACATGAACTTTTTATTTACTCTACTTGCACTTTTCACTCATAGATTTGGAAAAAAATTGTTCTCCAGAATATTTCTTTCAGGGAAGGTGGTTAATATTTTCTGGTAAAAATATAACGTTGACTGTTTATTCATTGCTATAGATGCTGCCTGGCCTGCTGAGTTCCTCCAGCACTTTGCGTGTGTTGCTCTGGATTTCCAGCATCTGCAGATTTTCTTGTGATGGAAATGCCTTGATTTGCATAGCACAAGGATGGTGCACAGTAAAGAAAGATAGTAATGGGATAGCTGAGCTAGACATGGGAGGAGCCCATAGCTTTCGATTGTTGCACAAGGAATGTCATTTTGTTTTATTGGAGCAGAGATAACATTGAAAATATTATCGGTGGGGCATTTGTAGCATCTCACACAAAACATACTGTGTAACAATGCAATTATCAAATTAATATTTGTTTAAATAGCAGACAGTTTGATGTTTGGTGAGATCTGGAAGAACTTGCTGATACCATTGACAACTAGAGTGACAACATTAATTATATATGTGGATACTACAGAGAGTGCAGAGGAGATTTACAAGGATGTTGCCTGGATTGGAGAGCGTACCTTATGAGAATAGGTTGAGTGAACTCGGCCTTTTCTCCTTGGAGAGACGGAGGATGAGAGGTGACCTGATAGAGGTGTACAAGATGAGAGGCATTGATCGTGTGGATAGCCAGAGGCTTTTTCCCAGGGCTGAAATGGCTGACGTGAGGGCCATAGTTTTAAGGTGCTTGGAAAAGGGTACTGAGGGAATGTCAGGGGTAAGTTTTTCACATAGTGGTGGGTGGGTGGAATGCACTGCTGGCAGCGGTGATAGAGGTGGATACAATAGGATCTTTTAACAGCCTCTTAGGTAGGTACATGGAGCTTAGAAAAACAGCACTAGGGAAATTCTAGGCAGTTTCTAGAGTATGTTACATTGTCGGCACAACGTTGAGGGCCGCTAATGTGCTGTAGATTCCTATGTTCTATATGGGGTCCCAGAGAATGAACACATTTTTGAAAGCATAATCTGGACCAAAATTTTGGTTCAAGATCTCATCCTGGCCATTATAGAAACTCTTTAGAACCTTGATTAATGGTAGGAATCCATAGCTTTTTTTTTGGAAAAAAGGTTGGCAGCCCAATGCTTTGGTGCTTGACTGAGCTGATAAATGTATCACAAAACTTACCCGAATGAAGGTTTGTGGTCTGTTTTTTTAAAAGAATGAACTCTAGTTTATTCAATCTAATATTGCTGAAAATTGATGCAAGGCCCTGTCGTGTTTATGGCTGACACGGAATGTTGCTTCCTCTGCTTGATGAACAGCTAGAGCGATGGTATAACTTGGTTTTTAAAAAAAAAATGGGAGAAACAAAGGCGAATCCAGGTATTTGTAGGAAGGGAGACCACAGTCAGTCCGTGTTGGCAGGAACATCTCTGACTCCATCACACTGAGCACTGGATCCCCACAAGGCTGTGTGCTCAGCCCATTGCTGTTTACACTGCTAACACATGACTGTGCAGCCAGATTCAAGGAGAACCTGATCATTAAATTTGCAGAGGATACCACAGTGGTGGGGCTCATCAGCAAAAATGATGAAACAATGTACAAGGAGGAGGTCACACACCTAGACAGCTGGTGCAGTGACAACAACTTGATGGTTAATGTCACCAAAACCAAGGAGATAATCGTCGATTTCAGACGGTCTCAGCCTGAGCACACACCCCTCAGCATCAGCGGCTCCACAGTGGAGAGAGTGGAAAACATCAAGTTCCTTGGGGTGCAGATCTCGGACAATCTCGCCTGGTCCAGGAACACCACAGGGATTGTGAAACGAGCCCAGCAGAGATTGTACTTTCTGAGGAAGCTTAAACAAGCATCACTCCCCACTAACATCTTAACTACATTCTACAGAGGCGTGGTTGAGAGTGTGCTGACCTTTTGCATCACAACCTGGTACTCCAGCTGCAGTGCTGCTGACAAAAAAGCCTTGCAGAGGGTGGTTAGGGGAGCAGAGAAGATTATTGGGGTCTCACTACCTTCTGTCCAAGACCTCTTTCAGAGTCGATGCCTCCAGAAGACACGGTACATCATTAAAGACCCCTCACACCCTCTCCATGAACTGTTTGTTCTTCTGCCATCAGATAAACATTACAGGAGCATCAAAACTAAAACCACAAGGCTACTAAACAGCTTCCTCCCACAGGCAGTCAGACTACTAAACAGCTGCTCTACCTGACTCTGCTTTGGACACTTTTAACTTGCACTGGACACTTGTAACTTGTTTTTAACTGACATGTGGCTGTTGTGTTTTACTATTTATTGTTATGTTTATTATTTAGTGTTGCGTTTGTTATGTTATGATCGCACTGCTCCTGGGAAATGTTGTCTCATTCTGCCCTGCAGAGCTGATGTATGGTTAGAATGACAATAAAGTTTTTGAATCTTGAAAGAGATTGAGAAGTAGGATCTTGGTGGGAGTAGACGCTGGTAACTGTGATTTATACCAGTGAGTGTAACCTAGGAAAATACAGCGAGTGATAGTATAGATGGAGAGTTGCTGGAAGGACGGAGGGTTTTAAATTCCTGGTGCACTGTGACCAGTTTGGTGGGAAATGAGCCAGGCATGATGAAATTCTATAAAGACTGGACCTCTGTTCTGAGGAGTTTGTTTGCTGCTTCTGTTGGGGTAGCTTAATTTAATTTGACAGAGAGATTCAGCCCTGAGTTCAGATTAGAGGGGAGAAAAGAAGAACTAGAAATAGAAGGCAGAAAAATAACTTGTGAAAGGCAAAGTAAGCAGGGATTGGAAAATGGATAGAAATGAAGTCAGCCTGCTCTATGCTTAAAAGCAAGGAGATTAATGAAAAGGGAAGATTAGTTCATGGCTCTGAAAGGCACAGGAAATGTATTTTGACTATGCTTGAAGCATGGTTAAAAGAGGGGCAGGAAAGTTTACATTCCTGGTTACAGGGTTTTCAGATGAAAAAAAAGTGGGAGGGAACAAAGGAGGGAGTGGTGATATTGTTGAAAGGAACAATCACAGCTGTGAGAAGGGATGATATGTTTGAAGGATCATTGATTGAGCTTGTATGGGTTGGATAAAGAACAAAAAGGGTCTTTCATACCATTGGGAATGTTCAATAGACCTTCAAACAATCAGAGGGTGTCAGAGGATCAAATGAGTGAGCACAAAAACACTTGGTCAGTAATAGAGGGGAATTTCATTTACTCTGATATTAACTGGGATACGGTGAGTGGTCAAAGTAAAGAAGACTCAGAATTCCTAATTACGGAGGAATTTTTTTTTAGCCTGATAAGAGGGAGGAATTTTGGATTTAGTTTTTTTTGGAAATGAAGCTAAACAGGTGGAAGGAGTATCAATGGAAAGCATTTTTTTGTAGTAATAATTTTGTTAGATTTAACATAGTCATGGAAAAAGACAAAGATAAAATAGAAACAAATGTTCAATCTAAACTGAATGTGAGGCCAGTTGTACTGAAATGAGGAGTGACATTGCGTAAGTGTATATAAAACAGCTAATGTAAGATAAATCTGTCTCCGAGCAAGGAGAGACACAGGAAAGAGTTTCAAATAGTGACTAAGTCTATCAACTTCCAGCTGACAAGATGCACAGAGGGAAAGACAAGGTAAAACAAAATTGTTTGTGGGCCACTGAGAACTTGATGAAACAAAGCCTGGAAATGTACAGAAAAGTATATAGGAGTGAAATGGAAATGAAAATTATGAAAGCCCTGTGGGGGGAAAAAAAATTGCCAAGTATAATCATAGAAAATTCATAATGTAAGGAAGCATTATGGCCTATTACAAAACAGAAAGCTAACCTGAGTTTAAAGAATGCAGTTAAGATTCTGATGAACCTATTGCCTAAAAGTGGTGTTCCACGGGGGTCAGTGTTGGGACCGATTCTTTTTTTTACATTATATGTAAATGATTTAGATGATGGAATTTATGGCTTTGTTGCAAAGTTTGCAAGTGGGTGGAGAGGCAGGTAGTTTTGAGGAAATAGAGGCTTCAGAAGGACTTGAGTTAGAAGAAGAATGGGCAAAGAAGTGGCAGATGGAGTTAGGTGTCAGAAAGTGTATGATCTTGCACTTTGGTGGATGAAAGTAAAGGGTTTACTTTTCTAAATGGAGAGAAAACAAAAAATCTGAGGGGCAAATGGATTTGGGAGTCCTTGTGCAGAATTCCCTAAAGGTTAATTTGCAGATTGGGTCTATTGTGAGGAAGGCAAGTGTGATGTTAGCATTCATTTCAAGAGGACTGGATTGTAAAAGCAAGAATGTAACGTTGAGACTTTATAAAGCACTGGTGAGGCCTCACTTGGAATATTGTGAGCAGTTCTGTGCCCCTCATCTTAGAAAGGATGTGCTGAAACTGGAAAGGGTTTAAAGAAGGTTCACAAAAATGATTCCAGGATTGAATGGCTTGTCATATAAAGACAGATGCCTCTGGGCCTGTATTCACTGGAATTCAGAAGAATGAAGGGTGACCTAATTGAAACCTATCAAATGGTGAAAGGCCTTGACAGAGTGGATGTGGAGAGGTTGGCTGGGAGTGTCTCAGACCAGATGACACAGCCTCAGAATAGAGGGATGTCCTTTTAGAAAGGAGATGAGGAGGAATTTCTCTAGCCAGAGAGTAGTGAATCTGTGGAATTTGCTGTCACAGGCAGCTGTGGAGGCCAAATCTTTGTGTATATTTAAATCAGAGGTTGATAGATTCTTGATTGGTCAGGGCATGAGGGGATATAAGGAGAGGCAGGAGAGAAATGGCTGAGAGAAATGGATCAGCCATGATGAAATGGCAGAGCAGACTCAATGGGCCAAATGGCCTAACACTGCTCCTCGTCTTGTAGTGTTATTCACAGGGGATTATGTTAATATTGTCATTGAAGTGTGTGAAATATTTGATAAATATAAAAAAGGAAAATTTTCCAAAACATGTTTTGAAAATGGCTAACATGCAGACTAGGATGAAAGGCTATTAAAAGGAGAAAATTGCAAAGGCTCTAACAACAATTTTGTTTTTCTATCCTCATTGGTTCCTGGATTGGTGCAGAGGACAGTACAAGTCTTAATGTTGTACTATTCTTTAATAAGCAAGGGTTGATTTGAGTAATTAAAGACCTGTAGTTAACTTTGGTGCTATCAAAGCAAACGTATCCATTCTGAAGGATAAAAAAATACTTTCATGTTGAAATTCTTAGATCATTTCATAAATGTTCAGTAGCTGCCTGCTGAGTATTTTCTATTATATTTCAGATATACAACTTTTGCAGTTTTCTGATGTTTAAACAAGTTGGTGTCAGACTAATGATTGAATTGTTAAAGGAGATGAGGAGGATGGTGGATGAGAGAGATGTTTTTGATGTGGTCTGACTGGATGTTTGCAAGGCCTTTGATGAAGTGCCATCTGACTGCCAGTAGACTCCAGGTTGGCAACCCCGGTTTGAAGGGATACAAGCTAAAATGCGGACAAATGGAACAAGCTTAGATAGGAATGTTGGTCAGGAAGGACCAGTAGGGCTAAAGGGCCTGTTTTGATGTTGTGTGACTCCATAGCCAACCAGCATATTTCTTGGGAAGTGACAGGACACTGACACACCAGAGGAAAACTTGGGGTCACAGGGAGAACATTGCAACCTCCACACTGACAGCACCTGATGTCAGCCTTGAACACGTGGCACTGGAACAAGGCAGCAGCACTACCTGCTGTTCCACTGAGGTACAAGGCAAAGAAAAACGCATGCAAGATATTGAGAGGTGTGAGGGAACAAAGCGATTCTGAAATGCACTCCATATCTCCTTGAATGTAGCAAAACCAATCAATAATCTGGGTTAAAAAAAAATGCGTCGTGGTGCTTTTCTTGATTAGCAGGCAGACTCTACTCAAACTCAAGTAGTTAAACCACGTCGTGAACATACCAATTAGTTCTGGTCGCAATATGGCAGGAAAGATGTCATTACCATGCAAAGAAAATATGGACTGGGAAATAGTTAAAACTGGATAAACTGAAGATGTTTTAATTGGAAAATCATAGTCGTTTTCCGCGCGCTTGGTAGCTAGCTAGGTGTTCTCTCCTGCTGTTCGTCTGGAGCTTTGGTGTTTCCTATTGTTTGAGGTATCGGGGTTTGATATTGTCCCCTTCTCTCAGCAGTGCTCTGCTCCGATATCCCCTCTTAGACTCTGTGGCTCTGCGCTCCACTGCAGAACCCTCGTCTTCAGTTTGCCAGACAGTCTGTTTCCTTTGATAGGAAAATACTGTCAAATTCATATAATTTTTTTCCGCTGAAACTCCGCTGCTTTCCACAGAAAGAGGACTTGCATTACCTTATAAGGCTGACAGTAGCAAAAACACGAATGCGGCCAGAAATATTGTGGGTGCGATAGATCAGGGTACTCTGGTTCCTTTCTGTGTCCCAATTGGACTCCAAGAACGCGTTAGGTTAGTTGATCGCGTGTAACTCCTCAGTAAAGCGCGAGTGTGGACGCTCTCCGCTGGAACCAGCGGTTCTTTCAGTAAGTAAAAACTCTTGCCCATTTAACCAGCTGTAGCTCATGGACGTTAGCTCAATAATAAACCATTTTAATATTAACAAGTTTGATTTTGCTTTTTCAAACCAAAGAGACTGGGTATTCCTTTTTCTAAAGAAAATATTGTTTGCGCTCCGCGTTTTTATTCAGACTCGTGCCAGGAATACCTGCGAGTTGGACTGGGCGCGTTCTGATATCCTAGGCTTGAACTGTCAGCTTTAACACAGCAGCTGGCGCAGTAACCAAGACAGTTCGATAAGTTTTCCCCGATTCCAGCTGAGGAGTTGTGGAGGTGAACACCGAATGGGACATTGAGATTCCTGATTGTGTAGAGTACCGCTGCCGGCAGCCCGAGGAGGGAAAATTTGTTTTCTCTCTTGCCCGTTTGTTTCTGACAGGTCCGGAACTGCTAACCTGTTGCCACCGCAACAAACGCAATCCCACTTTATTCCACCCAAAGTTTTAACCGCAATCGCAAAAACAGTACCGTAGCAGCGTCGCTACTGAACATTGCATTGTGCCCCGGATAACTTTAAGAATTTGTGCGTACGAGGTGATTAGCGGCGGCGAAGGTCAGCCGCCACCCACTCAGCGCCCACTCCCACTGAAACTTTACTGCGCTGGTCTCAAATCTCGAAGCTTTTCGAACCTGCTGGAGTTTCGCAGAGAGGCAGCTGACAGTCAGCAAATCCCTGGCGCGTCCTTCGCTAAAATACAGCGTGTTCGGAGAGCGCTACTGTGTAGCTGAAAGGAAGACGGCCCGTTTCCTACCAAAGTGGCCCTTTCCAGGAAAGTGAGGTTAGCATTTACTTAAAATGCAGTTTGATCACCGTGGATGTTTTAACAAAGCAGTCGGAACTATTCCATTCGCTTTGTTTATACTTCGCTAGCAAAGGTATAAAACTAGACAGACTACATTTGTCAACAGTTTGTTGGTGAATCGGATGCTTGCAATGAAGGACTTGTCAGTAACAGTGCATGGGGGGGGGGGCTAAAGGAGCGCGGACTAATGTAATATCTTTGCTGGATTTTAACCTTGAATAATACTTGATAACAATACAACCTTCTTGTTGTTGTGGCGTACTCGCCGCCAGCAAGCCAGAATGGAGTGAATGAAAATCTCATGGAGCGTGTTCTGTTCCCCAAGACAATGAGAGGGTCAGCCGTGCAGAAGGGGCATTAATGTTTCGGAGGATTTTTTTTTAAATAGTTTCCCCATTTTTCTTTACTGAAGGTTAATGCCATCTCAGTACTTATACTGAAATTAATAAAGAGATTTAAAAACATTTACGTCTTCAGCAAAAGAACTTGTATAATCAAATGCTGAAGAGATCTTGGATACTATAAGCAATTGGAGAGCAGTTATGGTGATTGGATTTTTCTTTTCCGTTTCAAGGTACTTTTTGAACTTTTCAACATATTTTCACCTCTCGGCTTTACTTCATTCCATTATTCCTTATCTGGGGAGACAGGTGAGGGTGCAGTTCCCCGGTCTCTCTCACGCTCTCAATCAGCTTCCAAGAGGCAGTCCAAAGAAACTTGACGGCCCCTCCCACTGCGAGAGAGAGCGAATCCCCGCTTGGGGCTTTTCCGAGAGGAGCGTTGCGATCTCATGCCGGGGCCGTATCCTTCACCCACACTCTTCTGTAGTGCATTCTCGCGAATTCGTTACCTGGGATGGTGTATCCGGATTCGGTTGACAGAAGAACACCCTGCGACCGACGCATTGTTCTACTTCTGTGGCGGAACACATTCTCATCTGAATTACTATCGGGCAGCTCATTCTTGGTGTTGGCGAGGGAAGGGTGTATTTGTTTGTCTTGATGTGAGCAGATTGCTGTGCAGATTTCTCAAATATGATGATGGATACAATTAAGAGGTTATGACGTTTAAGTTGTCGAAAGATCTTGCTGATTTTTTTTTAGGACAGGCTGCTTTGATTCAAAAACACGGCGAAGTCTGCAGATGCTGGAAATCCAAAGCAACACACACACACACACACACACACACACACACACACACACACACACACACACACACACACACACACACACACACACACACACACACACACACACACACACACACACACCTGGAGGAACGCAACAGGCCAGGCAACATTACGGATATGAGGTTGGGGCTGGAGACCCTGGAGCCTGAGAAGGAAGGGGGAGGACACCGGAATAGAGGTGGGAGGAGGGGACGCTCTAACTCAAGCTTTTCATTTGCTCATTACCACGCTTCAGCTCAGTGGTGCAATGTGTCCACCAATAATTTGTATGTAATACCTCTAACGTGTGGGTTGGACATGGATCTGATTTGTGTTCCAACAAATTACCTGACCAAAATTAGCACAATGATACAGATGTCAGGTTTTCCTGGTCCGTAAGGCTGAATACTTTAGGAAGCGCTGAGGTCATGAAAGACCAGCAGTTTTACTTGCAGGTGGACATCTAAGGGCCGAACTGGTTGAAACAGCGGCCAAAGCTTTCTCTTTTTCCAGGCACGAGCGGTGTAGGGAAGTCGATAGCAATTTACACCCAGTGTAGTGGTGGACATAAATGAAGGGGGGGGAAGGGATGAAAGAGTTATAGGAGATCAACTGATCACCCTGACTTGAGTCAGGCTGAGGCTGTCTTCAGACAACACACACAAAATGCTGGTGGAACACAGCAGGCCAGGCAGCATCTATAGGGAGAAGCACTGTCGACGTTTCAGGCCGAGACCCTTCGTCAGGACTAATTGAAAGGAAAGCTACTAAGAGATTTGAAAGTAGTAGGGGGAGGGGGAAATGTGAAATGATAGGAGAAGACCGGAGGGGGTGGGATGAAGCTAAGAGCTGGAAAGGTGATTGGCGAAAGTGACAAAGAGCTGGAGAAGGGAAAGGGTCATGGGACGGGAGGCCTCGAGAGAAAGAAAGGGGGAGGGGGGGGGAACACCAGCGGGAGATGGAGAACAGGCAGGGTGATGCCTCCCCCGTTCTTTCTCCCGAGGCCTCCCGTCCCATGACCCTTTCCCTTCTCCAGCTCTGTGTCACTTTCACCGATCACCTTTCCAGCTCTCAGCTTCATCCCACCCCCTCCGGTCTTCTATCATTTCGCATTTCTCCCTTCCCCCCACTACTTTCAAATCTCTTGGTATCTTTCTCTTCTGTTAGTCCTGACGAAGGGTCTCGGCCCGAAACATCGACAGTGCTTCTCCCTATAGATGCTGCCTGGCCTGCTGTGTTCCACCAGCATTTTTTGTGTGTTGTTTGAATTTCCAGCATCTGCAGATTTCCTCCTGAGGCTCTCTTCAGTTGCTTTTGCCTATTTTAGGGTACTGTTCCAAAAATTCTTTGTTCAATATCAATGCTTTAGGAAGTCATTGTAAACTATAACAGGAAACCTGTACAGTATCCTGGGCCCTACATAAAATTCTGACTTTTGGCAATCCACACAAAGTGCTGGTGGAACGCAGCAGGCCAGGCAGCATCTATAGGAAGGAGTACAGTCAACGTTCCGGGCCGAGACCCTTCGTCAGGACTAAGTTGTCTGATCATTGACCAAACTTGATAAACCATGTAATATGTGGACAAGACCTCTGCTACAGAGAAACCCATGACCTCACTGAAGTACTGGGAGGATGGGTTGCTTCTGTAGAGCAACTGATTCCCCACTGTCACCTTTGGATTCAACACATTGGGGAATTAGATTCAGGCAGATATAGAATATTTACTAAGAACTTGTATGTTTGCGGTGTATCTTGTGTTTCAAGATACCTGATAGGCCGCTGAAGAACTTTCCAGATACACTCACTACTTGCAGTTTAATAAGTGACTGCAGACAAATTTTAGCCTGAAAGGTTAATGCAGGAAGAAACTCAGCTGCAGAAGATATCCAACATTGGTTGAGGAAGAGATGTTGAACAGGACAATGAGAGGACCTCTTCCTCTAGAGTAATGCCCTGATGTAGTTTATATTTAGCTAAGTGAGTAGGTGGTACTTTGGCATAGTACCTGATCCAAAAGCTGGCATGGCCATTCCCACAGTAGACTCAGTTTTTTCCCATCTCTGGCATGCTCCCGTGTTGCTAATTGGCTATTTTTATCATTATTCCCAGCAACAAGGAAATAGCGAGAAATTGTACAAGGAATGTGCTAGGGGGAATTTCTCCCAAATAACCACATCTTAATCACTGAAGCCACAGCGAAGCATCTATTTCATCATTAACCTTCATAGCTTCTCCAGTTGACCAGTTTGAGACCCAGCAGGAAACTTGTATCCCTACAAATAAGGTCTGATGCCTGATTGATGGTCACAATATTTCCTCTGGCTGTGATGCAGAACTCCTAGCATATCTGAATCGAGATGCTGAAAGTATGTTCCATGCTGAACATAGTAGATGAAAAGCCAGAACTAAAACATTACCATCATGTACCACATTGCTGAGCAACTAAACAAAAATATCTTTGGAGTCTCCTTAGTTCCTTAAACTATTTGTTACTGCCCCAGGGATGCTTCAATTAAAACTCCCTTTTGGGAAATAGTACATGCAGGGATATACTTACCTGTTGCTACATGTTAACTTCCTCTCTTTTCTAAAAACTACAGACAAGCTCTAATAAACAATAAAGCCCCAAAAGGTTTCTACAGTTCCCTTTCCCAAATAGGAAAACAGCCAGCTATTTTTTTTAAAAAATGTAATCCTTCCAGCAAATTAACTCCATTAAGAGTGATGCAGTTCATATTTCTATGTTAAATGGAATGGAATGTAAGTGAGTGCAGGGAATTTCCTTGGGCAAAATTTTTTGGGAAATCAGGCCAGAGAAATGGCTGAGGTGACAATGGGGGAGCACTTTGTGATCAGTGATCACTGTTCTTCTAGTTTTAACTCTGTTCTAGATTGGGACAGATCTAGTCCATGCGTTCATGTTCTAATAGGGGCAAGGAAGGTGTTGATTCTATTAGACAGGAACAGGCAAAAGTTGATTGGAGTAGGTGAGAAAGGGACATTAGGCAAGTTGTGGCTTTTAAAAGTGGGATACAAATTCTGGGTCTGCGTGTTCCCATCAGTTTGAAGGGAAAGGCTGGTAGAAGTAGGAAGTCCTGGAAGATGAGGGATATTGAGTCCCTGGCCAGGGAAAAGGAGGCATGGGTCAGGTATAGGCAGCTGAGGAAAAACTGAATCCCTGGAGGAGTATCGGGATTCAGGGATATCTAAGGAGGAAACAAGAAAGAAGGCAGGAAACAGCTTTGACAAAGAAGATTAAGGAGAATTCAAAGATATTATGCCTATCAATGGAAAAAGAGTAACTAGGGAGAGAATAGAGCCACTCAGAGACCCAAATGGGCATCTATGTGTGGAACAGCAGGAGTTGGGCAAGGTTCTCAATGAATGTTTATTCTGCTTTTCCATGAAGAAGACCAGAGCTTGAGACAGTTAATATGGGTGTATTAAAGATGGTCTTCACTGCCATGGAGTAGTGCTGGGCATCTTAAAATTTATCAAGGTAGGTAAATCTTCAGGATCTGATCAAGTATATCTATGAGAACTGTGGAAAGCGGGAGGAAAAAAATTGCAACCCTGCCTGAGATCTGCATCATCTTTATAGGAGTATAGGAAACTGATACAGGACTTTGTGATATGGTGCAACTCAAACTACCTGCGTCTCAATATCACCAAGACCAAGGAGATGGTGGTGGACTTTAGGAAATCTAGGCCTCATATGGAGCCAGTGATCATTAATGGAGAATGTGTGGAGCAGGTTAAGACCTACAAGTATCTGGGAGTACAGTTAGACGAGAAGCTAGACTGGACTGCCAACACAGATGCCTTGTGCAGGAAGGCACAGAGTCGACTGTACTTCCTTAGAAGGTTGGCGTCATTCAATGTCTGTAGTGAGATGCTGAAGATGTTCTATAGGTCAGTTGTGGAGAGCGCCCTCTTCTTTGTGGTGGCGTGTTGGGGAGGAAGCATTAAGAAGAGGGACGCCTCACGTCTTAATAAGCTGGTAAGGAAGGCGGGCTCTGTCGTGGGCAAAGTACTGGAGAGTTTAACATCGGTAGCTGAGCGAAGGGCGCTGAGTAGGCTACGGTCAATTATGGATAACTCTGAACATCCTCTACATAGCACCATCCAGAGACAGAGAAGCAGTTTCAGCGACAGGTTACTATCGATGCAATGCTCCTCAGACAGGATGAAGAGGTCAATACTCCCCAATGCCATTAGGCTTTACAATTCTACCGCCAGGACTTAAGAACTTTTTAAAAACTATTATTAATGCTTCTTGAGATAGTGATTTAGATGCATATCATATTTTCTTACTGAGTTAAGTATTGTATGTAATTAGTTTTGCTACAACAAGTGTATGGGACATTGGAAAAAAGTTGAATTTCCCCATGGGGATGAATAAAGTATCTATCTATCTATCTATCTATCTTTAGCCACAGTTGAAGTGCCAGAGGAGTGAGGAGTGCTTAGTTTGTGTCTTCACTTAAGAAGGGCTTCAAAGAAAAGCCTGAGAACTATAGATTAGTAAACCTAACGTCAGTGGTAGGTTGGCTACTAGAAGGGATTCTGAAGAGAAGATATACATGCACTTAGAAAGATGGGTTAATTTTGGATAGTCAGCATGGAATTTGAGTAATCATGAGGGTAGGGTGGTAGACATAGACTCTGTGGATTTCAATAAGGCCTTTGACAGTGTTTCACATAGTAGGCTGCTATGAAACACATGGCATCCAAGGAGAGCTTAGATAATTAGATACACAATGAACTTAATGGTAGGAAGCAGAGTTTAATGGTGGAAAGTTGTTTTATCGCACTGGAGGCCCATGGGAAAATAACAATCTCCATAGATCGGTGCTAGGCCCATTGCTATTTGTCACCTATATCAAAAATTTGGATGAGATGTACAAAACATGGTTAGCAAGATGGCAGATTACACTAAAATTGGTGAAACTGATCATCATGAATTACGGTGGGATCTTGATCAGCGGAATAAATGAGCTACAGCATCTCAAATGGAATTTACTCCAAAGAAGTGTAAGGTGCTGCACTTTTTTACAAAGACAAGTTAGAGAGACATGGGAATACAAGTATGTGGTCCTGAAAGTAGTGTCACAGGGAGAGGGTGATGAAGAATGTTAGGCACACTGGCCTTCATCAGTCAGTGCTTTGAGTATAGAAGCTGGAATGTTCTGGTCATATTTGGTCACCGTTATTGGACAGCTGCCAGCAAGTTGGAAAGAGTGCAGAAAATGTTTGAGGATGCTGCCAGAACTTGGAGAATTGAGTTATCAAGAGGTTAAGAAGTCCAGACCTTTATTCATTTGAGCCTAGGAGAATGAAGGACAATCAACCTGTAAAATTATGAAGTCTATTTTTCATTTTGGAGAATCAAGGGCCAGAGATCATAAGTTTGAGATGGTTGAGGGAAGCACATTTACAACAAATAAAAGGCAGTTACAGGTGCATGGCTAGGAAAAACTTGGAGAGAGAGATATGGGACTAGCCTAGATGGACATTTTGGGCTCCATGGACCAGTTAGGCCAAAGTGCTTCATGCTGAATGTACTTTGACTCTGATTTCACACTGTCATAAGTGAAGACCACTTGTGAGTAATGATTATAATTAGAAATAAGTCTTACAAACTGCACACAGCATGTTGATGTTTAGGGTTGATATTATTCCATTTACCCTCTAATAGGACTTGGGTTTCCATAACCAAAAATTGCATGGTTTCCGAATCCTGATAAGGTGCTTGATACCTCTTCCTTCACTTTAAATGTTCAGTTATATAATTTAGTTTATAGAGTTTCCACAACTTAAGGTAGGTTAAAAAGTTGGCACAACATCATGGTCTGAAGGGCCTGTAGTGTGCTGTAATGTTCTTTGAATTGGAAAGTCCGATGTTTTGCTTAATCAATTCTCTTAGAAACAAAAGGCCCTTCGTATTCCTCCCCTTCCTATAGGAAAGTAATAACTAAAGTGGCTGATTCAGAGACTTCTCATGATGCACCTAAGCCAAAGAATACTGGAGGTGTTAACTTGAAGTGTTTTACTGGTCAAAATCTGCCCCTACAGGCAAGTATTTTAAAGTCCGAGATTGGTTCTGTAATGTGGATTCCTGGTTATGCTGTTGATATTCACTGTGGGAACTGATAGGAAAAGTTGGTAGCAGCATGTGTTCTGGCCTGAATAAGCTTTGTAAAGTTCTAATATTTCCTTTGCGACCAGGAAGAATTCCAGGGCTGAAAAGGAAAGCCTATTGTGCTCTTTATTATGGTTGACTCGAGGGGTGGGGGGGGGGGGGGGAATGCTGTCTTCACCTTGGCCCAAGGTCACTTGCTGCCCTGTCAGCCTCTTGCCAGTCCCACTGATGTCCATTGGACATCAAGCAGGGGAATGGTTTATAATAGAATGGGCCTCTCATGAATAGAAGGTTTATAATAGAATGGGCCCCTCATGAGTAACCCTTGGGCTTTTCTAAGTCCACATGGCCTGAGTTAAAATCTGGACCTTGACACCATTGTTCTTTTAATCTTATGTAATAAGTGATGTGGAGTATTACACTTCAATTTTGTGTGTTCACTTGGAATGTTTGACATTTAACCTGGATATTATTTGAATGTGATGGTAAAGATATTTGGATTGCACAGATAACATTTTTGGAGCACCTGAATGGCATTGATTTATCTATGTGTTGGTATGTGGTTGAGGGTGAATGTTGCCCAAAATAAAGATATAATTTCAGGTGCCTTAATTGTTACAGAGGATTCTTCAGTTTAAGTTCAAGCTACATTCAGAGCAATGGTACATAGATAGGGAAGTTTTGCTCTTGCTAAATATTGAGCTAAAAAACTTAATAAAAATATTAAAGACACATTTTAAGTTCAAATAGTAGAATACATTTGGCAATTTAGGAATGTGACTGAAAAGATGGGATTTGTTACTAGACCCACAGTGAGAGCCTATTTCACTGACAATCATAAACATTCTCAAAAAATGTTTACTTGGAATAAAAGGAACAAGTAACTTTGGATAAGTAACTGTTGACAATTTTTAATGTTGTAATAACATTACTATGTGGAAAATGAATGCCTCACAAGTTTCCAGGACTTTCCAGTCAATAATTACCATTTGCTCATAATCTACAGACGTTAATAAACAAATCTTGTGTAAACATTGACAGTGTCATTTACAAAGTAATGCAAGGAAATGGGCAATTGTACTCATCTGCTAATACACTTACTGATGTATTAGCAAGATAACAGCATTTATTTAATATTACCAGTTCCTTGTTTAGTTTATATTTAAATTTGGAAAACACACAAAAAATCTGAAACTCAGTCATAAACATAGAAACATTATGATCAGTGTTGTCAAATTATTTTGTGATCCTTTACATTTACTAATCACAGATCGCCTACCTGTTAAATATTTCAAAAGGTTCACTATTAGTGATAAATATTTTTGAGCAACAGCAAATGTTGTAAACTTCAGTTAGCAATATTCTATTTGCATCTGAGGAAATCTTGTCTATGGCATATGTATAGACTACAGCACCAATGGAGTCCGTATTCTAGGTAAAAATGCCATTAACTACATAGCTAATGTTATATTAATCATTTACAGGATATGCATGTCACTGGCAAGGACAATATACACTTCTAATTGCCCTTGGTAGTGAATTGCCTCCTTGAGCTGCAGTAAACTTCCTGATGAAGATAATCCCACAAAACTATTGGGTTAGAGGGTTACAGGATATAGATGCAATGATGATGAATAAAGGGTGTTAGCCTTCCAATCACAATAGTGTGAACTTGGAAGGCAATTTTCAATTGGCCATCTGCCCAAATCCATGTACCTGCTGCCCTAGTCAGTCTTGGTGGTACATTTCTAAATGGACATTGAACCCATGAATGCTACCTCATTACTTTATTTATTTATTTATTTATTTTGCAGTACTTCAGAATCAGGTTTATACAAAAGTCTCTATCGATTTTCCTTCTCTATTATCATGTATTGCATTGTACTGCAGTTGCAGAGTTGCCATATTTTACCAGTCCCCCCTCACTGTGAAAGGGGGCATCTCTTTTTGGCTTTTATTAAAGCGAGAGGGGGAGAGAGGGTCTGTGGTGTGCTGAATGATTAGTTTGTGTTATACTGCAGATCATGATCTTCATCAGGGACTCGCTATTGCATGCGCGGTGGGCGCTGATGTTTTTTGTGGAGGTGGGGGGTCATTGCTGCTGATTGTGTGGGGAGGAATGGGGTTCTAACATTTTAACTGTCATTATTTCTTTGAGGCGCTCTTCTGTTTTCATGGATGTCTGCAAAAAAAGAGAATTTCAGGATGCATATTGTTTACAATTCCCTGATAATAAATGGAACTATTGATATTAAAACTGGTTCTGATTCTGACAGAGGTCACAGGTTTGGGACGTGCAGGCATAGCAATCAGGGCAGGTAACTCTGGTGCACACTGCAACGACTGTGTGCTAGTCGTGGAAGAAGTAAAGATTTGCAGTGTGGGTGGAATCAAGTGGGTTTTTTGCTCTGCGTGATTTCAAGCTTCTTAAGTGTTGCAGTCACTCAGACAAGTGGAAAGTGGTCCAAGTTGCTCCTGATTTGGCCTTTTAGACAGGGAAACCTGGAGGTGAGCCACTTGGTACAGAATATGGAAGCTCTAGTCTGCTCAGCAGTGGTACTATTTAGCTGGTGTGGATAAATTTCTGTTGAATGATACTAATTACCATTCCATCTCCTTAACTCCAGTTACAGAATGCGAGTGGCGGGGGATTCAGGTTTGACGTTGTCTGTGGCAGAACATCGGCAGACATGGATTAGACTCAACATTTGGAGATGGTCATTCTCTAAAGCTTGATATAACTTTTTGTTTATCAATAATATTGCATAGGCTTGGGCAGGTCAAAGGCCTTTTTCTGGTCTCCACTTGGAGGGAATTGTATTGAAGTAACCGGTGATGACGGGGCCAGGATCTGCCCTCAGGAACTCGTGCTTAGTCTTGCTAGAGTTTAAGTAATTGACTTCCAATTAAATGGGTTTTGATTGAGATAGGATGGCAGCCAATGATGAGTTTTCCTGGTTTTCAGCATTTCTTGATGCCCAATTGAATCAAATGTAACCTTGACTTCAAGGGCAGCTCTTTATTTTATCCTGGGCCTTCAGCCTCAAATGTCAACTGTTTATTCCAATCCATAATGTTGCCTGACCTGCTGAGCAACTCCAGCACCTTGTGTGTATTGTTCTCGATTTCTGGCATCTGCATTACCTCTTGTCTCTCCACCCTGCCTGTGGAGCCCAGCCCTTTCAAACTTTTGTGCTGGGTTTGGACTAACTGTGTATTCTGGGCTAGGGTGGGTCAGGTCATGCTGGGGCAGATCAGTCCTTTATCAGAGTCAGAATAATTTGTTTAGTTTTACTGCATGTGTCCTCTTCTAAATCAACACTTGCTACCTTTCAGCTGCATAGTGTCCTGGCTAAAATTTCTTCTCTTAGGCTGTAGATATTTCATTTTAGCATTTCTGTAAAAGCAGTGGGTTCTGCTGGTAGACTGTTTTGATTTTTGGCCAAAAGATAAGGGGCTCTGATGTCCAACTTGGGCATGCTGTCAGCCAATCAGGATGTTGGAATTGGGAGAAGGTTCTAGAGAGAACTGGGGGGGGAGTGAGATTTGAGGTGAACTGTGGCTCATGGGTCTTTTGCGGGGGGGGGGGTGGATGATGCAGAGAGGACAAGAGGGAAGATGGCTGAGGATGCCATGAGAGGAGTATTCGCCCTTGCACAAAGTGCTTTGTGAAGATGAATGGCTTCAAGGAGGAAGGGCCAATACTCCCGGGAGATGGACCTCGAGCAACGTTTGGAAGGTGATCTGTGCTTTCATGTAGACCTTGTGTCCAGTGCATGAGTAAAACAACAACTTCAAGACGAGCTCCAACTTTAAGTGCATGTTTTTACTGGGTTAACTGAAATGGCCCCTTTTTATTTTTCTTTCTTTCCTTTTTCCTACTAACTGTTCGATTAAAGCTGAAATTTGTAAATATACTTAATAATTTCATGTGGTGTACAATCTTATTTCTTGCCGACTGACAATTGTGTATAGCCAGTGTTTACACAGCATTCACCCAAATCAAGGTTTCTTTAATTGGAATATCGTGGCCTAGACATGTATTGTTGATGCAAGGTGGCCTTCTCACTGTGGAGCCTCACAGCTGTCAGCAGAGCTGGCTAATGAGCCAATTTAGCATCCAAACTTTGTTTGGGGGGGGGGGGGGTTACACCTCCTTGAGCAGATCAAAAGCACATTTGAAATTGTTATAGCCACTCAATGATCTAGTCAGATTGGATGTGGTCTTTTTGATAATGACAGTGAGAGCGATGCCAGCCTCTGAGGTCAAAGGTTATGATGTCGCTTCTGCTATTGTCCCAGAGCGACTCTTGTACACCAAGATCTGAGCCTATAATAATAAACTTTGTGATGATGATCCTTTGAAAGATTGTTGTTGGGTTGTGGAGTGGGAGGATTATTCCACTTAGTCGGCTCCATCATTAGCAATAGCCTCCATAGTATTCAGGACATCCTCAGGAAGCGAGGCCTCATGAGGCAGCATCCATCACGAAGGATCCCATCACCCAGGTCACACCTTGTTCTCATTGCTACCATCAGGACAGAGATACAGAACCCTGAAGACACACACTCAATGATTCAGGAACAGCTTCTTCCACTCAGCCATCTGATTTTTTTTGAATAGACATTGAAGCCATGAACACTACCTCATAACTCTTTTATTTCTATATTTTGCATTCCTTATTTAACTATTTAATATATACTTACTGTAATTTAGCTGTTTCTTCTACTATTATGTATTGCATTGTACTGCTGCTGCAAAGTCAACAAATTTCGCAACATATTGAAGTGATATTAAACCTGATTCTGATTAACATCTTTTTCGGTTGTGGAAGGTTCAACCCAACTGGAGGTCAGAATATTGAACTTAAGAGCAAAGGTACTGGTCCTTGCACACTGGACGTGCTGTTTTGCCTACTTCCTAAGAGTGCTTGCGCACACATGCAAATACATTCACCACTGTGGCAATCGCCTGAATACATGGCAGATTTGTGGCATGCATCTGTTTCGATTTTAATCCCTGATTTGCAACAGGATGGCAGAATTGCTTCCAACACAATTTCAAGGCTGCATTTCATTTGCCTCTTTATTTCTGATTTCCTCCAATCAGCTAAAGTGACAGGAAATGGCTGCTGCATTTAAGAATTTTAATATTAATTATACATTACAAATACAAAATTCTTATCAATCTCTTTTTAATATGTGTAAGTATATGGAGACTTTTGACAAATCCTTAATCACAGTAAAAAGAGAAAAGACATCAAATCATTTTTCTAAAGCATTTCTCAATCCACGATTGATTCCAATTGTTGAACATGCATTTTAGTTAAGGAAATATATTTGTGCTAGAGAAGCAGCTTTGACTGACATGAATGTGAAGCAACCACACACATGGTGAAAGATCAATTATCTTATTTTTAATGGGGCTTATTACTACAATGCTACAATGTGTGAATTTATTTGTGTTTCCAATTGAAATGATGTAACTGAAATAAGTCATTGGGCTGTTTGTATTTGATGTCATTATAACAAAGTGGCATGCATCTGTTCCTCCGTTCTACCTCCCCAGCAACCAGAATCTAATGTCTCCTTAATTCTGATTGCTTATTATGCCTAGCCTATTTAAATACACTTGATTTCACTGTTGTAAAAGACCACCTGAATTTATAATATACCCCCTTATTCTTTTATTTGAACTCCTGCTGGGAAGGAACAGCACTGTGGCCAAGTCTGGAAGAAAAATGACCCTGAGTGTTGCTAAATTTCATTGAAGTGTGTAATGTCTGTCTGCATTGTTTCTGCTTCACTGTTCCCTTCAGAGACAAATTGCTGAAAAATCACTCTGGTGACATTTAACCAACCAATTAGCGTGCTTCAATATTCACTGCAGATTCTTAATCGCAGAATTTAGCATCAACATATGTTTGCAACTTTCTATAATGAACTACAACAAAAAACATACATTTGGTATGTGACTATTATGATCATTCCTCTCAAGATACTTGGGTTTCTTACCTTCAGAGTGAGCTTAGTAATGATGAACACTCTAAATCAATTAGAATATTGCAATCCAGTGAGTTATTTTTGAAAACTGTCCTAGACAGTCTAGAATGCTATTACCAATTAGCTGAGTAGGTTAGAGAGGAAAAACTGCGGAGAAGATGCCATTCCTATTATTAGTTCATATTTAACCAGGTTCAGATATTGCTGTATATGGGGATCTTCATCACAATCCTGATAAACTAGAAATGAGCCAAATTGATCAGTTTTACTTTTGTAGTATTCATAATATTAATTCTGATCATGTTGTGACACAACCCTATGCATTATTGTTGAAATATTTTTCCTGGATGTGACGTTGAATCTCTCCAATGTTTTTATTCAATATCTCTTGGTTCTTGTAAAGGGCATCGATTACATTTTTGGGTAAATGCCAGGTACTGAGAGTACTTAGAAAATCAAAAAGAAGACTTGCAGATGCTGGAAATCTATATTACAGGAAATACTGGAAATTCTCAGATGATCAGTTGAAGGCTGTGGGAAGACGCAGTCAACGTTTCAGGCCAGAAGTCTATTCAACGGCTTGGTGACCTTTCTGTACTTTGGCCTACTGGACAGTGTCCATGTGAGCAGCGATCATAAGACTATTCTATTCTGACATGGGTTTAACATATCTTATTCACTCCCAACAAAAGTAGCTGGACAGCTATAAGGATTGAAAGCCATGGCTGTTGTGGTTTTCTTCACAATTTTCAGTGATGGGGTTACAAAAATGAGTCTCTGAGAATGCAAGGAATAGTTCAAAGTAAACTTATTATTAAGGTACATATCTGTCACCATATACATCCCTGAGATTAATTTTCCTCTGGGCATACTCGGCAAATCTAAAGAATAGTAACAACATCAGGATCAATGAAAGATCAACCAGAGTGCAGATGATTACAAAATAGCAATAAGTAATGAGAACATGAGATGACAAAGTAAAAGTGAGATCATTGGTTGTGGGAACATCTCAATAGATGGGCAAGTGAGTGTAGTTACCCCGTCTGTTCAAGAGCCTGATAGCTGTGTTCTTGAACCCAGTGGTACAAGTCCTGAGGCTCCTGTACCTTCTACCTGATGGGAGCCACAAGAAAAGTGCACGGCCTGGGTGGTGGGAATTTCTAATGAAGCTGCTTTCCTATGTCACTGTTTCAGGTACATGTGCTCAATGGTTGGGAGGGCTTTTTCCATGATGTCCTGCACCAAATCCACTACCTTTTCATAGGATTTTTCTATTCGAAGGCACAGGCATTTCCATACCAGGCAGTGATGCAGCCAGTCAATACCCTTTCCACTACACAGCTATAGAAGTTTGACGAAGTTTTAGATGTCATGCTGAATCCTTGCAGACTCCTAAGGAGATAGAGGTGCTGCTGTGCTTTCTTTGCAATTGCAATTGGGTGCTGGGTCCAGGACAGGTCCTCTGAAATACTAACAGCCAGGAATTTAAAATTGCTGGCGCTCACCACCTCTGATCCTCTGAGGACTGGCTCAAGGGCCTCTGGTTTCTCTCTCCTGACATCAAGAATCAGTCCTCTGGTCTTACTGACATTGAGTGAGAGGTTGATGGTATGACTCCTGTACGCTGTTTTGTCACCACGTTGGATTTAGCCTCTGAATGTGATGTCATCACCAAACTTGAACCTGACATTCAAACTGTGCTTAGCTAAAGTCATAGGTATAAAGAGAGTAGAGTAGGGGGCTAAGCACACAGCCTTGTGGTGCACCTGTTCTGATGGAAATCGTGGAGGGGATGTTGTTGCCAATCTGACTGGGGTAAATAAGGATCCAGTTGCACAAGGAAATATTGAAGCCAAGTTCTTGGAGCTTATTGATTAGTTTTGAGGGGATGATGACTGAGCTGCAGTCAATGAAGAGCATTCTGATGTATGCATTTTTGCTGTTCAGATGTTCCAAGGCTGAATGAAAATGATGTCTGCTGTAGAACTGTTGCTCTGGTAGGCAAATTGGAGCAGATCAAACCTGTCAAAACATTTCATCACTGTGGGTGTAAGTGCTACTGGGCAACCGTCATTGAGAAGAAGCAGACGTGTCCTTTGAGTCTTTTCTACCATTCAGAAAGATCAGAGCTGATTCAGACTTGGCCTCTGCTCCATTTTTCTGCCTGTTCCCCTTAACCCCAGACTCCCATATTTATATATTTTTTAAAAACTATCTCAGACTTGGATATCTTCAATGATTCAGTCTCCACAGTTCCCCAGAGAATTCAAAACATTCAGTTTCTTCTAAGAGACAAAATTCCTGCTGATCACCTTAAATTTGTGACCTCTATTCCAAAAATACTGGGGGCGGCACAGTAGTGTAAAATTATTAGGGCATCACAGACCCCTGGCTCAATTCCGCTGTTGTCTGTCAGAAGTGTTTAATACACGGGGACCACGTGGATGCTCTGGTTCTGCCCCCCCCCCCCACCCATTCCAAAGACTGAGAGTTAGTTAACCTTGGCAGTACTTGTGGGCTGCCCCAGAACATCTCAAAATAATGCAAATGATGCACTTTGCCATATCTTCCAATATGCATGCGACAAATAACACAAATAAAGCTTATCTCTATCTTTAATTTTTGACAGGCTTAGAGTAATTTTTTTTTAAAGAAAACAAATGAATACAAATGAAAATATCATTCTGTGCTGAAATTCCATACTGACTAATTTGCACATCAGCAGAAGACTGAATTGGGCTTATTTTGTAGATTGAGTGCCTATCAACTGGAATAGAAACAGAAAACCTACAGCACAATACAGGCCCTTCAGCGCACAAAGCTGTGCTGAACATGTCCTTGCCTTAGAAATTACCTCGGGTTACCCATAGCCCTCTTATTTTTCAAAGCTCCATGCACCTATCCAGGACCCTCTTAAAAGACCCAATCATATCCACCTCCAACACCGCCCGCAGCACATTCCATGCACTCACCACTCTCTGCATAAAATAACTTACCCCTGACATCTCTTCTGTACCTACTTCCAAGCACCTTAAAACTGTGCCCTCTCGTGCCAGCCACTTCAGCCCTGGGAAAAAGCCTCTGACTATCCACACGATCAATGCCTCTCATCACCTTGTACACCTCTATCAGGTCACCTCTCATCCTCTGTTGCTCCAAGGAGAAAAGGCCGAGTTCACTCAACCTATTCTCATTAGGCATGCTCCCCAGTCCAGGCAACATCCTTGTAAATCTCCTCTGTACCCTTTCTATGGTTTCCACATCCTTTCTGTCGTGAGGTGACCAGAACTGAGCACAGTACTCCAAGTGGGGTCTGACCAAGGTCCCATATAGCTGCAATATTACCTTTCGGCTCTTAAACTCAATCCCATGATCGATGAAAGCCAATGTACCGTGTGCTTTCTTAACCACAGTCAACCTGCAGAGCAGCTTTTGAGTCCTGTGGACTCAGACCCCAAGATCCCTCTGATCCTCCACACCGCCAAGAGTCTTACCATTAATACTATATTCTGCCATCGTATTTGACCCACCAAAATGAACCACCTCACACTTATCTGGGTTGAACTCCATATGTCACTTCTCAGTCCAGTTTTGCATCCTATCAATGTCCTGCTGTAACCTCTGACAGCCCTCCACACTATCCACAACACCCCTAACCTTTTTGTCATCAGCAAACTTACTAACCCATCCCTCCACTTCCTCATCCAGGTCATTTATAAAAATCACAAAGAGTAGGGGTCCCGGAACAGATCCCTGAGGCACACCACAGGTCACTGACCTCCATGCAGAATATGACCCGTCTTCAGCCACTCTTTGCCTTCTTTGGGCAAGCCAGCTCTGGATCCACAAAGCAATGTCCCCTTGAACCCCATGCCTCCTTACTTTCTCAATAAGCCTTGCATGGGGTACCTTATCAAATGCCTTACTGAAATCCATATACACTACATCTACTACTCTACCTTCATCAATGTGTTTAGTCACATCCTTAAAAAAAATTCAATCAGGCTCATAAGGCATGACCTGCCTTTGTTAAAGCCATGCTGACTACTCCTAATCATATTATGCCTCTCCAAATGTTCATAAATCCTGCCTCTTAGGATCTTTTCCATCAACTTACCAACCACTGAGGTAAGACTCACGGGTCTATAATTTTCTGGGCTATCTCTACTCCCTTTCTTGAATAAAGGAGCAACATCCGCAACCCTCCAATCCTTTGGAAACTCTCCCGTCCCCAATGATGCAAAAATCATAGCCAGAAGCTCAGCAATCTCCTCCCTTGCCTCCCACAGTAGCCTGGGGTAAATCTCATCCAGTCCTGGTGACTTAACCAACTTGATGCTTTCCAAACACTCCAGCACATCCTCTTTCTTAATATCTACATGCTCAAGCTTTTCGGTCTGCTGTGTCATCCCTACAATTGCCAAGATCCTTTTCCCTAGTGAATACTGAAGCAAGTATTCAATAAGTACCTCTGCTATCTCCTTCGGTTCCATACACACTTTTCCATTGTCAGATTTGATAGGTCATATTCTCTCACATCATATCCTCTTGCTCTTCACGTACCTGTAGAATACCTTTGGGTTTTCCTTAATCCTGTCCACCAAGGCCTTCTCATGGCCCCTTCTGGCTCTCCTAATTTCATTCTTAAGCTCCTTTCTGCTAGCCTTATAATCTTAAAGATCTCTATTATTACCTAGTTTTTTGAACCTTTCGTATGCTTTTATTTCTTCTTGACTAGATTTTCACCAGCCTTTTCACACCACAGTTCCTGTACCTATCATATTTTCCGTGTTCATTGGAACATATCTATGTAGAATTCCATGCAAATATCCTCTGAACATTTGCCACATTTCTTCCGTACATTTCCCTGAGAACATCTGTTCCCAATTTAAGCTTCCAAGTTCCTGCCTTCTAGCCTCGTATTTCTCTTACTCCAACTAAATGCTTTCCTAACTTTTCTGTTCCTATCCCTTTCCAATGCTATGGTAAAGGAGATAAATTGTGATCGCTATTTCTAAAATGCTCTCCCGCTGAGAGATCTGACACCCGACCAGGTTCATTTCCCCAATAGCAGATCAAGTACAACTTCTTCTCCTTGTAGGCATATCTACATATTGTGTCAAGAAACCTTCCTGAACACACCTAACAAACTCCACCCCATCTAAACCCCTTGCTCTAGGGAGATGCCAATCGATATTTGGGAAATTAAAATCTCCCACCACAACAACCCTGTTATTTTTACACCTTTCCAGAATCATCTCCTTATCTGCTCCTCGATATCCCTGTTACTATTGGGTGGTCTATAAAAAAAAAAAATACCCAGTAGAGTTATTGACCCCTTCCTGTTCCTAACTTCCACCCACAGAGTCTTAGTAGACAATCCCTCCATGACTTCCTCCTTTACTGCAGCCGTGACGCTATCTCTGATCCGCAGTATCATGCCCCCACCTCTTTTGTCTCCCTCCCTGCCCCTTCTGAAACATCTAAAGCCTGGCACTCGAAGTAACTATTCCTGCCCCTGAACCATCCAAGTCTCTTTAATGGCCACAACATCATAGCTCCAAGTACTGATCCATGCTCTAAGCTCATCCGCTTTGTTCATAATACTTCTTGTATTAAAATAGACACATCTCAAACCAACGGTGTGAGTGCGTCCCTTCTCTATCACCTGCTTACCCTCCCTCTTGCACTGTCTCCAAGCTCTCTCTATTTGTGAGCCAACCACCTCTTCAGTTCAATTCCCACCCCCCCCCCCACAGCAATTCTAGTTTAAACTCTCCCCAATAGCCTTAGCAAACCGTCCCGCCAAGATATTAATCCCCCCTGGGATTCAAGTGCAACCCGTTCTTTTTGTACAGATCACTCCTGCCCCAAAATGGGTCCCAATAATCCAGAAATCTGAATCCGTACCCCTTCCTCCAATCCCTCAGCCATGCATTTATCCTCCACCTCATTCTGTTTCTATACTCACTGTCATGTGGCACAGGCAGTAATCCCGAGCTGACTACCTTTGTGGTCCTGCTTCTCAACTTCCTTCCTAATTCCCTATAGCCTGCTTTCAGGACCTCCTCCCTTTTCCTACCCATGTCATTGGTACCAATATGTACCACGACCTTCCCACTTCAGGATATTGTGGTAGTGATCAGAAACATCCTGGACCCTGGCACCTGGGAGGCAAACTACCATCCGTGCTTCTTTCCTGCATCCACGGAATCACCTGTCTGACCCCCTAACAATAGAGTTCCCTATCACTGCTGCCAATATCTTCCTTTCCCTACACTTCTGTGTTGGGTATGTGTTGGTCTTTCGAGTAATGGTTCTGTGCTTATCTAAGAGGTGTGTCTCACTTTTCTGGTGATTGAGGATTGCTTAATGAGAGTAAGCAAGTTGCCAGCAATGAGTATTCTGCTTAGTCACATTCACCCTGCAGAAGGGCACAGTATCGAGCAGGGCAAATACTATTCTTAGGCTTCCAGGACCACCTTAAAGCAAAGAGCTGGAAACGCAGGAGATGCACATTTCAGCATCAGCAACATCTACTGGCAGTATCCAGCTGAAGTTGTGACTCGAGCTCCAAGGAGATTGAAGTAGATGGAAGGACCAGATTTCTTTCCTGGGCACTTATTAATCTGTATTGTCCTGATTTGTGGCCAGGTTCAGGAAGTGGTGGTGGCACTTGGCAACCTGACAATGTCAGTGTTGTTATTTTAATGTAGACACATTTTCATCTCATTGATTCTGCTCAGCTAAGTCTTGGCCCACCCAGAAAATCCAAACGCAACAGGCGTCCTGTGGTAAATTGATGCTTTCTCCTTGATTTTTATCCTGCTGCCAACTGTCTACACGTATTGTAAGAAAAACAAACAGTTAATTGGGATTGGATGCAGAGACGAAATGGGACTTGTAAGCTCAACAGAATGGATTTATACAATGTGAGAGACAGAATCAAAATGGAAATTGTTATTGCACGCAGGAGAATGGTGATTTCTTTCACGGACAGGGTTGACTAGTATCTGACCTTTCAATAAAATGATTATGGGTTACAAAGCTTTGGTAGTTGCATTTGAGAACTTGGATGGTCTGCCTGAGGCCAAGCAAGAGTTAAAATCTCCAGCTGCAAAGAATACTTTTTCAGTAGCCTGAGCCCCAGACAGACCTGGATTACAGCTGGCTATAGGCTCAAATCCCAAGGCTGACAGAATCTGACAAATATTTGGCTGCTACTTGGGATGAATATGCAGATATATTTGGAATATGAGCTGAACTCCTTTATTATTCTTTCAACAAGATGTATTTTTACTAAATTTGATTTAAAAAATCCATTAGAAAACAAAAGAAAAAATGGTTCAGTCAGGGATAATAGAGAGCACATTTTAAATTGGTAGAGTGTGTTCAACCCTGATGCTTTACAATTCATTTCAATCGCAGCTATGTGATTACCACAGCCTCACTTCATTACAAAGAGTGCAGATTTTCTAATTTTATTCATTGAGATACAGTGCCCTTTGACCATGCTATCCAGTAATCCCCCCGATCTAATACTAGTCTAATCACAGGACAATTTACAATTACCAATTAAACTACCATCAGGTATGTTTTTGGACTGTGGGAGGAAACCTACGCCATCATGGGGAGATCGTACAAACTCCTTACAGGCAGTGGCGGGAATTGAACCAGGGTCACTGGTACTGCTTAACCACCAGGCAACTGTGCTGCCTCACTTATTTGAAGAAATTCTTTCTGCATGGCCCAGATTTAGTTTTAAGGTTGTTCGTATACCCACCTTAAGAAGTTTCTGTTTACTCTATGGTAATTGTAATTAGCTGCAAGAATAATAAGGTTGTAATAATAAATGATTTCAGCTTCGCTTAACTCTCATCAAATAATATGTTGATAGCCATTCAAAAGTTGGGGCAATACTGAACCCTTGACTGGGAAAGGAAACAGTTCAAATGACAGATGTGTCACGGGGGGAATCTGCTTAAGACTAGTGATCATAATTCTATTAGTTTAAAAATAGCTATGGAAGAAGATGTGACTAATCCACAAATTAAAATCTTAAATTGGGGCAAGACAAATGGTGAAGGTATGAGGCAGAACTTGCAAATATTCATCAAGAGATTTTTTTTTGTGGGAAAAGGTACTTCTAGTAGGTGCGAGAATCTTAAAAGTGAGGTAAGGTAGAGTTCAGGGACAGCACGTTCTTGTTAAAAGTGAAGGGCAGTTCTGACACGATTAGGAAACCCTAGTTGATGAGGGATATTGAAGAACTGGTCAGGAAAAAGAATGAGGAGTATAACAGGTGTAGGCATGTGGATCAAGTGAATCTTCTGAAGAATGAGGGATGTAGGCATATACACTGCAGGAGGGCAGAGGAGAGCATAAGCTCTGGTTGAGAAGGTGAAGGAGAATCCTAAGAAATTCTCCTTAGTATGTTAAGAGCAATGGAGTAACTAGAGGGAGAATAGGTGCCCTGTAGGATTAATGTGGTCTTTGTGTAGAGCATGGTTGAGGTTTTGAATGAGTATTTATTATCTGTTATTACTGTAGAAGAGTCATGGAAGATGAGGAATTAAGATGTCTTAGATATCCTCATTACAAAACGTGCTAGTGGTCTTCAAATGGTGGAAAAATCTACAGGATCAAGTGTACCCTTGGACATGATAGGAAGCTAGGAGAGAAAGTGCAGGGACCCAGCTAGAGATATCTACATCATTTTCAGCAAGGATGAGGTACTGGAAGACTGGAGGAAAGCTGATGTTGTGCCTTTTATTTAAAAGAAGCTGCAAGGACAAGCCAAGGAACTACAGGCTGATGGGCCTAACATCTGTGGTGGGGAATGTTACTGAGGGGGTTAACCATTGCAGTGAAATATTTTTAGGCATTCCTGAATTTTTGAAAGTGACGTTTGAGGAATGTATATTATTTCAAGTCAATGGAATTAGACTTAGCGTGGGTCTTGAAGATGTTGGTGGCTTGGTCAATTTTGGAGGCACTTCAATGAAACTAAACTAAATTGTTACAGTCCACAGTTTAGTGGAGGAAGTGCATTTTGTGCTGATAGAAGGAGTGCCAGTTATATGGGCCACTTCATCATAAATGGATTCAGACATTTTCTTCAATATTCAAGCTAGTTATAGTCTTCCCGTTAGCTCTAAAGACAGAAGAACTCTGCAAGTCAGGGGGTGAATTACTTGCTGCAGAATTCCATCTTCTGAACTGCAATTGGAGCGACAGTATTCGTTCGGCTTGTCCACAAGTTTCTGCACAGTGGAGATTGCCAGAGTGTAGGTGATGGTGAAACTAATGATTGTATTGTCTTTGACTGTCAAAGAGTACAAGACATTCCAAAATACAGAACATAGGACAGGGGCAGACAATACCTGTGGCAACCATGGTACCACATTAAATTAATCCCTTCTGCCCACACCGACATCCAGTGCAGACTCAACAGCTAGAAAAGTCCTTCAGGCCAATCATCAACATGTGGAGATCAACAAAGTTCCATGTCCACACCAAGCTGTACCAGAGCTGTGTTCTGTCCACGCTGTTGTATGGGTCAGAGTGCTGGCGCATTACAAAGAGTGACCTTGCCAAGCCATTGCTCGACACCATGAGACTCCAAAGGATCCTCCACATTTTCTGGCCAAGCAAGATCTCCAACCATGCCATACTCCTTCAGTATCATCAAGAGGTCGTGGCAATAATTATCATGAGGAAAAGTTGGAAGTGAATTGGGCACATGATGAGAAGAGAGGCCAACTTCATCAAGACAGCACTTCACTGGATCCCCGTAGGGCAGAGGGCACATGTGAGACCAAAGATAACTTGGTGCCATACCTTAGAGGCAGAAGTAAGGACCCTGAGCTGCACCTGAGGTATGATAGAAAGACGGTTAAGAACAGACAGAATTGGAGGACCTTCATTGTTGCCTAAACACCAGTGGCTTAATGGGCAGGAAGTAAATAAGTTAGTTCTGCCTGTAGGTGATTTACTCAAACTTTTATTGCCTGCCACTTGCATAGCAAGCAAATTGGTTGCCACTCAAGAGTTCAAATCTGGGTGATTATTATGAATACAAATGAATATTGCCCAAAGTTCAATGATCACTTTCATTTCTGACATGATAAATGAAAAGGTTATCAGTTTGGTAGCTGACGATGGTTGGACCTGATACACTACCTCGAGAAACACCTCAATGTTTCCCCAGTGGTGAAATAAGTGACCTCCAGCAAATTCAACCATCCCTCTTTTGGGGAGGTACGATCCTAATATTTCAACAAATAGAAATGCATTTTTTTTTTGTAGCAGGATTAAGGTGCTGAAATCAGCCAGCCACCTATCATGGTTCAAAGCAACCCGGTGAAATGTGCAAAGCTGTGTCCCCATTGTCCTCTCCATTGCGTTTTCTGTTTGAGGTTCTCTTCATATTTCTCTAGGCTCTAGTCCTCAGTGCCTTACTGTGGGATCTGATCAGGTACTGATCAGTGAGAATAGTTTACATGGCAATGCAGGATAAAGGAGCATGTGACTTCTGGGACTGCAGTATTTTGATGGACTGAATGGACACCTTTGAGTTGTGACAACTGTTTTTAGAATTATACAAGTGAAGAAATGCCATTTAAATCCCAAGATGTCTCTGCATATTACTGCAAATGACTCCTTGCATGATAGGTTTGAAGTAATACTCAAAGCCACTGATTTTTGACTGATGCACATTTAGACCATAAAACAGAGCATAAAATGATCATAAAATGGAGCAGCATTCGGCCCATCAAATCTACCCTGCCATTTCAGCATGGCTGATCCATTTTTCCCATCAGCTCCATTCATCTGCCTTCTCCCTGTATCCCTTCATGCCGTGACCAATCAAGAATCTATCAACCTCTATCTTAAATATTCATAGAGGCTTAGCTGTCTGTGGCAATGAATTCCACATATTCACCACTCTCTGGCAAAAGAAATTCCTTCTCATCTCCATTCTAAAAGGAGATTCTATTCTATTCTGAGTATGTGTCCTCTGGTCTTGCTCTCCCACCATAGGAAACGCCTCTCTAAATCCACTCGATCAGGGCCTTTCACCATTCAATTGGACTCAATGAGGTCGCCCCTCATTCTTCTGAAATCCAGTGAATACAGGTCCAGAGCCATCAAGTGCTTTTCAAATGACAAGCTGTCCAAACCTGGAAACGTTTTCGTGAACCTCCTTTGAGCCCTCTCCAGTTTCAGCACATCCTTTCTAAGATGAGGGGCCCAAACATGCTCATAGTTCTCCAAGTGAGGCCCCATCAGAGCTTTATAAAGCCTCAACATTTATCGATATGATGTGAATATCTTTGCTCTGAAAATTGATGGCTACACTGATAAGATCATGATGAGACATGAAAAATGCTGTTCTTGCCAATGCTTGGAGTGGCATTTTGCCTGTTGAAGTTGTCTGTCCCCCTTGTGGCAAATTGGTGAAAATTTTGGAATATCCATTAATCTTTGTTCTCATTATCTTTCCTGGCTTTGTGCTTAATTCTCTTGTAAAACTTTCACATTGAGTATCAGGTATTTCTAATTGAAATGCTGCTATTGATCCACAAGGGTCTTAGCTTCACTTTTCTTTGGGTGGCTTTATTTTTAAAGTGAATAATAACACACTTTAGAGTTCTGGAAAAAGCATTAACATTTTTTAAAGCCCAGAATTCTTCAATTGGATAATCGAAAATGTTCCAAAATAAATCTTGCACCAGCACAGCTTGCTATTTTTTTCTCTTTGAAGCTGTTTAAATTCTTTACTGAAACTCTTAAATGCTTCAATGATCCCCTATTTGGTACATGTGGTGGCTTATTGACTTCAGTTGCAGCTGCACTCATCGGGAGTTTGTGTACTAATCCTGTTGTAAATACAGTGGATTCTGATTAATTAGGACACATCGGAACCAGTACATTTTGGCCAATTAAGTGGCTGCCCCAATTAGCCAAAGTTTCATGCAGATAATTAAAAGGTATAAAAAAGACATAACCATTTAACTAAGTAACAATTTGTGTATGAAAATGAAATGCAGGACAAATTAGAAATATCTCTACAGTTTTATAAAACATGATTAGTTCCTGATAGTTATTGACAGAGAAATTCATCTGCCATGTTGGTTTGATTGACTGTAAATGATCAAAATCAGCACAGACAGAGAGTGTAGATATTGAACTGCCTTCATACAATGCCTTGAACAATTGCATCCTCCAAATCTTTATTTTCATTGCCACATTCAAGACGAATGTCGATACCTTCAAATTTGATTGTAATTCTTAACTTGTTTAAGTTGTGAAATCGTTTCATTTTCACTCCCAGCCATTTCTGGCATCTCCAAGTCTGAATGCTGGAGACAGCGGTGAGCAAAACAGTTCCTAATTGTCTTACCGCTTATTTCTTGCCAACTATCAGTGACAAAAATCACTGCTTTTTAAACACAAACACTCACAACTGACATTGTTTAAAACCTGATCGCTCTCAGCTCAGTACAGTGTAATGGCCATGCAACTGAAGCAAGTTAGAAACTATTTGGCAACAGACTTCTGCCCCGATTAAGAAGCATAGTGTCCTATATAATCAAAGGGAAGCTATTTTCTCAATTTAGTTTTTGTTCTTTAAGAGTTATACCAAACAAATGGCTGTCCCGCTTAACCCGATGGCCTAATTAATTGTATCCACTGTATTTTTTAATTGACAGGATGTTTAATTTCAACTGTCATAGAAAATGATATGAAATCTTATCCTGGGACATTAAATTGTAGAAATCCAATGTGATAAAATTGATTCTGGTTTATGAAATGTATGTGGCAACACACAGAATGCTTGGGGAACTCAGCAGGTCAGGCAGAATTTATTGAAATGCAAACACAGTTGATGTTGCAGGTCAAGACACTTCAGGACTGGAAAAGGAAGGGAGAAGATGGAGGAGGATGAGGAGGACAAACTAGATGGTGATAGGTGAAACCAGATGCGTGGGGGAGGGGCGATGTAGTAAGAAGCTGGGATATGATAAGTTGTAAAGGCAAAGGGTATAGAACGGCACAAATCAGGCCCTTTGGCCCACAAAGTTGTGCCGAACATGTCCCTACCTCAGAAATTTCTAGGCTTACCTATAGCCCTCTATTTTACTAAGCTCCATGTACCTATCTAAAAGCCTCTTAAAAGACCCTATCGTATCCGCCTCCACCTTCATTGCTGGCATCCATGCACTCACTCACTCACCACTCTGAGTAAAAATCTAACCCTTGACATCTCCTCTGTACCTGCTCCCTAGCACCTTAAACCTGTGTCCTCTTGTGGCAACCATTTCAGCCCTGGGAAGAAGCCGCTGATGATCCACACGATCAATGACTCTCATCATCTTATACACCTCTATCAGGTCACCTCTCATCCCCCGTCTCTCCAAGGAGAAAAGGCCGAGTTCACTCAACCTATTCTCATAAGGCATGCTCCCCAATCCAGGCAACATCCCTGTAAATCTCCTCTGCACCCTTTCTATAGTTTCCACATCCTTCCTGTAGTGAGGTGAACACAACTGAGCACAGTACTCTAAGTGGGGTCTAACCAGGGTCCTATATAGCTACAACATTACCTCTCGGCTCCTAAATTCAATTCCGCGATTGATGAAGACCAATACACCGTACGCCTTCTTAACCACAGAGTCAACCTGTGCAGCTGCTTTGAGCGTCCTATGGACTCAGACCCCAAGATCCCTCTGATCCTCCACACTACCAAGAGTCTTACCATTAATACCATTAATTCTGCCATCATTTTTGCTCTACCAAAATGAACCACTTCACACTTACCTGGGTTGAACTCCATCTGCCACTTCTCAGCCCAGTTTTGCATCCTATCAATGTCCCGCTGTAACCTCTGACAGCCCTCCACACTACCCACTGTGTCATCAGCAAACTTACTAATCCATCCCTCCACTTCCTCATCCAGGTCATTTATAAAAATCACGAAGAGTGAGGGTCCCAGAACTGATCCCTGAGGTATCAGGTAGAGTAAATCATGGGAGATCATGGGAGAAAGGGAAAGAGGGGCAGCATGAAGGGGAAGTGATAGGCAGGTGAGGACAAGAGGTAAGGAGCCGGGGAGGGGGGGGGGGAGGGAATTGAAAAAGCAGAGAGGGAAAGGTAAGAAATTACCATAAGTTAGAGAAATTGATGTTCATGCCATTGGGTTAGAGGCTACCTTGATGGAATATGAGGTAGTGGTGCTCTTGCAACCTGAGAGTGGCCTTATCATTGCAGGGAAGGAGCAGACCATGTCAGAACGGGAATGAGGATAGGGATTGAAATGGTTGGCTACTGGGAAATTCCAGTTTCTGCAGATGAAGCTGAGGCACTCAAGAAAGTGTTCTCCCAACCTGACTTTGTTTTAGGTTTTATGACGATCTCTGTAATTTGTAGTTGTTGTTAGCGTCAGAGGACCTGAGACATAAATAAAAGCATAATTTCATGATTGCAGTTACAGAATCTAAATGTTAATATCTAAACCAAGAGCAACCATCTGCAGAACTAAATAAAGGAAGTGGGAAGTGAAGATGTTAAAGAATATTTGAGGTTAACTGAGGATCATAAATCCCTCTTCAGTGGGATCTAAAAGTTGGACAAAGATCAAAAGTTGGATTAACTTCCATAATGCAGTGAACTATATTTTTTATTCTTGATGACATTGCATCAGTATTTGTGTTGTAAACTATCTTTACCTTTAAAACAACAATGACCTGTTTTTTTCCCCCTAAAAGCAATGATAAAATGCTAATTTTTATCCACAGTTGTTTCAATGCTAAGGAAGTCTTGGGATGTGAAGTGAATCTATCCTTGCAAGCAATGAATGACATCAATAATGTTTTTAAAGATTACAGCACCATAGGAACATAAACAAACCACAAAATGATTGCACATTCCACTTGAAGAGGATATAATTCAGCCTGCTGTCTGCTGATTATAATGCTAGCACAACATTAGTGACTGTATGAAAACTTTGCAAGTAACAAATTTATTTCTGTAAAGTTCAAATAGTGTTCTGAAATACTGAATGGAATAACATGGCTGAGACTAAAGTTCAATGTAAGTTTATTAGAAGTACATGTATGTTACCATATGCTACCTTGAGATTCATTTTCTTACAAGTGTTTACGGGGGGGGGTGTTAAAATACAGTAGAATTTTCAGAAAAACTATACATAAACAAAACACACAGGCCTCCCCTCCCACTGGGTCAGGCAGCATCTATGGAAATTAATAAACAGTTGATGTTTCAGGACTGAAGAATTCTGGCAAACACCAAGGTGCAAAAGAAGACTAGCTGTGCAAATAAAAATAAGACTGAGAACGTGAGTTGTAATGAGTCTTTCAAAGTGAGTCTGTAGGTTGTAGAATCAATTCAGAGTGGCAGTGAATGAAGTTGTCCACACCAGTTCAGGAGCCTGATCATGCTAGGGTGATAACTGTTCCTAAACCTGGCGCTGTGGGACCTAAGGCTTCTGTACCTACTGCCTGATGGTAGTAACGAGAAGGGGGTATGGTAGGGTCTTTGATGGATGCTGCTTTTCTGTAGCAGTGCTGCAGGTAATGTACTCAATGGTGGGGAGAGCTTCGCCTGTGATGGACTGGGCTGTATCCACCATGGGGTGTGGATCTAAGCAACAAGTGGTCACCACATGGGCCTTATAGTTGTGAACTGGTTCTAAACATGAACGCTTTGACATTGTTCCAGCAGTGACGGGCTTTGGTGATTGCTAGTAATGTTCATCAGGTAAGGTTCGGAGAATAGTACTTGAAAGTCTTCCTCCTTATCCTAGCATTATCAATTTTAAAAAATTAAATAGCATTTACTTTTTATTTAATGTTGCCACGCATTATGGGATGACTGCCTCACAGAATTCAGTCAAATGCCTATAGAGGCAGTGTGGAGTAATACTATAAATTTTACTTTTATCTGCTGCTTCAATCAAACTTGTTTGCAGTTACAGTTCTGAGAAAACGCTGCTTTAAAACTCAGCACCAGCTACTTTTGTTTCTTGGCTTCCAAAACTCCAAATGAGAGCTCAGGGCAATGTCAAAATTGTATCGGTTTGTTTAAGAACTTTATAGCGATGGCCGTCGGAGGATGCTGCCGGAGTCTCGGGTCTTGGGCAAGGTTTAATCGACGCTGTTTGTGGGTTGGACTCAGTAGTTCATATTATGACGTGTTTCTGGCGGCTCTGCTTGTTGCTCATTTGAGTGATTTTGATTGGGGCGGCCTGCAGTGAACGATCGGCATAGTGCTAGATTGAATGGAGCTGAACTGAATATGCCTGGACACTTTTGATGATGATTTTGTGGACTGATGTTTTATATTTTTTTTTGCAGTTTGCGTAATTTGTCTCCCCCACACTCAGCGGGGGAGAGGTCTGATGTCTGCCTTTGAACAGGTTCCGTGGTTTTCTTTGTTTTGTGGCTGTTTGTGGGAAGAAAAACTAATCTCGGGGTTGTATACTGCATAAATACTTTGATAATAAATGTACTTTCAATCTTTAATAATTCTTGGAACTTTAAACTATACAGAGATCATATGCTTGAATGTTTTTATGCAAAACTGAAAAGAAAGGATAAAAGGTTGTCTATTTAAAATTTCCAGTAAAGTTGTTAAGAAAGGGACAGAAAGGCAGATATGAAGTGCAGATGCTGATCAAAATCAACTGAATAATTTAAGTCCCATATAACCACTGCTCAGACCTCGGAAGAATTTGAAGATTAATTTTTCTGGCATTTATGTCAATCTTCAAGAAATAAGTGGAAGAAAAACATATTTATAAAGAGCTATTTGTATAGCAAAAGGTGTCCAGATGCTTCATTGGAGTGTTACCAAACCTTATAAGGAAATAGTGAGATAATGTCTTCATGAGGAAAGAGGTTTTTCAGAAGGAATTTCAAAGCACAGCCTTGGCAAATGAAGACACTGCTTTCAATTGTGGAGCAATTTAAACCCAGTGGTCCAAGAGAACAGAATTAGAGGATTACAGAGGATTTGGAAGATGGAACTGAAGGAGATTGCAGTGACTGGCAGGTACAAGGATAAGAAAATCAAGGTATTTCCGAACCGCAGGCAATGCATGATGTATTTGTTGAAATCGCGTGAGAGTTGTTAACTGAAATAGGAGGTTATTTAATTGAGGGAAGTATTTTGCACGGATGGAGAATTGATTAATAGACAGGAAACATAAAGTAGGAATAAGCAGATCTTTTTCAAATTGGCAGACTGAATCTTACGTGGCACTTCCGAGCTCCAGAAGATTTTAATCTGCAGTATATCTGACACAGATAAACAGAGTGTGATGTACCAGTTTTGCTGCTGATGCAAAGTTGGGGTTAATGTGAATTCCTAGTTCTTGGGCATGAAAGTTTGCTCTGTGATGGTGACAGGTTAAATTCTCATGCCCCCAGGCTGCCCAAATAAATGTGTCACACAATAACCCACAAGGTCCCACTGTGTGCCCCTGCTGGCAAGCGTAAAAGACAGTTTTGTGCCAGGAGTATCAATCATAAAACTGTAGAAATTTATAATTTAAGGTTGTAATAATTTAACTATATTATTGTTTTGATATGATTAGAGTAGGACTAGTTAAGATTTAAGTATCTCTAAAATTTCAAGAGCTTTTGAGTTGGTGTTCCAAATACCAGAACAAAGAAATCACTAAGAACACATGGGTTAGTTCATTCATTCATTCATCTGCATCTAAATCTACTAACTAATCTGATTTTACTGAAGTGTCGGAGCAGATCATAGACCAGGGCTGTTTGGACTCGTGCACTGTGTGTACGAGTTGCTGCCTTGCTAGCAGAATTTGGACGTTGTCCAATGAGGAATAAGGTGAAGGAGCAAATTTTATTTTTCTTGCAATTACATAGGAAGTTATTCAGAATCAGGTTTAATATCACCAACATATGTTGTGAAATTTGTTAACTTTGCGGCAGCAGTACAATGCAATACGTGATAATATAGGGAGAAAAACTGAATTACTGTATCTCAAATACTTAAAATAAGAAGTGCAAAAGCAGAAATAAAAAAGTGTGAGGTAGAGTTAATGGTTTCAATCTTAATTCAGAAATCAGAAGGCAGAGGGGAAGAGGCTGTTCCTGAATCGCTGAGTGTGTGCCTTAAGGCTTCTGTACCTCTGTCCTGATGGTAACAATGAGAAGAGGGCATGTCCTGGGTGGTGGAAGTCCTTAATGAAGCACATCACCGTTCTGAGGCACCACTCCTTGAAGATGTCCTGGATACTACAGAGACTTGTACCTAATTTTACCACTTTCTGCAGCTTGCTTCGACCCTCTTTCCCACACTCCCCTCCCGTACCAGACGGTGATGCAGCCAGTCAAAATGCTCTCCATGGTACATCTGGAGAAGTTTGAGTGTTTTAGGTGACAAACTAAATTGCCTCAAACTCCTGATGCATTATAGCCCCTGTCTTGCTGCCTTTATAGATGCTTTAATATGAGGTTAAGTCCTCGGAGATCTTGACACTCAGGATCTTGAAATTGCTCAATCTTTCCACTTCTGATCCCTCCGAGGATTGGTATGTGTTCCCTCGTCTTTCCCTTCATGAAGTTCACAATCAGCTTTTTTGCCTTACTGCTGTTGACTGACAGACAGACAGACATACGTTATTGATCCTGAGGGAAACTGGGAAACTGCAAGGTTGCTGCTACGACTCCACTCAACTAGCTGGTATATCAAGTTGCCAAGTCACTTTTTATTGTCATTTCAACCATAACTGCTGGTACAGTACATAGTAAAAATGAGACAATGTTTTTCAGGACCATGGTGCTACATGAACAATACAAAAACTACATTGAACTATGTAAACCAACACAAAAACTACACCAGACTACAGACCTACCCAGGACTGCATAAAATGCACAGAACAGTACAGGCATTACAATAAATAATAAACAAGACAATAGGCACAGCAAAGGGCAGTACGTAGGTAGTCTGATGGCTTGGGGGAAAATTGGTTACATAAATAAACAGCTGAATGGTGGCGTCTGGGATTCCGTCCGTTTCTGTACTCCCGCCGAGTATTTCGTTGTCACAGATGCAGTCCAATTTAATGTCCATTGGAGAGCAGAACGGACGGGAGAGCCAGCTGGCTAGGGCTTGCTTTTTTCCTGGCACGGACTCCTGCCCACTCGCCTCTCTTCCGCTTTCTCGCACACTGCTTACAACATCCCCGTGTCGCTCATGTATGCCCTCTTGACACCATCTCTGATTCTGCCAACTGTAGCTTTATCATTGGCAAGTTTGTGGATGGCATTTGAGCTATGCCTAGCCACACAGTCATGGGTGTAGAGAGCAGGGCAGTTGGCTAAGCACACACCCCTGAGGTGCACCAGTGTTGATTGTCAGTGAGGTGGAGATGTTACTTCCAGTCCACACAGATTGTGGTCTTCCAGTTAGACGTCAAACATCGAATTGCAGAGAGCCAGGTTCTGTAGCTTTTCAATCAGGCCAATAGGAATGATGGTTTTATACGCTGACCTATAGTCAATAAACAGCACCTTGACGTAGGTATTCGTATTGTCCAGGTGGGCCAAGGTTGTGTGGAGAGCCATTGAGATTGCCTCTGCCATAGACCCTATTGTGACCATAGGCAAACTGCAGTGGGTCCAGGTCCCTGCTGAGGCAGGAGTTGTTTCTAGCCATGACCAGCCTCTGAAAGCATTCCAACACCATGGATGTGGGTGCTACTGGCCGATAGTTGTTAAGGCACACAGCTCTTCTTGGGCATTGATATAATTGCTGCCATTTTGAAGCAGGTAGGAACTTCTGCTGGTAGCAGTGAGAGATTGAAAATGTCCTTGAATAACCCGGCAGTTGGCATGAGTTTTCGGACCCTTGACGGGTATTCCATCAGGGCCTGCCGCCTCACGAGGGTTCACCTTCCCGAAAGGCAGCCAGACATCAGCCTCCGAGACAGAGATCACTGGGTCACTGCAGGGATCCTCACAGCTGTAGTTTTATTCTCCCTTTCAAAGTGAGCACAAAAAGCGTTGAGCTCATCTGGTAGTGAAGCATCGCTGCTCGCTTTTTTAAAAACAAGAGAAAATCTGCAGATGCTGGAAATCTGAGCGACACAGACCAAATGCTGGAGGAACTCGGCAGGCTGGGCAGCATCTATGGAAAAGAGTAAACAGTCGACGTTTCATGCCAAAACCCTTCAGCAGGACTGGAGGGAAAAAGATGAGTAGAGTTAAAAGGTGGGGGAGGGGAGGGAGAAACACAAGGTGAAAGGTGAAATCGGGAGGGGGAGGGAGAAACACAAAGTGAAAGGTGAAATCGGGAGGGGGAGGGGTGGTCAAGAGCTGGGACGTTGATTGGTGAAAGAGATACAGGGCTGGAGAAGGGGCAATTTATTAGGAGAGGACCAAAGGCTGTGGAAGAAAGAAAAGGGGGAGGAGCACCAGAGGGAGGACATGGGCAGGCAAGGAGATAAGGTGAGAGAGGGAAAAGGGGATGTAGAATAGTGAAGGGGGGGGCATTACCTGAAGTTCAAGAAATCGATATTCATGCCATCGGGTTGGAGGCTACCCAGCTGGAATATGAGGTGTTGTTCCTCCAACCTGAGTGTGGCCTCGTTGCAACAGTAGAGGGGGACATGCATGGACATATCGGAATGGGAATGGGAAGTGGAATTAAAATGGGTGGTCACTGGGAGATGCTGCTTTTTCTGGCAGAAAAAGTAGCCACCCATTTTAATTCCACTCCCCCCCCCCACCCCATCTTTTAACTCTACTCCCTCTTTTGTAGGGTTTGCTGGAGTTGACGTGATCCCATGTCGCTTCCAACCTCGCTGGGAACTGTTCCTTTGCTCTTCAGGTAGTCTTCTACAAGTCGTTCCTGGTTTTCTGGTACAGACCTGGGTTGCCAGACTTGAATGCCCTCAGCACACGTTGAACCTCCTGTCAGAATGACCAGTCAAGCAGTGGCCTTGTGGGAATGTTAAAGGGGAGGGTAAATGGTGGATTTGTTAGTTATTTATAGAGATACAGCACAGAATTAGCCCTTCGAGCCATGCCACCCAGTAATCCTCCAATTTAATCCTAGTCGAATCACAAGACAATTTACAATGACCAATTAACCCACCAACTGTCTTTGGACTGTGGAAGGAAACTGGAGCACCCGGAGGAAACTCACACGGTCACAGGGAGAACGTGCAAACTCCTTACAGGCAGCGGCAGGAATTGAACCTGGATCGCCTGCCCTGTAAAGCATTGTGTTAGCCATCATGCCATCCTCTTTGATGGTGTGTCATGGTGACTTAGTACTGGAATTGCTGGAAGTGAGGGCAAGGGGAACACTAACCGGTCCTGGGGTCTGGGAGTGAGGGAAAAACATGAGATTAGAAATGCGGGAAATTAGAATAGGGACAGTCAAGTTCTATTAACTATGGTTCTGTTCTGATGAAGGGCCATGATCGGAAATCATAATGTTCTCCACAAATTCTCACAAATTTGAGTGTTTCCAGTATTTTGTTTTGGAATCTTACATTTCAAAGTTCAAAGTGTATTTATTATCTTCGAGATTCGACTCCTCACTGGCAGCCACAAAGCAGTAAAACCCCAGAGAAACCATTTTTTAAAAAAAAAAAAAATCCGTGAACAGCCAATGTGCAGGAAAATAACAAATCATGCAAGCAATAAAACTGAGCAAATAACATTCAAAACTGGTGTTCAGAAAAGTGAGTCCAAAGGCACAAAAACAGTCATGGCCGATCCAGGAGCCAGTTAATTGCAGGCCAAGCCTCAGTTCAGCGCAGAGACAAGTAAACTTCATTGAGCAGCAAGCTGAACGCCAGCCCGTCCCTCTCTTGTGGCATTGATACCCTGACCTTTTCCATCTGGCCCAATTTGTTTAAATCAGCTAAACAGCAGAGGGTTCCTCACTGCCAGACCCGGGCCCTGCTGCTTCAATATGTTTCCAGGACCGAAACTGCCATTGGGATTCAGCCCATGCGTGATCTTTCCAATAAGGCCCTGTGCTTAAATTGGTCAAACCTTGGCTGCTCTTTGCTCTCATGCCTAGGCCTCACATCCTCGACTCTTCCTCACCTTGGTTCTGCTGCTTTGAATCATCTCCAAGGCCACTCCACCACCCAAACTTTGGCTCATTCCCCGCTCTCGGGCCTGAGCCCTGCTGCCTTGGTTTGGCATGTATACACCATGCCACAACTGTCCTGCATCTTTGAGACTTCACAGCGCAAATATGCCAGATCTTACAGGCGGTTCAAAAGCTCGACTCCGAAAGGGAAGCTACAGGCTATTGATTCCAAGGAAGAAGTGCGATTAATTAAGTTGTTAAGCTGAAACTGTGCTTCACCAGCCCCATCTTAAACCAGAATCATTTCCAGCAATTGCAGTTTTTTCTCATTGATGGAAAAATGTAGTCATTTTGCAAGCATTAGTTTGGAAGGCAGAGGCACTGTCAGGTGAAGAAACTGGGAAGTGAGGTGGGATGAAATGTAGTTAATACAGCTGTGGGAGTCAGTGGGAAATGAGATTGATTAGGCTAGATCCTATTACTGGAGAGAAAGTTTGTAAACTGAGGCAACATCACTGAAGTACCCAATACCAGCTTTCCACATCAGACACAATTCCAAACCCAAGTTATGGTAGGAAATTACTAAGTGGACAGAGGACTGGTATACACAAAATGCTGGAGGAACTCAGCAGGCCAGGGAGCATTGATGGAAAATTCCACAGATGTTGCCAGACCTGCTGAGTTCCTCCAGCATTTTGTGTGTGTTGCTTTGGATTTCAAGCATCTGCAGGTTTTTTTCCTGTAGTGGGCTGACATAATCTATCCTCTGGCATAGAGAAATGCCTCATACAGAAGTCTTAACAAAGTCTTATAGAAAAAAGGGATAAATTGACATTTCAATTTAAGACCTTATTCTGGTCATCTAGATGTTTTTTAGCTAAAGAAGCTCTGGGGAAAATTGTATCCTTAAAGTGTCAAGCCCAGTTTGAAACATCTGGAAAGAGGCATAACCCTATGGACCCTGCCTATTTAGTTCTGAGTCTGGAACAAAAATGGAAAGCCATGTGTCAGAAATGATCATACCCAGTTGCATCTGGATTGAAGTAGAACAAAGTCATTGTCTCAATTAGCTCAAGATGCTTGCATTTTAAATATGGATGATTGGCTGGTTCCCAAAGATCCTCTCTGCATGTTAAAATAATTTTTACTAATATGAGTATTATATAATTTACCAAATATTTTCAAATAGCATGCTATTTGTTTGCATCCACTTAAATTAAATTTTGTGGCATTTCTAAGTTTCCCTTAAATCTGGTGAAATTCACTGAGAGATGACAAAGGTCTGATTGCAGGCAATACTGAGTTTCCCTGTCTGCCACTCCTTGTTTTTCCATTGTTCAGTCCATTGACTTCATATGGTACTCCCTACAGGTATAAAATCTTCGGGCAGAATGTCTGTTATGTGAATGTTGACATGTTTACCCAAAGGGGCAGAATGGGCAGTCTGATATTAAGAGGGAAGATGGCATTGCACAACCTGGAAAAGGACCTTGTACACACAGGATTTTCAAAGCTAATTATTCTTACAACTCGATTAAAAAAATCTGGACAACTTGTTTTCACTGCTGGTTGAGTGGAATGCAGACTCTTTTCATTAAATTACACTGCATTGCTTGCGAGGTATTTTAAAGATATAAAGATGCATTACTAGAGACAAAAATCATTTTTGCTTTGCCGAAAGCTTTTTTCTTTCTGATTTAGAAAGTTGCGAAGTGGATGGACTTCCAAGAGACCCAGAACCTTGTCATTGTGTTTGGAGGCTTGTGTGCCTCAATGACCCAGAGAGCTATGTTGGCTGGAGTCAGGGCCTTGAGCTTTGGCCCTTGGTAGGGTCACCCATACCAAACAGGCCAAAGGGTAGAGGCCAGACTAACAGAGGTCCACTGGTCCTCCAGGTTCAGGAGTTCAGCTCAGGGCTAACAACCCTGACTGGTAAGAGAAAATCGTTACAGAAACGGCAATGAAGAATCTTTCTATGTCTGTCTGCAATGGTATTCCTGAATCTCCACCTGAGTCTTGCGTTACTGACTGTAGTGAAAACTGAAATGAAGCTACTGACATGAAGAAGGAAGCCCTGAACACCACCAGACATGAAGGACCTTTATTGCTGCTTTAAATACCAGTGGCGTACTGGGCAGTAAGTAAGAGATGAGAGGATGGAGACACAGTATTTCGGTGATTTACTTCAAAATAATTAAATTTTGGGATTAAATTTGCTCTGTTGCAGGCTGCAAAATGGAGTTGAAATGGTTTATATTCCTCTGGTTCTAAATGCTAAACTGACCTTTGAATTCACTGAGGAACATCTGGTACTATTTAGCAGATATGTACAGGATAGTAAATTTTCACAAAATAGATTTACAGTTTACTTTCTGTTGGCGATCTTTGATGCAGGAGCCTACCTCAAGATGAAAGCAGTGTTACACGATGTAAACCAGCCTTGTGCAATATTATCAGATTATTTTCGATTGTGGATTGCCAAAATGAATTTGTATTATATAACCTTCAAATCACTTCTGTGCATTTCGGGAGTTGGTGGTGGGGAGAGCATGAAAATTCAATGATGCGGAAATCTGCAGATGCTGGAAATCCAAGCAACACAAACAAAATCCAGGAGGAACTCGGTAGGACAGGCAGCATCTATGGAAAAGAGTAAACGGTTGAGGTTTTGGGCCGAGACCATTTCATCAAGACTCCATTCAAGAAAATTTAACGGCATTTTAGTAACATTTACCTCTGACAGTCAACATCTGAGTTGTCACCTTGGCTCTACTCCGCTAAGAATGCCTTGGACAGGAACCGGTTTCCCCCTCTTTCAATGTGCACCCCATCTGGTAAAGTCCCATGGACACAGATGAACGTTCCCTCACATTTTAACAGATTAAAAGTGACACCTTAAAAACCTTTGCTTCTCTTTCTGCTTTCATTTACACAAAGCATGAATTTTGTAGTGAAATCGTTTCTTTTTAATTTGCAACAGAAGGCTACGGTAGACAAACTCTGTTCAAAAGGATAAAGAATGTTTTTGATAATTGGCTCCTAGTTACAGCACTTAATCCTTTATTTTGTTTCAGTTCTGTACTTTGATCTGTTCCAATTAAAAAGCTTCACTGTACAGGAATCATGAATACCTTAAATGAAGTTCAAAGAATTTTGGCAGCAGTTTCACAGAGAATGCCAGCAACATCTGAAAGTCCTTTACGGAGATATTTACTACAGGTTCAGTTTCACGTGGAATGAATGACGCATTTGATAACATATAGGAATGCACCATTTCAATACCAGTTTCACTTTCTCTGCATCTAATCTAGTAAATTGAATTGACAGATTCTGAACGAGAATTGGGTTTATTAGCACTGGCATGTGTCATGAAATCTGTTCTGCGGCAGTAGGCACAGTGCAATACATAAAACTTGCAAATAAATAGACAGAACGGGAGTAAAGTAGTGAGGTTGGGTTCCTGGGCCATTCAGAAATCTGATGGCAGATGGGAAGAAGCTTTTCCTGAAACATCGAGTTTGCATCTTCAGACTCCTGACGGTAATAATGAGTAGAGAGAGGGGAGGAAGAGAGAATGCTTGGGGTGGGTGGGGTCTTTGATTATTCTGGCTGCTTTACTGAGGCAGCAAAAAGTCCATAGAGGACAGGCTAATTCCTGTGATGTGCTGCGTCCATAGCTCTCTGCAGTTTCTTGTAGTTGCGTGCAGAGCAGATGCCATACTTACTGTTGTGCATCCAAACAGAATACTTTCTGTGGTGCTCTGGTTAAAAACTGGTAAGAGTTGCTGGGGGTTCATGCTCAATTTCTTCAGCCTCCTGAGCAAGTAGAGGCTTGGAGAGCTTTCTTTGCGTGGTTGGACCAGGACAGATTGATTATTGGTGATGTTCACACTGAGGAATTTGAAGCTTACAATCTTCTCAACCTCAACAACATTGTTGGAGATGAGCATGTGCACCACCCCATCACCCTTTCTAATGCCAATGATCAGTTCTTTTGTTGACATTGAGGGAAAGATTGTTATCATGTTGCTATGTCATTAAACTGTCTATCTCCTCCTACTCTGACTCATCGTTACTTGAGGTGTAGCTCACTACAGTGGCATCATCTGTAACCTTCTAGATCAAGGGTTCCTAACCAGGGGTCCCCGACCTCTTGCTTAATGGTATTGGTCCATGGCATAATAAAGGTTTGGGAATCCCTGGTCTGGATGGAGTTGGGGTGGAACTTGACCATACACTCATGAGTGTACAGGGAGCTGAATATCTCTTCCTCACTGTCAATCAACACTGGCACACCTCGGGGATCTGTGCTTAGCCCACTGCTCGACTCTCTTCATACCCATGACAACGTGCCTGGGGTTTAACTCAAATACATCTATCAGTTTGCTGATGATCCAACCTTCGATGGTAGAATCTCCAATGGAGTTGAGAGGACCTACAGGAGTTGAGTGGTGCTGCAGCAACAACCTTGCACTCAATGTCAGTAAGACCAGAGCTGATAGTGATTATCCTTCAGGAAAGGTAAGACAAGGGAACACAAACCAATCCTCACAGAGGGATCAGGTGGAGAGAGTGAGCAATTTCAAGTTCCTGGGTATCAAGATCTCTGAGGATATAACCTGGTCCCAAAATATCGACACAGCTATAAAGAAGGTAAGACCATGGCTATGTTTCATTAGGAGTTTGCAGAGATTTGGTTTGTCAACTGAAACACTCAAGCCTCTGTAGATGTACCCTGGAGGGCGTTATGACAGGCCGCATCACTGTCTGGTATTGGGGGGGGGGGGAGGGGAGTTGGGATGCTACTGTACAGGACCAAAAGAAGCTGTAGAAAACCTTAGGTACTCGTCTCTATAGTACCCAAGAGAAATGCTCAAAGGTGGGGTCCATTATTTAGAACTCCCATCACCAAGGTGATGCTCTCTTCTCATTGTTGCCATTGGGAAGGAGGTATAGGAACCTAAAGGCACACACTCAGTCATTCAGGAAGGCTTCTTCCACTCTGCCATGTGATTCTTAAGAGGACATTGAACCCATGAACACTAACTTTTTTGAAATATATGTTATTTCTGTTTTTGCACTATTTTAATGTATTAAATTATATATTTACTGTAATTGAGTTATTCATTTCTTTTTCTATATTATCATGTATTGCATTGTACTGCTGCTGCAAAGTTAACACATTTCATGACACATGCCAGTGATTATAAACTTGATTCTGTCAATGCGACTCTGTAGATCACTAGTGTTTAGAATGATCAGACCAGAGGTATTGTTGCTTACACTTGTTGATTGTGGTCTGTTGGTCAAAAATTCAAGGATCCAGTTGTAGGAGGACGCATTGACTTGCTGGATACAGAGTTTCATGAGTTTGTTTGGAATTAGTTAATTTATCTGTCATATAGCATGGAACAGGCCCGTCTGCACCTTTGAGCCACACCACCCCAGTAACCCTGATTAACCCTAAATCGATCACAGAACAATTTGCAAAGACCAATGAACGTATCCAGCACGTCTTTAGATTCTGAGAGAAAAGCAAAGCACCTGGGGAAAACCGGCACATTCTGCAGGGAGGACGTACAGAGACTCTTTACAGCACATGCCGAAATTGAACTCTGGCACGCCCTGAGTTGTAATAGCATCACGCTAACTGCTAAACAATAGTCTGACGTAGGTGTCTTGTTGAAAGAACCTCTTGTGTTGAAACAAATCTGTTATGAAATTGATTTCCTTCCCCAGCCCTTTTTTTTTGTTGGATTTTACTGGCCCCATCTGCTCCTCCCTCTGTTAGTCATAGAACGCAGCAGCACTGAAATAGGCCAAGGAGAAGATTCCATGAAGATAAAACGGAAGATCCCTTTATTACCCTGTGTACGTATGTATGTGAAGTGTATACCTTGTAAGAAGGGCTACTGGTTTCAGCAGGTATCCTGACTGCCCTCTCAAGAGACATGGACAGTTTTAACAGGAGAAGAACATGGGGGATAATGCAAGCAGTTGATTTGTATTCACTCATACAGGGACAAACCCCAAGGCTACTCTTCCTGAGATCTTTAGTTCATTCATTCAAATAAGCTTTACTAAAAAGTTAAAACACCAGTTAGATTTTAAGTCTTTTGAGTATTTCTGAACATCTACTTTCAATTAATATTGGATGACCAGAAATTGTTGTTATAGTTGATTCATGAGTGGAATAATTTGAAGTTAGGAACACAGGACGAATGTTTAAACTGACCAAGGTTCACCAGACGGACCCTTGCCACAAACCATTGGAACTGAGGCAGCACTTAATCACTCGTGTATCTTTTTCTATTCTATTTTCTTTGAAAATGCTCCTAACCATGAACTTTTCAGTTGAAGTGTTACTTACAGTGAAATCAAGAGATTTTTATTACATTTACTTCGGTCTTCTAATCATTAGAGGATAGCAGGGAGAGAATGGAATGCTTTTTACTGTTTTTGATTAATACTGCTAACAATTATCTCAGATATTTCGGGGAAAGGGAATTATGCTTTGCAGACTTGCATGCAATAACTTGCAAATTACTTACAAATAGTAATTGAACTGTGGAGGAAATGATATCAGCAACTTGTTCCTTCAGAAGCGATCTAAGGTTCATAGCATCGGAACTCACCATTTTCAGTAAGTGGACACATTGACTAAAATCCTAAGAAAGCAGCTTAATTTACTTGAGCCTGAAATTCTTTTGTTACTCCTCTCTACTGTTGCCTCCTGCCTTAAATCAACATTTCTTAAATCTACCTCTCTTAACGAAGCTAAAGGCCCAATCTCACACAGATAAGTGTCAGAATTTTTTTCTGATAGTCGTCCTACAATTCACCTTGGGACATGTTGGTGGAGGTGGTGTTATTTTTCTCAGATTATGAAAGTCCAAAGAATTTTGGTTTAATTTGATTATAGATCAGTGGGTGCAGTCACTCCCATTGCCAAGTAGAAAAATGTGCAACTAGGAATACCCAAATTGGTGAATTTAATTTTGTTTATTATTGCCACATGTACCAATGTACAGTGAAAACCTTTATTTGGTATGTCATCCATACAGACCATTACACTCAACAGTGGATTGAGGTAATACAAGGAAAGCAATAACAGAATGTAGAAGGAAATCTTACAGTAACAGTGGAAGTGTGGTGCAGGTAGACAATGGGTGCAAAGCCATGAAGTGGTAGACTGAGAAAAGTCAAGGTTTATCATACTATGGGACCATTCGATACTGTTGTAACAGTGGGACAGCAGCTGTCTTTGAGGCATTTTCAGGGCTTTCTATCTTCTACCTGATGAGGGAGATGAGAGAATATCAAAGTCTCAAGTTTATTGCCATATGAAAAGGTGCCATATAAAACTTGTACCGCCAAATAACTAGCATTCACAAGAAAAAAAAAGCATGAATTATATTAAATTTTGCAAGGAAGAACACAATTGGTGCAAAGTAAAACAGTCTTTTTAGTGCAAGTTGATCAGTGGTCATAGTGTTGCTAACTTGTAGTGAAGAGGGTTTTGGCAGTTGGTTTGAGAACCAAATGGTTGAAGGGAAGTTGCTGTTTGCTTGGAGGGGTCTTTGATTATGTTGATTGTTCTTCCAGGCCAGTGAGAAATCTGGACCGTATATGGAGAGGACTCTGGTTTCTGTGATATGCTGAGTTGTGTCCACAACTCTCTGCAGGTTCTTGTTGTCTCAGGCAGTGCAATTGCTATACCAGTCTATGCATCTAGGTAGGATTGGTGAGGTCAAGGGGGATTAGCCTGCTGAAGAAGTAGAAGCACTGCTGCAGTTTTTTGTCTGTGGCATTAACATGCTTGGACCAGGACAAGATGTTCATTCCAAGGAATTTGAAGCTTTGAGCCTTTTGACCTCAGCACATTGATGTAAGCAGGTGAATGTGTACTGCCCCCTTTCCTGAAGTTCATGAACAGTTCTTTAGTTTTGCTGACATTGAGAGTAAGGACAGCTTCTATCCCACAATAATAAAACACCATACCGTTATGACACCGTACCACTCGGCTCAAAATCTGCTTTACGCACTTCAACTTTTGTTATTTGGCATGTGGCCCACTGCCATGGTGTCAACTGCAGTCTTGTAGATGGAGTTCGAGCAGAATCCAAAGTAGTCATGACTGTACAGGAGATTGAGGATGCAGCCTCATCACACACAAAATGAGGGAGGAACTCAGCAGGTCTGGCAGCATCTATGGAAAAGAGTGACTACTCAATGTTTTGGGCCAGGACCCTTCTTCAGGACATCAGTGAGGCATCATTGTTAAAGATAATCATGGTGGAGGTGTTGCTGCCCATCCTTACTGGTTCCATTCTGTTGGTCTGTAAGTCAAAGATCCAGTTTCTTTCATACACAGTTAAAAAGCAGTCCCTGCTAATACACAAAGCATGGTAATAATTCATAAACTGAAATTATATTGTCAAAATGTGTCTTAATTCCAAAATCTTTGAGACCTGGCAGAGAGCAATTAAACCAAGAGAATTGCTTGTATTGGCAGCTTTTCTCTTTAGAAAGAAAACTTCATAAAAAGTGTTGTAAAAATCTGGATCTCTCTTCACTTAAAAGCTGTTCTTGAAGCTTAGAACTCTCACGAGTTGCTTTGTTGGTAATAAAAGAAAATGATACATAGATCAGAAGCACAGATACTACAGCTGTGATAGAAATTACAGAACATCAGGCTATTTAACCTGCCTTTGCTTCTCATATGTGGATGTTATGTACCAATATCTATTTGATTTAACAGGCTTGCATTGCTACATTATTTAGAACTATTCTAACGTCAATTCTCTGTCTTTTGTTCTCAGCAGAAGCAAAGTAGATTCACTCATGTGTTCAGCTATTCTAGATTGGGTGCAGTGTAATGACACAGAATTGATTAGAGAGCTTAAGGTAAAGGAACCCTTAGGAGAAAGTGATCATTATATGACAGAATTCACCCTGTAATTTGAGAAGGAAGAGCTAAAGTCAGATGTATCAGTAATCTCATGGAGTAAAGCCAATTACGGAGGCGTGAGAGAGGAGCTGACCAAAACTGAATGGAAAAGAACACCGATAGAGATGATGGTACAGCAGCAATGGCTGGAATTTCTGGGAGCAATTCGGAAGTGCAGGACAGTGTGCATGTGTGTGTGTCCCAAAGAGGAAGAAGCAGGATGACACAACTGTGGCTGACAAGAGAAGTCAAAGCCAATATAAAAGCCAAAGGGAAGGTCTAATAGAGACCTTCTAATAGATCTATAGATCTAAGAGATCTAATAGATCTCTTCTAATTGAGATTAATGGGAAGTTAGAGGATTGGGAAGTTTTCAAAAACCAACAGAAGGCAACTAAAAAAAATCATAAAGAAGGAAAAGATGGAATATGAAAGTAAGCTTAGTCAATAATATTAAACTGGATACTAAAAGTTTCTTCAGATACATGAAGTGTAAAAAAGAGGTGAAAGTGGATGGCAGACTGCTGGAAAATGATAGTAAGAGGTAGTAATGGGGGACCAGGAAATGGTGGGTGAACTGAATAAGTATTTTGCATCAGTCTTCACTGTGGAAGACACCAGCAGTATGCTGGAAGTTCAAGAGAGCCAGGGGACAGAAGTGTGTGAAATTGTCAATACTAGGAAGAAGGTTCTAGGGAAACTGAAGGTAGATAAGTCACCTGGACCAGGTGGATGTAGAGATTGTGAGGTGTTAGTAATGGTCTTTCAGAATCAATCAATTCTGGCATAGTTCCGGAGTAATGGAGAACTGTAAATGCCACTCCACTCTTCAAGAAGGGAGAGAGGCAGAAAAAAGGAAACTATAGGCCAGTTAGTCTGACCTCAGTGGTTAGGAAGATGTTGGAGTCGATTGTTCAGGATGTGGTTTCGGGGTACTTGGCAGATGATAATATAGACCATAGTCAGCATGGTTTCCTCAAGTGAAAATATTTTAGCAATTTTTTTAAAGAAATAACAAGCAGGATAAGCAAAGGAGAATTGTTTGAACTCATGTACTTGGATTTTCAGAAGGCCTTTGACAAAGAGCCACACTTGATCCCCCTTAACAAGTCAGGAATGTTCATATCATGACCCGGTTAATCCGAAAGGAGACCGATCTTGACACCACGCGCCAGACAGGAATAGCTGACTGTCTGGTGCGACATGCAAAAAAAAACAAGTTAAGAGCCTATGTTATTATAGGAAAGATACTAGCAGGAGTAAAACATTGGCTGATTGGCAGGAGGCAGAGTGAGAGTGAAAGGAACACTTTCTAGTTGGCTGCCTGTGTTAGGACTGCTTTCTAGGTTGTATGTCAATGCCATGGATGATGGAATTGTGGCCAAGTTAACAGACAATATGAAGATAGGTGGAGGGGCAGATAGTTTTGAGGAAGTAGAGAGGCTACAGAAGGACTTGGATTAGGAGAATGGGCAAAGGAATACAGTGTTGGGAAGTTTATGGTCATGCACTTTGGTATAAGAAATAAAAGCATAGACTATTTTCTAAATGGGGGAGAATTTTTAAAAAAGAGGTGCAAAGGCACTTGGGTATGTTCATACAGGATACCCTAAAGGTTAATTTGCAGGATTGAGTTGGTGATGAGGAAGGCAAATGCAATGTTAGCATTTATTTCAAGAGGACTGGAATATAAAAGCAAAGATGTAAGGTTGAGGCTTTATAAAGCACTGGTGAGACCTCACTTAGAGGATTGTGAGTAACTTTGGGCTCCTTATCTAAGAAAGGATGTGTTGACATTGGAGAGCGTTTCAAAGGAGGTTCACAAAAATGATTCTGGGATTGAAAGGCTTGTTGTATGAAGAGCTCTGGACCTGTATTCACTGGAATTCAGAAGAATGAGGGGTGACCTCAATGAAACCTATCGAATGTTGAAAGGCCTTGATAGCATGGATGTAGAGAGGATGTTTCCTATGGTGGGAGAATTTAGGACCAGAGGACACAGCCTCAGAAGGAAGGGGTGTCCTTTTAGAGTGGAGACCATGAGGAATTTCTTTAGCCGGAGCATGGTAAACCTGTGGAATTCATTACCACAGGCAGCTGTGGAGGCCATGTCATTGGGTATATTTATGGCATAGGTTGATAGATTCTTGATTAGTCAGGGCATGAAGGGATGCAGGGAGAAGGCAGGAGATTAGGACCGAGAGGGAAAATGGTTCAGCCATGATAAAAAGTGGAGCAGACTCGATGGGCCTAGCCCAGTTTGTTTATCTTGTAGTCTTGTATTAGGAGTGGGAGTAGGCCATTCAGCCCCTTGTTCCTGTGGTCCACAAATTAATTAGATTATAACTCGTACTCCACATCTGTACCTTGCCTGAGCAACTGTTCAGCCCTGGTGAACACATAAAAATGAAGAACTATCCCTTGATGATAATATAGTTAATCTTTTTCTCCCCAATTGAATTACCTTATTAATTTTGGGAGATTCGCTATTCATTGTGACATTTTTAATGCACAAACTATTGGGTCCTTGAAGCAACCTGTTTATTGCTTTATTTTATTCAGCTACAATTGTTGATGCTTAATTATTTCCAGCTGTAAGCAGCTGGAAATATTCTGCTGGCAACTGGGCTTTCAGAGGGCTGAGTGTAGGGATGCTTTATTCTATTACTCTCTGCTCTCCTAAGTATTTGGATTTCCTGTCAAATAGCAGTAACTATATGGCATAAGAAAGATGGAATTTAAAGGTGGTTCTATTTTAACTGCTTTTAATTAAGGCCATGACTTCTTTCAATGACTGAGAGTTGTATTTATTTTCTTTATGTTCTCAACAATGATGGATTTGCAAGATAATTTCCGATTCTCCGGTGGGATGTGGCATACATCAGTTGTTTTCACAGCAGTAATTAGGCTGATTCAGTAACTTAAAATTCAATCTGTATAAGCTTTATCTGTTCAAACAAAGGAAAGCAATCAATTCCTGTTCAAAAATTTGACTGATTCTATTTAAAATTTCAACCTACTGAGAGTAAAAGCATTGTCCATGTATGTTCCTGTATCCTTAGGAACCAGTGTTAAATAACTAGCATTTGTGAGAAGAAGACTTGCTCCTTCAACTTTGAAAAGGGCCTGAAATAATTGAAACGCAATGATAAGCTGCGAAGAACTGAAAACATCTCCATAGTGATTGTTTTCTCTTTTATCTAGTTTGCTAAATGGGAAAGCAGTGAATTAATCCAATTTCTTCAGATACTCAAAAAGACACCTTTTGGGGATGAGATTAGTTTTTGTTGTGACTTGATTGTTATTCACGTTGGAGAAAAAGTGATTGACAAATACTGTTGAGAGTAATGTGCTGTCGGACCTTAGTTTTCCCGCTTCACATAGCTGGAACTGGTTTGTATCAAAGCTTCAAAGGAAAATGCGTGTTTGGGGTTTTCTTTCTGGTGAAGTGCCATTGTCTTCCAACCTCATTTGTCTCTATTCAATGGATTTGAGGTGACATCTGAAAACCAAATTGACTTGCATTTCAAAGTTGCTTGGGCTTTACTCGTAAACAGTCAGACACTACAGACGTTGAATTGTTGTGCTAAGGAATAACCTATGACACGATCACTTTTCAAACGATGACTGAAGTGATTTATTTGAGCTCAGTCATTACTAGCCATCGTGTTGATTGAATTGCCACTGGCATTTCCCTGAAGTAAGGACGCTTTTGAAAAAACGCCACTGCCAATTTGATTGCACTTATTTTTGTTGTGCTAAGGTTAGAGCTTTCACCAAATTTTCAACTCAAAAGCCTCAAGTTGGGACATGGAGCACTGGTGTTATTGTGTTCTAAAAGATGCTAAAACCTGACCTGCAGGTTTCGCTGACAGATTGCAGCAAAGGTATAGACGTGCTGACCCATGAGAAATTAATCAGTGTCATTTTATTAATCTTTTCATGGTATTAATGTGCATTGTCATCCAGTAGCAGTGAAGCTTTATGTAAGTAAAAATTACAGGGATGATTTTAACAGAATAATCCAATATCTAACAGGAATGCTTGAGATTAACAGGTTTAATTTCTTTCAGGGGTGCTTACTCCTTGCTGAGTTGTTTGTTATTAACACAGGTCTTGATTTGATTTTTCTTCAAACACATGGTAAATTCTGTGGAGGCACAAGAGATTACAGATGCTGGATCTGTAGTTCAGTAAATCTGGAATCAGTAAGGGCTGTGCATCTGGATAGTTTCATATTGTGCTGAAAGTCATAGGAAAATGGCCTTGGTGCTGCAGTGAATTGCAACAAGGAGTGACTTCTCCAGGAAATGCATTGGTCTTGGTTTATTACTGTCACATGTACCACAGTACAGTAGAGTGAAAAGCTCACCTTGTATACTGTTCATACAGATCCAATCGTTACATAGTGCACTGAGGTTGAACAAGTTAAAGCAGCAATGCAAAATAAAATGTAAAAGCTACAGAGAAAGTGCAGGTGAGTAATGAAGAACGAGGTAGATTGTGAGGTCAAATGTCCACCATATTGTACAAGAGGTCTGTTCGAGAGCCTGACAACAATGGGATAGAAGCTGTCCTTGAGTCTGGTGGTACATGCTTTCAGGCTTTCATATCTTCCGCTTGACGGTGGCGGGGAGAAGAACGAATGTCCAGGGTGGGTGGAGTGTTGGACTATGGTGGCTGAGAGAAGTATGGACATAAAGGGTCAATGGTTCAATTTAATGCAGGATATACAATGTATACAGCCTGAAATTCTTACTCTTCATAGACATTCATGAAACAGTAAAGACCCAAATGACAAAAACATTAGAATCCTGAAGTCCCCCTTCCCCCCCACACACACGCAGCAGATAAAGCATCAGCCCCCTCCCCCCCCCACTACCACCAGCCCCACCCGCACCATGCAAGCAACAGCAAAGCTCCCAAAGAGACCACGATCTGCAGTCCATCAAAAAGCTGTCCGTCCCAACACTTTGACATCTCAGGCAGGCTCTCCCTCACTAGTGAGAGAGAGGGGGATATCACTCCTGCAACAAACGAGTGGGGGACCCAGCAGCTCGCTGTTTCGATGTTGCAGTCTGCTGCATCACTTGTCCAAACTGGTGACGTCAGCGAGGAACAGGTCACCACGGGGCAGCACGTCTTCCAGGCCACACCTGGAGATATTGAATTGCCAGGCCACCTAAAGAGTCTGAGAACAAGAACCCACTGCCCTGGAGAACCGTACTTTGAGCTGCAGCTGTAGATCACGGACTCTGACAGGACTCTGGGCACCGTGGGGAGGGAAAACAAGAGACGTGAGAAAAGAAGAAGCTGTTTCACAGATGAACTGGAAGAAATCACCTGGGTCTGCGAAACCATCTGGCGCCAAAACTGGGAGGTCAGTTTCTGTGATGTGTCCACAACTCCTCAATTTCTGACAGTCACATGAAGAGCAGATGACATAGTATATGCTATTACGACTGCAGTTAGAATGTTCCCTATGATGTATCAATGAACATTGGTAAGGGTCGACCGGGACATGCCAAATTTTATCCTCCAGAGGACGTGGAGGAGTTGGGGAGCTTTTTTAGCTATGACATCAACATGGTTGGATTAGGACAGGCTATTGATTATGTTCACTCCTAGCTACTTGAAGCTCTCAACCCTTTCAACCTCAACACCCTTAATAAAGACAGGAGCATGTGCACTGCCCCTTTCCTAAATTCAATGACCAGCTCTTTTGTTGACATTGAGATCATAGAGTCGTAAAAAAGCACAACACTGAAACAGGCCCTTCAGCCCATCTAGTCCATGCCAAACCATTTAAACTGCTGACTCCCATAAAGCCCAGGACCAGAGCCCTCCATACACCTACCATCCATGTAAGTATCCAAACTTCTCTTAACTGTTGAGGTCAAGCTCAAGTGTACCACCTGTGCTGGCAGCTCGTTCCACACTGTCATGACCCTCTGAGTGAAGAAGTTTCCTCTTCTGCTTAAACTTTTCACCTTTCACCCAAAACATGACCTCTGAGTGTAGTCCCACCCAAACTCGGTGGGAAAAGGCTGTATTTACCTTATGCCCCTCATAATTTTGTATATCAAATCTCCTCGCAATCTTCTATATTCCAAGGAATAAAGTTCTAATTTATTCAATCTTTCCATATAACTTGGGTCCTCCAGGCCCAGCAACATCCTTGTAAATTTTCTCTGTACTCTCTCAATCTTGTATACATCTTTCCTGTAGGTAGATGACCAGAAATGCACACAATATTCCAGATTAAGCCTCACCAACACCTTGTACAACTTCAACAAAACATCTCATCTCCAGTACTCTGATTTATGCAGGCCAATTCAGATTCAGATTATTGTCATATAGAAACCACAAATGCAATGCAGTTTAAAAAATGAGACAATGTTCCTCCAGAATGATATCACAAAAGCATATGACAAAACAGACTACACCAGAAAATCCACGTAACGTTTGGCAATCCCCAATGCAGAGCCAGGAGAGGCTGCTGCGTATTAATATCGCGCTACCGTCTTAGCGCGTTCCCCGGAAAGGAGCTCCAAATCCACCAGACAAACAAGACCAAAAACTAAAGCTACAAGACCTGCACAAAACCACATAGTTACAGCATATAGTTACAACAGTGCAAACAATAGCATAATTGATTAAAAAAAACAGACCATGGGCACAGTAAAAATAGTCCAAAGATGTTAAAAGACTATAAGTTCAAAAGAAATCACCACACAGTTTCCAGGTCCTCAGGGTCCCAATAGACTCGCCATCCCACGCCGGCGGCAGAAGGGAATACCCCCGCTATGGACTTCCATGGCGCCGCCCAATTCAGCCTCGCAGACACAGCAGACAATGAAAGCTCCGTCGAACCCAGCCTCGCAGACGCAGCACACACCGAAAGCGACCTGACCGCAGCGGACTCCGAGTCCATCAAACCTCTGAGCCGACGACCATCCCCTCCGGCACAGCTTCTCTGAGCACCATCCTCTACCAAGCGTATTAAGACGGCCCCACCAATGGCCATTGGCAACACGACCCCGAGGACTGGGGGCCTGTTCTTCCCAGCAGAGTCCCGGACCTCACAGCAGCAGAAGCAACAAAGAATGTCTTCCTGGAGATTTCCAGATGTTCCTCCGTGCTTCCACGTCCATTTTCAATCGATTATGGTTGTGCACGGCACCCCACTTCACAAATAACAGATAATCAGTGGAACCAACCTGTGATGCCACTTTCAATTAATTATTAATCTGTATTACCAAATCCCTCCGTTCTACTGCACTCCTCAGTGCCCTACCGTTCACTGTGTAATTCCTACTTTGGTTTATCCTACCGAAGTGCAACACCTCATACTTGTCTGCATTAAATTCCGTCTGCCATTTTTCCAGCTGGTCCAGATCCTGCTGTAAGCCATGATAGTGTTCCTCACTGTCCACGACACCCTCAATCTTGATGTCATCCGCAAATTTGCTGATCCAGTTAACCACATTATCATCCAGTTTGTTGATATTGAAAACAAACGACCCAGCACTGATCCCTGTGGCACTCCACTCGTCACAAGCCTTCAGTCAGAGAGGCAACCATTTAGTACCCTCTCTAGCTTCTCCCACAAAGCCAATATCTAATCCAATTTACTACCTCCTTTTGAATGCAGAGCGACTGAACCTTGACCAACCTCCCATGTGGGACCTTGTCAAATGCTTTGCTAAAAGTCTATGTAGACAACATCCACTCACTTGCCTTCATCAACATTCCTGGTAACTTCTTAAACTCTAAGATTGGTTAGACATGACCTACCAGGCATGAAGACATGCTGACTGTCCTCAATCAGTCCACGTCCATCCAAATATTCATATATCTGATCCTTTAGAATACCTTCCAATCATTTTCCCACTACTGGTGTCAGGCTCAGTGGCCTATAATTTTCTGGTTTTTAGAGCCTTTTTTAAAAACAGCAGGACAGCATTGGCTATCGTCCAATCCTCTGGTATCTTCCCTGTTGCTAAGAATGATTTTGATATCTGTGCTAGGACCCTGACAATTTCAAAACATGCCTGCCCCCAGGGTCTGAGGGAACACCTGGTCAGGCCCTGGGGATTTGTCCACCCTAATTTTCCTCAAGACAGCAAACTCCTCCTCTGTAATCTGTATAGGGCTCATGAGGTTGGTGGCATTTTGTCTTACTTCTATAGACTGTGTCCTTCTCTCCTGAGTAACTTCTGATCTTCCAGATGACCAGTATTGTCCCTTGGGGTGGCATGGTAGTGTAGAGGTTAGAACAGTGCTTTACATTACAGGAGACCCCGGGTTCAATTCCCGGCACTGCCTGTAAGAAGTTTGTACGTTCTCCCTGTGACTGCATGAGTTTCCTCTGGGTGCTCAAGTATCCTCCCACGGTCCAAAGATGTGCCAGTTGGTAGGTTAATTGGTCATTGTAAATTGTCATGTGATTAGTCTAGGATTAAATTGGGGGATTGCTGGGAGGAAGGAATCGAGGGGCCAAAGGGCCTCATCTCTGCACTGTATCTTAATTTTAAAAACATTTAAAAATCCTTTTGCTCATAACATATCCATAGAACCCTCTTGCATTTCTTAAACTCCATTAGCACCCCATTTGTTCCTACCTGCCTAAGTCTGCAATGCACCTCTTTTTTTTCTTAACCAGCACCTCAATATCTCTTGGAAAAACAAGGTACCCTACATCTGTCATCTTTACCTTTTGTTCTGACAGGCACATACAAGCTTTCTTCTCCGACAATTTCACTTTTGAAGGCTTCCCACTTACCAAGTACATCTTTGCCAAAAGACAGCCTGTCCCAATCCACGCTTGCCAGAATGTCAACAAAGTTTGCAACTTCTTTGCTATGCACTATTTATACACACAAATGATGCAAATGGATTTTTAAATTATATTCTAGGATTGTTTAAATTTTGATGTGTCACGTTCAATCTATCAACAGACGTGTTGCCATTTAGTATTTAATAGATTACTAACTATATTGCAATTTTGCTTAAACTTGTGCCAAGCCAGTGTCTGGGCCCATATTGGGGCAATTCTTTTTGGTAAAATATTCTTGATTTAAACACTGCTAAGCTCCATATGGAGATGATCTTTGGTCTTGCGGCTATTCCCAATTGTTTCACTGGGGTATCACTTGTCCTGTTCTACTCTGGGTCAGAGCTAATTGGACCCATGTCAGCCTGGCCTGGAGACTGAGAAAGGAAGAATTTTTCAAGCATAAGAACATAAGAAATAGGAGCAGGAGTAGTCCATCTGGCCATGGAGCCTGCCTTGCCATTCAATCAGATCATGGCTGATCTGTCCGTAAACTCAGCACCTTTTCCCCATAATCCTTAATTTCCCTACAATGCAAAATTCTATTCAACCTTGTCTTAAATATATTTACAAGGTAGCCTCCACTGCTTTGTTGGGCAGAGAATTCCACAGATTCACCACTCTCTCTGAAAAGTAATTCTTCCTCATCTCTGTCCTAAACCTACTCTTCCCCCCCCCCCCCCCGAATCTTAAGGCTATGTCCCCTAGTTCTAGTCTCACCTGCCACTGGAAACAACTTTCCTGTCTCTATCTTATCAATCCCTTTCATACTTCTATGTTTCTATAAGATCTAAAAGTTATTTTAATTTTGCGTTGTTGGTGACTTCAGGAAGTTTTGATATATGCGGGGGGTGGGGCCTTGCCTTGCAGCATAAATCCAGTGGCACATTTTGTCAGCAAGATCAGCACCGTGCGCTTGTCCAAGCCAGTAGGGATGGATGGGGATAGCAGCACTGGAATATATCCAGTCCAATGCCTCCTCCATAAATCCCTCTCACATTCAGAGAAGTATTCAAAGTACTCACCATTGTAACTCCTTCCTTATTGGCATCATGTGTTTGTATTCCAGTATGGAACGATGCTACTAATCTTCACTTTCGGTCATTGTCATTGAATTCCAAGTTGCCTGCCACTGTATCGTCTGGTTAGTGTTTCATTAGATTTTGTTCTGCCACCTGATAATATAATTCAGCCAGTTATATTTTCATCCACTGGAACATCACCCAGTTGATACTATCAGACCCCCAACCTTGATTGACTATTTTGGAAGGCAGTTCACCAAAATCCATTGGTGTCAGAACTTCTGGAGCTTAATGACTAAAAAGAATCCAAATCACCTTTCATTCAGGTTGCATTTCACCAGTGACTGCTGTTGTGATGAAGTTGGTAGATGAAGCAGACTACACCATTGATGGAGGGGTGAAAGATGGTGTCGGGGGTCAATTAAGATGGCTGCTTCATTGAGGAGGGTGCTGAGCTCTCTGTGTTGGAACTGTGTTCAACCAGGATTGCCAGTGAATTAAATAATCCAACAGACAGAAGGCCTCAGTCTTGTCACATCTGTCATGTTTGGTAAAGGATGGTTTAACAGGTGAAGGGAGATGACACTTGAGGAACATCTTATGCCATCCCTGAATGAACGCTGACTTATATTCTTCTTAACTTGAGTTGATTCTGAACAGGTGATTATAAGAGAAGCATCCACAGAACAAGGAAGATATTGTTAAAATGCTGTACGGTTGTTGTTTGGTACAGAGCTGAGGATTGTGGGTCTTGAACTGGGCGACCACTGAGCCTGAAAGGTGTTGAGAGTTTAAAAATAAATAAAGAACCAGTTTAATCGCTGAAGCCGCCTTTGTCTGCAGAGGGTAGCTTGTGAATTAAAAAGGCAAGTCATTTAAACTTTAACAAATTTCAACGTGCGCAAGAGAAAAGTGATTGTAAATGTACTGTAGTCTGTTTTTAAGAAAAGGGGCGTGCCTACTTTTCTTCCCCTTTGGTGGTTCCATATTCATTTCGTTTGTCATAAGATTGAACTGTTTGCTGAAGACGCCTCCACTTCTATTGAAACCACAACAGTACACACTCATGGGCAAAAACCTGAACGTCTGATCTAGGTGATGAACATCAATGCTAAGCAATGACTACTTCCAGCAAGTGAGAGCATTCCTGTCTCCCTTTGGACTATGAATGACAGTAAAAATGCAAAACATCCACTCTCAATACTCTGGGTGTGGGGGTCACTATTAATTAACAGCTCCCCCCTCCAAAAGTTAACCCAAGCACCTGATATGGCTTATCATATCATAAATGAAATGACTCCCTCTGAGAGTACCCAGAGCTTCTCCACTGCAGACAAGCACCTGATGGAACATGCATTCACCTGCTTGCATGGACTCTCAAAAAGCTCAATACCGTGCCGATCAAAGTGTCTCATTACGTATCCCATGTCACCAGCTTAGGCACCACTCTTTCCAGCATCAGTGTACAGTAGCTGCCACGTGCATCATATCAATATCATCACGCGCCTTGTCGTATGACGTGGGCGATCATAGACTTTCCATGATTGTGCTTGTCAAATGTTTCTGCAGACATGGTTTGCCATTGCCTTCATCCGGGCAGTGTCTTTACAAGACGGGTGACCCTAGCCATTATCAATACTCTTCAGGGATTGTCCATTGTAATCTTTGAGGAGCGAAGCAGCTCCTTCCACCTCTTTTGGTAGAGGCATATCTCCATCCTGCCACTCAGATGCATCAATCCTGAATGCATTCCAGTGAAGTGACAAGCCAGCTGGCATTTTCAAAGCTCTGACCTTTATCACCTGTCAAATCAAGGCTGAGAGGTGCAAGGAAGCATAACCAATTCCATGTTCTTGCCTGTAACTCAAATGCTATTCTGAGTCATGCATATTTCTTCGTTGCTGTAAGGTGGAACAACTGCTGTTGTTTATTTACAGTAGTAAGAATGCCAGCCATCGCGAAAGCACCCAAATCTCTGCAATACATGTTAGTTCTGCTTGTGATGGCTACCTCCTGAGAAAGTGGAAAGGGAGAGCAGAAGCTTCTGCATTCATTACTCACCTCATGGAGATTTAAAGAATCCCTTTTTCGCTCAGTATATTCCACACAGATAGCAGCAGTTCAAGACAATGGCATCATCAACCCTCTCGAGGACAATGAGCAATAAATGCTGGTCTTGATCGTGACACCCATAGCCTATGGATCAGTATAAAGAAATGTTACTTTAATTCCAAATTTTCCCTCTATGGAAAGCCTACAGAGAGATTCAATCAAGCTTAAACACTTCTAATGTGTTGTTCCCTTATTTGAAGGGCACTCAGTTCAGATATTGATTACAGACCTATAAATTGGGATTAGTCCAATGTTTTAATTCATAGAATGAGGATGTCACAATAGCAATGACAGCATTTCTATTTTCCACCGAAAAGGCAAGATGATTAGGAGTCAACTGTGTGATGGGTCTGGAGTCACACATATACCAGACCACATCAGGAAATTAATGAACCAGTGGGATTTCAGTTTTATGGTTACTGTTACCAAAGCTAGCTTTAATTCCAGATGTTTGGCATACTTGTGTTGTCCAGCTATCATTGGTAGCATTTAAACTTGGAGCTCGGGAGCCCTGGCTGCCTGTTGAATAATGTAATAACCGTATAAACGTTTGAAGTTATTGGTTAAAAGCATGAGTAATGCTCAGTCCTTGAGTGTACTCAACCATTTAATAAGATCAATCTTTAAAATTTCCCAGGGACTTGCTTCTACCACCCTTTGAGAATCAGATATGATCACTGTCTAATACGATGTAAAAATTGTTGTTTTGTGGCAGCAGTACAGTGCAAATACACAAAAGTACTGTAAATTACAAAATAATTAGTCCAATATAAAAGGATAATGAGGTCGAGGTGATGGTTTTACGGACCATTCAGATATCTGATGGTGGAGAGGGAAAAGGTTGCTCGTAAATTGTTGTGTGGCTTCAGGATCCTGGACCTCCTGTCTGATAGTATTGTGAAGATGATATGTCCCGCATTGCAATGGTACTTAGTGATGGATGAGGCACTGCCTCGTGAAGGTGTCCTCATTAGTACTGAGGGTTGTGATGGAACTGGATAAGTCTAAAGCCCTCTGCAGCCTCTTGCACTCCTGTGCAATCTATCAGAATGCTCGCCACTGTATATATAAATTTGCAAAAGTCTTTGACATTGCAAAGCTCCTCAAACTCCTAATAGAGCTGCTGAAGTATGGCATCAATGTGTTGAGCCTGGGAGAGATCCTCTGAGATGCTGACACCCAGCAACTTGGAGATGTTCACACCTTCCACCGAGGACTGGTATGGTTTCTGCTTTCCTGAAGTCCACAGTGAGTTCTTTAGTTTTGCTGTTGTTGAGTGCAAAGTTGTTGTGACACCACTCAACCAGTCGATCTATCTCGTTCCTGTTCATCTCTTTGTCAGCTTCTGATATTTTACCAACAAACTGTTGTAAAGCTATCATATTCCTAGATTTCAACGTAGCTCAGTCTTTCTTGATAGAAGTTGGAAGACATTATTTTTTACTTAAGGTAAACCACATATCAATGTTAAATTAATAAAATGGTTATGATTTTGTTCTTTTTTATAATCAAATTGCTTAACACATACCTTGCTGCATGGGGATCGGCTGCCATGTTTTCTGTTATTACTTGATTTGATTTAAATTTATTTATTTCTCAGTAGTTCTGCCCATGACGAATGAGAGATAGAATTTTTAAAAGATAGTCATGTTCATTTTTGGAACCTAAGCATGTAAAGCTATTGTGTAAATATTAACATCTTTGCCGTTACATTTTTGGTCACTGTGTTTGACACATTGCTGACGCCCTTTAACTAGTCATTCCTCGATGTCTATTTTAAACTGTGATGTATAACTCCTTGGAATTTAATCAAAATTACTTGGGAAAACGACCAACCTGATTTTTTTTTTAATATATATTATTCCCTATTGCACGTCCATGTCTCTTTCTTCAGAATAGAAGTCTTTTTTCCAGACCTTTCAAAAGGCATCAATTTCTTCTTCTTATATAGTTCCACAGACAAAATCACTACCCTAGAAACTGAAATCAGTAATGCTGCCATTTTTTTACTCGGTTTTCTCCTGTGAATTGGAGGCTGAGCTTTGAAGCCTCTAATATAGTTTGGAAAAACTAGGGTTGTTTCCTCTGGAGTGCTGGAGGCCGTGGGGACACTTTATAATAAATTTATAAAATCTCGAGACGGCAGAGATGGTAAATTAGACATCTCCCAGGATCGAAATGTCTAATCGCAGTAAGGATGCGGTTAAGGTGGGGGGGATGGTTAAGGAAGACGTGGTTAAAGAAGATTTTTACATGAGTAGTGGACGCTTGGTGTACACTGTCAGGGTTGGTACAGAGATGTGGACCATGTGCAGGTAGAGGGGAGTAGCTCAATTAGGTTTCCTTCACTTAATGAGCTCAGTGTAACATTGTTAGCGGAAGAGCCTGTTACTGCGCATCTTGTTCTATGTACTATGAGTGGGAGTGAGGAGTGGAGGTGGATGATGGAGTGACTTGAGAAATCATGCTTTATTACCACAGAAATTAATGTCCCTCCTGGACTTTTAATACTTCGGCCACCCCAGCTCCCCAAAACTCTGAATAAACCTTGCCATCCCAAGCTCATTCCCAATACCAGAGAGTCAGGATCGGGCCCTGAGTTCCAGGGCCACACAATGTTCACTCGCTGACCATCCGAATAGCCCTGGCCCCCGATCCAATTTTTTTAAAACTCTGATAAATAAGATCCTCCCACCATTGCTTAGTAACTTCTTGAATCCAACAACCCCCCTCCCCCAGCCTCAATTGGAGATGTTCCTGAAAATGCCTCACACCCAGTCAATGTTGGAGAGTACTGAAGCCTAGCCCCTCTCTCTATACTTACTTTGCTCTCCTCAATTCTCCCCCACAACACGCATTGCACTTCACCCCCACTCATCCTCTCCTGGCCTCTTTCTTTCCTTGGTGACTAAGTTCCAGACATGAATCTTCCTCCCTTGCTGCTAATCTGCCTGGGCTCCAAAATGCATATTGTATATTCCAATAACATTGTTCTTTCAGTAGCACCTGGAGACTTCCTCTTTGACCACAGCCACAAATGAAATTTGCTGATAACTCGGCAACGCCAGCTTGAGGATATTAGTACTCAGCAAAGCAGATAAGATTATTATTCATCTTTGGTCCTGAGTATTCTGACGCATTGGGGCCGAATTAGGATGTTTGGCCCTTCGAGTCTGCTCTGCCTTTCCATCATAGCTGGTTTATTATCCCTCTCAAACCCATTCTCCTGCCTTTTACCAGTAACCTTTGACATCATTACGAATCAGGAACCTATCAATGGTCATTTTAAATATACTCAATGACTTGGACTCCAGTGCCTTCTGTGGTAATGAATTCCACAGATTCACCACCCTCTGTCTAAAGGAATTCCGCTGTTCTAAGGGACGTCCTTGTATTTAGAGGTCGTGCTCTCTAGTCCAAGACCACCCCCCCCCCCCCCCCACTATAGGAAACATCCTCTCCATGTCCACTCTATCTAGGCCTTTCACTATTTGATTGGATTGATAAAGATCCGTCCCTTATTCTTCTAAATTCCGGCAAGTTTAGGCCCAGAGCCATCAAGCGCATCTTGCACATTAACACTTTCATTCCTGGGCTCATTCTTGTGAACCTTCTCTGGACCCTCTCAAGACAGCCGACATTCCTGATAGCTATTCTGCTTCTGTGGTCATCAGATTTCCTACTGAAAGTACAGTACTACATATAGACCAGCACCAACTCTCTTTAATGACTTTCTCTTTCTTGATCTAATTATAACACCTGTCCCAACTGAATCAGAATTGGGTTTAATATCACCGGCATAGGTTGTGAAATTTGTTGTCTTTGTGGTAGCAGTACAATGCAATACATAATAGAGGAAAAAGGGAGTTACAGTAAGTATATATATTACATAGTTAGATAAGCAATGCAAATAAAAACAAAAGGAAGTGAGGTAGTGTCCATGGGTTTCAATGTCCATTTAGAAGTCAGATGGCAGAGGGGAAGAAGCTGTTCCTGAATCATTGAATGTGTGTCTTCAGGCTCTCGTACCTCCTTCCTGATGGTAGCAATGAGAAGAGGGCATATCCTGGGTGGTAGGGGTCCTTAGTGATGGATGCCACCTTTTTGAGGCATTGCTACTTGAAGAGTAGTGAACTCAGCGCAGACTGAAAATCAAACAAGGGGTGCAAGAGTATTCTCATTCGTGTGGCTCATCTGTTGACTAAATCATCAGGAGGCTTTGAATGAGATGTTCCACATTTTGTGTTAGATGCTATACATGAGGAAAATTGAGGACCTGAATATCTTGAGCATGTGTGGGAATTTGGGGGGATAGGGTGTGTGTGTGCGCACTCTAAAACAAAATGTTTTTCAAACATTTTAAAAAATCCAGGAAGATGCAAGATATTTGAAGGTTAAGATTCTAATGCATTTGATGTTATTTCCTGATGGAGTGTTAATGATCAGCTCTTCACTAACTTGTCTAATTCTTGATAAATGACTCACTCGTGTTCGGTGGAGCTGTTGGTTTTGAGTTTTCGGCAGGGGACCTGTCAGTTTTCCTATTATGGCAATGAACAACAAGAAATGAAGCATGAAGATTGAGAAGGGCAATGCAAAGGACTTTTGTAATGTCACACATTGGGCAATATAGGAAACGTGGTTGTCTATTTCAACATGGGTCCCACAGAGAGCAAAGGAAAGTGGCAAAATAATCTGATTAGCTCATATTGGCTGATGAATACGTATTACCCAAGGAGCAGAATGTTTCTCTTCCTCAAAAGTTGCCAGGTTTTATTTCCACTGGTGGGTTTAGATGGAGCTTTAGATTAATATTTCTTACAAAATTCAGCACCTGTACTCGAGTCTATGCTCTGCTCCTTGGGTATCTCACAGAAATGTCAACCCAAGCCTTTCAGTGTCAATGTAGAGAGTAAGATGTGAGCAATGATACTAAGTCAAGGCTGAAGTCTCTGTCCACTGCTCTGGCAATGTGAACCTATCAGAAGAAATTATTTATTTATTGCCTTTTATAACCTCGTGGTGTCCCTGAATATTTTGCAACAAATGAGAATGTAGACATGGAACATTACAGCAAAGTACAGGTCTTTCAGCCATGATATTGATCCAACTTTCAACCTACTCTCAGATCAAGCTAGCCCTTACCTCCTACATAACTCTCCATTTCTCTTCCATCCATGGGTCTATCTAAGAGTCTCTTAAATGTCCCTTGTACATCTGCCACTACCATTACCCCTGGCAGGGTGTTCCATGACCCACCACTCTCTGTGTAAAGAGCTTGCCACCGACCTAACCCTTATACTTTTCTTCAGTCTCCAAATGATACCCCCTCGTATTAGCCATTTTGGACCTTGGAAAAAAATCTCTGGCTATTCACTCTATCTAGCCCTCTCATCTTGTACACCTCTATCAAGTCATCTCTCACCCTTCTTTATTCCGATAAGTAAAACCCTAGGTCACTCATTTTATATATATATATACACACAAGACTTTCAAGGACTCTTCATCTCCTGTTCCTGTTATTGATATTTATTGCTTATTTATTATTATTGTTTATTTTTCTGTTTGCACAGTATGTTGTCTTTTGTACGTTAGTTGTTTGTCCATCTTGTCCTATGATCTTTTCATTGATTCTATTGTGTTTCTTTGCATTTACTGTGAATGTCCACAAGAAAATAAATCTGAAGGTTGTATATGATAACATGTATGTACTTTGATCACAAGTTTACCTTGAACTTTGAACATGCTCTCTAGTACAGGCAGCATGCTGATAGAACTCTTCTGCACCCTGTTTAAAGCTTCCACATACTTCCTGGAATAAGGCAACCACAACTGTATACAATATTCCAAGTCTGGCCTAAACAGTGTTTTAAAGAGCTGTAACATTACCTTGTGGCTCTTGAACTTCATCCCCTGATTAATGACATAACATTTCTTACAAATCCCATCAACTTTTTTGCAACTTCAACTTATTTGTGGACATCAGAATCAGGTTTAATACCTCAGGCGTATGTCGTGAAATTTGTTGTCTTGGTTGCTGCAGTACAATGCAATACATAACGGGGAAAAAACATGAATTACAGTAAATATATAATGCAAGAAAATAAAAATAAACAAAGTAATGAGATAGTGTTCGTGGGATCAATGTCCAGTCAGAAATTGGATGGCAGAGGGGAAGAAGCTATTCCTGATTTGTAGAGTGTGTGCCTTCAGGCTTCTGTACTTCCCTGATGGTAGCAATGAGAGGAGGGCGTGTCCTGGGTGATGGGGGTCCTTAATAATGTATGTCACCTTTTTGAGGCAATGCGCCTTGAAGATGTCCTGGGTACTACAGAGGCTGCTGCCCAGGAAGGAGCTGAATATTTTTATAACTCTGCAGCTTATTTTAATCCTGTGCAGTAGCACCCCTCCCTGTCCCCATCCCCTCCTCATATCACACTGTGATGCAGCCTGCTAGAATGCTCTCTACAGTCATGGGCCCCATGATCCCTCTGTTCCTTCGAACTGCCAGGAATCCTGCCATTAACCCTATACTCTGCCTTCAAATTGGACCTTCCAAAATTTGCAGCAATTACTTTTGAAATATGCAGGTCCTTCCCAGTTTATGAATGCTCACCCTGTGTATAGCCCATATGAGCAAACTAGTATATGGGAGACCAGCTGTATCGACTGCTGGCTGCTGCAGGCCCACAGGATTCATCTGCCATGTGGTAACAAGGTTCAGAGCCCCACTTCTGACTTGTGAACTGTTTGGGATTTAAACAGTTAACAGGAATGGTGTCCTGCCATAACCTGGGGTGTCCCGTGGTGACTGCAGTAATATAGGAAATGAGGGAGTCCACTTTTCACACAAGGTGCGGCAAGCAAGTGTGAGACAATAAGGAATAAATATTGTACAGTGGCAACATCTGCTTCTTTCCTTACTCATGTCATAGTATCTATTACATGCACTGGAGAGACGAGGGAGAATTGGTTGAATGCCCCTTCTGACAGATGCCACCTCCCTTAGTTCACAATATCCAAGGGACTTCAAGGCTTCAAGTCAAGTTTATTGTCATTTAACTATATACATGTATACCATCAAATGAGACAACATTTCTCCGGACCAGCGTGTAAAGTCCATTGGTACATATAACACACAATCATTTGGGAAAGTAAGAAATAGCTTGACTGAAATAATCATTGGTACAGAGCATAGGGAAAATAATAGGCGGATCAAAGTCGGAGTGAAATGAGGAAGGAGGAGGAAGGCATCAAAATAGGAATGATGAGTTCCAACTTTGCTGCTGCTCAAGTATCTTCACGAGATGCCAGAGGAAAAGGAATTTGTACAAAGGGACAGTGGACTGGATTGCTCCACAAAGAGCCAGTATGGAATACTTGGGCCAAAGTGCAGGCTCCTGTTCCGTGATTCCACAATTGCATATACAAACCAAAACACAGCTCCAGGAGAAATCAATGGATTTCTGAATCATTGCCTGGAGAAATTTTTTTGTATATTTAAATGATTTTAAAACTATGAATTGTTTGCATGAATTAATGAAAGCCGCTCAGTATTCATACTGATGTTTGAGATGCAGCAATTAAAATGATTCAGATTCATTTACCACATGTACATGTGTCATTTCCATTGACAACCAACATAACCTAAGGAGGTGCTAGGATTCACTCTCAATTGTCGTCATATATTCTGGTACCAACATAGCAGAACACACAAATAATAACAACTCAACAACAGCTTCAATACATAGCAACAAAAGCACAAACCTATTTTCTCCCTACTATAGATACAGACAGGCCTCTAACCCCAGCACAGGCTGCCTACAAACCTCGAACCTCTAGTCCCCGACCTAGGCCTCTGACCTCTGGACTTGCCTACTTTGGTCTTTGATTTTCAGTCTTCAACCTTTGGTATCAATTCCAGGACTTGCTAATCACAGGGTTTTGAGCTCCTCTGAGCCCGGGAATAATTGGCGTGAGGGTCATTGTGCTTCCTGCCGTCACTGACCCCAGATGCTGTGACCTGCTGAATGGAGGGTGTCACCAGCCCTCTCTCACAGGCGACCTCGGTCATTGGCCGTGGGGATCATCAGTCTATGTCGGCAACTGCTGAACCGACATCAATCCACAGGGATCACTGGCCTTCTACCGTGAACACTCTGACCGAGAATCCAGCTCCTTCCCTTCACTGCCCCAGACCTCTAACTCCCCATCCCCGTCCACTAGCTCCCAGAATTGCCACAAAACCATGCCTATGAGCCTAGGAAACAACCGAGTGAGCCACGACCTCGACGGCCTTCACAACTTGGTGCCATCTTGTCCGGAAGTACCTGTACTTGCAGGTGGAGCTTCAGATCATGTGACTCAGTCCAGTTGTACTTGCTGATGGAATCAACATTTTGAATAATCTTAAAAAGAACATGAAATAGACTTTGGCAGTTTTGTGCTTGGGTTTGTTTGGTGGCTTATATCTGTATAGTTTAAATACATTCCTTGCTTACTGGGGTCCTATTTTTCTGACTCATAAAACGAAAATGGTATATTTTGTGCCTAAATTAAGTTTCAAGATTGTTTAATGTCATTTTCAGCATTCAAGTATAAAAGAGAATTAAATAATTATTACTCCAGATCTGATGTAGTACAAAAAAACTCAAAGATAAAGAACACAATAATAAAAAGACACAATAAATATAAATACACGAAGTAGCTTAAATACATGAATTGATTTTATGTATATAAAGTGACGTTAAGCACACGCGTGTCTGAACTTAAGATGACTGGCAGGAAATGATGAAGTAATGGTGGAAGGAGTGTTAGAGGGTGGCCATGTTGATCAGTCTTACCGCTTGGGAAAAGTAATTATTTTTGAGTCTGGTGTTCCTGGCATGGATGCTCCCTGATGGGAGAGGGACAAACAGTCCATTAGCAGGGTGGGTGTGATCCTTCGTGACGTTACTGACCATCTTCTGGCACCTTTCTGTGTACATGTTCTTGATGGCAAGTAGGCTGGGGCTGGTGTTGCGTTGGGCGGTTTTGACAACCTCGTTGTGGAGACTTCCTGTCTGCCACGGTGCAGTTTCCGTACCGTGAAGTGATGCAGCTTGTCGAGATGCTCTCTACTACACATCTGCAGAATGATGTGAGCACAGATGTGCACAGTCCAGCTCTCTTCAACCTCCTCAGAACAGTGATCTTTTCTGATGGTGTAGAACATACAACCCCAATAGGCGGACCGCGAGAACCTAATGTCTGGACCGCGCTGACCCATTGGCGCTTACGTGAACGCACCTGTCATAACATGTAAATAAAGCGCGCACTGCTCTAATTTATTTTAAACTCATCCCACACTGTATACTTGACCTACTACCCCCCCCCCCCCCCCCCCCGTAGTGCGCACAACATTCTCGGGAGAAAGTTGCACTTTCCATGTCTGCGGGAGCATTGCGAGAAGAACGAAATGCGGGAGGATCCAGTGATGAAGGATTTTGTGACGAGCCTGGCAGAAAACTTCAAGGAACGATTTGAAAGCTCCCCTAAACTCTCAGGTGACATCCTCCTCTTCCTGAGACAGCCGTTCTCCGTTTCGGCTGGCAGCCAGTGGAATGCAGAGGCCGAAAGGCTGGTGCCTTCCATAGATGAGGCAACTCTTCAGATGGAGGTCTTGGAAATGGGAGCATCTGATTTGCTCAAAGCACAACACAAGGACGTTGGGGTGAGCGACTTTTGATTCAACGTGGTTCCCCAAGCTCAATTCAAAAACACGAGAGCTATTGCAAAGCTCCTACTCACACTGCTCCCCTCCACGTGCATATGTGAGCCACCGTTTTCTTCAATGAACTCTATCAAGAACCAGGACAGAAACAGACTCTCCAATGCACATCTTGGCCAGTGCCTCAGGATTGCCACAACAGAATTCAGGCCCAACATCAGAAGGATTGCCTCATCCCGTCGCTGTCACTTCTCTCACTGATTGGTGAGTGAATCAATTTATTTTTGTCCATTTGTCAATCTTGTTGTGGTATAATAATATTACAACAACAATAATACTGATAATTTCATTTATAGCTACACTTCATACATCAAATTAAAAAGAACAAGTAGATTAAATGAGAGAACAGAAACGGTGGGAAAAGGCAGTACTACTAAAACTGTGTGGACGGGGGAGGGGTGTGTGTGTGTGTGTGTGTGTGTGTGTGTGTGTGTGTGTGTGTGTGTGTGTGTGTGTGTGTGTGTGTGTGTGTGTGTGTGTGTGTGTGAGATGAGTTCTCGATGTGACAGCTCACAGTTGTGATAGCTACAGTCATAATTAAATGGTTAGTTTTGGACTTATTTTGTTTTAACAGTGCATTTCTTTTCTTGTGTGACCCACGACACAGTCTTTGAGAATCCTAGGCCTCAATTACTACTACTACTAATAATAATAATAATGATGGCAATAGCAGCAACAACAACATCTGCCCATAAAACAACTTACTGGCGCAATGGGAAAAAAAACCTGGACACTTTAGCCCTTGGCTTGGCATGCTTGACATAATTTGACCCTTGTGGAAAACTAATTGGGGCGCCCTGTCATAAGGCATGCTCCCAATCCAGGCAACATCCCTGTAAATCTCCTCTGCACCCTTTCTATGGTTTCCACATCCTTCCTGTAGTAAGGCGACCAGAACTGAGCACAGTACTCCAAGTTGGGTCTGACCAGGGTTCTATATAGCTGGAACAGTACCTCTTGGCTCTTAAACTCAATCCCACAGTTGACAAAGGCCAATACACCATATGCTGCCTTAACCACAGAGTCAACCTGTGCAGCAGCTTTGAGTGTCCTATGGACTCGGACCCCAAGATCCCTCTGATCCTCCACACTGCCAAGAGTCTTACCATTAATGCTATATTCTGCCACCTTAAGACCATAAGACAAAGGAGCAGAAGTCGGCCATTCGGCCCATCGAGTCTGCTCCGCCATTTCATCATGAGCTGATCCAATCTCCCCTTTAGTCCCATTCCCCCGCCTTCTCACCATAACCTTTGATGCCCTGACCCATCATATTTGACCCACCAAAATGAACCACCTCACACTTGTCTGGGTTGAACTCAAAACCTCTTCAACATGTGACATGTCATCATAACATCGACTTATCGTACTGTTTGAGAGTGACCGCCTTCTCGCCTGAACAAATCCATGCAAAAGCCCCTTCTTGAGCTACCATGTGTGTTCACTGTACTCTTCTCATGCACACAGAGGACATGCAGTCTTAGTTCGCCAAGGTTGCAAGGACTTTCATGTTGGGATTAATGGTCAGTCTGAAGAAAACAATACTCCTCCATCAGAAGCCCCCTCGTGGTGTTTACAACCTACCTGGGATCACCATTGATGATTACCCTCTCATCATGGTTGAGCAGTTCACCTACCCTGGGCAGTGTCCTCTCCAACGACGCTACACTAGTAAGGGATGTTGACAATCGACTCACCAGAGCCAGCAGTGTCTTTGGATGCCTCCAGAAACGTGTGTGGAAGAATCACCAACTGCGTCTGTCCTCAAAAATACGGGCCTGCATTGTCTCAACACTGCTATATGGCTCCGAAGCCTGGGTCTTCCATCGGGGCTGCCTCTGCTCCATCGATCGTTGAAAGGGTTGGACAGAGTAGATGTGGAAAGGCTGTTTCCCTTGGTGGGTGAGTCCAGGACAAGAGGTCACAGACAGACAGACATACTTTATTGATCCCGAGGGAAATTGGGTTTCGTTACAGTCACACCAACCAAGAATAGTGTAGAATCACAGTCTTAGAATTAGAGGATATCCATTTAAAACAGAGATGAGGAGAAATTTTTTTAGCCAGAGGGTCGTGGATGTATGGAATTCGTTGCCACATACAGCTGTGGAGGCCCAATCATTGAGGGTGTTTAAGGAGGAGATTGATAGGTATCTAATTAGTCAGGGTATCAAGGGATATGGGGACAAAGCCGGAAATTGGAACCAGATGGGAGAATAGTTTAGCTCATGGTGGAATGGCGGAGCAGACTCAATGGGCCAAATGGCCTGCTTCTGCTCGTTTGTCTTGTGATCTTGTGTGATTATGGGTGTCTGCTGGCAGGATCGTGTGTCCAACAATGAGGTCCTGGAGGAGCCTCAAGTTCCAAGCACTGGAGCTATTTTGCTGCTCAGGGAGCTCCGCTGGCCAGGCCACGTACTTCGCATGGACAACTCCAGGTTACCGAGGCAGTTCTCGACAGAGAACTCTCTCAGGGCAAGAGGGACCGTGGTGCTTCGCACAGGAGGTGCAAAGACCAGCAGCAGCAGCTCTCTCAGGCAAATATCGAGGTGAATGAGTGGCTGCGGCTGGCTTGTGACAGAGACCGCGGGCGAACACCGATCCACGGTGCAGCCAAGAGTTTTGAGGAATCCAGAAGAGCAGCTACTAAAGAGAGGAGGAGATGGAGGAAGAATCCTACTACCCAAGCACTCATGCCGCAGCTGTTCCCGTGTCCCTACTGTCCCAGAGTCTGCAGATCCAGAGTTGGCCTCCACAGTCACCAACAATCATGCCGTCACCCCTGAGGTCTCTCTTCTTCCCTCCTGACCTTCGCAAGTAAAGAGCCTGCCATCATTATCATCGACCTTTTCCATATCTCGTACTGCATCTTTTCCCAGTATTTTATGCACTATAATTTTTCATGCTGCCGTTACTGGGTTTTCACCAACTGTGTGAGTTTTCCTTTTCTGCATAATAAGTTCTGTTACTAACTAACTTCCTTCCTGGGTCCGTTTACTGACTCTGATTTTACCAACATAAGCTTTACTCTGTTTTGCAATTCCTGTTTAAAATAATCAGTACTTTTATGTTTCATGTGGCTGTGATTTGTAGTTGAGTGGCTTTTCAGTTTTGCTGGAGCCATTGCTGCATCTGTAAGTTGTTTGTCACAGACGAGGCACGATGGGATAGGACAACTTGGATCACCAGTCCCTGTAGAACCCAGTGATAAGTGGCCTTCATTGTGAAGACGGACTTTTTCTGTGCCCATTGTTGCACTAGTGTAGTGAAATGACTCCAAAGATTGTAATTCAAAAATTGTCAAGTTGGACTATCAGATGTGTCTGTAAAACACGGGTTAATAAAATATAAAAGTAGGCAAGTCCATTCAATAATCAGAAAACACACTTCACTCTCCTCATCAGCCTACCGTCCCCCTCCATGCAATACAGTACTCACCAATTATCAACGGCCCCTCCTCTCGCGTCAAAAACTGAGAATGGACTCGACCAAATAAACACGATCCTGCTGCACACAGCCAGACTGAGCCGAGACCTCTAATGAGATTGCTAACGGGGCTGTTCAGTCACTGCCTGCGAAATCCCAGCTGAGAAAACCCTGGTCTAAAATAAAGAGAATGACATTTAGAACAGGGAGGTATTACGCATTTTCATGTGGTATGGTTAGAATATCAAATTTAGTAATTAATTTAGTTATTGAGATACAGTGCAGAATAGGCCCTTCTGGCTGTTGGAGACACGTTGCCCAGCAATTCTCCAGTTTTGAATTCTAGCCTAATCACAGGACAATTTACAATGGCCTGTTACCTACCAACTTGTGCATCTTCGGACTGTGGGAGGAAACTGGAGCACCGGGAGAAAACCCACGCAATCACAGAGAGAACATACAAACCCCTCCCAGGCAGCGGCAGGAATTGAACTTGGCTGCCTGGTCTGTAGTGTGTTGTGCTTCGCACATCACCGTTACCAGGTCTCCAGGAACGCATGTGTCAGACTTGGTTAATCTACTAGAGATAATTAACTAAATTGCAGCAGCTTAAAAACAAATTTAAATGGATACACATATTGGCACTCAGTTGGAAATTAGTTTCACTCAGGAACCTCCTGGTATCAGTTAGAAGATGATCAAATTATTCTGAGTCCTTACCAAAGGGTGCATTTTCAAACAGTGCATCTGGCAGGGATTTCCATTGTGGTATTAGTGCTGTAATGTGCTTACCACATTAGCAGTCTCAGGTTAGGCTTGCCTGTCCAAAAATGTGTTTTAGTAACAACAGAGACAAGAATAAACTTGTGTTTTCATATTTTATGTAAACATAGTTAGTCGCACTGGTTGACCATTTATAAACACCATTCTGTTCCTTCAAAGTACTGTTATTAAATACAAAATATTTAGTTATTAGTTAAAACACTCATTTAATATCTACTGAAGAATCAAAGCCTGCCTCGTGATATGAATGTCCTTGTCTACAAGGACTATTAGACGAGCATTTTTTTGTGATATTTCTGAAAATGTATGATATAATCTGTTTTTGCACTTTAATTACAAGCTGCTTGAGCCAACTGCTTTCCTGTTTGTATAACTTCTACAGTAATTTTCTCCACCATACACACAGCAATGTTTCCAACTAGGGTGAAGGCATTCATCACCAGAATGGCTGTGGATCCTCGTGCTCCTGCAGAGCAAGGTGGAACATGCTGCTGTACCAGCGTTTCCTGCTGCTTCAAGGGCCGGAAAACAAAACGCCTCTCACTAAAGCAGTCAGACTGTTCATGAGTGCCAGACACAGCAGTTCAGCAAGAATGTAAAGTTTTTGCAGCAATGGTAGAGCTAGTTTAAAGGCAGCACTTAGCACCACAGATTTTAAAGGGAGACCCTGCAGAAAAATACAATGAGGAAGTCTCATTGCAGAAGAATATTCAGAAAGGAAGCTAGGGTCAGGATACATCTACTTATGCCAGGTCTCTATTACTACAATTAAAGTCAATGCTTGAAGAGGGAAAGTGAGTGGGTGGGGCCATGATTTTCCCTTTTCAGGTCTGGAACATTACCCTAAATGAATGAGACGGATCCACCAAAATACCAGCAGCTTTCCTCAGTCACAATTTGGAAGGTGCTGGTGGGCACATTTGAAGTTCCTTTTCAGAAGGGGAGGAACTACACTTGACTCAGCATAATTTAAACTGTGAATTCTGCAACAGATTCTCAGGAGGGTTTAGTTGGGGTGGGGGGAGTACTCCTGCCCCTCTCCCACACCCACTTCTGTCTTATTCTGCCTTCCTTCTCTTGCCTTTCCGGTCCTGATGAAGGGTTGTGGCCCTGGTATGTTCTGCAACTCCAGGAACTGATCAAAAGAGAAACACAGGAGCCAGCACATTGGTCTATTTGGTGTTTCTTTCCTTTTCTTTGAGTAAGGCACTCACATATGACGCGCTGGCATTGTAACGTATGCCATTCACGTGCTTCTCGCATATAACCCAAAATGAATTATGTGGACAAAATGTTTAATCCAAGAATATATTTATATTATTCAAATATTACTGAAATAGTAAATACAGCACAGGGGCAAAACGTTGACTGCTTATTCCTGTCCATAGATGCTGCCTAACCTGCTGAGTTACTGCAGCATTTTATGTGTGTTATGAACAGATCCTCTAGATTTTTATCTGGTTTTTGCCAGAGATCTGACAACTGGCTCCTGATAGAAAGTGATACAAGCCACTTATTATTTAATTAGACTTTGTACACAAAAGAGAATAGTAATGTTGATGGGTACAACAAAAGTCTTATCATTTATAAATGTGCACAGGAGATATTCTTGCTATGCAGTGATGCCTGTACAACTGTAGTTAAGGTAGTCCAGGCATTAGAGTTTTGAATCTTGGTTCAGTCAGAGCATTTGGTATTAGAGTTGGGACAACTCTTGTACAAGTTAGTACGTGTTGCACTTGTATAAATTATTGGTGAGGCCATATTTGGAGTATTTTGTACAGTCTTGGTCTCCAAGGCATTGGAAAGACATGGTTAAACAGAAAACGTGCAGGAAAGGTTTATGGGGTCAGTGCCAGGACTTGAGGGCCTGAGATATTGTGGAAGGTTAACAAGGTTGAGAGGAGAAAGATTTAAAAGGGCCCCTAAGGGGCAACTTCTTCACAGGAGTGAATATAGGGAATGAGTTGCCAGAGGGAGTGGATTCTGATTCTGACAAGGAAGGGAGGGGCTTAGAGGGATATGGGCTGAATACAGGGAATTATTTTAGCTGGGTGGGCAGCGTGATGAGCATTGACTCATTGGGTTAAGATGCCTGTACCTGAGCTGTATTGCTCAATGACCGTATAACATTTATTCAGTTTCTTCCTTATCCCAAGTGAGGATTGATTTTAGATCCTGATTAGTTATTATATGTGCAAACAGAAGAATTACAGAACCAAAATGCAATAAAGATCTGAATGTTCTACTCATTTCTATGACTTTGGTGTGTTGAGTTCAGGCAAGAAGACCAAGAGAATTCCCTGTTCTGTGGCATCTTCTGCATTAATTAAAGCAGATAGTCTGGGTGTTTTCTGACTCTGGCAAAAGGGAACTTAGTTTTTGGAATAATGCCTTGTGTTTTATTTCCTTGTCTATGATCTTCACTTGTAGAGATGCAATGCCACCAACCAAACCAAGATCAGATGTAACTAACTGATTGCAATACTCTCAGTTCAGTTAGTGGAATTAGGCTGTTGAATTTGCTCAGAACGTTATCATTTGAACTTCCACCTGAGAAAAGCGAGAATGTTTTGAAAAATAAAGTCTTCCTTTATCTTTACTGATCTCACTTACAAGGTGCTCCATGTCTTGAAAGCTGAGTTGCATATGAGCGTAGGGAAAAGGAGGAGTAGTATTCCAAAGCTTGGCTGGCCCTTTATTCCCATAGTTACCATCACTTACACACTTTTCAGGAGAAAAGGCAAACCAGTTTACTCCCCATCTAAACATGAGAGATTCTGCGGATGCTGGAAATCCAAAGCAACATGTACAAGATGCTGGAGGAACTCAGCCGGTTCGGCAGCATCGATGGCCAGATGCTGCCTGGCCTGCTGAGTTCCTCCAGCATTGTGTGTGTGTGCTGCCTTATTCCCCGTCTAAGCCTGTTGCCTGATCTCTGCATTGCCTCCCATCGATCAATCCACATCTTCTGCTCATTGCAATGTTGGCCCTCGACTGCTTAGTATCAAACCAGGCAATCCTTCCTTAACACAAGCATGATCGACTCTGCAACGCGAGGAATCCAAAGCGGCATACACAAAACAGAAATGAACAAACAGTCTGGGACCTTCTTCAGGACTGGGAAGGAAGGGGGAAGGCAACAGTGGGGGTGGGGTTGCTTAAACTGGCTCAGAAGGACAATGGGAATGGCAGGAAGAACAGCCTGCCAAGTATGCGGACAATACTAATTAATAAAAAGTGAGCACTTTACCAGACTCTCTTACTTGGGACAGAACTCCAAGCTGGTAGGTAGCCTGAGACCTGGTTCCAGCACAAACCAGTCATGGCACGGTTAGGCCAACAGACAGAAGAAGAATGACTAGAGAAACAAAGCAACCCAGTGTAAATAAATCAGATACTCATCCTCACATATCTGACCGTGACCTCCAGCTCTTCCCCAGCCCTTATCACCACTCCTAGCTCTTCCGGTTTCCAGCTATTTCCAGCTCTTGATCTTCACTCACCAGGCCTCCTGATCTCAGACTGCTCACCAATGTCTGTCTCTCCCTTGCCCTTGTGGATCTCTAACTGCCCTCACCTCCCACTCCAATCTCCTGCTGCCCTTTGCCCTCTATCCCTTTCCTTGGTCTGCATCTCTGTCCAGAGACCTGGGATCAACCCTGACAATGAGTACTGACTCTGGAGTTTGCACATGCGCCCTGTGACTGCACAGTGCTCTGACATTTTTTCCACAACCCATGGTGGGTTACTTAGTTACTGCAAATTACCCTTGGTATAGATCAGTGGCAAAAGAATCAAAGGAGTGCTAACAGGAGCCGTGCAATTTATTTTCGGTATGTCCATCTGTGTAATAAATAAGTCTACTTTCCTCTCAATCTTTTTTTTAAATTAAGGAATGACCTACTTTTGACTAATTTAAGTACCAGGTCAGATTGAAAAGGGGCCAGAGGTGAGAAATGCTCGCGCCCTGTGAGTTTTACTCGTCTCTGCACTGAACTGAGGTGGTGGCCTGCAAGTAACAGGCTCCTGGATCGGCTGACACGGGCTTCGTGGCTGTGGACTCGCTTTCATGAACTTCAGTTCAGAATGTAATTTGAGCAACACACACAAAATGCTGGAGGAACTCAGAAGGCCAGGCAGTATCTATGGACAAAACTACAGTCGATGTTTTGGGCCAAAACCAGGTCCTGCCGAAGGGTTTTGGCCCGAAACGTCGACTACTTTTTTCCAGATTTGGTTTGCAGAGTTCCTCCGGCATTTTGTGTACATTGCTCAGATTTCCAGCATCTGCAGATTTTCTCTTGTTTCTGAATGTAAATTGCTTACTTTTAGTGTTTGCATGATTTGGGTTTTTTTCTGTGCATTGCATGTATGATGTTGTATAAAGTTGTATAATGTATACATAGTTTGATAGTAAATGTACTTTAAACTTTTTGAAGAAGGAATTAGCTTCCCATTGGAACAATATCCCCAGGCTAGAAGTAGCATTTTGTGAAGAGAGGGCAGCCGATGAGTCTGGCAGGCCTATCAGGCTTTGGGAAGTATCTCGAGGGAGTTAATCAATCTTTTAGGTAAAGACAGTACAGTTATCACTATTGCAGAATTGCTCATTTTACTCCATTACAGTATTAGCTTGTGAAAATATCTAGAAACAGTGGTGCAATAAGTAAACATCACTTGGCTGGATAGACATTAAGGAAAGTGTGATTGTGCTATCTGTTAGGTGTAGGATCAAAGCTCTCAGCCCGACCTCATTTGCACTGCCATTGAGGTGGGGGAAATTATTTTAATCTTCCATGTATCCTTTAAATTACAACTATTATTTCAAATAATTGATTTTGATTGAAGATCCCATTGTGTTTCATGAGAGTTCACGTTGGACATTAGTTTCACGAGCCTTCCTTCTTAGGTCAGCTTTGGACATATTTTTAATCATTTGCACAGAATCTAGACTCAGCGGCTAGAGCTGCAATTCTTGGCCTTCCCCAGTCCCTCTTGAGAACGCAGTGCTTGAAAAGTTCTTAACTGGAATTGCTCATTGTGTTCTTCCTATTACAAATTACAATTACAATTGCTCATTAAACATCAAAGGTTTAATGTTCTGATGGTTGAAGCAGCATAATACACTGCAGAGCCTGCCCCTGCAACCTCTGTTTTTAGCCTCTGAACCTGATCCTCAGCCTGATGGACTTTGTGGAATTGCTGCATTCAATGATCATCAAGGGAGTATCTCTAAATTACGTACTCAAGCTGTTGAGTAAGCAGATAGTGAAGTCAGAAAACATCTCTAAATAGTCAGACAGTTTCATTATGTTAATGTGTCACCAGATTGTGTGAAATTATCTGCAAGCCACATGGATAACAGAGGAGTGATCAAAGCAGGGAAACGTTACAGAGGAAGCAGTAGGTAATGGGAGATGACAAATTGGGAAAGGATTATTTAGGAATGAGTATGATTAAATTTTTAATTATTGAACAACAGCAAAAAAATCATAGTGCCCTGGAGGTTTTCTACAAATATGAACCAAAGGAAGGGAAATCATGATACTTTATTATGTCATGAATATTTTAACATTGTTGTAGCCAAACAATATTGACTTTGTAAGAAGAACACATAGACTTGTCTTACTTTGCATTTGATCCTGGACACCCTTCCAATATTTCAGGGCAGATAACTTATTAAGCACATTATGCTGGGTATTCACTCCTGATGAAGGGTTTCAGCCCAAAACATCGTCACTACTTCCTCCCATAGATGCCGTCTGGCCTGCTGAGTTCTGCCAGCATTTTGTGCTTTTATTGGGTATTTTGACTTGCTTCCCTACAAGGCAAGGAGAAAGGTAACTAGGTTTCTCCTCTGGGGAGGATCTATGTGTGAAAAGCTTGAACTTAGGACCACATCTCAATCTCAATGAGTAGGAGTTAGGACATTCTCAGTGCTTGGTCTCATACTTGTTCTTAGTTCTGTCTGAAGTTGACAGGATGGAGTCATGAGCATTAGTGGAAGCCAGATGCCTCAGATAAGCTGAGGAATTGTCATTGACTAGTAAAGAAAAATGAACTCAAGAACTGAACATAAAGGAAATATTGTTAACTTAGCCTCTTTTGAACCACTCTGGAAGCAACCCCACCCCCACAATACTCATCTTTGAGTTAACCTGCATTGACCTCCTGAAATTGATAGTTAAATTGATATTATGATGTTGATGACAGCTTTGAGAGTCAGGTTTGTATTAACTGGCTCCAGTCAGTGCAGATACATTTTTTCTGGATGAGAACAGGGCAAAGAGAGAATCAAAATCAGATTTATGATTACTGACTCGAGAGATTCTGGCAGTTTTGGCAGTTGAACTGTGCAATCAAGTTAATCAAGATTTGAATAGCTCAGCAGAAAGCTGTTGATTAGACAATCAAGATTTGAATAGCTCAGACTCAGCAGAAAGCAGCTGATTGGGCAATCGAGGTCAGGTGACCAAGCAGTTGAAAAGCTCAAACAAATAAATAGAGGGTTTCCTCAAGCAGAGCGGCCAGTGAGTGAGCGGGCCAGTGAAGGAGTGGAGATTTGAGGCATTGACTCAAGAGGCTTCGACAAGAAGAGGACGAGCTTCATTCCAAGTGAGGTAAGGCCAGGTAAGTTCCTTTCAAAGGAAAAGTTTCAAAAGTTGAGGCAAGTATTAGGTAGGTCATGGCAGCTGAGATCGGCCCCATGGTTTGTTCATCCTGCAGCATGTGGGAAATCAGGGATACTTCCAGTGTCCCTGACGACTGTGTGCAGGAAGTGTGTCCAACTGCAGCTTCTGGCAGACCGCATTGAGCGTCTGGAGCTGCGACTGGATTCATACTGGATTCATTTCTCCGCGATGCTGAGAAAGTCATGAAAAGGCTACACAGGCAGAAATGAAGGGGTGGCCACTAGACAGCGTAGCAGTAGGCAGGTAGTGCAGGAGTCCCCTGGGGTCATTTCCCTCCTAAACAGTTATACTGTTTTGGATACTGTTGGGGGAGATGTCTCATCAGGGGAAGGCAGCAGCAGCCAAGTTTATTGCACCATGGGTGGCTCTGCGGCACAGGAGGGAAGGAAAAGGAGTGGGAGAGCTATAGTGATAGGGGATTTGATTGTAAGGGGAATAGATAGGTGTTTCTGCGGCCGCAAACGAGACTTCAGGATGGTATGTTGCCTCCCTGGTGCAAGGGTCAAGGATGTCTCTGAGCAGCTGCAGGACATTCTGGAATGGGAGGGTGAACAGCCAGTGGTCATGGTGCACATAGGTACCAATGATATAGGTAAAAAATGGGACGAGGTCCTACAAGGTGAATTTAGGGAGTTAGGAGATAAACTAAAAAGTAGGACCACAAAGGTAATAATCTCTGAATTACTACCAGTGCCACGTGCTAGTCAGAGTAGAAATAGGAGGATATTTCAGATGAATACGTGGCTTGAAAAATGGTGAAAGGGGGAGGGATTCAAATTTCTGGGGCATTGGAACCAGTTCTGGGGGAAGTGGGACCGGTATAAACAGGACGGTCTGCACCTGGGCTGGACTGGAACCAATGTCCTAGGGGGAGCGTTTGCTACTGCTGTTCAGGAGGATTTAAACTAATGTGGCAGGGGGATGGGAACAAGTGCAGAGAGACAGAGGGTTGTAAAATGAGGGTAGAAGCAAAAAGTAGTAAGGTGAAAAGTAAAAGTGGCCAAATCCAGGGCAAAAAACAAAAAGAGCCACTTTTCAACATAATTGTATAAGGGCTAAGCGTGTTGTAAAAACAAGCCTGAAGGTTTTGTGTGTCAATGCGAGGAGCATTCGTAACAAGGTGGATGAATTGAATGCAGATAGTTATTAATGAATATGATATAGTTGGGATCACAGAGACATGGCTCCAGGGTGACCAAGGATGGGAGCTCAACATCCAGGGATATTCAATATTCAGGAGGGATAGACAGGAAAGAAAAGGAGGTTGGGTAGCATTGCTGGTTAGAGAAGAGATTAACACAATAGAAAGGAAGGACATTAGCCTAGAGGATGTGGAATCGATATGGGTAGAGCCAGATACGTGAAAAGAAAAAAATTGGTCAAGACAAATGTAGGTCCTTTACAGTCAGAAACAGGTGAATTGATCATAGGGAACAAAGACATGGCAAACCAATTAAATAACTACTTTGGTTCTGTCTTCACTAAGGAGGACATAAATAATCTTCCGGAAATAGTAAGGGACCGAGGGTCCAGTGAGATGGAGGAACTAAGGGAAATACATGTTAGTAGGGAAGTGGTGTCAGGTAAATTGAAGGGATTAAAGGCAGATAAATCCCCAGGGCCAGATGGTCTGCATCCCAAAGTGCTTAAGGAAGTAGCCCAAGAAATAGTGGATGCACTAGTGATAATTTTTCAAAACTCCTTAGATTCTGGATTAGTTCCTGAGGATTGGAGGGTGGCTAATGTAACCCCACTTTTTAAAAAAGGAGGGAGAGAGAAACCGGGAAATTATAGACCAGTTAGTCTGACGTCGGTGGTGGGGAAAATGCTAGAGTCGGTTATCAAAGATGTGATAACAGCACATTTGGAAAGAGGTGAAATCATCGGACAAAGTCAGCATGGATTTGTGAAAGGAAAATCATGTCTGACGAATCTCATAGAATTTTTTGAAGATGTAACTAGTAGAGTGGATAGGGGAGAGCCAGTGGATGTGGTATAGATTTTCAAAAGGCTTTTGGCAAGGTCCCACACAGGAGATTAGTGTGCAAACTTAAAGCACACGGTATTGGGGGTATGGTATTGATGTGGATAGAGAATTGGTTGGCAGACAGGAAGCAAAGAGTGGGAGTAAACGGGACCTTTTCAGAATGGCAGGCAGTGACTAGTGGGGTACCGCAAGGCTCAGTGCTGGGACCCCAGTTGTTTACAATATATATTAATGATTTAGACGAGGGAATTAAATGCAGCATCTCCAAGTTTGCGGATGACACGAAGCTGGGCGGCGGTGTTAGCTGTGAGGAGGATGCTAAGAGGATGCAGGGTGACTTGGATAGGTTAGGTGAGTGGGCAAATTCATGGCAGATGCAATTTAATGTGGATAAATGTGAGGTTATCCACTTTGGTTGCAAGAACAGGGAAACAGATTATTATCTGAATGGTGGCCGATTAGGAAAAGGGGAGATGCAACGAGACCTGGGTGTCATTGTACACCAGTCAATGAAGGTGGGCATGCAGGTACAGCAGGCGGTGAAAAAGGCAAATGGTATGTTGGCATTCACAGCAAAAGGGTTTGAGTACAAGAGCAGGGAGGTTCTACTGCAGTTGTACAAGGCCTTGGTGAGACTGCACCTAGAATATTGTGTACAGTTTTGGTCCCCTAATCTGAGGAAAGACATTTTTGCCATAGAGGGAGTACAGAGAAGGTTCACCAGATTGATTCCTGGGATGGTAGAACTTTCATATGAAGAAAGACTGGATCGACTAGGCTTATACTCACTGGAATTTAGAAGATTGAGGGGGGGGTCTTATTGAAACGTATAAAATTCTAAAGGGATTGGACAGGCTAGATGCAGGAAGATTGTTTCCGATGTTGGGGAAATCCAGAATGAGGAGTCACAGTTTAAGGATAAAGGGGAAGCCTTTTAGGACCGAGATGAGGAAAAACTTCTTCACACAGAGAGTGGTGAATCTGTGGAATTCTGTGCCACAGGAAACAGTTGAGGCCGGTTCATTGGCTATATTTAAGAGGAAGTTAGATATGGCCCTTGTGGCTAAAGGGATCAGGGGGTATGGAGAGAAAGCAGGTACAGGGTTCTGAGTTGGATGATCAGCCATGATCATACTGAATGGCGGTGCAGGCTCGAAGGGCCGAATGGCCTATCCTGCACCTATTTTCTATGTTTCTATGACATGAGATTTGTTGTCTTGCAGTAATTCTTCATCTTATGTTCTTTGTTTTTGTTGCTCATTTATTTATTATTATTTTGTATGTGTAAAATGTTGCACATTGGTTGTTTGTCCATCCTGCTGGGCACAGTCTTTCATTGATTCTATTGTGCTTCTTGTACTTACTGTGAATGCCTGCAGGAAAATGAATCTCAGATTTGTATATGGTGACTTGTATGTACTTTGATAATAAACTTACTTCAAACTTTAAGCAGTACAGTGCAAAGACATAAGAAAATGATCAGTTACAGAAATAAATAAATAATCCAAAATACAGGAATAATGAGGTGGTGAAATAATGAGATTCATGGACCATTCAGAAATCTGCTAGTGGAGAGATAGCTGTTCCTGAATCATTGTGTGTGGCTCCTGTACCACCTCCCTGATGGTGGTAACTGGAAGAGGGCATCTCCTAAATGGTGAGGGCCCTTAGTGATAGATGCTACCTTCTTGAAGATATCCTCTGGTGAGGAGGATTATGCCAGTGTTGGAGATAGCTGAGTATGTAACCAACTGAAGCCTTTTGTGATTCTGTATATTCACAGCATACAATACAAGCAATCAAAATACTCTCCATTGGAGACATCTGCAAGAGTCTTCAGTGACATACCGAATTTCCTGAAACTCCCAATGAAGTAGAGCACTTCATTCCTCCCCCTCAACCCACACCTACTTGCCTTCCCCCTCACCTGGCTTTACCTATCACTTTCCAGCTTGAATTTCTTCCCCTCTCCCCATCCTTTTCTTCTGACCTTTCCCCTTCCTTTCCAGTCTCGGCCCAAAACAGCAACTGTTTATTTCTCTCCATTGATACTCCCTGACATGCTGAGTTTTTCCTGCATTTTATCTGAGTTACTCTGGATTTCCAGCATCTGCGGAATCTCCTGAGTTTAAGAGCAGCTGTCATGTGTTTCTCACGTTACGTACCCCGTAACTGGGTCACTTACCAGCAAAGATAGAGAGGTCCGTTGCAGTCTGATGGTACTATTTTTAACAGTATTTATTGGTAAAAATACACAAAAATAATATCAATGCAAACATACAGATAATATACGTTGTCAATACTAACTCTAAAGTGCGGGTATAATAATAATCAATAAGAAATAAGCTCTATCGTTGTCTAGGGGATAATGTATTGTCCAATGGAAATATAAAAGTCACTTTAGTTCATTCAGGCTGCAGCTTTTGGTTGGAGTCAAGAGACAAATTTTAGAATTTGCCAGCGTTTCCTTTTTATGATGTCGATCCTTCCAGAGTTTCGTGGGTGTGGGTTTCTCCTTTTAGCTAAAGCCGTTCTTCCATGGTAAGGCCCCCAATCCCGACAAAGGGAAAGGACGCACGCGAGCCTCCCACCGGCCGTCGCTACCAAACGCTGTCACGGGACTTCCAGCATCTCTCCTGGGGCGTCTAAAGGGGTTGTTCCCCAGACCCTCTTTTATCCTTACTCACGGGGTCTCAGATGTCAATCAGGGTGGGATGATGCAATCCCTTCACCAACCCCCCTCGGTTCATTGCCTGGGGGCTTCGATGAATCGTACAGTACTCAATACACAATTCCGTCTCCAAGAGATAATGGCCGTTATCCGTGGCTTTGTCTCTTGGAGGCCAGGACACATTCCAAACCTTGAGGATTCTGCTTGTCTCTCTATCATTTCCTGGGTCCCAGACCCGAATTAATAACGATCTTGCGATTCTCACAAATGAGGGGGGCTACTTTGTACCCTTCGGCCCCTCAGAGTTGTGGCACGTTCGTAACACTCATGATATATCAATGTACTGGGTCCAGGATTGATTCTCTGAGATGTTGATGCCCAAGTACTTGAAGCTGTGATTGAACTTGAAAAGTGGGAGTTGATTGCAATATTTTGTAAAGCTGTTTTGCATGTTTAATGCTTTGATACCTAGGCTGTTCTAACACTGCAACTTAGCAAAACTGCGCGTGACTTCTTGAATGAGTAGCCACTTTGTGTGCAAGCAATTAATTTTAGAGACAGACAACCTGTGGCAGGAACTTCTTTCAGTTCTGAATATTACCCTAAACCAAAAGAATAAAAATATATTTTAAAGGAAAGCAACATGGGGATGTGCAATGTGTTTATAACACACTTATAGTCAAAATATCAAAAAGGATACCAAAAGTTGTTTTTTTTTGATATATAAAAAGTAAATGCAAGGTGAGAGCAGGTTTTATAGTTTATTTAAAATCTTATATCCATCTCACAATGTGAGGGTGTAAAAAATCTTTGCGTTATGACTCCGTCGCAATATACAGACATGTGAATTTAAAACTCTAATGGCTTGTAGAAAGAAACTGTCCCGTAGCCTATAGGTCCTGGCTTTAATGCTGCGGTAGCATTTACTAGACAGAAACAGCTGAAACAGTTTGTGGTTGGGGTGACTGGCGTCCTCGATGATCTTCCAGGCCTCCTTTCTGCGTCTGCTGCTATAAATGTCCTCAATGGAGGGAAGTTCACATCCACAGATGCACTGGGCTGTCCATACCTCTCTCTGAGGTGCCCGTCGATCAAGGTTGGTGCAATTCCCATACCAGCCAGTGATACAGCCAGTCAGGATGCTCTCAATGGTGCCCCTGTAGAAGCTCTTGAGGATTTGGGGGACCATGCCAAATTTATTCAGTCACCTGAGTAGATATTGGACTGCTGGAAAATAACATTTGAGGGGTAGTAATGGAGGACAAAGACATGGTGGATGAACTGAATAAGGGTTTTGTGTCAGTCTTCACTGTGGAAGACACTAGCAGTAAGCCAGCAATTCAAGAGTGTCAAGGGGCAGAAATGAGTGCAGTTGCTATTAATAAGGAGAAGGTGTTTTAGAAGTTGAAAGGTCTGAAGGTAGATTAGTCACCAGGAACAGGTGGACTACATCCCAGGGTTCTGAAAGATGGCTGAAGAGATTGTGGAGGCATTAGCAATGAACTTTCAAGAATCACTAGATTCTAGAATGGTTCCAGAGGACTGGATAATTGCAAATGTCACTCCACACTTCAAGAAGGGAAGGAGGCAGAAGAAAGGAAATCATAGGCCAATTAGCCTGACTTCAGTGGTTGGGAAGATGTTGGAGTAGATTAATAAGTATGAGGTTCGGGTTACTTGAAGGTGCATGAGAAAATAGGCCAACGTCCAGCATGGTTTCCTTCAGGGGAAATCATTTCCTTCATGGTCAAAGAACACTGAGGCTGTCTACAAGAAGGGTCAGAGCCGTCTCTATTTCCTGAGGAGACTGAGGTCCTTTAACATCTGCTGGACGATGCTGAGGATGTTCTACGAGTCTGTGGTGGCCAGTGCTATCACGTTTGTTGTTGTGTACTGGGGCAGCAGGCTGAGGGAGGCGGACACCAACAGAATCAACAAACTCATTCGTAAGGCCAGTGATGTTATGGAACTGGACTCTCAGACGGTGGTGTCTGAAAAGAGGATGCTGTCCAAGTTGCATGCCATCTTGGACAATGACTCCCATCCACTCCATAATGTACTGGTTAGGCACAGGAGTACATTCAGCCAGAGACTCATTCCACCGAGATGTAACACTGAGCGTCATAGGAAGTCATTCCTACCTGTGGCCATCAAACTTTACAACTCCTCCCTCAGAGTGTCAGACACCCTGAGCCAATAGACTGGTCTTGGACTTATTTCCACTTGGCATGATTAACATTATTATTTAATTATTTATGGTTTTATATTGCTATATTTCTTCACTATTCTTGGTTGGTGCAGCTGTAACAAAGCCCAGTTTCCCTCGGGATCAATAAAGTATGTCTGTCTGTCTATACCTGAAAAATCTGTTGGTATTCTTTGAAGAAGTAACAGGCAGGATAGACAAAGAAGAGCCAGTGGCTTTGCTTGCTTGTATTTTCAGAAAGTCTTTGTCAAGGTGCCACTCAAAAGGCTGATAAGAGCCCATGGTTTTGCAGAAAAGATACTAGCATGTATAGAAGATTGGCTGTTTGGCTGCAAGTGGTGTCACGCAGGGATCTTTCCACATTATATGCCAATGATTTGGATGATGGTATTTATGGCTTTTTGGCCGGGTTTTCAGATGACACAGAGATAGGTGGAGGGCAGGTAGTGTTGAGGATGCAGGGAGTCTGCAGAAGAACTTGGACAGATAGGCACAATGAAAGGGTTGTTGTGTGAGGAGCTTTTGATAACTAGGCTGTACTTGCTGGAGTTTCGAAGAATAAAGGGGGGGATCTCATTGGATTATCAAATATTGAAAGGCCTAAATAGAGTGGGTATTGAGAGCATGATTCCTATAGTAGGTCATTTTAGGTCTGGAGGGCACAACCTTAGAATAGGGGGAAATCCATTTAGCCAAAGGGTAGTAAATCTGTGGGATTCATTGCCACAAATGGTGTGGAGGCCCAGTCATTGAGTATATTTAATGTGGAGGTTGATGAGACAGGGCATCAAAGGTTATTGGGAGAAGGCACTTGGAGGCACATGATAAAATAGGCCATAATCAACATGGTTTCCTTGAGGGAAAATCTTGACTGACAAGCCTTTTGAAATTCTTTGAAGTACCAAGCAGGACAGACAAAGGAAAATTGATGAATGTTGTGCACTTGGATTTTCAGAAGGCCTTTGTCAAGGTGCCACACATGAGGCTGCTTAACAAACTATGAGCCCATTGTATTAAAGGAAAGACTCTAGCATGGATAAAGCATTGGCTGATTGGCAGGAGGGTAAGAGTGGGAGTAAGGGGAGCCTTTCCTGGTTGGTTGTAGATGACTAGTGCCCACACTTGTGGACAATATATGAAGGTAGTTTTGAGGAAGTGCACAGGCTACAGAAGGACAGACATTAGGAGAACGGGAAAAGAAGTGGCAGATGGAGTACAGTGTCGGGAAGTGTATGGTCATGCATTTTGGTAGAAGTAAAGGGAAGATTATTTTTGAAATTGAGAGAAAATTCAAAATTCTGAGGTACAAAGGGACTTGGAAGTCCTTGTACAGGGTTTCCTGAAGATTAAGTTTGTGGTAAGGAAGGCAAACACAATGTTAGCATTCATTTTGAGAGGACTAGAATATAAAAGCAAGGATGTGATGCTAAGGCTTTATAAGGCATTTGTCAGACTGCACTTGGAATATTGAGTAGTTTTGGGCTCCTTATCTTAAAAAAAAATGTGCTAGTATTGGAGGAGATCCAGAAGTGGTTCATGAGAATGATTCTGGGAATGGAAGGGTTAACATATGAGCAGCATTTGGCTCCTAGCCTGTACTTGCTGGAGTTTAGAAGAATGGGGGGGGGGGGGGGGGGGGGGGGGAGGGGGTCCTCATTGAAACCTATCGAATGTTGAAAGGCCCAGATACAGTAAATGTGGAGAGGATGTTTCCTATAGTGGGAGAGTCTGTGACCAGCGGGCACAGCCTCAGAATGGAGGGATGTCCATTTAGAACAGAGGTGAGAGGGAATTTCTTTAGCCAGAGAGTGGTGAATCTGTGAAATTTATTGCCATATATGGCATTGTGGCCAAACCATTGAGTACATTCAAAGCAGAATTGATAGGTTCTTGATTAGTCAGCATGTCAATGGTTACGGGGAGAAGACAGGAGAATGAACATTCACCACAAAGCACTTCGAAAGAGGAGCATTGTCACGGGAAAGTAGCATCCATTGTCAAGGACCCTGATGCACCATCAATAACTCACTCTGAGACGTAAGAAACGAGATATCGGCTTTTATTGACTGGAAGAATGAACAACACTACATCCTGGAGAAATGAGCAGTCAGCAGGGGTCTGTGGGAGGAGCCACAGGAGCAGTCCAGACAGGTATATGTAGTTCACCACAGACCCCCACCACTCAGGACATCCTCTCTTCTCACTGCTGTCACCAGGAAGCAGGTACAGGAGTCTCAGGACCCACAAAACTAGGTTCAGGAACAATGATCAACCATCAAGCTCCTGAACTAGAGGGGATAACTTCACTTGTTCCATTATTGAGACATTTCCAAAACCTATAGACTCACTTTCAAGGACTCTTCATCTCATATTCTTGATATCTATTTATTTATATTTGCACAGGTTGTTGTATTTTGCACGTTGGTGGTTTGGCCGTCCGGATGGGTGCGGCCTTTCTTAGCTTTTTATTGTGCTTCTGGGATTTGCTGTTTATCCCTGCAAGAAAATGAACCATAGGGTTGTCGATGGTGACATAAATGTACTTTATTAATAAATTAACTTTGAACTTTGGGGTTGCGAGGGATAATAAATCAGCCACGATGGAACGGTGAAGCAGACTCAATCAGCCAAATGTCCAAATTCTGCTCCCATGTCTTGTAGTCTTAACCGTTGAACATGTCTGGTGCAAATGTTCCAGCCAATGTGAATTTCCAATAACAGCAATTAGGAATCCTGTTGATAAGCAGAAGTGAAAACAAAATTAAGGTTAACAGCATCTTAAACTGAAATGTTAATCAGTGTTGTGGAATGGGGTGTTCCAGGAACAAAACACGGGAAATGCCTTCCACACATTCTTTTACTCTGAACTCTCCAGTTTCCTTTGTGTACAAAAAAAAGTAATGAAAATGGTGTCAATCAAAATGGAATGATTGGCATGTTGGTTTTAGGGTGGGGGGGGGGGGGGAGGGAGGTGAGAGTGCTGGTATAGGAAGCCGGAGATAAATTCTAGATATAAAGGGGACAGGAAATTCTCTGGTATTTTGTTTCCTAACAATTTTCCTCAAAGAAATGAAAGGAATTTATTGAAAAATCCTGCAGAATTCTTTTACTTGTTGATGTTTAAGTAGGAATTTTGTATTGCTTTGTTCACCTCTGCTGCAAAGTTGTTCTGAACAAAGAAAAGTATTATTGTGAAAAGGTGACCAAAGAACAGTGTAAAGATTCGGAACCCAATCTCATTTTGTCATAGTTTAACAGAAAGCACTCACTGGATGAAGCAAAGACATTTGACAGCAAGTAGTTAAGTAATTTAACACCTTAGAATACAACATCACAGAAGGAAGCCACTTGGTCCTTCATTCCCTGCTAGTTCTTTGAAAGACCCAAACAAATCAGTCCTCCTTCTCCACTCTGTCCCCTTATCTCTTCTATTTGGTTTCTCATTAGAAAATTACTTTTAAACATGAGATTCTACAGATGCTGGAAATTCAAGCAGCACACACAAAATGCTGGTGGAACGCAGCAGGCCAGGCAGCATCTATAGGGAGAAGCAATGTCGACGTTTCGGGCCCGAGACCCTTCGTCAGGACTAACTGAAAGAAAAGATAGTAAGAAATTTGAAAGTAGGAGGGGGAGGGGAAATGCGAAATAATAGGAGAAGACCGGAAGGGGTGAGGTGAAGCTAAGAGCTGGAAAGGTGATTGGCAAAAGGGATACAGAGCTGGAGAAGGGAGAGAATCATGGGACGGGAGGCCTCAGGAGAAAGAAAGGGGGGGGGAGCACCAGAGGGAGATGGAGAACAGGCAGAGTGATGGGCAGAGAGAGGAGAAAAAAAGGGGGGAGAGGGGAAAAATAAATATATCAGGGATGGGTAAGAAGGGGAGGAGGCTACCCAGCCAGTATTTAAGGTGTTGTTCCTCCAACCTGATTGTGGCTTCATCTTGAAAGTAGAGGAGGTCATGGATAGACATATCAGAATGGGAATGGGATGTGGAATTAAATACCTTATATACTGTCTGGGTAGCCTCCAACCTGGTGGCATGAACATTGACTTCTCTAACTTCCGTTAATGCCCTTCCTCCCCTTTTTACCCCTTCCCTGATTTATTTATTTCCCCCTCCCCCCTTTTTTCCTCTCTCTGCCCATCACTCTGCCTGTTCTCCATCTCCCTCTGGTGGTCCCCTCCCCCTTTCTTTCTCCCGAGGCCTCCTGTCCCATGATTCTCTCCCTTCTCCAGCTCTGTATCCCTTTTGCCAATCACCTTTCCAGCTCTTAGCTTCACCTCACCCCTTCCGGTCTTCTCCTAACATTTCACATTTCCCCCTCCTCCTACTACTTTCAAATCTCTTACTATCTTTTCTTTCAGTTAGTCCTGATGAAGGGACTTGGCCCGAAACATCAACAGTGATTCTTCCTTATAGATGCTGCCTGGCCTGCTGTGTTCCACCAGCAGTTTGCGTGTGTTGTTGGAGAAACTCAGTTGTTCAGGCAGCATCTGTGGAAATGAATAAACAGTCAATGTTTCAGGCCAAGACCCTTCTTCAGAACTGGAAAGATGAGGGGTAAGATGCCAGAATAAAAAGGTGGGAAGGAGGGACTAGCTAGAAGTAATGTTTCATTTTATTCATATTTGTTTACCATTTCAGTGAGTGCATTTCAAATCATAAAAAAGTAACTTGCAAACAAAGGTTTCTCATGTACCCACCCAGCGTGAAAATTCAACACATTTATTTCATTCCAATAATTTTCTTTAAACTCTCAAGTGTTTCTTATCTGAGATAAATCTAACATTTACAATCAGAATATGTCTGAGTAGAATTCCTACATGTTTTACACTGGTAGAAGATCAGTCTCATCTTGCACACCCAGGCATATTTTTCTTTAACATGTCTGAACATTCAACAAGGCCCCTACCTGTTCTAGTCCCATTATCTCTGTGTATCTTTTCAAACATCTTGCCCTTCCTGGAAAGGAAAATGTGACTTAGATGGGTTTTCTCTCTCTCTCTCTCATGTAGCTTCTCACTAATGTCTCTCAATTTCAATCAACATATATACAGTGGCTAAATGCATGTATCTCTTCCTTTAGCACTATTATCATCTTTAACACTAGTTCTGATCTTTTCACCTCAATTTGAAATGAAAAAAGGTGTATTTAGATGATCTCTTAATGCCCCCAGAAGCAAGAAGCATTGATATTGATTCCTTGTTGGATAGGAATACACAATAGTCTTTGAACCTGTCACAGCAAAATTCCACAAAAAAGCGAGTGAATTAAGATGTTGAAATTAGTTATCAACCAACGTGATAGCTACTTGTCCTAAGCACATCCCAAAGTGTTTCATAGGTTTGTAATAAACAATTGGTACAGGAAAATATGAGGAATAACCAGAGGTTTCTTTCAGCGAGGGAGAATTTAGATGTGACGGGACAGAAAGGCTGGGGACGAGAAAGGTTTAAAGAGATAATTCTAAAATTTGGAAGCAGGGTGAAAGTAACATGATTATCAGTGTTAAAACAAAATGAGCAGGGATCTAATTGAAGACTATGCCGGAAGAGTAGAGGGAATGGGCTGGGATCTTAGGGAGGGCTATGTTAGAAGAGTGAAGGTTTAGGCAGGGATCTAATGAGGGACTATGCCAGAAGCATGTGGGAAATTAGCAAAATGGAAAGGTTAACAAAGTTAGGGAAGGACGATCCAGTAGAAGATTTACAGTACGATCTGTTAATAAAATGAAGTACTTATGGTCACAAGGGAAAATATCTCTTGTATCATTCCTGGTGTTTGGGTTTGTTCTTTTGTTACATCAGTTTGAACATATCTTATACAATTATCTACCAATCTATCAAATACATCAGAACATATTGTCTTTTTACCATGCATATTTTTTTATTGCAACAGCTAGTTATCTTTTTCCTTTCCATTAATTAATTTTACGGGTAACCAAAAATATGTAGAATTGAAATCGGGTTTAATATCACTGGCACACATTATAAAATGTGTTACTTTGTGACAGCAGTACAGGAGACCATAAAGTACAGGAGCAGAATTAGGCCATTTGGTCCATTGAGTCTACTCCACCATTTCATCATGACTGATCCATTTCCCTCTCAACCCCATTCTCCTGCCTTCTCTATGTATCCCTTCATGACCTGACTAAACAATAATCTATCAACCTCTGCCTTAAGTATACACAATAACTTGGCCTCCACAGCCACCTGTGGCAACGCATTCCACCGATTCATCAATCTCCGGCTAAAGAAATCACTTCTCATCTCTGTTCAAAATGGATGTACCTCTGTTCTGAGGCTGTGCTCTCTGGTCCTAAACTCTCACACTATAGAAAACATCGTCTCCACATCCACTCTATCAAAGCCTTTCAACATTCAATAGACTTGAATTAGATCCCCCCCCCCCCCCTCATTCTTCTAAACTCCAATGAGTACAGGTCCAGAGCCCTCAATTGGTCATCAAATGTTAACCCTTTCATTCCCAGAATCGTTCTCATGAACCTCCTCTGAACCCTCTTGAATGTCAACACATTGTTTTTAGATAAGGGGACAAAAACTGCTCTCAGTACTCCATGAGGCCTTACCAGTGTCTTATAAAGCCTCAACATTACATCCTTGCTTTTATATTCTAGTCCTCTTGAAATGAATGCTAACATCACATTTGCCTTCCTCACACCAACGGATCACAAGACCCTGTAGCGGATAATGAGGTCAGCTGAGAAGATCATCGGGGTCTCTCTTCCCACCATTACAGACATTTACACCACACACTGCACCCGCAAAGCTAACAGTAACAGCATTGTGAAGGACCCCACACACCCCTCATACAAACTCTTCTCCCTCCTGCCATCTGGCAAAAGGTACCGAAGCATTCAGGCTCTCACGACCAGACTGTGCAACAGTTTCTTCCCCCAAGCCATCAGACCTCTCAATACCCAGACTGATATCTACATCATTTATTATTATATCGAAATTTTGTCCTCTACTGTGCCTATTGTTTGTTTGTTTGTTTATTTATTAATCATTGTACTGCCCTGCACTGTTTTGTGCACTTTATGTAGTCCTGTGCAGGTTTGTAGTCTAGTGTAGTTTTGTGTTGTTTCATGTAGCACCAGGGTCCTGGAGGAATGTTGTCTCGTTTTTACTGTGTACTGTACCAGCAGTTTATGGTTGAAATGACAATAAAAAGCGACTTGACTTGACTTGAACTCAACCTGCAAATTAACCTTTAAGGAGTCGTGCACAAGGACTCCCAAGACCCTTTGCACATCAGATTTTTAATTTTCTCTCCATTTAGAAAACAGTCTATGCTTTAATCCTTCTACCAATGAGTATGACCATATACTTCCCTACTCTGTATTCCATCTGCCACTTCTTTCCCCATTCTCTGATTTGTCTAACTCCTGCTGCAGCCTCCCTGCTTCCTCAAAAACTACCCCCTCCGCCCATCTTTGTATCGTCCGCAAACTTGGCACTGTCTTATCCAATTTTACCTGGATGTATTGTCTTCTGCTTGATGACAGAATCATTTTGTTAGTCATTATAGTCAAATTTAAGCATTCAGATGTTTGGCTTGGCATCAGATTGACAGAAGTGATATCTTTGCATTTGTGATATTTAAACCCTCTATGCAGTCAGAAACAGCCTGGAAGAGTCCTGCATTATCGTTGAGATATAAGCAAATGCCTGCTTACGTGTTCATCGAGTCAGAGTACGACAGCAGAGAAGCAGACCCTCTGGCTATCTGTTCCATGCTGACCTCATCTCCTGCCTTGTCCCATCTACCTTCCCAAGTGCCCATCCGAGCTGCCTCAATGTTACAACTGAACCCGGATTTGCCACTTCTGCTGGCAGCTTGTTCCACCTCGTCAGTAAAGAAGTTGCTATTCACCTTTCACCTTAAACCTTCGACTTCGAGTTCTCGTCTTGCCTAACCTGAGGGGAAAAGCCTGCATGCCCTCATAATTTTGTATGCCTCTGTAGATCTCCCCTCATACTCCTGCGCTGCTAAGGAACATAGTTCAAACATTTCCCTCTAACTCAAGTCCTGGCAAAACCCTTGTAAATTTTCAGATGTTTAGATCATCGTTAGCTGGAAACGTTCTGTGGAAACTGCAGTATATAGCTCGGTTAATCTTTTTTGATGGCCAATATAAGGGATTATGCTTGAAGGACCGAAAAAAAATTAATAATGTTATTCTGTAATTTGATAATTTTAATCACTTATTTGTGAATGGTGAATATTGTTTTATACAGGCCATGTGCATCATTAAAATACGGAGCCTTGCTTCAATAGCAACAGAGAAGTTCCATTGATTTTTGTCTGACTCATTTGGAAGTCATCCAAACCTCTGAACGTGATAGGATGGCTTGCTCTGTGTCACAGAACATCCTCTACATGTTGTAAAGATTCTGGTGATTATAGTTTACGATTAGAAAATGTTCTAAGTAAAATCTTTATACCAAGTTTACAAAGATTGTTGCCCTCACACATTATACTGTTACATAGAGGAGGCACCGAGATAAAACGTACTGGATATTGTCAATTTCATGTGATTTATCTTCAGTGCACCTTCTGTCTCAAGATGACGTCAAATCAAAGCTCATAAAATTTAGTTACACGGCCCCGACCTTCTTACCAGAATGGCCTCGAATATGCACGTGCAGGTTTGTAGCATGAGTTACCAAGCCACTCCATTAGATGGAATATGACATTACTGTAATATGCCACATGCTACAACAATTGGCTGCACTCGACATTGATAGATAGATAGATAGATAGATACTTTATTCATCCCCATGGGGAAATTCAACATTTTTTCCAATGTCCCATACACTTTGATGTTTTAACTTAGTGCCCAAGAGATGTACCTTTACTGTTTAATTCCCATAATGTCTAACTGGTTTACGACGAAACATACCACACTCTTAGTTCCATAAGTCACAGGAGCAGAATTAGGCCATTCAGCCCATCAAGCCATTCCGCCACTTGATCATGACTGATCCCGGATTCCATTCACCCCCATATACCTGCCCTGCTGATCCCATTCAATCCCATACACCTCCCCTCTTGCCATAACCCTTGATGAATCAGGAATTTATCAGATTCTGCCTTAAATATACCCACAGACTTGGCCTCAGCCACAGTCTGTGACAGAGCATTCCACAGATTAACCTCTCTTCAGCTAAAAGACTTCCTCCTTACTTCCGTTCTAAATGGTCGCCTCTCAATTTTGAGCTGTGCCCTCTAGTTCTGGATATCCCCATCCTCTCCATATCCACCTGATCTAGTCCTTTTCAACATTCGGTAGGTTTCAATGAGATCCCCACGCATTCTTCTAAATTCCAGGGAGTACAGGCCCAAAGCTGCCAAACACTCCTCATATGTTAACACCTTCATTACCGGAATCATCTGTGTGAACTTCCTCTGGACTCTCTTCAATGACAGTACATTCTTTCTAAGATAAGAAACATAGAGACATAGAAAACCTACAGCACAATACAGGCCCTTCAGCCCACAAAGTTGTGCTGAACGTGTCCCTACTTTAGAAATTACTAGGCTTACCTATAGCCCTTTATTTTTCTAAGCTCCATGTACCTATCCAAAAGTCTCTTAAAAGACCCTATCATGTCCCAAAACTATTGATAGCACTCCAAGTATCTGACAAGTATCTGGGAGTACAGTTGGACGAGAAGCTAGACTGGACTGCCAACACAGATGCCTTGTGCAGGAAGGCACAGAGTCGACTGTACTTCCTTAGAAGGTTGGCGTCATTCAATGTCTGCAGTGAGATGCTGAAGATGTTCTATAGGTCAGTTGTTGAGAGCGCCCTCTTCTTTGTGGTGGCGTGTTGGGGAGGAAGCATTAAGAAGAAGGACGCCTCACGTCTTAATAAGCTGATAAGGAAGGCGGGCTCTGTCGTGGGCAAAGTACTGGAGAGTTTAACATCGGTAGCTGATCGAAGGGCGCTGAGTAGGCTACGGTCAATTATGGAAAACCCTGAACATCCTCTACATAGCACCATCCAGAGACAGAGAAGCAGTTTCAGCGAAAGGTTACTGTCGATGCAATGCTCCTCAGACAGGATGAAGAGGTCAATACTCCCCAATGCCATTAGGCTTTACAATTCAACTGCCAGGACTTAAGAACTTTTTTTTAAAGCTATTATTAATGCTTTTTGAGTTAGTGATTTAGATGCATATCATATTATTACTGAGTTAAGTATTGTATGTAATGAGTTTTTGCTACAACAAGTGTATGGGACATTGGAAAAAATGTTGAATTTCCCCATGGGGATGAATAAAGTATCTATCTATCTATCTATCTATCTATCTATAAAGGTTAAGCATTATCTCCTTATTTTTGTGTTCTATTCCCCTTGAAATAAATGACAACATTGCACTTGCCTTCTTTACCACAGATTCAACCTGTGAATTAACCTATTGGGAGTCCTGCATGAGGACCCCTAAGTCCCTCTGCACCTCTGATGTTTGAATTTCCTCCCTGTTCAGATAATAGGCCTGACCTCTGAGGAACACCACTAGTCACTAGCAGCCAACCAGAAAGGCCCCCTTTATTCCCACTTGCTGCCACCTGCCTGTCAGCCATTCCCCTATCCATGCCTGTATCTTTCCCGTAACACCATGGGACTTTATCTTGTTCAGCAGCCTCGTGTAAGGCACCTTATCAAATACCTTCTGAAAATCTAGGCAGATGACATCCACTGCCTCTCCTTTGTTTCATTTCATTCCAGACGTTTGAGCAAATATGTCAGATTGATATGTATTGACAGCATGACAAAGGTTATCTTTTGATTTCATTGGGTTGCCCTAAAACTTGTTGGATGTTTGCTTATCGTGACAGCCATTCTAAATGAGGAATGTTACGAGCATTTTTGCTCACAAAGACTTCTCTTGTTGAGTCCTACTGATCGTACTGATGTGGATTTCAAGACTGGTCGTGAGCCTCAATGACTCGAAGTACATTTATTGTCGAAGTACGTATGCAGTCATTCAATGTCTGTAGTGAGATGCTGAAGATGTTCTATAGGTCAGTTGTGGAGAGCGCCCTCTTCTTTGTGGTGGCGTGTTGGGGAGGAAGCATTAAGAAGAGGGATACCTCACGTCTTAATAAGCTGGTAAGGAAGGCGGGCTCTGTCGTGGGCAAAGTACTGGAGAGTTTAACATCGGTAGCTGAGCGAAGGGCGCTGAGTAGGCTACGGTCAATTATGGATAACTCTGAACATCCTCTACATAGCACCATCCAGAGACAGAGAAGCAGTTTCAGCGACAGGTTACTATCGATGCAATGCTCCTCAGACAGGATGAAGAGGTCAATACTCCCCAATGCCATTAGGCTTTACAATTCTACCGCCAGGACTTAAGAACTTTTTAAAAGCTATTATTAATGCTTTTTGAGATGGTGATTTAGATGCATATCATATTTTTTTACTGAGTTAAGTATTGTATGTAATTAGTTTTGCTACAACAAGTGTATGGGACATTGGAAAAAAAGTTGAATTTCCCCATGGGGATGAATAAAGTATCTATCTATCTATCTATCTATCTATCTATCTATCTATCTATCTATCTATCTATCTATCTATCTATCTATCTATCTATCTATCTATCTATCTATCTATCTATCTATCTATCTATCTATCTATCTATCTATCTATCTATCTATCTATCTATCTATCTATCTATCTATCTATCTATCTATCTATCTATCTATCTATCTATCTATCTATCTATCATCCTGAGATTCGTCTTCCCCACAGTCATAAAACAAATAACATTTCCACCTCGCTGACAAGCAGAGGGTGTGTGCTTAGCCTACTGCTCTACTCTCTCTACACCCATGGCTGTGTGGTTAGACACAGCTTAAGTGCCACCTACAAATTTGCTGAATTTCAGATGGTGACATGAGGGTGTACAGGAGCAGGATACATCAGATAGTTGAATGGTGTCACTACAACAACCTTGTATGTAACATCAGTAAGACCAAAGAACTGATTGTGGACTTTTCAGGAAGGGGTAAGATGAGGAAACACACGCCAATCTTCACAGAAGGATCAGAAGTGGAAAAAGTGAGCAATTTCAAGTTCCTGGGTGTCAATATCTCTGAGGATCTAACCTGACCCAACATATTGATGCAGCTGTAAAGAAAACATGACAGCGGCTATATTTCATTAGGTGTTTATGCAGAAATAGCATTATTGTCCATTTATGTACTATTTGCTTTTGACATACCATACTACAGACAATTCTCAAGGTGATGGTAACATTCAAATATGTTCTCTTATACTGTGTTTCCCAAATTTAACTGTGCTGGGATAAATCACAAGTGGCATTGCCAACATTGTGGTACATCTTTACTGCTTTGTACATAAAGGTCATCAATGTTCTTGTATGTATTTTGAATATGATCAACCCAAGACTGTGGTTAACAGTGAGTGATGCTTTTCATTAAAACTGACTTTATCACTGCAGAGGAGTGCACAACTGTGAAATAATTTGATTCCATACAGTGTTTGTTATGTTAATAAGAAATTAATTTCTGTCTGTGAGTTTTACTGTGTTACGTAGTTTGCTCTTGTATGTATGACAACATTTGAGACAGGGACTCCTATGAGAGACTGAGGAAAACGAGTAATGTGGCACGGTGAAATGAAAACTTTGGCTGCTAGGGCAAATGAGGAAGCAAAAGCAATCAGTATTATTGTACAGTGAGATGGAATTTATTAATGACCACAAAAACACTTTGAGGGTTGCAGCAATTGTAATATAATTGAATTTTACATTCATTTTGAGGTTAAGAAGAATGGGTCAAGTGTGTACTAGAGTGGATTTAATAGACAAATGAGTGGTATTTTAATTTTAAATAAGAGTTAAGGTTAGGGTTATGAGCACATTACAGCAGAGCTGGATGACATGAAATAGATTAAGTAAAGTGATCAGTTAGTCATGAAGCAATAGTGGCCTTTTAAGCGAATACACAGACTAACAAGAAGCAAAATATCCAAGTGGACCCACCATAAATGTAATATAAAACTCAAGGAAATAAACTTCTGGCAAGAAAATTGAATCAGAAACATATTATCAAAATAGCCAGATCAAAAATCTCAGAGGTGCTGAAGGATATGGGTGCAGCAGATAACCAAGGAAGCTGAGAAAATATTGTTAATTGCTAAAGAAATGGAAGACAAAAACACATAGATTAGGGTTCTTTTATACAGAGCAGTGGTGAGGTAACATCTGGTCTTCTGTTTATGAACTTGGTTACTTAAGGAAGGATAATAATGCATTGGAAAGTGTTCTGGAAAAACTTACAAGAATGGTTATCTTATGGGGAAATGTTGGATACGTTGGGGCTGTTTGTCTGGTGTTCTGATGGGTTAGAGAGGACTTGATTGAAACATGTGAGATCCAGTGATGTCCTTATAGTTTGAAAATGGAGAGCACGATTCCTCTGTGGGCAAATCTAGAACCAGGGCAATTCAGAAAATTGGAGCTTAAGAAAGATGAGGTAATTGTTTTTCTTTAGCTAGCCATGAATCTTTGGCTGATGGAAGCAGTTTGATTATTTTTAAGGCAGACACATTTTTGATGAGCAAGAGGGTAAAAGGTTATTGGGAAAAGACCTGGAATGTGAAGCTGAAGTTACAATCAAATCTCAGTGCTTGAGATGCCATTCCCTTCTCTCTCTAATTAAAAAAAAACTGAATCCTTTCCTGTGTGTGTGCAGAGCTCAGTGATCTCTCTGCTGCCAGCAAAATGTGATATGAATATATAGGTGCTGCGTCGAAAGATCTAGTGACTAGGAAACCAAGGACCAACATTACCTGTACCTCAACAGAAAGAAAGCGAGATCCATGCATGAGAGCATGTTCAGATGACATTCTGGAAAAATGCCACATTTGTCCACACTGATGGTTTTTGGAAACCTTTAAATCAGGGTTTCCCAATCTGGTGTCCACCGACCCTTCAGTTAATAGTAAGCCTTTATGACATAAAAAAAAGTTGGGAACCCCTGCTCTGGATGGACTGTTTGTAGACAGATTTGTCTTAGCTTCCTGTCTGGCAGTCCTTGTCCATCCCAGCCACACCTATCATGAAGCTTCCAGATGTGTAGAGTTACCACTGAGATGCCCATTAAATGAATACTTCACTACCTTCATGCTTGGTGCAAGCACTCTGTCATACTTGGTGGTGTTTGAGCAATTTACAGTGGGTTCTGAGGCTGTCCATTGAGCTCCTCCAATGTCAGGAAAGCATCACTTTGAGTAGCAAGAAAAGTAAAAATGTAGTGTGATGAATTATTAGTTCAATTAGACCGTTGGTGGAGCTGGGATTTGGATGAGTCTGTTGCGAGAAGCCTGAGAGTTCAATTTTTTCTGTATAGAGAGAAACATGAATTGCAAATTTTTGTCCAGTGCAATGAGGAATTTGATGCCAAAATGATTGCTAGCATGATTTATACTAGCTATTGGATTGGATAAGATTAGATTTGATTCAACTTTATTGTCATTGTGCCGAGTACAGATGCAAAGCCAAATGAAATGCAGTTAGCATCTAACCAGAAATGCAAAGAATAGGAGAACACTTGAGTATTAAAATACATTGTACTGTTTTGTAACATTTACTTTCACATTTCAGATCATGTGGTCAAAGAAATTCTAATTTCCCTTTAGCACTTTTGCCAATTATTCTAAATCTGTTAATGGCGCATTAACAAATAACTTAAATTTCCTTTATAAGTTTGAAAGGAAAATTGGGTTGGAAAGTCAATAATATGCTACCTCTTTCTGACCTGCTGTGGAAAAGCTGTTCACACATCTGTCGTGTGATTCAGTAGATGCTCCTGGTTGTTCTTTTTCCTCAGAATGTAGAGGGCATACAGGAGAGAGATATACCGGCTAGCTGAATGGTGCCACAGCAACAAACTTGACCAAAGAGCTGATTGTGGACTTCAGAAAGGGTGGGACGAGGGAACATGAATCAATCCTTGTAGAGGGATCAGAAATGGGGAGAGTGATTTCAGGTTCCAGAGTGTCCAGATTTCTGAGAACCTCACCTGAACATAACATATCGATGCAGCTACAATATAGGCAGGGCAGCGGCTATATTTTATTAGGAGTTTGAGGAGATTTAGTTAGTCAGCTAAAACAGTCAAACTTCTACAGACGTACCATGGAGAGCATTCTGACTAGCTGCACCACGGTCTGGTGTATGCACAGGATTGAAGGACGCTATACAAAGTGGTCAAATTAGTCAGCTCCATCATGGGTACTAGTCTCCATAGTATCCAAGTCTTCAAGGAGTGGTGAGAAAGGTGGCGTCCATTATTAAGGAACCCCATCATCCAGGACATGCCCTCTTCTCTTTGTTACCATCTGGAAGGAAGTACAGAAGCCTGAAGGCACACACTCAGGAACAGCTTCTTCCCCTCTGCCATCCGATCCTGAATGGACATTGAACCTGTGAACACTACCTCACTTTTGTTATTATTTGTTTTTGCACTATTTCAAATTTAACTATTTAATATACATGTACATATTGTTATTATTTATTTTCTATATTATGTATTGCATTGTACTGCTGCTGCTTATATAGGCATCCGTTAGTCTCGTGAGACCATGGATTTGCGCCTTGGAAGGTTTCCAGGGCGCAGGCCTGGGCAGGCAGTTGACCGGCAGTTGCCCAAGCTGCAAGCCTTCCCCTCTCCACACCACCGATGTTGTCCAAGGGAAGGGCACTAGGACCCAAGCAGCTCGGCACTGGTGACGTCGCAGAGCAATGTGTTGTTAAGTGCCTTGCTCAAGGACACAACATGCTGCCTCAGCTGAGGCTCGAAATAGTGACCTTCAAATCACTAGACCGATGCCTTATCCACTAGGCCACGCGCCTTAACACTACTGCTGCTGCTAGTTCTCTGATAATTTTGGGAAGTTTCAAAACAATCTTTTCCTGCTTTGAAGACATATATGCCTTTTTTATATTATTCCAGTTGTCTTTTGAACCAAAGTTTTTGAAACTGCTTTATTCCAATCTTGAACACTGTGACCCAGGACTTCCAAGGCTGGGCTCAGCTTGTTGGCAACTATTTAAGGGGAAACTAATAAAATTCCATGCTTAGCTCCTCATGAAATATTTTGCACTCCTTGTTACTCATTCAAATGTTGCCCCTGCCATACGGCTGACACGGCTCAATGATGTTATGTCATCAGCATTGTAAACCTGTTTCCCATAGCTGTCTCACATCGTGAACATCAATTGTAATGCTTTATTGAATAAAACCTTATGAATTTATCAATAACAAATTCCAGAGGAAAAGCAAATCCATACATTACACTTGGTGGCCACTTTATCAGGGACACCTGTACTCCTGTGTATTCATGCAAATATCTAATCAGCCAATCGCGTGGCAGCAACTCAATGCATAAAAGCATGTAGAAATAGCCAAGAGGTTCAGTTGGGTAGCAGACACCAACAGAATCAACAAACTCATTCATAAGGCCAGTGATGTTGTGGGGGTGGAACTGGACTCTCTGACGGTGGTGTCTGAAAAGAGGATGCTGTCCAAGTTGCATGCCATCTTGGACAATGACTCCCATCCACTCCATAATGTACTGGTTAGGCACAGGAGTACATTCAGCCAGAGACTCATTCCACCGAGATGTAACACTGAGCGTCATAGGAAGTCATTCCTACCTGTGGCCATCAAACTTTACAACTCCTCCCTCGGAGTGTCAGACACCCTGAGCCAATAGGCTGGTCCTGGACTTATTTCCACCTGGCATGATTAACTTATTATTATTTAATTATTTATGGTTTTATATTGCTATATTTCTACACTATTCTTGGTTGGTGCGACGGTAATGAAACCCAATTTCCCTCGGGATCAATAAAGTATGTCTGTCTGTCTGTTGTTCAGACCAAACATCAGAATGGGGAAGAAGTGTGATCTAAGCGATTTTGACTGTAGAATGATTGTTAATGCCAGCCAGGGTGGTTTGTGTATCTCAGAAACTCCTGATCTCTTAGGATTTTCAGATATAACACTCTAGAGTTTACAAAGAATGTTGTGAAAAACAAGAGACATCCAGTAAGCAGCAGTTCTGTGGGCAAAAATACCTTGTTAGTGAGAGAGGTCAGAGGAAAATAGCCAGACTGTTTCAAGCTGACAGGAAGGCGACAGTAATCATGCATCACAACACTGGTGTACAGAGGAGTATCTCTGATTGCACAACACGTCAGACCTTGGATGAGCTACTGCAGCTGAAAATCACAAACATACACTCAATGGCCACTTTGTTAGGTGCAGAAGATACCTAATAAGGTGACCATTGAGTCTATATTCTGTGGAGAAAATCAGTATTTCATTAAGAAATTCAGAATTAGAAGAAAATACAAAGTTTAAGTTGGTTACAGAATAAATAAGGAGGTATCCTCAAGTCTGTAATTTCAATGCAAATCTATAGGGAAAATGACAGCTGAATTACTTTATTAATTCATCAGACCCTGTCTTGGGACAGAATGCAGTGGCTTGGGATGGTACCAACTGCAAGGCTGTTTGTATTCATCATTTTTACTCTGGGGAAGTGGTTCCCAACTTTTTCTATGCCATGGGCCAATGCTATTATGCAAGGGGTCCATGAATCCCTGGTTGAGAATCCCTTCTCAAGGAAATTAACAACAGTTCTAGGCTTTAAGGCATTTGGAGTTGGTGTTGGTGATTCAGTGTGCTTCACATACCGTTCTGATTTCTGCTTGTGATGTGCTAACCCATAATTACTGCTGAGCAAACTATCTGGCCATAAAATAAACTAATTTTGTGCAAAGCAATTTCCTCCTTTGAAACCGACAAAATAGGGGGGAATTCAAGCTATTTTCTCTCATACCTTGGCTCCTGCTTTAATCATTTAAGTATGTTCTAATCTCTTTTCACACTCTAATGTTTAGATAGCTAATTACAATTGCACCCTGTCACATTGCTTGTGTGATTTCTTTGATGTAATTGGTTCCTCAAGGCCTGGTGCCAGGAAAAAGACCACTTCCTTAACGTCAACAAGACAAGGGAGATGGTTATCGACTTCAGGAGATCTCGTATCACTCATGTTCCCCCCCCCCACCGCACAGCGGCAGAACTGCAAGCCGTATCAAACTCCTGGGAGTAATGTCACGCACAACCTCTCATGGTCCCAGAACACAGCTCACCAACACCAATGTATTCTGACGTGACTGAAGAGAGCGGACTTTGCACGTCCATGCTCACATCGCTCGCGTGATGCACATCACAGCTTGGTACAGAAACTGCACTGCGGCATTCCAGAAGGTTCTACCACAGATGGTCAAAACTGCCCAGTGCATCACTGGCACCAGCCTACCCACCATCATGGACATGTATACAGAAAGGTGCCGGAAAAGGGCCAGGAACAACATGAAGGATCCCACCCACCCTGCTCGTGGACTGCTTGTTCCACTCCCTTCAGGAAGGAGGCTGTGTATACTCCGCGCCAGGATCACCGGACTCAAAAACAGTTACTTCCCCCAAGCCGTAAGGCTAATCAACTCCTCCACCCACTAACTCCACTGCTGTGTTATTATTTCCCATCAGTCACTTTATTGTGTGTTTTTGTTATTGTGTTCTTTATCTCTCAAGGATTTTTGTGTAGCATTGGATCCAGAATAACAATTATTTTGTTCTCCTTACACTTGCGTACAGGAGTTGACATTAAACAATCGTGAAAGAACACATCTCCATGGCGGGTGTCAGAATCCCTTCGAAACTGACACCGCACTGTAGCGGGCTTTGGGGAAAAGTTCAGAGGCTGAAAATGCAAGAGCTTTGTGGAAGCTTTTATTGGATGTCAGCAGCAATACCTTGTTAACTGTAAAATCTGGGTCAATGTACTATTTCCTTCATTCATGTCTGTTTATGTTGCCTTTGCCCCTCTTGACTTTTTAAATTTTACTTTCTGAAGCAGTTATTTTTTTGAAATTTAATCTGTAACAGATGGAGTATAAAGGCAGAAATGAGTAACCTGGTCCCAATTCAATGCCAATAATTCATTGGAAGGATTGTGCAGGATTCTGTCAGCTCCTTGCAAATACGTACATTTCTATCAAAGATGAGGTTGAAGACTCCAAACACACTCATTGCTGGAAAAACAGTCCTATATATCAATTACAGCTGACAGTTCTAGGTTGTATCTGGGCTTTCAGATCAGCGTCAGAAATTGTGGGATTTACTTTCCGTGTTTGTGTGAAAATTGTCCCTGAATTCTTCAATGAAATAGTTATGAGGATTTCCTCTGTGGAATGTGTCTTATTGATTTGCTTAATGGAATATTTTTCTGGAATTTGTTGTTGACATATTCATAAGGTTACATGAATCAGGTTTTCCATATTCTGTTTCTGAAATAACAAAGTGGGTTCAGATAAAGGCCATGCTGCAATAGCATCAGTACAAATTAGTGGTCAATAATAATTAGTGTTCACGTCAGCACTGGTATTCCAAAACCATCCAGATTCACACTGAGCACTTGCAACATCTGGCTGGAATTGGGTGTGGGGCCATCAATAAGCAGAAACATAGCTTTACTATTTAAACTTCTCCAATCCAAGTCAGTTGGACAAATTAATAAAATGTAAATGCTTAACCTTTCTGCTAGCATAAAATATGCTTGATGCACTGAAGCATAGTTGACTGTTGTAATCTAATAATACAATAGCAATTATATAAAAATCCCCATCAAATCATCGGATGTGATTACACTGATTAATTGCAGAGAAGGTTCACCGAGATGTTGCCTGGATTGAGAACTTCAGCTATGGAGAGGCTGGGCTTCTTTTCCATGGAGTGAAGGAAGTGTAGGTGTGACCTGGTTGAAGTATGGCAGATTATGAGAGACATAGATAGAGTAGATTTTTGCACAGAATGGTCGATGTCTGGAATGCAGTAGAAGAGGAGTCTATGGAATCAGATACAATTACTATGTTTAAAAGACATTTGGACAGGCATTTAAATATGCAAAGCAGAGAAAGACAGACTCCTAAAATGGGCAAATTGGATTGCTACAGATGGGCAAAAAGATCAGCATGGATATGGTGGCTGCTGTACAAATCCATGATGCTGTGATTGTTAAATTAACTTCCTGAATATTTGATTTAAGATTTCCATTTCTATGTATGGGTCTGATTTCAAGTATGATTTACTTGTTTTAAAGCATTATGACAGATTATGAAAGAAGCTTGAAAGTGATGGTCAAATTAGTTCTTGAAAAAAACCAACCAACCTCACAGGAGGCTAAGATACAAGGACAAACTAGCACAGATCCTCCAGAAGGATTGTGGAATTTTGGCTAAGCTCTCTGCAGCCTGACAGCAGATCTGCACATTGTGTCTTCAAGTCTTCCCGGGCACTATGGAAAACAGATTTTATTACATAAATTAAAAAATGGCTTTTGCTTGTCTGCTGGAATCCAAATTAAAAGAAAACAGAAGAGTAGTTACTGTGTGTTTCTCAAGACATTGTTATTGGACATAAAATGTTGAAAATGGAAGTTGGGCTGGCCGTGCTGAGAAAGGCATATTTGCCAGATACTGAAGAGTACATAACTAAACACTGAAAAGGTCATTTCTTGGAATTTCAGTGTCTGTATAATAGATTACTGATTGTTTTCCATTACAAGACGATAGCTGGGAGGCTTTTGCAGTAAAATATGATGCACAGGTATCTCCCACTGTTCCAGAACTGACGTGGAAACAAGGCAGACTCAAACTTGATGAAGATACCCTAGGAAAAAAAGGAAATTTTGAGAGCTGATTGTCTTTGAGCAATTTCCAACATTTTTAATCCAGATGATTGCTTTCCTGAAATATTTTAGATACCTTGTATAAATTGTATACAATTATTAATTTTCATTCTGAGTTGATGCAACCAAATTCGATTTGAATTTTGTATTGATATGTTACAGTAGGAAATGGTTGCATTTAGGCTGAGGGGCATTTCAAAAGGATAGAACAATTCACCTTCTGTTGGATATGCATTTCACACTCAGGCTACATCCACACCAGACTGGATAATTTTGAAAATGCCGGTTTTGCGTAAAAACAATGGGCGTCCACAGCAAACGTTTTTGAAAATACCTCCGTCCACATTAAAACGGGTATTTGGGCGAATCTCCCTACTGGGCATGCGCAGGACACATCTACAGAAAACAAGCGACATGTTTGGTGTCAAATCTTGCTGTGAAAGTGCGCGTTTGTGCAGTTACAGACTAGAAAAACTTAAAAGGAAATTGCCAAACGACGGACAGCTGTTGGCTCTCGCGCAGGAGGACTTAAAACAAAAAAAAACCAAATACTGGAGTGTATGGAGGCAACCGACAGGGAGTTCACGGACAGTATGACCCAGCTGACGACGAACATTGAAAAACTGACCAACTTTGTTGCATTAATAAAGCATTTTGTTAAATGTATAAAACATGTCTACATCAGTGTTGTCTTGTGTTTCCATACAATGTTACATTGGGCTGTTACCCATCTATTGTCAGAGAAGTTCTTGCATAAGTAGGTAAACCAGCTTCATACAAGCAAGGACAGAAAACAGGACAAAGTGAGTATACTTATTTATTCAGTAAGTTATGGGTCAAAGTATTTGGTGAGTACATTTCTAACTCTTCTGGCTTCAGTCTCGTTGCCGTCTGTTCTGAAATTGTTGGGTTGTGTGGGGGGTTACATTCAAGAAAACAATGAAATGCTGCACTGCTGCCACCATCTGTTCCGGCACGTCATGACAGAGTTTTTAGAAATCTCCAGTTACCCCGTCCGCACTGCTCTGCCCAATTGGCGTTTTCAAGTTTACACATTCTGGGGGGCGTTTTAGAGAAGCTCAATTTTCGGGGGAGGAAAACGCTGTTTTAGTGTAGACAGAGGGTAAAAACGAAGAGAAAAAGCTTCGGTTACAGATTTATCTGGTCTAGTGTGGACGTAGCCTCAGATTGAGTTGACTTAATTGTGCAAAGTTTAAAGGGACAGATTTCACTTCTCTTTTATTGTGTTCCTCCTGGAATTTTGATGTTCTCTTTCATGGTTTGAACAAGCAGGAGTCCTTTGGCGTAATAAAGACAGATACTATGGAAATATCAGTCACAACAATGTTCCTTTGTGTAAAAGTAGGTACTTTATAGTCGTGTGTTCAAATAATAGATACTGAGTCATAAAAAGGAAACATGAAAACTGATAAACGATGAGCCAAACACTTGGAGAGAGAGTGAGTGGGAAAGAGAGAGAGAGGGGAGAGAAAGAGGCACCTCCAGATGGAGCACCTCCACTCCACCTGTCAAAAGTAGAAGCTCTCATTAAACATTTTAATTCCGGTTCCCATTCTGACATGTTGGTCCATGGCTTCCTCTTGTACCATGATGAAGCCACCCTCTGTGGAGGAGCAACATGTTATATTCTGTCAGGATTGCCTCCAACGAGATGGCATGAGTATTGATTTCTCCTTCTGGTAACATTTTCCCTCCCCCTCCCTCCTCCTCCTCCTCCTCCTATTCTCCGGACCTCTTCTCTCCCGCCTATCACCTCCCTCTGGTGCCACTCGTTCTTCTCTTTCTGCAATGGTTCACTCTCCTCTCCTATCAGATTCCTTCCTCTCCAGTACTTTACCTTTCTGCCCACCTAGCTTCACCTATCACTTTCTAGCCATCCTCCTTCTGCTCCTTCAACCTTTTTATTCTGGTTTCTTTCCTCTTCCTTTCCAGTCCTGCAGGAGAATCTCAGCCCAAAACATTGACTATTTGTTCAAGTCCACGGACGCTGCCTGACCTACTGAGACCACCAGCGTTTTCTGTGTATGTTGAAATCCAGATAAAGTTATCCATCGGCACCTAAAGCTGAAGAAGCCAAACCTGGAGAAACTATGTCAGGGCTTGAGAAGGTTACAAAAATTAGGAAAGGTGGACCATGGAAGCATTTGAATAGGGAAAATTAAAAGTAATTAAAAACTCAGGAGCCACTGTAGCTCAGCAGAACCAAGGGTTTGGGAATATTGGAGTTTGCAGCATTACTACAGGGACAGATGAGTTTTGGAAGAATACCAGACTCCAATTTATGGAGGTTAAAATATAGCAGACCAGCCAGTGAGTATTGTAATGGTCAATTTCAGGAGGACTGAGAGCATGGATGAAAATTTTAGCAGTAGCTGAGTTGAGTCCTGATGTGATTACTATGAGGTATGGGTGATTAGTTGTAATAATGAAGTGATCTGTGGTAATTAGCACAACATTGGATCAAATAAAAGTGGTAGAAGAGAAGACGTATATCAACAGTAAGAAAAGATATTTAGAAATTTGCTGTTGCAGTATTTTATGGAAAGTTTGGTAACTACTAATTAGCTGAGGCATGTACTTGTTTATTTTCAGGTGTTTTCATATAACTTATTAACTAACACCTCTTTCTCATCATCAGATTGTCTAACCAACCATGGGAGATGTTAAGATTTCTCAAACTACCACTCGTATTTCCAAAACAACTCTAACGTTGGAAAGGCCTCAAGGGGACAGCTGCCCACCTGAAGTGCCTGTATTCACATTGCCTCCAAGAAATGTTCGTATTCCCATTGGTGGAACGGCCAGATTTGATGGAAAGGTATGTCAGTCTGAATTATGCTATTGGATTGGTACTTTTAGGTGAATGTACTGTGTTTCTGGTAGAGTCATAGAAAAAGTACAGCATAGAAACAGGCCCTATGGCCCATCTAGTCCATGCTGAAACCTTTTAAACAGCCTACTCCCATTGACTACGTGCCCCTACCATCCAGGTACCTATCCAAAATTTTCTTAAACGTTGAAATCAAACTTGCATGCACCACATGTGCTGGCAGCTTATTCCACTCTGTCAGGACCCTCTGAATGAAGAAGTTTCCCCTCATGTTCCCCTGAAACTTTTTAGCTTTCACCTTTAACCCATGCCCTCTAGTTGTAGTCCCATGCAATCACAGTGGAAAAAGCCTGCTTGCATTTACCCTATTAATACCCCTCATAATTTTGTATACTTTGATCAAATTTCCTCTCAATGTTGTAAGGAATAAAGTCCAAACCTATTCAATCTTTCCTCATTACTCAGTTCCTCCAGACCAGCAACATCCTTGTAAATTTTCTCTGCACTCTTTCAACCTTATTTACATCTTTCCTGTAGGTAGGTGAGCAAAACTGCACACAAGACTTCACCAATGTCTCATACAACTTCAACATAACATCCCATCTCCTATACTCAATACCTTGATTTATGAAGGCCAATGTGCCAAAAAGCTTTCTTTATGACCCTATCTACCTGTGATGTCACTTTCAAGGAATAATGGACCTGTATTCCCAGACCCCTTCTACCAGGCTCCCCAGTGCCCTTCTGCTCACTGTGTAAGACCTACCTTGGTTGGTCCTACTGAAGGGCAAAACCTCACACTTGCCTGCTTTAAATTCTATCTGCCATTTTTCAGCACATTTTTCCAGCTGATGCAGATCCCTCTGCAAGCCACGATAGCCTTCCTCACAGTCCACTACACCCCCAGTCTTGGTGTCATCCGCAAATTTGCTGATCCAGTTTACCGCATTGTTATCCAGATTGTTGATATAGATGACAAACAATAACAGATCCAGCATCAATCCCAGTGGCATTCCACTACTCAAAAGCCTCCAGTCAGAGAGGCAACTCTCTACTACCCCTCTCTGGCTTGTCACACAAAGCCAATGTCAAATCCAATTTATTATTTTATCTTGAATGCCAAGTGACTGAACCTTCTTGACTCACCTCCCATGTGGTACCTTGTCAAATATCTTGCTAAAGTCCATGAAGACAGCAGCCTCTGCTTTGCCTACATCCACTTTCCGGTAAGTTCCTCAAAAACTGTAAGATTGGTTAGAAATGATCTCTCACAAGCAAAGCCATGTCGACTATCCTTTATCAGTCTATATCTATCCAAATACTTATATATATGGTCCCTTTAGAATATTTTCCAATAACTGTCCCACTACTGATGTCAGATTTACTGGCCTATAATTTCTTGGTTTATGTTTAGAGCTTTTCTTAAACCGCAGAACAATATTGGCAATCCTCCAATCTCTGGTACCTGTCCTGTTGCTAAGGATGATTTATATATCTCTGCTAGGGCCCTGGCAATTTCTGTGCACATCTCCCATAGGGTCTGAGGGCAACTTGTCAGGCTCTGGGGATTTATCCACCCTGATCTGCCTCAGGACAGCAAACACCTCCTTCTCTGTAATCTTTTTAGGGTCCATGAAGTCGATGCTGCTTTGCCTCACTTCTATAGATTTTGTATCTCCTTCACCTTGTCTGCTAGCATAACTTCATGCCATCTTTAGCCCTCCTGATTACTTTCTTAAGCGCTCTCTTGCAGTTTTTATACTCCATAAGCACCTCATTTGTTCCCACTTGTCTATACCTGATATGCACTTCCTTTCATTCTTAATCAAGGCACTAACATATCTTGAAAGCCTAGGTTCCCTGCACTTGTTATCTTTAACAAACAAGAAAGAATCTGCAGATGCTGGAAATCGAAGCAACACACACAAAATGCTGGAAGAACTCAGCAGACCAGGCAGCTCTATGGAAAAGAGTACAAGTCAAACACAGAAGGGTCCCGGCTCGAAATGTCAGCTGTACTTGTATCTTTACCTTTTATTCTGAAGGCCACATACGAGCTTTGTACTCTTAAAATTTCACATTTGAAGGCCTCTCACTTATCGAGAACATTTGCTAGAAATCATCCTGTCCCAATCCACACTTGCCAGATCATTTCTGACACCATCAAAGTTGTCCTTTCTCCAATTAAGAATTTCAATCTGCCAACCAGACCTACCCTTTTGCAATTTTGAAACTAATGGCATTGTGATCACTAGATGCAAAAGCGCTTCCGTACTCAAACTGCTGTTACCTGCCCTGTCTTGTTCCCTGGCAGCAGATCAAGTTGGGACTTCTCTATATTGATTAAGGAAACTTTCCTGAATACATTTGACAACCTCTATCTCATCTAGTCCTTTTACAGTATGGGAGTCTTAGTCAATATGTGGAAAGTTAAAATCACCTACTATAACAACCTTCTGTTTCTTGCAACAGTCTGTGATCTCTTTACAAATTTGTTCTACATCTCTGGGACTGTTGGGTTGTCTTTAATATGGCCTCATTAACGTGGTCATACCTTCTTTATTTCTCAGTTCCACCCATAACACCTCATTGCACAAGATCTGCAGTTTATCTTGACTGAGCACTGCTGTGACATTTTCCTTGACTAGTAACAGCCCCTCCTCCTTTAATCCCACCTGCTCTATTGCGTCTAAAACAACGAAACCCTGGAATATTGAGCTGCCGGTCCTGCCCCCCCTCCCCACAACCAAGTCTCCCGAATGGCTACAACATCATAATTCCAGGTGTTGATCCATGCCCTGAGCTCATCTGCCTTTCCTGTGATACTTCTTGCACTGAAATAAATGCAGCACAGGACTCTAGTCACACCATGCTCAACCTTTAGTGTCCTGACAACATCTGTCTCCACAGCCTCTCCCCGAACTGTTCAGGGACTCTGGTTCCCAGTCCCTCCAACTCTAGTTTAAACTCCACCATGCAGCACTAGCAAACTTCCCCGTGAGGATATTTGTTCCCTTCCAGCTCAATTGCAAACCATCCCTTCTGTACAGGTCCCACCTTCCCTGGAAGAGAGCCCAATAATCCAAAGATTTTCTGCCCCCCCCCCCCCACACCATCCCCTTAGCTACATCTTAAACTGTATAATCTTCCTGTTTCTAGCCCCATTGGTATGTAGCACAGTTAGCAATCCTGAGATCACAATCCTGGAGGTCCTGCCCTTTAACTTAGATCCCTGAATTCCCTTTGCAGAATCTTGTCACTCGGCAAAGAAAAAGAGAATTCCTGCAGTTGCCCAACTTTAACAATTTCCAAAAGTGTCATTCAAATCTGGTCTGCTTATGAAGCAATCCTCCAGCACATGATAATCTAAACGCTCAATGCTGGTCAGTCCAGTTAAATTATAAAACAAGTCATTATAAAATACAGTAAATTGGACGAATACAGACATTATAACTACAAATGCATTATTCCATATTACTAATTATAAATTATAACTTAGCTTCTTCACACTTCTTACACAGTATTTTGGTTTAAGTTATTTGGCTCAGTAATGCCTAAGTAAATAAGTATACTGCATTTTTTTTTGTCTACCTGCAATTATGCTTGAATAGGATAATCCCTGAGGAATTCCTGAAGATCACGCATTACTTTCTGGCTTACCTGTCACAGTGTGGTTTTTGTTTCTGAAATGCGGTCCTTACAAACAGTGGGCATGTAGGCACTTGGCTTATCCAATTTCATCAGTCATGTATGGAAGTTTGCATTGAAAAACATACCAGTACAATTTTTCCTTTTGTGTATGCACGCTATCTGACAGCAATTTAAATGTCAAGTTTGAAGAGTTCAATATGGTTTCAGAGAAGGTCTCAGGCAATACTGTAATGGGCTCACTTATTGAATGCGCTGTTCAGAATCAGAATTCTCGGGTAGTTATTTCAAATAGATATCCAGAAACATCTCTCCTAACTTCAACAGAATTACAGCAAAATTCAATGAAGAACAGCATGTTTCACATCACTTGGGACAAACAATATTATTTTTACTGTATAAAATTACAGTGTATTTAGCTGAGAGAGTCTAAATCAAGCAATTGAGAAAGTGGATTAATTTATCTTCCCCATATAGAGGGCATTTTATCTTCTTCTTTGTGTTCTGCACCTGCAGTTCAATGGCTGTTCATAAAACCCTGTACCATCGTATGTCTCCAATTGCCAGAGACAAACATCTACTCAGTCTGATTAGAATTTCTCTCTTTTATTTTTGCAAATTCTCTGTTTATCTCCTTTTTTTTCTATTGGTGGTTCATTTCTCCATATTCTATGTCGAAGAGTTGGGAGTTTTTGAAAACAGATTTATATTTATGAGCATCCAACAATATTTCTATGGCCCTGCACTTGAGAAATTTGTGCAATTTTTCTCAGTTATTTGACATAAGAGCAATCAGAAATTGAAATGTGAGTAGGCCATATGGTCTCTTGTGCCTGCTTCACCATGCAATAAGGTCATGGCTGGGTTTTTAATCTTTGCATCATTTTCCTGCATGAATCACAAAGCCCTTGATTCCTTTGACATATAAAAATCAATTGCTTCCTGAATTTTTCTTAGCATCCATATTCTATATCTTAACTATGTTTCTCAGTCTTTAATGAACAAAGCTCTAAACTCTGGAGTACTTTCCTATTATGGATTTAATGTGAAAGCCTGCAAGAAAATGAGTCTCAGAGTTGTATATGATGACATTTTGAAGATAAATTTACTTTGAGTTTTGAACTTTGAAGCCTTCCCACCTTCTTTCCTCTCCTTAAAACCTACCTTGTTAATCAATCTTTTGAACATCTGCCACAGGTTTAAGGTGCTGGGGAGTAGGTACAGAGGAGATGTCAGGGGTAAGTTTTTTTTTACGTAGAGAGTGGTGAGTGCGTGGAATGGGCTGCCGGCAACGGTGGTAGAGGCGGATACAATAGGGTCTTTTAAGAGACTTTTGGATAGGTACATGGAGCTTAGAAAAATAGAGGGCTATGGGTAACTCTAGTAATTTCTAAGATGGGGATCTGTTTGGCACAACTTTGTAGGCCGAAGGGCCTGTATTATGCTGTAGGTTTTCTATGTTTCTATCTGCTCTAGTATCTCCTTGAGTAGCTGACTGTTTTTTTCTCATTTGTTTAATTTCCTGTTCATGTGTACACTTTTACTCTTTAATCAACACACACAAAATGCTGGTGGAGCTCAGCAGATCGGACAGCAACTATGGAGGGGAGTAACGTTTTGAATCAAGACCCCTAATCAGAACAAGAAAGGAAGGGGGAAGAAACCAAACCTGCCGAGTTCCTTTATCATTTTGTATTTGTTGCTCTGGATTTCCAGCGTGTGCAGAACATCTTGTGTTTATGAATTACTCTACGATCCTTCATTGGAATGAAATGGGAAAATATGTGTACCAAATATCTAAAATGACAGAGATTTTGCAGGTGTTGGAAATCTTGAGCAACGCACATAAAGTTCTGGAAGAGTTAGGCAAGTTTGGCAACATCTATGGAGGGATATACAGTCGATGTTTTGAGCCGAGACCCATGATCAGGATGAAGAAGGGTCTCAGTCTGAAACATCAATAGGTGATTTTCCTCCATAAATGCTGCTTGACTTGTTGAATTCCTTAAGCATTTTGTGTGTGTTGCTCCAAATATCAAACATAATTTAGATTTAGACTGCTGACTTAAATTAAACTTAGCCCATCAGGAAACTCAGAAGCAGCAGAGGCATGAAATCAATTGCAAATGTCTGGTTGAAGGTTTGTTGATAGAATAATTCGATAACTATTAACGAGGAGCAGAAATTGATATTCAGGACTGTTGAAACCTTGCCTGTTGACTGGGTTTGTGGCTTTGCCTTGTGTCATAGGTTTCCAGAGAGGCTTATGAATGGGTAGACTTGGATAAGGGGCCTGTGGGAGTGTGAGAAATATGAGCTCTGAGTAGGGTTTGAAGTGCAGCTCTGCTGGCCATATCAAGCTGATCTGGTGCCTCAGCTGTAACTGCCGCCTTGAGGTCAGCATATGTGCACTTAGCTGGGCCTTTGTCCTTGACGCTCTAGACCCTTGGGATTGGTAGTGATGTCTTATGGCGACTGGCCCCCAGAGGCTTGATCACCCTGCCATAAATCTGACAGCAGAATTATGCCTGTCAGAGCAACCACTGAGTTTAAATTTACCATTCAGCAGCATGTAAAATTGAAACCAATAATTAAAGAGCAAAATACTTAATAACTTCCAAGAACATTATAAAAGTGCTTAGGATTAATAACGAATCCATGACTGGACTTGCATTATTATTAAACTTTAAGTAAACGTGAATGTGAAAGCAAGTTCCAGTTTATCACAGCATGTGTGTGGAAGTCCAAGACGGCCTGTTGTTTTCAAAAGTTCCAACTGGAATTATTATTTACAGCCAACACAACTTACTCCAAAAGGAAAATGTTTGATGTGTTCTGGAGTGTGCATAGTAATTTAACTTGTAGGGTTGTATTAAATACAAATATTCTGTATTTAATAAGGCACACACTCAGCAATACCAGAACAGCTTCTTCCCCTCTGCCATCTGAATCCTAACTGAACAGACAGACGGACAAACAAACTTTATTGATCCTGAGGGAAATTGGGTTTCGTTACAGCCGCACCAACCAAGAATAGTGAAGAAATTATAGCAATATAAAACCATAAATAATTAAATAAAAATGTTAATCATGCCAGGTGGAAATAAGTCCAGGACCAGCCTATTGGCTCAGGGTGTCTGACACTCCGAGGGAGGAGTTGTAAAGTTTGATGGCCACAGGTAGGAATGACTTCCTATGACGCTCAGTGTTACATCTCGGTGGAATGAGTCTCTGGCTGAATGTACTCCTGTGCCTAACCAGTACATTATGGAGTGGATGAGAGTCATTGTCCAAGATGGCATGCAACTTGAACAGCATCCTCTTTTCAGACACCACCGTCAGAGAGTCTAGTTCCACCCCCACAACATCACTGAATGAGTTTGTTGATTCTGTTGGTGTCTGCTACCCTCAGCCTGCTGCCCCAGCACACAACAGCAAACATGATAGCACTGGTCACCACAGCCTCGTAGAACATCCTCAGCATTGTCTGGCAGATGTTAAAGGACCTCAGTCTCCTCAGGAAATAGAGACGGCTCTGACCCTTCTTGTAGACAGCCTCAGTGTTCTTTGACCAGTCCAGTTTATTGTCAATTTGTATCCCCAGGTATTTGTAATCCTCCACCATGTCCACACTGACCCCGTGGATGGAAACAGGGGTCACCGGAGCCTTAGCCCTCCTCAGGTCCACCACCAGCTCCTTGGGGACATTGAACCCTTGAGCGCTACCTTACTTTTTAAATATTATTTCTGTTTTTTGCATGATTTTTAATCTATTCTATACGTGTATACGGTAATTGATTTACTTATTTATTTTTTTCTTCTATAATATGTATTGTATTGAACTGCTGCTGCTAAGTTAACAAATTTCATGTCGATGATAATAAACCTGATTCTGATCTGATTCTGTACATAAATTTAATTAGCTTAATTGGCAGAGAGCTTGTTTTCATGCTCTCTCTGCTTCTTCCCATCCCCATCCCCCTTCAAACACGGGATTTCTTGCTACTAGGCAACGGGTAGTCCTGATGAAGTGTCTCGGCCCGAAACGTCGACTGTTTATTCTCATTCATAGATGCTGCCTGGCCTGCTAGGCTCCCCTAGCACGTAGTGTGTGTATATCTTGTTGTTTCTTTTCTCAGGGTCTTCCGTGTAGATTCTAATGGAGCCTGTTCTTCCCCCAGGCTGTGCATTCAACAGTTGTAGACTTTCAGCCACAATGAACCTCCCCTTTAAGCAATGAAAGTTGGTAAAAGCAGTGTTTCCACTTATTATAGAAACCCACTGGTGAAATAACTAGTCCAGTAGTCATTGCCTGGCAACCTTGAGGTTGCTATGTCATCCACATCCCATTCAACATCTCGAGGATAAGTTGCCCCTTTCATTGGGAGTTATTGAATTTAGGAAAATAATACTTCTGTTCCTTTAAGTGTGATTTGAATTTTTGCGTTCCTAAAATTCTCTGGAGCTTCCGTCTACAATATTTTCAATTGCTTTTGTACAGCTTTTCCTATTTGTTCACTTCTCACTTTCATCATATGGGGGTTTTCACCCCCCCCCCCCCCAGTATCAGAAGGCAGAGCGTTCCTATGAAACAGTTTGTAAGCCGGAATGTCGTAAAGTGAAGAAGCAATTACCATTTATTTATATGGGAAAAATTTGTGAGCGTTCGCAGACCCAAAAAAATAACCTACCAAATCATGCCAAATAACACATAAAACCTAAAATAACAATAACATATAGTAAAAGCGGGAATGATCTGATAAATGCACAGCCTATATAATGTAGGAATACTTTTCTGCACTGTCCACCGCAGGGAAAATCTCACGCAAGCACTCTCGGCAGCATTCCCGGCAGAAACACACGGCGCAAACACACTCGACAAAAACACTCTTTCCAGTAACCCTTAAGCTATGAAGCTACCAAGTAACACATAAATATACACAGCCTATATAAAGTAGAAATAATGTATGTACAGTGTAGTTTCACTTACTGGAATCGGGAAGACAGTGAGCACACTGATGATGGTGTGTTAGGCTGAGTCGTCGGAGGTAGAGGAGACTGGGGTGTCATCTCATTGTCGTCCGTTTCCATCACGGCAGGCAGGTCATCATCTTCTATGTTTGCCTGCCTCGATGTCGAAGGTCGAGTTTCGACGTCTGATGTGGAAGGCTTGAAAAACGACAGTATGCTTGACTGCTTAGCCTCGTGCATTTTTCTATCATACAGTTCTTTGTAAGCACTCAAACCTTCCCGCAAATATGCCCTAAACCTACGTACCCTTTCAAAATTAAAGTCATACTTTTCTGCAATTATTGCAGCGCTGTCAATCGCAGCGAAAATCTCAGGCAATTGCCTCACGTTCAGTTCCTGGACGACTTCACTTTCGGGCCATTCGCTACTGCATTCGGTTTCAATTGTTATCCTTTCCTCTTTATCAGCTCTTCATCTCTCAGTTCTTGGTCATGGGATGCCAAACCTCTTCAACATAATCTTCGTCAACTTCCACAAACCCTTAGCCAAACTCACTATGTCCTTACTTCGTTCACCACGATCGAAACGCTTAATTATGTCTAGATTTATGCTAAGTGTAACATGCTCTTTTAGGCTTTTCTGATAACTTAGAACTCATCTTGCTAAAGATGATGCACAAAATAAATCGAGATAAAGCACAGATGCTCACAGGCACGTGTTTAAGCAATGCCGGCTAGAATGCAGTTCCGGGGGAGGAACTTGGTTGCTCGGCCTTTTTTCACGCGCTACTAACAGTGAAAACACCTTCTGTTAGCGAAAACAGGTAACTAATGTAGGTCTTTCGTAACAGCGAGGTGTCGTAGAGCGGACGTTCGAAAAACAGGGGACACCTGCACCGACAAAGTGGATGTCATTGTTTGCCCTGAGTCCAGGAAGGAAGGACAAATTGCACAAAGATCAGTTTGATTGTTTTATTGAAATTGTCTGTGTTAGGCTCTGGTGTATGGCGATCTCGAGGCTGAGCGATATGCTTAGGATGTTGGAAATGCAATATAAAAACAGACTGGATATGTTGCTGATCCTCGTTCTGCTCAAAGAAACAGAGCTTATGTTCAGATTTTCTTGAAGCTTTGACTCTATTTTACTTTCCATTGAAATGCTCTGAGCAGCTGATTATTCCCTGTGCAAAAATCAGACTGCTGATGGAACTTGGTGGGCCAGGCAGCATCTGTGAAGCAAACTGGACAACCGACATTTCAGTACAAAAAGTCAGTTGCATATTTCCCTCCTCAGATTCTGCCTCTGCTTTTTGTTCCTAATTCTAGCATCTGTAGTCTCTTGTGTCTCCTGATTAGTCCAAGTATTTTCCATTTTTATTGCAAAATCACTTTACATAATATTGAAGACGCCATAAAACTTATGGTTGTCTTAATTAAAATGCAGGTTTTATAGGCAGTCCCATATAAGGAAGCACCTTGGTTTTTGTCTGACTTTTATTTTAATGAACTTGAGGGAATGATTTAAACTTTTATACACTTGTAAACTGAAGTATTCACATAATGCCAAAATGATTTAATAATGACCATTGGTAACAAAACCAGTTCTTTGTTTGAATAAATCTTATAATTGGGCCTTTTACTAGTAACATTATCTGGAGTTTGATTAGACACACTTGTCATCTTTAGAATGATGAATAGTGAGGTAAGGGCTTTGATTTTCCTCAGTAGTCTGGCAGGATGAGCCGTGTAATCACCATGTTGAACACAACAGTAAATCCTGATGCTCTGTAAAACAGTGTAACAGACGTGTTTTGTTCAAGAAGGGCTTTTGTGTTCTCATCATGCATGAGAAGTTTTTCACTGAGTAGCTTTTATTTGCTTTCATCCATAAAAAATCAATTAATATTTTAAAAAGTGTACAGTTGTGTGGGTAGGTCATTAGTGAAATTAACTGATGATTTCTTTGTAAATTAAGGCATCTTTTCATTGGTCCTTTTAGGGTTTATTTTGATGGAAACCATTGTCACCACATTGAATTAGTAAATGCGCCCTCTGTTTAACTTGTTTTTTCATGTCTTGTTGATGGAACGGTATAGTGTCAATTTTTATTCATTCAAATTAGCACTAATCATTACTTTTAAGTTGTTCTGTTTGCCCTCATTGTGTTGGGCCTCTCCTCAGTCCACTTGCTTTTCCATTTGAAACCTAAGGAATGCCATATTCTTAGGAATCAGTTCACCCTTTGATTTTTAATCTCGTTTAAGTTCTTCAAAGTCAACGGTCGGGAGAAATGGAGAAAAACCACTCAGAGTGCTATACGGAGGAATGAGCAGAGTTTGAGGAGATCGGGGTGACTTTGAAGAGTCCGTATTGAGTGCACGGCATGTGCAGTCTTTTTGCCCTTCCGTGAAGCTGCCGTGTATGCAGGATTGGGAATGGGAGTGGATGAGGCTGTGATCTCAGCTGCTTTGGAGACAGACCAGAATACAAATCTAGAACGAGAGAACCTCTCAGAGGCTGCTGCAGGAACATCAGAATGCATCTTATTAATTATTCATTTATGGAATGCACCTTTGTAGACCTTCTACCTGGTCAGAAAATAACAAAAAGTATGTTTGTGCAAATCTTAATCCTCATTGACCAAGACCTGCCACAGGGAATCCCAGTGTGTACAAAATGGACAACAGACATTTCAACCTCAACTGGGTCCAGACAAAGAACAATGCTAGCATCACCACTATCAAGGAGCTTCAGTATGTCGAAGACAATGCCATTACTGCACACACTGAAGAAGACCTGCAGTGTATCCTGAACACCTTTGCCAAGGCATGTAGGGCCCCGGGTCTTGACTTGAATTTTAAAAAGACACAGGTCCTATATCAACCACCGCCTAATATATGCAGCCCTTCATGAAAGCTGAAAATGTTGATGACTTTTTGTACCTTGGCACACTCTCTCCTCAAAAGCAGGCATTGACTCGGAGATCAACCACTGAGTGGTGCTAGTGGAGCCAATGCAAGATTAAGGAAAGAGTCTTTGAAGACCATGACCTACAGGTCCAAACAAAACTTTTGGTCTGCAGGGCAGTCATCCTTTCAACATTCCAGTATGGAGCTGAATCATGGACCTACAGTAGGTGCCTGAAAGCCCTGGAAAATAACTCCAAAGATCCTTACAAAGGATCAGGTTGAAGGACTAACACCAGCGTACTGGAAGGGGCCAACATGAATAGTATCTCCACCCCGATAAAGCTATAACATTTCTGATGGATCGGTCACGTCATTTTGGATCCCTAACTCGCATCTCCCTAAACAGATCCTTTGCTCGCAGTTAAAGGAAGGTCAGCGGGCAAAGGAAACATTTTCAAAGATAACATCAAAATCAGTCTGAAGAAATTCACCATTATTTCTGAAAACTGGAAAGACCTTGCCCCAGTTACACCAGGAGGAAATCTGTCTGAGAGGGTGCTGTGCCACGTGAGAGCAGCCTCTGCTGTGGCAGCTGTGAAAGGAGAGACTGTTAAAAACCAAAAGACCCAATCACTAACCACACTCTTTCCTCTTTCCCACACTGCTCCAGAATACGTAGATCCCAGATCGGCCTGAGGACCCACCAATAGACATCGCCTTAGGAGAACATGCTATTCCACTGGAGCGATCGCCTGACTGCTACGAATCATATTTCAATGTCAGCATCAACTACTTGTTGATATTCTCCTTTTGGAAAGCAAACTCAGATGTTGCCTTAGTTCATCTTGTAATTTCCCAGTTCCCCTCAATGGGTAAATTGCTGTTCTGCCACCGATTCCAGTGCTTTTTCTAAATCCATAAATATAAGGAAATTCTGTGAATTGGTGCCTGTTTGGTGGTTGTTAAGAGCAGATGCTTACCCTGTTTTTCTAGAACTAATTTCTGATGTCCAACCTGTGCAGTAATTGGAGCTTTCTGCCTTTGTACACAACACATCTTCTCATTAAAATGAATAAGCAGAAACGTTAAATTAGGGTGCACAGATTGAAAATCAAGATCCTAACCGTTAAGCTAACACTGTTATTCTTCTACAGAGTCAAATTTCATTTGAAATGAGTAAAGAAAGGACTGACTACACTGTAAAGTGCAAAAATAGCAATAACAATTGCCTGGATTTTTCTGGAAATGCTAGTAGTTGGAAGTGTAAATGTTGGCCTTCGTCTGCTCAAGGTTAATAGACCCTGGCCTTCGTCTGCTCAAGGTTAATAGACCCTGGCCTTCGTCTGCTCAAGGTTAATAGACCCTGGCCTTCGTCTGCTCAAGGTTAATAAACCCTGGCCTTCGTCTGCTCAAGGTTAATAGACCCTGGCCTTCGTCTGCTCAAGGTTAATAAACCCTGGCCTTCGTCTGCTCAAGGTTAATAGACCCTGGCCTTCGTCTGCTCAAGGTTAATAGACCCTGGCCTTCGTCGTTAATAAACCCTGGCCTTCGTCTGCTCAAGGTTAATAGACCCTGGCCTTCGTCTGCTCAAGGATAATAGACCCTGGCCTTCGTCTGCTCAAGGTTAATAAACCCTGGCCTTCGTCTGCTCAAGGATAATAGACCCTGGCCTTCGTCTGCTCAAGGTTAATAGACCCTGGCCTTCGTCTGCTCAAGGTTAATAGACCCTGGCCTTCGTCTGCTCAAGGATAATAGACCCTGGCCTTCGTCTGCTCAAGGATAATAGACCCTGGCCTTCGTCTGCTCAAGGATAATAGACTCTGGCCTTCGTCTGCTCAAGGTTAACAAACCCTGGCCTTCGTCTGCTCAAGGATAATAGACTCTGGCCTTCGTCTGCTCAAGGATAATAGACCCTGGCCTTCGTCTGCTCAAGGATAATAGACTCTGGCCTTCGTCTGCTCAAGGTTAACAAACCCTGGCCTTCGTCTGCTCAAGGATAATAGACTCTGGCCTTCGTCTGCTCAAGGTTAATAGACCCTGGCCTTCGTCTGCTCAAGGATAATAGACTCTGGCCTTCGTCTGCTCAAGGTTAATAGACCCTGGCCTTCGTCTGCTCAAGGATAATAGACCCTGGCCTTCGTCTGCTCAAGGATAATAGACCCTGGCCTTCGTCTGCTCAAGGTTAATAGACTCTGGCCTTCGTCTGCTCAAGGTTAACAAACCCTGGCCTTCGTCTGCTCAAGGTTAATAGACCCTGGCCTTCTGAGCTTCTGCGGGCAGATTGAGACGTTCTGAGTGTACTGACAGATTTGGATCAGCAGACCTGTTAGTTTGCTCCTCAGATTAAATCCACCATGGCTGTTTGTTTATTATAAATTGATTGATTGAGATACAGGAGGGAATAAGCCCTTTGAGCCGTGCTGCCCAGCAACCCACGATTTAACCATAGTCTAATTATGACACAATTTACAATGACCAATTAATCTCCAAATCTGTGGGAGAAAACTGTGGGAGGAAACCCGAGCACCCAGAGGAAACCCACGCGGTCACAGGGAGGATGTGCAAACTGCTTTCAGAGGGTGGCGGGACATTCATGATGAGGAATTGTTTCTCGAATCTTCTGGCAGGTCAGACTTGGCCCAGGGCATGACACCTGGACAGGTACCCTACCTTTGTGACTCACTGTTCTGAAGTGAGCGTGTATGATCAGTGGTGGAGAATTCACTTCACATGGCACATGCGACAGTCTGCTGAACTTGTGCCCTGGGACCTTTGATAAAAACAATAATTATTGAGCTGGAGTAGAAAATCTGTGATGAAATAGTGAGCCTTCATGGTGGAAGAGACAGTGAAAGAGCCCATTTCAGCCACTTAGTAGGATGATGCTATGGAGCACTTCAGGATATTTTCCTTGGTTGGACCATGTGACCAACTTCAAGGATCATCAAAATGAATCCTTGACTACATCCATACAAACAGTGGATGGTAATCTGTCCAGTGCCAAGATACGATGACATGCATCTCAACTCTGGCCATGGAGTACATCGCTCATCTCTACCAAGCTATTGCCTAAATGAATTGTTAAACTGAATGCAATGAAAAAGCTGCATGATTAGGAAGTTCACCATTGTCACAGAGGCAAGTACCTATACATTCTACCCAGTCTACCATTGCAGGATCGGTTGTCGAGCGAGTTCGGCAACTTTAAATTCCAGGGCATTAACATATTGGAAGACCTGTCTTATGCCTCGCTCTTAGATGCAATCACAAGGGAAGTTGCTCCGGCGTCTATATTTTTGGGAGGTTCAGGAGGTTCAGCCTGGCAATGAGCACTCTAACAAACTTCTGCAGAAGGTGTCCCTGACTGGTTGCATCACGGTCTAATGTGGCAATTCGAATGCACAGGAACGCAAGAAGCTCACGGACTCTACCCGTTACATCATGGGCACATCCGTCCCACCATGGGTGGTATCTCCAGAAGGTATTGCTCCCAGAAGGCAAAATCCATCTGGGCCAAGCCAACAGGCAGGAAATACGGAAGCTTGATGTCCCAGGATCAAGGACAGTTTCAATCTTCAGCCATTCAGTTCTTGAACCAACCAACAGAACACTAATCAATACATTTTAGCAATATTATGAGCTTAGATCGCTTACACCAAAGTGGACAATTTTTTGTTTCAATTGTGTCCTTTCTTGTAAGATTATATATAATTTCAGGTCAGTTTGTTTTTCCTGTACTACTTCCATGATGCTATGTGTCTGTTTTGCTGCTGTAAGCAAGTTTTTCATTACATCCAGGCATACATGCTTTTGTGCACAGAACAAACTTGACTTTGACTTTGCTTCATCTCAGGGAAGCACTATGCAGCTAAATGTATCTGTCAGTGTCCTTAATATGCTGACATCTTTGTTGAACATGCCATTCCACAATAATCTACCAACACCTTTTTTCACGGTTAAAAAGATTAATCATTTCTCCAGCATTGCGCTGATGTTCTCCCACATAATCTACACAGATGTAAAAGAAGATTCCATTTCCGGATCTGAGGGCACTGGTAGAAATAATGAAGGAATATTGCACTGTCAGGAGTGCTGTCACTCAGGAGATTAAGCCAAGCCCCACCTGTCCTTCTAGGTGCTTGCAACATACTTTATATCAATTGTTGAAGTCATGGTACCGTGGGCATAAAAAAAACCTACAACGGATGCCACAGATTACTTGATTAATTATCGCACAAATATAAACAGGACTTTACTAAAGCTAAAAATCAGTTGTTTTCCTTAAAGAACATTAGATACACAAGGTGCTGTGTAAATATGAGATTTTTTTAATCCATTGGTTTTGCCTGATGGATAATGCTCCCTGGCTTGGCTCCTGTAGGTTTGGAGTATCAAGCTTCAGATTTCACAATTGAAAATGTTCAAGTGTAAGATCTCAGTCCTGTGCCAAGCCTCAACAGTGACAGAGCGAGTATTCTCTCAAATTGGCAAGTGTTTGCAAAACGTTGCGTAAATGGATTTAGAGACTTCTCCTTACTTAGCATAAACTGCCTGACTAAAAGCCCTCTTCCTTAACTCAAAATCCTTCTGTTTTTCTACGGGAGATTGCATTTTACTTTTTAAAATATTCTGTAGGATGATGTAATTAGGAGAAATGTACATAATTCACAACCACCAACATTGAGTTGGGGTTATGCATTTAAGAGCTGGTCTGATGCGATGATTTTGTTCCATAAATGGTTTTAGCGAGCTTTTGTGCATCGGTTTAGGGAGTTCAATAAAATGTGTTATGGGTTTCATTGAACATAAAATCCCTCACTTCATTTTATTTGTGGACACCTACATTAGTGACCCTGATGCTCTAGGACAATTCCGGAGTTATTGGACGTGTCAACCAACGCAGTCGCTTTGAATCTGCTGGACTTTCTGGAGCAAAATGCCGTCGCTTGGTTCGACCAAGCAGAGGCCCAGTTTGCTATGCGAGAAATCTCCACAGACAACACCAAATTCTACTAAGTGGCAGCGTCGCTGAGCAATTCCACGGCTGCGAGATTGGTGAGGCTGTCCGAACACCCGCCTGAACGTGATAAACACTGATCACTGAAAACTCACTTTTGGACCATCGGAGTCTGAACAAGCCAAACTCTTGCTGTCTGTGCCTGGCCTCGGCGATGTTAGCCTTCAGAGCTAATGGACCATATGCTGTCTCTCTTGGGAAATTAACGTCCTTGTTCTATTTTAAAGAATTCTTCGTGCAGTAAATGCCTGATCCAGTTTGTGTAGCCCTTGCTAATACACCTGTGACGGACTATAGGGAGCTTGCTGATGGTTTACACTCAGCCAGACAGCGATGCATCATTCTTCCTCCTTTCTCTACCTCAATAAGCCCAGACCGCATGGCCCCCAACATAAGTTCGCCCATGGCTGCGAAAAAGACGACATTGGGCCTGTATTTTTACCATGCTCTCTTTAGTCTGAACACTATGAAGTGCCAACCATCTGGCAGCTTCAACAGCACCAGTATATCGGGACATCAGAGATCTGTGAACAGCGTGACTTCCAGCTGCCAGGGTCGTCTATTGTACGTTACAGACACCCTTTCAGGGCGATACTTCCTGTGTAATCCAGGTGCTCAAGTAAGTGTGCTGCCAGCATTGCCTGTTGATGAGAAGGCAAAGAGCAACGCAATATAGGACTGTCTGCCGGAGAAAGCAGGATCTCCCAGTGGCCACACATTTTAATTCCACGTCCCATTCTCATTCTGATATGTCTATCCATGGCCTCCTCTACTGTCAAGATGAAGGTTGGTGGAACAACACCTTATATACCGACTGGGTAGCCTCCAACCTGATGGCATGAACACTGACTTCTCTATCTTCCGTTAATGCCCCCCTCCCCTTCTTACCCCATCCCTGATTTATTTATTCCCCCCTTTTTATTCTCTCTCTGCCCATCACTCTGCCATCAATTGAATAACTACTTTGGTTCTGTCTTCACTAAGGAGGACATAAATAATCTACTGGAAATAGTAAGGGACTGAGGGTCTAGTGAGATGGAGGAACTGAGGGAAATGCATGTTAGTAGGGAAGTGGTGTTAGGTAAATTGAAGGGATTAAAGGCAGATAAATCCCCAGGGCCAGATGGTCTGCATCCCAGAGTGCTTAAGGAAGTAGCCCAAGAAATAGTGGATGCATTAGTGATAATTTTTCAAAACTCCTTAGATTCTGGATTAGTTCCTGAGGATTGGAGGGTGGCTAATGTAACCCCACTTTTTAAAAAAGGGGGGAGAGAGAAACCGGGGAATTATAGACTGGTTAGTCTGACATCGGTGGTGGGGAAAATGCTAGAGTTCATTATCAAAGATCTGATAACAGCACATTTGGAAAGAGGTGAAATCATCGGACAAAGTCAGCATGGATTTGTGAAAGGAAAATCATGTCTGACGAATCTTATAGAATTTTTTGAAGATGTAACTAGTAGAGTGGATAGGGGAGAGCCAGTGGATGTGATATATTTAGATTTTGAAAAGGCTTTTGACAAGGTCCCACACAGGAGATTAGTGTGTAAACTTAAAGCACACAGTACTGGGGGTATGGTATTGATGTGGATAGAGAATTGGTTGGCAGACAGGAAGCAAAGAGTGAGAGTAAACGGGACCTTTTCAGAATGGCAGGCAGTGACTAGTGGGGTACCGCAAGGCTCAGTGCTGGGACCCCAGTTGTTTACAATATATATTAATGATTTAGACGAGGGAATTAAATGCAGCATCTCCAAGTTTGCGGATGATACGAAGCTGGGCAGCAGTGTTAGCTGTGAGGAGGATGCTAAGAGGATGCAGGGTGACTTGGATAGGTTAGGTGAGAGGACAAATTCATGGCAGATGCAATTTAATGTGGATAAATGTGAGGTTATCCACTTTGGTTGCAAGAACAGGGAAACAGATTATTATCTGAACGGTGGCCGATGAGGAAAAGGGGAGATGCAACGAGATCTGGGTGTCATTGTACACCAGTCATTGAAGGTGGGCATGCAGGTACAGCAGGCGGTGAAAAAGGCAAATGATATGTTGGCATTCATAGCAAAAGGATTTGAGTACAGGAGCAGGGAGGTTCTACTGCAGTTGTACAAGGCCTTGGTGAGACCGCACCTAGAATATTGTGTGCAGTTTTGGTCCCCTAATCTGAGGAAAGACATTCTTGCCATAGAGGGAGTACAGAGAAGGTTCACCAGATTGATTCCTGGGATGGCAGGACTTTCATATGAAGAAAGACTGGATCGACTAGGCTTACACTCACTGGAATTTAGAAGATTGAGGGGGGGGTCTTACTGGAACGTATAAAATTCTAAAGGGATTGAACAGGCTAGATGCAGGAAGATTGTTTCCGGTGTTGGGGAAGTCCAGAACGAGGGGTCACAGTTGAAGGATAAAGGGGAAGCCTTTTAGGACCGAGATGAGGAAAAACTTCTTCACACAGAGAGTGGTGAATCTGTGGAATTCTCTGCCACAGGAAACAGTTGAGGCCGGTTCATTGGCTATATTTAAGAGCGAGTTAGATATTGCCCTTGTGGCTAAAGGGATCAGGGGGTATGGAGAGAAGGCAGGTACAGGGTTCTGAGTTGGATGATCAGCCATGATCATACTGAAAGGCGGTGCAGGCTTGAAGGGCCGAATGGCCTACTCCTGCACCTATTTTCTATGTTTCTATGAAATGAATATGCCTGGACTGGTTTGATGACTTGTGGTTTGGTGTTTTATATTCTGTGTTTTCAGTTTTATTTTTGCAGTTTATGCGATTTGTTCTTGTTTTTTGCCCGTTGGGGGTATGATGTTTCTCTTTGAATATTCCATAACCTGCTTTGTTCATTCCGTAGCTGTGGGGAAAACGAATCTCAGGTTGCATATTGCGTACATCCTTTGATAATACATGTACCTTGAATCTTTGAATTATTGTCCATCCCCATAATTGCCCATATATTGGTATTAGACCCATCAGGAGCATCAAGTACTAAACTGATCATTCCATGCAGTTTCCTTTCCAAAGTGAATTGGAAATATGACTGGTTTGGAAAATCTGCCTTTCATTTTAATGTTAATGCAGAAAAAATTCACTCCCATCTTAAATTACATATCAAGTAGATGCTATATATGTCTGGTGTGTGTTTCTGCATCTGCATGCCCAGTATATCTACTCAATCAATTCTAAGATAAAAGATATGTCAGTGTAAGGAGATGCACAGCAGGATAATTGAAGTTAAAACCAAAACACAGGGGTCATCTTGGAAATTATACTATTTTTCAGAATCTGTTGAGCAATCCAAGAGCATCAGTTTTCAATTAACCATTCTGGGAATATCAGTGGTCATTTTCACAGTACTTAACATAAATATTGAATTATATGTACTAATGCTGTGCAGAACACTATGATATAAATAGTTTAGTTGTTGAAAGGTTTCATATTGGCTGTCTGGGAGGGTGCCAATAATCTTTGAGTAAAACTCACTCTCTGTTGTATTTAAGTAATTTTGAGTATCTGACAATGAAGAGGTATTTATATCTATGGTGTGAGTTCCAAATAATTATGAACCGGTAGGATAATTGTTCAAAAATGATAACGTGTTAATAGTAATCCTTCTGGTGCCAAGTGCCTATTTTCAAATGGGGAATATAAGTAGGCCACCTAGTGGTGGGACCAAAGATTGCAATGTGTTGAAACGTGAAGCAACTTCCAGACTTGGGGTACAAGAATTCCTATTGACTGATGGAAAACTTAAAAGATATTTTAATATTGCAACAGAAAGGCCATGGATCTTTGTGCAAGATAGACTAAATGGCCTTATTCTGTGCTGTAATGTTCTATAATTATTCTCAGCAGTACACCAAACCTACTCCGAATATGCCCTGAATAAAATCAGTAAACATACAAAACACTCAGCTGATCAAGCAGCGTCAGTAGAGGAAAGAACGACTGATGCTTCAGATCAGGACACTTTGGCAGAACTTGGAGGGAAAACAATGGTCTGAAAGTGAGTAATTATTATGTGTAGAGTCTGTTTCCTTCAGAATTTAATTACTAAATTCTCAAAACCAGATGTGGACCACTTTTCAGGGTACTCCAATGTGCAGCTCAGATAATGAAATAATTTCTAAGTGCTGCCTTGCTTAGCTCATGCAGATCCATGATGTCCAGTTTCCAGCATCGCAAGACTTTTGGCTTACACTTCTGATGGAAATTATCATTGAAGTTAAATGAATAAAGGCTGATTTATACTTGTGCGTCGCATTGACGCCATAGGTTACGCATACCCTATGCTGTAGGGTGACATGCACCTCTCCAGAAAGGTTACTCGCGCGTCGTGACGACGCAGACCGCAACAACTGTGATTGGTTCGTTTGGTAGCATTGCATTTTCTCCTATGCATTTCCGGTTGCTTCTTCTCTGCCATGTCTGTACACACCGATGCGAAATAGATGAACCAAATCGTCAAATCTACCTGCCGACATGCGAAAATGTTTGAAATGCATTTCCTCGTCTATGTCTCTCACGAAGAAACTCAACGCAGTGGCACAGAAACCCCACCGCCAACTAGCATTCTGGTGCACACCAGCACATGCTCACTACGGCGTAGAGCGATGCAGAAGTGAACATCAGGGTGACGGCATAGGCGGTGGCGTAGCCCGTACGCACAAGTGTAAATCAGCTTTTAGTCTAACAAATGGGAGATGCTGTTGGATTACTCCTACAACTAGTTATCACTTTGTGCTTGTAAAATAGTATTTCAACAGCTATAGACATATTTTCAACTGCTAAGCAAATGCAGAGAGGTTCTTCAATTGGTTTTGTTCTTTCTGACTTTTCAAAGAGTTTCATACTTAACCAATGGCTGTTACTTGTCTGACTTCTGGCATTTCCTCAGTAGGGTAGTTTTGAATGATCATGTTCACACCACGAGAGCCTCCACACCTCGATTAAATGTGTGAGTGTGTGTGGCGGGCAGGATCATCTGGGAGATGTGGATAGAGAGCCAAGAGGAAATCTCTTCTTCTAACTCCTGCTCCTGGTGTCATGATGGGGAAAAACACATAACACTTCTAATAAAATGCTAACAAATAGAAATTCAGGGCACATTTATCCCTGGCATCTACATTTGTCTGTAAAAATCTGTTGGTCCATGGCTGCTTGTATTGGTATGATGAGGCCGCTGTCAGGTTGTGATGCACCATCAATAACTCACTCTGAGACATAAGAAGCGAGGTATCGGCTTTTATTGACTGGAAGAATGAACAACACTACATCCTGGGGAATGAGGCTGGGCATCAGGCCTCAATCGCCTTTATACAGGGGTCTGTGGGAGGAGCCACAGAAGCAGTCAGCAGGGGTCTGTGGGAGGAGCCACAGGAGCAGTCCAGACAGGTATATGTAGTTCACCACAGGTTGGAGGAGCAACACATCATATTCTGTCTGGCTAGCCTCCAACCTGATGGCAAGTTAGATTTGTCTAACCTGGTAATTTCTCATGCTCCCCTCCCTTTTCTTCCATTCCCCACTCTGGCTCCCCCTACCTTTTCTCTTCTCATTTTCCTATTGCCTCCCTCTGGGGTTCCTGCTCTTCCCCTTTCTCCCAGGGTCCTCTCTCCTCTCCTACCAGATTCCTTCTTTTCAGCCTTTTCCACTTACTATTTCAATCCCCTTCCCCACCCACCTAACCCCCACCCATCACCTTCTGATTCTACACCTCCCCCTCCCCACCTTCTCACTCTGGTTTCTTCCTCCTTCTTTCCCAGTCCTGATGAAGTGTTTCGGCCTGAAATGTCAACTGTCAATTCCTTTCCATAGATGTTGTCTGACCTGCTGACTTCCTCCAGCATTTTGTGTGTGGTTGCTCTGGATTTCCAACATCTGCAGAATCTCTGCGTCACAGGAAATGATGTAGTTTTCAGGCGACAAAAGGAGCATGCAACTGCTCCTCAATTATTATTAATTAGAATAGGAATTCCCAACCTTTTCAATGCCATGGGCCCCTCCCATAAACCGAGGGTTCTGTGGGCTGCAGACTGGGAACCTTTGAACTTGAAGGGACTTGGTGGTGTGGGCAATAGAAGATCTGACACCGATTCTGGGACAATTTCACTTCTAATGTCTGCTACAGAGTACTTGCCAGATAATGGTGGAATTGGAAGCTTACTCCATTTAACTACCTGAAATGATAACGACTTAAAAAAAACCTTCAGTAGACCTATGAATCGTGTTGTTTATCTTATCATTCAGTCATAGACTTTCATGAATGATTATCAAGGCCAGGAGTAATTTTGAAGTGAAATAGATGTCTGATGCACGTAGATATCCACTATTATAAATGAACCAAGTTCAGTCAACTTAAATTTTCTTTTCAAAATTGTGATTAAAGTTGCTCAGTATAATTGGGTGGAGGATTGGACAAGACAATGAGTTGAATCGTTTAATCAGGCTTGGTACTAGAACGTGTTTTCTTCTGAGCATTCGCTGTGGCTATACTTGCCTTTCTGACTGCAGCAGTGACTGCTCTCAAAGCCTGGCTTCTGCAGACATCCGGTGAGGCATAGCTGGCCACGGTCAGAAACTAGGCATGGTGGCAGATCCTGAGGCTCCAAACAGCTTTTGACACTTACACAGCAGTTCAGATATATATATAAGTTCTGTAGAATAGCTTGAGTTACTAGAAATAAATGACAAATGTGAAGGTGTGTTTAAAATGAAGAAGAATAAATAAACCACTTAACCATGCTTACGTTTGAATGGGGATGCAGGGACCTCTGCCAGGCATCCTTAATGTCAGGTATAATGTTCATCCATGCCCTCAGATCAGTATATTTATGCTTCATTCCGGACTCTTTGCTTAATTGCGTTGGTTCCTGGCATTTAAAAAAGGGTTGTGAGTTCCTGATTTGGAGAGGGAGCATAGTAACAGGCCTTTCCAGTCCAACAACCCGCACTGCCCAGTTACACCATGTGACTGATTTATCTGCTGAGCCATACACCTTTGAAATGTGGGAGGAAACTGGAGCTACACCGGGGAAAACCTACGTGGTCATAGAGAAAACATAAAACCCCCTACAGAAATAAACCTAGGTGGCTGGCACTGTACTAACGCTGTGCTAACAGTAATACTACCATTCCGCCCTTTTGAGGAGGACATCGTCAGCAATTCTCTATGGAGCTGCTGATGTCCTGAGTATTGAGTGTGATGTCCAACATGATCCGTTGAACGTAAGTATGATGCCTCTCCAAAAAGTGATCAAAGGACTTCTTTTCCCGTTGCTCTTTGTGCTTGTTGTAAGGCCAATCTCAGGTGGAGATGAGAGGGTGTGCAGGAGTGAAATATGCCAACTAGTGGAGTGGTGCCGCAGCAACAACCTGGCACTCAACGTCAGTAAGACGAAAGAGCTGATATGTGGACTTTAGAAAGAGTAAGATGAAGGAACAAATACCAATCCTCATACAGGGATCAAAAGTGAAGAGAGTGAGCAGCTTCAAGTTTCTGGATCTCTGAGGATCTAACCTGGTCCCAACATATCGATGTAGTCATAACGGCAAGACAGCGGCTATACTTCATTAGGAGTTTGAAGAGATTTGGCATGTCAACAAATACACTCAAAAACTTCTACAGATGTACCGTGGAGAGCATTCTGACAGGCAGCATCACTGTCTGGTATGGAGGGGCTACTGCACAGAACCGAAAGAAGCTGAAAAAGGTTGTAAATCTAGTCAACTCCATCTTGGGTACTAGCCTACAAAGTACTCAGGACATTTTTAGGGAACGGTGTCTCAGAAAGGCAGCGTCCATTATTAAGGACCTCCAGCACCCAGGGCATGCCCTTTTCTCACTGTTACCATCAGGTAGGAGGTACAGAAACCTGAAGGCACACACTCAGTGATTCAGGAACAGCTTCTTCCCCTCTGCCATCCGTTTTCTAAATAGGCATCTTTGGACACTACCTCACTTTTTTTTAATATACAGTATTTGCACTTTGTTTTAATCTATTCAACATATTTAATTGATTTACTTGTTTATTTATTATTATTTTTATTTTATTTATTATTATTATTTTTCTCTCTCTGCTAGATTATGTATTGCATTGAACTGCTGCTGCTAAGTTAACAAATTTCACGTCACATGCCGGTGATAATAAACCTGATTCTGATCATCACGGTTAATAATGGTTGTTTTTTTTCAGGTCAGGGGGCATCCAGACCCTCAAATCACATGGTATAAGAACGGTCAGTGTGTCCCAAAGGATGGTCGGTACATTATTGAACGAAGTTCACGTGGAACTTTTAGCTTTGTCATTAAAGAAGTGAAGAAAGAAGATGCCGGGAAGTTTACCTGTGAAACTGCCAATGTCGCTGGGGCTCGACAAGTTACTGTGGAGTTAACGGTGAATGGTAAGTTTGTTTAATTGATCTGCTGGAAAAGCAGTTGTTATTCATAACACATCAATAGCTCTAGCAAGTAATAGTCAGCCCTCTGCAACTTGTGAGCTGTCATGCACAATTCCTCAGAGCAAGGTTTCATTCTATTATTCCTTTTGGAGATATTTTAAACTATAGTACTTCAGCCTAACTTTGCACCTATCTTGTCCCTGGACTTCCTGCCTGTTACACCACAGGTGTTTCGGGCCACAATGAATCTTCTCCACCTTTGTCTGACCGTACCGTCGCACACAGATGTGGACAGATTCTTCATTGCTGTTTCTGTAACAATTCTGTTTTACCAGTCAGGGTTGTCAGCCCTGAGCTGAACCTTCAGACCTGGAGGACCAGTGGACCGCTCTTAGTCTGGCCTCTACCCTTTGATCTGATTGGCATGGGTGACCATACCAAGAGCCAAAGCACAATGACTCCAGCCAACATAGCTCTCTGGGTCATTGAGGCATGTAAGCCTCTAACCCTGCAACAAGATTGTGGTCCTCTTGAGGTTATACCTGTAGGTACTGCATGTTTCAACAGGAATCTTTCACTAAGGGATTAGACAATATATAAAAGGCAGGGAAAAAAACTAATTTCCGGTTGAAGAGATGTTTCTCAAATGTATCATAAGTTGAAAATGCAGCAGACAAAAACCACATCCTTCCTGTTCAACACATAAAAGATGTTGGAGGAACATGGAGGTCCGACAGCCTCGATGGAAGTGAATAGTGAGACCCTTCATCACAACTGGAAATGAAGGGGGAAACTGCCAGGGTAAGGTAGGGGAAGGGAATGAGGGAAAGCTAGAAGGTGATAGGTGAAGCCAGGTAGGTGGGGGAGGGTAGATAAAGTAAGAAGCAGGGAGGTGATAGGTGAAATTGCAGGGGACTGGAGAATAGTGATCGTAAAGGAGAGGAGATTAGGACAAAGTGGGACAAGGCATTTTAAATGGGCTGGCACAAAGTAGAGGGTTGAAGGGTTTGCTTCTGTACTGTACTTTTCTATAACTCTGACTCCAGAAGAGTGGACCATGGGAGAAAGGGAAGGAGGAGGGGCACTAGAGGAGGTGATACGCAGGTGAGGAGCAGAGGTAAGAGGCCATCTTTCTGTTTCCCATATTGCTCAGAACAATTAAATCACTCAGTCACTGTGTGGCAGCCCAGTAATTGTCTTGAGCAGGAAGATAATACTGGATCAGTTATGTTCTACTAAGTGGACTTTGCGCGAGGAAAGCTCTTTCCTCTGCACAATACAGAGGCAGAGAGCACATAAAGGTTACAGAAATGGGTCATATGAGAGGAGCCTGAAGCTGAGGAAGGGGTCTTGTTAAAGAAGGGGCTTTGTGTCAAGGGTCAGTGATTGGCGATAACTGGAAGGAGTCGGGGAACTGTGATCAACAAGGGTTGAGGGGCGAAGATAAAGGAATCAAGCAACAGCAGCTAATTAACTCCCTCAAGCATATTTCAAACCACCTTGAGTGATAATGACAATTTATACTGTGGTTGAAGGCAGCAATCAGCTGACTGCAGTGAGGGGAGTCAGTGGGACGTGCATATTGAGAGGGTGGGTCGGACGTCAGCACTGTGGTTGGGGGGTGGGAGGGTGGCATGATGAACAGCCCTTATGTAAGTAACTTACAGGAGACCCACTCAGGATGGTCTCTCTGAATCGCCCAATTGCAGAGCCAAAATTGTGACGTAAACTTGGCTGGGTTGTGAGTGGCCATCAATAGACCCACTTTGGATCAACATGACTTCATTGCTTGGTGTGGTGTCCTTAACAAGATGCACTCGGGGAATTTCGTCATTACCTGTGTCACAAATGTGGAAAATATTCTACAGTTTGGCCAGGTCTAATTCCAGGATTGATAGATTTCAACCCGCAAAGCCGTGTAATCGTTTTGTACTCCAGCCGGTGCCAAGAATGGAATCTTCACCCAACCCCCAACAAAAAGAATAATCACTACCTTTCCATAAAATACCTACATTCTTTTTTTTTTAAAAAAAGGAACCAAAGCATCCATTTAAGGAAATGGGGGTTAAAAAACAACCAAAGCAGGCATTTAAATCCTTCAAGCAAGTTTTGGACTGACTTGAGTGAGAATGAAATCAATTTATACCTCTTTAGCAACTATACATAGGAAGGCATTCCAAGATGCTTCACAGCAATGTCAGTGAATAAAATTTGAGACGGTGTTACTTGAGGTCAGACAACCAACAGTCTGGCAAAGTTTTAAGGTACATCATAAGGAAAGGTGGAGAGTTAGCGAGAGAGGGAATTGGCAACTGGGATTCTTGGCTTTATTGATTCATTCTTTGGGATATGGACAACATGAACTGTACTTGAGAGCAGATAGTGAGCCACCTTCCTGAATGGCTGCTTTCCAGAATGTCTTCTGAATCTGGACTGCCAGTAAGTCCTCTATTCATTTCATATTTAATTAAGTGAACCCTTTTTACACTCACTTTGAAAAAGTACCATAATAATTTGAGATCATTGGTAATTCCTGAAGCTATTGACTTCATAACCACGATCTGCAGCACTGAAATGGTTCAACTCCGACTGTTTCTCAAGCATTTTACCAGGACCTAAAATTGCATCAGAGGAAACCCTCAGGGGGGCCATACAGTCTCCTTACTGATGATGTTGGAATTGAACTCTGAACTCCGACACCCCAAGCTGTAATAGTGACATGCTAACGGCTACGTTGCCGTGGTGCCTGTACCATACATTTGGAAGTATGAAAGTACTGTTAACGAATGTAAAATATTTACAAACTTGATTCTGAAATCATAATTATGAATGCCAAAAATTGATATATCAGAAAATATTATTTTGTCAGTTGTGAAGATGGTAGCAGAAGAATAGTACAAATTATTGTATAGAATATGTGAAGTGTGTTGTCAGATAATGCCTTTTAACTAAGACTATACGATGTAAGAGTGCAGTTCTACTCATGCCTTTATGTTTTCCCTGAGCTGTTCCGCGAGCTTACTAACGTTTCAGTCTACTGTTTTCCAGTCCACTGCTGCAGTGCTCTCTGTTGGTGGATTAATATCATTGAAAACAAACTCATTTGCACAACAGTTTCCATTTACTTAATAATGTCAGACACATTGCAATGTGCTTTGGGTATTAAATTCGGAATAAAGGCCAAGGAAGTTAGGGGATAATACAGAGCCTGGCTGAAAGGATAACTTTAGGAGCTTTCTGGAGATCTAGTTTCTAATTTTAATTAAAATATCTGAAGTTTTCTTCAATTTCCTCTGAGCACTTACTTTTGCTATTTCACTCTTTCTAAGTAACCATTCTCATATTTAAAGAAATGCCCACGGCTGAACTTGACCTTGGCCACATGCCCTCTTTTGCTGGAGTCACCAGCAACAAAAAATCATTGATTGATTTCCGATTGTTCAGTTGCTTTGCCTACCTTTTTTTTAGTCCTTCAGTTTTGTACTTTAATCCTCCTCCTTTATCCCTTGTAATATTTTATATAATATTTTGCTATATTGTCACTTTTCAAAAGTATTTATAGTTTTGCTAAACTGTAGTGATCAAGCTTATGCTGTTCGGTTTAGAAATGAATGGTTGTGGAGTGGTAGCTGATCTTGAACCCGGTGATTCAGGTTCATGGCAGATGCACGGCAGCTCTGGCGGGGTCTGTAAGACATTATTTCCTTCAGAGTGAAACCCAATAGTATAAATGGCAGCGATGCTTCACTACCAGATGAACTCAACGCCTTCTATGCCGGCTTTGAAAGGGAGAACACAACTACAGCTGTGAAGATCCCTGCTGCACCTGATGACCCTGTAATCTCTGTCTCAGAGGCTGATGTTAGACTGTCTTTAAAGAGGGTGAGCCCTCACAAGGCAGAAAGCCCCATTGGAGTACCTGGCAAGGCTCTGAGAACTTGTGCCAACCAACTGGTGGGAGTATTCAAGGACATTTTCAACCTCTCACTGCTATGGGCAGAAGTTCCCACTTGCTTCAAAAAAGCAACAATTATACCAGTGCCTAAGAAGAATAATGTGGGCTGCTTTAATGACCATCGCCCGGTAACACTCACTTCGACACTGATGAAATGCTTTGAGAGGCTGGTTATGACTAGACTGAACTCCTGCCTCAGCAAAAATCTGGACCCATTGCAATTTGCCTATTGCCACAATAGGTCAACGGCAGATGCAATCTCAATGGTTCTCCACACGGCTTTAGACCACCTGGACAACACAAACCCCTATGTCAGGATGCTGTTCATCGACTATAGTTCAGCATTTAGTTGAAAAGTTGCAGAACCTGGGCCTCTGTACCTCGACTTCCTAACCGGAAGAGCACAGTCTGTGAGGATTGGTGATAACATATCCTCCTCGCTGACGATCAACACTGGCACACCTCAGGGGTGTGTGCTTAGCCCACTGCTCTACTCTCTGTATACACATGACTGTGTGGCTAGGCATAGCTCAAATACCATCTACAAATTTGCTGACAATACAGCCATTGTTGGTAGAATCTCAGCTGCTGACGAGAGGGCGTACAGGAGTGAGATATGCCAACTAGTGGAGTGGTGCTGCAGCAACAACCTGGCACTCAACGTCAGTAAGACGAAAGAGCTGATTGTGAACTTCAGGAAGGGTAAGATGAAGGAACACATACCACTCCTCAAACAGGGATCAGAAGTGGAGAGAGTGAGCAGCTTCAAGTTCCTGGATCTCTGAGGAACTAACCTGGTCCCAACATATCCATGTAGTCATAAAGAAGGCAAGACAGCGGCTATACATTATTAGGAGTTTGAAGAGATTTGGCATGTCAACAAATACACTCAAAAACTTCTCTAGTTGTACCATGGAGAGCATTCTGACAGGCTGCATCACGTAAGAGTAAGAACGTAAGAGTTAGCGGCAGTCTGCGTTTCATGGTGGACTCTTCATGGTGCTCAGACATACCAGCCTTGATGCATCCTTGTTCTCCTGATCTGAACATCTAATAATTAAGTGCCATCCATTCTAACAACTGAGAGTCTCCTCCATGATCCTGTCCACAGTTTGCATACTGCCAATGGCTAATGTTAATATACTGAGTGCTGCAATTAGTAAACAGAAACATCCTACCCTGACATTTTTCAAGTCATTGTCGAGGACTTCAGTGGGGCTTGCTTGAAGTGATCTCTGGTCAGTTATCATCAGCATATCACCTGCAGCACAAGGGACCCTCGCACACTCAACCACTGCTACACCACCGTAAGGAACGCCTACTATTCCATCCCTAGACAGCATTTCAGGGAATCTGATCATCTGGCTGTCCTTCGCCTACCTGCATACAGGCGGAGGCTAACGAGGAAGCTAACAAAGAGGTGGCTGCAGGAGGCAGAGGACGGGGTACAGGATTGCTTTGACTGGGACCGGGCCATGTTCAAGGACTCATCAGAGAATATGAGCAAATACGCCACAGTTGTCATGGGCTTCATAATGTCGGTTGTGGCTGAGATTGTCCCCACAAAATCATTCAGCCTTCCTCAATCAAATGCTCTGGATTAATCAAGCCATCTACAATCTGTAGATTGCCAGATAAGAGACATTCAGGTCTGGCGGCCAAGTAAAAAACGAAGAGGTCCGGGTACGACCTCTGGAAAACAATCCTACATGCAAAACGGCAGTTCTGGATCAAACTTGAATCACAGAAGGATGGTCAACAGCTACGGCAGGGCGTGAATGCTATCACCTCCTACATAGTGAGACCAAGTGACACACGTGAACACAAGGATTTGCTTTCAGATGAGCTCAATGCCTTTTATGCTCGTTTTGACCAACAAAGCATTGGAGGTACCTTCACAAAATCCCACAGCCCCCAACGAGCCTGTGGTTTCAGTCTGTGAGGCCGACATGACAGCGTCCTTCAGGAGGAAAGCATCTGGCCCAGACTGTGTACCTGGCTGAGCACTGAAGACTTTGTGCTAATAAACTTGCCAGAGTGTTCAGTGATATCTTTAACCACTTGCTTCGAAAGTCTGAGTTACCCTCCTGTTTCAAGCAGGCTTCAGTTTTACCGGCGTCCAAGAAGTACGTGGTAACCTACCTCAATGATTAGCATCCAATCACACTTACTGTATGTCACTGTGTTGAAGTGCTTCAGGGATTGGTGATGAAGCATATCAACTCCTGCCTGAGGAGTGACTTGGGTTCACTCCAGTTTGTCCACCATCACAGCTGGTTCATAGCAGATGCAATTTCACTTGCTCTTCACTCATCTCTGGAACATCTGGAGATACATACATCAGGATGCTCTTCATTGACTATAGTATTCAATACTATCATCCCCTCATAACTAATCAATAAGCACCAAGACCTTGACCTCAATACGTCCTTGACCATTTGGATCCTCAATTTCCTCACTTGCAGATCCCTGTCAGTTTGGATTGGCAACAACATCTCCGCAATCACCGTCGTACAGGTGCACCACAAGGCGGTGTGATTAATCCCCTGCTCTACTCGCTTTGCACTTTTGACTGTGAGGCTAAGCACAGCTCCAGTGCCAATTTAAGTTTGCTGAAGACACCAACATCGTTGGCCAAATCAAAGGTGGTGACAAATCAGTGTATAGGAAGGAGATTGAAAGTCTGGTAGGGTAGTGCCGCAACAGCAACCTCTCACCCAACGTCAGCAAAATCAAAGAGCTGATTATTGACTACAGGAGGAGGAAACTGGAGGTCCACGAGCCAGTCCTCATCAGGGGATCAGAGGAGGAGAGGGTCAGCAACTTTAAATTTCTTGGCATTATCATTTCTGAAGATCTGTCCTGGGTCCAGCACGTAAGTGCAATTGCAAAGAAGGCACGGCTGTGCCGTTACTTTCTTCGAAGTGTGCGAAGATTCCGCATGTCATCTAAAACTTTGACAAATTTCTAGAGGTGGATGGTAGAAAGTATACCGGCTGGTTCCTTCATGGCCTGGTACGGAAACACCAACGCCCTTGAACAAAAGGTCCTATAAAAAGTAATGGATACAGCGCAATTCATCATGAGTAAAGCCCTCCCCACCACTGAGCACATCTACAAGGAGCGTTGTTGCAGGAAAGCAGCATCCATCATCAAGGATCCCCACCACCCAGGCCATGCTCTCTTCTCACTGCTGCCATTTGGAAGGAGGTACAAGAGCCTTGGGTCTCACACCACCAGGTGCAGGAACAGATGTCAAAGCAAATCAAGTTTAATTGTCATTCGAACCAAATGAGACAGTGTGCACAAACATATCTGCACATTCAATGTAATGAGAAAGAAAAAAAAAGAAAATAGTTGCGTAAAAAAAAAAACAAATTTTAGACCATGTTCCTGAGCTCCAAGTTCCCAGTCCCACAAATTGATGGTTCCCGGCAGTTCAGCCTGTAATTGCATCCCCACCAGCCGAGCCCGGCCACCACTCTACAATGCAAGCCTGAGGCCTTGTTCTAGTTACAACTGCAACGACACTGCCTCCTCACCGCCTGACCTCCACAAAACAAGGAAAGCAGGCCTGCAGCAAGCAATCAATGTCCAGCAGGCTCTTGCAATTGCTAAAGAAACGTCCAAGACAGTCACTCAGGGTTTCACACCATGCCACCTTCGTGCCAACTCGAAGGCACCAACTCCAGCGCCTCCAAGTAGCATGCAGCAGCATGGTCTGCATCCAGGTCAGCTCTCCCGAACCCAATCCGGTTTCTCCTGCAGCCTGACAGGCCAACTTGAATCTTCCCCCTGTCCAACGGTCCAATTTGACTTCCTCCCCAGCCCCACGGGCCAAGTCAACCTCCTGACCAGCTGACTGGTCTTCTCCAAACCACCGGCCGCCTCTCACAACACCTTGTTTCTGACTCCAAACAGTGAGCAGCTCACTGATGCGATAGACCTGTTGTACAAGTGGTTACTGGAGCAAAACATAGTCTTAATACGCATAAAAACACATTTAACAAGGAGAAAAGCACCTTCGGTTGGCCCCCAGGAGGCTGCTGTGTGTATACGCGCCACCATCTTACCGAAAGCTATTACCCCTAACCATCAGGCTCCAGACCCAGAGTCGGTAACTTCACTCACCCCAGCACTGAACCGATTCCACAACCTGTCGGCTCACTTTCAATGACTCTACAACTCAGGTTCTCAGAATTATTTATCTATTTACCTTCCCCCCCCCACCCTTTTTTTCTTATTGCACAATTTGTTTCCTTTTGCACATTGGTTGTCCATCTTTGTTGCCTGCAGTTCTTCATTGATTCTTTTGTGTTCCTCTGCAGTTACTGTCAATGCCTACAAGAAAATGAATCTCAGGGTAGTATATAGTAACATAGGTACTTTGAACTTTTAAACATGTACGTACTTTGATAATAAATTCTCTTTGTACCTTTAAACCTTTGACACAGTCCTTGTGGCTTTTCTTATCCACTTGCCTCAGGTGGGTCAATTTGAATTTCTTGGTGCAAATTATGACACAAGAAACAATATGCAGTCACTTGCATGCATTTCTGTCATAGCTTAAGTTCTAGCAGGGGGTAAAAAGTAACAAAGAGAGAAATCAGTGAGGAATCTTTTTAATAAGCTTCCTGTAACGTCGTCAAGCTCTTTCTATTTTGCTTCTGGGGTTGATCGGTGTTTGTCAGCACAGATGATAATTTTGCACAGGTGCGATTTATGAACTGAACTCCTGCAGCCGGGACTGCCACACCTGAACTGATATCTAGTGTTTAAACTGCTGCTTCCACCTCCACTGTCCTTAACATTCAGGAAAAAAAGTGAACGAAGGTCCAGTTGAACGCGGCTCCTAGCATCCAATTTATTTTGCAACTGAGGGCAATTGATCGTTGAAGATCTAATGTTTCAAATCTTAAGTGCGTAATTTTCTTCATTTTTAATTGATTTTTTTTTACAGTAGCCTACGAGCAAACTTTGAAAATCTTAATGTCAATATGTTTTCTTGATAAATGATACTTTTTTTTTTAACAGAGGAAACTGGCAGGAAATCCGAATGGCCTTCCAGCATCTCCAGGTACATGCTCAGTAATACATTGCCAATTAATATTGAAGTTGAAGATTGGGGATTGATCTGGGGATCTCCCACTTGACAGGGGTGAGATGGGTGGGACCTCAAAATACCCAGACAAATTGGTAATGGTTTTAACATGATACCCCAGTACACCCTGATAAAGGTAACCTTAAAATTTGCCACATTTGACTATTAACTGATGTCTTATGCTTTTCAGCTAATTTCTTAATAGTTTGCAAGTACTTATCCTGAATCTTCACAATTTAAAGCTAAGTTAATTATGTGAAGCTTTGCCAAGAACATTTGGGAAGTACAGTTTTATAATATAAAGACAACCAATGTTGCTATTTCATTTTTCATACTAAAAAAATATGCAAATTGCTAAAATTTCTGTCACCATCTTTATGTGACATTTGTTAATTTACAAGTACTAATGTGGCATTAGCATTTTTAAAACACATCCAGGAATTCAAAGATATCGATCAAACAAGATTTTCCTCTTCTGTATTTACATTAGCAGGTCCCAATTACATTTCTCTCATATAATTAAGGTGCAAATTTACATTTGATAACCAATCTCCATATTTTCCATTGGTCTGAAATGTATTGAATGAGTCACACTTTCTGAATACTTGCACCCAAGTGGTTTGTCTCCATCTGTTATTACACCTCCAGTGTTTAGTAATTCCTTTGCAATGATTGTCAGCACTTAAGTTCCTTTAAGGCTTGTGAAAGTATTCCCCCATTCTGGTGATTTATGGCCTTGTAGTCTAATTATATAACTTGCATTTGTTATGTCTTCCCTGGTTAATTTGCTTTTGAGGAAAATAAGCTGATTATGTCTGCCCTTGTGAATATTTGTAGAGAAAATAATACCCTGTTTACTGCCTTGTTATCATATTCTGTTTCAAGGCAGTTGTCATCTTTTCTTGTCCTGCCTCCACTTCAATGCAATTAAAACAGAATTAAGTTCTTCATATTGTACTTTGTATCTATCACTGTGCCCTTTACTGATTCTTTCTTTCCTCCTTCATTCGTTCTTTTCCTTTTCGAAGTGTAGACGTAAGAGACTGCAGATGCTGGAAATCTGCAGCAACACACAAAATGCTGAAGGAACTCAGCAGGTCAGGCAGCACCTCACCTCTGCAGGGAATTAAAGGGTCGACATTTCAAGCTGAGACCCTACATCATCTGCCTGAGTTGTGGAGTTTTTCCATTGTTTTGTTCAGATTATTCAGAGTTACATTGACTCTTTGACCAGTAATTTGTTCATTCATTACTCATAGCTATTTTGGAAATAGTTTATCTCTAATTATTGAAATAAATTGCCTTTTTGAGAAAATAAAAGCAAACCAAATTTGTAGTCAAATTTTTATGTTAAAGATGAAGCCAATTGTTAAAATTATTAATGCTGATTAAGTCCTTCTTTGCAGCATGTTAACGTAACTCTCTGCCCGTTACGTTACTGGCATTTAGGGCAGTAATGAAGATCCTTCATCTCTGTCTGTCTGTACCAATGCACACAGCTAAATAGGATTCTTCAGTGCTGTTTCTGTAACAAATTTTTGATCAGTCAGGGTTGTCAGCCCTGAGTTGATCCCCCAGAACTGGAGGACCAGTGGACCACTCTTAGTCTGGCCTCTACCCTTTGACCTATTTGGCATGGGTGACCCTACCAAGAGCCATAGCACAAGGCCCTGACTCCAGCCAACATAGCTCTCTGGGTCATTGAGGCACGCAAGCCTCCAAACCCTAGGACAAGGTTGTGATCCTCTTAGAGTTTTACAGCATGTGGAGTTTGCTAATTTATTAATACTAATGCAGCATTAGTATTTTCAAAATTACACTCTGCAAAGCTGCTGTCCACACCTTCAAAACTGCATCAAGTGAACGTGACACAGTGGTTTAAGTGGGAGCTATTATTGGGAGTGCTCCTTCCAGGACTGTGAAAGAAATTGAAGGTAATGCAGATCCCAACAGTAGTTCAGCCATTTTTATGATAATCCCATTTTAACTTGAGCTATTTCAGGTAATCTTGTGAGGCATATTTAATTATAGATTCTACTAAAAGCTGCAGAGTTTTTATTTAAGCTTTACAATTGCTGCTTAACCAGTGAGTAGAGTTTTAATGAGACTACTGTGGTTGATGAAACTACAAATTTATAAGCTTGCTACAGTTCCATTGGAACTTCGATAATTGATTATGATCAAGCCAAGAAATAAATTCAAATTAATGCATCACAATTCATTTGTGCTAATTCATAACAGAATGTTGAAACTAAGTATTAACTATATTAATCCAAATGACATTTACGTCCTCTCAAAAGTTTCTTTTTAGGTTGGAACTTGGTCATATCAAAATACTTGTTTGCCTTGTTACAGTTTTGTTTGTAAAAGTTTAAAATATTGCAAGTATTTTATTTGCAGTCGATATTCTGCACCATCGATTGAAAACAGGCCCAGTATCTGGGGTGAAAGCCCTCCAAAATTTGTCACAAAACCAACACGACAGATTGTCAATGAAGGGAAGAATGGCAAATTCTCCTGTAAGATAACAGGACGGCCTCAACCTCAAGTAACCTGGCTGAAGGTAAACCAAGGTTTTAGTGTCTCCTAAAATATTGAACATTAAGAATATAGTACTGTGCAAAAGTCTTAGGCACCCTTGATTTTTCTTTATATATGGCTTCCACAGAGCCCTGTCACTCAACATCATCAAGGCTGTCTGGGATTACCCAAAGAGACAGAAGCAAGTGAGACAGCCAAAGTCTGAAGAAGAACTGTGGCAAGTTCTCCAAGATGCTTAGAACAACCTACCAGCCGATTTTTCTTATAAAACTGTGTGACAGTGTCCCTGAGAGAATTGATGCAGTTTTAAAGGCAAAGGGCGGTCACACCAAATATTGATTTGATTTATTTCTTTTTAAGACCTTAAGATATATGAGCAGAATTAGGCCATTTGGCCCATCGAGTCAGCCCTTTTAATGCTTACTGCTCTTTAGCATTTATTTTTAATATTTAGAGACTTTTCATTTCATTATTTTTGAAAGCACCTTCACTTTACAGATTTTATTTACATGTGCCTAAGACTTTTGCACAGTATTGTATATATTTATGAAATAAAATGTCAAATGTTTGAAGAATTATATGGTATTTCTGTTCAATCTAACTACTGCGGATATAATGGGGAAATGTGACAAACACTGAGCAGGCCAGGCATCATTTCTGCGAGAAGAGGCAGTGTTAATGTTTCTGTTTGAGGCTCTTCATCAGAAATGAAAAAGTGAGAAAACAACTCTTAGTTGTGGAGGAGTTGGCAGAGAGAGGATAAAAACAAGTGGAAAATATAGGACAGTGCTAAAGTCTTAGGCATATTATATATAGTTAGGGTGCCTAAGACTTTTGCAGAGTACTGTATCTGTCAATGTGGAATGGAGGGTGAGTTTGTAAATCTGGCAAGAGCAAAGGATGTTGGGAATGACGAGCAGGCCAGGAGGGTGTGAGGTGGCAGAGAAAGTGTGCCGGGGCGGGTGGTGGCTCGAGTGCAGACACACCCAGCAGTGAGGTCATTTGATTCCAAACAGTTGGTTTATTGGAGCCATAGAAAAGTACAGCACCAAAACAGGCCCTTCGGCCCATCTACTCCATAGTAAGCCATTTACACAGCCTATTCCCAATGACCTACACTGGGACCATAGCCCTACAATCCATGTACCTATCCAAATTTCTCTTAAACTTGAAATTAAGCCCACGTGCATCACTTGCACTGACAGTTCAGTCTATACTCTGACAACCCTCTGAGTGAAGAAGCTTCCCCTCATGTTCCCCTTAAACTTTTCACCTTTCACCTGTAACCCAAACTCTAGTTGTGGTCCTACCCAACCTCAGTGGAAAAAACCTGCTTGTATTAACCCTATCTATACCCCCCAAAATTTTGTATACCTCTATCAAAACTCCTCTTAATCTTCTACGTTCCAAGGAATACAGTCCTAACCTAGTCGACCTTTCCATATAACTCAGATCCTCTAGACCCGTCAACATCCTCGTAAATTTTCTCCGTATTCTTTCAACCTTATTTACATTTTTCCTGTAGGTAGGTGACCAAAACTGCTCACAATACTCCAAGTATGGTCTTCCATAACACCGACTCAACCTACAAGTTCACCGTCAGGGAATCCTGCTCAAGGACTCCCAAGTCCCTTTGCAACTCTGATTTTTGAATTTTCTGCTAGTTTATAAAATAGTCTATGCCTTTATTCCTGCCACCAAAGTGTATGACCATACACTTCCCTACTCTGTATTCCATCCATAACTATTTTGCCCAGTTCTCCAATCCGTCTTAGTCCTTTTGCAGACATCCTGCTTCCAAAAAGTTCAAAAGTAAATTTGTTATCGAAGTACATATATGTCACCACACAATCCTGAGATTCATTTCCTTGTGGGCATACTCAATGTGTGTGTGTGGCCTCCGTCGAACGTGGTCGACCATGGGTATTACGCCTGTGGTAGTCAATGAAGAGAAGTTGGAGTGGCCTCTCCAGGGTACAAGCCAGGGCAGAGTTGATATGGAGATCCATCTGTTTCCCATGCAGTGGGACCCCCTCCCCTCCATGTTGATGACAGGTCATAAGGAACAACGAAAGTTGACACGGTTTGGTGCCAGCAGCATCGCAGGAGTTGCCGTGCTGGTGCTGGGTACAGCAGTCAGCCACCTTCGGGACTCCGACTCCGGATTTTTCCTCAGGGTTTACTCCCAAAGCCTTTCCCATGAGCGGGTATAGCTGCAAGGTGGTGGAGGTTTGAAATTGGAGTTGCTCTCTCCTAAATGAGCTACCATCCATGGTTAACGAGCCCATCTGCCCAGAGCAACTGGTTTTAAGGCGCCTTTGCCCCTTCTCCTGTCAGTGAGAACAGCTCCACCAGGCATAAGAACTATGCCACACGTGAAGGCTGGGAGTTGGACTTGGTTGTCAGAGGCTGTTTGAGACGCACACTATGAAGAGCATTTGTTTAGCAGTGGGAGCTCGGCCCCACTACCACCCTTCGGCTATGGCTACCCTTGGATATATACTCAATATATCTATAAAAGAATAACCGCAACAGAGTCAATGAAAGGCTGCCCAGCTAGGGCATTCAACTAGAGCGTAGAAGACAACAAAATGTGAAAATATAAAAGAAGTAATAATAATTAATAAATAAGCACAAAATATCAAGAATATGAGATGAAGAGTCCTTGAACACAAGTCCATAGGTTGTGGGAACATATCAATGATGAGGCAAGTGAAGTTGAGTGACATTATCCCCTTTGATTCAAAGGCCTGATGGTTGAGGGATAGTAACTTCTTATGAAACTGATGGTGTGAGCATTGAGTCTCTGTACCTTTTTTCTGATGGTAGCAGTGAGAAGAGAGCATGTCCTGGGTGGTGGGGGCCCCTGATGATGGAGGCTGCTTTTCTGCCACAATGTTTCATGTAGATGCGCTCAGTGGTTGGGAGGGCTTTACCTGTGATGGACTGGGCCAAATCCATTACTTTTCAGATAATTTTCCATTCAAGGGCATTGGTGTTTCCATACCAGGCTGCAATGCAACAGACAATATACTCTCCAATACTCATCTATAGAAGTTGGTCAAAGTTTTAGAAGTCATGCCACCAAACAGGCTTTATTAAAAACCGTCTTCCTTTTTTTAACATTCGGCGTCTATTTAATATTTTATACTCAGCTCCAACTGGGACACCTGAATGTGTTATTTCCCTCGATGCGGAGAAAGCATTTGATCGTATAGAATGGAACTACCTTTTTGCAGTCTTAGAAAAATTTGACCTCGGCCAAAGTTTCATCTCTTGGATCCAATTGCTGTACCTGTGTCCTACTGCTTCTGTTTTAACTAATTTTCAGAAATCCCAAGTATTTAATCTCAAACGTGGCACCCATCAGGGATGCCCCTTAAGTCCCTTTCTCTTTGATTTGGCTATAGAACCTCTGGCGATAGCATTTCGAAACTGTCCTGAATTGACCGGGATTTGGAGAGGGGGTGTTGAGCATAAAGTTTCTCTCTATGCTGATGACTTATTACTCTTTCTCTCAAATCCGTCTACATCCTTACCTCTAATGTTTTCACTTCTTGACCAGTTTAGCCAGATCTCTGGCTATAAACTTAATTTACATAAGAGTGAACTTTTCCCAATTAATAAAGAAGCACAAGAACTAATATTTCGTGATCTCCCTTTTAAAGTAGTCCATAATCAATTTACTTATCTTAGAATTACAGTCACAAGGAAGTTTGAAGATCTCTTTCGTGAAAACTTTGTCAATCTTTCATATGCTATAAAACAGAGTCTGGTACAATGGTCACCTCTATCTATGTCTTTGGTAGGTCGTATTAATGTTGTTAAAATGTATGTTCTCCCCAAATTTTTATACTTATTTCAATCTATCCCAATTTTTATTCCTAAATCTTTTTTTGATTCCTTAGACTATTATTTTGTCATATCTGTGGCAGAATAAGCGCTCTTGGAATTAATAAAATCCACCTCCAAAAATCTAAAAAAGAGGGTGGCATGGCTTTACCTAACTTTCGCTTATATTATTGGGCAGCTAATATACGTTGTGCTACCTTCTGGTCTTTCTTCCACGGCCAACCCGAGTGCCCTAACTGGGTGGCAATGGAGTTGAGCTCCACTAAAGAATTATCTATATCTGCACTTCTTGGCTCTGCACTCCCTAGTAGTCTGCCCAGATCAATAGCTAATCCTCTTGTTAGACACACTTTGCGTATATGGGCTCAGTTCAGGAAATGCTATGGTTTCCAGGGGTTTTCCGTTTCTAGCCCTGTCGCACATAATCACCTTTTTTTACCTACTATGTACGATTCAGCATTCCATGTTTGGTATAGGAAGGGCATTAGACATTTTGAAGATCTCTTCATTGATAATCACCGCTTCTTTTCAGCAGCTCTCTGTTAAGTTCAACCTGCCTAACGCTCACTTTTTCAGATATCTCCAAATCCGACACTTTATTGCTCCTTTAATTCCTAACTTTCCTGAAATGCCTGCGAAAAATGCTATGGACCTATTTCTTTCCATTAATCCACTAGGTAAAGGTTTAATATCAATTATCCGAGATAAACTAGCAGCCTTACGACGGGCCCCTGTGGATAAAATTAAAATGGCCTGGGAGCAGGATTTAAATATCTCCTTATCCGAGGAGAGCTGGGACTCAGTTCTCAAATCGGTTAACTCAACCTGTCTTTGTGCTCGCCATTGCCTTTTACAGTTTAAGATTGTTCATAGAGCCCATATGTCTAAATCTAAACTATCTCAATTCTACCCTGGCATTAGTCCGCTCTGTGATAAATGCAAGAGGGGCGTGGCCTCTCTCATCCATATGTACTGGCTCTGTCCTAGCTTGGAGAAATTCTGGAAAGATGTCTTCACTACATTATCGGGTATTCTGAATCAGCACCTAGAACCAAACCCCTTAATTGCTCTGTTCGGTTTTTGGGGCGAGACAGATTTATGTCTGGGTCCGACCAAATGCCGAATACTATCCTTTGCCTCTCTCCTGGCTAGACGCTTGATCCTCCTTAGATGGAGAGATGTTGCCCCGCCCACTCATGCGCAATGGCTTAACGACATTATGGCCTGCTTGGACCTCGAAAAAATTCATTATTCAGTTCTTAATTCGGATCTAAAGTTCCATAAGGTCTGGGGACCTTTTATCGAGTACTTTCATAACCTTCCTCTTGACTAGGGTTTATTCTTTTTTTTTCTTCTTTTCGGTCCCTTGCTTTCAGCTCCCTTTTTTTTCTGGTAGTAGGCATTATTATCCTCTGTTGCTAAGTGTATTCACAGTCTGGGAGTTTGACTGTCCTGACCTATACTCTTTATATTGTGTTGTGGTCGGTCTGGAGTTGTTGTTGTTTTTTTTCTTGTGTTGTGGGGCTTGGGGAGGACACTAAGCTTACTTGTCTTTAATTTAGGTGCTTTTTTGTTAAATTCTCTTCCTTTGTAGCAAATTGTTATTGTATGCTTAATTTTGCACTGTATTAATGCTCCTCATTGGGATTTGGGGTTTTTAATTTGTAAAATGTTTTGAAAAACTAATTTAAAAAAAAAATTTTTTTTTAAAAAGTCATGCCAAATCTCCACAAACTCCTCGGGAAGTGGAGACACTACTGTGTTGTCTTCATAATTGTACTAACTGCCCCTCCACAAATCTGGCTACAGAGCCGTGAATTCCATTATCCAGATCATTGACATATAACATGGAAAAAAAAGTGGTCACAACACTGCTTAAGGCGATTAACCAAGAAATAACCGAGGCTTGTAAGAACAGAACGGCAGTTGTCATGGGGGATTTTAACTTCCACATAGATTGGGTGAATCAGGTTGGTCAAGGAAGTCTTGAGGGGGACTTCATAGAATGCATCTTTGATGGCTTTCTTGAGCAGCATGTTAGTGAACCTAGAAGGGAAAATGCTATCTTAGATCTAGTCCTGTGCAATGAGACAGGTAAGATTAACGATCTTGTAGTCAGGGATGCTCCTGGAAAGAGTGATCATAGTATGATTGAATTTCACATACAGATGGAGGATGAAATAGTTAGATCTAAAACTAGTGTATTATGCTTGAACAAGGGTGACTACAACAGGATGAGGGAGGAGTTGTCTAATGTGGATTGGGAGCACAGGCTATTTGGTAGGACCGTTGAGGAACAGTGGAATACTTTCAAAGAAATTTTTCACAGTGCTCAACAAAAGTATATTCCAGTCAAAAGTAAGGACAGTAAGTGTGGGGAGAGCCAGCCTTGGATAACTAAGGAAATAAAAGATAGTATTGTAGCGGTGTGCTACACGCAGCGCTGCAATAAACGACACGGAGTCGGTGAGCTGCAGTTGCAAAAGAGATTTATTCAAACTTCGCGGCCTCGGTTTAAAGCCTTCCTGATCCCGCCCTCCCCGGGCGGGAATACTGTAGGGGGCGCGTATTCACAGTCCCGTCCCGCGCGCGGGCTTTTCCCCTTGCTGGTGAAGCAGACTTGGCGCCCTCTTTGGGACCGGCCTCTATGCCAGCGCGCGCCGCTTTGTGAGCCGGTTCGAGTGCGCTGGGAAGTGGATCACCACAGTATCAAATTAAAAGCTCATGTGTACAAAGTCGCAAAGAGTAGCAGGAGACTGGAGGATTGGGAAAACTTTAAAAAACAACAAAGAACAACTATACAAGAAATAAGGAAAGGGAAGATAGAGTATGAAAGTAAATTAGCACAAAATATAAAATCCGATAGCAAAAGTTTTTATAAATATGTAAAGCGGAAGAGGGTGGCTAAAGTCAACATAGATCCCTTGGAAGACAAGAAGGGGAAATTAATGTTGGATGATAAGGAAATGGCTGAGGCACTGAACGACTATTTTGTGTCGGTCTTCACAGTGGAGGACACATCTAATATGCCAAAGAGTGATGTTATGGACGAAATGGACCTCAATACTAAAGAGATAATGATTAGCAAACTAGAGGGCCTGAAGGTAGATAAGTCCCCTGGTCCTGATGGGATGCATCCCAGGGTGCTGAGGGAATTGGTGGAGGTTATAGTAGACATGTTGGTAATCATTTACCAAAACTCTCTAGACTCTGGGCAGGTCCTGGCAGATTGGAAGACAGTAAATGTCACGCCACTCTTTAAAAAAGGATGTAAGCAAAAGACAGGCAACTCTAGGCCAGTTAGTTTAACATCTGTAGTTGGGAAAATATTTGAAGCTGTCATTAAAGAAGAAATAGCAAAACATTTAGAAAGGAGTGGTTCCAGTAGACAGATGCAACACAGATTCAGAAAGGGCAGGTCCTGTTTGACAAATTACTGGAGTTCTTTGAGGACATAATGAGTGCAGTGGATAGAGGGGAACAAGTGGATGTCGTACACTTGGATTTCCAGAAGGCGTTCGATAAGGTGCCGCACAAGAGACTTAAAGATAAGATACGAATGCATGGAGTCGGAGGAAGTGTATTGGCATGGATAGTGGATTGGTTAACCAATAGAAGGCAGAGAGTTGGTATAAATGGGTGTTTCTCCGGTTGGCGGTGAGTGGGGTGCTGCAGGAGTTGGTGCTGGGTCCGCAGCTGTTTACCATTTACATTGATTTGGAAGAGGGGACTGAGTGTAGCGTAGCAAAATTTGCTGATGACACTAAACTGAGTGGAAAAGCAAATTGTACAGAGGGTGTGGAGAGTCTGCAGAGTGATATAGATAGGTGAAGTGAATGGGTCAAGATGTGGCAGATAGAATACAAATGTGAGATCATGCACTTTGGAAGGAATAATAGAAGAGCAGATTATTATTTAAATGGTGAAAGATTGCAGCACGCTGTTGTGCAGAGGGACTTGGGAGTGCTTGTTCATGAATCACAAAAAGTTGGCTTGCAGGTATAACAGGTTATTAAGAAGGCAAATGGAATGTTGGCCTTCATTGCTAGAGGGATTGAATTCAAGAGCAGGGATGTAATGCTTCAGCTATACAGGGTACTGGTGAGGCCGCACCCTGAGTACTGTGTGCAGTTCTGGTCTCCATACTTGAGGAAAGATATACTGACTTTGGAAGCAGTACAGAGGAGGTTCACCAGGTTGATTCCAGAGATGAAGGGGTTAACCGATGAGGAGAGATTGATTCGCCTGGGACTACACTCTCTGGAATTCAGAAGAATGAGAGGGGATCTTATAGAAACATACAAAATTTTGAAAGGGATAGATAAGATAGAAGTAGTTTCCATTGGTAGGTGAGACTAGAACTAGAAGACATTGCTTCAAGATTCAAGGGAGAAGATTTAGAACGGAGATGAGGAGAAACTGCTTTTCCCAGAGAGTGGTGAATCTGTGGAATTCTCTGCCCAGGGAAGCAGTTCAGACTTCTTCACTAAATAGGTTTAAGATACAGTTAGATAGATTTTTACATAATAGGGGAATTAAGGGTTATGGGGAAAAGGCAGGTAGATGGAGCTGAGTTTACGGACAGATCAGCCATGATCTTATTGAATGGCGGGGCAGGCTCGATGGGCCAGATGGCCTACTCCTACTCCTGTCTCTTATGTTCTTATGACCCCTGCAGAACACCACTAGTCATTGGCAACCAACTAGAAAAGGCTTCCTTTATTCCCAGTCTTTGCCTCCTGCTAGGAAGCTAATCTATCCATGCTCATATCTTTCCTATAATACCATGGGCTCTTATCTTGCTAAGCAGCCTCTTGAGTGGCTCTTTGTCAAATGCCTTCTGAAAACCCAAGTAAACAACATCCACTGACTCTCCTTTGTCTATCCTGCCTGTTATTTCCTCAAAGAATTCCAACAGCTTTGTGGAGCAGGATTTCCCTTTAAGGTAAACATGCTGACTTTGGCCTTTTTTTATGAAGTGCCTCCAAATACCCTGAAATCTTATCCTTGATAATGGACTCCAACATTTTCCCAACCACTGAAGTCAGGCGGACTGACTGCAATGTTGGCTTGTCTTCTGCTTGGCCGCCTTCAGAGTCACAGTACACACTGCACCTGCTTGTATACCAACTGCCCCATCCTCAGCGTTATCACTCCAGTTCCCATCCCCCTGCCAAATTAGTTTAAACCCTCCCCAACAGCTCTAGCAAACGTGTCCGTGGGAATATTGGTTCCCCTCGGTTTCAGGTGTAACCCATCCCTTTTGTACAGGTCATACGTTCCCCAGAAAAGATCCCAATGATCCAGAAATCTGAAACCCTGCCCTCTGCACCAATTTCTGGGCCACACATTCATCTGCTGAGCCATCTGATTCTCACCCTCAATGGCGCATAGCAGAGGCAGAAACTGAGAGATTACTACTGGAGGCCCTGCTTTTTAGCTTTCTGTCTAACTCCCTGTATTCTCTCTTTAGGTTCAGCTAGGGTAATTAATGTGTTGGTGGAGAGGTATTCATTGGGCCTATAGAGAAGTGGATTTGTAAAGCATGGAACAGGCCCTTCAACCCAAGTCATCCGTGGTGGTCAACAATATCCTTCTGAACCAGTCCCATTTGTCTGGATTTGACTGATATCCAACAGGAGATGGTGTGAGAGCATAAGTGTGGAAAATAGACAAGAAATAAGCAAAGGCTCTGTCAGCTGTGGTAGAGGGAAAGTTTAGTTCCCTTTAACAATCTTGCTGTGCAGATTACTTGCATTCCTGAAGTTACTTTAGCCACTATTCATACTGTACATGGCTGGAATTGATTCTTTTTCACTGAATAATTGTTATTCATCAGTCTGATCACCAGGGGGTGCCAGAGTCTTGACTATTAGTTGCTTATTTTCTCTTGGATCTTATTTTAGTTTTCAGTGCACCTGTGCCTTGTTTTGTCTCTCTACTTAAGTTGCCTGTTTGTCTTTGCTCAGTCTTGAGTTTTCCTTACCATGTGTGCAATGAGTCATTTTGACATTTCTCAAGTCCTAGACTGTGTTCTCTACAAACCAATCCAGAAGAAAGATTCTTTGTTTAGTTCCATTCTTGTCCCTGGTCTCCTCTGTGCTTGGGTCCACCTAGTCTAAGCCTCTCCGGAAGATGTGCAACTTCACCATAACAACCCTAGATCAAACCCAGCCTAGTAAACACCCCTTGTAACAATAATCCACAAGTTCTATCCAATTTAGTGTATTAATTGATGTGCCAAGTTTAATTTGGTTTCTGATGTTTTGACATTTTAAGATAAACTTTTATGGGTTTTATTCATTCCCTACAAGGTTCTGAACACTTCATTCAGTAAGATCATTATTCAAAGTAAATTTATTTTCAAAGTGGTACTGTATGTGTCACCATATACATTTTCTGAGATCCATTTTCTTGTGCACATACTCAATAAATCTGCAGAATAATAAACATTAGCAGAATTAATGAAAGGCTAGCCAACTAGAGTGTTCATGATCTCAAATCAAAGAAAACTCTACATTCTAGAACCTTCCATAGCCAGAATCATTGTTGCTTGTAATACTGCAAAGGACAAACAGAATTTGATCAATACAGTTACATTTTTAAATGAGAGATGATGAGGATCATGCAGTTTGTGGACTTTCAGAAGATTTTTGATGAGCTCTGCAACTAGTATTTCACTGAGGTTGATAGAATGCATGAGTTGTAGTGAATGGTTGTTTTCTGGCCAGGAAGAAGGTGAATAATGGCATTTCTTAGGGTTTCGCATTGGGCCCTTGCTTAGTTTGATCTCTATTCATGACTTGTGGCTCCAGGCCACACTTAGTAAATTTGTCGATGACACAAGGTAAAGGAGAAGAGAATTAAAAATGAAGCAAGGTAAAAGTCTCACTCAATCTGGAGTCTGCAAATGTGGTGGAGGAGGCAGGTTCTATTGGAGACTACAAGGGACAGAAACTAGTTATTTTAATGTAGTTAATATATTAACCCTCTCCATTTGTTACTTGTAGAGGGATAGTGACTAACAGTGGGTCAGAGTCTGGGTGTCCTGTGATGAGCAACTCACCAGCAGACGTGCCAGTACTTTCCCACCATTTGCAAGGCTTAGGCTGGAGTGTCGCAGAACACTCTGCACTTGCTTGGGTGTGTACGACTCCAATAATGTTCAAGATTGTTGAGAACATTCAGCCCATCCGATTGGTACTCTAACCAAGGTACTCCCTCCACCATGAGGACACGCTAGTTGTGTTGTGTGCCTGCCGTTATTCACCTGGGACAGTACCTCTCAGACCCCCGACCCATAGCTAAGGTCAAGGTTAGAACCTGTAGGTTCCCTTCCTGATCTGGAAATATATGGGGAAGAATTTATTTGAGATGGCGGGGAGATTGTTTAGATTACTGGATCTGACTCCTGGAATTCCTTGTGGAACAGCATGGTCAAAGTGAAGAACTACTGTGTTTCAAGACAGTTTCTTACCATCACCCTACTCGTTGGGGGCACTCAAATCCCGGAAAATGATATGAAAAGCAACAGGATTCTGAATAGGATCAAACCAAGATGGCTGCTGTGAGAGGAGAAAGAGACGATAGTGTTTGGGAGTTGGCATCATGTGTCTTTGTGATTGGTGGTGAAGAATCTAATTGAGAGGGTTGGGGTGGGGGAGGGATTGTTCTGAATTTTGGGCTGCAGAGAAAGGACTGCAGACGTACTTGGTGGAAGAAAGCTCCATTCACTATTGCTGTTTTTATTGATGTTCCTGCAGTGGATCCAAGACATGGGGGTGATGCTTGTGAAGCTGACAATCTCAGCAATCACTCTAAAGATCTGAGCCAATGTGTTTATGGAGCCCTTGACATATTTTCCCATCTTACTTTTTCCAGAAGCACTTCCAGGGAGCTGGAATGTTTTGGGCTTTAAGTGTGATTCATTATTCACAGTTAATTCCTCCATTAATCCAAGAATAAATCAGTCAAAGGGGATTGCAAACTAAATTAAGAGTTGCCATTCTACTCTGTGTGGACCTTTAAGTCTGTAGAAAATTGGGTGCTAAATTTCAGTGGGTCTCTCGGTAAATCAGCAAATTGGGTGAGAAACCTCGCAGGGAAATTAAAATGAGGCTTGAGAAGTGATATGGCCCGGGTCTCATGTTTTCTGTAGTAGGTTCTATTTCCCTTATTTCTTTCAGGACAAAGCCCACGCAGCATTAAAACTGGAGCCAAGGGCACTTTCTTAAAATGCTGCATAGCATTGTTATTTATAATTACTGCTCATTGTTGCTGACATGAACAGGAGTGTGGAATCTAGGGTCTGGGAATGCCCATTGAATTCCAGACTATTGTAAAGATTATGATGATATTTAAAAGATAATGGATAATGGAGAGTGGAGAACACTTTTTTTTAAATGGGTCCTCCCTTTTCAAAATATACTGTGAAACTTTATAAATGTTGCTTAAATTTAAACACATATCTTTGAACTGGAAGAAGTCCAGAAAAGCTTAAGATTTAATGTCAGCAATGACTCAAGTGAAAAGTTAGGAGAGCAATTTTTAATCAACCTAGGATCTGGATCAAGGTGACCTACATTATTGACCAAAGACTGTAACTCAGTCCAACAGTAGCTTGTGATTTTAAAGACCATAAGAAAAAAGCACAGAATTGGGCTGTTCAGTCCATCAAGTCTACTCCATCATTTCATCATGGCTGATTCATTTCCTTCTCGACTCCATTCTCCTGCCTTCTCCCCATATCCTTTCACACCCTGATTAAGCAAGAACCTATCAACCTCTGCCTTAAATCCACCCAGTAACCTGGCCCCCATAGCCACCTGTGGCAGCAAATTCCACAGATCCATTGATAAATTGTTCTGGAGTTTCCAATGGCTATCTTACAGAACAGCCAGGGTCATTATAGTTGGTCATTTCATGTAACATTCTTGGAGGGACTTTTTAAATTCACACTTTGTTTACTAAACTGAGTACTCTGTCACATGTTCCTTCCCATTTAACCAACTGCAATAGAAAGTCATGGTTGCTAACCAAGTCTAACTTTCCTTTTCACTTCTGCTCAACAGATAGTCTAACCCAAAGAAACATGCCTGTTTAAATGAATAGTGCATCAGCTGGTTCATTTTAAATTCGATTGCCTGGGTAAAGTACTTCATTTTGGAAGAGAAATGAAGGCTGGTTTTTAAGATGGTGCAGATGTCTGATTAGTTCTATTGTGGAGTACCATGTGTGAGAGGATGTTTTTTGATGCTAATTCTGTCGCCTGCTTTATTGGTGTGCGCATTAGAATCTGTAAAGTTGATGGCTACTGGAAGTTTACAAATCGTGATATCAGTCACAGCCTAATTAAACTGAAATGCAGTATTCCCACTGAAACTGTGCTTTATGCTTGACTGTCTGCAGAATTCCAGTAACAAGAGACACTCTATCAGTTCTATTTTGAGGGATCGTTCATGATTGCAAGTTGGCTTCTTATTGATCTTAGCTGGCGTTTATTAGGATTCTACAAGGATTTGTTCTGAAATTCATTAAAGTGGCAGAATTCTACTGGGAATGGTGTTCTGGTGCTGACGGACTTGGTCTTGATTTAAAACCTTTTACATGTCAATTGCTCCCTGAAATGACTGCAGCAGGAAGCATTCCTAGTCTGATGAAGAGAGCACAGAAGAGCAGAACCAGCTTCTGAAATGGATGGGGGGGGGGGGGGGGGGTGGGGAGAGAGAGCACAGTAACCAAAGGTGCAGGAGGCACAATATCAGTGATCTGTACAAAAGTTAAACTGTTCTAACAAAACAGCAGACCCAGGGAAGGACACGGTCAGCAATGCTAGTTCTTGTTACCATAAATCTTTCTGCTGGAGAGAGTTAATGTCTGGTAGTTTGCATCCACTGTTGCATTAATAACACTAATAACACTGTTAAAAGTGCAGTAACGACATGTCATTTTGCCTTGCCAAGGAATAACAGGTAGGGCAAGCGTGCAGTTTAGGATTCAGTGGGCCACAGGGTCTGCTTCACTGCTATATTATTCTATAATTGCCATAGGATGAAGATATTATTAGAACATAGAACATTACAGCACAATACAGGCCCTTCAGCCCAGGATGTCATACTGACCTTTTAACCTACATAAAATCAGTCTAGCCCTTCCCTCCCTCTGCTTTTCTATCATCTATGAGCCTATCTAAAAGTCCCTTAAATGTCCCTAATATATTTGCCTGTACCACCACCCCTTGGAAGGATGTTCCACGCACTCATCATCTTTGTGTATAAAAAAATCATTCCTCTGACAATAACACCCCCCCCCAATACTTTCTTCCAGTCACCTTAAAATTATGCCCCCTGGTTTTAGCCATTTTTGCCTTGGGTAAATGTCTTTGACTGTCCACTCAATCTATGCCTCTTATCATCTTGTACATTTGATTTCTAGGGATTGGGCAACATTTGAGACCAGTGTTGGAGCTGGGCTGATAAGATGTTGACAATGTGTGCACAGATCGTGTCCAGTCTCGAGGCCATTGAATTTCCTGCAATACTACATCCATGTCTTTGAGGCACAGTTACGGTATCTCCTCAAGTACTTACTCATCCTTCACTCTATAGAGCCCCTTGGCCTTCTCTTGGCTCATCTCAGCCTGCAGAAAGCTCTTTAATGCACTGCTAGTAAACCATGGAGCCTGCTGTCTCCCATATTGTGCCATTTTTCAATGTTCCCAAATGTCCGCCAGTTCCATTTTATATGGTGCAGACAGACCTCAAGTCCTGCTGGTTGTACTTAAACACTGCTGGCCACTTACATAAATGGAAAACTGAGGTGATAACCCAATAGTTTATGCAGGCTGCAGATGGCAGTCATGTGAAACACGTAAAAACAGCAGCTGGATGAGATCTTCTTTATTAAAAGCAGCAGGCGTGGCATAATTGTGCATTGGGATTATTGCTCTTGTTTTCAGTGGCTAACCAAACTAGCCCCTATTATGCTTTTTTAATGTGAAACCAAAGCACAAGGCTGATTAACTATTTAATTATATACAATTAGTTTTAATGCTTATGTAAAACTTTATTTTCACATTGTATATTTAGCTGGATGTTGGATACCCAGCTATGCAGATTTAACACAAGGCATATTTTCTACAGAGAGGAACTCTATTGTGTGTGTTTTTTTTTGTTTTCACATCTGTTATAAACATGTTTCAAGACTTGCTTAACCTGGAGTACTTCAGGACAGGGAGAAAACTGTAGATCATGTTCATAAGATATAGGAGCAGAATTAGGCCGTTTGACCCACCGTGGCTCTGCCATTTCATCATGGCTAATCCAATTTTTACTCTCAGCCCCAATCTCCTGCCTTCTCCCCATATCTCTTCATGGCCTGACCAATTAAGAATCTATCACCCTCTGTCTTAAATATAATATATAAAGACATATATAAAGACTTGGCTATCACAACTGCCCGTGGCAACAAATTTCACAGACTCACCTCTCTCTGGCTAAAGAAATTCCTCCTCATTTCTAAAAGGATGCCCCGTCTATTCTGAGGCTGTGTTGTCTGGTCCTAGACTCTCCCACAATAGGAAGCATCATCTCCACACCAACTCTGTCAAGGTCTTTTAGTATTCGATAGGTGGTAGTGAGGTCACCCCTCATTGTTCCGAATTCCAGTGAATTCAGGCCCAGAGCCATCAAACGCTGTTCATATGACAAGGTGTTCAATCCTGGAATCCTTTTTGTAAATCTCTTTAAACCCTCTCCAGGGTCAGTATTTCCGTGCTCATAATACTGTAATCCTTCATTAACAAGGAAGACTTGGAATTCATCTACGCAACAAGACAAGGATCTATTTCTGTTAGTTGTGCCAATGCTGTTAACAGATCCACATGTTCTCTTGCTTGGACAGTGACATAATTTACTGGTTGTCATTACCTGTGTTCTTGGATGTTCTGCTCACTTGTCTGGTGAAGCAAGGTGTGAGTATGACAAAATGGTGTACAGATCATTTTTGTTAGGAGAGGTCTCCGTAAGAGTCTGTGTTAAGTTATCTTTTCCCTCTCTGCCAAGTATGCCTTGCCAGAATATTGTGTCTTTTCTGAGTCTGCTTTTGAAGTCCTCTGGGAGGGTCAGTTTGTCTCGCTGTGGAATACGGGGCAGATTTTTCAAAGTCAGAGTGCTTGGCTCCATTCGCAGTTTCCAATGTTGCCGCTCTCTACTGATGATACCATGCTAGCTCTGTATTAGAGTGAGCTGGATAATCAGGAGATACTTACTTGCCCCACAGGGAGTATCGCTGAAATGCCGAACAGACATATTCTTGTTGCTAAAACCATTCCGGTAAGGCAGTATTCCTATTCTTGTTTGCCCTTCCTGGCAGGGCTGTACCAATCACCTTGTCCTGTGAGTTGGTCTTCTCCTGCCACCTTACTCCAAGCAACGTTGAGAACAAAACTTCTGAGTTTCTGAATGATGATTGTAGAGTGGCCTTTAGATCTGTCACTGTTGGGATTGCCCGTGGAGCTGTTCACTTTCCAGGTCCCAAACTACATAGAGTGAAGTTGTCACTGCATAACTTCTTGTAATGCAGGTGGGCATTGCGCACCAACCACCACACAGACTTGAAAGAGCAAAGCTTGATGCAGTCTCAGACTGAAGCCTGAGAAGGCGGGAGACAGAGCTCTGCTGTGAGGACATTGACACACGTGATTAAGAACCAGTCCACATGCACGTGCACTTACATGGACGGGCTCTGGCACAGTTTCCTTTCCCACTTGCTTGCCCTCACCTTAGCACCTCCCTGTTCCTGAATATGCTCTCCTTCAGTGTCCTCCCAACACCCCTCAGGCTCTTTTTCTCCGTTGTAATCACTCTTTGCTCTGGATGGCATCCTTCGCTTCTGGGCATTCCTTCGCGCTTTCTCCTCAAGCACTCTGCTCTCCACTCTCTGAAGCTTCTCATCTCATGCACCCAAATTGGTCCCTGCTCACTCCCTCCCTCTTCATTCCTGGGAGGAAAAGAAATTCTCAGTGCAGATGTGCTGGGTGTGGCTTGAAGGGAACCATGGTAAGAAGCAAATGGAACAAGGGGAAACATTGTAGGAATAGTGAAAGTGTCAATAAATTTGCAGCTATATTTTCTATTTATTTTTTGAGACGCGGCATGGAGTAGGCCCTTCTGGCCCTTCAAGTTATGCCACCCAGCAATCCCCCAGTTTTAATCCTAGCCTAATCACAGGACAACTTACAATGACCAATTAACCTACCAACCAGGACGTCTTTGGACTGTGGGAGGAAACCAGAGGACCCGGAGGAATCCATGCACTCATGAGGAGAACATACAAGCTTCTCACAGGAAGCGGCAGGAATTGAACCTGGGTTGCGGGTACTGTAAAGCGTGCTGTCCCGTCTATACATGCCTGCTCCATCTGTGCAGCCCGAAGCCACGCTTGTGCCCCCTCATGACAGGTATCTTCATCTATTGGAATGACAGGCACCAAACTACAAGAGAAACCATGTTGATAGTCTCCTATCATCCCACGAGGATAGCTCCTCTCCGACGGTGTGCCCACCCCAGCCAGCAGCAGTCACAGTGTCTGTCGCAATGGACATTTGTGAAGAAACCTTTGATTTCTCCATCACAAGACGCCAAGAGTGGTTTGATGAGAATGACCTCAAGTGCAGGTGCTACTAGAAATGAGAAGTGTTCTTACTTGGGAAACAATACCTGAAGAAGAGATGACAGAGGAAAGAGTGCTGAGATCCTAGAGTAGGCTGATGGCCATGACATCAGCATGCACAAGTCTGTCTACAGCCTAATCACAACGCCAAGAACGTACAAAGATAAGGAAGCAGTCAGTGCCTTGGAAGTATTTCTTAGAAGGAATGCTTCAAAAAACTCCTCATCTGTAACTCTATCCTTGACCTGGGTCTCCTTGATTTAATTCCACTGGTTATCTCAACCAGCTCAGACTGTGATGAAGCCAAAATAGTTCCACTGAAAATCAACAGTGCTTCATGTAGACTGTCTCCCTGCTAGATATCTAAAACTTGGCAGAGAGGCGCTTCAGTCAGCAATTCACATCCTTGTCTCTTGTATCTGGGGAGAGAAGGGTGTAACAAAGGAGCCTCACAGAGACATCATAGTCATTGATCACAGTGACAAATGCAACTCCAGTATCCACGAAGGTGTCTCTCTACTGTGTGAGGGAAGTCTCCTCAACCACCAATAATTATCTGAATTACAGAGTAGATTCCATCATTTGGAGGCTCAATAAACATGTTTACCACAAGTCCACTCCAAGAGACATGCAGGAAATGTTATCAGTCATTATATTTAGGCTTATGTGACCTTTAGTAAAGTATTTGACTCTGTCAATCAGTAGGGATTATGAAAATCCCTTCTCAGATTTGGCTGCCCATAGAAATTCAGTTCCATTTTGCATCAGCCATGTGATGCAAGCCACGATCTTACCAAAGGGTCCACTGCAGATCCAACCTCTGTACAGACTGGTGACGAGCAAATTGACTGCAGTACCTCCCCTCACTACCCACTCAACCACCACCCTGCCATGCACAAGATGCCCTACCTGTGGGATGGTCTGAAGGTGCCACATAGTCTTGATAAATGAATGACCACCTCCTGTGCCATGACAAAATAAACCTAATAACTCCTCATTTCTGACATCAGTCTGATTCTCATGATTGAAAATGTTCTCAGAAGTTACATTCAGATTATTTTCGTAATGTCATTACACTGTGTGTATTGTAGTATTGGCTATTTAAAATCATGAAAGAAGATAGGAAGTTAAAAATATCCACAGAGCATGTGACAGAACTCCAGACAGCCCTGTAGTAAGGCAAATGACCGTGGAGGAGAAGGATAAAAAGCTGATGAGCGCATATTAATGAGGATTAAATTTGGTTAAATTAAGACATGTTGAAATAATCCTAAATTTGAACAGTGTGAGGGTAACTCTGGAATAATAGTGCTATTAAATAGATATTAAGATACCTTAAGTTAGATGAAGTAATTATTTGATTAATGTGAAAATGCACTTTTTGTTTTTTGTCCCTAGGACAATGTGGAGCTGCAGCACAGTGACCATTACAACATGTTTGAGAAGTCTGGGATTCACTTTTTGGAGATCTGCGCTGCACAGGCAGAGGATGCTGGGAACTATACGTGTTTAGTGATGAATAGTTCGGGGAAAGCAATGGCCACTATTGAGCTCGTAGTTCAAAGTAGGAATATTTTCAGGCTATTTCTCAAAATATTGTTTTCCTGAGTTTTCATGCTTCAATTTTGAAATCTATCATGTATTTTAAATATTGACGTTTCAATTGGAAAGACCACTTATATTTATAAATTCAAAATTGCTAAGTGCCTTGGAATAAATAATGAATTGTTTCCTCTGACTTTAATATTTCTATCAAACCTTAAATCGTTGTTAAATAACTTCATTAAGACTTGGATATCGGACATTGTAACTGCTTTTCACATCTGGAACCAATACAGAGAATTCTTTTCTTTCCTTTAATTTTGAATTTTGAAACCTTAAGCTTTCTTAACCTTAGCATAACCAAGAGGTTTTGCAGATGCTGGAAAGCCAGAGAAACACTTAGGAAATGCTCAAAGAATTCAGCCGGTCAGGCATCATTTATGAAAGGGATAAAGAGTCGACGTTTCAGGCTGAGACCTCTCATCAGAGCTGGAAAGGAAGAGGGAAGAAACCAGAATAAGTAGGTGGGGGAGGGGAAGGAGTGCAAGCTGGCAGGTGAGGGGAAAGGTAGGTGAGTTGGGGGTGAGCTGGTTGAAGTTAGAAGCTGAGAGGTGATACGTGGAAATAGTAAAGGGTTGAAGAAGAAGGATAGGAGAAGGGAAGTGGACTTTCTTGTCCTTGATGTACACTAATATGACCCAGACCAAGTGTACAACAAAAAGATATAAATAAACATTTGCACTTTACTGGACTGCATCTGCCCTGAAATAATAAGTTCCATGCTAACTCTTTCGTTCCTGCCTAGTGTAAATTTTGAGTCAGTCCTCAAGAAATGCTTGTCTTCATTTCTTGCAATTTCAACACACATTCTGAAATAGTAGATCATTTCTGCCCTAGAAATAATAATCAGTGGTCTAGATTATTCTCTATAGATCAGAGAAGGTTCTTGTTGAGTCAGTAGGACTAAAGGTCAATAAGTCCACCATAGAACATCAAACACCATAGCATACAGCAGACCATTCTTCCCATCATGTCTGTGCTGACAATGATGCCAATCCAAATGATTCCCAACTGCCTGCATGTGGTCTATATTCCTCCATCTCCTAATTGTTCATGTTCTTGTCTGAAAACCTCTTGAACATTGCTATCAGGTTTGCTTCCACCATTATCCCTGGTATCAATCACTCTCTTTGTAGAAGACAACTTGCTTTGTAAATCTCCTTAAATTTTACCCCTCTCACCTTAAAAGAATGCCTTCTAGTATTTGAGATTTCCACCTGGGAAAAGGATATCAACCTTATCTATACTTCTCACAATGTTATAAACTTTTATTAGCTCTTCCCTCAGCCAATGACTTTCCAGAAAAGACAGTTCAAATTTGTCCTTCTCACCTTACAGTTTGTACTCTCTACAACATCCTGGTGAACCTCTTCTGCACCCTCTCCAAAGCTTCTATCCTAGGATCTCCTTCCCCAGGTCATAATAGATACATTGGTTGTAACCTACCAACACTTGCTCAATTAGCTAGAGTCCCGAAGCTCCAACGCTCTAAAGCTCCAAATCTATACCGTCTGATTGCCCAGCATTTTGTGTGTGTTGCTTTGGATTTCCAGCATCTGTAGCATTTCTCGTGTTTAATATATAATCCTAGTTGTGGAGGGAGACAGAAAGCAGAAAATTTTCAGTCAGCATGGCTAATACGTGGTATTGAGAAAATTCTAGAATTTATTTTTGAGGAGGTAATAGCTAAACATCTGGAAAATCAAATGGGCAATCAAACATTTTTATGAAATGGTCACAAGATTGATTCCAGGAATGGTATTTGAGGACAAATTGGGCAGGTTTAGATTAACTTCATTGGACAGTGGAAGCCAAAACCAGCTCCACCAAATAGCTGCACCAAGTTGTTAATTTCTAAGACTGAAATTTAAAAATTACAAGATGTTCTACAAATTCATGTATATATACAAACAAATGGTAGATTTAAATATGTGCTTGACTATAATCAGAGAAATCTTTCTGCATGCAATACCATGATTGGCCTGAGCTCAGCCAACTATGAATTTGCTCTTTATTTTGTTTTAAGCTCACTGTGAGAGTTGGCAAATACATTTTGATTGAAAAGAAGAGTAACCATCACCTTCTCCCTCAAGCCATGCTTTCTCTTGCAATATTTTCACCTAATTGCTTCCTGAGAGACAGTTCTAAATTCTCCTAATGAGAAAGCTGAAGTTTCTAACGTTGTTTTTGTTTCATCTTGATGCTGATGAAGAAACACTCTCATTTCTATATGCTAATCTATATCCTACTGTAGTCTTTTTGATCACAATTACTTTAATTTCACATAAACACTGAAAATTCAGTAGGTCAGGCAGCATCTGTGGAAAAAGAAGTAGAGATGATAATGGTCTTTGATGTGAAACATGAATTCAGTTATTCCTTTCATTGATGCTGCCTGATCTGCTGCCTGTTTCCAGGATTTTCTGTTTCTGTTTCCAGATTTCCAGTACTTTTGTTTTTTTAAAATCCTTCCGTTGTTTCTCTTGGAAATCATCTTGCATTCGTAAGAAGGCTGATTCTTTTTAAACTTACAGCTGCTGTTCTATTGACCAAATACTGCAACTTCCTTTGGTACTTACTCTGCCATGTATTTTAATCCTTATCAAGATTTTCCGGTATATCTCAGACATTGCAATAGAAATATCAGCTATAGGTCCAGTCAACAAAACTCTGACACTATTTCAGCTCTAAAGATTAAACCCTCCTTACTCATGACAGCATGATATACTAATCTTTCTAGTAGTCATGTAGTTAGATTCAGGTTTTATTTAACATACCAATAAGTATAGTTGTGGCAGGCACAGCTACAGCCTTTAGACTAAAATCAAAAATAAGTTTTGTTTTGAAATTATGAACTTATTTATCCACATATTTGAACTGAGGCAGTTAACTGAAAGGAGAACCGATCTCCAGTCTTTCTCGGCCAATTTCCTTCAAATAGGTGTGCGTGTTTTTATCTATAATGAGCTTCATTTTGTAATCAGCTCTTCCACTTTTTTTCCCAAGTAACTCACATTTTACAGAAAGAACCATACATGGCCACATCTCCCAAACAGCAAGAGCTGGATAAGAAAACAAGAGCCTTGTGACCACAACTTTCCCATAGATATTTGCACTGCTAGAAAAAAAATGCGTCTAACTATGTTAGGAGAATTGTTTTTCTCTTCTGCTTCAGAATGTGTATTAATACATGAACCTCATAATGAAGCAAGCAGACATTTTGCTTCAATGAAATAATGTCCAAGTTAATTTCCATTATTTTCTTTTCAGGTAAAGACTCGGAAGCTAAACTGTAAGTATATTCTAGAGGAAAAAAACTATTGCAAGTTCAAGATGTGTTTGAATAATTGTACATGTCAAAGTCTCTCATAATGTTTAGCATTTATTAAAGAAATAATGTTTTACTCTGAGGGGAAAAAATGCAACAATGAAGTAACAACACTTTGTTTTGATTAATAGTGCATCAATCCACCCAAGAAGCAATGGAGCTGAGACATTTGAAATTCTGGAATCTAAATGCACAGCTTCAAATGGCATCCAAGTGCAAAAGGTGGTGAACAAAGTCACTGTTTTACCGAATGAAAGCTTAAAAGTGGCAAAAAGCACAACGGGAGCTTTTGAGAAGGAGAAGCAGAGCCTTAAGACTGAAGAGAGGATGGACAAAAAGCAGGAAAACAAGTCTCACCCAGAACCAAACACAGAAGACAAATATGCCAAGCTGCACCAAAAAGCAATAAATAGCATAACACTTCAGGAACCACAAGAAGAAAGAAAGAAATTTTCCATTGAACAGAAAGCCCAGAGCATTACTATAACCCCTAAAGCACAGCCATCCCAAAACAGTATAATAGTGTCCAAATGTCAGACATCCCAGAGCTTGAGAACGACCCCTGAGCAACACGTGTCCCAAATGATCACAACACCTAAACAACAGTCATCCTACAGTCTTATCACAACACCTAATGAGCAAGTGTCCAAAAGCATTACAGCAGTCTCCAAAGAACAGATGCCCCAAAGTGTCTCAACAACTCTCACCCAACAGAAAGCTAAATGGACCATAACTGGGCCCACCCAGCAGAAGCCTGAAAGCTTTACAGCAGCTCAAAGTCACCAGAAATCCAAGAGAAGTACATTGCTTCAGTCGTGCAAGATGGAGGAGCAGCCAGTCACCAGGACAAAAGATGTTCCAGGAAGGCAGAGAGAAGAATGTAAGACTGCTGTCTCACAGATCAACGTAGAGGGTTGCAGAACCATGCAGCATTCACAAAGAGGGACCGGGAAACCTTCCCAACAAGAGGAAAACAAGAAGATCACAGATCGAGTATCACTAACGAGAGAATCACCCCCAGACTTCCTTACTTGTCCTCAAAGCCAGACAACACTAGAGGGAGAAGAATTGAAGTTCAGATGCAAAAGTAAGTGAATTAATGAATTTAAGTACACTGGCCTATCTTGGCAAATAAGAAAGGATAGTTTTTCTTTAATTTTGCTGAGTCCAGAATTAAATTAAATTAATTAATTTTGCTATCAATGCAGAATAGGCCCTCCCAGCCCTTTGAGCCATGTTGCCCAAGCAACCCTCGACAAACAAGATTAACCCAATGGGACAATTCACAATGACCAATTAACTTACTCAGTACACATTTAGACTGTGGGTGGGAAGATCCTGAGAACCTGGAGGAAAACACAAGCATTACACAGGGAGGACGTACAGAATGACGCCTTAATTGAACTCTGAACTCCAGAACACCCCAAGGCCTAAGAGCCTCACACTAACCACTATGTTACCATGGTACCCAATGTGTTACACACTTACTTTCAGTGATGTTCACATATGATCACAATTTTTAACTCTCAGATATTGTATTTTTCTATCATGTGTGGCCTGTTGGACAAATGGGATCTTCATGTACAATCTTCAGGGCAATAGCCATGCAAATAAATTTAACCATTGGTCCATTGGCTGTTATTTACAGCTACCTTTGGCATCATATTTGTGCACATGAAGGTACAGTACTGTGAAAAAGTCTTAGATAGATATCTCTAGCTAGGGTGCCTAAGACTTTTGCACAGTACTATATTTGTCAAAGTGGAGCGGAGAGCACGTTTGTAATTCTGGCAGAAGCAGAGGGTGCTGGGAATGGTGAGGGTGGAGCACCATGGGTGGGGTGTGTTGTATGAGTCAGGGAAGGAGTGCCAGGGGCAGGGGGTGGTGCGGGTGCAGACACAGCCAGCTCTGAGACAACAGGTAAGGTCATTTGATTGCAAACAGTTGGTTTATTGATCATTTCAGAATGTCTCTCTGGTACTTTCCTCTCCCTCCCCTCTCCCTGCCCCCTTCCCTCGTTCAGTTCACAGTAGAGACACATATCAGGATCAAGCTTATCATCACTCACATATGTCATGAAATTTGTTTCTTTTTTTTGCAGTAGCTGTGCGGTGCAATACATAAAATTGCTACAGTACTGTGCATAAGCCTTAGGCACCCTGGCTATGAACGTGCCTCACACTTGCACAGTACTGCATAATAGATGTTTGTAATGTCATGACTTATATTTGATAAAGACAACATTGTAGCGGTGTGCTACACGCAGCGCTGAAATAACGACACGGAGTCGGCGAGCTGCAGTTGCAAAAAGAGGTTTATTCAAACTTTGCGGCCTCGCTTTAAAGCCTTCCTGATCCTGCCCTCCCTGGGCAGGAATGCTGTAAGGGGCGTGTATTCACAGTCCCGTCCCACACGCGGGCTTTTCCCCTTGCTGGTGAAGCAGGCTTGGCGCCTCTTTGGGACCGGCCTCGATGCCGGCGCGCGCCACTTTGTGAGCCGGTTCGAGTGCGCTGGGAAGTGGGTCGCCACATAAACCCCCCCCCCCCCAGAACCGGCGATACACCCCCCCCCAATGTCCACAGTCTGGGTCGGATTCTGTTTGGGAGGTCTGCCTCTGTGCCGCGGTGCTGGAATCTCGACCGGCTGTGCCAAGTCCACATGGGCCGGTTTGAGTCGGTCCACCGTGAAAACCTCCTCTTTCCCCCCAATGTCCAGAACATACGTGGACCCGTTGTTTCTGATCACCGTAAACGGCCCCTCGTAGGGCCGTTGTAGCGGTGCCCGATGTCCGGCCCGTCGTACAAAAACGAACTTACAGTTTTGCAGGTCTTTGGGTACGCAGGTCGGGTTCTGCCCATGCTGCGAAGTGAGTATGGGGGCCAGGTTACCGAGCCTCTCGCGTAGTCTGCCCAGGACTGCTGTGGGTTCTTCCTCTTGCCCCCTTTGGGCTGGTATGAACTCCCCTGGGATGACCAGGGGTGCGCTGTACACCAACTCGGCCGACGAGGTGTGCAGATCCTCTTTGGATGCCGTGCGGATTCCGAGCAGGACCCAGGGGAGCTCGTCCACCCAGTTAGGCCCTTTGAGGCGGGCCATGAGAGCTGACTTCAGGTGACGGTGGAAACGCTCCACCAGTCCGTTCGACTGTGGGTGGTAGGCAGTTGTGTGGTGCAGCTGTGTCCCCAAAAGGCTGGCCATAGCTGACCACAGGCTGGAGGTGAACTGGGCGCCTCTGTCGGAGGTAATTTGGGCCGGTACACAAAAGCGAGATACCCAGGTGGCAATCAGTGCCCGGGTGCAAGATTCGGAGGTGGTGTCGGTAAGTGGGATCGCCTCTGGCCATCTTGTGAACCGGTCCACGATAGTCAGGAGGTGCCGCGCTCTGCGCGACACTGGCAGGAGGCCCACGATATCCACATGAATGTGGTCGAAACGCCGGTGGGTGGGGTGGAACTGCTGCGGCAGAGCTTTGATGTGTCGCTGCACCTTGGCTGTTTGGCAGTGCATGCACGTTTTGGCCCATTCACTGACCTGCTTGCGGAGTCCGTGCCAAACGAACCTGTTGGAGACCATCCGGACGATTGTCCTGATGGAGGGGTGCGCTAAGTTGTGAATGGAGTCGAAAATGCGCCGCCGCCAGGCTGCCGGAACAACGGGGCGGGGTTGGCTGGTGGTGACGTCACAGAGTAGGGTCCTCTCACCTGGGCCTACGGGGAGTCCTGGAGCTACAAACCGGAGACTGCAGTCCTGTAACTAGGGATCTCCTCGTCTGCCTGCTGTGCCTCCGCCAGTGCTTCATAGTCTACCCCTGGGACAGGGCTTGGATGTTAGGGCGGGAGAGGGTGTCCGCCATGACATTGTCCTTTCCCGAGACGTGCTGGACATCCGTCGTGTATTCGGAGATGTAGGACAGATGTCGCTGCTGGCGGGATGACCAGGGGTCGGATGCTTTCGTGAACGCAAAATTAAGAGGTTTGTGGTCTGTGAACGCCGTGAAAGGCCTACCTTCTAAGAAGTACCTGAAATGCCGGATTGCCAGGTATAGCACCAACAGTTCCCGTTTGAAAGCACTTTATTTCACCTCAGTTGCTCTTAGGTGTTACGTACCCCGTAACTGGGTCACTTACCAGCAAAGATAGAGAGGTCCGTTGAAGTCTGATGGTACTATTTTTAACAGTATTTATTGGTAAAAATACACAAAAATAATATCAATGCAAACATACAGATAATATACGTCGTCAATACTAAATCTAAAAGTGCGGGTATAATAATAATCAATAAGAAATAGCTCTATTGTTGTCTAGGGGATAATGTATTGTCGGATGGAAATATAAAAGTCATTCAGTTCAGGCAGGCTTCCGCCTTTGGGGACCGCTGGGTTTTCAATTGTTGGAGAGAGAGAGAGAGAGAGAGAGTTTGGAACTTGCCAGATTTTCCTTTTTTTATGATGTCGATCCTTCGAAATTTCATTGGTGGCCTCTTCTTTTTAGCTAAGCCGTTCTTCCGTGGTCAGTCCCGCCAATCCCAGGCAACGGGAAAGGACGCACGCGGGCCCCACCGACTGTCGCTATTAAACGCTGTCACGGGATTTCTAGCGTTTCTCCTGGTGCGTCGGAAGGGGTTGTTCCCCAGACCCTCTTTTATCCTTACTCACGGGGTCTCAGATGTCAATCAGGTTGGGATGATGCAATCCCTCAACCAGCCCACTCTGGTCATTCCCTGAGGGCTTCAATGAATAGTACAGTACTCAATATACAATTCCGTCTCCAAGAGACAATAGTCGTTATCAATGGTTCCGCCTCTCTGGGGGCCAGGATACATTCCAAACCCTTGTGGATTCTGTCTCATTTCCTGGGTCCCAGACCCGAATTAATAGCGATCTTGCGATTCTCAAGAAGGAGGGGGCTACTTTGTACCCTTCGGCCCCTCAGAGTTGTGGCACATTCGTAACATAGGTGTTTGCTGAAAAACGCCAGGGGTTGCCAGCGACCCTCGATGAGTTGTTCCAGCACCCCACCGACTGCCGTGTTAGATGCGTCCACTGTGAGGGCGGTAGGGACGTCCGTTCTGGGGTGCACTAGCATCGTGGCGTTTGCCAAGGCTTCTTTGGTTTTAATGAAAGCGGCGGCGGACTCCTCGTCCCAGGTAATGTCCTTGCCCTTACCTGACATCAGGGCGAACAGGGGACGCATGATTTGGGCAGCTGAAGGGAGGAAGCGGTGGTAGAAATTCACCATACCCACGAATTCCTGAAGGCCTTTGATTGTGTTGGGTCGGGGGAAATGGCGGACCGCGTCTACCTTGGTGGGCAGAGGGGTTGCCCCGTCTTTAGTAATCCTGTGGCCCAGGAAGTCGATGGTGTCGAGTCCGAACTGGCATTTGGCCAGGTTGATTGTCAGGCCGTATTCACTCAGTCGGGTGTAGAGTTGACGGAGGTGGGACAGATGCTCCTGACGACTGCTGCTGGCTATGAGGATGTCGTCCAAATAGATGAAAGCGAAGTCCAGGTCGCGTCCCACCGCGTCCATTAACCGCTGAAACGTCTGTGCGGCATTCTTTAGGCCAAACGGCATGTGGAGGAACTCGAAAAGGCCGAAAGGGGTGATGAGTGCCGTTTTGGGGACGTCGTCCGGATGCATCGGGTTTTGATGGTATCCCCGGACGAGGTCTGCCTTGGAGAAGATCCGTGTGCCGTGCAGGTTCGCTGCAACGTCCTGAATGTACAGCACAGGGTAGCGGTCCGGTGTTGTAGCCTCATTCAGCCTACGGTAATCGTTGCATGGTCTCCAGCCCCCTGTTGCTTTGGGCACCATGTGCAGGGGGGAGGCCCATGGGCTGTCAGACTGCCATATGATCCCCAATTCCTCCATCCTCTTGAACTCCTCCTTCGCCAGTCGGAGCTTGTCTGGGAGAAGCCTTCAAGCACAGGCGTGGAGGGGTGGTCCTTGTGTCAGGATGTGGTGCTGTACGCCGTGTCTGGGCATGGCTGCCATGAACTGCTGTGCCAGAACCGATGGGAAATCCGCCAGGACTCTGGTGAAGTCGTTGTCGGACAGCGTGATGGAGTCTAGGCGTGGGGCTGGCAACTGGGCTTCACCCAGGGAGAACGTTTGAAAAGGCTCGGCGTGGACCAGTCTCTTCCTTGGCAGGTCGACCAGTAGGCTGTGAGCTCGCAAAAAATCCGCTCCCAGGAGCGGTTGGGCTACAGCGGCCAGTGTGAAGTCCCACCTGAACCGGCTGGAGCCGAACTGTAGCCGCACCGTACGGGTGTTTAGGTCCTTACTGTGCTGCCGTTCGCGGCCCTCAGGGTGGGACCCGGTTCTCTGTTGCGGGTGTCATAACTCGTCAGAGGTAAGACGCTGATCTGGGCTCTGGTGTCGACCAAAAAGCGGCGTCCCGACCGCTTGCCCCAGACATACAGGAGGCTATCCCGATGGCCAGCCGCCGTAGCAATCAGCGGCGACTGGCCCTGGTGTTTCCCGGGAACTTGCAGGGCGGGCTACAGCGGCGGGCTTCTGTGCCCCACCGCTGGTGGTAGAAGCACCATTGTTCGTTGTCCTCCTCACCCCCTGCCTCTGGGGTTAGCGGGCTCTGTGGCCGGGCCTGGTCTGGTTTGCTGCTGGGAGCGTGGTCTGGTGATCTGTGCGACGGACGCCCCACTCTCCTTCTTGGCTTTCCACAGCACGTCCGCCTGGGCCACCACCTTCCGGGGGTCGCTGAAATCCACGTCGGACAGCAGCAGGCGTATGTCCTTGGGCAGCTGCTCCAGGAATGCCTGCTCAAACATGAGGCAGGGCTTGTGACCTCCGGCCAGGGAGAGCATCTTGTTCATCAAAGCCGACGGTGGCCTGTCCCCCAAACCATCCAGGTGTAGTAAGCGGGCAGCTCGCTCACGCCGTGGGAGTCCAAAAGTCCTTATGAGCAAGGCTTTGAATTCTGTGTATTTGCCGTCCGCTGGGGGGCGACTGTATGAACTCCTCAACCTGGGCCGCTGTTTCCTGGTCGAGGGAGCTCACCATGTAGTAGTAACGTGTGTCCTCCGAGGTTATCTGCCGAACATGGAATTGGGCTTCTGCTTGCTGGAACCATAGGTGAGGTCGCAGCGTCCAGAAGCTTGGCAGTTTTAACGAAACTGCACGAACAGATGCGGTGTCGTTCATCTTTGGCCCAAATATCGTTTGGGCCGTCGGGGTCACCAATTGTAGCGGTGTGCTACACACAGCGCTGAAATAATGACACGGAGTTGGCGAGCTGCAGTTGCAAAAGAGGTTTATTCAAACTTCGTGGCCTCACTTTAAAGCCTTCCTGATCCTGCCCTCCCCGGGCAGGAATACTGTAGGGGGCGCATATTCACAGTCCCGTCCCACGCGCGGGCTTTTCCCCTTGCTGGTGAATCAGGCTTGGCGCCCTCTTTGGGACCGGCCTCAATGCCGACGCGCGCCGCTTTGTGAGCCGGTTCGAGTGCGCTGGGAAGTGGGTCGCCACAACATGACAATTGTTCATATAGTTTCAGTCCGAAGCAAACACAACTCCCCAGCTTCATAGAAACATAGAAAACCTACGGCTCAATATAGGACTTTGGCCCACAAAGCTGTGCCAAATATGTCCTTACCTTAGTAATTACCTAGGGTTACCCATAGCCCTCTATTTTTCTAAGCTCCATGTACCTGTCCAGGAGTCTCTTAAAAGACCCTATCGTATCTGCATGTAGGGCTCACTTTTTAATTGAAGTAGCTGCTGAGAAACCAGTGTAAATGTCACAACTGCCAAAAAGCAAGTCACAGTGTTAGAGTCACAGAGGAATAAAGTTGTAGTCATAGAGATGTACAACAGTGAAATAAGACCCTCACTCCAATGTGTCTATGTTAACCAACCTTCACTTGCCTGCAGTAACTCCCTATTGCTCCATGAAATACCTGTCAAGAAGCCCCTTAAATGTTGGTACTGATCCAACTTCCAGCATCACCTGTGGCAGCTCATCCCAGATGCCAACGATTCTTTAAAAATTAGTCCTCAGATCTTTAGAATTCCTTCCTTTCACCTTAAGCTTATGCCTTCTAGTTTTGGACACCCCTACTATCTGTCCTCTCTATGCCTTACTTCTATCATGTCATCTCTCGGCCTCCTTCGCTCAGGACAAAACAGACCTAGCCTATCCAAATTCCCTTTATTATTTAAGCTAGTGATATGGTCACTCTCCTATCCACCATCTCCTTAATCTCAAGATAGTCATATGGTCTTTATCTCCTAAATGCTCCCTCGCTGACCAATCCACTTGAAGGCTTCATAATAATAAAAAAACAACAAACCTGCTTTATTTCCTTTTGAAAGTCAGCTTGAAACCTAATGTAAGTGGTTATCCAAGGCAATTTAAATATTACTGGTGTTGGAAATCATTATTTATAATTTCATTTGGAACTGTAATTTCTGAAATACAAACAGGAAAGGCTGGTAACAGTGAGCGGGCGAGGCAGAGAAATTTTAAGCTGTGGCAGCAAAGGATGGAGAGGAGGAAATACTGTCCAGTATTGATGGAACCAACCAGAGGAAGGAAATAAATACCTGTGAACAGAAGGTACCTCTGGAGTCAATGTAAACAGGGGACAAATTAAATCTGAAATACCAGAAGTTGTGAGAGATCAAAAATTGAATGCTGGAACTGTGAGATGCAAGACTGGAATAAGTGATTATCTGATTAATGAGATGTTCGTGTTCTACAGTCACAGGAAGCCCGAAACCAGAAGTAAAATGGGCGAAAAACGGAATCTTACTTCAAGGAAAGCCAGGTGTTAAAATATATGAAGAGGATGGAGTTCAACATCTTTGCTTTAATAATATCAGTGTGTCAGACAGCGGTTCCTACAGCTGTACAGCATCAAACAACAGAGGCCAAGTTTCAAGGTGCTGGACTTTGAGTGTAAAAGGCAAGTAATTCAGTCCCATGAAAGTAATCTGCCTTTTCTTTCAAACAACAACACACACAAAATGCTGGTGGAACACAGCAGGCCAGGCAGCATCGATAGGGAGAAGTGCTGTCGACATTTCGGGCCGAGACCCTTTGTCAGGACTTTAGACTTTCCACCAGCATTTTGTGTGTGTTGTTGTTTGAATTTCCAGCATCTGCAGATTTCCTCATGTTTGCCTTTTCTTTCAATATAGTTTCTGATGTTTTGTGAGGGATTAATGTTATACTCAATTGGTTGTAGTATTGGAGAGAATGAGGCCAACCCTGGGAAGTTATTAATGACATTTAAAATCTTTCTGGTAAGTTATAGGCTAAAGGATGAGGACCAAAATATTGCTTCAAAAGATTCAAGGTTGTGATAAATGTTTAATGGTTTGATAAACATGCTGTTCCTTCAAACAGAGTATGAGAGTTTGCTCCATAAGTTCCTGCATCCCATGTTAAGTATTCGAAGATCAGAGTGGCAATCAATGTGTAGAGCCAAAAGAGAGGGGGGAGGTCTTAAATGCATTTTCTTTTTGCATCTGTCATTTACCCTTGGACACCATGTCAGGTTGGAGGATAACCAAAGTTGTTTCGCTGTTTCAGAAAGTCTCTAAAAATAAATCAAGAATTTATAGGCCGGTGAGCCTGTCATCAGTAGTAGGTATTCTAAGCAATTGGATATGTGAGTATTTGGATAGACAGGGACTGATTAAGGAAAGCATGGCTTCGTGCATAGTAGGTCATGTCAAACCAATCTTATGGAGTGTTTTGAGGAAGTCACTAGAAAGTTGATGAAGGCAAGTGAGTGGATGTTGTCCACATGGATTTTAGCAAGGCCTTGGACAAAGTCCCGCATGGGAGGTTGATCAGTCGCTTGGCATTCAAGATGAGGTAGTCGATTAGATTAGACATTGGCTTTGTGGGAAAAGCCAGAGTGATAGTAGATGGTTGCCTCTCTGACTGGAGACTTCTGACTAGTGGAGTGCTGCAGAGATCAGTGCTCGGTCTATTGTTATTTGCTATCGATATCAACAATCTGGATGATAATATGGTAAACTGGATCAGCAAATTTGCAGATGACACAAAGATTAGGGATGTAGTGGACAGTGAGGAGGACTGTCATGGCTTGCGGTGGGATTTGAACCATCTGGAAAAATGGGCTGAAAAATGGCAGATGGAACTTAATGCAGACAAGTGCGAAGTTTTGCACTTCAGTAGGACCTACCTGGGTAGGTCTCACACAGTGAATAGTAGGGCACTGAGGAGTGTGGTGGAGCAAAGAGATTTGTGAATATAGGTCCATAATTCATTGAAAGAGGAATCACAGGTAGGTGGGGTCATAAAGAAAGCTCTTGTCTCATTGGCCTTCATAATTCAAAGTATTGAGTGCAGGAGATGGGATGTTATGTTGAAGTTGTAGAAGAGATTTGTGACACCTAATTTGGAGTGTTGTGTGCAGTTTTGATCACCTACCTACAGGAAAGATGTAAATAAGGTTGAAAGAGGACAGAGAAAATTTACAAGGATGTTGCAGGGTCTGAGGCTGTTATATTAAAAGATTGAATAGATTCCTTGGAACATAGAAGATGGGACCTCCATCGCCCAGGATATGCCCTCTTCTCATTGTTACTGTCAGGAAGGAGGTACAGAAGCCTGAAGATACATACTCAGCGATTCAGGAACAGCTTCTTCCCCTTTGCCATCCGATTCCTAAATGGTCATTGAACCCATGAACATTACCTCCACTTTTTTTCAAACTATTTCTGTTTTTGCACTATTTTGAATTTATCTATTTAACATACATGTATATATTTACTGTAATTGATTTATTTTAATTTTTCTATATTGTTATGTACTGCATTGTACTGCTGTCACAAAGTTAACAAATTTCACTACTTATGCTGTGATATTAATACTGATTCTGAGACTGAGAGGAGATTTGACAGAGGTATACAAAATTCTGAGGTGTATAGATAGGTAAATGCAAGCAGGCTTTTTCCACTGAGGTTCAGTGGGACTACAATCATAGGTAATGGGCTAAGGGTGAAAGGTGAAAAGTTTAAGGGGAACGTGAGGAAACTTCTTCACTCAGAGGGCCATGAGAGTCTGGAACGAGCCAATAGCCCTACAACTATGAGGAACTTCCAGGTGGTATTTCCCTGGTACTTCATTAGGTCTGGAATGAGCTGGCAGGCCTCCGCACTTGGAAATTCTCCAGGGCTTCCCATCGTTCTTCTCATCAATGGTGGGCTCGCTACATCTTAATTTTGTTCTTTGCAATGCTAAGAAGCAAATTGTCCTTTCAGAGAAATGCAGTCCGAACTCCTGAGCATGAATGCCAAAAGGATTGCATTTGATTTAACTAAACATTCAGTGTAACGTCCAAGGATCATTAATGTCTTGATAGAAAAGAACAACACTGCACAGGCCATTTAGCCCATAGTGTTGTGCCAATCTTAATACTAATTCATACTTAGTGTCCTCCTGGTGAGTATCATCGATATCCCTCTATTCCCTACATATTCAGGAGTATCTAAAAGCCTCCTAAACACCACCAATCTGCTTGTTTCCATTCCTACCCCTGGTAACTCACTCCAGCTCCTACCACTCTCTGTGTAAATCAAAGTTCAAAGTAAATTTATTATCAAAGGACATATTCTGTACATTGCCATTTCCAACCCTGAGATTCATTTTCTTGCTGGCACACTCAATAAATCTGTAGAATAATAACCATAACAGAATCAATGAAAGACTGCCCAACTTGGGCTTTCAACCAGAATGCAGAAGACAACAAATTGTGCAAATACAAAAAGAAAGAAATAATAATAAACAAATATGCAATAAGTATCTTGAACATGAGATGAAGAGTCCTTGAAAGGAGTTTATTGATTGTGGGAACATTTCATTGATGGGACAAGTAAAGTTGAGTGAATTAACTTGCCCTTCACAATTTAAAAGAGTGTCTTCTGGTGTTTGGTATTTCTACCCTGGCGCAATGATTCTGACTGTGTAATAATTGTAATAGGAACTCCCTCAGGTCTCTCATCAGCCTCCGACATCTTGGAAGAACAACTCAAATTTGTTCAACCTCTCCTTATAGCTCATCCCTCCAATCCAGACAGCATCCTGGTCAACTGTTTCTGCAGCCTTTCCAAATTTTTACTCCTTACCTCTTCTGAAGAATATTAAATATTTTAAATGGTTTATCCTGCATTAGAATAGTACAGGAATATAGCAAATACACATTTTGTCCAATATCAGTTGCATCGGTAATTTATATGCAACAACTACAGTATTGTGCAAAAGTCTGAGGCACATTATATTTTTTTTTCTCTCACCCCTTATAGGTATGTGTACTTTTGCCTCAATCTCAGGTCCCCTACCAGAGGCCTGGGAGCTTGAGGGTTCAGCACAGTGTCCTTGCTGTTACTAGGGTGCGCTCTTCTGGACTGAGATCTCAGATGTTGTTCCCAGGATTTGTTGGAGCCAGGTGTTACAGTCCCAAGTGGTCCTATCACCACTGGGATTACTCTAACTTTAACTTTCCACATCCTTTCTATCTGCTCTTTCAAGTCCTGGTATTTCTCCAGCTTCTCATATCCTTTCATCCTGATGTAACTGTCATTCAGGACTGCTACATCTATTACTATTGCTCTCTTCTGTTCTTTGTCTGGTTGTTTGGCCAGTACTGGCTTATCAGTCTGTATTTGGGAATTCCACAGGATCTTGACTCTGTCATTCTCCACTACCTTCTCAGGTGTTTCCCATTTGGATTTGGGAGTATCGAATCCATACTCAGTGCAGATGTTCCTGTATATAATTCATGCACCTTGGTTGTGTCGTTCAGTGTATGCTGTCCCTGCCTGCATCTTGCACCTTGCTACTATGTGCTGGGTGGTTTCAGCAGATTCCTTGCGCAGTCTGCATCTTCAGTCTTGTCTGGTGTGATAGACCCCTGCTTCCATTGCTCTTGTGCTCAGTGCCAGTTCCTGTGCAGTTATGAACAGCGCCTCTGTGCCATCCCTCAGCCCTGCCGTTTCCAGCCATTGATAGGGCTTTCTCATGTCAGCCATCTCTGATATCTGGTGATGGTACATCCTATGCAGTGTCTTGTCCTGCCATGGTCTCTGGTCCTTTGGCTCTGCTTCACCCACTTCCATTTCCATGTCCCCTGCCTGCTGTCTGAGGTATTCTCCTAATAGGTCATCTTAGGGGTCATCTTCCTGATGTGCTCATGGATGTTTCACATTTCCTCCAGGACTGTGGCCTCGACACCTCCAAGCCCTCATCCTCCTGGATGACTTTGGATGGAATCCTTCATGTATTATTAGTAGTTACTGGGTCTTTATGTCAGTGGCTTCCAGTTCGTTTCTTGGCCAGCAGACTATTGCGGCTGGGTATCTGATGACTGGTAGGGTAAATGTGTTGATGGCTTTGATCTTGTTCTTCCCATTTGGCTGGCTTTTTAGGACCTGTCTCACTCTTTGGAGGCACCTGGATGTTGCAGCCTTCCTTGTGTCCTCATTGTGTCTTCCTGCAGGATCCCGAGGTATTCGTAGCTGTCCTGTACATCTGGTATGTGGCCTTCAGGTATCTCGCTCGTTTAGTCTTGTTGAGTTTGCCTCTTTTCACTATCAGTCTGCTGCAGTTTTCCAGTCCAAGTGACATTCCCATGTCCCTGCTGTACACCCTTGTCAGGTGGATTAGTGAGTTAATGTCTCTTTCATTTCTGCCTAATACTCTTACACAGTACTGTATTTGTTGATGTGGAGCGGAGAGTGAGTATCTAAATCCAGTGGGAACAAATGATGAGGGTGGAGGGGGAGGGGTGTGTGAGACCCCTGACAGAGAAGGAGGGCCAAGGGTAGGGGGTGGCACGGCTGCAGAAACACCCAGCCCAGAGTCACCAGACAAGGCAATTTGATTCCAAGCTATTGGTTTATTGATCATTGCAGAACACCCCTCTGGTTCTTCCCACACCCTCTCCTCTCTGTTCCTCTTTTCCCAACCATGATTTCCTTCTCCCTGCCTCCTTCCCACTCTTGGTCCCCAGTAGAGACCCATATCAGAATCAGGTTTATCATCACTCACTTGTGTCATAAAATGTGTTTTTTTTTTCTTTTGCAACAGCAGTACAGTCAAGTTTATTTTAATTTAACGATATACATGCATTCCATCAAACAAAATAATGTTTCTTCAGACCAGGGTGTAAAGCACAGTAGTACACATAACACACAGTACTTAGGAAAGTAAGAATAAAATCTACAAATGAATTACACATAAATAAACAAAGTAAAGCACATAAATTAAATATTGTAAGATTAACCAGTGACAGTTCGAATTCAATGCCACAGGGAGTTCAGAAGCCTGTTGGCCTAAGGAAAAGCTGATTTCCCATCCTGACCATTCTCGTTTTTATGCATCGTAGTCTCCTGCCTGATGGTAGAAAGTTGAAGAGGATGCTGGATGGGTGGGTGGGTCCTTGATAATACTAAGGGCCCTGCGTGTGCTGCGTTTCTGATAAACGTCCCAGATGGATGGTAGGGAGACACCTATGATCCTCTCGGCTGTTTTCACAGACCTTTATAGGAACTTCTTCTCGAATGCTCTGTTGTCCCCATTCCAGATGGTGATGCAGCTTGTCAGGATGATTTCAATGGTGCTCCTGTAAAAGTCAATGAAGTTGGGGGGCGGGGGGGGGCAGGCTTGCTTGCATCAACCTCCTCAGGAAGTGAAGGCACTGCTGTGTCGCCATATCCTTCTTATTCAAAGAGGTGATACTGAGGGACCAGGTGAGGTACATCCTATATACTATGCAATACATAAAACTAGTGTATTGTGCAAAAAATCTTAGCTATATGTACCTATAATTAGCTATATGTACCTATAATTTTTGCACAGTACTGCATGAAGAAAATTTATACACACCTTAATGATGGATTATTTTGATTAATCAATTCAAGGCTCCAGGGCCAAGGAGATGCCACCAGTTTTCACAAGCAAACTGAAAGATCGCACTGTGAGTGAAGGCCAGGATTTTGTGCTGGAATGCTCTGTGGATAGCAAGTCTCAACCTCGGATTACTTGGCTTGTCAACGGTAAGAGAAACATAGTTAGAATAAAATCAGAGCAGTATTTTGTAACCATTCAGTTCTGAGATTGAAGTTCAAAATCAAAAAATACTTGTTTAGTTTGTGATTTTGTAAAGATGATCACATTCCTCTATGAATGATAGAATTGCCTGGTTATAGATCTATGTTACAGGAAAGTAGGTTGACTTTGTGACTGACACTGTTATAACAACTTGGGAAATAATTCTCAAATAGTTGATAAGAGAGATGTGCACCAAATGGACTACTTCTGTGCCATAAGTTGTGATGATTCTGAATTATTGTTCCTCAAATCACTTGGTGATCTATACCTTATTTAAGATTTATTTTTGAGTGCAGTGGCAAGATTGGAATGCATAATTTTTAAAAATTGACAAAAAATTATTGCATTCTGTTGCAAAAATCTCACCACTTGTACTAATCATCAGTGAGGTACTGAGAATCTGTATTTACCAACAAGTAACTTTTATTGTTTCAACTAAAAAGCACGTGGGTTCGGAAACTTTCTCCCTGTGTGCACCCTACTAGAATTTTCAGACTCTCCATGAACAGTCAATGAAGAGAAAAGTTATTACCCGGGAAAGGGGTCTACGCTGGCCAGGCGTTCCTCACGGTCCTGATCTCCACGTGTCCGTGGGGTCCTCCTTATCTGCGATGGTTGGTCTCTGGCTGCTGGAGAGTTATCGCCCCTGTGTATTTGGAGCTCCTGAGTCTTATACTGTTCCTCATCATTTGAACCATTGGATCTCCATCCCATTGGCTCAAGGTCACCTGACCTAGTTGGTATTGTACAGGGCTACAGCCAACATCGTTTCATGGCTCTGCCCACCCCAGCATTGTGTATTTGTGTCTTTAAACCCTGACTGGTCCAAACCAGTTAAATGAGGCAACCTAGACAGAGTCTAACGAGATTACAGATAGCTTCTTTGGTAGGTCTGGCATGTTACATAACAAGTAGCTACTCCTCTGAGAATGGTCTCCACAATTGTGTCCCACATTCAATTGCTCTGATTAGATTGTCCCAGAATCAACAATCGGTTCAGAGTCCACACCCTTTACATAACAAATAGCTACTTGTTTGAGAATGGCCTCAGGTTTAGCAGATCCTTACCTGAAGCTTCCTGTGTCCACATTCAGTTGCTCTGATTAGATTATCCAAGAGCCAAGAATCAGTTCAGAGTCCACAAAATGGGGGGCAACAAAGACAACTGGTTTGTCTACTTCCCCGGTCCTTGATTAGACTGTAGTTTCTTCTGACCAACATCTCCCCTCCTAAGATATTTATCTTAGGATCATTATCCTCCTCTCATTTAGTTGACTGCCTATAGGACTGCCATGGAACCCCAGTAGGTGTGCAACACTTACATTCTATAAATAATATTAACATTTACTAACTAAATTCACCCACTTTATACTGACAATCATCTCTGCTGTTTCATGAAAGCATTTTCCTCAAGTTTTTTCCATTATTTCAGCAATATCATGTGTTGGTGGGTTACTGAAGGATATCCATGTATTCTCATGATATTTGCCAATGTTATGAACCCTTTTCAAAGGGTAGGTTGAATTATTTCCAGTTGATATACATTGAGCAATACAATTATCAGGGTATATAAAATTAGTATTCCAGAAGCATGTGATACTATTCTCACCCACGGATGTATTTGAATATTTGTCCCTAATTTCCAAAACTTAGCCCAAAACCCTGGGTCACTCAATATTTCATTTGCCTGTGTTTTAATTACTTTAGTGTCCTTAGTTCATAGATGGATAATCTCCCTTGCCTCCTCCATAACACGTGTCCGTTCTGCAGTCAAGTGAAGAACTGGTAGCAACTCAGTGACAACACAGTCCCACAGATATTCATCTGTATCAGTGAGTTTGATCTTGAAGTTCCCATGCGTTACTATGTCTGCTGCTGGCTGAGGCAAAGTCATCCCCCAAAGGCCAGATCTGAAGTCACATTTCCCATGAGACATTGTTACTTTCCAAAAGGCATTGTTTCCATCCCTTGCTATAACTGGTGGCCCCTGTTGCTATATAATATGTCTGTCCCACAGAAGCATATTGTAATAAAGACTGATTATTCACAGGCAAAAAAGACAAAGAACCATTTTCATAAGTACTGAAAGCACAATTTGTAAGCTTCTGTTTTGTCATTTCTTCTAGACTTGTCTCCCCGTTGATCGCATCATGATAAATCTATCCCTTTCCCAGTACCATTCATAACAGTATCATGTATTGGTGGGTTACTTAAGGGTATCCATGCATTCTCATGATATTTGCCAATGTTATAAACCCTTTTCAAAGGGTAGGTTGAATTATTTCCATGTCAGGGAATGTGGAACACTGCTCTGACATAAAACCTTCCTTTACCATCATCATGGGTACCCAGTACTCTGCTGGTTATCGTAAGGCTTCTAATATCACACAATGGCACCCTCGCTCCGACCCATTCTATTAGATGCTCACCTGAAACCCAATTTGGTACTTGATGTACATCCAGCTGCAATAAATTAGTGCCAGTCATATAAGCAACAAATTAGCATATGTAGCACGGATCTCAGCTTTATGCATTTCCTTCGACATGAGGTCCATGCGGTCGATAATCAGATTTGTTGTATCTTGAAGGGGCTTCAGAAATTTAACCACATCCAGAGTTACCTGGGATGCATCTCGACCAGTCTGATTAGTTTGTACCTGATCTTGGTAATTCTCTCCAGTAATATCCCTTATTTTCTGCTGGAGGGACTGTATCTTGGTTTCTAATTCTGCTATATCTAGGGTATTGGCCATTGCTACCCCTGATGCATAGCATGCTCCCACTAATTCCAATAGTCCTCTTTTCCTTCTATTTTTGACTGGCTTAAACTCACTCTTGCTTAGTTGTCTCCCAGGAAAGTGAGTAAATAATCGTTTAGTTTTAGGTGAGCTCCATTCAGGCACTGTATTTCTGTTAGGTAAAGATTACCTGCACATGCTGAAACCCTGGTACCAAAGTGACAAATACCCCTGTATCTTCTAACATTAATCCGACCCTGTTTGTATTATGCTGGGTCTCGCTACATATAGGCTCAGGTGTAGTTTTAGCTGATAACCTGGTGCACCAAGGAAGTGAATAGGAGTGTCAATTTATGATAGCAAATGATACCAAGGGTACATTTGTATCAAAACAAAAAGGAGGGGTTGGAAGCAGATCAGATAAAGTAATGCCTGGGAACAAAGACAACAGGCTTGTCTGCTTCCTCTGTCCTTGATTAGACTTTCTTCTGGCCAACAATTCTAATGAAGAAAATGTCTGAATTGTTTTTGCAATAGTGGAAAATTATAAAATTTAAAACTGGTGCTGTGTGTATTTACTTAAGAATGAATCTGCTCAACACAAGATCTTCACCTGTTTATCATCCTTCCCTGCAGAACAACATAATGTCATAACTTATCCTTTACATACTGCCACAATCTTAACATGTTAGCTTTGCTTTGAGGTTTAATCAGGGTTCTTTTGATTAAGATTTCACTGATATATTCAAAGGAGGTTCAAATAGAAATTTAAACGAGACAAATTTTAAAAGACACGTGTCCTTTTTTTTGCTGTTTTCTTGGCTTTAAGGCAATAATGAACTACAATATTCTGATCTGAAACCCTTGAGTAATAGCTTTTATGAACTTAATGAAGAAATTTCCATTTGGTGTATTTCTAAAATGATGCCAGTAGGCATCAATAGTTCATTGAGATACTGAGTACTTTAGTGAGGAAGCCTTCGTAGTACTGTATCAGAACAAATTACTATTTTATAGTTCATCTCTGTTTTACCTAATTGATATATGGTCTTGTCTCACACGATCTTGCAGTTCATTGAGAGCGGTTGGATGACTGACTTATGAGGTTATTGATTCTTTCACTGTTTCTGCAAAAAGACAACAAACAAAATCCTTGAATTCAGACAAGTGCAAAATGTAATGTCATTAAGTGTTAAATTTGCATATTAATATTTTTTAATAAGATACTTTGCTCAACCAATTTATTTCCGGCTGATAACATCTTGTTGAATATTCTGCAATCATCTTAACCTTCATGTTCCACAATTTCTAACATGAGAGGCCTTCTGATGTGTTATTCTTGTGATTATTCATAGCAAGGTTGAGGATATGCTGTCACAGAAAGATGGGAAAGTTATCCTGGGTTATAAACAATGTATTTCTACTGTTAAAGTGTAAGTTTGCATAGTATAACTAGTGCTTTCTTCAGGATAACCAAATTGCATTGCTTTGCCACCCAAACTGTATTGAGTAGATCAACTAAAATTGTATAGTCAAGCAGGAAATCACAATTTCTTTTTAATGTCACTCTTGAAATTAATTTGAACTTTTCAGTTCCTGAGTAAAATGCATTTATGGTTTGATAAAAGAAATGTATTTATTGAAGTATAGTGTGTGCAGTAACAAAGTACAAAATATATGTTTCGGAATTCTTCTGCAGGTAGAAGTTATCCAATTTTAGTATGCCTCTGCAAGAAACACAAACTGTGTAGCTGACCGAGTACCTCTGTAAGATGCTCAGAGTTCTCATAAAACCATGATGTACAGACAAGCCATCTATTTCAAAATGTTCCAGCTTTATCTGTGCAAATGCTAAAAAGCTTGGAAGCAGAGAAAACATAGAAAAGGACAGTGGCAAAACCAGTGGGACACAAAGACAGGTGAAGGGTACAAACTAAATTTGATGCAGAGAGGCATGAATTGATTCATTTTCAATGGGAAAATGGAGGGGAGCAATAAAACCAGATCTTAACGGGGATACTGAAAAAGAAGCTAACGGATTAATAAATTCTTGGATGTGGCATGATCAGCAAATAACAAAGTTATTTGTTAGAAGTTATATATACAGGCCTCCGAACAGTTGCCAGGATGTGGAATATAAATTACAACAGTAGATAGAAAAGGCAGTCAAAGGGTTAATGTTACGATTGTCATGGGGGATTTCAATATTCGTGTAGATTGAGAAAATCAGATTGTAACTGGATCCCAAGTCAGAAAATTTGTAGAAAGTCTACAAGATGGCTGTTTAGAGCAACTTGTGCTCGAGACACCTAAAGGATTATCTATTCTGGATTAGGTGTTGTGTAATGAACGATTTGATTAGGGAACTTAAGGTAAAGGAACCCTTGGGAGCAGTAATATGATAGAACTCACCCTGCAATTTGAGAGGGAAAAGCTAAAGTCAGATGTATTGGTATTCCAGTGGAGGAAATGGAATTATAAAAGCATGAGAGAGCAGCTGGCCAAAATTGATTGGAAGCGAACACTAGCAGGGATGACAGCAGAGCAGTAATGGCTGCAGTTTTTGGGAGGAATTCAGAAGGCACAAGATAGCTACATCCTAAAGAAGAAGTAATATTCTAAAGGACGGATGACACAAACATGGCTGACAAGGGAAGTCAAAGACAACATAAAAGCCAAAGAGAGGACATATAATAGAGCAAAAGTTAGTGGGAAGTTAGAGGAATGGGAAACTTTTAAAAGCTGACATAAAGCAACTAAAAATGTCATGGGGGAAAAGATGAAATATGCGGAAGACACTTGCAGTAAGCTGGAAATTCAGAAGTGTCAGGAGACAGAAGTAAGTGCAGTTGCTGTAACTAGAGAGAAAGTTCTTGGGAAACTGCAAGATCTGAAATTAGATGAAGTCACCTGGGCCAGATGGACTACGCTCCGTGGTTCTGAAAGAGGTAGCTGAAGAGATTGTGGAGGCATTAGTAATGATCTTTCAAAAATCACTAGGTTATAGAATGTTTCCAGAGGAGGCAAAGAGCGGGAATAAAGGGGGCCTATTCTGGTTGGCTGGGGGTGACAAGTTGTATTCTGCAAGGGTCAATTGAGACCACTTCATTTTACTTCACATGTCAATGATTTGGATGATGGATTTGATGGCTTTGTTGGCTAAGTTTATGGACAATACAAAGGGTAGCTAGTATTGAGGAAGCAAGAAGGCTGCAGAAGGCTTTGGACAGATTAGGAGAATGAGCAAAGAACTGGCAAATGGAATACAGTGTTGGGAAGTGTATGGTCATCCACTTTGGAAGAAGGAATAACAACATAGACTATTTTTTAATTGGGAAGAAAATTCACAACTCCAAAGTGCAAAAGGACTTGAGAGTCCTTGTACAGGATTCCCTAACGGCTAATTTGCAGGTTGAGTCAGTGGTGAGGAAGGCAAATACGATGTTAGCATTAATTTCAAGAGGACTGGAATTTAAAGCAAGAAGGTAATGTTGAGGCTTTATAAGGCACTGCTGAGGCCTTGGAGTATTGTGAGCAGTTTTGGGCCCCGTATTTAAGTAAGAATGTGTTAACATTGGAGAGGAATTCAGCAACACAACTTTGAGAATGAAAGGCTTATTGTATGAGGTGTGGTTGATAACTCTGGACCTTTATTGCTGGAATTTAGAAGAATGGGGGGGGGGGGAGGATCTCACTGAAACCTATCAAATGTTGAAAGGCCTAGAGAGAGTGGATGTGGAGTGGATGTTTCCTATGGTGGAGGAGTCTAGGACCAGAGGTCACAGCCTCAGAGTAGAGGGACATAAATTAGAACGTAGATGAGGAGGAATTTCTTTAGCCGGAGAGTGGTGAATCTGTGGAATTCATTGCCACAAGCAGCTGTAGAGGTCAAGTCATTGGATGTATTTAAGGTGGAGGTTGATAAGTTCTTGATTAGTCAGGGCATGAAAAGCTATGGAGAGAAAGCAGGAGAATGGAGTTGAGAGGGAAATGGATCAGCCATGGTGAAATGGCAGAATGGCCCAATTCTGCTCCTATCTTTTATGGTCTTCTGGTCTTTTAAAAAAAAAAATGACTGAATTCTAGATTTCAAAAACAGAGATTTAAAATCAAGGAAATTTTGCTTAACTAAATTAAAACACTGGTTGGGTCACTATTGGTACCTTGTGGCAAATTCTGGGAACCTTATATTACAAAGGGTGTCAAAGGCTTATGCCAGGTGCAGTATATGAGGATAATGATTCCAGTGAAAAGGGTAATCAGGTATGTGAAGGGTCATACCTTCAGGTTAGAGAAAAGAAGATGAAGAGTTAAGAGATTTTCAAAACTATGAAAGGTTTTGATAGCATCAGTTGTGAGTAGCTGTTTGTTAGCATTAGGTGTGGTAGCTGGAGTATACAGATTTATAGTAGATGGCAAAGAAGCCAAGGCTGAGATGAGGAGAATATCTTTTAATCAGTGAGTTATTATAATGTGTAGCACAATGCCAGTTAAGGTAGTGAAAATGGCTTCAGTAGCAATTTTCAAAAGGGAACTTGTATGTAGTTGAAGGGAATATTTGTAGAGCTGTGGGGCTAGAGAAGGTAATGGATCAACTTAAAAGATCTTTTAGAGAACTGGTATAGCTGAGGTGGCTGATTGATCTTGGTATTGTATAATTCCCCAATTCTTCGTTAGCTGAACAAATGATTTTTTATAGGTTTGCCCTTGTAGTCAAATTTTCACCCACTCTGAAAGTCAAAATGGAATTTTTAAGCAGAACCATTTTGCATCTTTATCTTTGGGACTTTGCCAACAACATAAAAGTCTTGACTATGAAAACTGATGTGAATTTGATAAAGCTCTTGATGCAAATTCAGCTGTCTTAACTCTAAGTATTGGATAATCAATTGAAGTGGTAAGTTAAGGAAGCAAAATGGTATGATTTTAAAGGAAGGAGAAAGTTTGGTACTCAAGTCTGTAAAGACATGACAAGTAAACAGATCTTATATTGAGCATATTGTCTCCTTGGATCTAAAGACAGAAATAGAGAAACTGATGTAAACCAAACTAAAGACAGAGAAACAGCAAAAGCAAGAAAGCTATAGTACAACTTCATGAAGCACTGGTTAAGCCCCAGCTGATGCATCGTGCTCATTTCTGCATGCTACACGTTAGGGAAGAATTAAAGGCACTTGATACTATGAGGTGAGACTTGATAAAATGGTACCAATTTGCACATTTTTAAACATGCCATGCACCAATTTATCTGAATTTTACCTTTTAAAATTAAACTTTGCTTTGAGAAAATGAGGATATGCTCATTTAACTCTCTTAATTGGAATTCGAAGAAGAGGTCAGTACTGAGCAATGCGTACAAAGTGCTGGAGGAGCTCTGCAGGTCAGGCAGCACCCATGGATGGGAATAAACAGTCAATGTTTCGGGCCAAGATCCTTCACCAGGACTGGGTCAATACTGAGGCTGATAGCGTAGTGCGGCTTGGTGCTTTGGTGCTTGATGTGATTTCATTGGGGAGAATATTCAGCGGAGGAAGTGATGCGCTGATGACCACAAGGCAGTGGCCTGGATTATATACGACTCCCCTGGCAGTTCTGCATGGAGTGGGTGGAATTTCTCGGTGCTTGCACTGGGCATTTCTGGGACTCACTTGTCAAACATGGAAGTTCTTAATTCGCTGGCAAGGCCTCCAAGCAAAATCACAATTCTTGTATACGCTATGAACAATTCTCAAGGTGATAAGCGTTTCAGAAGTATTCTTATTTAGAGCATAACATACTCCTGTGAGCAAAGACAAGTCAGAATTGTGTGGCAGCTTCTGGGATTTCAGCATATCTGTGATGACCCACCCAGGATGATTAGTCTTGGCATGTCAGCACACTTTAGAGGAAAATATGTTTACTGCAAGACTGTAAGTGATGCTTTGTTTCTAGAAGTGATTAGCCACCTGCTCCTCTTATTCCTGCTGGCCTTCAGACTCCGCTCTATGCACCCATCCCTCTTGCACTGGTTGCAGTCTGCAGTTGACTAGGCTACACCACATGCAGTGCACTACAATGGAATCTTCACACCTGACTGTCATATACTGCAGGCGTCTCCAACAGAAACACATCTCGAGGTCTGTGGCATGTTCTTCCAATTCTTCGATGCTTTAGTGTCCCTTGTATTGATGCACGACTGCTGGAGCTACTTTGAACTGGTGAGCAGTCAGGGATGTAGAGTATCCCCTTATCAACCAGTGCCAATGCAGGCCAAATATGTTGGGTGGGGTGGAAATTCTTTCTGTTCAAGATAAGCTTCGTGTGATTTTACAAATGTGATGAAATCTCTTCATTGCTAGTGAGTCTCTGTGACCTCTCAGATGCTGCACAGCATAGCAGATTGAGAAATGGGGAATGCACTTCCCATCACAGTATCTGGTGGCCTAAAGATTGAGGCTCTCCTCTGTAGAAAGGTAGTCCAGCCACAGGCTACATTCTTCTGTATATTCTTCCCAAATATACTGTATATGTTCTCAGCATCTATTCCAGATAAGTCCAGGTGGGGTGTGATATCTCCGAAGATTATAAGGGAAGAAATTCCTAGCAAAAGACCACATCCTTGCTCCAGTCCCAAACCTCTCGACCATTCTTGAGTGACCGGCCAGTACATACTAAAGACTCTTGTGTATGCAAGCAGGCTCTTCCTCCTCAGGTTGGGTGAGGCTGGAACTAGTGGTCAGAGGTTTAGGGTGAAAGATGAAATATTTAAAGGGATATGAGGGGAAATGTCTTCACTCTGAGGGTGGTGTGAGTGTGGAACAAGTTGCCAGCAAAAGTGGTGGGTGCAGGTTCAAGTGTCACACTTTACAGAAGTTTGGATAGGTACTGTAATGGATGGCATGGGTTTGGTCTGTATGAGATGGGCTGAATGGCCTGTTTCTGTGCTGCAGTACTCTATGACTCTAATTGAGACTGCCAGTGGTGTATTCAATGAGATACAACTGAATTAATAAACTGGCTCAAAAACACACTCCCTGATCGCAAGGAAAACATCAGCCACTTATTTGTGAATCGCAGCCATAAATATCCAGTCTATCTTTACAACTGATAACATGTCAGCTCAAATTGATTATGAATATGAGTACCTTTGGATAAAATTCATTTGTGATCATGAATCAGTTAAAGAAACAGCTCAACATTTATGGGTGCTCTTCCAGAACTTCTGCTCTAGTCCAACATTGACTTAAGAATCTAACAATTTGAATATCCTGAATATTAAACTAAGCTCCAAGACTCTCCCAAAGTTAAAACTAAGCATTTTACTAAATGAATTGACTTAAGAAAATAGCATGTACAACATGACACTGATTGAACAAAACCAAAATGCTATCATTATTACATCTGAAATGAAAGCAGTAGATCTTTGAAATACCCAACAGACCAAACAGCAGATTTAGAGAGAAAAGCAATAACATTTTGGGCTCGTACTGTAGGTATGCAGCTCGTGTTACTACTTCATAAGGTTTACATTCAGGATGATAACAGTGGAAGCTAATTCATAAAATCACAAGGTATTTGTGAGTTGGGATGGACATTCTTGCCACCAGTGTTGAGTAGTACTAGATACAGTAGATGACCCCAATACATTTACAGATGCCTTAGCTGGAAGGACTGTTTGGGGTCCTGAGAGAAGAGGTGAATGGGACAGGTGTAGCATTCTCCCTCTTGCAGAGGTAAGTGCTAGGAAGGAGATCAGTGGGGAGAGACAAATGGACAAGGGAATCATGGAGAGCACGATCCCCACAGAAAGCGGAGAGTTGAGTGCTGGGGAGGTAGTGGTAAAGGTATGGTTGGTGGTAGGATCCCGTTGCAGATGGCTGGGTGTGGAGAATGATGTGCTGGATGCAGAAGCTCATGGTGTAGGTAGGTGGGCACACAAGTAACTCTATCCCTGTAAAATGCTGTGAAGAGGGTGAGAGCAGATGTCCAGAAAATGGAGGAGATGCAGGTGAGGACAGCATCAATGGTGGAGGAAGGGAAAGCCCATCCTTTTATGAAGGAGGACATCTCTGATGTTCTGGAAAGGAAAGCCTCGTCCTGGGAAGAGTTGTGGTGGAGACAAAGGAACTAAGAAAAGGGGTAGTACTTTTACAGGAGACAAGGTGGGAAGAGGTATAGTCAAGAAAGATGTGAGAGTCAGTAGGTTTATAAAAGATATCAGTAGAAGTTTGTTCCCATACATGGAGACAGAGAGATCGAGACAGGGGAGAGAGGTGCCAGAAATGGACAAAGTGAATTTAAGGGCAGTGTAGAAGTTGAAGGCAGAGTTGATGAAATTAACAAGCTCAGCATGGGTGCTTGAAGTACCACCAGTGCAGTCATCAGAAAGAGTTGTGGAGCATTGCCTATGAAGGCTTGGAACATGAACTGTTCCATGTACCTATCAAAGAGTCAGCCGTAGCTTGGGTCCGTGCAGGAGTCCATGGCTACACTTTGGGTTTGGAGAAAGTGGGAGAAGCAGAAGGAGAAATTGTTGAGTGTGAGGAGCAGCTCTGCCAGATGGAGGAGGAGGGTGGTGGAAGGGAATTAGTTGGGTCTGGTGTTGAGAAAGAAGCGGATAGCTTTAAGGCCTATTTGATGTGGACGAGAAGTGTGTAGGTACTGGACATTCAATCCAATTCATCTGTTAATGAAAAATGTGTTTTCTTCTTTTTGATGTAATACTCTACTACAGCCTGTATTAAATTTTATAAACAATTCCTTAAGGTACTTTGCCATTTCTAAACTTTTAGAGTAACGTCTAGGAATAACATTATGATAAAGAAGGAATCCTCAGCCTTGTACTGTGATGCCTCAGAAGAGACAAAATAAAGTTGGTACTTTTCAATATCCTCAAACAATATAGCACAGGTTAAATGAGCTGCAAGTTAAATCTAATATAAATGTCAGGAACCTTTTCTATGTTGGGATACTGTGAACAGCAGCTGGAATGCTGTTCCAGGTGCCAGGAAGACATTTTGAGGCCAGTGCACTGAAGTTATCTAATGTATGGATACAGTTACAGGAAGCTGATAGGGTTAGTAATCTTGAGGGATGAAATCAAATGCCAGTCTTGTGGCTTCGTGACACAGCAGCGAAGTGGTTAGCACACTTCATAGTACCAGTGTCCCGGTTTCCCGCCGTTGTCTGTAAGGAGTTTGTACATTCTCCCCGTGACCAAGTGGGTTTCCTCTGGGTGCTCCGGTTTCCTCCCACAGTCCAAAGACACACCAGTTGGTAGGTTAATTGATCATTGTAAACTGTCCCATAATTAGGCTAGGATTAAATCCGGGGGGCGGGGGGGGGGGGGTTGCTGGGCAGCGTGGCTCCAAGGGCCAGTAGGGCCTGTTCGACACTGTGCTGTATCTTAATAAATAATTACTGAATAACAGCTCATTTTCACCCCTTGGTTTTATTGCTCTGAGCCATAGAGCAAATAATAACTCTAGATAGGTAATGAGGGTAAAGAACTATCTCACTCTCTATGTGTAAATGATCAGATTCCAGAAAAGTTGCCAGTACCAGACCAGAAGCTTAAAAGTAATTGGCATCTTAGGAATATGAGAAGAAATTTGGAGGCAGATGTTAGTTTAAGTAGAAGCCCCAATTTTAATGCTGTTTAGTGAGAGGAAACACAGGCAATATTAGCTCCTGTAACTGGCTTCCATTTGACTGGCTGCTTTCCCACTCACGTCGGGGGTCAGGCAGGTTGCCAACAGATCACACACACTTTCCACCAAACCCCTTGAGCCTTACTTTCAAGTGGAAACATTCTCCTTGAAGAAAGATTCCAATCCCTGCTGGCACTTTTTCAATATCAGCTGTAGAATACACTGCGCAGAAAGGCAAACTGAAGATCACGCCTGAATTCTTTGAAATCTTGCTGTGGAGATCCTCATGGGGGGGGGGGGTTGTTCTTCTGTAGCAATAGGGGGAAACCCACTGTCACTTTGGATAAAGGGGCACGAGGGGGCACTTCAGGGCATGAAGACGGCAAGATGGGGAGAAGACAAGAAATTGGGGCTGAGAGGAGAATCGGATCAGCCATGATGAAATGGCAGAGCAGACACGATGGGCCAAATGGCCTAATCCCGCTCCGGTATCTTATGGTCTTATGGCAGGATTAGGTCTCCAACATCAGGTTCATCCCAGGATTTGGGGCTCAGTCAGGAAAACATATGATGTATTCACATCAGCAGCAAAGGTGTTTGTTCACCTTTACCTGATGGTCACTTTTACAATTCTGGAATAGAATTTCTTCTGCTCTATTGTACCAGTTGGAGTAATTCCCAAGGGAACACTGTGCCATGCCTAGCTTTTCATTTCAAATACATTAACCCATTTCACCAGTAAAACAGGAATACTCCTAATACCACATCACTTCTCGTATCCTGCATCTTACACAGTCACCGGCTGCAGCCAGTTCTCCTTGCTGACTACAAACCTCCATGTTTCCTACATAGTCACTGCTGCCTCCTCCATATTGTTTTATTTCTCATCCCCACAGCAGATGGACTATCTGCACAGCCCTTGGAAATCTCCAAAGCAGCACATACAAAATGCTGGAGGAACTCAGCAGGTCAGGCAGCTTCCTTGGAAATGAACAGACAGTTGATATTTCAGGCCAAGACTCGTCGTCAGGACTGGAAAGGAAGATTGGGGGGGGGGGGGGGGAGATGCCAGAATTAAAAGGTGGGAGTAGGGGAAGGAGGCTAGCTGGAAGGTGATAGGTGAGATCAGGTGGGTGGGAAAGGTCAAGAGCATGAGAAGAAGGAATCTGATAGGAGAGGAGAGTGGACAACAGGAGAAAGGGAAGGAGCAGGGGACCCAAGATGAAGTGATAGACAGGTGAGGGAAGGTAAAAGTTAAAGTGGTGAATAGAGGGGAGGGGAGAATTAGTTTACTGGAAGGAAAATTGATATTCATGCCATCAGGTTGCAGGCCACTAGAGGGAACATTGGATGTTGCTCCTCCACCCCAAGGGTGGCCTTACCCACTGTGCTTTGCAATTACCATTCACTAGCTCTCACTGTTGACTTCTGGAAAGCACAACTGATATGAGGAGGAAAATCAAGAAGAGGGGTAGAATTGTCAGCACCATCACCCTTGTCTAAACAGAGCAAGAAACACTCCCAGTGACCAAGTCAGAAATGTAAGTGCTGGTGAAGCCAGAATGACTCATCAGAGCAGTGTATCTGGATTTTATTAACCCTCTATTCAGCTCAACAAATATACACATTACTGTTTTTAAGATACTTAAGATTATTTTTTAGCTGTCCAGATTTTATTTTCAAATCTATCTGTTGTCCCTTTTCACACAGCAAGAGGTTCATCTTGGGGGAGAGATTCCTTCTGTGGCTCTATCGTCGGGCTTTCCCGGTCACCGGCTTTGACACTGGCCCTCTGGAGCATACGTGTGCTGAAATGGTCAGCATGCGTGAATGGATGTGGGAGGTAGAAGCAGCTTAGTGCAGAGGTCCCCGGAGGGCAAGGCCTCCTTCCTGCTCCACCAAATGATCATTGGCCCCATCAGCAAAACATAACATTGCAAATTGAAGAACACAAGCCTTCCTCTAATTGTGCTCAGAGCACCTGTAGGGCATTTTGTATGAAAGTTCATTTGATAAACATTATAAAAAATGTATTGTTATGTTACTGTTTGGTCTTATCTGGGACGGTGATGTACTGTGACGAAGCAATAATGAGTCCTTTAATAAGTCTATACATGGTTTAAGATTGGAAAGAGGCAGTGATAAACAAATTGAGGGCTGTGAGCAGCCAGTCCTTTTGGAGGAGGTTTCAGAGGAGTGTGATCACTGCTTAGAGACCTTGCCTTCTCTAGACAGAGCCAAGTGAGTGTGTCTTGATCTTTATAGCTTCGTTGGTGAGTAAACCATCAACGAGCAAACTTCCCACTCATTCTACTGTTTTCGGATATATCCATCTTGGCTCCAGCAGTCTGCAAAGCCTACAGTTGCTCCTTATTTTCAAACTGTTCCTCTTTCCAAATGAAGCAAGCTGTGCTGATAAGCACAGAATGTTTACTGGGAGTGATAAGACAGAAACAAATCGGCAAACTTGGACGCTGTCCCGGAAATCTAATCCACAAAATACCTCTATAATTCACGGACCGTTACGCGCATTTTCGATAGCTTGACTAAACACCAGTCCCAGCTTGTTTTACTGGCAAATCAGGAAGGTGAGATAGGCTGGGGGAGGGGGGGTCAAAAAGGGAACCCTGGAGCTTGTCAGTAGAGACAGGGACGGACTCTGACGGACTAGTAGTGTTTCCAATGGAAGCAAGCGATCAGCTGGCTGCATTGCATTCCCGATGTTCACATCTGCACACTGCATTATGGGTGTCAGGAAGTCAGATGCTGACACACCTGACCCCTCCCCTGCCTTTGTGCTCACCTTTTAAATATGATGAGAGTTCCTGCCAACACCATACTGTCAGTAAGTGTGGTTTGAATCCCTACCACTCTCAAGGTGAGAAGTGTTTGATACTGTATGACCTCTTCAATGACTTCGAATGTAATGACAGGATAGATAGGGTAAGTGCAAGCAAGCATTTGCCCCTCATGCTGGGCGAGACTAGAACTAAAGGTTACACAGTTAGGGTGAAAGGTGAAATATTTAAGGGGAATCCGAGGGATAACTATTTCACTCGTATGTGAAAGGAGCTGCCAGCAGAAGTAGTAGATGCAGGTTCAATTGTAATGTTTAAGAAAAATCTGGATGGGTACATGGATGGGGGAGGGGGTCGGAGGGAAATTGTTCAGGTGCAGGTAGATGGGAACTAGGCAGAAGATCAGGTCAGCTTGGAATAGATAGGCCAAAGGGCATGTATCTTTGCTGTAGTATTTTACGGCTTTATTTCAGTCCCTAACTGTTGACCCTTCAGCTAAGTTTTCACATTTATATTTCCTTATAACAAAGAGGGAAGCCATTCTGCCCATCAAGTCTATGCTGCCTGCTGCAATTGAATCTCTAAGGCCATAAGACAGAGGAGCAGAATTAGGCCATGTGGCCCATCGAGTCTGCTCCGCCATTCAATCCTTGCTGATCCTTTTTTTTTACCTCTCCTCCTCAACCCCAGTTACAGGCCTCCCCGTAACCTTTGATGCCATGTCCAATCAAGAACCTATCAATTTCTGCCTTAAATACACCCAACGACCTGGCCTCTACAGCTGCACATGGCAACAAGTTCCACAAATTCACCACCCTTTGGCTGAAGACATTTCTCCGCATCTCTATTTTGAAAGGGCGCCCCTCTATCCTGAGGCTGTGCCCTCTTGTCCTAGATTCTCCCACCATGAGAAACATCCTTTCCACATCTACCAAAGATTTCAATGAGATCTCTCCCTCATCCTTCTGAATTCTAATCTGGACTCTCTCCAATGCCAGCATATCATTTCTAAGAAGAGGGGCCCAAAACTGTTCACAATACTCAAGGTGAGGCCTCACCAGAGCCTTATAAAGCCTCAGCATCACATTCTTGCTCTTGTTTTCTAGACCTCTTGAAATGAATGATAACATGGCATTGGCTTTCCTCACCACCGACTTGACCTGCAAGTTAACCTTTAGGGTGTTCTGCACAAGGACTCCTAAGTCCCTTTGCAGCTCAGCTTTTTGGATTTTCTCCTCATTTAGAAAATAGTCCGCACATTTATTTCTACTACCAAAGTGCATGACCATGCATTTTCCAACATTGTATTTCATTTGCCACTTTCTTGCCCATTCTCTTAATTTGTCTAAGTCCTTCTGCATCCTACCTGTTTCCTCAACACTACCTGCCCCTCCACCAATCTTCATATTATCTGCAAACTTGGCAGCAAAGCCATCTATTCCATCACCTAAATCATTTATATACAGCTTAAAATGAAGCAGTCCCAACACTGACCCCTGTGGAACACCACTAGTCACTGGCAGTCAACCAGAAAAGGATCCTTTTATTCCCACTCGCTGCATCCTACCAATCAGCTAATGGTCTAACCATGTAAGTGACTTTCCTGTAACACCATTGGCTCTTAGCTTGGTAAGCAGCCTCATGTGTGGCACCTTGTCAAAGGCCTTCTGAAAGTCCAAATATACAACATCCACTACATCTCCTTTATCTATCCTACTTGTAATCTCCTCAAAGAATTCCAACAGGTTCGTCAGGCAGGATTTTCCCTGAAGGAAACCATGCTGACTTTGTACTACCTTGTCCTGTGTCGCCAAATACTCCATTACCTCATCCTTAACAATTGACTCCAACATCTTCCCAACCACTGAGGTCAGGCTAACTGGTCTATAATTACCTTCCTGTTGCCTTCCTCCTTAAAGAGTGGAGTGATATTTGCAATTTTCCAGTCCTCTGGCACCATGACAGAATCCAATGATTTTTGAAGATCATTTCTAATGCCGCCACAATCTCTAATGCTACCTCTTTCAGAACCGTAGGGTGCAGTTCATCTGGTCCGGGTGATTTGTGTACCTTTAGGTCTTTCAGCTTTTTGAGCACCTTCTCTCTTGTAATAGTAACTGCACCCACTTCTCTTCCTTCACACACTACAACATCTGGCACACTGCTAGTGTCTTCCACAGTGAAGATTGATGCAAAATACTCATTTAGTTCATCAGACATCACCTTGTCCCACATTATTATTTCTCCTGCCTCATTTTCTAGTGGTCCTATATCCACTCTCATTTCTCTTGTATTTTTAACATACGTGAAAAAACTTTTACTATCCACTTTGATATTATTTGCTAGCTTACTTTCATAATTCATATTTTCCCTTCTAATGTTTTTACTTGCTCTGTAGGTTTTTTAAAGCTCCCCAATCCTCTATATCTTTCCACTATTTTTTTGTTTTGCTGAATCCCTTTCTCATACCCACGAACACACTACTGATCGTACCATCAGCCAGTGATAAATCAGTCAGCATATGTTGAGATTGTGGGAGAACCCCAGAACACTGATGTGAAATGCATGTAGTTACAAGAGGAATATACGTACTCTTCAGAGACAGGACTAGCAATCTGAATCAAATCGGGATCGCTCGAGCTATGTGCCAACAGCACCCCTTTACCACTGATGTTCTGCCTTCCTTAATCTTCAAGTTCAAGTTTATCATCATTCAACTGTACACATTATACAGCTAAATGAAACGATGTTCCACTGGGACCAAGGTGCACAACACAGTACAAACAGCGCATAAAATAATATTAACACAATGATATTAACAGATAAAAAATATTCTGGGGATGTGCAAGTTGACATGGATTGCATATACAGCTAAATATATAGGTGTATATTACTCCATGCACTGTCATAAATAATGTGAACCGGGTGGTAACAGGGTGCTCAGAAGTCTCACAGCCTGGGGGAAGAAGCTTTTACCCAGCCAGGCGATCTTTGTTCGTATACTGCAATACCTTCCGCCTGATGATAGGAGGTCAAGGAGATTGTGGCATGGATGGGAGGGGTCTTTGACAATGCAGAGGGTTCTGTGAAAGCCTGTCCTGGATTGTGGGGGGTGGGGGGGGTGAAGAGAGAGACCCTGATGATTCTGTCAGCAGTCTTCACAATCCATTGCATAGTCTTACGATCAGATAGATAGATACTTTATTCATCCCCATGGGGAAATTCAACATTTTTTCCAATGTCCCATACACTTGTTGTAGCAAAACTAATTACATACAATACTTAACTCAGTAAAAATATGATATGCATCTAAATCACTCTCTCAAAAAGCATTAATAATAGCTTTTAAAAAGTTCTTAAGTAGTTTACTTAAATACATTAAATACAATCAACCCCGGCACTTTAACATATCTTACTCCTGGCGGTTGAATTGTAAAGCCTAATGGCATTGGGGAGTATTGACCTCTTCATCCTGTCTGAGGAGCATTGCATCGATAGCAACCTGTCGCTGAAACTGCTTCTCTGTCTCTGGATGGTGCTATGTAGAGGATGTTCAGGGTTTTCCATAATTGACCGTAGCCTACTCAGCGCCCTTCGCTCAGCTACCGATGTTATACTCTCCAATACTTTGCCCACGACAGAGCCCGCCTTCCTTACCAGCTTATTAAGACATGAGGCGTCCCTCTTCTTAATGCTGCCTCCCCAACACGCCACCACAAAGAAGAGGGCGCTCTCCACAACTGACCTATAGAACATCTTCAGCAACTCACTACAGACATTGAATGACGCCAACCTTCTAAGGAAGTACAGTCGACTCTGTACCTTCCTGCACAAGGCATCTGTGTTGGCAGTCCAGTCTAGCTTCTCGTCTAACTGTACTCCCAGATACTTGTAGGTCTTAACCTGCTCCACACATTCTCCATTAATGATCACTGGCTCCATATGAGGCCTAGATCTCCTAAAGTCCACCACCATCTCCTTGGTCTTGGTGATATTGAGACGCAGGTAGTTTGAGTTGCACCATATCACAAAGTCCTGTATCAGTTTCCTATACTCCTCCTCCTGTCCATTCCTGACACACCCCACTATGGCCGTGTCGTCAGCGAACTTCTGCACATGGCAGGACTCCGAGTTATATTGGAAGTCTGATGTGTACAGGGTGAACAGGACCGGAGAGAGCACGGTCCCCTGCGGCGCTCCTGTGCTGCTGACCACCGTGTCAGACCTACAGTCTCCCAACCGCACATACTGAGGTCTATCTGTCAAGTAGTCCACTATCCAATCCACCATGTGAGAGTCTACTCCCATCTCCGTTAGTTTGTGCCTTAAGATCTTGGGCTGGATGGTGTTAAAGGCACTAGAGAAGTCCAGGAATGTAATCCTCACAGCACCACTGACCCCATCTAGGTGAGAGAGGGATCTGTGCAGCAAATACGTGATAGCATCCTCCACTCCCACCTTCTCCTTATACGCAAACTGAAGAGGATCCCGGGCGTGCCTGGTTTGTGGCCTCAGATTCTGTATTATCAGCCGCTCCATGGTCTTCATCATGTGCGACATCAAGGCAACAGGTCTGAAGTCATTCAACTCCTTTGGTTGTGGTTTCTTCGGTTGTGATGCCTTACAATTCCCAATACCAGATGGTGATACAGCTGATCAGGGCACTCTTGATGGTGCTGCAGTAGGATGTGGTTAGGTAGGGGCTGGGAGCCTCACTCGCCTCAATCTCCTCAGGAGGAGGAGGTGCTGCTGTGCTTTCTTGACTAAAGAGGTGGTGCTGAGGACCAGGAGCGGTCACCTGTGATGTGCACTCCAAGCGACCTGAAGGAGCTGTTGATGTGCGTTCGGGAGAGGTCAGCCTGCATGTTCCTGAAGTCCACAATCATCTCTTTAGTCTTGTCCACGTTGAGGTTCAAGTTGTTGTGTTCGCACCAGGCTACAGATGCCCTACCTCCTCTCTGTACGCCGACATTTCGTTGCTGCTGATGAGGCCAATGACTTGCGTCATCTGCGAACTTACAAGCCTATGAAGGATCAAAGTTTCATGGACAAACTCTTTGGGATTCTCCACATTTAGCTGATGTTCACTGTTACCTAGTAATAATGGTGCATGTTAACACCTTTGTTGCTTTCAGTGTAGCAAAATCTTGGTCTTCATGCTTGGTGCTATTTTAAATACCAAAATATTGACTGTTTATTTATTTCCATAGATGCTGCCTGACTTAGTGCATTCCTCCAGTATTTGGTGTGTGTTGCTTTAAATAAATCTGTTTCATTTACTTCAGAAACCTGCCTCTTCTATGTTCAACTTCCCGATCTGTAAATTATGCCCCTGTGAAGCTAATCTAACACTGATTTAACCCCGGCAGTTTGATTTCACTCCATTGCAATAAAGGAGTTTTCAGGCTGTGCGTTATCTATAGATGAATCCACTTCCACAAGTTCATCGTAATAAGGATGGATCGCAAACAAGTAGGTTTAAAACGGCATTTACTTCCAAATATATTTTGAAAATTTGTTTAACTTTTACCTGCTTTAAAGTTCCATAAATGCTTTTGCCTGAGACACTAAAAAGAAAATTCCCCTTAGGTTCACACGAGAATATCTTCTCTTAGTAATAGGCACCACCAAAAGTAAATTGGATGGTTCCGCTACTCAGTGTACAGAGTTACTTTTTAAGGTTTATGGTTCTCCAGAGACTTGGAAGGAATGATCGATCTCTTACAGCACAGGCAGACGTTATAAATCGTTTCAACTACAAACAAGAATACAGAATAGATGTGTAAATGCTGAGTGCCTGAGCTTTAAACTGTTTTAAAGACAGAAGGATCAAAGTTCAATTCCTGTTGGGACATTAAAACCATTGAAGCTTGGGTCAATGGCAAAGGAAAGTAAGACAGGAAAAAAAGAATCAAAGAGAAAGGTATCGAAAGCCTTGGCTGTTCCTTGTTAAGACACAGATTTCTGGAGATGAACCCTAAGCATCTGGTTAACTGAGCAGGCATTTAAAACTCTAGAGCAGTTCTTTGTCCTCTGAATGTTTGTAGGCCTGAGCTGGATTTTACTTTATTTTTATTTCATTGAGATACAGCACAGAATCGTCCCTTCAAACCATGCCACCCAGTGATCTACCAATTTAACCCTAGCCTAAACACAGGACAATTTACAAAGACCAATAAACCTCACAACTGGTACATCTTTGGACTGTGGGAGGAAACCACAGCACCCAGAAGAAACCCACGCGGTCACGGGGAGAACGTACAAGCTCCTTACAGGTCGTGATGGGAATTGAACCCGGGTCACCTGTACAGTAAAGTGTTGTGCTGCCCTATGAAAGGAAAACCAAATGCCTCATGCTTTCTCAGGTGTATAAGTATAATCTGACCTGCTGCACACAAACTGGAAGGCAACAGAATTAGGTGTTTTAAACAATGTAAAGTGTATTTAAAATCTAATTGTACTCGTCACTTAGAAATCCTGGATTAGTACCTGAGACTATATGTGAATCTCTGAACAGTGACCGCCAGTGTAGACAGACCAAGTCTTTAAATAATTGAGACAGAGTGCATGACATTAGCTTCCAGCTCTTGGTGATCTGACGAATCTTGAGAAGGGCATGAGGGGTAATGTCACCCACAATTGAGACTTAAATGGCCGTTGAGGTCTAAGTGTAGAAGTTAATTAAAGCAAGTCAGAAGGTTAATTAAAATGACAAATAGAATTTTGGCCTTTGTCTCAAAAGGGTTGGAACACAAAAGGATAATTTAGCAAGTTACTAGATAATTGGTAGATCATTATTAGATCATTATGGACATCCTTGAAAAAGGAAGTTCAGAAGAAACCATGTAAGGTTCCATGGGAGGAACAGCTAACAAAATTGAGAGTACTGTACATATAATTGGAGGCAATTTACTGATGTGATTAAGTAATTAGGGATAATGGGAATTTCCCACAAAGGAGATATGTCCAAAACATTGGAGCTCATGGGAAGCAGGAAAATTTGATTCAGAATTGGCTTGATGGAAGGAGTTGTTTCAGTAATCTGGTGCCTATGACTTGTGGTGTCGCACAGGAATCGGTGCTGAGATCCTTGCTAATTGTAATGTTCATGAATAATTTGTATTTGAATGTAGGAGGTGTGATCTATAAGTTCCTGGTGGACACAAAGACTGATTGTGGACTGAAGCTATAGGGTGATATTGATTTGTTGGTAATACAAGTTCAAGTTCAATTGCCATTCAGCCACACAGACGAATACCATCCAAATGCATAATGGGTAGGTTAATTGGTCATTGCGAATCGTCCCGTGATTAGGTTAGGGTTAAAATGGGGTTGCAGGCAGTGCAGCTCAAAGGGCCGGAAGATCCTATTGTGTTCTGGACCTCTAAATAAATAGAACAAAACTGCGTTCCTCTGGGGCCAAGGTACACAACGGTACCAATAGTCGCACACAGCACAAGAAACTCACATAATTAAACATACAGTCGCCAACAAAACCGTAGCCGAAGCCTCTGAGTGCCCTGGGCTGTAGATTGATGGTGCATGGAATGTTGTCCTGGAGCCAGGTTTCTACAAGGACAAAACCATAACAGTTCCTCGTCACGTGCTATTGAGCAACTCGGTAGTGGGGCAGACCTGTAGTACTTGATGATCATAAAAAGAACATAATAGGTGAACAATAAGATCTTTGTTTGGACCCAGGGAAGCCTGTGTGTCTGAGCACACTGGAAGCTGAGAAATTGCGGACAGGGCTTAATTCAGATAAATATGTGGTGATGCATGTTGAGAATATCAATGAGGCGAGGACATACAACATACAGGTAGGGTCCTAGGTAATAATGAAGAGCAGAGGGATCTTCATGCATAAGATCCTGGAAGGTGGCAGTGGAGGTAAATAACATGGTTTAGAAGGCATCGGGGTGTTTGGCCTTCATTAGTGAAGGCATTGAATACAAAAGCACGCAGATTATGCTCCAAATTTGTAAAACATTATTCAGACCTGAGCTGGAATACTGCAGGCAGTTCAGACATCACACTGTAGGAATGATGTGATAGTGCAGTGGAGAGGGAAGGGACAATTCACCAGAATGTGGCCTGATGGAGAATGTTCCCATTTTTCAGTGAGACGGGAGAGGTTGGGCCTGCTCTCCCCTGAGTAGAGGAGGTTAAGAGGGGACATGATTGAGGCATATAAAATAATGGGTGGTACAGGTATGATAGACAGTGAGAAACCTTTCCCCAGATCAGAGGTTGATAAAACTAGAATATAGATTTAGGGTAAGGGAGTAAAAGATTGTTCCAGAACTCAGGAAAAGGTGAATAGCTGGAAAATACTGTCTGAAAGAGTGGTAAAAGCAGAGTGTCTGACAGCATCTGAGAGACATATGGATAATTACTTGAATCACCCAGAAGGCTGGTGAGAGTTTGGGGAGAGTTTAAACTAGAATTGCTGGTGGGTGGAAACCAAACTGAAGAGATGGAGAAAGGGATGGTTGGCTCACAAATAGAGAAAGCTTGTAGGTAGTGTGAGAGGGAAGATAGGCAGGTGATAGAGAAAGGATGCACTCAGGCTAATGGTTTGAGATGTGTCTATTTTAAAAAGGAATATCATGAACAAAGTAGATGAGCTTAGAGCCTGGATCAGTACTTGGAGCTATGATGTTGTGGTCATTAGAGAGACTTGGATGGCTCAGGGGCAGGAATGGCTTCTTAAACGCTTTCCTTACTTGTCTGTTCCTATCCCTCTCCAATGCCATGGTAAAGGGGATAGAATCATAATCACTATCTCCAAAATGCTCTCCCACTGAGAGATCTGACACCTGACCAGGTTCATTTCCCAATACCAGATCAAGTATAGCCTTTCCTCTTGTAGGCTGATCAACGTATTGTGTGAGGAAACCTTCCTGCCGGGCTTTAGATGCTTCAGAAAGGACAGGGAGGGAGGCAAAAGAGGTGGGGGCATGGCACTGTTGATCAGAGATAGTGTCACGGCTGCAGAAAAGGAGAAAGACATGGAGGGATTGTCTACGGAGTCTCTATGGGTGGAAGTTAGGAACATGAAGGGGTCAATAACTTTACTGGGTGTTTTTTATAGACCACCCAATAGAAACAGGGACATCGAGGAGCAGATAGGGAGACAGATTCTGGAAGTGTGCAGTAATAATAGGGTTTTCATGATGGGAGATTTTAATTTCCTCAATATCGATTGGCATCTTCCTAGAGCAAGGGGTTTAGATGGGGCGGAGTTGTTAGACGTGTTCAGGAAGGTTTCCTGACACAGTATGTAGATCAGCCTACAAGAGGAGATCTGGTATTGGGAAATGAACCTGGTCAGGTGTCAGATCTTTCAGCGGGAGAACATTTTGGAGATAGTGATCGCAATTCTATCTCCTTTACCATGGCATTGGAGAGGGATAGGAACAGACAAGTTAGGAAAGCATTTAATTGGAGTAAGGGGAAATATGAAGCTATCAGGCAGGAAATTGGAAGCATAATCTGGAAATGAATGTTTTCAGTGAAATGTACGGAAGAAATGTGGCAAACGTTCAGGGGATATTTGTGTGGCATTCTGCATAGGTACGTTCCAATGAGACAGGGAAAGGATGGTATGGTACAGGAACCGCAGTTGAAAATCTAGACAAGAAGAAAATAAAAGCTTATGAAAGGTTCAAAAAAGTAGGCAATGATAGAGATAGAAACATAGAAAACCTACAGTACAATACAGGTCCTTTGGCCCACAAAGTTGTGCCGAACATGTCTCTGCCTTAGAAATTACTAGGCTTACCTATAGCCCTCTATTTTTCTAAGCTCCATGTACCTATCCAAAAGTCTCTTAAAAGACCCTATCGTATCCGCCTCCACCACCGTTGCTGGCAGCCCATTCCACGTACTCACCACTCTCTGAGTAAAAAACTTACCCCTGACATCTCCTCTTTACCTACTCCCAAGCACCTTAAACCTGTGTCCTCTTGTGGCAACCATTTCAGCCCTGGGAAAAAGCCTCTGACTATCCACATGATCAATACCTCTCATCATCTTATACACCTCTATCAGGTCACCTCTCATCTTCCGTCGCTCCAAGGAGAAAAGGTCAAGTTCACTCAACCTATTCCCATAAGGCATGCTCCCCAATCCAGGCAACATCCTTGTAAATCTAGAAAATTATAAGGCTAATAGGAAGAGCTTAAGAATGAAATTAGGAGAGCCAGAAGGGGCCATGAGAAGGTCTTGGTGAGCAGGATTAAGGAGAACACCAAGGCATTCTAGAAGTATGTGAAGAGCAAGAGGATAAGATGTGAGAGAATAGGACCAATCAAGTGTGACAGTTAAAAAGTGTATATGGAAATGGAGGAGATAGCGGAGATACTTAATGAATACTTTGCTTCAGTATTCACTACGGAAAAGTACCTTGGCAATGGTATGGTGACTTACAGCAGACTGAAAAGATTGAGCATATAGACATTTAAAAACAGGATGTGCTGGAGCTTTTGGGAAACATCGTTGGATAAGTCACTGGGACTGCACGAGATATACCCTAGGGTACTGTGGGAAGCAAGGGAGGAGATTGCTGAGCCTCTGGCGATGATCTTTGCATCATCAATGGGGACGGGAGAGGTTCCGGGGGATTGGAGGGTTGCGGATGTTGTTCCCTTATTCAAGAAAAGGAGTAGAGATGACCCAGGAAATGTAGACCAGTGAGTCTTACTTCAGTGGTTGGTAAGTTGATGGAGAAGATCCTGAGAGGATTTATGAGCATTTGGAGAGGCATAGTCAGCATGGCTTTGTCAAAGAAAGACCGTGCCTTACAAGCCTGATTGAATTTTTTTGAGGATGTGACTAAACACATTGATGAAGGTAGAGCAGTAGATATAGTGTGTGTGTGCACCCTTAACTCCTGGTGGAGTCATCGGGGCACCGTCATGACAAGCTTTTTGCACCGATCTTTTTGGTGATTGCTCATCGTACAGCGTGTCTTGGGCATCTGAAACCTGGCAGAGCCCATCCCTCTCCAGCTTTTTTTTATATGAGTTGCTAGGTCGACATTCAACCCAGGCACGGATGGAGAGCGTGCAAGGGAGTCGGCCGGATTTGAACTCGGGACCTCTTGCCCCGAAGTCCAGCGCTGATGCCACTTCGCCACCAGCTGGAACACACACAAGGAGGCATGGGATCCACCAAGGGGACATAACTTTGTGGATCCAGAACTGGCTTGCCCACAGAAGGCAAAGAGTGGTTGTAGAGGGGTCATATTCTGCATGGAGGTTGGTGACCAGTGGTGTGCCTCAGGGATCTGTTCTGGGACCCCTTCTCTTCGTGATTTTTATAAATGACCTGGATGAGGAAGTGGAGGGATGGGTTAGTAAATTTGCTGATGACACAAAGGTTGGGAGTGTTGTGGATAGTGTGGAGGGCTGTCAGAGGTTAGAGCAGGACATCAATAGAATGCAAAACTGGGCTGAGAAGAGGTAGATGGAGTTCAACCCAGATAAGTGTGAGGTGGTTTATTTTGGTAGGTCAAATATGATGGCAGGATGTAGTATTAATGGTCAGGCTCTTGGCAGTATGGAGGATCAGAGGGATCTTGGGGTCTGAGTCCATAAGACACTCAAAGCTGCTGCGCAGGTTGACTGTCTGGTTAAGAAGGCGTACGGTGCATTGGCCTTCATCAACCATGGGATTGAGTTCAAGAGCAGAGAGGTAACGCTACAGCTGTATAGGACACTGGACAGACCCTACTTGGAGTACTGTGCTCAGTTCTGTTCACCTCAGTACAGAAGGATGTGGAAACTATAGAAAGGGTGCAGAGGAGATTTACAAGGATGTTGCCTGGATTGGGGAGCATGGCTTATGAAATTAGGTTGAGTGAACTTGACCTTTTCTTATTGGAACAACGGAGGATGAGAGGTGACCTGATAGAGGTGTATAAGATGATGAAAGGCTTTGATCATGTGGATAGTCAGAGGCTTTTTTCCAGGGCTGAAATGGCTAACACGAGAGGGCACAGTTTTAAGGTGCTTGGAGGTAGATACATAGGGGATGTCAGGGGTAAATTTTTTACACAGAGAGTGGTGAGCATGTGGAATGGGCTGCCAGTGATGGTGGTGGAGCCAGATACAATAGGGTCTTTTAAGAGAGTCCTAGAGCTTAGAAAAATAGAGGGCTATGGGTAATCCTAGGTAATTACAAAATAAGTACATGTTCAGCACAGTAATGTGGGCCGAAGGGCCTGTATTATGCTGTAGGTTTTCTATGATTCTATGTCTATACACCAAATGCTGGGAGAAAGAATTAGTCGTAGTGAAGACCCAGTTGGTTAACACAGACATGGTGGGCCAAATGGCCTGGTTCCATGCTGAGTGACTCTATGACTCAATCTCTTTCGGCTGTGACTCCATTAGACATTGAAGAAGCTAACGGTTTTCAGGTGGATCAAAGAGTAGACAATAGTATAGCCAGTAATCTCATTATTTGTTTACAGTATTTGTTGGACAGTATAATTCAGACAGGGGGAAAAGTCACTTACCTTAGGGCAGAGAGCAATGAAGAATAACTTATAAAATGATTGCTGGTTGTTCCGGAGTTTGTTCTTTCAACTTGTTTACTGTCTCAATGCGGAATTTTCTACCTACAGGGAGCATTATAGACAAGCTGCTCAGGGAAGTGGGGTCAGAGTCATAGAGCACAATATTTGCTTTATTAGTCCAAGTCCAACTCTTGGCCTTCACATGAGGCTCAGCTTCTAGGCCCGGCGGAACTGCTTCTACTGATAAAAGAATGGGCAAAAGAGGACCACTGGCGCCTGGTGCCTCAAAACCAGTTGCTTCGGGCAGGTGGGGCTCGTCAGCCTTGGACGGCAGCCCGCCTAGGAGAAGGAAAACTCTGATTTTAAACCTCTGCTGCTTTGCGGCCACACCCACCCATGGGAAAGGCTTCGGGATTGATGCACCATCAATAGCTCTCTGAGACGTGAGGCGAGATATCGGCTTTTATTGGCTGGAAGAAAGAACAAGCAGCAATTGACCACTACACTGCATCCTGGAGACTGAGACCGAGGCGGTGTCTCCAATCGCCTTTATACCGGGGTCCGTGGGAGGAGCCACAGGAGCAGTCAGTGGGGGGGGGCGCGTCCAGACAGGTATATGTAGTTCACCACAGGGAGTAAAGCCCAAGGAAAAAATCCAGAACTGGGGTCCCTAGGGCAGTTTGATGTTGTTTATAATTTCACTCTGGCAATCTCTGCGACAACACTAGTGCCAAGCTGTATCAGTGCTTGCCCTTCCTTTGGACTACATCAGCGATGTGGAGATGGAGAACCCGCTGCATGGACAACAGCCAGTTCTTCAAATCTTCCCACCCAGGCTTGAGCCCTGGAGAGGACACAGTTCACCAGAGGCACAAACCATGCCCCTGGGATCAATGTGTACCTACTACTAGTCCAAAACAGACTGAAAGAACATAGAACATAAAACAGTAGAGCACAGTACAGGCCTTTCAGCCTATGATGTTGTGTCAAGCTTCTACTCTACTTGATCATCTATCTAACCCTTCCGTTCTATGCAGCCAATAACCTTCCAATTTTCTTTCATCAGATGCTTATCTAAGAGTCTTTTGTATGTCCCTAAGGAGGTAGATGTTGTTCATTTTTCCAGTCTGCAAATAATTTAACAGGCTACAGTATCTGTAAGAATGTATTTAAAGAGCAATTGTAGTTGGGTGTAATGGAAGCAGATTGTGCATTGCATTTGGAGGAAAATGGGGCTTGCAGAGTTCAGTATGATTCTTTAATAAAACGGCTACATGGTTCCTCTTAAGGTCAGTTTCTGTACAGTTTCAAATTTCTCTCCTTAATCCACAGACAAACCCATCCAGTACGCGCACAGCACGTTTGAAGGTGGCACAGCAAAATTATCTGTACAAGATGCTTTGCCAGAAGATGATGCTGTTTATACTTGTGTAGCAGAGAACACATTTGGAAAGGTATCTTGCTCTGCTAAAGTGACGGTAAAAGGTAAGGAAATCTATAAATCCATTTGCTGCAAGATGTGCAAAAGATGATAATCTTACAAGTTAAAACTACCCAAGTATTCCATGTAAGAGTAACTAGTCCATCATTCTATTATTCAGTATTTTTTTTTCATCTCTCCAACTTAATTACTTACTCTTCAGAAAGGGGCATGTTTCAGATGTATATTGGGACAAGGCAGTTTCAATGTTCCCTTTCCAGGGTGGAGATGTTAAAAGGCAGTAACGGAATAAGATCTTCTTCATACTATTACATAGCAATCCTAACGATCTACAGCACGTTTAATTGCAAATTATTGTGCAAGTGTAGCAGACTTTCCACTATAATGGGATAGGACAAATAACCCAGTAACTTGTTCTGTGCTATTCCTAGGGTATCTCTTGCACGTCTCTTGACCATCCCTTGCCAGCACAGTTGGCGTGTCTGTTGTGCAGCTCCAGTCACCCGGATTCAATACTGATCTCTGGTGTTAACTGTGTAGAGTTTGCACATTCTCCCAGTGCCAAATTGGATTTGCCAGCATTCTTTGGTTTCCTATAGATTTCTGTTGGAAGGAGAAATTGATCTTTATGCCATCAGGTTGGAGGCTGTTGCTCCTTTAGCCTAAGGGTGGGTCCATTGCTGCAGAAGAGGAGGCCATGGACCAATCTGTCAGAGTGGGAATGGGGATAGGAATTAAAATGATTGGCCACCAGGGAAGCTTGCTTTTGGCAGATGGAGCAGACTCATTCTAAATCCTAATCAACACCATCTAAATTAATTACAGTTAATTCTCTTCAATGTGGCATTGGCTATAACAATAGTATTGTTGATTTTGATTTTCTTTTGTGAAAGCAACTTAAATTTAAGTTGTTGTTTCTGGAAGGTAAGTGATCAGAAGCAGTCTGCAAGGTATGCAACTGACTGATGCAGACTAATTGCTAACAAGCTTATTTACACAACTTTGTTCCAGCCTTTCTCTTACTCTTCCTTTCCCTTTAATCAAACTAAACAAAAAAAAATATTTTCAGTAGTCCTTGAATTGCAACAGTAGCTTCAAAAAAACTTTCACTTACTCCCAAACATTCCAAAGGCTATATTTGGAGTTGTTTGTATGATTTAACTTGCTTACAAAGCTTCCTGACTTAATCTGCACTTCAATACCATCTTTCAGGAGACATCCCATGATTGAGGTCAGAACTGTAAACTCTTAGAGAGATAAAAAACCACCTTGTTTATCATTTTAAACCCCTTTTTGATAACTTATTTATAGATATAAGTTTACTTTCAGTCTGATTCTATGCTTGATATGTACAAAGACTTGTCAGAATGCCAGCATTTTTCCACACAGTATTTTCCTTTTATGTAGCCACTTCGATCTATTCAGGTTCTCTCAGTATTCTTCATAGACTTCTAACTCATTGACCTTTGCTCGCAGCCTCAAACATGCTCCATTGTCCTTCAGAGTGAATTCCTTCTCATATACTTTATATCTAATATTGAGTAATAAGTCAGATTTAGTTAACACCTCATCATGGGCAAATATTTATCTAATCATGGTCATAATATGAAAGAGCTCAGTATAGTGTCTAAAAGAGAGAAGCTGAACAGTGATTAAAATTTTACACTGAGGCAAGGTTCAAAGGTTCATTTTATTATCAAAGTATGTATGCAGAATACAACTCTGAGATTTGTCTTATCCAGATAGCCATAAAATACAGAAAAAACATGCCCCCTCCCACACGAAAAAGAAAGAGAAACAAAACTTGAAAGCCCCAAACCCCCTAACCTCTCCCTCACACAAAAGCTTAACAGATCGCCACCCGTTCACGGCAACTAAAGCATCTTACCTCTAACCCCCCAAGCCCCTCCCAAGCAAAAAGCCAACAGCAGTAACATATTGAGGTTGACCTCAATAGAGTGAAACAGAGGTACTGCCTACTCTAAAATGCAATATACATTCAGAAGTGAGTTCATAGAAGCAGTGGAATGAGTGCTTGGATAGGTATTGTCTGTACATTGTAGCTAGGTAACTGAAGTTGAGTTGACCTGGTTCTCGAATGTTAGAAACATATAGTACTGTGCAAAAGTCTGAGGCACATATATATAGCAAGGATGTCTACGTACTGTAGGTTGAGCGCACCCCATTCGTCCTGGTCAGTTAGCTCTATATCAGCAAGAGTTTTGTTGGAAATGAGAAAGACTGATAGAATTAAGAGGGGAATGACATACCATTTTGTACTGAGCTTGGGTCTACTTGTACCCATCGGCTAAGACGATGGTTTGAGTGGCATCATGAAGCAGACATTAGATAGGGATGAATTTCTGGTCCATAGCCCCACTCGAATGAAAGGGCAAAGGCTTTTGGGATGCTGCTCTTTGCATTTATTTTGGAATAGATATCTATCTAATCTACACTGTGGATGGGGGGACTTTGACTACACTGGCTGCTTTACTGAGGCAGTGAGAAGTATAGACAGAGTCCTTAGAGGACATTCATCCCATGCCCAAGCCCAGAGATTTGAGAGTGGTGAAGTATGTCCTTTCCTCAGATCTCCCAACAGCAGTGATCACAGAGGATGTGGATTGGCGAGAGGATTGCAGAGGTAAGTGAAGGATTGTCAGGTGGGAAGTTGAGGAGATGGAGAGAAGGTCACGGGGATGTGTTCAGAGGAAGGAACAAAGTGTCTGAGAGAGAATCCTGGCAAGGGAGAAGCATGGAGACTGGGCTGTATGATTGGGGATTCAAACAGATATCAATACGGCGAATTGGGCAAATAATGGAAGGGGTTGCCAGAGCATCGTAGTGGTTGGGGGAGGTGGGGCTGGTGCAGGGTGGATGAGGAGGGCAGAGACTGCCGCTAGTTCTGTTGGAAACCTAAAGAAGACTTATATCTGGTAAAAGATGGATTCCAAGTATGTTTCAACTCTTTAGGTGAAAGAAATGCCTTCGTTAATTAAGGCATGCTTCAATGGTCTCTAGTGTATCTGGTAGAATTAAGAAACGGTGACGTCATTCGAGCATTGTATGTCATTTAATATCATTATGCACACCTAGCAGCCTCCCCAAGAGAGTGCTTCTCATAATTGGATTGATAATGTTCCTGAGAAACACAGTAGAGAGTTACTATATAAACACTTTGCTGTTGTTTTTGAAACCGGGGGAGTAATCTGAAAGGAACATTTACGCTGTCGTGTTCAGATGAGAGTGAGATCTTCAGCACATAGTTTCTGAGCTCCCCTGCAGACAGTGGAGACTGCATCAAGTAATTCCCCGTCAGTGAGGAGGCTTCACCTCTTCCCACCCTCACTCAGGCTCCATCTGTGGTCACGTGCTCATAAGAATCTGGGCAAACTGTATACAACCTGGTTTCTACCTTTCCAAAGGCAGGTGAGAAGGGAAGGCTCGTGATCTGATCCTTTCCAACTCTCCATTCTCAGCTCCCTTCATTTCATCTATCCCTTTCCCTCTCTCACTTGATATTCTTGCTTGATTTCATCTTTGAAAAAAATGTCAGACTTGCCTGCAACTCTGATAGATGCTTTACAGGCCCTGGTTGCTTCACCACCAAGTCATCCTAAGTACATTTGTCATAATATCCAATATTTTATATTACCATAAATTCATGATAGTTCATTTGACTTTTGTCAGGCTGGAATTTCTGCTGGATTTGTTTACTCAGTGTGTTAGCCAAATAATCTGAAGCAATGCCTCAACTAATGCTATCAAAATATTTCTGCAATATGACTTTCCCAATATGGAGTGAAAGGCATTTCTGAAGGGCGGTGGACAACAGACCAGCCATTACTGGAAAGACAAATTCAACTTCCGTTAATCAAAATTATTATTTTTTTTAAAGATTCCTGTTTGAATAGTTAAACAATTTCCTCTATAATAGCCTTGCAAGGGAAAGCTGCAATTAAACTGGTAATTTAATTTTGTTTTGGAATGTAGAGATTTCTGAAGCAATGAATTGCTGGCAGTTACTCTCAATGACCAATCACTTCAGTGCCAGTTTGGGATGTGGGTGAAAAGACAAACCCTTGACTTCTTGACATGGTCTTTACAACACTGCACATCAGTGGTAAATATCTGTTCTCTGAGGATACTTAATCCTAACTGCCGCAGTGTTATTTCACTCAAGCAACTTGCCATATCTCAGTGTTTTTGCTGTGTCAAGCCACTTTATGATTGCCTCTCTATCCATTTCATTTTTAGTCAGCACACCACTTTAAGTAATACGCAATTCCCTGTGGTAGATTTGTCATTTTCTGGAGGAAATCTCACCAGCAGGTCCTGAAGCCAAATCTGTTTGATAAGGGCTCCTTTTGATTGAGCCACTCTCCAGTCCTCAAGCAATGTCACGCAGGTATCATTTTAAAAATGAACTAATTAAGTTGACCTATTTCAATTGTATGACACAAGTGAAATCAGTAACCGCTTTTGGTTTGATTTTTGAAGTCTAAATTATTGTGCAATTATGGGATATTCCAACTTTTGATGGAGAGGGTTCAAAGGAGGTTCACAAAAATGAAAGGCTTGTCATATGAAGAGCGTTTGATGGCTCTGGGACTGTACTCACCAGAATTCAGAAGAATGAGGGGGTGATCTCATTGAAACCTATCGAATGTTGAAAGGCCTCGATGGAGTTGAAGTGTAGAGGATGTTTCCAATGGTGGGTGAATCTAAGACCAGAGAACACAACCTCAGAATAGAGGGGCATCCTTTTAGAACGGAGGTGAGGAGGAATTTCTTTAGCCAGTGGGTGCTGAATCTGTGGAATTTGTTGCCATAGGCAGCTGTGGACGCCAAGCCATTTGATGCATTTAAGACATTGGGTATATTTTAGGTTCTTGATTAATCAGGGGGTAAGACCATAAGACGTAGGAGTAGAATTAGGCCATTCAGCCCATCAGCATGAAGGGAGACGGAAAAAAGACAGGAGATTGGGACTGAGAGGGAATATGGATCAACCATAATGAAACGGCAGAGCAGACTTGATGGGCCATATGGCCTAATCCTGCTTCTATATCTTATGGTCTTATGATCATCAATAACTAGACTTCACATACTTATTTTTAACAGCATAATCTTTAGGGCTGGTGATCATTAAGAAAACATTTTTGAAAGACGATTATGGAAGTATTTCCCTTGTCAATTGTTTTGCATCCTGCCATTATTCTGTCATCATTCTAAACCATGAAATTTTATATGTGGCCACCTGAAAATAGTATGCCTCAAGATATTCACACAGCAACTCTTTGCCCTCTACACCACTGGTTTTGAAAAGGCAACCTCTATTTGGCATGAACATTGTTGTTGTTAAGAATCGCTATACAAAATGGAGGTGTTAAAGAAGACCTGGCTTTTACTGCAAAACTTTATTTTTTCGCTGTAAGTATTCATTCTTGGATGCTTCCAGAACACATGAAACTGATCCCCTGCAGATCACAAGCTGTGAACTTTCCTGCCCAGCAGATGGCAGTAACTTCTACTCATTCGTAATTATCAAACATTCAGACCTCACTGTCTCTCTCAACACACCCAGTTGCCTTGCCCAGCAGAGAGAAAATAAATCAACTGTCTTTCCTCCAGATGCCTTCTTATATTATTTTAGATATACAAATAAGTTGTAGAAACAATGTGAGAAAACCAGATGATTCTCTGAAATAAATGTTACTCTCTTACAGAGAACTATCTAAAGTAAAGAGCTCAGAGATTTATTCTAGTATATAAGAATGAGTGTTAGGTTGGTTGATTTGAACCAGTACTATCTGTCAAACTGTTCTGTTTGTATGATATATTGTAATATTGTTTTGCTAATTATAAACTATGTCTGTTATTTCTGCAATTGACTGGTTCTGAAACAAATTAAATTATTTTTCTCAAGACATACATTGCTCTTCAAGCATAATATAAAATGACAATAGTAGTGCTAAAATATGAAAATACCAACTTAACCAAGGAAATCAAAGGATTTACTTCAGCCACCCACATTGTTGTTACTGGGATTGTGGTAATGGTTGAGTATAAAATAAACAGTCCTATTAGAATTTTTCAGTATAGAATTTCTGAGGATTTGCTTAGGTAAACTGCACAAAAATAACTCTAATCTGCATATAGCAATCTAGTCAAAGCAAGTAACTGTGACTGTAATGAAAAACCTAAATATTTTGCTGAAAAAAAAAGATTCTGTTGTGCCAAATGTTTCGATGTTGGTTCCAACTTTTACCTTCAACTCAAAGGATTGAGAAAAAAAGACCAGAGGAAGGACCACTCAATGTACTTCTCAAATGTCTGTGCCACAAATTATGAAAATGCACATTGCTATATTTTCAAAGCCACTATTCCCTCTTGCCATTGTCATACTAGCCCTCTTTCCCTCCAGCCATTCTGGGAATGCCACTGCCAGAAAGCATCTTAAAATGGAAATCAGTTTGAAGAAGTACTGAGAATCTATCATCAAGATTAATTGGAGTTTGGAGTATTCTCCCTCTTCTGAGCAGGAGAGTTCACGAGGAGTTAAAGCCTTATGCTCAGCACATAATGCCTATTATCCTCGCTGCCAGTACTGCATTCAAATACCATAAATGGTCAATCGCAGCTGCTGAGTAAGATGTGCTTGGGTCTTTCTAGTATGATCCCTCCAGTAATAAAATAACTTTCTCTCTGAATTGTCAGCTGGTGCCATTGTTTGGCAGGCGATATTTGAAAATGAGAACCTATTCAGGTTTCCAAACACTTTCCCTAAGTGCTTGCTGTTAGCATAAATAAGATTTCACTTCTTCAGGCATCAGCAATTCAAAGTAACAGGATCACATCTTAATGTTTGTGCAGCATTGTAAGAGCATGTCAAATTCTGTCTCTTAGCTTCATTATTAATAACAACAGGCACGCACCTTGGAAGCAATGCAATTGTAAATGAATGACTTGCAGCTCAGTATAAAGACTCTTTCCTATTATGTCTATCTAATGATTATGTATTCACCTTTTAAATAAGCTAATTTTGGAGCTTGCTTCTCACTTATTAAAAGTTGAGACTAATGGGCTGAATTTCTTTTACATTTCTAAGAATGTCCAAGAAGATCACAACCTTGTCATGGTTTGGAGGCTTGCTTGCCTCAATGACCTGGAGAGCTATGTTGGCTGGAGTCAAGGCTTTATGCTTTGGCTCTTGGTAGGGTCACCCATGCCAAACAGGTCAAAGGGTAGAGGCCAGGCTAAGAGTGGCCCACCGCTCCTCTGGGTTCGGGGGTTCAGCTCAGGACTAAACAGACTGACTGGTAAAACAAAATTGTTATGGAAGCAGCAACGAAGAATCCTACTACATCTCTGTGCTACGGTATTCCTGAGTCTCCACTTGAGACTTGCATGACTGACAGTAGTGAAAACTGAGCTATGAACACGATGAAGGAAGCCCTGAACACTGTCAGAGATGGAGGACCTTCATCACTGCCCTAAAACCCAGCGGGGTCGCGGGCAGTAAGTAATATTCCATGTCAGCATCAAGCAGTTCTACATGGGGTATAATATGGCTATATGGAGAATTAATTTAGTGAATTCTTAATGTCATAGATATTAAAAGCTTCTGAATTGTCCACTTCCCACATTGCGTTCTGTAGAGCACCAGTTTTACAGTTGAAGCCAGACATGAACGTCAAACAATTTCCATAGTAACGGCAATCTCAGGTGTAACCAGCAGCATGATGCAGAGAAACTTCCCAAAAAATAACCTTATACAAGGACTTGCAGGTTGTGTTTTTACTCCCACCCCTGTCAGCTTCCCATCTTCTGAGAAGCGGCAATCACAGAATTGGATAAATGTTAAGTCTGCTGTATATCTCAAACGGTCTTTTCCTAACGTTTCCAATGGTAGTTGTTTCTGAAGAAGTACCACTGATCTGAAACAGAAGCTGCTCCACCTCTGCCTTGATTTTTGGTTCTGGCTTTACTTTCAGTCAAGACATGAAAACACCAGATGAAGCTCAACATGAAATACTCAGCGTAATTAGTTTAGATTTCTGGAGCAAGGCAGGGAGTATCAGTACCTGGTCTGAGCAGAGATACTTTCTAATCACTTTTGTGTGAAGTGTCACTTTGATAAGTCTACTAAGTCGTCAGTATCCTGAAGAGACTCTTCAGTCCTACTTTGTAATAACAGTTGTAGATTGCTGCTTGTGAACCAAATGAATATTAGCCTTTGCAGTCTCAATGATAAAAGAACCCACATTCAAAGCAATCATTTTGATAAATCGTAGTGTTGTCTGGTATTGTTCAAGAATTCCTCTACATGGTCTTCTGTGCCTCGGTCCATCCATAATGCATATTAGAATTATATTTGAGTTGGCAGGATGGGCGATCCTACCAATTATTCATTGCGCAATTATTAAGTTCAAGTTTATTGACACGGGCAGCCACACAGTACATTAAAACATGACAAAATAAATTACATCAACTGAAATTAACTTAAATTATACATAACCTGCATGGCTAAATAGACAGAAATAGACATAATGACGGAAGTGCAAATCGAGGGAAATGTATTCCAAGGCAGAATTAACATTTTTCAGGCTGGTTCAAGACCCGATAGCGGTGTGGAAGAAGCTGCTGTTGAATCATGAGCTGTGGCTCTTCGGGCTCCTGTGTTTCCTGTTCGATAGCAGCCACCAGAGTAGGGTATGGCCTGGGTTGACACGGGTCCTGAATGATTGCTGTTGCTTTCCTGCAATATTGCCTATTGTAGATGTTCTTAATGGTGGGGAGAGCTGTGACTAATGAAGGAACTGGATGAAATAACCACTCCCTGTAGCCTTTTGTGTTGCTGTGCGCTGGAGTTTTCATACCAGGCCACGATACAGCCAATCAAAATGCATTCCACTCTACATCTATAGAAATTTGTCAAAGGCTGTGATGCCATAACAAATCTCCTTAAATTTTGAAGAAAGCAGCCTTCTTCATGTTTTTATCAGTGTGTTAGGCCCAGGATAGACCCTCTGAGATGTTGAACTCCAGAAACCTGAAGCTTTTCATAATTAAAATCCTCAGACCTGCATTTCTAAAATCTTGTCTTCTACCTATTTCTTAGCATTGAATCATGCAGTGATATTTGTAGGAAAATCACTTATGTTTGATAATAGTGAAAATGCTGGGTGAATTAATTCAAAGCCCCAAGTATTTAAAGCAAATTCTGTTCACCCATGAATCAACATGGAAATTATTGGTGACATAAGTGCAGGCAGCAAGCAGTTAACATTTATAACATAAAATTTCAGGTGAGAATGTTAATATTCACTTAAGAAATATTTCTCTGTATATAATTGCCATTCTTTCTCTACCTCCCCCTTCCTCTCTCTCCCCCTCGTTCTCTCCCTCTCTCTCTGACACCACCCCCTCCCTCCCCCCCCTCTCTCTCTCTCTCTCTCGCCCCTTCTCATTCACTCACTCTCTCTCTCACTCTCACTCACCCCATCTCACCTTTTCTCTCTCTCTGGCCCCACCCCTCCCTCCCTCTCTTTCTCTCTCTCTTGCCCCCACCTCCCCATCCCCCCCCTCTCTCTCTCTCGCTCTGTCCCCCTTTCTCCCCTCCTTTCCCCCTTCTCCCACCTCTCTCCCCTCTTCTCCCCACCTCTCCTTCTTCCCACTTCTCCACCCCCCTCACCCCCACCTCTCTCGTGCCGCCCTCTTTCCCACCCCCTCCCCCTCAACTAATTACAAACCTATCAATTTCTACTTTAAATATATCCAGTGACTTGCCTTCCACATCTATCTGTGACAATGCATTCCGCAGATTCAACACCTGGCTTAAGAAATTCCTTCTCATCTCTGTCCTAAATGGACGCCTTTGTATTCTGATGCTGGATCCTCTGGTACTAGACCCTCGCTATAGGAGACCTCCTCTCCACATCCACTCTATCTAGGCCTTTCAATATTCTGTAGGTTTCAATGAGATCTCCCCTCATTCAAAATTCCAGCGAGTACAGACCCAAAGCCATCAAACATTCCTGTGTTAACCCTTTCATCCCCAGGGTAATTCTTGTGAGCCTCCTCTGGACCCTTTCCTGGATAAGGGACCCAAAACTGCTCACAATGCTCCAAGTACTGTCTGATCAGTGCTTTGTAAAACCGCAATATTACATCCTTCTCTGTCATTCTCAGTATAGCTGCAAACCAGCTTCCAGTCACCAAGCATCAGCGTGGTTCCCATTTAATAGCCATAGTTTACTGACTGCATGGCACATGGAGCCCACACCTGAACCAGTGAGGGAACCCATTTTATCCTTGTGGCAGAGCCAGGAGATGCAACCTTGCTCCTGGGGGAAAGTTTAAACAAGAAGTGTGGGGTTTGTTTGTTTTTACACAAAGGAGTGGTTGCCTCTGGTGGAGAATGTGGAGCAGGCAGAATGGTGCATTTAGAAAGGCGTGTATGTGCAGAGGAAGGAACGGTATGGATTGGGTGCAGGCAGATTGATTTAGTTTGGTGTCGTGGTCAGCACAGACGTTGTGAGCAGAGGGGCCCGTTCCTGAGCTGTACTGTTCTACATTCTGTGATTATTACCGTTCCCCTGTCAGGAGCTGTGCTTTTGCCACTGGTATTCCCTCAAAGGGCCACCACTTCATGCATACTGTCACTTTGCCGATTGTTAAGTACAATGGCAGCTAAAGACAGTAATTGATACTTTTAACCAGATGCTCCTTAAGCAATTATCTGTATATTCACAGAAGCAAATAGAAACTGCACCAGCTGGTCCTGGGTGTCCAGGGAGAAGGCACAATCCTCGCCCTGTTACCATTGCCCCTCAGTGATTCACTGTTAGCTGTCTGGTTTGCAAGGGGGCTTGGGGCTGCAAATAGCCCCATACTTAAAATGCCACATCTTCATATAAAGGTTTTAATGTGTCTGATACATTTTCACCAAATTGTTCAGTATGTTTTGAAACTGCTGCCTGTTTCCTAGTGTCTGAATCCCAGCCCTCTATTAGAATTTTAACAGAGTTTTCCGTTTATGCTTCAAGCTCCACAGAAAGGGGGCATTGAATATTCTTTTTTCTCTCCCTCCTCTCTTGTTAATAACATCTAATTTATGCTACATTTGATTTAACCAGCAACAAAGAGATAAAGGTTGCATCCTGCCATGATTTAAAAATCTATGTTCTTGTTTTTAAACTATTTTGTAACCGTACACTCACCCTGATTGTGTAACTTCCTCAATCTCCACATGATAGTTGTACTCCTCCGGTTCTGGCCTCTTGAGCATCCCTGTTTATAATCACTCCACCATCAGGAGCAAAACATTTGCTGCCAAGACTCTAAACACTGACTTCCCTTCCCTGTCCTGAACGTTTTTGCCTTTCTCCCTCACTGTCCAGATTTAAATCTACTTCTTGTTATCTGGCTCTATTGCACTTAACACGAGTGAGACCAAGGAACTGATTGTGGACTTCAGGAAGGGGAGGTCAGGAGAGCACACACCAGTCATTATTGACGGGTCAGCAGTGGAAAGGGTGAGCAGTTTCAAGTTCCTGAGTCAACATCTGTATTCTGGGTCCAGCATATTGATGCAATTATGAAGAAGGCAAGCCAATGGCTACGTTTCATTATGAGTTTGAGGAGATTTGGTATATCAATGAAGACTTTAGCAAGTTTATGCAGATGTGCTGTGGAGAGTTTTTTGACTGGTTGCATCATCATCTGGTATGGTAGCGTCAGTGCATGGCATCAGAAGATGCTGCAGAGGATTGTAAAAGCCATGTTCATCATGGGCATGAGCCTCCCGCTGTTATGTTTATTCTCAAAAAAGACAAACTTGCCCGGGTAGAAAACTAACATATTGTTTATTTACAAAATGGCTTCAGTTCAACCACATTTTACTCAAGACATTCCCAAGAGCATGTGTGACCTGTTCACCAATGTCAGTTCTGAGTTCCGGGTGAACTGCCCACACAGGAGTTCATTATTATCCATACACATAACACATCTTTACCCTTTAAAGAAAAACCGAAGATAAACCTGTGCCCTCATAAACCTGCAAGAAATTCAAATGTTTTCCCACAAAGATATTTACATTAACGTCAATTGTAATGAGCAAATAGTGTTCCCCATTCACTCAGTCACACTCAATCTGTCTCTGTGGTGGCTTAATGATCCCTTTTGGACTGTTACTTGATTCCACAGATGTCTTGCTTTCACCTGCTGCATTAATACCAGTGTCCTTCTGAGAGCTCTGATCTACATGTTCATTTCTTTCACATCCTTCTTCCAAGATACTATCTGTTCATCTCTGTTCTTGTTCTTGATGTGTGACCATAGTTTACTCCGCGTGCCTCGTAATGGAGCTCTGAACTGTATCCATGTGATCAGTGCGTCTGTGCACAAGTTCCAGTTGATTCTATCTCAATTCACAGAGCTCCTTCTACTGGTTGCATATCACAGATAGCAACTCCTCCTGCTGATTTGTGTTGAACTGTTGCTGTTGTTCTGACCTTTGGGTCTGTGTGGTCTCCACGTCTTCCTTTTTATTTTTCCTTTTCGACTTTGGGGAGGATTGTGGAGACATTTTTGATTTCCACTCTTCAACTAGAAGTCAATGAGACAGATTTTGAACCAAAGCTGCATGATGCGGAAGCAAGATTGGTGACATCTTCATGATCATTCTGTTCAACACCGGCATCCTGACTGTCATGCCAGTGTAGCTAGTACGGATGTCAATGGAAAGTGGAGTTCTTGTGCTTCTCTTGCATAACCTCTCTGGATCTCTCATTGATGCTGTTACGAGTTTCTCGAGTTACCCAAGTAAGCATCGGAGTCCCTCAAAGATACCTGTGTACTCTTCCATGAGTGAAGTGAGATCATCTTTGTTCTGTGAAGCTACAGTGAAAACTCTTTTCACCAGGTTGAGCTTTTCACATGCAGTCAAGCCTAATAATGGCTGTACCCACTTTTCAATTATCAGTACCTGTGCCTTTCCATTCTGCCCCTTGTGCTTGAAGGTCACTATACAGCCTCCTTTTATTGGAATGTTCTTTCCAGTATAGCCTGTCACTTTTAACTTCACTGGGTAAAATTTGCTCCATACTTTGAGAGTCTTGTAATCATCCACAGAAAGCAGTGTTACCTGTTTCTGATGTCAAGCTTGAATGGAATTACTGTCTCATTCACAGTCACTGGTGATGCACCAACAATAACTCTCTCTGAGACGTGAGGCGAGATATCGGCTTTTATTGACTGGAAGAAAGAACAAGCAGCAATTGACCACCATACTACATCCTGGAGACTGAGGGCAGGGCTCAGGCCTCAATCGCCTTTATACCGGGGTCTGTGGGAGGAGCCACGGTCAGTGGGAGGAGCCACAGGAGCAGTCAGCGGGGGGGGCGTGTCCAGACAGGTATATGTAGTTCACCACAACTGGAACAATCCATTCTGTTTTACCGGCACCCACAGTCTGTAGAGAACCCACAAAGACTTCCTCCATTTCCTCAGCAACTGTGTGCACCTTTCTCTTGGTAGCTTTGCAGCACTTTGCAAAATGATTCCTCGTCCCAGAGTTATTGCGGGGCTTTCCATAAGCAGGACACTTTTTTAGGATGTGCCTACCTCCACATTTGCGACATTTACTATTTGATCCTACCTCTTCACTATGCTGTTGCTTCGGGAAACGCCTTGTGCTCTGCCCCTCTATTTTCACAGCAGGCACTGTTGTTTCTGCCCTGTGCTGGTCACTAGCTTGTGCTCATGTGGTCTCCACTGCCCTACACATATTCACAGTCTTTTCTAGTGTCAAATCTTTTTCACTGAGCAAGCTTTCACTTTGTCCATTATCTGGGATTCCACAAAATATTTTTCCTCTAACTTTATTGTCTCTCAAATCTCCAAACTCACAGGACTTACTCAGTGTGTGAATCTCAGCTAAGTGTTGGTCAAAGCAAACACCTTGTTTCTGGTCACAGGAGAAGAATTTTTGTCTTTCAAACATGATGTTCTTACTTGGGACAAAATATTCCTCAAATTTTGTCATCAGCATCCAATGTAAACTTCGTCTCATCAATTTGAAAGCTGTAATCGATGTCCAAAGCATCTTCATCAATTACGTGCAGAAAGGTATTCACTTTCAATTTTTCATCCACATCCCCAGCTCTACTGACCGCTAAGTATATATTAAGTTGCTGTTTGAAATATTTCCAGTTGACGATTAAATTGCCAGTAACCTGCATAGCCATGGAAGCACTTAGATTATCTATTACAGAATTTTCAGCTCTCATCTGGTATTCTCTTGGGGAACCCGGTGAACATCGGCAACTTTCAGACACAACGTACTCTCTGGGCGGCAGCTTCTCTCCATTGGAACAAGCGTCTCTTTATCAATCGCTTGAGGTATTCATTTACACTCTGTGTTTAGACCTTACACCGACTTCTGACACCATGTTATGTTTGTTCTTAATAAAGACAAACTTATGTGGGTAAAAAAACTAACACATTGTTTTCTTACAGAATGGCTTCAGCTCAAACACATTTTACTTGGGATACTCCAGCCAGCCAAGAGCGTGCACAACTCGTTCACCACCGTCCCTTCTGGTTCCGGGTGGACAACCTGCATTGCATGCTGGGAACTGTAGTTCTTTATTACGCACACACATAATAACACACCCACCAGTGAGGGATATCTTCAATAGGCCATGCCTAAAGAAAGTGGCGTTCATCATTAAGAACCTTCACCAGCTAGAGCATGCCCTCTTCCCATTACTATCATCAAAGAGGAAGTATAGGAGCCTGAAGATGCGCATTCAAAATTTAGGAACAACTTCTTCCCTTCTATCATCAGATTTCCGAGCAGTCCATAACCCACGAACACCATCTCGCTTTTTTAGTCTTCTTGCACTATTTGTTTATTTTTTATTTCATATTGAAACTTATGGTGCATTTTTATGTATTGCACCATAGTGATGCCACAAAATAATAAACCTGATTCTGTTTGTGCTTTTTCTTTTAATTTTGTTTGACAAAGGTACCTTTATCGTGTTAGAAGTACTACTCTACAAATACCGCTTGTTGTTGTTATTGTTCCTTTTTGATTCCTCTCCAAGAAGGTGAAAGATGAACTCCTTAGGATCATGGAGACGTGCAAGCGTGCACTTTTCTTTGTAATGTCTCCTGCAGTCTGAAGGGTTGGAAGTGGGCACAGTATCTTCTGTTTCTGGAGTTTCAAAATGAATTGTGTTAATGTATAAATTTATTGGCTTTCAGGTACACATAATGAAAATGAAAGTTGAATGTGTGACTGTTTTATATTGAGGGAATTTTTATCTTCACCTGGATAAAAATACAGGCCCGTGCATCTTGGCCTTATGTGGATGGACAAAGGGGTGTCAGACTTTGCAGTTAGATTTGTCTGAGGGTTCATACTGTCACATAGTCGTAGAGGACATGAAGATTATCCCTGAGCTACATCTCCCAGTGAATAAACCTGAACTAATTTCTGAGAGCTATTCAGGCTGTTTTTATCACAACAGTTGAATTACTCCAGATTCATGGACTATCAATGATGTTTCCATCTGATATCAGCCCATCATTTCTGTGAGATTTATAGCTCCGGATAGTCTGGATCCCTTTGTGAATGACAACACAACAAAACTTAAAGTGTACCATTAATAAATAAGCAGCACTAGTGTCGTCTTCACTGTCCAGGATATCTTAAAACTTCACAATGCCGTAAACGAGATCAGCATACATTTTCCAGAGTCCATTTATTTCAAGACCTTTCTTGGGAGTTGCAATTGTCATAGCAAGGAACACAAACATTTTTGTAATCCTCTTCATTTTTCAAATTTTTCAAACACATCTCAGTGGTGTTTCAGAATCATATGCTTTCATCGTTATCATTGAAATTAAAGGAAATTTGCTTCATAGCTTTCATCCAGGTAAACTGTCCTCTGTTGTAAATGATTTATGAATGTTGGAGTAAAGGAGTTAAACTGAAGAATTTACAATAAAGCAATTAGCGTTGGTGACATTAATTAGGTCAGGCAGCATCTATGGAAACAGATGCAGTCAACATTTCAGGTCAGAGAATCTACATCAGACTTCAGAATTCCAGCACCTGCAGCTTTTTTGATATTTGAATTGCTTACAGGATGGCCATTAGAAACTAATGATATAAATCAGTTGAAGCAGTATCTATTGGGAAAATTGCGACCAGTTTGTAAGCAGAGGACGAGCTGAGGATGAAGTTGCTCCAATGCTAAGCAATGGAGTTCGTTTTAGCAGGGAGGCAACCTGAAAAAATGTGACTCAAGGTCACCCTGGTGCAAGAGTTGGTGGAACGCTTGGGTAAATGAAGAGAGATGTGTGAGGGTGGGGGTGGGAGGAAGGTTAATGAAGAGAGATAGTGGTAGGATGGGGAGGAAGATTAATGAAGAGACAAGGGGGTGGGGAGGAAGGTTAATGAAGAGAAATACGGTGGGAACAAAGCTTAATGAAGAGAAATAGGGTGGGGAGGAAGGTTAAGGAGGAGAGATGGGGTGGGGTGGTGTGGAAGGTTAATGAAGAGAGATGGAGTGGGGATTGGAAGGAAGGTTAGTGAAGAGGAATCAGGTGGGGAGGATGTTAATGAAGAGAGATGGGGTGGGGAGGAAGGTTAATGAAGAGAGATGGGGTGGAGGTGGGGAGGAAGGTTAGTGAAGAGGAATCAGGTGGGGAGGATGTTAATGAAGAGAGATGGGGTGGGGAGGAAGGTTAATGAAGAGAGATGTGTGGGGGTTGGGAGGAAGCTCAGCCAGGGTCAACCTGAAGAGGGGAATCTTTCAGGCTAAACACACATACAAACAGAGGATCGAGGAGCATTTCAACTCCTCAGACCCCTGGAGCATGTGGAGTAGCATACAGGTCATTATAGACTTCAAACCACCTAGTACTGTGCCCCCTTCCAGCTCTGCTTCCCTCCCTGATGAGCTCAATTACTGACCGAGAGAACAAGGAGGTCACCCTCAAAGCGGATCTCCCACCTGGTGAACTGCCTCTCTCACTTTCCACCTCCGATGTGTGTGCCACCCTGAGCAGGGTGAATGTACGGAAGGCAGCTGGTCCGGATGGAATACCTGGCCATGTGCTCAGAGTCTCTGCAGGGCAGTTGGCCGGGGTCTTCACAGATATTTTCAATCTGTCCCTGGCCCAGGCAGTTGTCCCCACAAGCTTCAAGATTGCCACCATTGTGCCAGTGCTGAAGCATTCCATTGCCACGGGGCTGAATGACTTCCGCCCAGTTGCACTCACGCCCATCATTGCAAAGTGCTTTGAGAGACTGGTTCTATCACATCTGAAATCCTGTCTGGCCACACCTCTCCTCCTCCACTCTCACCCTGAACACCAGCATGCCTCAAGGCTGTGTGCTGAGCCCTCTTCTGTACTCCCTTTTCACCTATGTCTGCATTCCCGTACATGGTTCTAACTCCATAATCAAGTTTGCAGACGAGATCATGGTGGTTGGCCTGATCAGAGGGGATGACGAGACGGCCTACAGGGATGAGGTCCAGCACCTGGCTGCGTGCTGTGCCGACAGCAACCTGCCCCTTAACAGCCAGAAGACCAAGGAGATCATTGTGGACTTATCATCATGTTAGGAACCACACTCATGTCCCCATCTACATCAACAGAGCTGTAGTGGAGCATGCATCAAGCTTCAAATTCCTTGGTGTCCACATTTTCGAGGATCTCACCTGGTCCCTGAACTCCTCCATCCTGATCAAAATGGTGCAACAGTGCCTTTATTTCCTGCGGAGCATCGAGAAAGCTCACCTCTGTCCCAGGATACTGACTGACTTTTACCGCTGTACCATTGAGAGCATACTCACCAACTGCATCTCAGTGTGGTATGGCAATTGTCCCGTATCGGACCTCAAAGCACTCCAGCATGTGGTGAAAACTGCCCAGCTGATTATCGGCACCCAATTGCCCACCATTGAGAACATCTACCATAAACGCTGCCTGGACAGGGTGAAAAGCATTATCAAGGATGCACCTCACCCTAACCATGGACTTTTTACTCTCCTCCCATCCGGTAGGTGCTACAGGAACCTCCGCTCCCACACCAGCAGGCACAGGAAGAGCTTCTTCCCTGAGGCTGTGACCCTGCTGAACCTCACATCACAGCGCTAAGCAGTATTGCACCCATATTGTACTGTCTCAGTACTTTTATATTGGTGTGCTGTAGCACTTACTTTTTATTCGCAGTTATTTGTAAATAACACTATTCTTTGCATTTCTGGTTAGATGCTAATTGCATTTCATTGGCTTTGTATCTGTACTCAGCACAATGAAGTTGAATCTAATCTAATCTAATGAGGAGAGATGGGGGTGGGACTTGGGAGGAAGGTTAATGCAGAGAGATGGGGGTGGGGTGGGGAGGAAGATTAATAAAGAGTGATGGGGTGGGGAGGAAGGTTAATGAAGAGAGATGGGGTCAGGAGGATGGTGAATGAAAGATGGAAATAGGGGTTGAGAGGAGATTAATGAAGATAGACAGGGTGGGGTTTGGGAGGAAGGTTAATGAAAGATGGGGTGAGGGTTGGGAGGAAGTTTAATGAAGAGGGGTGGGGTTTGGGAGGAAGGTTAATGAAGAGAGATGGGGTGGGATGGGGAGGAAGATTAATGAAGAGTGATGGGGTGGGGGTTTGGGAGGAAGTTTAATGAAGAGGGGTGGGGGGTGGGGAGGAAGATTAATGAAGAGTGATGGGGTAGGGGTTTGGGAGGAAGGTTAATGAAGAGGTGTGGGGTTTGGGAGGAAGGTGAATCCTCGGGCTGAGTAAAAGTGATTGCAACAGTGGAGAGCTTAAGCTTGTGCTGGGATGGCATTGTTAGCTAAATTGAAGTGATCTCGTTTCAACACATGAACTGCTATCTCCTGCTGCCTTGCATCATCAAATAGCTTTTATTCCCACTTCTAATTATCTGTAACTGCCTAAAGTACATGTCCTGGGAAGAGCTGAAACAAATGCCAGTTTTAAGTTTCTCAGGTTTGTCTTATCTCATTTCTTGTGATATTGAAGGAAGCTATTTCATACATGAAGTTTGTACCAGCTGTCAGAGCCATCCATCTCATTCCTCCACATGATTCCCAGTGAACCATTCTCTCCCTATGTCAATGTTTCACTGTTCCTCAACAACCCCCCTCAACCCTACTGATTCTCCACTACCCAGCTATACTGGGGCAATTTATAGGAGTGAGTAAGCAATCAGGTTGCTTCTCTGTGGCCACAGAACATGGAGATTGTACAAGTGAGGTCTGGATCAAACTCAGTTGCTGGGACTATGTGGCCCCAGCACAGATTGCTGCACTATTGTAATGCCAAGCACAGGCCAGAAATCCTGATCACATTAAAGGTACTGTCAGTCACTTTCCATGTGAAAATTGTACTGTCAAACTCTCGGTTAATAGAGAGAAGGATTGAGGGATGTGCTGAAGTAAAAGGATGACAGATCATCTAGGTAACACAAACAAAATACTGTAGGAACTCAGCAGGTCTTGGCCCAAAACATCAACTGTTTATTCTTTATGGAAAAGAGTAAACAGTTGACATTTCAGGCTAAGACCTGCTGAGTTCCTCCAGCATTTTGTGTGTGGTGCTTTGAATTTCTAGCATCGGCAGAATCTCTCGTGTTTGCAGGTCATAAAGGTGTCATGTTTTTGGTCTGCAGATTATTTTTGTCCTTTTGGAATTGATTTATTATTGTCACATATACTGAGGCCCAGTGAAAATCTTGTCTTGCATACTGTTTCTGCAGACCAGGTCATTACACCATACATTGGGGTAGGAGGACAGGGTAAACTGATAGCAATGCAGTGTAACAGCTACAGAGAAAAATATGCAGTGCAGATAGACGATAAGGTGCAAGATCACAACGTGGCAGATTGGTCAAGAATCCAGTGCACTGTAAGTGATGGTTTTATTAATCACTCATCAGCTTCCTCGTTGAGGTCAAGATGGTTTAAGTTCGATATTTTTACGAGCAATTGAACTTTGCTCCTGCTTGTGATTTCACTCTTTTAAAAAGTCTCTAATGGATTGTCATAAATTTAATTGTGTAAATGTGATTAAAATTGTGTATGCAATTTATGGATTGTTTTTGCAGAGAGAAACATCACCACAAAGGCAGAGAGTGCAAGTCTCCAGGAGTCCAAGAAGACTTTTGCCCCGATCTTCCTGAGGGAGCTGACTGACATGCAAGTCATGGATGGGAGCCAAGTGAGAATGACAGTGGAAGTGGCAGGTAAGGTATCAGTGAACCTCAAACACATCCATCGGGGGGAGGTCCGAGGCTGAAAAGTTCACTGGGGTAAACTTGTGCCAGAACTCTGTGCTGAGTCAATCAAATGAAGATTGAGTACGTTTCATGGAGGGCTGCCACAAGAAAGCAGCATCCATCATCAAAGGTCACCACCATCCAGGTCATGACCTCTTCTCGCTGCTACATTCAGGCAGAAGCTACGGAAGCCTTAGGTCCCACACTGGTGTGGGTAACTTCATTCACCACTACTCTGACCTGACTCACTTTCAAGGTCTCTTTAAACTCGTTTTCAGTCTTATTTTTATTTGCATAGTTTGTCTTCTCTTGCCATTGATGTTTCAGTTTTTTCTCTGTTTTATGTATAGTTTCTTTCAAAAATTCTATTGTGTTTTTTTCCTCTAAATGTCTGCATGAAAGCATATCTCAAGTTAGTATAAGGTAACATGTACATACTTTGATAAATAAATTTACTTTGAACTTTGATTACTTGCTATAGCTATAGAAAGTCGTGCAGGAATAGACTTTAGGCAAATGAAAACATCCATCACAAGCTCCAGCCAGATACCTCAAACACCAGTCAAATCTGGACGGTTGAGGAAGGTGGGTATGATTGGTGAGGGGATAGTGAATGCAGTGTGCAGTTAGGTTCCTCTGTGAGAAAGTGCTGGTGATTTGATGGGCCTCTGAATAAATGGAGCTGCTACTGGAAGACCATGTCACCCCTAACTGTGATCCTCATTACTGAGTGTGCCCCACTTTCTCTAAGATTGCACTGATATTCTTACTAAGGGCTTTTAAAAAGGACATCTTGGGCTTATCTTCCTGCTCTAATCTCAGATCTAATTTGCATTGAGATTTCTTGTGAGAGAACAAAATAGCTCAAGTCTCAGAAGGTCGCCCAGGATGCTAGTGTGGTGCTAGGACAACTTTGCCCCTGAATTCAAGCAAATCTGCTGTAGGCAGATCAACCAAAGTTAGGAAGGGAGAGGTGAGCTTCAAATCCCAAGAATAAATATGGAGGGACAAGTGAAGTAACTTGATTTTGTAATATGATTGTAATTACATTGTGGGAGGCTTCATATTCTAATTCATGTGTAGTCTTAAGTTAACTCTGTTAGTAATTAAAGATGGTATGTCCTGGTGGCTGAGAAAAAGGAGCTCTTCACCCTCAGTAAGGGAGTGAGATAGGGGCTGCGAGGAGTTCACACTGGACAAGAATATTTACAGAGCTAGTACTGTGTTCTGTTGTAGCTGTTACTTTGTAAATATTGTCAATTTTTCACTATTTTCACTAATTTTTCCAAGTTTGTTTTTTGACACACCTCAGAGAAGAACAATAAATTATTAAATTGTGGATACCGTTGAACATTCATGTCGCAGTGGGACCCTTTACTTCATTTTTGCTCTCTGACTTGCTTTTGGATTTGTACCTTTGAAGTTAAAAATAAAAGACATGGGTTGCCCATTATTGTTCGAAGTTCTGTGAGTAAGGCAGAGATGAGCAAACATGCCCCTGACAATATCATTCAGATTTGAATGCTGTCCGGAAGCAAGTCATAACAATAAGTTCAGCCAAGTCCACTTTTGTGAATGAAGGGTAGGATTTCAGCAGGGAATCAATATAGTCACATTAAAATGTACATTTTAATAAGACTGTAAGACATTGGAGCAGAATCCACTGTATTGAATATGACTGCATTAACCCCCGGTGCAGTCTCAATGCTTAAAAAGTGAATGCAAATGGCTCTGGTTTCTAAGCTAATTACCATTACTTGCTTGTGTGCATTTGTGAACAGCAGACACTCTGCTTTTACTGACATTCCTTTGGTCCGAAGACTCCAGTACCAAAAGAAAATGGTACCATCACCTTTGCAGCACCAAAAATGAGGTAGTCTGAAAGTCTGCACCAGGAAATGAACTAACTGCTGGCTCTCTGATGAAGTGATAACAGAGCTCATGCCCCAGTAAGACGGGTTGGGATCTTGCCTATTACCACGAGTATACATTTCTCATGGTGTATCTTTGCCTTGAAAGACTGTTTCCCATATCCATTTCTGTCAGGTAGCATAAATAGAAGAACCAAAAATCTTATCAAGCTTTCTACTTTGTGATGAGCCTCCAAAGGAAAAATTCCAGGAAATTAACCGTCGCTAAAAATGTAAACTATATGGAAACAGTCAAAAATAGAGACTGCTTGGAAAGCGAAAAATAGCTAAGCAGAAATTCCCAGTCTTCCAAAAACCTGCAATAAGAAGCTAAAAGTAAACTTACTTTGACTACTGTGTAAAGTAACCAAAATCCACTTCACAAATAATGGTCCAAGTCTCACATTCAGAAAATTTGTAGTGGAGCATCGGTTGAATGAGTTTTCCTTTAAATGTGGAATTTAACGAGATAGGAAGTCTTGCCTTTGCGGAATTTGACACTGCTCATTTTGCATCATACGTTTGCCTTCTGAACACGACCACAGTGAAATGAAGCTCCACACAGCAAATGGAAAAGTGAGGTGGTGGTGTAATAGATAGAAACATCTATAAGAAGCTTCGAGACCTCAAAAAAATGGCAAGCAGAAAAAACTATGCAAAGAAAAATAATATCATAAAAATATTGTAAATGTGAAAAGGTAAAATCTGATTGTGTGATAAAATGTCAATAAAAAAGTTAATCTAATAAAATCATCAAGTTCTCACCAGAGATTAAAGCAATTGCTGACCAATAATAGAAATGGATTTAAAAATAGTGTGGAATTTCTGAACAAATCTTTTAACATTGCCACAAGAATTTAGGAAGAATTGAATGTTGAAGTGCTATATTCAACTCCATGCACCAAATCTGTCTTTATCAAGGTCATTAATGTTATCATTGGCTGTAAGGTTATTGATTGTGGAACAAAAGTTAAATTTAGTTAGTATTTTAATAGAGTTGATACAGTGTAGGAATGAGATTACTATCTTTTAGAAAATAGTTTCCATCGAGTTGAAAAATTCTAATATGCAAAATATTTCTTCGCTATGCTTTTGTTAGTCTACTTCTGTTAATTCCAATAAATGTGTCGATTTTATCAGCCAATCCACCCCCTGAAGTTATCTGGCTTCATAATGGGAAAGAAATCCAGGAATCAGAAGACTTTCAGTTTGAGAAGAATGGAAATGAATTTAATCTTTTTATTCATGAAGTTTTTCCTGAAGATACTGGAAAATACACGTGTGAGGTCTGGAATGATATTGGGGAAGTCCAGACTCAGGCAATGCTAACTGTACAAGGTACTGTTCCCTCAGATCTGTATTCCAACAGTTAACTAATCTTCTCCTTCCACATACTTCTGTACTAACCTTTACACTTTAAAAGGATGGTGGTCTTTGACAACATCATTAAAAGTGGAAGACGCATAACAATTCAGATGTGTTATGCCAGAAGACGAAGGTTTTATGTTATATCAGAAAACTGAAGTTTCAAAATACTTTTAATTTTATATCATAAATAGCTGGATTTGAAAATAATGCAACCTCTTTCACACTTCAGTAATCTGTAATATTATGTTTGTCCAATAACAAGAGATGAAGTAACTAGATAGTGCAGAATTTAAGCCATAGTGAAGATTTTGGCACAGTACCATCTCCATCAGTTTAATGCTGAAATTCGATGTAGGATTTTGGGGATATAGTGGCTTAATGTTTGTTACTGGATTGATAACCCACAGGCCTGCAAACATGATCTGGAAAGATGTGCTCACATCCCACTATGAGCAGCTAAAAAAGTCTGTGCTAATATTTTAAAATCTTGTTATCATTAATGGTGACTATAAATTATAGAAATATGATGGGTCTCCTACCACATTCTCGGTAATATAGTTCAGGGGAGGAACTTTGTGGTCCCTTAGCAGTTTCAAGTATATGAGATGTATTTATTTTGTAAGTGAGAGGCACCGAGTCCTTTAGGAATTATGATCACTGCCTGTGGAAAGCACAGCCTAGACTGAGCCTAGCTCTCAGGATCTACCTGAAATGCTAAGAGCATCAGTGATCTCATCAAAGTGGTCACAGTTGAATAGGTTGCAAGAGCTAACGTATCGATGAGTGTGATGAGCTGGCATAGACAATGTTGTTGGGAGCAGGCAGCGTAAGATATATTGTGTCACTAGTCAATATGTTTCTCTACTGCACTGATGTGATGTTAGCATTTACCATTCTGGGGCTCAAAGTCCCACTTTCTTTTTCCCTGCTACTTCAAAACATGCTCTTTAAAGGGATCACCAGCTACATGCAAGTTATTTGTGGATTGATTTCTTTTGCCTCAGTTCTCATCTGTTTACTCTCTAGAGTTCTTTGAAGTTGCTAAAAATCTATAGCAAGTCTTGTGCCAGGCACTTCAGGAATTTGTGCTGACTTCAAAGCTTTTGGCCAAATCAATTACTCCCGGACGTGCATGCACAGGAGGCAGTCCCACTGGAGCACAATGTGACTGGGAGAATGAGCAGAGCAGAACTAAAATGGGCTGAGTTAAGAGATGGAGAGTGCAAATCCATCGGGGGGCTTGTAGCACAGGACAAAATGCTCAGGAGGGAAGAGAAAGTGAAAAAAGAGGCAAGGATTGACTGGGTGGGCAATAGAATCAGAATCTGGTTTCTAGCATGTGTCATGAACTTTGTGGTCTTTGTGCAACAGTTCAATGCAATACATACTAAAAACTATGAATAACAGTAAGTATAAATCATTAAATAGCTAAATAAGTAGCGCCCAAAACAAAGTAATGTGTTAGTGTTCATGGATTCAATGTCCATTCAGAAATTGGTGGCTGAGGGGAAGATTCTATGGATTTGCTCTGTTTCCCCACAGGAAAAGGTATCTCTGTGTTGTATGTGGCGACATGCATGTGCTCTGATAATTTTTCTTTGAAGAAACAGTCCCTGCATCACTGAGTATGTGCCTCCAGGCTCTTCTACCTCCTGGAACAGAACAGGGATCTGTTCTGGGACCCCCACTCTTCGTGATTTTTATAAATGACCTGGATGAGGAAGTGGAGGGATGGGTTAGTAAATCTGCTGATGACACAAGGGTTGGAGGTGTTGTCGATAGCGTGGAGGGCTGTCAGAGGTTACAACGGGACATTGATAGAATGCAAAACTGGGCTGAGAAGTAGCAGATGGAGTTCAACCCAGATAAGTGTGAAGTGGTTCATTTTGGTAGGTCAACTATGATGGTAGAATATAGTATTAATGGTAAGAGTCTTGGCAATGTGGAGGATCAGAGAGATCTTGGGGTCTGAGTCCATAGGACACTCAAAGCTGCTACGCAGGTTGACTATGTGGTTTAGAAGGCATACGGTGCATTGGCCTTCATCAACCTTAGGATTGAGTTTAAGAGCCAAGTGGTAATGTTGCAGCAATATAGGACCCTTGTCAGACCCCACTTGGAGTACTGTGCTCAGTTCTGGTCACCTCACTACAGGAAGAATGTGGAAACTATAGAAAGGATGCAGAGGAGATTTACATGGATGTTGCCTGGTTTGGGGAGCATGCCTTATGAAAACAGGTTGAGTGAACTTGGCCTTTTCTCCTTGGAGCGACAGAGGATGAGAGGTGACCTGATAGAGGTGTATAAGATGATGAGAGGCATTGATCGTGTGGATAGTCAGAGGCTTTTTCCCAGGGCTGAAATAGTTGCCACAAGAGGACACAGGTTTAAGGTGCTGGGGAGAAGGTACAGAGGAGATGTCAGGGGTAAGTTTTTTACTCAGAGAGTGGTGAGCATGTGGAATGGGCTGCTGGCAACGGTGGTGGAGGCGGCAACGATATGGTCTTTTATGAGACTCCTGGATGGATACATGGAGCTTAGAAAAGTAGAGGGCTATGGGTAAGCCTAGGTAGTTCTAAGGTAAGGACATGTTCGGCACAGCTTCGTGGGCCAAAGGGCCTGTATTGTGCTGTAGGTTTTCTATGTTTTCCTTTCTTGATTGTGACAGTGAGAAGAGGACACATCCTGGGTGATGGGGATCCTTAATAATAGATGTCGCCTTTTTGAGGCATCACTTCTTGAAGATGCCTCAAAAAGGGCCTGTATCTGTGCTGTATTGGTGTATGACTCTGCCGATGGTATTTCAGACCTGTCCTCAGGGAACAAGTCTCTGACCCTTAGTGGGGGAATCAGTGTTTAAAAGATAGTTATATTCTCAAAAATATACTTTACTCATGGAAGAACTTAATTTATACATTTTCTTTGGTCCAGATATATCCATATTAGGCTGGTATATCCATTCCTCCATCCAACCTCACCAACACAGCCTTTTTATTCATTTCTTATCAGCTTGTTAAGCTTCTTATTAAATGCAGCTTCGCCTTTTCTTCTAAACTTTCATTGTGATTACATGCTTTATCTTCGCCATTGTTTGGGTGAGAAAGTTTTTGCTGAAGGTCGCACTGGATTTATTAGTAACACTCTCCCATTTTAACCTGTTCTGCCCTCGCCTGCAAGCACAGACATTTTCTTCACATAAAAACAGGAACTGCTGGAAATAAGCAGGCCAGGCAGGATTTGTAGAACAGAAAACTCAATGAACCAATGTTGAGGAACTCAATGTTGAGGATCACTGTTGAACCACTTCACACTTATCTGGGTTGAACTCCATCTGCTACTTCTCAACCCAGTTTTGCATTCTATCAATGTCCCGTTGTAACCTCTGACAGTGAATGTTTATTCCACAGAAACATTAAATCTGTTTTTCCCTCCACAGATGCTGCCTGACCTGTTTTTTTTTCAGTTTGTAAGTCAGATATCCAGCATTTGTAGTTTTGTATGAAAATTTTCAATGTTTGCTTCATGTCTGAGCCCAGAAAATATCTTGAGTCCTGTACCAAGTCCCATGGGACTTTGCTTTCCAGAGGCTTAACCATTTTCACCTCTCAGCACTGGAATCTGATGATACTTTCTACATCTCCACCACTTTTTTTTTACCTTTCTATGAGATGGACATCTTCATTCAAACCAAAGTTTAAATTCAAAGTTTTCAGTTATTCCCTGTCAAACACACCTCAGAGTGTTTCCGTTAGTCAGCCTTTTCATCTTGTGCCAGAACAGTTAATGAAATATGCTTCAAAACCAAGAGTTTTACATTTAGTAACAACTTCTTCCCCTCTATCAGATTTCTGAATGAACCATGAGCCTATGAACACTACTTCATAATTCTGCTCTCTCCTTTACAGTGTACAGTACTGTGCAAAAGGTCTTGGGTATTTAAGACTTTTGCACAGTACTGTATTTGTCCATGTGAAGTGGAGAGAGAGTTTGTAAATCTGGCAGGAGCAAAGGATGTTGGGAATGGCAGGAGGGGTGAGGGATAGGTGGCAGAGAAGGAGTGCCAGAGGCAGGGGTGGTGTAAATACAGACACACTCAACCCTGAGACACCAGGAATCAACAATTGGTTTACTGATCATTGCAGAATATCTCTTTGGTGCCTCTGCTCTTTCCCCTCTCCATTCCCTTTGCCCAGCCATGTGTCCCCTTTCCCTGCCCTTTCCCACTCTCAGTCCACAAGAGACCCATCTCAGAATCAAATTTATCGTCATTCCCATACGTCATGAAATCTTTTTTTTGCGGCAGCAGTACAGTGTAATACATAAAATTACTGCAGTGTTGTGCAAAAGTCTTGGGAATCTAAATCTTGTGCCTAAGACGTTTGCACAGTTCTGTATGTGTATGTTAAATACATGTGTGTATTTTAACTATAAATATATATATTTCTTATTGTAATTGATAGTGTATTTTATCTTTTGGACTGTATTTCTGTCACAAAGCACATGACTGACACAAGGGGCATAATTTAAGCTGATTAACTACATTTTTAGATTAACTACATTTTTCAATTATGCGGTTGCTGCAAATTTATGAATTCTGCTGCCAATCCACGTGTGCATGTTGTTCATGTAAACTTGTGGCCCCATTGCAAATCCCTGAAGAAAATGTTTTTTTCTATCCCATTGTTTTATTTGCTTGGAGATCAAACTGGGATATCAAGGACTTGAGGACAATTCTACAAGGTTGGCTAGTCTACTAGATAGTATAGTACTCACGTACAGAAATCTTCTATATCTATGGCATGATAAAATAATCATTTCCTAGCAGACAAAGACCATAAACATCTCCTCTCATTCTGCAGAGCCTCAGGATGGGACACAGCCTTGGTTTATCAGCAAGCCAAAAGCTGTAACTTCATCTTTAGGTGAACGTGTCCTCATTTCTTGTGCCATCGCTGGAGATCCATTCCCCACTGTGCAGTGGATGAAGGATGGGAAAGATGTTGTTACTGATGAAGAGTGCAGAGTCCTTCAGAATGACGATGTGTTTACACTATTCATCAAGAGCGTCCAATTTCACCACGCGGGTCGATACGAAATACGGCTCAAGTACGTTTTCAATGTATTCTTTTTAAGTCTTTAACAATTATAGCTGTGCATCTCCTTGTTGTGTTTTCATTCTTCATAGAACAAATGGCCAAATTCTTCTCCTATATCTTCTGGTCTTATTGGGGAGAAAGCAGGAGATTGGGGCTGAACAGGAAAATGATAAAACGGCTGAGCAAACTCGATGGGCCAAATGGCCTAATTCTTCTCATATCTTAAGCACTTATGGAACAATTGCAACTGGGCATAAATGGAGTACTTATTTTCTTCTAAGTAGTGGAAAGTGTCCATCTGTTTAACTTATCTTACTGCAAGTATAAAAGATATTACTGAACTTCTGAGGGTGCTTCCACACTGAATGCATTGTTCTTCCTCAATATTTTGTAGCTAAGCTTCAATAGATGCTAAGTGAATCAGGGGACACAGAATAAGGCAAGAAAGAAGTAAAGGGGAAAGCAACATCAAGCTTTGAGTGGTAGAGCAGGCAGGAAGGGCTGAATGGCCGACTCTTGCTTCTATTTGTTATATTCTTATATTCCAATTGTAACTATAATGTTCAACTAAGAGAATTGCAATTAGTCTAAAAAGTTTGTGCTCAGATTGGTTTGGCAGGTGTATCAACTGGACTTAAATTTCAGTTAGAGGGTCATGTGTAGTTCTTCTTCAATGCATATCAGTAGGGTAAGTTATGAGGAAAATGCACAGGAAATGCCTTCCCTTAAAAGTCCCAGTGGAACTAAGAAGGTATGAGACACTGCCTATAATTGAAACAGGCTTCTCAAAAGATCCAAAACTTTCACTAGCAATCGAGGATCAAGTATCTTCTCCAGTCTGATCATTGCAATAGGAACTGTAAGTTAGAGCTGATTTAATTCTCCAGGGGACTCGACAAAGGGCAGAATAACTCGAGGTAGGAAAGAAATCTTTAATGTGACAGGGCATAATTGCTTGACCACTATAGCAATACAAATAATCGTAGTCCTGGAATTTGCAACAAGATTTCTGTGCTTGAATTTGGCGTTACTCTATTAACCCGAGTAAAATGGAGAGCAGGTTTATATGCAGGAAGTGAAATTCAACCTCTTCTATGGATAAAGAAAACGTGCATGTTCTTAACATAATTATTGAATACTGGTGCCCATCCTGTACAGTGTCTCCTTAGTGATTTCCAATGAATATATAGTGTTGCTGCTGTTACATTTGTTTTCATTCCAGATTTCAGCATCTGCAATTTTATTTGTTTTCCAATACATAAAGTTGCTTTTATATCTATACACGCATGTTGTTCCTCTCCGCACGTTGGGGCGCATCGGGTGGCAACCTTGCTGTTTCTTTAGTATTTGTCTGTTTTTACAAGTTGCTAGCTCGACGCTGAACCCAGCACGAATGGGAAAGCGTGCAAGGAGCCAGCCAAACTCGAACCCAGGACCACTCGCCTTGAAGTCCAGTGCGGATGCCACTACACCACCGGTCGGCTGATGCATAAACTAACACTTATTTATTGACATTCAGCATGGAGTAGGCCCTTCTGACCCTTCAAGCCCAGTAATTTACAATGACCAATTAACTTACCAACCGCTAAGTCTTTGGAAACCAGAATGGAAGAAGCCTATACGGTCACAGGGAGAATATACAAACATTTTACAGGCAGCGACGGGAACGGAACCTGGGTCGCTGGTACTGTAAACTGTTGTGCTAACCACTATGCTACCGTGCTGCCCCAAACATGCATGCTTAAATTCAACTCACAATTGGAAAAGTATTGATTACTCCCCTCAGTTCTGCTGAGTAGTAATTTATACCATGGTAGTCTCATGTTTGAAACTGCTAAGACACTAAGGTTCCCTGGGTTAATGCTTCTCTTCTTGTGCCCCCATGTTCACATCTAAGCAAATCTGGGATAGCCAAAGTCAGATGGCTAAGCAGTTAAGCTCAAGACAGTGTGACTCGGGCAAAAAAATGTCCAATAGGGTGGAGACCAAGCAAAAGTAAATGACACCGATATTGGTGGTGTTGGCTGAGACCAGAGGAAAGTCTGATGATCAGTCTGGAGAAGTTAGATGATGAATGAAAATGGAGAAAGAGAAAGAGGAACTGCTGGACCTGTGAGATAGGAAATGTCAGAGAAGCAAAACATTGCAGATGGAGGAACCCCAAAATTCAAGAGCTCAGATGGCATTGGTGGAGAGAGGAAAGCAGAGTTAAGGTTTCAGATTGATAACCTTTGATTTGAACCACCAGATGGGATGCAAAATGGAAAGAATGGTTATCTGATGATGCTGAATTCAATGTTAAATCCCAAAGGGTCTGACAGGGCAAGAGGCCAAAGAGGAAGAGGAGGGGGAAATGTGCCTGGTGCCACTGTGTTGAAAGTGTCAGAAATTGCAGGGGAAGATCCATTGAACTTGGAATCTGGTGTGTTGGAAGAGGAAGACAAAGGAAACATCAACCTTGCTCTGGTGGACGGAGGAGGGAGCAAGAGCAGAAATATAATATTGACATTGAGATATTATTAATGAAACCATATGCTGTCATATACCAAAATGAGTCCATGCTGAATAAATATTTCATCCTCATAAAAAAAAAAGACAGTGTGACTCATATTTCCTGGGTTGGGATATGAATGTCCAGCATTTCCTGTGCTATGTTCCCATTGTCAATTTGCATGCAAACCTTTATATTCTGGAGATGTGCAACAGTAGATTTGGTGCCTTTGGAAAGAGTCAAAAAAGGGTAGCAAAAAAAAAGGATCAGAATAATAGTTCAGGTTGAAAGGATGTAAACAAATCACATGAATGCATCTGATAAATTTGCTTTAAAGACAGCGATAGTGTTGCCAAGTATGGAAATAGCTTTGACATTATAGAGAGGGAAGTGAAAATCCAAAGGTCACCTATATTGCCCCTGAGAAGAGGGAGTTAAGTTGTTGTGGCACAGTGAGGCACCTCACATTGGTTTTTAACACCTACACTTGCTTTATAGAACAATGGGCACCCTCTCCTAATTTCATTTGGGTGAATAACAGAGCACAGGAAGTGTACCAGGTCTTGAGAGTCTAACCAAGGATTTTTAATGGGACAAAATTCAGCCAGTGAGCTTTACCAAGGGGACATTTTACCATAAAGTGCAAGTGATTGCCACAAGCCACCTCCTCCTCCAATAGGTCTTCCCACATGTATGTATTACTGCTAAATTTTGATAGATTGCCTTAAAGTTTATCATTCCAATTTTAGACCTGCACAGCTATAAAGCTAGTTGACTTGTCAAAAAATAAACAAATGGCAGAGTTTACATTTTCAACAGTATAGTTCCCTTACTATTACTCATCGCAGCCATACTTTATACTGGAATCAAGAAATCCTTAAAAGTTGGCGGTTGCGAAACTGATCTTCGTGAATCAATCAGCTCTTCCTCAGTCAACTCTTCCTCATAGTTCTGATGCAGTGTCACACAGTGCTACTGGACAATATTGAAATATCCCCAAACCTTTTGCAAAATCTTGCATTGTCCAAGCATAGTCAAGGTTGGCAGTGATTGAATATGCGGCCTTCAAAGGTTCAAAGGCTCATTTCATTATGATAGTATGTTCATGGAATACAACTCTGAGATTCACCTTCTCTAGATAGCCATAAAATACAGAAAAGCCGTGGAAGAAATTGAGGCCCTTTCTCCCGCATGAAAAAGAAGAAACAAAATTTGCCAACTCCAAACCCCCCCAATCTCTCCCTCACATAAAAACTAACAGATCACACACCCAGACACAGTAGCTAAAAATCAAGCCCCTATCCCCCAAGCACCTCCCATGCAAAAAAAAGAAACAATAACATCAAACACCCAACCCCTCCCTCAACCAAACAAAATTAACATATCGCCCACCTGCAATTCAACCACAAGAAAGAGAAGACTGAAAAACTGGAGACCAATATAAGTTATAGTCCACGCCATAATCACATTTGTCTCAGAATTGCAAAAACATCCTCCATCAGCATCGAGGAGAGCAGCAGCTCGAACTCAGTCCTTCCCTGACTGTGTTGTCAGCCATCTCATGGAGCTACAGTTGTGAAGCAATTATGTAAATTAAAGGTTGAGACAAATGAGAGTGAAGGGTTATGGAGGTCAGACGTAAAAGTGGAGTTGAAGCTGACAACCATAACAACGATACTGAATGGCAGAGTAGGCTGGAGAAACCAAGTGGCTCTGTTTCTTGTGATCTTTTAATCTTACTGAGTAGTTCAGAAAGACAGAGGTTGTTGATGGGCCTATCCCTTGTTACTTTTAATTGTTAATCCATAAAACAGTTGGTCTCAGAGTTTATTTCTTTTGCTGGGGAAGAGAACAGCCTGAGAGTATCCCCCTCGCACAAATCTGATTCAGCTAATTGCAGAAGGATTATTTTCCTTTGATAAGCAGTCAAATATTTATGCACTAGCTGCTCTGCATGGTTGTTGTTTACAGTGATTGAGAGATAGCAAGTATTTATAATCTCTTCATTTAAACAGAAAGATTCATAGTTGAAAAAAGCTTTTGTTACATCCTGTTCATTCTTGTTGTATGTTTTCCGTGCATTATTGAACCTAACTTCTTTTCTCATTCTATTTCTTTTACATCAACATCAGGAACCAGGTTGGCAAGTGCAGCTGTCATGTGTCCCTGGTGGTCAAAGAGAGCTCCCTTTCCCGAGAAGTCGCAAAGGAAGAGTAAGTATGATTCCCACATTACTTGGTTCAATTCTATTTTTGCACTGCCTATACTGAAATCAGTCAGTCCAGTTTGGAAAAGATTCAAAACTAATCCCCAAAAGTGTCCAAAGAAATTATTTACATCATACAGCTGTGCCATAGTGTATAGACCAAGCAGTCTGTCTCACTATTTTTTTATGCCCTTACATGGTCATTGAAGTCATCAGTGATGTAGTATAGTAATAGATTGTATTCGTGTAATAAGCCTTTCCCTTTTATAAACATTCTTGTGTCAAGCCTGGAGCTGTTCTCCAGCTTCCAAACTAACCTCCTTTTAATTCTTTTCTTTCACTGCTGGTGGCAGTAAGGCACAATCGAATGTCAACATCTCTGAAAAGGAGGAGGGTTCCAGTGATGGCATAGAGGATTTTGATAGACGGGGTAGTGTCAAGAAGAGTATTGCAGAAACTAAAGCAAACACTAACAAGGATCAAACATTCCGTGGAGTACTTAGGAGAAAAGTTGAAACCAAAGAGCAGTCTGCAGAGCAACTCAAAGAGCAAGAGGCTGAGCAGAAAGACTTCCGCTGTGTTCTGGGGAAGAAAGTTATCACCAAGAGCTTTTCTGAAGAGGAACTGAAGGAACGGTCAGCAGAGCAGATGAACTTCCGAGACTCGCTGTCCAGACATGTTAAAGCAACTAATTCTTTTGAAGAAGAAAAGAAAATTTCAAGCCCCCAACAGGTAGATTTCCGGGCAGTCTTGGGTAAAAAGAACATTTCCAAAACATCGCCGCAAGAAGTGATCACACCAAAGCAAGCACAGCCTGACTTCAGGAGTGCTCTGGACTCAAAGAAGAAAACTTCCACTGAAAAAGGAACAAGAAACAACTCTGACAGCATTCAGCCTGTAAAAGTGGCCTTAAATGATGGTGGTGATTGTAAAGATGGATGTTCATTTGTTGATGGTGGGCTAATTGAGGAGAAATCTGAGCACACAGACAGTGCACCTGTCTTCAAGGAAACATTAAAGGATACTCGGATAACAGATGGTGAACGTTTATTGTTGCAATGCCGGGTAGTGGCCAACCCACCCCCTGTGGTCACCTGGACTATAAATGGAAAAACCATCAAGTCATCAAAGTTCATTACTGTGTCTCAAGAAGGTAACTAACTTACAAAATTAGAGAGAGTTTTAAGATAATTCCTAACAGATATACCTAAAATCAGCACATTGTGCTTACAATTAAAAATAACTTTTTTCATAGATTTTTATTAATTAATTTTCAGTGACTAACTTACTAACAAAAATGTTACCTTCATTCAATCTTTTAAAGGGCAGGGCAACATATTTGTGGGTTTACTTTTTTCTTTGACATTACACACCAGTAATACAATCTGAAAGGAATATTTAAAGCAAGTTTTATGACCTTATTGTAATAGTCTTTTGCAAAGCTTGGATGTTTTTTCCCATATAAATCGGGAGTTAATTAATATGACCTCAGAAACCTTGTGTAAAGGTTTAAGTATATTTGAATCATAGTTTAAATCCATGTGGCCAGTGAACTCTCATCAGCTTTTATTTGTGTCAGGGTCACTTTGTACACTTACAATTGAGGAGATTCTGCTTGAAGATGAAGGCCAGTACAGATGCATTGCTGAGAACTCTGCAGGGAAAGTGGAATGTACTTGTTCGGTTACTGTGGTTGGTAAGAGCATTCAGCAGCCTGAGAACTCACAATGAAAAACATTCCCCTCATGCAATGTTGTTTGTCTTTTCTTCCTGTCATTAAACTGGAAAAATTAAAAACAAAATTCCTTCCACTAGTCCGTATCAGAAACAAAATGCCTATGCAAGAAAAAAGTGCTCCCTTAAGATCGAACATTTAACATTACAGGACCAAATAGAAATGATTTTTAGCAAATATGTGTAAGATGGCTAAAATATCACAGCATACTAATAAAACGTGTGAAAATTGATTTGGAGTTCTTTATAGAAGTAATTTCTTGATGTAAAATTGTCATGATATACTCAAAAAATTAGGCAACTTCCTAAATCTCAGTGTTTCCAAACAACCAATTAAAATAAAATTGGATTCATTCTGCAATGTTGTTTTTGATTTAAGGAATGTTATCATCAAAACAATATGTTTTCTAGTACGTAAATAAAGCAGAACTGAACGTTGTTTGTCATTCAGTCCAAATTAACTTATAATTGTTGTATTTCAGATGTAGCTGAACCAAATACTCCTAAACCCACTGAGAAAAAGTCAAAGACAAAATCCATTCCTAGTCCCACTTCAGAAACAGATTGTGGTAAGTAAAGATAATTTATCCAACCTGTTTCCAAATAAGGAATGGATTGGGCTTTCAGCTGTTTTCCCATTAATTGTAGACTATTCACTAAAGAAGATGTCATCTATGATGGTGATATATTATGTTGTTTTAACCTTTGGCGCAGGATATGAGAATTTCTAAATTGTAGCACAAACTATGCTATGAATGTTAAATATCAAAAGCTAATGTAGAGCAGTTTGAAGTTAACTGTCCAGACTCCATATTTTCTTCTTAATCTTATGAATTAAGATTTACTTCTTTTGAAGAAGATACAAATGTGGATGAGAATTTTTTAATGTAAAATGTTTATTTCTTTTAAAGACTTTTCAAGTAGGGAAATTATTCTTTTATAGAATTCATAAATAATCTTAAGCAGAGGTCTTTAAAAAGAAAGGGGATACCAGCATAATTTGTTTCTCTGTGGCACTGGAAGTAACATTACTTTTCTACATTATATTAATAACTCCGTTCAAACTTATTTAACCTGTGTTTAGCTGTTCTGAATTATGATCAATTTTAACTGAGCAAGTTCATGACATTCATGGACTAAATAATGAAACATGTTTACAGTAAGTACTTTGATTATTTCAAAATAATTGAATAATAGAATTATGGAACATAGAAGGAGGTCTATTGGCCCATTGCCCCTGTACTATTCTTTAGTAAAGCTAGCAAATTGATCTTACAGCTTGGCTCTTACTCCTTAAAATCGTTTTCTGTTAAACTATTTATCAGATTTCCTGACTGTCTTCAGGCAATACCCTCCAGATCACAGCTTGCATGGTGAAAACTGTTCTTTCCTCATTCAAGTTTTTGTCTCCCCAGTCACCTTAAATCGTGATCCATTGATTACTGACCCATTTGTCTCGGAAAATTTTCCATATTTAATCCATTGAACTCATTCATCAGTTGGAACACCTCCATCAAAATTCCACTCAACATTTCCATGCCCCAAAGAGAACAACCACAGCTTCTTCAGTTTGTCCACAACACAAAAGTTCCAAATCCATAGCACCATTCTGGTGAATAACTTCTGCACTTTCCCTGAAGCTTTGCCATCCTCCATAAAGAGTGATGAGTAAATAATCCAGGTGAGATGAACAAATATTTCATGTAATTTAGTGAAACATCCTCATTTATGTTTTCCCTTGCTCTTTTCAGACCTAGGGCTAACAAATGCTTTTATCAGATTACTCGACATGTTACCTTTCCTTCAAAAGTTTGTATGTTCACATCTTTGAGTCTCTCCCTTCTTGTACCCCGTTAAAATTATTGGTTAATTGGTTTATTATTGTCAAGTGTACTGAAGTACAGTGACAGTTTCATTTTGCATGCCACCCATACAGGACGTTTCAACACACCAGTGTATTAAGGAAGTACAAGGAAAATGCAGACTTAGTGTTACAGGGCAGGCAGACAACAAAGTGCAAAGTCACGACAAGTTAGATAGTGAAGTCAAGAGTTCATCTTACTGTACAAGCTCTATTTGCTTTACACTCCATTGCCATATTTAAGTTCGCTGACAATACCACTGTCATTGGCTGAATCAAAGGGGGCGATGAATCAGCACACAGGAGAGAGATTGAAAATCTGTCTGAGTGGTTCCATTAGAACAACCTCTCACTCAATGTCAGCAAGACTGAGGAGCTGATTATTGACTTCAGGAGGAGGAGGCTGAAGGTCCTCATCGGGGGATCAGAGGTGGAGAGGTTCAGCAACTTTAAGTTCCTCGGTGTTATCATTTCAGAGGATCTGTCCTGGGTCCACCACATAAGTGCAATTATGAAGAAACCACGTCAGTACCTCTACTTCCTTAGAAGTTTGCGAAGATCTGGCATGATAACTAAAACTTTGACAAACCTCTATAGATGTGTGGTGGAGAGTATATTGACTGGCTGCATCACAGCCTGGTATGGAAACCCCAAAGCCCTTGAACAGAAAATCCTTCCCTAAAGTAATGGATACAGCCTGGTCCATCACAGGCAAAGCCCTCCCTACCATTGAGAACGTCTACATGGAGCATTGTTGCAGGAAAGCAGCATCCATCAACAGGGACCTCCTCCAACCCCACTCTCTTCTCACTGCTGTCATCAGGAAGAAGATGCAGGAGCCTCAGGACTTGCAGCACCAGGTTCAGGAACAGTTATTACCCCTCAACCATCAGGCTCTTGAACCAGAGGGGATAACCTCACTCCACTTCACTTGCTCTATTACTGAACTGTTCCCACACCTATGGGCTTACTTTTAAAGACTCTTCATGACATGTTCTCAATATTTATTTCTTTTTTTGTTGTTTGTTGTCTTTTGCACACTGGTTGTCCACCCTGTTGGGTGTGGTCTACTATTCATTCTATAATGGTTATTGGATTTTTTAAGAATGCCCACTAGAAAATGAATCTCAGGGTTGTATATTGTGACATATATGTACTTTGATAAACTTACTTTGAACTTTGAAGACATCCGTTCAAGAAGTTAAACCAATTTATTTATCCAGTGTCCCTCAGTCTTGTGACTGAAATGAATGATTTAACATCTTTCTGTATTAATTTCCATTTTTTGATCACTGTCACACTGTATGAAGACTGCCAGGATTTTGTGTCACCTGTGAACTTCGGACTTGCACCCTGAATATCCAGTAAGAGAGTTGTGACACTGAAACTGATCTCTGAGGAATATCAGAGAACCATGGGAACTTTATGATCCTGGAGGACATGTCAGTCATGTCAATGCCTGTTGAAAAGGAACCATGTCTGATTATCCACCAATACAAATTCTCATCTAGCACTCTTTTGGATAGTAAGTTCCAGACCATTACCACCCCCTGGGTGAAAAGATGTTTTCATATCTTCCCTGCCCAGCCTCCTATTGTGTAGTTTCTATCTACAGTACATCCACTTATTTTGATCCCTCAGCTAAGATAAATAGGTCGTTCCAAATCTCTTTAACTAAATCCCTCATAAGTTTATAAATCTCAGAAAAATCCCCCTAATGGCCTCTTCTTAAAGAAAACAACTTTTTCTCGTAGCCAAAATGTTTTCCATCCTCATAAATCCCCTCTGCGGTCTCTGCAGTGCATCAAGTCTTGCCTGTAATGTGACTAAACCTATCCAGTGTCGTCTCACAGCTGCCCCAGTCCGATGGTCTATGGACTATTCACTGTAACTCTTTGCCGTTTAACCTCCTGTGAATTTAATATCCACTCAGTATTTTTAATTGCATTTTTTTATTTTGTCGGTTGGACTATTATGCAGTTGTTCAGGCATCTTTTGAAAGATCCCTGTGTTACTGCACCAAACTGATCAAATGTTGAAAGGTCTTGATAGAGTGGGTGTAGAGAGGATGTTTCCTATGGTGGGGGAGTCTAGGAACTCAGAGGGGCGTCCATTTAGAATGGAGATGAGGGGGAGTTTTCTTTGCCAGAGAGTGGTGAATCTGTGGAAATCGTTACCACAGGCAACTGTGGAGGCTAAGTCATTGGGTATATTTAATGCAGAGTCTGATAGGTTCTTGATTAGTCAGGGCACGAAGGGTTACTGGGAGAAGGTGAGAGTTCGGGGCGGAGAAGAAAATGGATCCGCTGTGATGAAATAGTGGAGCAGACTTGATGGGCAGAAAGCTAAATTCTGCTCCTCAGTCTTACGATCGTACGGTCTAAACAGCTCAATCTAGTTAGGCAACCAGGAGTCCACAAACCTGATCATGATGGAAATCTGAAATACAAACAGTAAACACTGGAAATACTAACAAATGTAAAGAGCAAAAAAAAGAGCTAAGATCATCATCAGAACATTAATGTTCTGCTACTTCTTCAATAATCTAGGACACACCTCTTCTGTTGACTTACTACCGGTAGCCCTGACTCCAAGCACACTAATCCAAATGCACAGCTCTCTGGAAGCACAGGATTGCAGAATTAACCTTGTACAGCAACAGTTGGAAAGCTTTGTAGTGTAACAAATCTTAATTCATGTGGAAATTGTATTTCTGTTCAAATGAAAAACTGTTTAGAATGGCTTAATTGGCAAAAGAACATGCGCATTGAAAAGGTTTCAGCCATTGACCAATATTATCAGACACCTTTTAATACTTTTAACTGTTTAATATCCCTTCAAAGAGAAAGAACTTCACTTCATCTGTGTTATACCCCTCAATTAATGGTAGGGGTCCATGGGCTAAAAACACTGTACTGGAGCACCATCACTGCAGAAGGTTGAAACTATGCTGTACTATTTCTAGAATGGGTGCAGTGACACCTTCAGTGAAAAGTGGATATTATCTGCACAGTGGGAGCAGATTTGGTGCATCTAGACCATATTGGTAGATAAAAGAAGCTTTCCAGCCTCATTACTTTGTCTATTTAGCCCTCTTTTGCAACATGAAGCACTCATCCAGTGTATGCTGAGGGTGTCTGCAATCTCTGTCTTAAACGCTTTGAGCTCCAGCCCTCCACAGCCCTTGGGATGAAAATCTGTTCCTTTGCTTCTCTCAAAGCCATCTTTCAGTTGTCGACCGATAAGGAAAATAGCTTCTTTTGCCACTCTGAAGTAATTTTACACACCTCAATCAAATATTTATTTAGCTTTTGCTGATTCAATGGAAACCATTTCTGCTTAGCCAGATCTTCCTCATAATAAAATCCTCTGTCTTAGCAATATCCCTTCTGTTCCCTTCTATATTCTCTTCTTTTATGTAAATATTTTATAAATATTCTATTTTATTCCCCTCTAGAATATTCCTTCTAGTTTTTACTCCCCCACTTTCTTATTCCGGCTTCACCCTTCCTTTCTAGACCTGATGAAGGGCCTCAGCCAGAACATTGGCTGTTTATTCCTTTCCATAGATGTTGCCTGACCTGCTGAGTTCCTCCACCATTTTGAGTGTATTACTCTGGATTTCCAGCAACTGCAGAATCTCCTGTGTTTGTAATTCCCTTCTGACTTTCACAAGCTTTCTGTTCAGCGTTCACGAGAATTACACACGGGTGTAGCTATGTGGTAAACAGTTCTAGCATGAGTCTGTTCTTGTATTATCTTCCCTAACCACCAGAGTATCCCGAATGCTTTCTTAACCACCTTACTTTTCTGTTCTGCTGCCTTTAAGGGGCTGTGAACAAGCACTTCAAGAATCCTTAGATATCTTCTGTACTTCCTGTATCCTGTTATTTACGGATCTCCTTTTGTATGCTCTCTCTGCCTCCCCCCACGAATAAGATATTACCTAACCCCTCCAGATTGAGTTCCATTTTCGGCCTAGCCAATACACTCCATTGATATCTTCTTGACTTCCTTCTTCGCTTGACTAATGTGAAGCACTCCTTGGAATAGAATACTTACTAATACAATTGAAATTTTCAAGCAAATTTTCATATGGCTTGATCACTTTTTAACCAACCACTCTCGATTGCACATCAATGGCTCTGCCATGGAGAAGGTGAAGAGGACAAAATTACTTGGTGTGTACATATGGACAACCTGTCTTGGGCCCGCAGCATATCCTCATTGGTCAATAAGGCACAGCAGTGTCTGAGGAGATTGAAGGGTGCGAGGCTCCCTCCGCCGTTCTAAAAGCTTTGTACAAGAGCACCGTCGAGATTGTCCTGTCTGGCTGCATCGTTGTGTGTTACAGAAGCTGCAAGGACTGCAAGACCTTACAGAGGATAGAAAAAACTGCTGAGAGGATCACTGGTGTCTCTCTCCATCCTATCTGTGATATTTTCCAGGAGATGCTATACGAAGGGCCCGAAGCATTGTTGAAGACCCCTACCACCCATCCCACAATCTCTTTGACCCACTACCATCAGCAAGGAAATAGATGAGCATCAGGACTAGGATTGCCAGACTGAGCAACAGCTTCTTCCCTCAGGCTACGAGATACCCTGCCACCACCAAGGTCTCGTTACTAGGACATCGAGCAGTTTACTGGTTACTAAACTGTTTACGGTTTACCTGTGCTGCACACTACATGCACTCTGAATTATATTTTCTTAACTTATTTGTGGAAATATTTTGTTCTATGTGCTGTGTGTGACATATGTTTTGTGGGTGCACTGTGGTCCGGAGGAACGTTGTTTAACTCGGTGTATATGTGTGCAGTCAGATGGCAATAAACTTGAACTTGATCTTCCTTCTTCTTTGGGGCATGGGTGGGGTGAAAGGGACACAGATAGGGTGAATTCACATAGTCTTATTCCCAGGGAAAGGGAAACAAATTTAAAGAGCATAGGTCTAGGATGAGAAATTATTTGCTGCCTGTTAGGCCTCTGGCATTTAGGGCAGCAATGAAGGTCCTCCATCTCTGTCTGTCCTTGGCCATCTTCTCTATTGTGCCCCCAGGTGTGGTTCAGGGTCCTCACTTCTGCCTCTACCGTACGGCACCAAGTTGTCTTTGGTCTCCCACATTTCCTCGCCATTCACGGATCCAATGAGGTGCTGTCTTGATGCTGCCATTGGCCTCTCTTCTCCTCACATGCCCAATCCATCTTCAGTGTTTTTAAGATCGGGGGGTGGGGGGGGGGAGTGGAATTAAAAAGGACCTGAAGCAAAACTTCTTCATGCAGAGGGTGGTGCATATATGGAACAAACTGCAAACTAGAGGGAGATAAAGAGGGGCAGCACTGTAGAATAGTGGTTAGCATAACACATTACAATACCAGTGACGCAGGTTCAATTCCAGCCGATGCTTGTAAGGAGTTTGGACGTTCTCCCCGAGGATTTCCCCTGGGTGATTTCCCACAGTCCAAAGATGTACCAGTTGACAGGTTAATTGGTCATTGTAAATTGACCTGTGATTAGGCTAGGGTTAAATTGAGGTTTGCTGGATGGCGCAGCTCGAATGGCCTACTCTGCACCTTATCTCAATAAATTAATTAATTAACAACATTAAAATGATATTTTAGTAAGTACATTGAAGGGAAAGATTAAGAGGGATATTTACCTAACTCAGGCAAACAGGTTTAGCTTAATTAGGCACCTAGGTCACCATGGACAAGCTGTGTTGAAAAGCCTGTTCCATGCTGTATTACTCTAATGCAGCCCAAACGAAATTTCAAAGAAGCAAATTAACAGACTGGAATGACTCACCAGCTCCTCGGGAATTGCGATCACTCCTGGTGAGGTCGACCACCTGATAGCGGTTTCATCTCTCGGTTGACTTGCCTGTGCAAATACAACCAACAACAGCATCCAAGGACATAACAAAGGCTCAAGCTTGGACCTCCTAATTGGTTGTGCATTAGTTATGTAGTGCCAAGAACAGGAACCAGGCCCATGTGCAGTCCATATCCTTCAGGAGTGGTGTAGTCTCACCTAGCAATGCCACATTGAATCAGATTCTTCTTCTTTAAGTTCATACTTTCTCTAAACCATCGACCTAAGCTCCATAGTTTAATCATTATATATATAATCTCTCTTAATATATGGAAATGGTTTCCTGAAGGGAAAATCCTGCCTGACAAATCTGTTGGAATTATTTAAAGGAATAACATGCAGGATAGACAGAGGAGATTTGGTAGATATTGTGTACTTGGATTTCCAGAAGACCTTTGACAAGGTATCACAAATAAGGCTGATAACAAGATAAGAACATATGGTATCACAGGAAAGATCCTAGAATGGATAGAGGAATGGCTGATTGGCAGGAGGCAAAGTGTGGGAATAAAGGGAGATTTTTATGGTTGGCTGCTGGAGACTAATGGTGTTCCACAGTGTTGGAACCACTTCTTTTACATTATGAGTTGGATGATGGAATTGATGGCTTTGCGGCCAGGTTGTGGATGGTACCAAGGTAAGTGGAAGGGCAGGTAGTGTTGAGGAAGCAGAGAGGCTACAGAAGCACTAGAAGAATGGTCAAAGAAGTGGCAGATGGAATGCAGTGTTGGGAAGTATATGGCAATACACTTTGGTAGAAGAAATAAAAGTGTAGACTATTTTCTAAATGGAGAAAAAAAAATCAGAACTCTGAGATGCAAAGGGACTTGGGAGTCCTTGTGCAGGGTTCCTTGAAGGTTAATTTGCAGGTTGAGTCGGTGATGAGGAAGGCAAATGTGATGTTAGCACTCATTCTGCGAGGACTAGAATATAAAAGCAAGGGTGTAATGTTGAGTCCTAATAAAACACCATTGAAGCCTCACTTGGAGTATAGTGAGCACTTTGGGGTCCTTATTTGGGAAACGATATGCTGACATTGGACAGGGTTCAAAGGAGGTTCACAAAAATGATTCCAGGATTGAAAGGTTGATCACATGAGGATTGTTTGGTGGCTCTGGGCCTGCACTCACTGGAGTTCAGAAGAATGAGGGAGTTCTCATTGAAACCTATCGAATGTTGAGAGGCCTTTATAGAGTGGATGTTTTCTATGGTAGGGGAGTGTGAGACAAGAGGGCACAACCTCAGAATAGAGGGATGTCTATTTGGAACACGGAGGAGGAATTTGTTTGTCCTGAGAATGGTGAATCTTTGCCGCAGGCGACTGTGGAGACCAAGTCATTGTGTACATTTAAAGCATGGGTTGATGGTCAGGGCATGAAGGGGTATGGAGAGAAGGCATGAGACTGAGGCTGAGAGGGAAATGGATCTGCCATGGATGAAATGGGAGAGTAGACTTGATAGGCCATATGGCTTAATTCCACTCCTAAATCTTTTGGTGTTATCGTCTTATGGACTAAGAAGTCGATGTTTTGGGCTGAGACCTCCCTTCAAGACCCCTTAGATGCTGCCTGGCCTGCTGAGTTCCTCCAGCATTTTATGTGAGTGGCTTAGGATTTCCAGCATCTGCAGAATTCCTTGTGTTTAAAATACACAGAATGTTCCTTTGTTTCAAAGCAGAAATGAGCTCCCTATTTAATTGTGAAGTGCTGTGGTGTTAGTGGTTGTGAAATAACTGCTAAGAATTCCCTGAAATATTTTTGGACGGTAGTTTGAAAGCTGCACAAATTGTGTATTCTAGTAGTTCTCTGGCAGATTTTTATTGCTGTTTTCAATACAACCAAAAAAGGACATATCTGAAGAAGTATTTTTAATCTTTATGTGCCCCCACAAAACGTGAGCAAAAGGCAAAGCTAGGTCACTAAACTATTCCAAAGATATTACATGGCCTAAGTGCTAATGACATGGACACTTCAAATGGAAGATGAACTTTCAGTTAAATAGTTTAATAGAGAGAAATAATGCAAAGCCAGTGATGCCTGTCTTCAGTTTAAATGCTAGCAACAAGGCTCAGTTTCCCCTCTGCCAGATGTTTTATCTCACTTATATTTGGTCACTTTGTGATAATATCACAGTTGGTCCCTGATCCACAAGATTCATCTTACCTAAAGGAAATTAATTTTACATTTTCTTTTAAAATGGAGTTGGAGGAAAAGGAGAGTTCAAAGTTTGAAGTACATTTAATGTACACTGTCTTCAGCCTTGAAATTTGTCGTCTTACAGTCAGCCACAGAAACAAAGCAGCTCAATAGAACCCACTAAAAAAGACCACCAAATTACCAATGTGCAGAAAAAAAGGACAAATTGTGCAAACTAAAGTTCATGGAAGTGAGTCCTCAGCCAAGAAGCCAGTTCATGCTGGAGCCAGTCCAGGAGCCTGCTCGTTGTAGGCCAGAGCCTCAGTTGAGTGTAGAGACGAGTAAACCTTGTGGGCACTGAGCTGAACAACAGCCTGTCTCTCCCTTTCCCCCGACACCCCAACCTTTTCAATCTGGCCCCGTGCTTAAATCGGCCAAACACCGTCTCTTTCCTCGCTCTTTGTCCTGAGCCCTACTGCTTGGATTCAGCCCCAGTTCTGCTCCAGCAATGGCAAAACAATCAAGTTTTGTATTTTTTGAGAAAAGGAGATGAAGTGACTTAATTGCAAAATGTTTTTCTTGGTTCACTTTTGTTCTGGCCAGTTTTACACTTTTTTCCACAGATTTTTCAATTCATTATTAATAACAAAGTAATACATGATATTTTAGTTCCCTTCTGTAGGCACAATTGTTCCTCAGACCTGACACATTGACCTATTAGAAGAGTCAGCTGAAACTAATCATACTAACACATGCAAGTAATTTAGGGGCAAATATTTATCTGAGTTAGTAACAAACTTTTGAGGGCATCTTGAGATCTGGAGAGAGTGCCTGACCCATTTGTATAGATGTTAGAGAAAATGTTAAATTGTGTTGTTCAAAGAAGTGGTCTTAAGCCTGATTTATACTTCTGCGTCGCATCTATGCCGTACCTACACCATACCCTACGCCGTAGGGTAACTCACATGTCGCGGCAACACAGACCGCAACAACTGTGATTGGTCCGCTTGGTAGCATCGCATTTCCTCCTACGCATTTCCGGTTGCTTCTTCTCCACCATGTCTGTACACCGATGCAAAATAGATGAACCAAATCGTCAAATCTACCTGCCGACATGCAAAAATGTTTGAAATGCATTTCCTCGTCTATGTCTCTCACGAAGAAACTCAACACAGTGGCATAGAAGCCCCACCGCCAACTAGTGTTTTGGCGCACACCAGCGCATGCTCGCTATGGTGCAGAGCCTACGCAGAAGTGAAAATCAGGCCTACAGCATAGCCCATACGCACAAGTATAAATCAGCCTTTACTTATGGGTCAACTTAGATGCCACATTGCACTTAACTGAGTAATTATTATCCATGAAACATCAGCATCATTCATGCTAATAAATTAAATATTTTGTGAAGAATTGGAAAACAACAGTAGCCTTGATTGATTTTCCAGGAACAAATGATTCATCTTAAAACTATCCTTGTAGGCATAGTGAACAGGTTATCTTTCAATCGTATACTCCAGACTTCTCCCAAACATGCATTCATAGTCAAGTTGCTAACAAGCTTTGAGACCCTCTTTGAGTCATCTCAAAGGTCATCATACCAAACGCTTGACCCAACTTGTAAGGAGAACGCTAGTTAATTTAGAAGCTATCCCAAAAAATCTAAATGATTGCATTGGTTTTTAAAATAGACTTCTGGTTGGCATGGTGTCAGAACGTGAACATTAGTAGAACAATAGAATTTTACTTTTGTGAAGTATTAGATGGTAGGGTGCATTCTGATGTTTTTATTAACAGTCAGAAACATTGACACATAATACTGTCCCCAGAAGAAGAATCAAATACTTTTACCAGTTTTATTCAATTCCCTGTTCAATGGTAGAATGCATAAAATTGCAAGGACTATGCCTAGAATTACAATGTTCTGTTTAGACAAGGGCAGTCAAAAATCAGGAAGTGCATTTGTTTTTCATTTAGGTGAACACAATAGTTGTTAAATAATGTCTAAATTGACTTTAATAAACTGCAAGTCCCTTGCATTTTCATTACTAAACATGGAAAGTGAATTCCTACATTCTGCAGTAGATTTTTGTACCAAAATGAGGTGTGTTGGAGAAATTTGGAATGGAAACATTAATCAGTGACTTAGTGAAGTTTATAGGAAGGTGAATGGATTAAAAAATGTATTCTGCTAGCAGTGGGCCAATAACATAAATTAATAGGCCAAGAGGGGAGCATTTCACAAATTCAAAGTACATTTATTATTAAACTACAAATGCAGCATATGAACAGAAATCTTTATCTTCTGTCTGGACGGCCACAAAACAATGAACCATGGAATCAACCTATTCAAAGAAAAAACATCAAACCCCACACCCTGCACACAAAAAAAAATTAGCACAAATGGCAACAACAAAGAGCGAGAAAACAGTGTATAAAACCCAAAATCAAATGGCATATTTCCATTCAGCTCAGTGTTCATGATCTGCAAGCCACCATTTGTATCCCTGAAAGTTTACCCCTCTATCTGAAAAAGAGGCTGAATTTTATCAGGAAGTTAGATGGCTCTTAAGGATGAAAAACTTAGTAGGTGACAGACAAAGAGCAAGGGTAGAGGACTCTTCTTTTAAAGAGTTGGCATTGACATGACGCACTGTATGGATTCCTTCAGTTTCTCTCATTTTGTTTGGAAGCTCCTTAAGATTAGTTTGTTTCATCCCAGCTGAGGAATGGGACAATAGAATGGGAATGGCTGTGCAAGACTGGTATGGACTCACCTTCTACTGTCGACTGATTCTGTGATTCAGTCTCAGTCAGGACGGAGCCATTTAAGGTGATAATCAAGTCAACTGCCCATGATTGGAAAGCTTCGCCTTATCTACACTGTACTGATGGCTTACTTTAACTTTCTTTTGCACTCTAAATGTGATGCCATACCTTTTCTCTAAAATATTGTTCAGCTGCATCAAATGAGCCTTCCCCTCGAACTGCTCCATGTATGGGCCCACCAGTAAGGCAGGGGATTTCATCCTATAGTGTGCCCTTAACGTTCGTGACTGTGCCTTCAACAGTTCACGTTCCAACGCATGGTTTGCGTGCAGGCGTCACATTATTGCTATTCATGGATGCTGCCTATTTCAGTTCTGTTCTTGGGCTCTCAGCTAGTTGCTATACCATCCTGCCCAAAGGAGTGTGGCCCTGCTGTGGTGATGAGGTATTGGCCTGAACTGAAAGAGCACTGTGTGTGGACCCATGTCTTATTGGTGCATTTGCTGCATGGCCTTCAAGCAATTTATAGTGCATGGTTTTCAAAGTGCCCTACACATTTCAATCAGGACCACCATAGCTGTGCATTTAAAAACTGCGCAGTAAGTATGCTATCACGTATTTGCTGCACAAATCACTCTCTCACCTAGAGGGGGTCAGTTGTGCTGTGAGGATTACATTCCTTGACTTCTCTAGTGCCTTTAACACCATCCAGCCCAAGATCTTAAGACACAAACTAACGGAGATGGGAGTAGACCCTCACATGGTGGATTGGATAGTGGACTACTTGACAGATAGACCTCAGTATGTGCGGTTGGGAGACTGTAGGTCTGACACGGTGGTCAGCAGCACAGGGGCGCCGCAGGGAACCGTACTCTCTCCGGTCCTGTTCACCCTGTACACATCAGACTTCCAATATAACTCAGAGTCCTGCCATGTGCAGAAGTTCGCTGATGACACGGCCATAGTGGGGTGTGTCAGGAATGGACAGGAGGAGGAGTATAGGAAACTGATACAGGACTTTGTGATATGGTGCAACTCAAACTACCTGCGTCTCAATATCACCAAGACCAAGGAGATGGTGGTGGACTTTAGGAGATCTAGGCCCCATATGGAGCCAGTGATCATTAATGGAGAACGTGTGGAGCAGGTTAAGACCTACAAGTATCTGGGAGTACAGTTAGACGAGAAGCTTGACTGGACTGCCAACACAGATGCCTTGTGCAGGAAGGCACAGAGTCGAATGTACTTCCTAAGAAGGTTGGCGTCATTCAATGTCTGTAGTGAGATGCTGAAGATGTTCTATAGGTCAGTTGTGAAGAGCGCCCTCTTCTTTGTGGTGGCGTGTTGGGGAGGAAGCATTAAGAAGAGGGACGCCTCACATCTTAATAAGCTGGTAAGGAAGGCGGGCTCTGTCGTGGGTAAAGTACTGGAGAGTTTAACATCGGTAGCTGAGCGAAGGGCGCTGAGTAGGCTACGGTCAATTATGGATAACTCTGAACATCCTCTACATAGCACCATCCAGAGACAGAGAAGCAGTTTCAGTGACAGGTTACTATCGATGCAATGCTCCTCAGACAGGATGAAGAGGTCAATACTCCCCAATGCCATTAGGCTTTACAATTCTACCGCCAGGACTTAAGAACTTTTTAAAAGCTATTATTAATGCTTTTTGAGACGGTGATTTAGATGCATATCATATTTTTTTACTGAGTTAAGTATTGTATGTAATTAGTTTTGCTACAACAAGTGTATGGGACATTGGAAAAAAAGTTGAATTTCCCCATGGGGATGAATAAAGTATCTATCTATCTATCTGTCTAAGTAGTCATGCTGTAATTATACAAAATGCTTTAAATACTTGGGAACCCATTCCTCAGCTGGGATGAAACAAGCTAATCTTAAGGAGCTTCCAAACAAAATGAGAGAACCTGAAGGAATCCATACAGTGCGTCATGTCAATGCTAACTCTTTAAAAGTGAGAAGGAAATGAACGGGTCACACAGTGGTGCAGGTTGTCAACCCTCTGCCTTAGTTCCATCCTGAGTTATGGTGCTGTCTGGGTGGAGTTTGCCCATTGTCACTGTGATTATGTGTGTTTTTGGGTGCTTCAACGTCTGGGGGAAAGAGATGGTGTCAGCCAGTATGGACTCATGCAATGAATAGCTTCCATGGAATATGAGCACATGGGAACATTGTACCAGAAGAAAACCTTTGAAAAGGAACTTCAGGTTAGTACATGAACTATCTGCACTTGAGCAACACAAACAGAATTCTGGAGAAACCCAGCAGGTCAGGCAGCATCTATGGAGGGAAATGAACAGTTGACGTTTCAGGCTGACACTGTTCATGACAACTCTCAGGCCTGACTGTTTGTGTCCCTCCTGGCCTGCTGGGTTCTTGCAGCATTTTGTGTGTGTTCCTCAAGATGGCCAACGCCTGCAGAATCTCTGAACCATCTGAACATGTGCGATACCTTCACTGTGCAGGTCTTCAACATCTGATATCTAACTTACAGTCACAAGTTGAGAGAAACATAAGGGATACAAGAATAAATAAGGAAACTGCAGGCCAGGAGTAATATCTTCTGTTGTCACCAAACCAGTCACAACAATCCTTAATATTATTTTGTTTGTAATTGATCTGGGGCAATTGTAATAGTTCAGATATTGGCCTTCTCACAACATGCATTTGTGCTTTGATCCCACTTGTGAAGATCTGAGTGCTTTAATATCATAAAGTACTATGCAAGTGCAAGTTATTCTGGTAGTAGCTGGAGTTTCACATTATGAAAATGCAGTAAATGAAGATTTCTCAACTTCTATTCACTTCCAAATCTGGGTCTTCCCCCCCCCCCCCCTGCTCCTGTATTTGGAGTATACACACAATTGAATGAGGAGAAACCGCTTCACTCAGAGGGTGGTGAGAGTGTGGAATGAGCTGCCAGCACAAGTGGTGCATGTGAGCTCAATCTCAATGTTGAAGAGAAGTTTGGGTAGGTACATGGATGGTAGGGGTATGGAGGGCTATGGTCCAGGTGCAGGTCGATTAGAATAAACAATTTAAATGGTTCAGCATGGACTTGATGGGATGAAGGGCCTGTTTCTGTGCTGTACTTTTCTATGACTCTATGATGCATTAAGCCAATTTAAGATTATAGCGAGATTGGGCATGTTCCGAAAGAATTGTACTGAATTTAAATTTAATTGAATTGACTTTACTTCTTTCATTCTTCACATACATGAGGAGTAAAAATTTTACATTATGTCTCCATCTAACTGTGCAAATTATAGTAATTTATAACAAATAGTATGTACAACAGGACAGTCAATATAACATAGAAATACAATTGTGTCAGTGTGAATTAATCAGTCTGATTGCCTGGAGGAAGAAGCTGTCCCGGATCCTGTTGTTCCTGGCTTTAATGCTGTGGTGCTGCTTCTCGGACGGTAGCAGCTGGAACAGTTTGTGGCTGGGTAGACTTGGGTCCCCAATGAACCTTCAGGCCCTTTTTATGAGTTATCTGTTAAAATCTCTGAATACTTCCATTTTAAATCAGCATATATTGCTGGAATTTAAAATGGTGCTCATAATCAGTTTGCTGCTGATGCCAACCCTTGTCCCTTTAAACATGTACCTTCCTGATTGAGGCAGCAAGTTTTGAAGTGTATTTCTTTGGGTAGGTCGCCCGCTTCCTGTGCAAGAAATCTTGTGTCGGCTTCTATTCAAAGCACACAAGCTGCTGGAGGAACTCAGCAGCCAGGCCAGACAGTCCTGATGAAGGGCCTCGGCCCTTGTATGGACAAGAGTCCCTACTCTTGTTTACATCTGCAGATTTTTCTCTTGTTTGTGATCGGCCTCTGTTAGATTTTCAGTTTGGGGGGATGGAGTTGGAATCAAATCCATGGAAAGTACTCATTAATTGACTTTTCATCATGGTTTTTACACACAATAGTTTTACAAAAGCAATCAGCATTTTAGAAGTGTTTTTTAAGATAATTGAGTAAAATTTTTTGAATGTAATGAAATGTTAATGAAAACTCCTTAAAATATTAATGAACACTGGTGTAAACGGATTGCTTGGTATACCTGCTTGAGGATCGTGGTCTCTTTAAACCAACTAGGCACTGAAAACATTCTTAGTCTTGGTAGAGCAGGGTTTTGACCTGAATTATCAGCTGTTCCTTCGTTCCACAGATGTTGCTCAGCCCACTGAAATTCTCTAGCAGATTGTTTATTCTTGCAGAAATACATTTTTTCTCTTTGTCTCATAATAAATAAATTTGGATGGAATTAGTTATTACATATAAACAAGAAGATGGTAACTTAGAAACTTAAAGCAAAGTTCAAATATGATGCTGCAAGAGACCATAAGATATTGGAGCAGAATTAAGCCAATCGACATGTAAATCATGGCTGATTTACTTTTCCTCTCAATCCCGTTCTCCTGCCTTCTTTATATAATCTTTGACACCCTGACTAATCAAGAGGTGTCAAACTCTTCTTTAAGTATACTCAATGACTTGGCCTCCACAACGGTTTGTGGCAATGACCTCCACCTATCTTTGTATTGTCCGCGAACTTGTCCACAAAGCCATCAATTCTGTTATCCAAATCAGTGACGTATAAAGTGAAAAGAAGCGGCCCCAACACCAATCCCTGGGGAACAGCATTAGTCACCAGCAGCCAACCAGAAAATTTATTTATTTATTTAGAGATCCAGCGTGGAATGATTTTACAGCCTTTTGAGCCACACCACTCAGCAACCCCTGACTTAACCCTTGCCTAATCAATGGACAATTTACAATGACCAATTAACCTATTAACTGGTCCAGCGTTGGACAGTGGGAGGAAACCGGAGCACATTCCACAGGGGAGGGAGACATATAGACTATTTACAGAAGACGCCAGGATTGAACTCTGAACTCTGATGCCCTGAGCTGCAATAGTGTTGCACTAAGACCCTCCTTTATTCCCAATCTCCTACTGTCAGCCAGTCTTCTATTAATGCTAGTATCTTTGCTGAGATACCATGGGCTCTTATCTTGTTAAGCAGCCTCATGTGCAATACCTTGTCAAAGGCCTTTGGAAAATCCAAGTAAGAGGTTTAACACTATCTGCTAGGAGGCAAGTCAAAACAAATACTGAGTCTTTGAAATGCAGTCAGGAGTAGAACCCAAAAGCTGAGCATTAATTGCTTATAGCTGTGCTCGTGAATAAAATTTTGCAACATTAAGATGAATGCAATCCATTATTAAGGATTCCTACCACCCAGGACATGCCCTCTTCTCATTGTTACCATCAGGTAGGAGGTACAGAAGCCTGAAGGCACACAGTCAGTGATTCAGTAACAGCTTCTTCCCCTCTGCCATCCGATTCCTAAATAGACATTGAACCCATGAACACTACCTCAATACTTTTCTTTTAAATTTCTGTTTTAGTGCTACTTATTTAACTTAACTATTTAATATACATATATATACTTACTGTAATTCAGGTTTTTGTCTACATTTATCATTGTACTACTGCCACAAAGTGAACAAAGTTCACGACACATGCTGGTGATATTAAATCTGATTCTGATTCTAAGTTGGCCTTTTCTTTAACCATATACTTAAATGCATTGTAACACGCAGCGTCATGAAAGACTCATTTGTGACTTACTTTAATAGTTTACCTTTGTTATTTTCTTTTAGTTGAAGCCACCATTAAAAAGAAACCGACTCCCAAAACGCCTCCCAAGCCAGGTAAGATGTTTCATTTCAAGAAAGCAAGTTTATCTTTGTCTTCTTTTATTTTTTGCCAAACTGTCATTTGGCATACTGTTCATTCTCAGACTCAGTTGAGAATTTGCAACCTTGTATCATTCAAAATCTTACCCTCACGTTTTCCTCCCTTTCTCTGGTCTCTTCCAGTGTACTAGCAAAGGTACACACTCCTAATGAAAAGTAAGATTGCTAATTTCCATGTGTTTGCAGTTGTGGAAAATTAACTTGAACTTATCCCAGCTGGATAATAATTTATGATTGATTAAACAAGCAACGTACATTTTACAAACTATTTCCTACTTAGTTATCAGATTAATAAAATATGCTCGGTCAGCTGTAGTGCTCTGGAGTATTGGTTCACTAAATCTATCATTAGTTTTTGAACTTCAGGGTCTTGTGCCTGAATGTTCATAAGTAAATCTCTTGTGGCTAAAAGATAATTAGCTTTTAACACTGGTATGTGGGCAAGTCATGAAATAATTCTGCTTTTTTTCCTCATTAATGAACTTAATCTCCTTTTTTATAGTTAATGATCTTAATAAATAGTCAAAGGAAAGGAACAGCTTGTTTTGTTATTTTGTTCTTTCATTGGACTCTCATGGCCCTGGCTAAGCAGGCATTTTTTGGTCCAATCTTCAAGCTGGAGTTAAAATAAAGATAAAATGAAGTCTGGGCTAAAAATAGAAATGTGGAGCATATTATTCACTGCCTTAAGGAGTAAAGGTATGGGAGATTCAATGAAATCGTTGCTTTATAGATACATTTCAAAGAATGTCGCATGAAGGCAAAAAGATATGCTTTTTATGAATAGCCCTTCTGAGAAATACTTCCATTTTATTCCAGATATTCAATTTGATTCCCCTATTTTCTGATTTTTGATATTTCTAATTGATCTTTTGTTGCTCTAAGAAGCTATTGAACGTAAGAACACAAACTGAAGTCATTAGAGCACTATTGGAGCATTGGGCCCCGAGCCAGACCATTCAATTAGATCATCCTTCACCTTTTACCTCGGGGCCTTTCTTGCACTAACCATGTTGTGGGTTACCTTTTCTGAAAATGGTGTGGCAGGGTTGGATTTTCTAGCCCCTTCAGAGGGCAATTAGCTACATTGCTGTGGGATTGTAGTCACATAAAATCAAGATAATTATATGTATGTAAAAATAAAAACTTTCAGATGTAGTTTACTATTAGTTATTTATGTGCTCCAAAATGCAGAACTGTGCAAAAGTCTAGAGAGAGAGAGAGAGAGAACGAACACGCTAGGGTGCCTAAGACCTTCGCACAGTTCTGTAGTAATTTTATGTATTACACTGTACTGCTGCAAAAAAAGAACAGACTTCAAGACATATGTGAGTGATGATAAACCTGATTCTGATATGGGTATCTATTGTAGACTGAGTGTGGGAAGGGGGCAGGGAGAAGGGAATCATGGTTAGGAAAAGGAGAAGGGAGAGGGGAGGGAGCGGAAAGCACCAGAGAGACATTCTATAATGATCAATAAACCAATTGTTTGGAATCAATTGACCTCACCTGGTGTCTCAGGGCTGGGTGTGTCTGCACCCGCACCATCAAACCCCGGCACTCCTTCTCTGCCACCTGCCCATACCCTTCTCCGTAGCGCTCCTTGCCACTCCCAATGTGTTTTGCTCCCATCAGATTTACAAGCTCCCTCACCATTCCACGTTGACAAATACAGTACTGTGCAAAAGTCTAAGGCACCCTAGCTATGTATATGTGCATAAGACTTTTGCACAGTACTGTATATTAACATTTGTTTGCAAAATCATACTGTAATATATTTTTCATGTGATCTTGGCTAATAAATTTATTATGTGAAATTGCTTTGGCTGCAAATGAAGCCATGTAATAATTTTTACTTTACCAGAATATTGATTAAAAGACAAATGCTGAGTTGTGTTGTATTAGATGAAAGGGAAGTACAAAAAAAAGCTGAAAAAGCTAATCTTACCTGTAAATTTTCAAAGGTTATGTGTTTATCCTAAGCTTGTTTAACCATTTGAAGTCTAATGAAATTATGCATGTTCAGGCTCACTGATACAGACTCACATGCAGGTTGAAGTCATTAACCTTTTCCTTTCTCTTTTGTACTTCGTTGCAGAGTTTTTTTTAGCTGAGAACAGTTTATAATAAATTCAAATAGTTTTTCTTAGAATTGCATTATTTTCACCCAACAAGAGGATTATAAGTCAAAAGTTATTAATGATTAAAATCATGAATCAGGAACCAAATTATTGTCATAACCTTTTCCAGTTTTACTGTCAATATAAGTATTTTTCTAAGTACATGGACATGAAGTAGTCACCCACAGCAACTGAAATTTCCTAATCTTTCATTTGTGATGTTTACTTTCAACAGCTATTCCACCACAGTTTCTTCAGTGCCCTGGAAGCATGAAAGTCCGTGCTGGAGAATCTGCAGAGCTGTTTTGTAAGATTGCTGGAACACCACCACTCAGCTACACATGGCTAAAATTTAGAAAACAGGTAATCTTCAATCCTTTCGTATAAATACTGGCTGCTTCTGCCTGAAAGGACATGCATGGTTGATTAATAAAGTTGAAAAGAGTTGTGTTTATTGTCTTCTGAACAAGTAGATGTGTGTATGCGAGGGTTCGTGCCTCTGATGTTCCTGCAGTGACATATTTTGTTGTACTGTGCTCACTTACTCTCGTGCATATGATGATAAACTTAACATTCAGCTTTCAACAGACAGCTTCACACAAAGAAAAACATTAATTAAACATAAATTATACACAATTTTACAGGAAAGAATACAATTCGACTGTGGGAAAAAATGTCCATTGTTGTGCAAAGTGATCTGTTGTGTATTTAATAGTTCAGTAATATTTGAGTAACGTTCTATATGGTGTGTGTGTGTGTGTGTGTGTGTGCGTGCGTGTATGTTTGTATATACTTCGATTAAGCATTCTTGTTCATCTAATTCTGGATTATATGTATAAATACGCGAATTGCTTGTGTCATCACGCTACTGCATGATATGCATGCCTCGCTTAAAGAAAACTCAAAGTTAGACCCTCATTTTGGACTCCCATGTCTTCCTTTGAATTAGTTTAATGTTTTGAAATTACGAAACATGATCTGATCAGAATGGTTATGGTGTTGCCGTACCGAGGTAGTGATGAGGGTTGTGCAGATTGTTTCAAAAACTGAATGGTTGACGGAAAGTATTTCTTAATCCCAGAAACCTGGGATCAATCCTGCTGTCCACGTGGAGTATGTACGTTTTGCACAGGTTGCCTTTGTATGCTTTGTTTCTCTTCTGTGTCTCAAAGATTAGATTAGTTGATGACTGTAGATTGCCTCTGCAGTATAGGGAAACAGTAGAGTTTTGTGCAGAGTTGATGGGTAAGTGAGGAGAATGAAATGCTAACAGTGTATAAATAAGTCTAAGAAGACCTCAACCTTGTCGTAGGATTTGGAGGCTTACGTGCCTCAATGAACCAGAGAGCTATACCTTCTGGAGTCAGGGCCTTGTGCTTTGATTCCTGGTCGGGCGACCCATGCCAAACAGGTCAGAGGGTAGAGGACAGACTAAGTGTGGTCCACTGGTCCTCCATTTTCAGGGGCTCAGCTCAGGGCTAACAACCATAACTGATCAAAAAAAATAGTTACAGAAGCAGCAATGAACTTAAGATGGGCAGTAAGCAAGTGGGATGCCTGGTGATTACTGTGGACTCGGTGAACTGAAGGGCGTGGGAAACATTGTGGAGTTTTGTCTCAGGTGAAATCAGTTCACTTCGCTAAAATAATGGGAGGTTTTCTCTCTTCATCCCTTACTCTGTTCCCGTTTCAGATTAAAGAAAGTGATCATATAAAGATAGAAAATACTGACAATAGCAGTAAGCTAATCATCTCTTCAACCAAGCATGATGACTGTGGCTGTTACAACTTACTGGCTGAAAATAAGATAGGAAGCAAACAAGTTCAAGTTAACCTCACAATTGTAGGTAAGTGAGTCACCCCAACAGCCTTTTCAGTGCAGTCGGCATAATGGCCATATATGTTCATTAATTGTCACAATGTTTGTTAATTTATTAGAATGGATATTTGTCTGGAGATAAGCTCTGTGCTCAGTTTTTGTGAGGTTAGGTAAAACAGAACAAAGGGTTCCCTGAATGCCCTGTGGAAATGTACACTGCAATTGCAGAAGTGTATGTTCCATCAGCTGGCAAATTGGTAGTGGAGATTATTCAAGGCAAGTCTGTTTTCCAAGGTTAGAGCTAAATAGATTAAACAGTTGTTAAAGGGAATGGGTGAAGGAGTAGGATTAGAGACTGGTGACATCATTGATGTCGTCTCAAATTAAGTTTATTACCAAAGTACATAGATGCCACCATATGCAACCTGAGATCCGTGTTCTTGCGGGCATTCACAATAAATCCAAGAATCAATGAAAGGCCGCAGCCAACAGCAAGGGCAAACAACCAGTGTGCAAAACACAACAAACTGTGCAAACAGAAAGGGGGGGAAAAGGAATTAATTAATTAATTAATAGATAAATCAATGTAATGGGACCTGATCACAGAGGCTGGCCCATAGTTATTAGGAGCAACTATAACTATTTAATTATAGTTATAATAATAATCAACTTGGGAGCTTCTACTAGAGGCTATTCACTCCCACAAGCCTGCATTGCCATCAGTTAATTGTGGCTGATCTCTATTTTAATTCTATTTATCTTCCTTTGTTTTCCACACTTCCCTAACAGAATTATGTTGTCTTCAAGCTTTAATGTTCCAGTAGACTCAACCACTCTAGGCTTTGACCAAGCAATCCCAGATTTCCGCCACCCTTTATGTGTGCTGCTAAATGGCTCAGGTCTGTTGATATGTAAAATGCTTCAAATACTTGAAATCTGAAATGAAGCAATGAGTGCAAGAATTCAGGAATTCAGACAGCATTTCAAATCCTAGTCATAGAAGACTACAGCACAGAAGCAGGCCCTTCAGCCCATCTAGTCCATGCTGAACTATTAATCAGCTTAATCCCATTGACCTGAACCCAGACCATAGCCCTCCAAACTCCTCCCATCCATGTACACATCCAAATTTCTTCTAAATGTTGGAGTCAAACTCACAGGCATCACTTCTGCTTGCAGCTCGTTCCACACTCGCACCTCCCTCTAAATCAAGAAGTACTTCCTCATGTTCTCCTTAAACATTTCACATTTCATCTTCAACACATGATCTCTAGCTCTAGTCTCATCCAACCTCAGCAGAAAAAGCCTGCTTGCATAAGTCCCTCATAACCTTGTATTCCTCGGTCAAATGTCTCCTTCTTCTACATTTTAGGAAATAAAGTTCTAACCTATTCAACGTTTCCCTATTATTCAGATCCTCAAGTCTTAGCAACATCCTTGTACACTTTATGTGTGCTTTTTCAATCTTATTTGTATTGTTCCTGTAGGTAGGTGACCAGAACTACTCCAAATTGGGTCTCACCAACATCGTATAAATTTCAATATAACATCCCAACTCCTGTTCTCAGTACTATGACTTATGATGGCCAATGTGCCAAAAGATCTCTTTATGACCCTATATACCTGCAATGTCATTTTCAAGGAATTGATGGAGAAAAAAAAATCAGAGTTAACAGTTCAGCTGAATGGTCAAAATTATCTTAAGCATTTTCAATTTCAGTTTTAATTATTGTGCTTTTACAAGAGGAAATTATGTTGTTAATGAAAACAACTAGTTGTTTCAAATAATTTGATACAATCACTGTTAAATATCAAGGGAATACAAACCAAGAGTAGACAATTGGTTTTCAAAATGTAATCCTTAAAACCTCAGTGTCGTTTTGGTACATGTGCAGAGTACTGCTTAAAAAGCTAGTCAATCTTTCTTGAGCTTCAGTGCCCAAAATTAAACAGTTCTTTGCTTGAGGTCTGATCAAGGGATCGGAACAACTAAGTTATATGTTCATCACTTCAGAATGCCAGTCTCCTTGAAATAAAGGTCTCTGCTGCTTCATGTCTTTTGTCAAAGTGATTCCTCTCATTCAATTTTGCTGCCTTAATTTATTCATTGGTATGTGCCTTTACATATACATGCTGGTTCTCACTGCTCTGCTTGTTGATTTGATATGAGTTCTCTAGTTCATACAAAGCTGACATTCATACAAAGTTTTCAAAGAACACAATTTTGCGGTTTGTGATGGTTATGTCTTGGCATTGTTCTCTTGGTGCATAAGCGAGGTTGCAAAATATAGTATTTTTTCTAATTTGTGTTTTTTTTCAAATAAGAGTCGTGTTATCATGGATGATATTTCCTATAATCCACTGGTTTGCAAGACCCAAAGATATAGGAGAAGAATTAGGCCATGTGATCCATTGATTGTGACTCATTTATTATTCCCTCTGAACACCATTTTCCAGCCTTCTCCTGATAACCTTTGACATCCTTTCTAATCAGGAACCTATCAACCTCCACCTTAAGTAAACCCAATGACTTGGCCTCCACAGTAATCTGTAGCAATGAATTTCACAGATTCACTGCCCTCTGGCTAAAGAAATTCCTCCTCATCTCCTACGGGGTGTCCTTTTACTCTGGGGTTATGCCCTCTGGTGCTAGACTCTATCATTCTGAAAACATCCTCTTTATGTCCATTCTATCCCAGCCTTTCACTATTCAGTAGGTTTCAATGCAGTACTTCATCGTCCTTCTAAACTCCAGTGAGTACAAGCCCAGAGCCGTCAGACTCTCTCATACATTAATCTTTCATACCTGGATTGTTCTCAGATACCTCCTCTGAACTCTCTCCAATGCCAGCAAAACCTTCCTTAGATTCAAGTCCCAAAATTGTTCATGATACTCTGAATGTGCTCTGACCAACTCTTTATAAAACCTTAGCATTACATCCCTGTTTTTATACTCTAGCCCTCCCTCATGATACTATGAGAATTTCAGGACTATAAATATTTTGATTTCCATGAAGAAATTACAAGTAGAATATCACCAATTCTACACTATTTCCAAATCAAAGATCTTCCACTGACCTCTATGCCTCAGCTCCCATGAGTAGTGCTATACAAGAATGGCCTCAACCTTCACAAGTTTTATTTTCATATGTTAGGCATCTCTTGGAATTTCAACCAGACAATATATATCATTACAACTTACATGATCAGTTCATTGTATTCAGTCCATGCATTGACAAGTTTAACAAAACACAAAATATTCATTGCCTGAGATAAAGGATCAAGAAACTCCTCACAAAAAAAAGAGAACATCAGCAGATGCCGGAATTCCAAAGTAACACACACAAAATGCTGGAGCAACTCAGCAGGCCAGGCGGCATCTATGGAAAAGAGTAAACAGTCAACATTTCGGGCCGAGACCCTTCGTCAGGAGTCTCAAGGAGACTCCTCGTACCAGATCTCTGTTCCAGATCAAATTTTATAATCCAGTGCACCAAGAAAACACTATTTAAATCTGCACATAGAGGTAAATCATATCAATAAATTGTTTGTATAATTCACTGATATATCCATTACATAGAGCTGACTTACTTGTATCAATGGATGTTGCTGGGTCTTGATATTTAGGCTCCCTTCTTTGCTGAATGAAGCTAACCTTAAGAATATTTTTTTTGTTACAAATGTTACGATTAAGTACATACTTCAGGCTTTAAAATTGTCTAAACAGATGAGCCGGGAATCAGAGATTAACCAGTATGGTTAGTTCAGACATTCCACTGAACACACATCACTGCTGATAGGGAGATGCTTCCAGTTACTAAGTCCAGCATAAATGCATTTCCATTATTTACTCCTGCGAGACGGAGTCATCAACTAGCAGAAGAATTCAGACATATCATATCTGCGTGTCATGTGAGACGTATCTAGAGGGAAAGCGAGATAAAGGATGTTCTGCCGATGTCTGATTGGTGGCCCACTAACTGGAGCTGGAGCTACAATGCAAAGGGCCGAAGGAACCGATTTATAACTAGAACGTCGTGACTAGGAGTACATGTTGTGGGGATAGTGCGGCCATTAGCAATGCTTCTGGGTTTGACCTTTGCCTCGTGTTCTGCCTGTGTGAAGTTTACACGTTCTCCCTGTGACCTCGTGGTTCCCTCTGTCTGTGTGCTCCAGTTTCTTCCTGCTCTCCATCATATTTTGAAAAGTTAATTGCCTACCACGAATTACCACTTACTATTGGTATGGGGTTGCAGGAAAAGAGGTGAGTTGATGGGCTTGTGAGAGAACAGGTTGTAAAGTTACAGGAAAAGAAAAGAATGGGGAAGTGGAACTGGTGGAATTCTCCACTGGGGGCCAGTATAGATTCAGTGGGCCAACAGTTCTCACTGTATGCTGCAAGAAATGAATAACACTTGGTAGCACTGAATTTTTGGTAACAGTAGCTAGATACAATTAAAGACCTTTCTACATCAAGCATTTCTGATATATCTATATATGTATTAAATAGTGAAATGAAATAAAAAGTGCAAAAATAGAAATAAAGAAGTAGTGTTCATGGGTTCAATGTCCATTCAGAAATCGGATGGCAGAGGGTAAGAAGCTGTTCCTGAATCGTTGAGTGTGCATCTTCAGGCTCCTGTACCTCCTTCCCAGTGGTGGCAATGAGAACAAGGCATGACCTGGGTGATGGGAGTCCTTAATGATGGACACTGCCTTGTTGAGACATACTTTGAGGCTGCTGCCCATGATGGAGCTGACTGTTTGCAACTCTCTGCAGCTTATTTCCATCCTGTGCAGTAGCCAAACCCCCCCCCCCCCCCACAACCCCTCCATACCAGACGGTGATACAGCCAGTTAGAATGCTCTCCACGATACGCCTGTAGAAATTTGCGAGTGATTTTGGCGACAAACCGATCTCAAAATCCTAATGAAATAGAACCGCTCTTGTGCCTTCTTTGTAGCTGCATCAATATGTTGGGTCCATGTTAGACCCTCAGACACCCAGGAACCTGAAATTGCTCACCCTTTGAAATCCAACAATGTGTCCAGTGGAGATGAACTGTCTGAGCAGTGTTCAGAATCATGTTTGAATGGTGATGATTGCTTTCACTGTCACAATAACCTGTAGGCTGACTATAAAAGCTTTGATCTTATCCCTCCCTGCGTGTTCTTTTTTATTAAAAAGCAATTTCAGGAATTTTAACTCTCCTTTACTTTCATGTAGTGTTAAAATCAAGCTAAACAGTTAAAACCATGTTCAACCTGTCTCTTGAGGTACAGATAAGATGATTCCTGACTAATTAGTTGGTACAACTGCATTTAAGTGCATTGAATTGTGTGTTGCTTTATGATTTTAAAAAGTTCTTCAGAGTATGTTTGTTGCTAAAATAACAGAGATTTTTCCACCGAGAGAGTGGCCTATAAAAAGAAAACTGCTTCGAACAATCTCACAGTGAGCGGTAATAATTGTCAGAAGCTGTAAACTGTTCCTTTTGGAGGGAGACTTCAGTTCTGGCCTTTTATGGTTTCGGTTTCTTCAAATGATTTATTTAAAAAGAATGGTGCTGCCAATAGTCTCAGCATGGATATTGTCCAAGTTGTCTTGTTGTCTACTAAGTGCCTTGATGGCTGCATAGCCCGGAGAGGGAAATTGCATTGGTTAGTATGTGTCTGCTCTTCATCTGTCATTCAGACATCTAAATTAACCGACAATTGTGGAAATGCAGAAAGCTGGCCACTTATTAATGAGTAATAATTTATCAAATCTGGCTTTGTTGAATTTGATAAACTTGATAACCATCAAAATAAATGATTTGTTAGTTTTGTGGCATGCATTTACACCAGGCTTAGTAACTTCTGGAGAATTTGTTGGAGCTGATGAGTGCTGTGAGCTGGATTCTTTTCCCAAACATTCAGCTCAAATTATTCTTTAATATAAACTGCTGCAAGTGTGCTTTGAGTGCAGTATGGCAAAGTCCAGGGATACTGGTGAATCATGAGACCAACAGCATCTTCCCTTTCACCAGAGAAATAGAGAATTAAAGAGACTGAGGAACGGGGAGAAGGAAATCAATGAATGAGAAACAAGTGAGATGCTGAAAGGGATATGAGGTAGTGGGAGTTGTCTAAAAGAGGGTAAAAGCAGACAGTAAGGAAAGGAGTAAAGTGTATGAGTTTATAAAGGAGATCTGTCTGGAAGCCTTTCCTGGCTGAATGCCTGAGAATACATGGATTTGGACGTTCCCTTGTTGGGCCTCCAGGGTTGAGTGGCATTTCAGGCCAACATAAAATAGCAGTCCTGACTTGCTGCCGAGAGCTTGATTCAATGCAAGAGGCAATTGCTAATGTTACTTGAAGCTGGGTCTGTGATCAAAGTGATCAGTTTCCTTAATGTGCAGAGCTGGCAGTGGCTGCACACACCAAAGTGCCCACCCAGCTACGAAATAGGACCACCAGATCGGGGTTGCTCGGTAAAACTGAGCTGGTGGAGCTTGCTCACCATGTTCAATTGTGACCCAAGTTCAAACCCTTCTGGTCCATAACTCCACTAATGCATGGCACAGGATGATTATTAATCCCAGACTACACAGCATCCAAACGTCTGTCTGCTATTTAGTGACATGACTTTAGCCCTAAAAATAGTTCACACAAAACACAGCACTCTGGAACTATTGGTTCTGCTGTATGGTGAGAAGTGAAGGTACTCATTCCATCAGCACCCTCACAGCCCGACCCCTGGACCCCTACCTCTTCACAGAAAAGGACCATCAAACCTTTACACTGAAGCTGAAGAGTCAGATTGGTTACAAAAAGGAAGTAATAATTGTCAGAGGTGAGTGGCACACAAGATAAATGGAGACATCACTGAGTTTGCCCGATCTGTCTCTGACACTCATAATTCACGTAGGAGACCTTGAAACAAACACGTGCACGCCTGATTGCTGGTTCTTCCCCTTGAGCTCTGGTCATTGTACAGGACTATCGAGGAAAATGAGTGCCTGAGACACCTAGAGACAAGAGTGGCATGGTGCAGTAGTTATGTGTGTGTGCGCATTGAGCAGTGAGCTCTGCAGAGCTTGGCAAATTTTGAGCCACCGTTTTCGGTGGATTGAAGGGTCAGTAACCTAAGAGTACAGGCTTCCATAAATCGACCCACATTAGAAAAATCTCTTTTTTGGTAACAAATGGTTAATATCTAGAATTCACTGCCTGCTAGGATAATGGAAGGAGATTCAGTAGCGTTCTTCAAAAGGAAACTGAGAAACTATTCAAAGGAGGAACATTTGTATGGAAATGGAAAAAAGTAGGCTATTGGAGCTCACTGGATTGTTTTTCAGAAGAAGGCAGCAGAGTATGTAGCGAATGGAGCTGCTGTGTCATGACTCCAGTGACCTTGGTTCAGTCCTGACCTTCATCCTGTAGAATTTGTTCTTCTGGTGACCATGTGGGCTGGTTGATTATTAGCCACTGGGTTCAACCCTGATCTCTGACATTGTCTGTGTGGAGTTTGCTTGTTCTCTCTGTAACTGTGTGGGTTGGTCAATTAGTTAACAACCAGGTTTGATCCTGACCTCTGCCATCTTGTGGAGTGTGTATGTGGGCTAACAAGTTTATTGGCCACTGTAATCTGTTTCTGGTATATCGAATCTGATGAGAATGCAGAGATAATGAAACAGGTTAGTGTAAGAATAAGTGATTAACGCTGGGTACAGAATCAGTGGGCAGAAAAGCCTGTTTCTGTGCTGTACCTGTCTATGACTCCATAAGACATAATACAGTCTCAGAGATCTGAAAGGCCTCCTTCTGTGCTGCAAAAGAAAATGATATAATGGTATAGGTGATGCACCAACAATAACTCTCAGAGACGAGAGGTGAACAACAGGCTTTTATTAGCAGCAAAAGGGAGCACGGCATCTCGGAGACTGAGGGAGGAGCAGTGCCTCCAATCGGCTTTATACAGGGGTCTGTGGGAGGAGCCACAGGAGCAGTCAGCAGGGGTCTGTGGGAGGAGCCACAGGAGCAGTCAGCAGGGGGTCTGTGGGAGGAGTCACAGGAGCTGTCAGCAGAGGGGCGTGTCCAGACAGGTATATGTAGTTTACCACAATAGGACTTAAGTGCTCCAGGACTACAGGAGAAGTTTGCAAAAAGAAAACCCGGCTGAATGCAATCCAAAGGTAATCAAGATACATTTAGGTCTGAACTTTATAATTTTGCGAATACTGATTGTGTTCATCATCAGTACTCCGCAGAATCAGCAGCAACTAGAAATTTCTGCCGGTTGCACTGGTGGCATCTCCATTGTTGACACTAATATGGAGATTAGTGAGGTAGCATGATCTTAGGCGAGTTAGTCAAAACCTAGGAAATGATCTTACCCAAGATCTTGTGGAAGTGCAGGAACTGCCTTCTCACAATGAAAGAAGGTTGTTCAGAAGATCACCAAGAATAATTCATTGTTTTCTTAATGAAAAAGATCTAAAGTAATTCTATATGACTAAATTTGAAACATCTTTTGAAAATCTTTCCAAGATTTTTTTTTATATGGCTTGGGAAACTGGAAACATTTTTTTAAAAGATTCTCAAAAATTCCAAAAGGCTCACAAAAATTTTAAACTTTACAAGTTTGTATACAAGTTTCTGAGATAACATGAGCACTGCTGACTGCTTTTGGTATTTCACACCAAGTTTTGGGATGAGTCAGTTTGGTTCAGATATTGTGGCCAGTCCAGTCTTGACCACTTCTCCTCTGTCAACTTGTGGTCATGCAAAATATTGAGGTGAAAGGAAATGTAGACTGGCAGATATTATCAGCTCAGCACTATCAGGCAAATCTAGATCATAGATTTGTTAGTCTCTCATGAGTTATGGGGAAAATCCAAGGATAATTGCTACTGCCTTTGGAGAAATAAACAACCGTCTTGAATATACAAATTAAAAGAATGCTCTCCTGTGGTTTCCAATGTGGTGTTAACATTTGTCAAAGGACAAGAAGATAAATGTGACTTTTATTAATTTTAATAATGTTTCTAGAATATCATCAGATATTATATTAGCAGCACCATGCTGAGATGCATCAAATTGTTCTGCCTGATAGGGAATAAAAATTTTGAAGGAGATACTTCAGTTTATCCTTTCTGTGACCTGATTGTAAATGGCATTTCAAGTCTAAGGATCCATTTAAACAAAGACTAGTGTAGTAGGTATGCAGGCCAGATCCTTTCACTTATTTAGAATGAAACGGGAGACCATTCAGCCCTTTAGTTCCATGCCAGCTCCCAGCAACTCAAGCCAATCAATTCCACTCCTTCACTTTCTCTACGGACCCCTCGGTTGAAGGTAAGGGTCCATGGCATAAAAAAGATTGGGAACCCCTGCTCTAGATTTATAGCCAAATCACTTTCATACTTCTATCAACAGTAGACAGTTAATTAAGCAGAAAACCACTGGAACGTAGGAAGAAATCAGAGCACCCGCCATGTGGGTGCACGAAACTGTGCAAACTCTACACAAGCAGCAAACGAGATCAGGATCAGATCTAGGCCCCTGGAGCTGTGAGGCCCCAGTATTAACTGATGACCACCATGTTGTCCATCTCTGTGCTCCAGCCAAAGTCATGGGCTTCACTGTAAACCCAGTCAGCTCCCTCATGGGCACTAGTCTCCGTGCTCCTGAAGAAAAGTCTCGGCCTGAAATGGCAACTGTTTATTTTTTTTCATGGATGCTGGCTGGCCTGCTGAGTTCTTCCAGCATTTTGTGTGTATAACCTTTGTAGATCCAGGACTTTTTCAAGGAGCGACCCCTCAGCAAGGTGACATCCATTATTGAGGACCCCATCACCCATGTCATGCCCTGTTCTCATTGCCGCCATCAGGGAGGAGATAGAGGAGCCCGAAGGTGCACCCTCGGCCATCTGACTTCTGATTGGACATTGAACCCATAAACGCCACTTCACTACTTTTTATTTCTATTTTTGCACTACTTATTGTATGTATATTTTTTACAACAAATTTTGCAACATATGCCAGTGATATTAAACTTGATTCTTTAGAAAAAATACCAGGGAAAGGACACGTCCAATTACTTTCTGCACTTAGCTACATATGCTGTTGGATATCTACCAACAATAACAGTGGAGCATTGTGTCTTTGATCACTTAAAGCTAAAATTAGATAAGCATCTTTGAAAGAAATGCAGCAACAAAGATATAATGACATACCTGATGGAAATCTGTGCTTTGCTCTCACTAAGCGCAGAAAATGATAATAATGTCTGTATACATATTGAACTTCCCTTCTGAAACTGGAACCAAATTTCACAAGCAGAAAATTACCACCTTCTGAATTTAGAATCAGAATCAGGTTTCATATCATTGGCATATGTTGTGAAATTTGTTCTTTTGCAGCCGCAGTATGTTACAATACATAAATTAAAAAGTTTAAATTGCAATAAGAAATATTTATAAAAATTTAATTAAGTAGTGAAAAGGGAGAGAAAAAATAGTGAGGGAGTGTACATGGGCTCATTCTCCATTCAAAAAGTCTGGTGGCAGAGAGGAAGAAGCTGTTCCTGAAATGTTGAGTATGTGTCTTCAGGCTCCCATACCACCTCCTTGATGGGAGCAATGAGAAAAGGGTGATGGGGTCCTTGATGATGGATGCTGTCTTTTCGAGGCATCACCTTTTGAAGATACCCTGGATGTTGGAGAGACCAGTGCCCATCATGAAGCTCCCTGAGTTTACAACTTTCTGCAGCCTTTTTCCAATCCTGTGCAGTAGCCCCTCCATACCAGACAGTAATGCAAGCAGTTAGAGTGCCCTCCACGGTACATCTGTAGAAATTTGCAATTGTGTATGGTGCCAAAGCAAGTTTCCTCAAACTCACAATTAAATATAATTGCTGTCATGCCTCCTTTGTAATTGCATCAATATTTTGGGCCCAGGATAGACCTTCAGAGATGTTGACACCCAGGAAATTGAAACTGTTCACCCTTTCCACTGCTGGTCCCTCAATGAAGACAGGTGTGTGTTCCCTCAACTTCCCTTTCCTGAAGTCCACAATCAATCCCTTGGCCTATTGTTGTGACACTATGCAGCCAGCCGATCTGGCTCATTCATGTATGTGTCCTTATCACTTTCTACCAACAATTCTGCAAGCAAATTTATAGATGGCACTTGAGCTGTGCCTAGCCACACAGTCGTGGCTGTAGAGGTGGTAGAGCAGTGGGCTAAGCACACAATCTTGAAGTGTGCCAATGTTGGTTGTCAGTGAGAAAGCGATGTGATTTCTGACCTGCACTGACTGCGGTGTCTTGGTAATGAAGTCAAAGATCCAATTGCAGAGAGAGGTACAAAGGCCCAGATTCTGGAATGTTGATTAATCAAACAACAGCACCCTTTTGTCAGATTTCCTGTTATCCAGGTGATCCAAGGCCAACGAGACTGTATCTGCTATAGACCCATTGTGGCAATAGGCAAATTGCAGCAAGTTAAGCTCCTTGGTTAGGCCAGATTTGATACTGGCCATGATCAACGTCTCAAAGCTTTCATCACAGTCAATGTGAGTACAACTGGGTGACAGTCTCTGAGGCAGCTCCCCCTGTTTACTTGGGCACTGGTTTGATTGTCACCCTTTTGAAGCAGGTGGCAACAGTGAGAGATTGAAGATGTTCTTGAACACTCCTGTCAGTTGGTTGGCACGGGTTTTCAGTGCCTTACCAGGTTCACCATCAGGGCCGGTCACCTTGCAAGCATTTACCTTCTTGAAAGATATTTTACCGTCAGCCTCAGAGACAGAGGTCACAGGGTCACCGGATGCTTCAGGTGTAGTTTTATTCTCCCTTTCAAAGTGTGTAGAAAATCCATTGAGTTCACCTGGGAGAGAAGCATCACAGCCATTCAGGATGTTAGGTTTCACCTTGTGGGAAATAATGGCCTGCCAACCCTGCCAGAGCTGACATGCATCCAATTACATCTCTAACTTCAATCAAACTTTTAATCTTAAAATAGTCTCCACTGGTTGTACCTGGACTTCTTGTACAGTTCTGGATCACCGGTCTTGAACGCCATAGATCTAGCCCTCAGCAGACTACAAATCTGGCTCATGCACTACAGCTTTTTTTTTGGGGGAATGTCAGGTATGTTCCCAAAGGCACATACTCACCTACACAGGTCTTGATGATGTGTGGCGTACTCATTCTGATGTGAAGATGAATCCCTGAATATTGTTCAGTCCACTAGCTCAAAGCAGTCCTGTAGGTGCCCCTCCACCTTCCTTGAACATACCTTGTTAGTCGGCAGTGCTGGTGCTGCGGTCTTTAGTCTCGCCTACACGCGGGGAGTGGAAGTACAGCCAGGTGATCAGACTTCTCAAAGTATGGGCGTTGGATGGCACGGTAAGCATTCTTGATGACGGTATAACAGTGAGTTGGCTCTTCTGGTTCCACAGGTGATGAGATGGTAGTTGTTCAGAAACTTCTTCAAGCTGGCCTAGTTGAAATCTCCTGCAATGATAGAAGGCATCAGGGTGCACTGTTCTGTAACTGTGAATTACATTGCTCAGCTCAATTGGAGCCTGCCTGGTGTTGGCCAGAGATGGAATGTACACTGCTACCTGGATGACAGCAGAAAACTCCCTCAGCAGATAAAATGGACAGCACTTAAGGTTGGGTGAACAGGATTGAGACAGAACCACTACTTCTGTTCACCATGATGAGTTAATCATAAAGCATACTCCAGCTCAACGGCCTTTAAAAAATTTAGTTGCCCTGTCTTTTTAACAGCAGGTGGTAAGGGTGGGTTCCCTCACCTCTGCCCCTCTGACGCTCAATGCAGGTGCCCCTCAGGGCTGTGTACTAAGTCCCCTCCTTTACTCTCTGTATACCCATGACTGTGTCACCACCCACAGCTCCAATCTGCTAATTAAATTTGCCGACAATACTACATTGATTGGCCTAATTTCAAATAATAATGAGGCAGCCTACAGAGAGGAAGTCATCACCCTGACACAGTGGCGTCAAGAAAACAACCTCTCCCTCAACGCAGCAAAAACAAAGGAGCTGGTTGTGGACTACAGGAGGAACGGAAACAGGCTAACCCCTACTGACATCAATGGATCTGGGTTTGAGAGGGTGAACTGCTTTAAGTTCCTCGGCATAATCATCACCAAGGATCTCACGTGGTCTGTACACACCAGCTGTGTGGTGAAAAAGGCACAACAGCACCTCTTTCACCTCAGACAGTTGAGGAAGTTTGGTATGGCCCCCAAATCCTAAGAACTTTCTACAGGGGCACAATTGAGAGCATCCAGACTGGCTGTATCACTGCCTGGTATAGGAACCGTACTTCCCTCAATCGCAGGACTCTGCAGAGAGTGGTGCAGACAGCCCAGCGCATCTGTAGATGTGAACTTCCCACTGTTTAGGACATTTACAAAGACAGGTGTGTAAAAAGGGCCTGAAGGATCATTGGGTCCCAAGTCACCCCAACCACAAACTGTTCTAGCTGCTACCATCTGGGAAACGGTTCCGCTGCGTAAAAGCCAGGACCAACAAGCTCCGGGACAACTTCTTCCACCAGGCCATCAGACTGCTGAGACTACTATATTTTTATGTTATGTTGACTATCCTGTTGTACATAATATTTATTATAAATTACTATAAATGCACATTGCACATTTGAATGGAGATGTGATGTAAAGATTTTTACTCCTCATGTATATGAAGGATATAAGAAATAAAGTCAATTCAATTCACTCAACTGCATCACTGCATCCAAAGTAGCCTATGTTCTGTGAAGTAAAATACACAGTAGTCCCTGATATCCCTCTGGTACTGCAATCTTGCTCTGAGGTCTTCAATATTATTCTCCAGAGACTGTAAATACGGTACCCTGTCAATCCAGAGATTGTTCTCGCGAGCCTCATCTGGAGTCTCTCCAATGCCAGCACATTTTTTTTAGATAAGGGGCAAAAATTTCTCACAATATTCCAAATGCAGTCTAACCAATGAGTTTATAGACTCAGCATTACATCCTTGCTTTAAATTCTAGTCCTCTTGAAATGAATGCTAACATTACACCAACTCAGCCTGCAAGTTGACCTTCAGGGAATCCTGCACAAGGACTTCAACGTCCCTTTGCACCTCTGATTTCTAAATTTGTTCCCATTTAGAGAAGAGTCTATGCCTTTATTCCTTCTACCAAAGTGCATGAACATGTGCTTCCCTACGCTGTTTTCAATCTGCCATTTCTTTGCCCATTCTCCCAATCTCTTCAAGTCCTTCTGCACACTCCCTACTTCCTCAACACTACCTGCCCCTCTGCCTATCTTTGTAGTGTTGGCAAACTTGACCATAAAGCCATTGCTTCCATCATCTAGATAGCTTGAAAAGAGGCGGTGCCAACCCCACCCCTGAGGGACGCCACTAGTCGCCGGTAGCCAACCAGAAAGACTCCCATTCTTCCCTACTCTTTGCCTCCTTTCAGTCAGCCAATCATCTAGCCATGCTAGTATTTTTCTTGTCATACCATGGGCTCTTAACTTGCTCAGCAGTCTCATATGCGGCACTTTGTCAAAGGTCTTCTGAAAATCCAAGTAAACAACATCCACTGACTCTCCTTTGTCTATCCTGCCTGATACTTCCTCAAAGAATTCCAACAGAATGATTGATTGATTGACATTGAATGATTTAAAACAGAAAAATGTGTTTGAATCCCAAGTGATGGAATAAAACACATTACAAACTCCCAAGACAAATGACAAGTTAGATTTATACATTATTATATTTAATATGTTCTCTGAAAACTCCGAGTTTATCTCTGGTCTAGCAGTTGGCTAATCAGTGAGCCAAAGAGAATCAGGTATTTGCCTGCACACTAAAGACCATGAATAGTAAGATTTCCGTTTCTTTTAGATTCCAAGTTCAATTTTGCTTTACCAGCTCCACAAATGAGCCAGGAATGAGAACAATCAAACAACCTGCTACCCTGAGCTGTATTCTAAATACAACACCATCACAACTTATCCTCTCCCTTCATCTTCAGATAACCATCTCCTGCACAGAAAAATCTGTAACATAAAGATGTATTCTCTAATGTTTATTGGATACATGATGTCAAATATATAGCTTGGTTAAAGTCCATTCTGCCTCAGATAAACTGAGAGATTATGTGTTTCTTTTAGTCATTCTTTAGGCATTGAGGCTTTTGTTTCCTTCCACTTCCTTCTGATCGATGACTTGCTTTCACTCCAGGAGTAGAAGATACCTGCACATGAATACCTTAACCACGATATACTTTTGACAGAGTGATGTTGGAGTTTATCAGCAAGGAGATAGAAGATAATTGTATAGGAGGCTCTGTTGTACAGAATCACCTCACACTGTCTCACTACATGCACTAATGGACAGAGATAAGATCTGGCCCAGATTATTCCTTGGCTCCTTTAATATAGTGAGCAGTATATTGTGTTGCACAAAATGGTGTTACATAAGTTGGGACATTTTTCTTGTGCAGTTTGTAGCTGATGTGACTCCAGAAGACCAGACTGAACTGGAAGAGAAAAGAATGGCAAAGGGAAATTGTGCTCACATAGATGGAAGGAGGGGGCATGTTAAAGAATTCAATATTAAGCGTAGACGGCTGAAATGAGCCCAGATGGAATATGTTATTTTTCATGGATTTAAAATGGCAGGCAATGGGGAGGTCAGGGTCACACAGCAGACTGAATGCAGACGCTTCACAAAGTGATGACCTAATCTGCATTTGCTTTCTGCTAAGTACTGGAGACCGCGCAGTCCGCACTGAAAGTGGTGCTCTAATGTGGGAAATGTGCAAGTGATTCACTGCTGGAAAGAATGTTGGGAAGGAAAGAGGTGAAATGACCAGTGTTTCATCTCCTGCAGTTGCATGGGAAAGTCCCTACAGAATCTGAATTGTTTTTCAATTTAAATAATTAATGTGCCATTGGCTTTCAAAGAAATATTACAAAACTGCTCAGCTGAGATACATACTGAACTTTATTTTAAAAAATCAGGTGAGATGTGTTTGCGGCTGGGTTGGGGGGGAAGAGAAGATTAACTCACCACAAATTTAACCCATTTTATTCACTGTACTAATATAAACCTGCTGAAACCTGTTGCTATTGATTCATACACGACTTAGAGTCAGTCAGATTGCGTTTCACATTCTAAGTTTCTTTTAAAGCAAAAGCTCCGCCTAAAATGTTGGTGTTCTTCCACCTCATATTGCTTTATGAAGGAAGTACAAGGCAGGGGTGAGGCTGATGCTGGAAGGTGATAGGTGGAACCAAATGATAAAAGCAAGTGGTGGAGGGAGGTATGAATAATGGTGAACAAAGGGAGGAACAAAGGTGAGTGTAGGGAGGAGAACACTGGGGGTTACCTGAAATTGGGAAACTCAATGTTCATTCCATTAGGTTTCAAGCTACCCAGGTAGACTATAAAATGTAGTTATTTCAATTTATATTTGCGCTTACCATAGCAATGGGGAATGCCAAAGCTGAAGCAGTCAGTGGGGTAGTGGGAGAGAGAGTTAAACATGAATACCACTGGAAATTTAAGATGCCTTTAGTGGACGGGGCAGGTGCTTTGCAGAACAATTGCCTAGTCCGCACTTGGTCACCTAAAGATAGAAAACTTATTGAAAGACAAGGTTGAAAGGGGTGCAGAGGAATCTCTGCCCCACTTAGAGGGGCTGTTTAGGTCCCTGGATAGTGGTGAGGGAGAAGGTGTTGGGAGAGGTATTACACCACCTGCATTTGCAGTGGGAAGTACTAACGGGAATGGGGAAGATTGGGTGAGAAGATATGATTGGGAAACAGTGGTCTCCGTGGAAAGCAAAACAGAGGGAGAGAAGGGAAGACGCGATTTTGGTTGTTTCTGGTAATTGCAACTAGACACCCTTCTCATGAAGATGTAAAATAAATTGTACAGATAATGGTTTTGCCAAGATCCTAAAATTGTTTCAGAATTTTAATAGAAGAATAGTAACTTCTTAAAATGTGTGTTGCTTTCTTGTGTATGAAGTGGATTGGTTAGCAAAACTTTTCAAAGTCTGGAGAGAAAACATCTGTAGCTCTATAACACTATCCTTGTCCCCTGTGCCTTATCTTTTGATGATTTCAGCAGTGTGTATCATTTTGTACTCCAGAACTCCAAAAATGGCTTTGAGCTTCAGAATGTGACATCTTTGGTCTTCCCCATTGCATGGTGAGAGCAAATAATTAATGTACTGAATCAGAAATTGCACTTAGGGGATCTGTAAGAAACCAAATCAACAAATACATCATGTTCATCAAATAACCACAATATCAATTCCTGTTTATCAAGAAATCAGCTACAATATATATTGACATGAATACAAATGACATAAAATAATTTGTATGAATGTTCTATACAAGTTGGGTGATAATTACCTCTTTATGACTCCCTTATAGCAAAAGTTCAAAGTAAATTTATTAGCAAAGTAGATTTATGTCACCATATACAACACTGAGATTTACTTTCTTGTGGGCAAGCACACTAAATACAAGAAACACAATAGCATCAATGAAAGACCACACCCAACAGGGCAGGCAACAAACAATGTGAAAAATAACCTGTAAATACAAAGAGAAAGAGAAAGAAAAAGGAATAATAATAAATAAGCAATAAATATTGAGAACATGAGCTGAAGATTCCTTGAAAGTGAGTCCATTTCAGTGATGGGTTGAATGAAGTTATCCACTCTGGTTCAAGAGCCTGATAGTTGAGGAGTAATAACAGTTCCTGAACCTCGTAGTGTGGGTTCTGAGACTCCTGTACTACCATCTTGATGGCAGCAATGAGAAGAGAGCATGGCCTGGACAGCACTCCATGTAGATGTGCTCGATGGTGGGCAGGGCTTTACCCATGATGGACTTGGCCATATCCAGTAATTTTTGAATGCTTTTCTCTACAAGGGCAATGGTGTTTCCATACCATGCTGTGATGCAACCAGTCAATATACTCTCCACCACACATCTATAGATATTTGTCAAAGTTTTAAATGACGTGCCAAACTTCGGAGAAAGTAGAGGCACTGCTGTGCTTTCTTCATAATGGCACTTACATAATGGACCTAGGACAGATCCTCTGCAATTATAGCACCAAGGAACTTAAAGCTGCTGACCCTCTCTACCACTGATTCCCCTGATGAGGACTGGCTCACAAAGCTCTGCTTTCATTCTTCTGAAGTCAATAATCATCTCCTGGGTCTTGCTGACATTGACTGAGGCATTATTGTTGTGGTATCATTCAGCCAGATTTTCAATCTCCCTCCTATATGCTGATGTTTCACCAACTTTGATTCAGCCAATGACAGTGGTGTTGTTGGCATACTTAAATATGGCATTTGATCAGTGCTTAGCCTCAAAGTCATAAGTGAGTAGAACAGGGAACTAAGTACACAACCTTGTGGTACACCTGTGCTGAGGGAGATAGTGGAGGTAATGTTGCTGCCAATGCAAACTCACTGTGGTCAGCAAGTGAGAAACTCAAGGATCAAGTTACACAAGAAAGGCATTAAGAATAAGCCAGAAAATTATAGGCCAGTGAACCTGGCATCAGTAATGGGAAGGTGTCAGTAAAGGACTGAATATATAAGTGTTTGGATAGACAGAATCTGATTGGGGATATTCAACATGGCTTTGTGCAAGCTAAGTCATTTCTAACCAATCTTAGAGGAAATTACAAGGAAAGTTGATGAAGGCAAGGTAGTGGCTGTTGTCTACATGGACTTTAGCAAGGCCTTTGACAAGGTTCTGTATTGTGATGTTGGTCAAAAAGGTTCAGTTGCTTGACATTCAAGAAGAGGTAGTAAACTGGGTTAGACGTTGGCTGCACAAGAGAAGTATGAGAATGGTAGATGTTTGCCTTTCTGACTTGAGTCCTGTAACGCGTGGAATGCCACAGGGATCAGTGCTGGGTCCTTTGTTATCAATATCAATGATCCAGATGAAAATGCAGTAAACTGGATCAGCAAATTTGCAGATGACACCAAGACTGGGAATATGGTGGACAACAAGGAAAACTATCAAAGTTTGCAGCGGGATTTAGACCAGCTGGAAAAATGAGCTGAAACATGGCAGATGGGATTTCATGTAAATGGGTAATGAAGAAATGGCCAAAGCCAATGGCTATTTTGTCTTGGTCGTAATAGTGGAGGACACAGCTAACACGCTGAAGGGAGATGATACGGATGTAATGGGAGATGGGGACCTCTATACAGTTGCAATCACTAAAGAGGTAGTGCTGAGCAAACTTACAGGCCTACAGATAGACAAGTCCCCTGGTCCTGATGGACTGCATCACAGGGTACTGAAAGAAATGGCAAAAGTTATAGCAGAGGCTTTTGTGATAATTTACCAAAATTCTCTGGACTCTGGGTAGGTCCCAGTGGATTGGAAGATGGCAAATGTCACGCCACTGTTCAAAAAAAGATGTAGGCAAAAGGCAGGTAACTATAGGGTAGTTAGTTTAACATCAGTAGTTGGGGAAATGCTGGAAACTATCTTTAAAGAAGAAATAGAGAGGCATCTGGAAAGAAATAGATCCATGGGGCAGACACAACATGGATTCAGCAAAGGCAGGTCCTATTTGACAAACTTACAGAAGTTTCTTGAGGAGATAATGAGCACAGTGGACAAAGGGGAACAGATGGACATTATTTACTTGGATTTCCAGAAGGTGTTCAATAAGGTGCTGCATAAAAGAATTATCCATAGAACAAGGATGCATAGAGTTGGTGCTGAGGTATTAGCATGCATAGAAATTGGTTAACTAATAGAAAGAAGAGAGTTGGGCTCCATGGGTGTTACTCTGGTGGTGAGTGGTATGCCACAGGGGACAGTGCTGGGCACACAACTGTTCACGATATGCATTAATGATCTGGAAGAGGGGACTGAGTGTATTGTATCTAAGTTTGCTGATGACACTAAATTGAGTGGAAAAGCAAACTGTGCAGAAGATATGGAGAGTCTGCAGAGAGCTACAGGTAGGTTAAGTGAGTCTGACAAATGGAATACAATGTTGGCAAATGTGAGGTCATCCACTTTGGAAGGAAAAATAGAAGATCAGGTTATTATTTAAATGGTAAAAGATTGCAGCATGCTGCTGTGCAGAGGGACTTGGGAGTGCTTGTGCATGAATCACAAAAGGTTGGTTTGCAGGTGCATCAGGCTATCAAGAAGGCAAATGGAATGCTGACCTTCATTGCTAGAGGGATTGAATTTAAGAGCAGGGAGGTTATGCTGCAACTGTACAGGGCACTGTTGAGGTTGCACCTGGAGTACTGTGTGCAGTTCTGGTCTCCTTACTTGAGGAAAGATACACTGGCTTCAGAGGCAGTACAGAGGAGATTCACCAGGTTGATTCCAAAGTTGAAGGGGTTAGGCTATGAGGAGAGTTGAGTCGCCTGGGACTGTACTCACTGGAATTCAGAAGAATGAGAGGAGGTCTTATAGAAACATATAAAATTGTGAAAGGTAGATAGAGGCAGGAAATTTGTTTCCACTGGTAGGTGAGACTAGAACTTAGGGGCATCACCTCAAGGTTCAAGGGAGTAGATTTAGGACAGAGATGAGGAGGAACTGCCTTTCCCAGAGAGTGGTGAATCTGTGGAATTCTCTGCCCAATGAAGCAGTGGAAACTACCTCAGTAACTATATTTAAGACAAGGTTGGATAGATTTTTGCATAATAGGGGAATTAAGGGTTATGGGGAAAAGGCAGGTAGGTGGAGATGAGTCCATGGCCAGTTCAGTCATGATCTTATTGAATGACGGAGCAGGCTCGATGGGCCAGATGGCCGACTCCTGCTCCTAGTTCTTATGTTCTTATGTTTTGGCACATTGACCTTCACAAATCAACGTATTGAGTACAGGAGTTGGGATGTTATATCGAAATTGTATAAGACGTTGGTGTGTCCTAATTTGGAGAATTGAGTGTACCGACAGGAAAGATGTAAATAAGATTGAAAGAGTGCAGAGTAAGTTTACAAGGATGTTTTCAGGACTTGAGGACCTGAGTTATAGAGAAAGGTAGAATAGGTATGGACTTTACTCCCCAGAGTGTAGGGGATTGAGGGAAAATTTCATAGAGATATACAAAATTATTAGGGGTGTAGATAGAGTAAGTGCATGCAGGCTTTTTCACTGAGGTTGGATGAGACAAGAACTAGAGGTCATGAGTTATGGGTGAAAGGTGAAAAGTTTAAGGGGAACTTCTTCACTCAGAGGGTAGTGAAAGAATGGAACGATCTGCCAGCATGAGTGATGATAGCCAAGATGATTTCAACATTAAAGAGAAATTTGGATAGGTACATGGATGGGAGGGTTATGGAGGCCTATGGTCTGAGTGCAGGTTAATGGGTCTAGGCGGGTTAATGGTTCATCACAGACTCGATGGGCCAAAAGGCCTGTTTCTGTACTGTAGTGTTCTATGACTCTATAATGTATTGAGGCCTAGGACTTGAAGAATAATGATTAGTTTTAAGGGGATGATAGTATTGATTGCTGAGCTGCAGTCAATGAAGAGCATCCTGATGTCTGCATCTTCTTGTCCAGATATTCCAGAATCAGATGAAGAGTAGATTAAAAGGCATTTGCTGTTGACCTGACAAATTGTAGTGGATCCAAGTTGCTTCTTAGCCAACTCTCAAAGCACTTCCTCACAAAGAATGTAAGTGCTACTGGATGCTGGTCATTGAGAACAGGTTACTACTTTCTCAGGCACTGGTATGATTGAAGGCCGCTTGAAGTAGGTGGGTACCTCAGACAGCCGAAGTGATAAGCTAAAGATATCTGTGAACGCTCCAGCTGGTCGATCAGCACAGGACTTTAGTACTTGGCTAGATGCTTTCCGTGGGTTCACCCTCCTGAAGGATGTTCTCACGTCAGCCTCAGAGACTGAAACCACAGGGTCATTGGGTCTGTGGGAGTCGGTGAAGCTACCTCCACGTTTTGATGATCAAAGTGAGCATAAAAGGCATTCTCATCCGGGAGTGAAGCCTTGTCACCTACATCATTTGCTTTCACTTTAGAGGAGGTGATAGCATTCAAGCCTGTTGACCATCCTTCAGTGATTCAAGAGTTGCTCCTTCACACAATGCAGCACAAAGAAAATAGAAAAGATAAAGAACAAATAATAATAAAACACAATAAATATAAGATAGCTTATATACATTGATTGTATGACCAAAAAGTGACACTAGAATGTACATAAGGTGACTGATGGAAAATAGTAATGCAGTGGTGAAGTTAGTGTGTGGTGGTGTTGATCAGCCTTACTGCTTGGGGAAAGTAACTGTTTTTGAGTCTAGTGATCCTGGCGTAGATGATACGTAATCTCTCCCTTATCAGAGTGGGATAAACAGTCCCTGAGCAGGGTGTGTGGGATCCTTCGTGATGCTTTCCCAGCACCTTACAGTATATATGTCCTTGATGGCAGGTAGGCTGATGCTGGTGATAGATTGGGAAGTTTTGACTACCCATTGTGGAGTCTTTCTTGCCTACTGCCTTGCAGCTTCCGTACCAGGCAGTGGGGCAGCTTGTTAGGGTGCTCTCTGCTGATCATCTGTAGAATGGTGTGAGTATGGATGTACAAAGTACCTCTCTTCAGCCTCCCCCGAAAGTAGAGGCATTGGTGAGCTATCTTTACTGTGTAGGAACCACTTTCTATACATTCCGGGACCATGAGAGGTTGTTTGTGATGTGCACTCCCAGGACTTTAAGACTGTTTCCAGCGCTCTGCTGCCAATGTAAAGGGGAGTGTGAGTGGTATGAGTTCTCCTGAAGACAATAGCCACCTCGTTTGTCTTGTTGACATTAAGGAAGAGGTTATTTACCTGGCACCAGGCCTTGAGCTCTTCCACCTCCTCTCTGTAGGCCGTCTCATCATTGTTGGTGATGAGCCCCGCCACCGTGTCATGAGCAAACTTGATGATGTGATTGCTTGGGTGTTTGGCCATGCAGTCATGTGTAAAAAAATTTTCAGCTGCTAATTCTCTCCAGGCCTGTTCTGCACTTTTTCTTGTGGAGTATCATGAGGCGAATTGTACTTTCGTCTACAAACATAGACAAAGCTATTTGTTTAATTTTCTTGGTATTTCCTTCTTTTCTTATATAATTTCTCCTGGTTCAGCCTGTAAGAGAAACCCCATTAACTTATGCTAATCTTATCCTTTTACATATTTATGGAGGCTATTACTGTCTTTTTATGTTTCTCACTAGATTGGTCTCATATTCCACCTTCCCTGTACTATAAATGTCATGTTCCCTTGCTGAAATCTGAAAAGTTTCCAGTCCTCTGGCTTACTGCTCTTTTTGGCAACATTAAAATGATTTTGCTTTGATCTGGTACTATATTTGTTAGCCAATGTATGATCAGATTCCAGTGGTTTTTTCCCTTAAAATGTTGTGAACTCTGAGTCTAATTGGCTTCTGCATTTATACTTCCCCCTTGCAAACACACATTACTATTGCCTATCTCATTCCCCTCCATTGTCCTTTCTCTATGCCTTTCTAAATTTCTCCTCGCCTAGGCTCTCCTGCGCCTTCAACACCCCCCTTCCCCTCATTCGCACCCCACTTACTTTGGTTGAATGCTCATCTACAGTCCTTTGTATTCACTTCTCTGGGACCCAGTTCCCATCTCCATTCAAATGAAGCTTCACACAATGGAGGGCTCCTCTTCTTAATGTTGGTTTCTACCATACTAATCTATAAGCCATGCTATCAAGTGAATCTGATTGAATCTGTGTCAATTTGCATGTAACCATTCATTCTAACACTGTAGCTCTGACTTGGCAACTGAAACCTAACAGGGCATGCTTATAAGCACAAATAAAATCTGCAGATGCTGGAAATCCAAAGCAACTCACACAAAATGCTGGAGGAACTCAGCAGGCCAGGCAGCACCCATGGAAAAGAGTAAACAGTCAATGTTTTGGGCCAGGACCCTTCATCAGGACTGGAAAAAAGATGAGAAGTTAGAGTAAGAGGTGGGGAAGGGGAGGAAGAAGTACAAGGTGGTAGGTGATAGGTGAAACCAGGAGAGGAGGAGGGGATGAATAAAGAGCCGGGAAATTGATTGGTGAAAGAGATAAAGGGCTGAGGAGGGGGAATCTGATAGGAGAGGGTAGAAGACCATGGAAGAAAGGAAAGGAGAAGGAGCGCTAGAAGGAGGTGAAGGGTTGGGTAAGGAGATGAGGTGAGAGAGGGAAACAGGAATGGTGAGTGGGGGTGGGGCGGCATTACCAGAAATTCGAGAAATCACTGTTCTTGCTGTCAGATTGGAGGCTACCCAGACGGAATACAACATGTTTTCCTCCAACATGAGTATGACCTCATCATCGCAGTAGAGGAGGCCATGGACTGGCACGTTGGAATGCGAATGGGAAGTAGAATTGAAATGGGTGGCCACCAGGAGATCCTGCTTTTTGTGGTGGACAGAGCAAAGGTGCTTGGTGAAGCAGTCTCCCAATCTATGTCATAGTGGGAGGCCATACTGGGAGCATTGGACACAGTAGATGACCCCAACAGACTCACAGGTGAAATATCGCATCACTTAGAAGGACTGTTTGGGGCCCTGAATGGTAGTGAGGGAGGAGATGACTGTTTACTCTTTTCCATTGATGCTGCCTGACCTGCTGAGTTCCTCCAGCATTTTGTGTGTGTTGCTTAGAGCATACTTATAACAGAACCTCCTTCTAGTCTTATCTACTGTATGTAGGTGTTTTCCACCTTGTTCTTGACAACTGAATCTTTCCTTTCTCATGCCAAGTTCCTCTCCAGACCCAGGAAGCAACCTTAAAACAGTTTAGTGTTTACCCAAGTAACTATAACGTCCTCTGTAGCACAATATACCTATCAGTTCCTCCAACTTAAATGCCTCTTGTGCCTCTGACTATGCTCTTTCTTCCTGCTGTCTCTGCTTTTATTCAGACAAACTGCAAGAAATGTTTCCTATTGGACCAGTGCGAGGGCAGAGATATCTTCTGAATCCCGATACCTAACTCACTCACAGTCACTCTTCCTGTGCAAGTGATGACTAGTCCTGCCACATTTAATTTCGGTGTGATTCCTCTTGAACAAAGTGTAAAGCTGCCATGGAGTTGTGCAGACCAATATAGAGACATTTTTGCTTAAGTACATTAATCCCCTTTGCCTGTATTATGTCTTCCTGTGCCTTGCCTATTTAAATGCCTGTCTAAATGTCTCGAACTAGAAATTGTATCTGATTTCACTGCCTCCTCTGACAATGTTCCAGATATCAATTACTCTCTGTGTAAAAAAAAAACTTTCCCTTCTTTAAAACTCCTTTCTCTCATCTTAAATCTATACCCTCTGCGTTTTGAGACCCTTAGCATGGGGAAAAGGTTGACATCAACTCTATCTAAGCCTCTAATAATTTTATATACTCTATCAGACCACCCCTCACTCCAGGAATAAAATCCCAGCCTGTCCAATTCCCCTCCATAGCTAAAGTCATCCAATCCAAACAACATCCTAATGAATTTGCTCTGCACTCTCTCCAATGCATCCATCTTCCTAATGGATAAATGGTGCAATCTCTGACTCCAACTCATGAACTTTGAGTTTGTTTATTTTGTGCAGACGTGGTCACTGGGGATCTCAATAGTTTCCATCTGTTCCTACAGTCTTCTGACAACACACGTCACCTATTCCACTCTGCCTACCTTATTTTAATTATTCATTTAGTAATTCAGTTAACAGTTGAATATTAATAATTGCTAATCATAATTTTATCTAGTTTTGAAACTTGCATCCAAATTAAGTTTTGAATAAATTTATATGGTGGGTCATAATTTAAGGCAACCCCTCAAAAATGGAGGAATGTGTAGTGGAGAGTGTATTGATTGACTGCATCAAAGTGTGGTATGGAAACACCAATATCCTAGAATGGAAAATCCAACAGAAAGTAGTGGATATGGCCCAGTCCATCACAGGTATAGCCCTCCCCACCATTGAGTGCATTTACATGAAACACTGTCGCAGGAAAGCAGCATCCATCATCAGGGACCCCCACCACCCAGGCCATGCTCTCTTCTCACTGCTGCCATCAGGAAGAAGGTACAGGAGCCTTAGGACTCACACCACCAGGTTCAGAAACAGTTGCTACCCCTCAACCATCAGGCTCTTGAACCAAAGGGATAACTTCACTCAACTTCACTTGCCCCATCACTGAAATGCTCCCACAACCTATAGACTCACTTTCAAGGACTCTTCATCTGATGTTCTCAATAGTTATTGCTTATTTGTTGTTGTTATTATTATTATTTATTTATTTTTGTACTTGCACAGCTTGTTGTCTTCTGCATCCAAGTTGGTGCAGTCTTTCATTGACTCTAATATGGTTATTATTCTATTATGGACTTATTGAGAATGCCCAAAAGAAAGTGTATCTTGGGGTTCTATGTGATGATATATATGTACTTCGATATTCCCAGATACAGTACCACAAATAGTGACTCAGCTAACAGTTACCATTTTTCAATACTTGATTGCCAATGTGAGTGAAAACTATTAAGTTCTAACAATCAAACAGTAAAACAAAATTAAACAAGCAAATATTGAAAATGAAATCATCCCTTGCTTTATCAAAGCCCACAACTCATGGTCACAGGCTCTTGGGGGTAGGATGGCCATTGTACAATAGACTATGCTATAGCAGATTCCTGAAGGTGGCAGGACAGGTTGAAAGGGGAGTTTAAACAGTCCATAGGTTCATGAATTTTATGAACAAGGGCTAATACAAATGCCAAAATGCATGTTGAAGTTTTATGAAGCACAGGTTCAAAGGCCCCATTCCAAGCATTGCACTTCAGCAGAATGTGCCGGCCTTCTAGCAGATGGAATCTAAACTTTCTAGAAAAAGAGTGGAAGGGATGAAGTGACCAAAGTAGGTTGTTCTGCTGAGAGCAGAACACTGGAAGAAAGTTGAGGAAAAACTGATGCACCATCAATAACTCTGAGACGTGAGTTAAGGTAGGCTTTTATTGGCTGGAAGAAAGCACAAGCAGCAAGCGACCACCACACAACATCCGGGAGACTGAGGAAGGGTCTGTGCCTCCAATCGCCTTTATACCGGGGTCCGTGGGAGGAGCCACAGGAGCAGTCAGCAGGGGGGGCGTGTCCAGACAGGTATATGTAGTTCACCACAAAAACCATAACCAGTGAATAAATTTATTTATTTTATTTAGAGCTACAATGCAAACAGGCCCTTCTGGCCCAATGACCCACACTGCCCAACCTAACCCTAACCTTAACCTTAATCACAGAACAATTTACAATGACAAATAAACTACCACTAATAGGCCTTTGGACTGTGGGAGGAATCTGGAGCATGAGAAGCAAACCTATGTGGCCACAAGGAGAACATGGAAATTCATTATAGAGAGTGGCGGGAATTGAACCCCAGGTCGTTAGCACTGCAAAGCGTTACACTACCCGCTACCTGACCATACCGCCTCATAAATACCTGGTGGGAATATGGAGCGAAATGTGAACTTTCTTTCGTTTAAATTTTGTAAATTTGAATGGAGTCCTGCTGCTGACTTTTCCTCTTTCCGCTCACAGATAGACCAGAGCCACCCGCAGGGAAACCATGCTCCTCCGATATCCGTAGCTCTACTCTGACACTGTCATGGTACGGCCCCACGTATGACGGTGGCAGCGTCGTCCAGTCATATAACGTGGAAACTTGGAATTCCGAAGAGCAGCAGTGGACACATCTGACCACCTGTCGCAGTACATCCTGCAGTGTGCGTGATCTAAGCACTGATAAAGAGTACAAATTCCGAGTCCGAGCTGTTAACGTTTACGGCACTAGTGAGCCAAGTCAGGAATCCGATTTGGTCAAAGTGGGAGTAACAGAAGGTTAGCTCTACCTTAAGGGTACCAAAAGAAGTGCACAATCTTTACTTACTTGTGGCACATTTGTAAATATTATGGGGATATTTTCCTATCAGCTTCTCTGCATTCTTCTGAGGTGGTGTTGTTTTCAACTGTTTTTAATTTTTTATAATGTTGCTTGCCATTCCGTTGTGCTGAGAAAAATTGCTAGAACCAAATTCTGAGAGTTTTTCTGCATGAAAACAAGTCTTGACCCTCATCTTGCTTTTCTTCCAGTATTGTTCCTCCTGATGGTGCCATGGTATTAAATTTGACCATCATAAACTGTGACCTGAAACTAAGAGAGTTAGAGTTTCATCACACTCTTTATTTTTAAGAAAAGCTTATTAAATACTTAATAATTTGGGGATTTATTAGATGTCACTTGTATTTATATTTTAAGCTTTGACATAGTTTAGACATTCAATTACAAAATGATCTAACTTTGACTTATTTAATTTTAAGAACACAAAGATGAAGTTGATCTTTCTGATGATGGTAAGCATATTTTTATTTCTGCTCATTTGCAAAATATGAATAAAGCTCATGCTGCATTATACAAAAATAATTCCTTTTTAGATGAGAAAGAAAGCGAACCAGATTATCGGAATGTAACAATCAACACAACTGAGAAAGTTGCAGAATATTATAACATACTGGAAAAAATAGGAACGTGAGTGCCTCTGTTAATTTTACAATGTTTTCTATTTGGTTCTTATATCATCCTTCTTTGTGATCAGCACCAATGTGTAAGAACCATTGTCGACTTATTTACAGGGGAAAATTTGGACAAGTCTTCAAACTTGTTGAAAAGAAAACTAACAAGGTTTGGGCAGGGAAGTTTTTCAAAGCTTTCTCTGCGAAGGATAAAGAAAATGTGAGGCAGGAGATCAGTATTATGAATTGCCTACACCATCCAAAGCTTGTTCAGTGCATTGATGCTTTTGAATCAAGGTCGGACATCGTTATGGTTATGGAACTGTAAGTAATGACAATTTCCTTTACTCGATTCATAATCCTGAGCGTGGTAATAAAAATCGTTGAGCAAAGCATGCAAATTAGATGATTCATACAGTGCACTAATGCATTGTGACGTTTTCCAGCAAAGATAATGAACATCTGCAAATTTCAAGTCCAGAATGAGATTAATAAAGCCCTTTAGCGTCTGGACATTACGCATATTGCTGAGGCTTCAGTTGGAAGCTGAGCAGGATGTGTCATTGTGATCAGAATCTACTCAGTCTCCGGAGTGTGTGCGAGATTTTAACTCTCAGCCTCAGTTAAGCTGTACTGAACACGAATGATGCTGACAGTGCCAGAGTGAGGGGGATCTTTGTTAGTCCAGAGGAGAACTCGGATCTCTTGACTGGAGTTGAGTTTATTGTAACGTGCACAAGTACCTGTACGCACAGGTGCAATGAAAACTTTATCTGCGGCAGCATCATATTAGCAGCAATCACAAGATAAATGTAAATTGTACACAATTCTTACAAACAAACACATGTAAAACAAAAGCAAGTCAATTTTAGAGCAAAGTGATAGGAGTAGTTACATCACAGTGTTGCTAAGCTCTAGAGATGAATAGGGTTTTGCTGGTTGGCTTAAAAATCAGATAGTTGAAGAGCAATAGCTGTTCCTGAACCCGGTAGTCTGGGACTTCAGACTTCTGTTTGATGGTGGCTGCCAAAAGATGGCATAGCCCAGATGGTAGATATTTGATGATGGATGTTGGCTTCTGGAGGCAACATCTTCTGTAGATACTACCAAGAAAGATATGCCCATGGTATATTGGGTAGAGTCCTCTTCGCTCTGCAGCTCCTCACATCTCTGCGCATTTGAATTGCCTACCAGACTGTGATGTGACCAGTCAGGATACTTTCAACAGTATATGTGTAGAAGTTGGTATGTTCAGTGACATGCGCACCTCTTTAGCCTCCTAATAAAGACGCTCACACACTTTGTGTGCTGGGCCCAGGACAGGTCAGTCTCCTATAAAGTAAAAGAAGGAATCCTCACACAAAGCCTTTTAAAGATTACTTGTCCCACTGCTGTCTGTGAGGAGTTTAGTACATTCTCTCCGTGATTGCCTGGGTTTCCTCTGGGTTTTCTGGTTTACTCCCACTGTACAAAGTTGTACCGGTTAATAGGTCTTTGTAAGTTGTCCCGTGATTAGGCTAGGGTTAAATCAGGGGTTGCGGGCAGAGTAACGTGAAGGGCTGGAAAGGCTATTCCATGCTGTATCTCAATGAATAATGATTTTTTTTTAACTTGTTTTGGATGCTTCTAATAAGTTTTCTGGCAACATTTCTTTAATTCCAGGATCTCAATTTGTTTTAAAGTCATATTGTGGCACAAGTTTGGAATGATAAGCATCAATTATGAACAATAGATGTTCATTTTATTTTACTGCACCAGTGCTGCAATAAAATGCAGCTGGTAGTTAAAAACCCTTGGGAGTGAGAGGCTCTGTGAACTGTACAATGGAAGGTGCAGCACGACTTTAATGATCCTGCGACCACAACATCTCCATCATTCCTATGCTGACCAGTTTAAAATCCTGGCGTCAGATTCTGAATTGCAGAGAGCAATATTGTGTCCCCCAATGCACTATGTTGAAACCAAATAAGGTATGGGAGACATGGGAAAATGTTCTATCAATAGTGAATCCAGAGAAAGTCACTAAAAATACAAAGTTTGAGAGGGTGAATTTTTAAAACACCTTTTATTTAAATGAGATTTTCAGAGGTGAGAAAATACTACTTTTAATCACCTGATTAAAAGTCTCAGCCCAAAACGTCCACTGTTTACTCTTTTCCATAGATTCTGCCTGACCTGCTGAGTTCCTCCAGCATTTTGGGTGTGTTGCTCGGATTTCCAGCGTCTGCAGATTTTCTCATGTTTGTGCTTCGACTTTTAATCACCGCTTTAAAGTTTCAAAGTACATTTATTATCAAAGTACATGTACAGCGTACAACGCTGTGATTCACCTTCCCGCAGAAACGCAGCCACACAAAGAAATGCAGCACGGTAGTGTAGTGGTTAGCACAAACGCTTTACAGTACCAGCGACCCAGGTTCAATTCCCGCCACTGCCTGTAAGGAGTTTGTACATTCTCTCTGTGACCGCATGGGTTCCCTCCGGGTGCTCCGGTTTCTTCCCACATTCCAAAGACGTACTGGTAGGTAGGTTAATTGGTCATTGTAAATTGTCCTGTGATTAGGCGAGGATTAAATTGGGGGATTGCTGGGCAGCTTGAAAGGCTGGGAGGGCCTACTCTATGCTGTATCTCAATAAATTGATAAATCTGTTTAATGAAATCCCCACACAGCAAAGACCATCAAACACCCAATGAGCGAAGAAAAGTACAAACCTCGCAAACAGCCAAAAGCAAACATATAACATTAAACATCAAACCGCAGAACCCCTGCAACGGTCACAGGAGCCGAGCCTACTGTCAGTACATCAGGCGCTGTGTCGATGGCACACAGAGCCAGTTCTTCGATCAGATTGCGCAAATACTAAACTAAAACACATGGAGCATGAACTGCAGTGTCCCCAAAAGTGAGTCCACAGCTCAATAGAAAAGTAAGTTGAAAAAGATTAAGGTTTTGACAGTGTTTACTTTCAGGAGTAAAGTTTGTTCAGCTTGCGCATATTGGTGAGGAATGAAATAAATCTGTTTTAAGAAGTCATCTCAACTTTGCACTAATCTGGCTGACATTTTCTATGGTTCTGATGTCAAAGTTCCCTCATGAAGTGATTCTGGCATTGACGTGTTGTTCCAAAATAGTTGAAAGTTAGCTCTGCATGGTATCTAAGCCATGCCATATCAATTAGTGGAATGCTTTATATCACTAAATGTAAATACTTTAAAATATGTCCCTTTACCCACTGTTAATATCCATCACCTGCACAACTCACTACACATAGAAACATACAAAATGTGCTGCTGGAACGCAGCAGGCCAGGCAGCATCTATAGGGAGAAGTACAGTCAACGTTTTGGGCTGAGACCCTTCATGAAGGCTCAGCACGAAACATCGACTGTACTTCTCCCTATAGATGCTGCCTGGCCTGTTGCGTTCCACCAGCATTTTGTGTGTGTTGTTGTTTGAATTTCCAGCATCTGCAGATTTCCTCGTGTTAACATACAAAATGTAAATGTTCATTGGCAATTAACCATATAACAACTACAGCACGGAAACAGGCCATTTCAGCCCTTCTAGTCCATGCCAAACGCTTACTCTCACCTAGTCCCACCTACCTGCACTTAGCCCATAACCCTCCATTCCTTTCCTGTCCTGTCCATATACCTATCCAATTTTTTTTTAAATGACAAAATCGAACCTGCCTTTACCACTTCTACTGGAAACTCGTCCACACAGCTACCACTCTCTGAGTAAAGAAGTTCCCTCTCGTGTTACCCCTAAACTTTTGCCTCTTAACTCTCAACTCATGTCCTCTTGTTTGAATCTCCCCTACTCTCAATGGAAAAAGCCTATCCACATCAACTCTATCTATCCCCCTCATAATTTTAAATACCTCTATCAAGTCCCCCTCAACCTTCTATGCTCCAAAGAATAAAGACCTAACTTGTTCAACCTTTCTCGGTAGCTTAGGTGCTGAAACCCAGGTAACATTCTAGTAAATCTCCTCTGTACTCTCTCTCTATTTTGTTGACATCTTTCCTATAATTCAGTGACCAGAACTGTACACTATACTCCAAATTTGGCCTCACCAATGCCTTGTACAATTTTAACATTACATCCCAACTCCTATACTCAATGCTCTGATTTATAAAGGCCAGCATACCAAAAGCTTTCTTCACCACCCTATCCACATGAGATTCCACCTTCAGGGAACTATGCACCATTATTCCTAGATCACTCTGTTCTACTGCATTCCTCAATGCCCTACCATTTACTATGTATGTCCTATTTTGATTATTCCTACCAAAATGTAGCACCTCACACTTATCAGTATTAAACTCCATCTGCCATCTTTCAGCCCACTCTTCTAACTGGCATAAATCTCTCTGCAAGCTTTGAAAACCTACTTCATTATCCACAATGCCACCTATCTTAATATCATCTGCATACTTACTAATCCAATTTACCAGCCCATCATCCAGATCATTAATGTATATGACAAACAACATTGGACCCAGTACAGATCCCTGAGACACACCACTAGTCACCGGCCTCCAACCTGATGAACAGTTATCCACCACTACTCTCTGGCATCTCCCATCCACCCACTGTTGAATCCATTTCACTACTTTGATATTAATGCCTAATGATTGAACCTTCCTAACTAACCTTCCATGTGGAACCTTGTCTAAGGCCTTACTGAAGTCCATATAGACAACATCCACTGCTTTACCCTCTTCAACTTTCCTAGTAACCTCTTCAAAAATTCAATAAGATTTGTCAAACATGACCTTCCACGCACATATCCATGTTGACTGCTCCTAATTCGACCCTGTCTACCCAGATAATTATATATACCATCTCTAAGAATACCTTCCATTAATTTACCCACCACTGACGTCAAAATAGCTTTCCTTCTATTAAAGGTATGAAAACCACCTTCTTTCCACTCAATTGGCAAATAATTTAACTTATGTCTGTGTTGTTACATCATTGTTACGTTTTGTCAGTATAGTTTCAATGTATTTGTAAGTCTGTGTATATTTTGTGCTTATCAGGCATCTTGGGCATAACAATAAGGAAAGAAGCTATTGTTTGCTTTGAATTCAGAACTGAATCTATATAAATGATCATAGACATGGGGGTTTAATGTAACAATGTGGTTTGCATGCCTTTTCTCCCCCACGTTTCATGCATTCTGTGGGATTTTGGAAGATTGTAAACAGCAACTCCACTATTTCCAAAAGCACCTTTCAAAACCCTGGGAAGCATGTCATCAACTCCTGGGGATATATCAGCTTTCATTACCAGCAATTTCTCCAGGACTATTTTCCAATTGTCTATTCTAATAATAACTTCTATAATTTGAGATGTAAGGTTCTATAGATGTAAGGCCCTATCTTCCGTTTTCAAAATCAATTTCCCCCAATGTTTGTTCTTGCTTATTTATATATATTGAGTTATTTTATTTTTGTGTGATACCTTTCAAGTTCCTTGCATTTACACAGCGCGGTGAAAATAGGTTAGTTGAGAATTGATAGGAGTGACGTCATCTAAGGTTAGTGGGAGTAAGATGTTTACAAGCTTAAGAAGTTGCTCTTGCAGTTTCTGCAACTGGGAAGCCATGGGCAGTGTTTTCCCGGTCTGCCCACTCAGAACATAAAAGAGTAAAGCACAGAAAGAGATCCTTCACCTCACAATGTTGTGCCAAGCTAATTAAACTAATAATTAAATGCTTAATGAAACAAATGCCTTCTGCTTAATCCATCCATTGATATGCCTGTCGAAAAGTCTATTTAACACCTCTGCCGTATTCCCCTCTGCTACTACCACAGCAACACATTCCTGGCACCCACCACTCTCTTTGTAAACAAAAATCTTGTCTTGCATATTTACTTCTAAAAATGAGACCCAAGGGAAGTTTTCATTCCCTGCTACACCCACATTAAAGGCTTCTTCCGGCTACACAAGCCTTCTCAGTGGGATGGCCTTTGTATGATCTTGATTCATCTTGGAGGAGGGAGAGAAGCAAAGCCCAGGCAGGCACAAAGGAATGCTGCGGAGCAGAATGGATGCACTCCAATATTATCATCCAGTAGAGAAGTAACAAGGGTTAATAACTGGATCCTTCTGAGAATGTGACTAATTTGAATACACCTCATCAAACAGACAGTGGAAGCTTCCTGTCGTCCATATAAAGAGAGGCTGCAGCTCCAGCCACGGTACCTCCATCCTTCACGTTAATCTATGTTATCTCATTGGTCAGCTTCCAGCCTAAGCAAACAAGATCCATTCTCCATACCTCTGCATTCAGTGATCTATGACATTTTGTCATATTCTTCTTTGGCCTTTTGCGATGTTCTACTATCATTAGTATGTCTGTGTCAAACTTTCTGATAGGAACTAAGGCAGGTTTAAATCAAACACTTAGACATCACTGTATACACTATTAAAGTAAATGGAACCAAATCTCCACATGAGTGTGTAAGAATGTCTCTCAATATAATCTGTCAGATAATAGACACAATGTACTAATTAACTTGCTCCTCTCCACTGCGATTTTAAATTACTCACAAATGTCTTGTCCCACAGAGTTTCTGGAGGGGAGCTTTTTGAGAGAATAATCGATGAGGATTTTGAGCTGACTGAGAGGGAGTGCATCAAATACATGCTGCAGATTAATGAAGGGGTGCAGTATATCCACAAGCAGGAAATTGTGCATCTGGACTTAAAGCCAGAAAACATCATGTGCGTCAACAAAACTGGAGCGAGGATTAAACTCATTGATTTTGGACTTGCTCGAAAATTAGGTAATAGCTTCACTCAAATGTAGTTTTAATAATTGGTTTGAGTTTTTTATTGCTCGCTGATGTGAATCTGTGCTTGAGTGATTGCGCTGGATATTGGCAGATCTCAGAAACGACCTTGCTGTTATCGTAGTTTCGTGGTGAAAAGGTACGAGTTCCTACCCAAGCAGTATTATTGATAAGTGACTCTTTTAATGTCACTGTAACCATTTGGGATTCAGTCAATTGCAAAGGGTGTAGACAACTTAAACAGGTCTCGACTTCAAAACCCTATTTGTTCTATTGGTCCACCGCCTGGAGAAAGTCAAATAATTAAAATAATATAGGTGAAAAGGCCACATCATTTGTAACATTTAACGTTTTCTCTACCTTTTAAATAGATCTCAATAGCTGACAAGTGACACACCATAGATGTAGAAAGTAACAATCTACTGAGTTTTGATCGATTGCTTTGGGGGTCATTGTACTTCAGCCACAGTAGAGCAAACCCACACCCAGAATCAGGTCTAATATCACTGGCATGCGCCATGAAAATAGGTTGTTTTGTGGCAGTAGTACATCATAATATATAATAATTTTTTAACTATAATTTATAGTAGAAATATGTATAAGTAATGATGCAAAAAGTGAGAGAGAAGGGAAAAAAAAGTGACGTAATGTCTATGGGTTTATTGTCCATTCAGAAATCTGATGGAAAAAGCTCTCCTAAACATTGAATGTGTGTCTTCAGCTCCTGTATCGCCTCTTTGATGGTAGCAATGAGACAAGAACCCGTTCTGGGTGATGTGGGTCCTAAGTGACGGATGTCACCTTATTGAGGCACTGCCTCCTGAAGGTATCTTTGACATTGGAGAGATTTAAACCCATGATGGAGCTGGCAAAGTTCACAACTTTCTGCAGCTTTTCCTGATCGCGTGTAGTGGCCTGTCCCTACTAGACGGTGATGCGACAAATTAGAATGCTTCCTATAGTACATCTGTAAAAATTTGCAAGAGTCTTTGGTGACATGCCAAGTCTCCTCAGACTCTCATCCTCCTGTGCCTCGACCACCACTCCTGGCTTTGGGCACCCACCACTCTCTGTATACAAAAAAACACAGGCCATCGATGACCTCTCGTCTCCATCGTCCTCTGAAGACAATGGTATGGCTGGAGTTCATCAATGCTTCTGTAATCCACTGAATCCATTGGACAGGGGATTGGCTTATACAGCCTCACCAGAGCCCTGTAGGCCAGCCTCACTCATTTCCACCTCTTCCGACAGGGACGTAGGGTTGGACTTTGAGAAGATTATTCTGTCTATGCCTCTCACAATCTTGTACACCACCATTAACTTAACCTCTATCATTCCAAAGGGAAAAGCCCGAGCTCACTAACCACCTTCTACGCTGTATCCTTCTCATAGATAGATAGATAGATAGATACTTTATTCATCCCCATGGGGAAATTCAACTTTTTTCCAATGTCCCATACACTTGTTGTAGCAAAACTAATTACATACAATACTTAACTCAGTAAAAAATATGATATGCATCTAAATCACTATCTCAAAAAGCATTAATAATAGCTTTTAAAAAGTTCTTAAGTCCTGGCGGTAGAATTGTAAAGCCTAATGGCATTGGGGAGTATTGACCTCTTCATCCTGTCTGAGGAGCATTGCATCGATAGTAACCTGTCGCTGAAACTGCTTCTCTGTCTCTGGATGGTGCTATGTAGAGGATGTCTCCTTCTCAACATGTCCTCACCATTCAGGTAGCTCACACTAAAAGTACTTTGTGCTACCCTTTGCCATTTCCATTCAGATTTTTGAAGTTCAAGTTCAACAGATGAAAGACATTCAGTAGATGAGGCAGCATCTGAGGAGAGAAATGCAGAGTTAACTTTTCATGTCACATTGAAGGGTAATGAGGTTTAACTCTCTGTCTCTCTTACACTGGCACTTTCTCTTTGACATTCTCTCTCTCTCTCTGACTTTCTCTGACACTCTCTCCAACTCTCCGACACTCACACACTCTCCCTCTCTCACTATCACTCTCTCTTTCTCTCGCTCACTCTCTCTATCACACTCTTTCTAAGGTGCTCTCTCCCTCTCGTACTCTGTCCCTCTTGCACCCTCTCTGTCTTTCACTCCCCCTCTCTCTCCGTCGATCTCTCTCTCGCACTCTGTCACACCCTCACACTCTCTTGCACTCTCTCCCTCATACTCTCTCACCCTCCCACTTTCTCTCTCCCTCTCTCTCTCTCCCTCTCCCACTCCCTCTCTCTCACTCACACACTCTATCTTACTTAGTGTCTATGTGTCTCTCTCTCACCCACGCATTCTTACTCCTGAATATTTTCTGGAGTATGGAGATATTTGTCACTTTGAACTGAAAGTTTAAAATCACTATCAAAATAATTTGATGAGTGCTTTTATAAATCTTCCAAACAAATTTACTTCACTTGTTTGTTTTCCAGAATAAGGTGTGCTTTCTGTCACCTGTTTTATTTTGATTTCTTCTTCAAGAAGTGAGACAAAGCATGCATTTTAATCCAGTATGGACAGTGGACTGAAACCTTTGGTACTGCATTTACAGACTTTATGAGGAAACATTAATGTATAACTTGATTTCCTTGCTGTTTCTTGCAGAAAGTACATCCTCTCTAAAGGTTCTATTTGGAACTCCCGAATTTGTGGCTCCTGAAGTTATCAATTACGAACCAATTGGGTATGCAACCGATATGTGGAGCATTGGAGTTATCTGCTATATCTTGTAAGTTAAGTTGATCACAATCATGTTATGAACCCTCTTATATCACTGATATATCGAAAATAGATGCAAAGATCTTTTAATTTTTTTGGTCCAGCCTTTTTCTCAAACAAATGTTAAATTATCTCTTGGAAATAATGGAGATAATTCTCATAATCACTGCTTGGAAGGTGATTTGAGAGTGAAGTTTCCCACCTTTGCAAACCCACCTTACTGGAATCAAATTGAAAATTTGATGGGTGTTTACAACAGATGAGTAAAAGAACTAATAACTGGTTCCAGAATTTCTGATTCTAGATTAGTTTGATATGTTCACTTTTACTAATTGGTATTGAGTGTACTGATGCAAATTGTATGCTTTCCTTAAACTAGACAAACCAGTTCTATGTCTTCTTGGGTGAGTTATTGATATCTTCAATTTCCATTTCTCTGGAAGCCTTCAAACTTACTGAACCTTCAATGAGACACAAACTTATACTCAGTACTGCAAAGGCAGATTCTGTTTCTGTCTTATTTAGTACTTGTTTTAATTTCATTTAAACTTGTGGTGAAGATGCCACTGATGACACAGTTTCTAATATGGTTTGTTGTTATCCTAGAAAGTTTTAAAAATCAGTCATGTAAAGGACAGCAGACACAAGGAGGCTGCAATAGATAAGAAATGTCATGTTCCCTCATGTGAAGGACTTTTGTGAATCATTCAGAATTTCTGCAGTCCAGCTGTTTAAATTTTATCTGGTTCAGCCACAGTTATGAAATTGATTGAATGCAAATTCAGAAGTTGTTCTGGGGAATTACAGTTCCCCTTCTTTAATTTTGTCATACTTTGGTGTTGAAGAGGTGTTTAGGAAGGATAGTTTACCAGCTATTGAACTGTTTTTGATTTCTAATGTATCTAGACTATGTTACTGGTTCTACGCCCAGTGGTGAGTTCAGTGTTCATGCTTGCAAAGCCATGTATAGTGTAGGAATTTTATTAACTAAAAGAATGGTCTCAAAGGAATGAAGTTCTTTCATGAGACACCTAAACATGCAGCCAATAGACCAGTGAGATGATGAAAGTTCTGGACAGTATTAGCTTTAGGGAACAAGTTGAATCCTTGGGAGAAATATTTGTTCTAAAATTACTTGAGATATTTCCCTTACTTGAAACTATAAGATGAATAGATAAAACCTGAGCCATAAAAATATATGGATTATTTCTAATTTTATATATTTGAAGCTAAGGGTATAATTTTCCTGTTGCTAAAGTTACCACTCCTAATCATCTATTATACCTACAGAAAATGGTGGAGGACCTCAGAAGGACTGGCAGCATCTATGGAAAAGAGTAAACACCCTGATGAAGGGTCTCAGCCCAAAACATTCACTGTTTACTCTTTTCCATAGATGCTGCCTGGCCTTCTGAGTTCCTTCAGCATTTTGTGTGTGTTGCTTGGATTTCCAGCATCTGCAGATTTCCTCCTCTTTATTACAAATATAAGGCCAGAATTTTTTCAGCATTTACCCTGAACAAAAAAAAACATCTTCAACATTCCAATTTGTCTGAGCTGATGAGAAACAAGGAATCTAGGGCTATGGAGAAAGAAGATAACAAATTGACCTGTCTCGTTCATTAAAGCCCTTCAGGGGAGGAAATCAGCTCCTGATATGGCCTGTGTGTGACACCAAACTTGGGTGACTTATCAATGGTCCTATAACCCCAGTTGTTGACTCCAGGCCCCATGAAATTTTATGGTATCTGACCATATGTGAATAACAAAACTTAATCTTAAGTACCATCTACTGTTCTCCTTCAGCTGATGAATCAATGCTTTTCTTGATTGTAGTAAAAATGGGAAAAGTATTGGAAGTTGCAGATGCCACAAAATGAGGAGTGTCTTCAGTTAAGATCACCAAGAGGAACCTCTGATACCATCACTGATGTAGTTGCTATTTTGGGTCAGTAGCAGGGGATAGGACACAACGTACTTAACCTGGTGGTTTGCCTCTTTACCCGTGACACGTACATATAATGCCCTTGGTGAAGGTGAATGCCACACTCATTGTTGAACTGAAGTCCCATCTTCACACTAATACCATTCTTCATTGGGTTGTTTGACACAAATGAAGTGCTTATTAGGATAGTCTCAAAAAATAGAGATGGTTGCTTCAAATTGGTCCTCAATAAAACGTGTGGACCATCAACAGAGCAGAAATTTCAGAATCAGAATCAGATTTAGTATCACCGTCATACGTTGTGAAATTTGTTAACTTTCCAGCAGCGGTACTATGATAAATAAATATAGAGAAAAAAGAGAAAAACCTGAGTTATATTAATTATATACACACACCCTCACAGCCCGTAACTTCCAGGCTGAGTGTGTCCTTCACTCTAACATTACACCTCAATCCAAGGGATCAGCCCTGGTTTAATAAGGGGTCAAGGGCAAAGTTGAGTCTATTGCTGTACGCAAGTCTCTCTTCCTGCCATCACGGACATTTACACTACACGCTGCATCTGCAAAGCAAACAGCATTATGAAGGACCCCACACACTCCTCATACAAACTCTTCTCCCTCCTGCCATCTGGGAAAAGGCACCGAAGCATTCGGGCTCTCACGACCAGACTATGTAACAGTTTCTTCCCCCAAGCTATCAGACTCCTCAATACCCAGAGCCTGGTCTGACATCTTACTGCCCTATTGTCCTGTTTATTATTTATTGTAATGCCTGCACTGTTTTGTGCACTTTGTGCAGTCCTGGGCAGGTCTGTAGTCTAGTGTAGTTTTTTTGTGTGGTGTTTTTTATGTAGTTCAGTCTAGTTTTGTATTGTGTCATGTAACACCATGGTCCTGAAAAACGTTGTCTCATTTTTACTATGTACTGTACATAGCAGTTATAAGAACATAACATAAGAACATAAGAGATAGGAGCAGGAGTAGGCCAATCGGCCCCTCAAGCCTGCTCCGCCATTCAACAAGATCATGGCTGATCCAATCTTAACTCCAGTTTTCACCGAATCCCACAAGGCAACAGTGCCAACCAACAGGGCACCATGCCGCCCATTTTATTTTATTATTCATCCCGCCCAAACCCATGTGATCACCCGGGGAAAAAAAACCGAGTTACCAATTGAGGAGAAAAAATCTGGAAAATTCCTCTCCGACCCATACAGGCTATCGAAAACTGGTCCAGGAGATCACATGGCTGATCTAAACCTAGCCTCATGTCCACTTACCTGCTCGCTCACCGTATCCCCTAATGCCATTTTTATCCAGGAAAATGTCTATCTCCGTTTTGAATTTATTGAGTGTAGTAGCTTCCACAGCTCTCTGGGGCAGTAAATTCCACAGCCCCACTACCCTCTGAGTGAAGAAATTTCTCCGCATCTCAGTCCTGGAACGGACTTGAAATGACAATAAAAAGTTATGGTTGAAATGACAATAAAAAGTGACTTGGCTTGACTTGACTTGAAGTACATGTATGCCCAGATGCAATGGAAAACTTCCTTGCAGAAGCATCACAAGCATGCAGGGGTAAATACATAACATTCAGAATAAAGGCATAACTTACACGAGATTATACAATTTTTGTGTAATTGTATAATTTTGTGTGCTAACTTACCTAAAAATGAGGCATCAGCTTAGCAAAGCTGCAACACAGGGCTGCAAGTATGTTCAACAGTTAACACCTTGCAATAGGCAGAGGTAAGCCACCCCAAAATCGAGACATCAGATCAAATTTGTGCTATGATGACACATCTGGTCTTAAATTATGGTGAATTATTAACCAGCTAATGGGAGGAGGAAGCTGCCTTCCTCAATTCTGTCTAGGACCTGAAAATAAGTTCAAAGTACATTTATTATTGGAGTATGTATACATTATACAACCTTGAGATTTGTCTCCTAACAAGCAGCCATGAAACAAAGAAGCCCCAAAACAAACCCCCATATATATGAAGAAAGACTGTCTAACACCCAGTGTGCAGAGAATAAGAAAGCACATCATGTCTATAGGAAAATAAAAGAAGAATAAATTAACCCATAAGAATGTGTCAAACACCCAAGGTGCATTGAGAAACAAACATCATGCAAACAGTAACCACAAGCAAATAGCATTTCTGAACTGAAGTCTATGAAGAGAGTCTGAGACCCATAGTTCAGCGCAGAGCTGAGTAAACATCATGGAGCAGTGATTTTAATTGGCCCATATCTTGCCTTGGGTCCTGACACCTTGACCTTTTCAATCTGGCCCGGCACTTAACTCTTCATCCGAACATCAGGTTCTGCTGCTTCAAGCAGCGATCTGAACTGGCTCACTCCTCGCCAGCCTGACCTTTTCAATCTGGCCCCGCATTTAAATCTCCTCCTGAACCATGGGTTCTCTTGCTTAGATTCGCCGGACTTCGCCGACTCAACTCGGCCTGTAAGTCTCCATCCAAACGTCATGTTCAGTCTCGTTGATATGCTCTGGGCCTGGACCCCGTGACTTCGATTCGGCCTGTGTCCAACCTTTCACGCTCTTCCATGCACTCGTCGATGAGCCCACCGCCTTGCCTTGCCTCAGTTCTGCAACATCGAATTGCCTCCAAGTCCAAAGGGCAGTTACAGATTATTACCTGTGATGATCGTTTGCCAGAAAAAGAGTGTTTAACAAAGTATTCAAAGCTATCTTCGTTTCTTTAGCCAGCAGCCAGAAATCAAAGCTTGTAGCAAATGTGGCCATGTTCAGCCAAATGTATGGACTCAATAATGCATCTCAAAGTTCAAAGTCAAGTACCTATGCACATACAAGGAATTGACTTCCAGCAGATGTTGTCTCTCTGCTCATAACAATAATAATGATAAATATAAATGAAAATATAGATTATACATACAGGTAGTGCAATCCAAGTAATAGTTAGCCGACAGTTAACCGGCAGTTAACTGTTCAGCAAAGTGAACGCAGTAGGAAAAAAACTTCTCCAGTGCCTATTAGTCTTAGTCTGGAGGGATCTGAAGCGCCTACCAGACGGAAGCAGATCAAACAGTCCGTGCGCAGGATGAGAGGAGTCCTTTATGATGTTCCCCGCCCTCTTCTTCAACCTGGAAGAGTACAGGTCCACAATAGAGGGCAGGGAGGCTCCAATGATGCGCTCGGCAATCCTCACTGTGCGCTGTAGTCTGGTTCTATCCTGCTTGATGGCGGCTCCAAACCACACAATGATGGAGGTGCACAGGACAGACTCAATGACTGCAGTGTAGAACTGCAGCAGCAATTCCTGAGGCAGACCGTATTTCCTCAAGAGCCGCAGGAAATACATCCGCTGCTGGGCCTTCTTCAGGATGGAGCTGATGTTCTGCTCCCACTTCAGATCCTGAGAGATGGTGGTTCCCAGGAACCTGAAGTTCTCCACGGTGGACACAGGGCTGCTGAGGACTGTGAGGGGAGACATAGCGGGGGGATGTCTCCTGAAATCCACTATCATCTCCTTTGTCTTGAGCATGTTCAGCTCCAGATTGTTCCGACTGCACCAGAGCGCCAGTTGGTCCACCTGCTGTCGATATGCAGACTCATCACTATTCTGGATGAGTCCGATGACGGTAGTGTCGTATACAACATTGAAATTCATTTTCCTGTGGGCACACTCAATAAATCTATAGAATAATAACCACAACAGAATCAATGAAAGACTGCCCAATGATGGCATTCAACCAGAGCGTAAAAAACAACAAGCTGTGAAAATGCAAAAGAAAAGAAATAATAACCAACAAATAAGCCATAAATAATGAGAACACAAGATGAAGAGTCCTTGAAAGCGAGTCCTTTGGTTGTGGGAACAGTTCAGTGATGGGGCAAGTGAAGTTGAGTGTAGTTACCTCCGTTGGTTCAAGCACCTGATGGTTGAGGGGTGGTTACCATTATGAACCTCAGCTTCTGCCAAAAATCCCCACCATCACAGAAGCCAGTCTTCAGCCATTTCAATTCACTTCACGCTACATCAAGGAATACATGAAAGGACTGGCTTCAGGACTGAACAACAACAGGCCTGTCGTATTAAGGAGTTGTACTCGAGATTCAGCCGTGTCTCTTGCCTAGCTGTTCCTATAACTTTCAGCTCCTCAGCAAATGAAGCAGTGCATGGCAGCACTCAGCAGGACCTGGAAAACATTTACACCACAAAAGAACATTTCCAATAGAGTCTAATCACCAACCTTTGACATTCAATTGTATTCCCATCACCAAGATGCCGACCATAAATATCGTGCATGCTATTGTAGACCAGAAAATAAACAGGACCAACCAATTAAGTAACATAGCAGCCCTGAGGCTGGATGAGTGATTCACCTGACTCCCAAAGCACATTCCATCATTCACAAACCATCTGCCAGAAATGTAATGGATCTCTCCAGTTACCCAAATGGGTGTAGGTGCAACAACACTTTAAACTAGTGGTCGCCAGCCTGCCGATCACGATCGACTGGTCGATCTTTGAGACTTTCCCAGTAGATCCCGAAAAAAAATGAAAAATAAATACACAAATACTGTTGAGAGATTGTTTCTGGGTTGCGGGGTTTTAGTTCCGTTCTTTCTGCCCAGTGCGCATGTGTGTAGCTCCCCCGCACTACACAGTGTAATTCAGTGGTTCCCAACCACCGGGCCACGAGGAAACAATATTTCAGCTGCACCTTTCCTCATTCCCTGTAACACCCACTGTTGAACTTGAACCCATGCAAGGTCATCAGTCACCTAACCGCAGTGACACCCTCACGCCAGGGATCACTGCTTGGCCTTGCACGGCCAGCGGGAAGTGCCGTCGCTACTGGCCTGGAGCGCTGCCTCTGAACCTGTTTAGCACACCGAATGTTCGTGGGAAATCCGGTGCTAAAATATTCGCCGGCAACCTAATTCGGGGTCAGCGTTTCGTAAGTATCAGAGCACAAACTTTTTTCGGCCGATAGATCCTACAAGAGGGGCGAGCGCGGGCCCTGTCGCACTCCTCACTCGGTCGGTCACTCTCTCTGGACTGCGACCGCCGCGGCCCCAGTACGGGGACCTCCAGTCCTGACCTTGTCCTCTCACCTGATCCACGGGCATCTGGTGGCGGGTGGGTGGGAGGCTGGAGTTCCGGCCCGGAGGCTGTCCAATGAGGCAACAAAGCACTCAAAACTGCTTCAGTACCCTGAGTCCAAGCACCCAGCACTTAAAGACAAACCCGTTGAGTTTTGTGAGTGGAAAAAACGTGAGCAGCGGGGACAGAAGCTAAGTGCCGAGAGCCGCGAAAACTAAATTTGCAGAATAAACTGGACATAAGGAACCTGCTTCGAGTATCGCTGTATTCCCATCGTGTTTAACAACCCCCCCCCCACCCCCGGTTGGTCGGTCCGCAAGGATATTGTCAATATTAAACCGGTCTGCGGTGCCAAAAAAGGGTGGATACTCCTGGTCTTTACACATTATTTCTATTTCCGGGTTGCAGGGTTTTACTTCCTGTCTTTTCTGCCCTGGTGCACATGCGTGTAACTAATTGATATGGGGTCGATCTTGCCTTTTACTAAGGCCGAGGTAGGGGATCTTGGGATTAAAAAGGTTGGTGACCACTACTTTAAACTCTTCACAGCATCTTAGGCAAAGTGACCTGCTTGCTTGGTATCTGGTGTACCGTGGCTGCAGTACATTTCATCCACAAAATGCACTCGAGCATTGGCTTGCTGAAAAGGACTCCAAAAGAAGGCGATCAATGAGATACCACCGTCTACCATTCCAACTTGGAAATTTATTGGCCGGCCTTCTCTGTGACTTGGTCTAAATCCTGGAACTTCTTGCCCAACAAAAGGAGTATTTTTAGCAGAAGAACTTTAGGAATTCAGAAAAGCAGCCCGCCACCACCTTTTCCTAGGCAATTAAGAATGAGCAATGAAACAGATCTTGCCAGTAATATCCAGATCTGGAAAAGTAAATAGATTTTTTTTTAAATGCCCATTATTTAACTGGGCTTATTTCACCCAGACTAACTGCTTTCTGGACAGAGAACATCAGTAAAATCTGATTCCGTGGCTTTATACTGATAAGTCTCCCTGCTGAAGATAAATGTCATTAGTATTCGCCCTCACCCAGAAAACATAAAAAATTCTTCCTGCAAGGCGTTGTGGAGCAAGACAAGATAAGACAAACAGACAATTGTCAGCTTTCCCCTAACGGAGCTTGAAATGGTTGGAAAGACGTTAGCTTGGAACCTGCTGGGAAGGTAATTCTCCACGTGAGGATGGTTCAGTGGTAATGTGCAAACTCCCACAGGGATTGCCAGTCACCACAATAACTGCTAGGCTTTTACCTTGCTGTCGTTAGTCGTGCCAAGACTCTGAGAAACTCACAGTTCACATCCAAGAAATAGCCACATTCACGATGTGAACAGTCGAAACCCACCAAAAGCAGATTGTTAGCACTGGTACTTCCTCATGTTTTCACTTTATGAGAAACTGTGCTGGCGTTATTAAGGATTTCAATCACAATCAGGTTTAAAATCACCGGCAGATATCATGAAATTTGTTAACTTTGCAGCAACGGCACAACATGCTTATCACAACGACATGATAAACGTAGAAATAAAGACTTACAGTAAATAAATATATGTGTATATTAAATAATTAAATTAAAATATGCTGCGTTCCTGACTCAATGTCCATTTAAAAATCAGATGGCAGAGGGGAAGAAGCTGTTCCTGTGGTGTTGAGTGTGTGCCTTCAGGCTCCTGGACCTCTTTCCTGATGGTAACAATGAGAAGATGGCATGTCCAGGGTAATGAGGGGTCCTTAATGATCGACACTGCACTTTTGAGGCACCGCTCCTTGAAGATGTCCTGGGTACTTCAGGCTAGTGCCCATGATGGAACTGACTGAGTTTACAACTCCCTGTAGTTTCTTTCGATCCTGTGCAGTAACATCTCCTCATACTAGACAATGATGCAGCCTGTCAGAATGCTTCCCCCCCCCCCCACGTCTGTAGAAGTTTTCGAGTGGTTTAGTTGACAAACCAAATCCCCTGAAACTCCTAATGAAATATAGCCCCTGTCTAGCATTCTTAATGGTGCAGCGATAAGTTGGGACCAGGATAGATCCGCAAGTATATTGACAGCCAAGAGCTTGAACTTGAACATCATCAGATCAATGAGCTATATCATCCAATAATTCAAATATGAGTCACAAGGTAAAGCAATAACTTTTGCAAGAAACAGAACGTGGAAGCAAAGAAGTTGCACACATTCTTTACCTCAGTGGTTATGTGGAATTCAGTGTACATTTAAAACTGAGAAGCATTTGTTGTCTTTGGCTTGATCAGTTGGGTTTCGAAAATATTTTGGCAAGCTTTAAGCAAAAGGAAATGATGTTTATATGTCCGTTTGCTATATTTTTAATCTCTCAAAAAAGCAAAGTGTTTGTGATCTTCAGCTTGAAAAAGAGCCAAGGATAATTAAAAGGGCATTGGAATTGAAATCAAGGTAAATTGTGTAAATAGGATGAAGCTGATAATAAATTTGAGATTAGTCTAAAACAAACTAGAATTGTGATGAATATGGAGTGCTAGAGTAAGGAGCTGATGGCATGCAACCAATGCCAGCTGTTCCTTTGTCAGTCTGAAGATAAATCAATTTATTTTTGCATTCTGGATGGAAAATTGTTTCCATAGTAAGTAGATCTACTCCTACTAGTTATTCACTTTAAAAGGAGAAAAAAGGAGCTGGTTCTCATTCCAAATTTATACGCTCTGTGCCAAAGTAGATTCAGTGGACTTGATAAAGCAAAGTTGTACTAACTGTACTAAGAACTTGTCATATGGAAAATCAATTTTTCATGCCATAAGATTTTGTGATTCATTTAACGTTATAGTGGTAGGCTAGGTTGCAAATAGTTTGCTCAGAATAAAACTAACATTCTAAGTATGTTCTATTTCAACTCAGGTATTAGATTGTATAGAAAAAATGATGGTCCTTTCATCTAGAGCAGGGGTTCCCAATCTGGGGTCCACAGACCCCTTGGTAAATGGTAGGGGCTCCATGACCTAAGATAGGTTGGGAACCCCGATCTAAAGATTGTATGCTTGTAATTCCCAGAAAGGTAATCAATAGATTCTGTTGGTTCTAAACTGAAGTCTATCCTTATGATTTTGAGAAAGTATTTTCTTTCACCTTCAAGTTTACTAAATAAGGAATTGAAAGCAATCTGCTTTGTAGGAGCTGTGTTCAAAGAAAGGCTGACAATCCAACAATTACAAAGCAAATAAATAATTGTCACGAAGTAAAATCAGAAGCAGTATATTGAATGAAAACATTAAAAAGTTCCTTGTAATGCTTTCAGCTGAGCAACAGTTCTGTTGTGTTGTTAAAGAAATAAACAGATGTGTGTAAATGTATACAATATGTTAGTCCCAATCCACAATAAAACAGCTATCACTTCTTCAGTAGGGATTCCAGATTACTTATCTTATTGAAACTCTCAATCATCAAAATAAATAGATTTCAAAATGATTTCAAAAATCAGCCTACTGTTTAGAAATATTTACATGGTGAAAAACACAAAATTTATTGTTCTTGGGTGGTTAATGCCAACAGCCTCATCTCAGAAGAGCAAAATCTTAGATTCAGTGAAGAAATAAATCTGAGATGAGGCATTCAAAAAGACTGAAGAGTCAAATACAAGATTTGATTTGCAGTTGTCTCAAAGTTGCTGACTTGGTTTGGTTGTAGTTGTATTTTCAGCTGCCATGGCCTGCGAATCAGTAACTCATTCCCTTAAACTCCACGTCTTTCTCTCCCTCGCTCTTCAAGAGGAGACACCAGATTGTGTTGAGGGAGAGAGCGTTTAAAAGAAGCGAACAGGGACAGTCAGCCCATCTTGTGCAGCACAGTCCGAGGGGAACACCAGATTGCACAGAGGGAGAGGGAATTTAAAAGAAGGGAGCAGGGGCAGTTGGCGGGGTTTATGCGCCACAGTTCCCAAGGAGATGTTTGACTGTGCAATAATTAGGCACTTGGCAAGGACCAATAAAAAGAAGTTAGGTTTAAGGCAAGCTGCCATTGTGTGAGTGGGCCAGTGTCTGAGTGTGGAGCTGAGGTTTTGGCTCATTGAGGCTTCGACAAGGAGAGGCATATGCCATAGGTAGATTTTTTATTATTATTTATTCTTTCTTTATTTCCTAATGCTCCTCTGCGGGATGTGGTAGGGCCTCCAGTGTCCCTGACGACTACACCTGAAAGAAGTGCACCCAGCTGCAGCTTCTAACAGACCATGGAAGCAGAGGGGTGATGGACAGGACATACAGAGGCGTAGTTACACCCAAAGTGCAGGACACAGGGAACTGGGTGACCATCGGGAGGGGGATAGGGAATAGTCAGCCAGTGCAGAGTATCCCTGTGGCCGTTTCCCTCAACAACAGGGATACAGATTTGGATACTGTTGGTGGGGGAGGGGGCAGGGCAGTCAGGTCTCAGACTCTGGCACTGAGTCTGGCTCAGTGGCTCAGAAGAGAAGTGGGGGTGGTGGGGGGGAAGAAGAGAACTGTAGCAATAAAACATTCATTGTTTAGGGGAACAGAAAGGAGGTTGTGTTGACAAGAACGAGATTCCCAGCTGGCTTGTTGCCTCCCAGGTGTCAGAGTCAGGGGCATCTCAGATAGAGACTACAGTGAGAGGCTGACCAGGCAGAGCTCATGGTCCACCACTGACATGGGTAGGAGGGGGTGACAAAGTGAGTTCAGGGAGTTATATGTGCAGGGTTTTGACCTCTGGATTGCCACATGCTAAAGGCCAAAAATAAGATCATATATAAGTACACTGGCTAAGGAGCTGATGCAGGAGGGAGGTCTTCAGATTTTTGGATCTTTGTGCTCTCTTCCAGGGAAGGTGGGGCCTATACAGAAGGGATGGTTTTCACCTGATCTGGAGGGGGACTAATATCCTAGTGGGATATTTCAACATTTCAAAGAAATTGTGTATAGGTACATGTATGGGAGGGATATGAACGGCTACGTTTTGTGTGGCAGTTGATGGGACTAGGCAAATTAATGGTTTTACATGGACCAGATGGGCTGAAGGGCTGTTTCTGTGTTCTATTACTTTAATGCTCTATAAGTGCCCCTTAAAGCCAAGCTACTGGTCATTTGCCTGAAATCTTTATATGGGTTGTGGCCTTAGGACATTTAGAACATAGAACATAGAATAGTACAGCACAGTACAGGCCCTTCAGCCCACAGTGTTGTGCTAACCCTTAAACCCTGCCTCCCATATAACCCCCCACCTTAAATTCCTCCATATACCTGTCTAGTAGTCTCTTAAATTTCACTAGTGTATCTGCCTCCACCACTGACTCAGGCAGTGCATTCCATGCACCAACCACTCTCTGAGTGAAAAACCTTCCTCTAATATCCCCCCTGAACTTCCCAACTTAAAGCCACGACCTCTTGTACTGAGCAGTGGTGCCCTGGGGAAGAGGCGCTGGCTGTCCACTCTGTCTATTCCTCTTAAGCAATGTTAAAGTTACTGTAGAGGTAAAGGTAGTGTAGAAGTTTTCTTTTATTGTTAATTCACAATTTTAACATTGTTCCTTCCTAAAAGGTGTTATTTTTGTTTACCATATTGAAATTTTCAGACTAAAATTGCAAAAATGACATCTGAATTATTATGGAAAAGTGTGTTTTGGAAATAGTTGGATGTTTTAAAGTTCACATTTTAATGTTATAGTTCAATGGCATAAAACATGTAGTATATTGTGGTCAGGCCACATACTGGGCATTGCTTTCAATTCTAGTCAGTGAGGAATAATTAGAAAAAAAGAGCCACAGGACTGGTTCCTGGCATTGGAGGGTTGGGTGGTGATGAAAGACGAGAGGAATTTGGCCTTGGCACCTTTGGGGAAAGAATGACTGATAGAGGAACCTCCAGAGCACACAAGATGGCAAACTGTCCAGATGAAATAGATCTGAGGCAATATTTCAAACTGAAGTATGACAGTTGGACAATAAATCAAAAGTTCAAAGTCATTAGTCATAAATACTGTAGGAAGTTCTTCACACAACAGCATGAAATGGCCATCTGGATTGAATAAAACTGGGATTCCTTCCTCTTTAATAATTGGCTGAGTTAGTAAATATTGTGAATAAAATAGTATAAGATAGAGGAGCAGAATTTGGCCATTTGGCCTATCAAGTCTGCTCCACCGTTTCATCTTGACTGATCCGTTTCCCTCTCAGCCCTAATCTCCTGCCTTCGTGCCTTGACTAATCAAGAGTCCGTCAGCCTCTGCCATAAATATACCTAATGACTTGTGCAATACAACCATTGCCACCTGTGGCAATGAATTCCACAGATACTCTGGCTAAAAATATTCATCTTCACCACTGTTCTAAATGGACATCCCTCTATTCTGTCCCCTGGTCTTCGACTATCCCACCACAGGAAATCTCCTCTGCACGTCTACTCTACCAAGGCCTTTCATCATTCGATAGGTTTCAATGAGGTCCTCCCTCATTCTTCTGAGTTCCAGTGAGTATAGGCCCATAGCCATCAAACGCTCCTCATATGACAAAGCTTTCAAAACTGGAATCAGTATTGTGAACCTCCTTTGACCTTCTCCAACATCAGCATGTCCTTTCTTAGATAAAGACCCAAAACTGCTCACAATATTCCAAGTGAGGCCTCACCAGTGCTTTATAAAGGCTCAACATTACATCCTTCCCAGGGTAGACGACGTAGACCAAAGATTCAAAGTTTCAAAGGTCCAATTTAATGTCAGAGAAATGTATACAAAATAAATCCTGAAATGCTTTTTCTTTGCAAACATCCATGAAAACAGAGAATGCCCCAAGGAATGAACAACAGTTAAAAATAACCCCTCAAAGTCGTCCCCCATGCATAAGCAGCAGCAAGCAACAATCCCCCCTCCCCTCACCAGAAAAAAAGAGCATCAGCACCCACCACCGAGCACTCAAGTGTGAGCAAAGCAATAGCAAAGACACAGACTTGCAGCTGCCCCAAAGACTTGGCGTTTCACCCAGTATACGTGATGCACCATCAATAACTCTCAGAGGCGTGAGGCGAGATAGGCTTTTATTAGCTGGAAGAAAGCACTGTCAGCAGCAAGAGACCACCACACAACATCCTGGAGACTGAGGCCGGGGCTGTGCCTCCAATCGCCTTTATACCGGAGTCCGTGGGAGGAGCCACAGGAGCAGTCAGCGGGGGAGCGTGTCCAGACAGGTACATGTAGTTCACCACAGTACGACATACCACAGGTTCGCTCTCTCCCTAATACAGGAGGAGGTGGTGTCTCCGTTTTTCCCAGCGAGTGGGGAGACATAACAAACAACTCGCTGGTTTACGATGTTAAAAGTCTGTTACATCACTTTTTCCGAGCTCTGTTCCCAAAAATCTCAAAGATCCCTGGTCTTTGGGCATACAGCAGTAGATTTTCCAACTCCCCCAACGACATATGGGTCTGCTGCTGAGACACCAACCCTCAATCCGCCCATCTCCAAAGCCCCGAAATCTTAGGCTTCCAAATCTGAGCCGAACTCGTAGGCCAAAACCCTTGGCGTGCCGAACAACGGCCAGTCCTGAAACCCTGAGGACAGGTCCCATTCCCACAAAGAACTGAAGTCAGCGTGTACTTTCAGGTCAGGGTCTTCTAAAGAACCCTGAAAAGGAAAAATAAAGATATTAAAGATGGAACTACAGGTGCTTCCGTAGATGCAAGCAAAGGTGTTGCATTTAGTGCCATCTTAACTTTGCTCTGCCTCCCAGAAAAAAATAAATTAACAATTTAGGTCAACTTTGAAATCTGTTCATAATTTCATTTTTTTAACATCATTTCTAAAATTAGGTTGAAAAGCAAGACTCGTTAATTTTGAATTATTGCATCTTAATAAATACTCATCTTTAGGCTCTTAACTCAGTTTGTTTTTTATATTATGTCCTAGGGTCAGTGGACTTTCTCCTTTCATGGGAGATAACGATAACGAAACTCTGGCCAATGTAACTTCTGCCACCTGGGATTTCGATGATGACGCTTTTGATGAAATTTCAGAAGATGCCAAAGACTTCATTAGTGGGCTACTGAAAAAAGACATGAAGTAAAAAAAAGTTTTGTCTGTATTAACTTGGCTTTAATTTTTAATTTGAATGAGTAGTTTTTAATTTTTCAATAGTAATATTGAATTTGTTACAAAATCAAGGTAAAGGTTTTTAAAAAGCTATGATTTCTTTTATATGTTGCTAGACAGCGTTTGAACTGTGATCAATGTCTTGAGCACAAGTGGCTGAAAAAAGATGTTAAAAACATGGCGGTAAAGAAACTTTCAAAGGAACGAATGAAGAAGTACATGGCCAGGAGGAAATGGCAGGTACTGCTGACAAAGTAAATGTTACAACTTAATCACAGAAAAATATCCTCCCAATCTATAAAGCCAGAAAATGCTGGTCAGGATGCAGGGGGTGCATTTAATTGAATCTCACTCATTCATTTCTCATTTACAGAGAGTACTGAGCCAAGTTGTTCATATAAATGATAGGACATAAATTACTACTTTACAGTCCTGCAGCCCTCTGGCATTTCATGCATATGGTCTTTCTTTATGATTCATGAGCATTCAGTAGGCTGGCATCAGAGCTCAATTGTCCTCTTCCAACCCCCACTACCCAGGTCACGCTCTCTTCTTGCTGCTGCCATCAGGAAGAAGGTCCAGGAGCCTCAGGACTCACACCACCAGGTTCAGGAATAATTATTACCCCTCAACTATCAGGCTCTTGAACCAAAGGGGATAACTTCACTCAACTTCACTTACTCCATCATTGAAATCTTCCCACAACCTATGAACTCACTTTCAAGGACTTTTCATCTCATGTTCTCAATATTTATTGCTTATTTATTTATTATTTCTTTTTTTCTTCTTTCCTTTTGTATCTGCACAATTTGTTATCTGTTTCACACTGTTTGTCCGCCCCGTTGGTGGAATCTTTCATTGTTGGATTTATTGAGTATGCCTGCAAGAAAATGGATTTCAGGGTTGTACGAGTTGATATATTTACAGTTTGATAATTTTGAACTTCTGAACTTTGATATCCACCCAAGTTTTTTTTGGTTTAATTGGAAGTAGACAGTAAACAGGAACAACCAGAGACTTCTGTCTATAGACTACAACACAGTAGAGTGCAGAGTTTGAGTTGAGAACTTCTTGGCCTTGTTTGGCTTGTTTTGTTAGAGCTGCTGAATGAAATGTTACTGATTTAAAGCCCCATTATGAAACATTCCAATTTCAAGCAATAAATAATGAGATGGGCAGAGAAGTAGTACCTGATTAATGTCCAAAGCAACCCTCCAATGAGAAGTTCTGCATGGATTGGCCAGGGTTAGAAGGGGGTTTAGATGGCAATCTGTGCCACGCCTTTTACGGAAGTTGTACTACAGCTGCCAAGGGAATTAGAGGACAGTGGCACTTGGTGTAAACACCAGCCTGCTTTCAGTTCAGTAAAACATGTATCTGCAACACACTGGATTAGTGCTGCATCCCAGCTCATTGGTGAGGAGCAGTGAACTGGATTGCACTGAATGCTGCCCGAAGGTCTTTATCCAAATCAAAAAGATCAAAAATTATGAAAAGCAAAAAAAGCAGATAAAATGTTAAATTTATTTAAAAACTTGAAGCTAACATTCACCCTATACAACATAATTATACCTTATAAGTGAAGATTAGTGACCTTAGTTGAATGGGCTTTGGTAATCTCACCAACCGTGACTGGTATGGGGTACACCTCGACCTTTGGGTTAGAAATGTAGAGAATGCCTCTGTCAATGGCGAATCCAGGCATCTTGTGCATCTGGCCTCAGACTCATTCCTGACTCTGTGTTGTAATGGAATTGCCGAAGCTTCTTTCCTATAGCTATCCAGCTTCTCAGAAAAAAGTCATTCAGTTGCAATACCCTGTACAACATCCATTAAACGGTCTTTCCTGCTCTCCTTGTTCTGTTGATAATTATTGAGTCTGTTCATATGTTCACATTTATTTAAGTTTGATGATTGACATATGAACATGTGACCGTTCTGCTCATTGCCGATGACGCACGGCTGTTTGCACTATTACCTTGTAAATTGTTGGTTGCTATTGTGTTGTCTGCTCTGGTATCGTCTGTGTTTTATGCTTGCCACTGAACCACAATCAATTCCGGTATGATTCACATACTGGGAATAAAGTGATTCTGATTCTGAATGTCCTGCTGCATGGACTGCAGACTTTGAATCTGCAGACCATTGTCAGCCTGAGGGTGCCCACTCTGCAGTTGTGGTGTGCCAAGCACTAAAATGTCACCCTGATCACACTGATATGGAGTATCCTATGAGCATATTTCTGTTGATTTCACTGAGTGAGATTCTGTGTTTAGGATGGATGGCTCATCACCCATTAAGGTGTATGTTAGCTCATTGATTGTTTTTAACAAACCAATTGAAAAGTCAAAGATCTATTTCATTGCCTTCATTCTTACTGCAAGTCTAATCATAGCAATAACTGTGGTGAACTACATATACCTGTCTGGACACGCCCCCTGATGACTGCTCCTGTGGCTCCTCCCACAGACCCCGGTATAAAGGTGATGGAGGTCTGAGCCCAGCCTCTCTGTCTCCAGGATGTAGTATAGTGGTCAACCACTGCTTGTTCCTTCTTCCAGTCAATAAAAGCCGATACCTCGCTTTTACGTCTCAGAGTGAGTTATTGATGGTGCATCAATAACATTGTACTGTGCTACCTTGTTTAACTGGATAGGAGCTTAAACTGAAAGCTTATTTGGCGTCATGCCACATTAAAGATCTATTTTTTCCCCTTATACAATAATAAACAAATTCCTCTGCTCCATCGTTAACCTTCTGTTTTGCCTACGAAAAGCATGTGCTCTATTATAGTTGGGAGATATTGCTTGCCCTTTTCGTACCATTTTAGATTTTATTGAAATACTGTAATATACTTTTTCCTATGGAGCGGTCAATATAATATGCTTCAGCTGCGCAAGATTAAGATTTTCTGCTCGCTATTCGTGTCAATATTGCTTCACTTTACATTTTAAGCTGTTTCATTCCACCCTTTAATTAGTCACACACTTTTTTCACTTAAGTTTAAAAATTTTCCCTTTCTCACTCTTCTCTGGCGATTAATGAATAAATTGTCAGACAATATGTTCGACATAAGACAGATTTAGAGAAATGCTAAGAAGTGTGACCCTATAGACATTTGTAGAAGGAATACAAAACTGCAAAGAACTTGATTGAAAATGCCTAGGTACTTAAAACCTTTTATTTTGACAGAGATCCAGGAGGCCAAATAAAACTGTTGTTTTAATAATGATCAATTCCGTAGGAGTTGATCCCAAACTTCTACTCCCTAAGGGCACAACATCACCAGAGTATTAACTCTGTCCATTTAATGCTTTCATCCATTGATGAGGTGCATGTGGGATCAGGGTAATCTTCTGGCATGTGCTGACAATTGACTAACAGGCAGAAGATAATAGGAGTAAATGGATATTTTTGGGGTTTGGAGTTTGTGACCATTGGGTGCCAAGACCCAGGCTATTCACAGCCCCTGCTAGTGACTTGAATAAAGGGACAAGTGTTATTTATCGAAGCTTGTTGAGGGTATAAACCTGTGTGTCATTGATGGTTATAAAGGGGGTGCAGATAGTTTCCAGGTGTACAAATAGATAAAGAGAATGAACAAGGCCATGGCAGATGAAATATAATGAGGAAAAATGTAAGGTCTTCAACTTCAGTCCAAAAAATAGGTAAAGAGTTTGTAATTGGTGAGAGGTTGAAAAGTCTCGATGTCAGAGGAGCTTGGCTGCCATTTTACCTGAATCACTGAAAGACTTTCAGATAAAGCAGCCATTGGGAAGGCTGCTGTTCACACTGCTGACACATGAGTGTGTCGCAGGATTCAGCTGAAACCGTGTCATCGAGTTTGTGGATTGAAGCAACAGTACGGAGTACAGGGAGGAAGTGAAGCAGCTGGTGGACTGGTGCGAGAGCAACAACCCAAGTCTGAATGTGGAGAAGACCAAGGAAAGGTTGTAGACTTTAGGAAGGTGCGGATGAACCATCCCCCTCTACACATTCGTGACTCCTTTGTAGAGAGAGTTAAGTGCACCAAGTTCCTGGGAGTTCACCTCACGGATGACCTCACTGGTCCCTGAATAAGAAAGCACAATAGCGCCTCCACTTCCTAAGGAGATTGAAGTAAACAAGGCACCTCCACCCCAATCTTAACTGAATTTTACAGGAGCACCATTGAGAGCATCCTGACAAGATGTATCTCCATCTGGTATGGGAGCAGCCAAACAGCAGACTGGAAGTCCCTACAAAGGACTGTGAGAATGGCTGAGAGGACCATAGGTGTGTCTCTACCATCCATCAGGAGCACTGTATACGCAGGACTATCATTGACCCACCTGTCCATCCAGCATCCTCTTTGACTTTCCACCATCCGGCAGGAGCCTCCGATGCATAAAGAGAAGAACGGTCAGGACGGGAAACGTTTTCTTCCTCAGGCTATTAGGCTTCTGAACTCCTTGCCACATTGCATTGGAAGTGGTCACTGGCTAATTTGCTCTTTACCCTACAGTACTTAACTAGAGTGCCTTGCTTTATTTATTTAATTCATCTGTGGGTTTTATTCTTACAGTTATCCTAAGTGTGTCACATGATTGTTACGTGCATTATTGTGCTTTACACCCTGGTCCGGAGAAACGTTGTCTCATTTGGCGGTATACATATATATAGTTAAATGACAATAAACTTGACTTAACTTGATACATTGATTTTTGTTACAGTAGGGTTTGAGTACCAGAGTAAAGATGTCATATCACAATTATATAGATCCTGCTGAGATTGGACCTGGAAAATTGTACACAGGTCTGCAGTACCCACCAAAGGAGAGATGTAACTGAGTGAGGGAGCGCAACAAATCCTGAAACAGTGGATTTGTATAACAAGGACAGATGAAGCAGACCATTCCTATTATGTATTGAGTTTAGAAGAATGAGGATTAAAACAAGCAAATTTCCTGCAGGATATAAACAGGAATGATGTTTCCCTTGACTGGGGTATCACAGTCCAATAAGGGGCCAGGCACTTAAGACAGAGATAAGACTTCTCTTTGTGCAGATGATAGTGAATGTTTGGGACATTCCATTCAAGGGAGTTGTGGAGCCTCTGAGTGTATAGATTTTAGGATGTTAAGGGATAAGAGAAAGTCAGCTTTGGGTGAAAGATTAGCCACTGAATCAAACTGCATTGGGATTACTGTGAGCAGTTTCAGGCCCCTTATCTAAGAAAAGACGTACTGGCATGGGAAACGGTCCAGAGGATGTTTGCGAGAATTACTCCAGGAACGAAAGGGTTAATGTGCGAGGAGTGTTTGATGGCTCTGGGCCTGTACTCTCTGGAGTTTAGAGGAATGAATCTTAAAAACCCATTAGCTTGTAGCAGATACATCTTCCCACAGAAGTTGTGAGTAAGAATTTCTCATCAATGAATTCTTCTTAAATTTACAGAAAACAGGTCACGCGGTCCGAGCAATTGGCCGGCTCTCCTCAATGGCAATGCTTGCCGGTCTAAGTGGAAAGAAATCTTCATTGGGAAACATACCCACCAGTCCTATAGCTTCGGAGGGAAAGCCAGAAGCTGAAGGTAATAAAATATTGGCTTTAAGACAATTTTCTTTATGGTTTAACCATGTTTCCATTCTGAGCAAAGATAAGTAACAATTTAACTGTTTAATTTTATCGTTAGCTTTGTCTAGAAATGGTACAAAGTTCAAAGTACATTATCGAAGCATGTATACATTATTCAACCTTGAGAGTCGTCTCCTAGCAAGCAGCCACAAAACAGAGAAACTCAAAGCAACCTGATTAAAGTAAGAGGACCATCGAACGTCTAATGTGCAAAGAAAAAAAAAACAAATCACGCAGGCAATAAACGCAAGTGAACAGTATTCCGAACTGACGTCCACAGAGACAGTCTCTGAGTTCACACAGACCCTTCGTTCAGTGCAGAGCGGGGCAGCAAGCTGAACCAGCCTCAGGCCCCAAAACCCTGACCTTTTCAATTAGGCCCGACACCTAAATTGTCCAAACATGGGGTTCGGTTGCTTTGATACACTCCGGGGCCTGGACCTTGCTGCTTCGATTTGGCCTGTACCCGACCTTTCCGGCTCGACCTAGTGTGTAAATCATCTAAACTTTGGGTTCAGTTGCTTTGCTACAACATCTAGCCAGTAACTAGTTGAGCAATAAGCCTTTGGTAAACACTTATAAAACATGGTAGTGTAGCAGTCGTGGCAGCACCTGGGGTTCAGTTACCTCCGCTCTCTGTAAGGAGTTTGTACGTTCTCCCTGTGCCTGAGTGGGTTTCCTCCGGGTGCTCCAGTTGCCTCCCAAATTACAGACACGTAGTGGTTAATAGGTTAATTGGTCAAACGGGTGTAATTGGGCAACAGGGGCTCGTGGGCTGAAGGGCCTGTTACTTTATATAAGTATAAAATAAATAAAAACTGGAAGTTCACATTAACTAACATAACTGATCCAAGGTGGTCAAGCTGAGGAGTGGTAGTGTGGAGCTCCCACTACCGAAAAGTGTTCCTCACAGCATGCGCCTCAAATAGCCTCTGACAACCAAGTCCAACTCCTGGCCTTCTCGTGTGGCTTAGCCTCTAAGCCTGGTGGTACTGTTTCTACTGACAGGAGAAGGGGCGAAGGCGGGTCCTGGCGCCTTAAAGCCAGTGCTTCGGGTAGATGGAGCTCATCAGCCTGGGAAGGCAGTCCATCTAAGAGAGGGAAAACTCTGATTTCAAACCTCCGCTGCCTTGCGGCCATACCCACTCATGGGAAAGGCTTCGGGAGTAAACCCTGAGGACAAATCCGGAGCTGGAGTCCCTAAGGCAGTCCGACGTTGTCTTCAACCTCGTTCTGGCAACTCCTGCGACGTCACTGGTGCCAAGCTGTATCGGCCCTTGCCCTTCCCTTGGACAACGTCGGTGGCGTGGAGAGGGGAGACTTGCTGCATGGGCAACTGCCGGTCTTCCATACCACCTTGCCCGGGCCTAAGCCCTGGAAACCATTCCAGGTGCAGATCCATGGTTTCACGAGACTAACAGATGCCACCACAGATCTGATAATGCAAGGATCTTGCTAATGAGTAAAAGGAAATAATATTATCACCCAGACAGTACTTGAAGTATGCATAGACTGTGTGGCATTCTGGAGTTCCTGATCATTGGGAGTGGGATAAATTAGTAAATCATTAAGTGCTCAGTCTACTCCTAGAATGTAACTAAGAAGTGAGTAAATATAAGACATTTCTTCCAACCTAAATATTAAATTTTAAATCTAAGATATTTTAAAAGAAAATTGTCCGCAACAATAAATCCCAAAATAATCCAGTTTGTCACAGATTAGATGGGCCGAAGGGCCTGTATCTGTGATGCAGTGCTCTGTCACTCTATGACTCTAATCAGGCACTTCAAAGTTCAAAGTAAATTTATTATCAAAGTAATATATGTCACCAGATACAACCCTGAGATTCATATTCTTGTGGGCATACTCAATAAGCCCAATAACCATAATAGAATCAATGAAAGACCGCAGCAGCAGGGTGGATGAACAGTTTACAAAAGGCAACAAATTCCGCAAACTCGAAAATAAGTAAAGACTTAAATAGATAGTTAAGTGAGCAAGCAAGCAATAAATATTGCAAACATGACATGAAGAGTCCTTGAAAGTGAGTCCAGAGGTTGTGAGAACAATTCAGTGATGGGGCAAGTGAAATTATCCCCTCTGGTTCAAGAGCCTGATGGTTGAGGGGTAATAACTGTCCCTGAACCTGGTGGTGTGAGTCCTGAGGCTCCTGTGCCACCTTCCTGACGGCAGCAGTGAGAAGAGAGCGTGGCCTGATGAATGGATGCTGCTTCCATGCAACAATGGTCCATTTAGAGATGTGGAGAGCTTCACCCGTGATGGACTGGGCATTTTGGGATTTTTTTAGTGGTAGACTATCATATTTACAGGACTACTAATACACCAACAGACTTTTATTTCAGGTGGGACCCTTCATCAGGGCATTGAGGGGGGGAAAAATCATTTTATAGGCAGTCCCAAGGGTTCTGTTCCTGAGAACTGTTTGTAAGCCGGATTTTTTTGAAAGTCAGAAATAAACACAATTAGCAGATGGTTGTGGCCCAGTGAGATGGGGAGAGAAGGCACAAGGAAACGGTCATCCCCACCAGCCAAAGATGCCTTCAGCCCTGCAGTAGGCAACAAATCCATCTGCTTCCCATCCCCCAGTTTCCCAAATGCTTGTAACACGGGGAGGGCCTGCAGTCAAAATTATACAGTTAACTCCAGTGTAATACTAATGATTCCAAATCCCCTACTGCTTCCCCTTTCCCAGTTGCTCCGCCTGTCAATTATCCACCTCAGTACCTGGTCCCACCCATTCTCTTCCAGCCCCTGCCCCACCTCTCCCTCTTACCTCTTTATAATAGTATTTGCCGTCAACACTCTCAGTCCTGATGCAGAGTCTCAACCCAGAGTGTCAAATATACCTTTGCCTGTCCCACTGAATTCCTCCAGAGGTTTGTGTTTTGCTCCGATCCCTGCATCTGAGCAGTCTCTTCGACCACATGTTATTTTTTATATACAGCATAGCAGTGTAAAAAAGAACTTTCCAATGAACCTAATCAGTTTTAATGAAATAGGAAAAATACAACCCTCTAGACCCCATCTCCAGTCACAAACCTATCCACATTCTTGACTTCCGGTATTTTAGGTCCCAATCCCAATTCCAGCCACACACCCAGACCACAATCTGCACTCCAACCTCAGTTGTACTCCGGATGTGTGGGTCACATTCCAGAGCAATAAATGAGTTAGATGTCGGATCATCGTATATTTGTAATTTTGACTGACAGTGCTTTTATTTTAATGATCTGTTGAAGTTTCCTGCTTGGAATTTGAACCTTAACCTCCTTTCCACATATTCACTGGCCTATTACGCATTCTAGCCGGGCTGTGTTTTATTCTGAAATGTCAATAGCTGTGCTGTAACCTTTCAATTTTCTCAGTAGGTTTCAGGTAATTGTTGTAGAATCCAAATTTTCTAAATAAGTAACCGTGTTAATGTTGGGTAAAAGTGATGCTATTATTTTGTTCAAACAATGTTACATGCTAACCCATTATTTGAAGAGGTTGAGGAGTTGTGTTTGTTTTCTGTAAAGGTTTGGGGAATTAGAAGGCAAGCCAGCAATTACAACATTCATAACAAAGTTCAGTACAATTCCTTCACGCTATTGATATACAGAAAGTTGTTAAAACACCATCTCTGGAGGCTGTTAAAGGTTCACTCTTAGCATAACCCAAGACAGACCACAGCTGTTGCTCTCGCTTAATGAGTCTTCAGCTTTCCTCTGCCTTTCACTTTGACAAGCAGATGATGAAGCTTGAATTTGTCCGGTCCACACGATAGCATTGTCATCTTGTGTGCTGAAATGGCCCCTTCTCTCGCTCGAATATTATATATTTAATTTAAAACTTGTTGGCACCTTTACATATTTTGCCATTATTTTATTGATATAAAAATGTAATTATATGATTTTATAATCAGTGAAGTAATCCTACCAAATGTGATTCTAAATGTGATTTAACAAAAGAGGTTTCATGACTTATTAATAAAGAGTACCTAGTGGACATAGACTGAATTTTAACCAAATGTTAGCAAATGGAAGAAACTATAACTGATGTCACACATATCTTGAATTTGTGCTGCCAGATTCAGTTGATTTAAGTAGTCACACATCATTTGAAGACGAGTTTCTGTATTGCAACTGTGTCCAGAATCTATCTGTAAGACCATATTGCCGCCAAATGGAATTTCAATTTGTGAGCTTCAGAAACTTTCCAATGTTACAAATTTATTATTTCCACTTGATAAAATTCCACTTCCCTGCCAATGGATGATGGAACAATCTTAGCAGAATCAGTTATAACTTGGCACTGGATCATTTTGTATCAGTAAATATGGACCAACAATAATAGTTTTGTTTTTATTCAAGTTCTGAGATGCTTCAGTTATTACAACATCTGGCATCTCTATAGAGGTAGGTGTCAAGGTCTCACATGGTTACCAAAAATGGAAATTAAGTTTAATTGTTTCTATGTTTCCTTATCTCAGTTCAGGATCCGAATGTGCTTCTTGAAGCAGTTTCTGAAGAACGGCAAAACTTTAAGCCATATTTCTCCAAGACCTTTGAAGACATCGAAGTTATAGAAAGCAGTGCAGCTCGATTTGACTGCAAAATTGAGGGTAAATTCACAGATCCTGATTCAAAGTCAAATTTATTGCACAAGTAAATGTATAATGTAGGTGCCGTGAAAAACTTACTTGCAGCAACATCACAAACACGGAGCATCCTATAAGCAGCTTTTACAGGAAGAACAAATTAATCATATGTTATACACAAATTTTACAAGAAAACACAGATTAAAAGAAGTCTGTTTAGTGCAAGGTAGTGTGGGACTTCAGGCTTTGTATCTCCTGCCTGATAACAGTTGTGAAAAGATGATATGGTCACAATAGTCAGGATCTTTGATAATGGGAGTTATTACCAGTAATGGGAAGGGATGTGTCTGTGATATACTAGGCAGAGTCAACTTCAGATTCATATGAATAATAGTGAAAGCAGTAGTTTGCAGGTTTTTTCAGCATAGATTTTCATTGAAAACCACAATATTTTAATCGTCCTTGTTGGTGAAGGCATTAATTTTTATTGGATAGACATTTTGGGTCCTCAGATTCATGCCTAACGTTCAATTGGTTCATATTTGCTTTCAGTTCAATAGTCCAGATTGTGCTGTGGAATCCCTGACAACAGTTCCTTGCATTAGAGCCAGGAAGTTGACATTTTATTGTCGGTTTTCTCCTTAAGAAGTTTGACAATAGGGAGGGAAGTTAACAGCATAGGCGATGTTCGAAACATCAGAAGTGCAAAGGGACTTGGGAGCCCTCTTGCAGGATTCCCTCAAGGTTAACTTGCAAGTTGAGTCAGTGGTGAGGAAGGCAAATTCAATCTTAGTATTCATTTTGAGCGGACTAGAATATAACAGCAAGGATGTAATACTGGGGCTTTGTAAGGCATTGGTCAGACCTCACTTGGAATATTATGATCAGGTTTGGGCCCCTTATCTAAGAAAAGATCCGCTGGCATGGGAGAGGGTCCAGAGAATGATTCCAAGAATGAAAGGGTTAACATATGAGGTGCATTTTGAAGGCTCTGAGCCTGTACTCCCTGGAGTTTAGAAGAATGAGGGTGGATGTCATTGAAACCCATTGAATATTAAATAACCTAGATAGAGTAGAAGTGGAGAGGATGTTTCCTATAGTGGGTGAGTCTAGGACCGGAGGGCACAGCCTCGGACCAGAGGGTCGTCCATTTAGAACAAGGATGAGGAGGAATTTCTTTAGCCAGGAGGTAGTGCATGTGTGGAATTCATTGCCACAGATGGCTGTACAGGGCAAGTCATTGGGTAAACTTAAAACAAAGGTTAATAGATTCATGATTAGTCAGAGAGAGTCAAAGGTTACAGACAAAAATCAGGAGAACGGGGTTGAAAGGGATCATAAATGAGCCATGATGGAATGGCAGAGCAGGCAGAATGGCCTAATTCTGCTCTTCTGTCGTATGGTCTACGTTGTGGGGTTATTCGTCACTTAAATGAGGAAAATGCGTGAAATCCTATCCTAGATAAGACCTGGTACTGGCAGATATACCCATTATCTTCAAAGGAGGAATATAGCTGCAAAGGATTATTGTTTCAGTTCATTTATTACTTCAATTTATTGATACTGTATGTTTTAAGAGTGTTTGTTTATTTCTTCACTTCAATAAGTCTGTTCTGAATTTGAATATTTTTTGAATGTACCTGAATGCAAGAAACATTCAGTATAATATTTTACAATTCTAAACGTTTTGATACTGAGAGAACAGATTGGTCAGGCTTAGCCAGCTGTCAATGTTATTCTTTTAGTTGTTTTGTGGGTTTCTGTTCCCCCACTACCAGCTGCCCCTGTTCCCCCTCCCCCCGTTCTCCACCTGTTCTCACCATGCCAATAAAGCACAGAAGTTGGGGTGAGTCTCAGTCTAAGCAAGCAGCCTGTTCTTCACAGTTTGCAAGCTTTAAACCTGGTTTTCTTTGTCATTCGCTGCAGTTAGTATTGTGTTATAATTTAATTAGCTTGCCCCATGCATTGTTTCTTGACTTTACACCATTTTGTATCTGTTCACAGTGTGTATCATAATATCCCTGCTCAGTGCTAACAAGTGTTAAAATGCTCATCCTCCTCAGGAACACTGCAGAAAGTCCCATAATTTAAAGCATTCCGCTATTCATTTAATCTACCTCAAAAATGTACATTTTTAATTAATGTATTTTTCTGGTATCTGGAAGATCTGGTCATCTCCTTTCTATATTAATGAATTTCTTTAAGGAATCTAGAAATAAATATTAAAATTCACGATAATCTTATCTGCGATAATTACACATGCCTGAATTTGGTAAAAAAAACCAACATGGTTCATTTTGTAAAATCACTTGGCATTGTGTACACTCCATCTAAACCCTCTGTGAGAAAGTTAAATTCAAAAGGTTCAGAACTTCAAAGTAACAGAATCCAGAGTAGCTAAAGTCGATCTTTCCACCACTTTCAGAATCATTATTCAAAGTTCAAAGTAAATTTTATTATCAGAGTACATATATGTCACCATATACAACCATAAGATTCATTTTCTTGTGGGCATACTCAGCAAATCTATAGGAGAATAACAACAACAACAGGATCAGTGAAAGATCATCCAGAGTGCAGAAGACAACAAACTGTACAAGTGCAAATATAAATAAAAGCAATAAATACTGAGAACATGAGATAAAGAGTCAATAAAGTGAATCATTGGTTGTAGGAACATTTCGATGATGGGCAGTTGTGTGTAGTTATTCCCCTTTTATTCAAGAGCCTAATTGCTGAGGGGTAGTAACTGTTCCTGAACCTGGTGGTGTGAGTTCTGGGGCTCTTGTACCTTCTGGTTGATTGCTGCAGTGAGAAGAGAGCATGGCCTGGGTGGTGGGGGTCTCTGAAGATGGATGCTGCTTTCCTACGACAGCATTTCATGTAGATGTGTTCAATGATTGGGAGGGCTTTACCCGTGATGTACTGGGCTAAATCCACTACCATTTGCAGGATTTTCTGTTCAAAGGCATTGGGTTTTCCATACCAGGGTATGATGTGACCAGTCAATATGTCCTCCACTAAACATCTATGGAAGTCTGTCAAAGCTTTAGATGTCATGACAAATCTCCACAGACTCCTGAGGAAGTAGAGGCACTGCTGTGCTTTCATCACAATTGCACTTACGTGTTGGGTCCAGGACAGGTCCTCTGAAATAGTAACACCCAACAATTTAAATGCATGTGCGTACTTGTAAAATAAACCTATCACCAACAACCACTAATTTAGTTATGCCATGTAACTGGTGTACATGAGCATGGTTCATAATTTGACAACTAAATCTTCTTCACAGGTTATCCTGATCCAGAAGTTATCTGGTATAAGGATGAGCAACCCATCAAAGAATCGCGTCACTACCAGATTGAATATGATGAAGATGGGAACTGCTCTTTGCTCATTTCCGATGTATCTACACGTGACGATGGCAAATATACCTGCAAGGCCATCAACAGCTTAGGAGAGGCTACCTGGACAGCTGAACTCATTGTGGAAATGATAGACGAAAGCAAGATGAGTAACACTCAATCAAAGTAGAAGTGTTGCTTATAGAGATGTGTTTGTTGTCTGATGGTTTACTGTTACAACAATTTAAAGGAGCATAAGGGGGTTGATTATGCAAAGTTCTTCCTTAATTCCCAAGACATGGAAGTTGTTTATGGATATATTTATATGTGCCAAAGAACCATGGGAGACTATGCAATCGCACCCACAAACATACAGTAAGTTTAGAAATCACGTGCTCACCGAATGACAGATATATCCCAATTTGAATACCACTGCAAACATATTATATACTCGTGGTTCAGTTTCACCCACATTTACCAAATAATGACAATAATCACTTACGTTTTCAGAGAAATTTGAACCTGGTTTCTAAAATCTGCCAACTTAATTTTTTTGGGCACTTTGACTCAGTTCTTTGTGCATCCCCTAGTTGTTTGTACAGATGTTATCAGAAGCCAATTGGTGACTCTTAGTTAATGAATTTCACCCATCTTCTCGATTTGCAGACGTATGAAACTCTCTGTGATCTAAAGATATTTTAAACACAATTTTGTTTACATTACACTGCACCTTTCACGCGTTTTTAAAGATTTCACGTTGCTTTTAAAATGTCAATTTAGTTTATGGTTTTTGACAATAAAGTAAATGATTTTAATGGTTTTATGGTACAGACTCTGAAGGGAGCTGAACGCCAGGATTTCTGTCCAGCATTCATTTATGTTACTATGAAACACAAAAAATATAGCCCTAGATTATTACATAATAAAAAGGATGCTAACTTCACAGCTAAGGGACTGGTTTATATGTCCTGCTGTTTGAAAATTCAGCAGGAAGTTATTCTAAATACCAGTCCCGCTTGGTAAAGCACATTTTGAGTGAGAAACTAGATGACCTCAAAATCAATTTGATTCTTATAAACTGTATATAAAGATAATGCCATAAGACATCATAAACTACCTTATGCAAAGCACTCAATCATTGCAAATACAGCTTAAAAGTATGACTCAATCTCAAATGAATCTAGGTCCACAATAACAATGAATGCTACCTAATGAAGATTTTGGTGGTACCTTAAAAAGGAACTGCTCCCAAATTAAAATGCCTTAACTCAGGATCTCATCCATGGAACCTGCCTAATAATTAGCACAAGATTAGTAACCCCTGCCCTTCTCCCACCCAGTTTGATATTTTAGTGACAATTGTATCTCATTTCAATTTTTCCCCATTTTAATTACCTTCTATATTATTAAATTTCATTTTTCACCTCTTGCCAGCATTTTCCTGCTTTATTCTTCCTTCTGCTGAATTGTAACTTGCACTGGCCAAATTGAAAAGGTATTCCTTTGCATATTCCAAGTGTAACAAGATCTATTGGAAAAGTGAGATTTAAAGGAAGATTTCAAACATTACAAAAGTACATATTGCTGAAGTATTTGGCTCTACACCCTGCACTGACTCCATGCACCTGCCTGGATATATCAGAGAGAGATCTCACTATCTGTTCCTTGTGCTCAAGAACACCTGGCTCATTGCTCATTCTAAGTTAATATGTCAGCAACATTTGGAGTGTAAATAGCTCTAATTAACACAGGAAAGCATACCTCAACACGATGTTTTCATGATACCTCATCTTTCTCATACATTAGAGAGGTTATCTGCTGCTTCAGGAAGTACGCAGTGCACATGGAGATGTTTGTGAGGGACAGTAAATTAGTTTTATTTTCCTCTGGAAAAGAGGAATCACTTGTCAATGTTGCCTCCTTTCCACTGCGTAGCAGAGTTTCTTTGAATGTAATGGTCAATAGATGGCAGCTATGGGCTCAATGAGATGTTTCATATCAAACCCTTGACCTCCATCTATTGAAAGGGATATTACTTCCAGTCAAGATGCAAATTCACAACATGAATGCCATTGGAGAAGGCATGAAGAAACTATTATCCTTTCACTGTATGGAAATTGAATGGGCCATGAAGGGAAAGAATTGTAAAAAACTAGATTTTCCACAGGAACATGTCTTTAAACTTCAAGTAGGAACAAACACTAATTATCCCCACATTCTCCTCTACCTTTGTGAACAATGATTCCAATTTTAAGACAATGTTATAAAGTTTTCTTTTAACTATTAGCTGCAGCTTGTAACAGTGTTGAATTGTTTAATTTTCCATCCCTAATTGAAGCTGTTAGGGGTTAAGCTTTTCTGGTACAATGTTACATTCAGTTCATATTGCTAAAGAGATTCTTGTTAGAGAACTCAGTGAGACACATTCTCTCTGCCAGCTGAGGCTAATCTGTATCATAGGCCAATTAATTATTTGTCGTACCATTGGAAAATTAGCATTGAAGTGTCAACATAAGAGCAGCTACACTATAGCCAATGTAAACTTGATCCAAATAGCTTAAGCCTTCCAAGTTTGAATTGATATTGTACCAAGAAGCCACAATTTTTGACCCTGAATTAGATGCGAAGTGTAGGTATTTTAATTTTTTTAAATCATATTTATTGGAGTTCATACTGTGCATGATACATAGTTTGTGAAATGGAGTAGATAAATGAATTTTTGCTTGAATGATAGACAATACAAGTCAAGTGAGTTCTTAGGGTTTTTAAATGTTTTAAATATTAGGTATGTTGCCTTGGCAATGCTAGTTTTTATTTAGTTTCCATGCATTTATGGTGCAACAAGTAAATTGCTTCATATGGTAACATATTAATTTAAATAATATAAACAAACACCAAATAATATGGATTTGAGTTATCAATGTGCACGTTATGGTAGGTTAGGTTATGACTACAATGGACTACTTGGCCACTGTAAATTGCTTGAAGAGTGCACGTGTGATAGAATCCTGCGCTGGGGAGGGGGATGTTTGTAGTTGATGAAGATGTTGGGAGAATTTAAAAAATGCATTAATAGAGGATTAGTGTAAATAAGTCAATGGCCAAGTGGCCTTTTTATGGACCAATACCATTAAGCAATGGGTCTGTGGACCCCAGATTGAGAACCCCTCTACAGCTATATACAAAAGTACATCTTTATAAAAATACTTCTATAAACCACATTCAGATCCTACATATTTTAATGCTATCTCTCAATGCTGTAGAGTTCTTGTCTTAGCCTTTTCACCATTTTCTAATATTCTATGGTCATTTAAATTTATATATCATGTTGGACCTGATCTATTTGTGAAGCAATACTTATAGGACAGATATTAAATTGAATGCTAAATGATAATTTAGAGATTTATAACTTCATTTAAAATATAGTAAGAACACAAAATTGATCACTATTGACCACTGTCTCTTGCAAATGATTTCTTCAAAAACAGTTAGCTTCCATCTGCTGAGTTTGAATGTCCTTGCACTAATGTTTCTCATTGCATTTCAATAGTACACAGCACTTGAACTGAACACAAACGTGCCTAGTTTCTGGCTAGTTCATGAAGGGAAGAAGTTGGAACTCTTTGGCTGAATGATATAAAACTTAATCATCTAATATTAGATTTATATTTTCTACACTACCGGAGATGAAGACACACTCACACACAACAGGAGTGTGGCTTTTTAAGCAATGGTATATAACTCACACTTACTGGCCTTTAGTTATGAAATCAAAGAACAAGCTACTTGACTTCGTGTTTTTGAATGCTTATGATAAACAAAATACATTGTTTTACAGTTCACCATGGTTCAATAATATTTTAATTCACATTTTTACAGATATATTAAAAAAGGAGTTAGATTTAGTGTTCCTACTGATTAAAGAGTTATTGGGATATGGAGAGAAGGTGGGTACAGGCTATTGAATATGGATTATTAACCACGATCATATTGAATAGTGTGGCAGGCTCAAAGGGCCAAATACCGGTAGTCTGTTACTACTTCTAATATCTAGGTTTGTGTAAATAAAAGCATGCACTTTACAACACATGACAAAAGTGGGTATAATATAGAGAAATATTCGCTGATCCACAATCAACTTAACTCTATGCATTTGAGCAATGGTAGGTCCAGTCTGTGTGTCTCTCTGCTTCAGCTAATTTTTTAAATAACTATTTTGGTTTGACTAAAAATCAGTCAGGTTTTGGCAGACCTAATGTTCTCTGCTTTAAGAAGACTGCAGTGTATATGGCATTATCTTAAATATTAACAAATCCAAAAGTTGATATCTGTAATTGTAATTTGGAAAGCCTTTGTTTCAGATTTGGCTGTAGCTTGCAGTCGTTCAGACTATTTCTCCAAACCTTTCACAAATTTTAGCCTTGAACAAACGACCAATTAAATCAAATATTTTCTTTTGCTGTCAAACAGTTTAATAAATGCAGTTATGGATTTAAAGATTTGTGCTATTTTATCACCATAAAATTAATTCAGTTAAGTGCAAAAAAGAAATAATTTTAACCATAAACTAAAATTGAAACATAGTTTGAATTTGATAAAATACATTTTACATGATAACCAATGAAGTCGGTATAGACGATGTTATATTGTTTATGATGCTAACGGCTACCAAATGTTTGTAATGTGTAAAGCAGTTATTAAAAAAGTGAACATCACATTGTTTTTTTTTATGATTACCTCGATAAACATTGGCACTATTTGGTCTGTTGCATGTTTTCATGATGTGATAAGTACATTCCTCAATTCCCCCATACCTTTGTCAAAAGCATGAAAAGTGTACACAATAGAAACTGGGGTTTAGTCTCCCAGTCTCACATCTGCCCTGTGCTTAAGAAGATCAGGGCTTCAGCATCATATCCATGAACTCATCCCATATCCCATAATTCCCATTGTATGTAAAAATGTTGACGACACTCAGCCACTGAGCCTTCGCAAGCCTACTGATCAGAGAATTCACAAGATTCACTTTTCCCTGAAGAAATGTCTTCTTCCCTGTGCTGAAATGCTAACCTCTGACCTTGAGCCTGTGATCCCCAATTGCACCTCCAATTAGGGGGTACATGGCCCCAACATCTACCCTGCTGGGCTTTTTAAGAAGTTTGCATGTTTCAGTGAGATCACCTCGATTTCTTCGGCACTCGAGAGATTAAAAGGCTATTTTGTGCTGCTTTCACCTCTCCTGAACGTATTGCTATGTGAAGCAGGAGGGTAGTTTTACATATATACCAAGCTCTTGCACCTTACTAGGCTGGACAGCCACAAAATTACACATTTCTTTGATCTCAAAATAGATCAGATTTTATATTTTAAAAGTCAAAGGTATTGTAAATTTAATTTATTGTAACCATCTTTGGAACAATGGATACAAAAATACCATATAAAACGTGTAACGCCCAAAAGATTGCTGTCATTGGATAGTGCTTTCTACACACTCTGGTAATAAAGAGCAGGCAAAGTTGACATTCAGGAACGCAGACCCCAATCCTGCTCTTGTCTAATGTCCATAAGCATCATCGCTCTGATCACCTTGGTTGATTCTGTTTTACTCCTTCCTGCATCTGGCATCCTAAGGTTCAAAGTTCATTGATTATCAGGGTATGTATACTATATACAGCCATGGGATTCACCTTCCTGCAGGCAGCCAGAAGGCAAAGAAGCCCAACAGGGCCCATTTAAAAAAGACCATCAAACACCCAATGTGCAGGGGGAAAGAACGAATCGTGCAAACAATATAAGTAAGCAAATAATGTTCCAACGGCCATGAAACTGGGTCGAGGGCACAAAACCAGTCACCACTCCAGCTGATCCTGGAGCCTGTTAGCTGCAGGCAGGCCACAGACTCAATCCAATGCAGGGACGAGTCAACCCTGAACCCGGCCCGTCCCTCTCCTCTTGACCCGACTCCAAGACCTTTTTGATCTGTCCCGACACTCAAATTGGCCAAACAGCAGGTTGATTTGTTAATTGTAAGTCTGTGACATCTGCTCTGTCGAGATCAATTAACATGGTGCAGACTAATCTGGGCCCATGCTAATCTGTACTGATTTGAAGTCACTCAATGACTTACCGGTTTGTACAATTTTTGCATCTGTGATCTTTTTCTAATGTTTCCAAAAAGTAATGGATAGATGAGACAAGCTTATCACTGGCAAAATCTCCCTTGAAGATGCTGGGAGGCTGACCTGCAGAATCCTTATCATTCAGCATCCCAGCCCTTCATCTCCCAGTTCCCTGGCAACTCTAATGCAAGGTCAGTGTCAGTCCTTCATAAGTCCAGGTATTGAGTACAGGAGATGGGATGTTATGTTGAAGTTATACAAAATTCTGATGAGTCCTAATTTGGCAAATTATGTGCAGATTTGGTTACCTACCTACAGAAAGATGTAAATAAGATTGAAAGTGCACCGAGAAAATTTTCAAGGATGGTGCCAGGACTGGAGGATAGGTGTTATATGTAAAGATCGAATAGGTTAGGACTTCATTCCCTGGAAAATAGATAGGGTAAATGTAAGCAGGCTTTTTCCACTGAGATTGGGTGGGACTACTACCAGAGGTCATGGGTTAAGGGAGAAAGGTGCAAAGTTTAGGAAACTGGAAGGGAAACTTCTTCACTCGGAGGGTCATGAGAGTGTGGAACGAGCTGCCAGTGCAAGTGGTGCATGTGAGCTCAATCTCAATGTCTAAGAGAAGTTTGGATAGGTACGTGGATGAGAGGGGGATGGAGGGCTGTGGTCCCAGTACAGACAGACGGGAGTAGTCAGTTTAAATGCTTGGCAGTGCTAAATAGTTTCTGTGCTGTATTTTTCTATGGCTCTATGACTCTTTAAGTTTACTTGGGAGGTTCCTCCACCGCTGATGACTTACAAAAGTTATCCAGCATTAACTTTGAATGTGTCAAAATCCTGGTGGGGTACTAATGTGGCATGATTGTGACCCATTTACACCACTACAAGGATCTTCCTGGGCTCACAGGCTTAGCCAATAGCCCACTGCCTACACACTGATCCAGAGTTTCCCTGAGTCTCATGAGATATGTGTCACTGCTGCCAGGACACACCAAATGTGAAGCCAGTGATAGCACAAATCTTGTAAAATCTTACATCTGCAAATGGAATCACTCAGACAATATGTCATGCAGAGAACAATAGGAGTAACACTCTGAATAATGGACAGAAGTAAAGTTCACCTGCCTTCTCTGGGTAACTGGTAGGTGTACAAGTTAAAATTGGGGCCGTGGCTGGACAAGAACATCTTGTTATCTCAGATTTAACAGAGTACAAAAATCATGAATAAATTTCAATGGTTAACATTAAATTGAGATCTTATTATGTAGAAAGGATCCCAACACCAGTTTTATGGATCAAGTAATAGAAAAAAATTAATAAATAAGTCATACAGCTTAATTTACTTTTTCTTGAAGGATGGTGCTCCCATCCATATGAACGTGGCTGTTCCTTGTCCAGCATGGAAAATGTTGAAACACACACTGCAGTTAATGCAACATTTCAAGTTCAGTCACAAACGAGAAAATCTGCAGACGCTGGAAATCCAAGCAACGCAGACAAAACACAGGCAGCATTGAAATAATCAAGTTTAATTATCATTCAACCATACATTAACATAACCAAACGAAACACATTACCAACAGCCCATATGGAATTGATTTCAGGAAATCCTACAGTCACAAAGAGAAAAAATAATACAGCCCAAGTCCCTGACTGTGGACTTGCAGTGAGTTATCCTTGTTCTTCCACCAAGTGAAGACCAGAGGGCAGCACCAATGGAATGTGCAACCCCCAACCCATTACAGATTCACCCCGCCTCGGTATCCTGATCCTGGGTAGCTACAGCAGGATCCCAACTAAATCAATGCAGCATCCCTGACATTGGTCTTGCCCCTGAACCAGTGAACCGGACTTGCATTACCAACGTCCAACGGGGTCTTGTGATCCCGATCAGAACATCTAAGACAATCACTCGCACTGCGCGCCTTCTCGGTACAACATGACAAGTCCAGGTGACAACACAACAACGGTACACAATAAGTCAAGCAACTCGCTGATGGGATAGTCCTGCAGTTCTTGGTGTTCTTCGTATCCAGCAGTGACTTGCAATCGTAAAAAAGATGTACAAGACAAATCTGGAGCTGCGTCACAACAGAACCAAGGACCAGCCATCAGCACAATCTAGCTGTTTTGTGTGACTAATGAGTAAAAGTGTTCCTCGCGCGTACCCTGTCTCCTCCATCACTGGCACACACTCCCTCCTCATTGTGTATGTACCAGGACGCCTGTGAGCAACCACTGCCTGCCCGCTATGGCAAGCTGAATCACTGGGTAGCATCTGTCCACAAATACTTCCAGCAGCCGCCTGTGCTTTCTAAAATGCCTCCTAACATTTGTACCTCCTTACTTTTAAATAACTTTCTATGCCCCTTTATGTAGAGTCAATTCCAAGGTATTGGACATTGGGACACACGAGTTGTGTGCAAGGTTCGACCCCAAAAAAACGCCTTTGGAACCGAATGTCACACTCAGCAATGGCAGCAATTCTGTCCTTTGTATCCTGTCTGTTTACAAAGTTTGAGGACGGAATACGTACCTTAGAAAGGGCCAGAAATAAAATCTTCCACCGCAAATAGCAGAGGAAGAACGGGGAGAAATCTGGAAGTCTGCCTTTCCCTCTCCACCTGCAGGACAGTGAGTAAGGCCTAGCCCAACATAATCAATGCAATTTGTTGCATACTGTTTATTTAATAAATTCAGTCTCTCCTAATTTTCATTGCCTGCGGGATAATGGGAGATGAATTCACTGCACAATAGCCAGTCCATTAACGCAACTGTCCAGCAGGATGTATGGTAGGAAAAGCCTCGCTGTTTTTACAGATCCCTGTCAAGTGTACTGAATAGGCAGCAACCTCCACCACCCCACAATAAGATTGTTAGTGCAATCACTTACAGCAACATGGTGGCCCAGTAAATATCATGTTTGAAACGTATGTAAGAGGAATGGTGATATATAGATTCTCCAAAACAATTAAGAGATGCCATGAATTCTGCAACATCGGATACCCACGAATATTTTCAAGGTCCATCCCAACTTAGAACACTCAAGAGAGTTTTAAACGTTCATTTTCCTCGACTTGCCTTGTTCCAGAGTGCTGGAGTACCAGGTTGTGACCACCAGATGTCCTCAGAGCGCTGTTCTAATCGTGACAGAATTCAGATGAAAACTTTCCACAAAAACCTTTGGATTTTACCTTTGGAAGCTGTGTACACAATTATTTGCACAAACTATTTTAAAGAGTTGAAGTGCCATTGCTGACATGAAGATGAATCATTTTACATGGCATGAAGACACACAAGACCACAGATGATATGGAGCAAGGCACAAGAAATTTGAAGAATTCAGTGGATCAGGCACCTTCTGTGGGGGGAGTAAGTGCTGTAGCATTGTGTGTTGCATTGTATAGAACCAGTGGAGTTGATAGCATAGCAAAAACATTCAGTGCTAACTTTCAAAAGGTAACTTGTAAAAGGTTTTGTAGATTTTATTGTATTTATTTATTATCCTGTAAATGCCTGAAAGAAAATGAATCTCAAGGTAAGTACGTGGTTACATTACGTACTTTGATAATAAATTTACTTCGAATGTTAAAGCAGTTGCTGCATCATGGAGAAGGATTGAGAGAACGGGATTTACATGTTGCTCATTGAGAGAACCTGTGCAGCCGTCTCTCTGTGCTACACCACGCTATGAAGTTATCAGGAGTTTTGTATCGGGATCTTTCCGTGATCATAGGTGTTGAGGTACCATGGCTCTAAACCAAGGGTGAAATATGGAATGAAACTTATTTTTTGAAGAAATACAGTTATAAATCTGACATTGACAACATTGAGAAGGACGTGAATATAAATAGTGAGCAAAAGCCACTGGCAGATAATTTACCCAACTTTCCAAAAACATTGACTAAGGTTTCCATATGTTGTATAGTGGATTCCTCTTAATTGGGATTTATTGGGACCAGTACATTTTGGCCCAATTAAACAGCCGTCCCAATTAGCTGAAGTTTCTGGCAGACCACAGTACGTGCCAGTTCACCTATCAGCCCCGACTAGGAGTTGAGGATGCCATTGTCTATCTGCTGAACCATGTCTACGCCCACCTGGACAAGCCGGCGAGCACTGTGAGGGTCATGTTTTTTGATTTCTCCAGTGCGTTCAACACCATCCGCCCTGCTCTGCTGGGTGAGAAGCTGACAGTGATGCAGGTGGATGCTTCCCTGGTGTCATGGATTATTGATTACCTGACTGGCAGACCACAGTACGTGTGCTTGCAACACTGTGTGTCAGACAGAGTGGTCAGCAGCACTGGGGCTCCACAGGGGACTGTCCTGTCTCCCTTTCTCTTCACCATCTACACCTCGGACTTCAACTACAACATAGAGTCTTGCCATCTTCAGAAGTTTTCTGATGACTCTGCCATAGTTGGATGCATCAGCAAGGGAGATGAGACTGAGTACAGGGCTACGGTGGGAAACTTTGTCACATGGTGTAAGCAGAATCATCTGCAGCTTAATGTGAAAAAGACTACGGAGCTGGTGGTGGACCTGAGGAGGGCTAAGGTACCGGTGACCCCTGTTTCCAACCAAAGGGTCAGTGTGGACATGGTGGAGGATTACAAATAGCTGGGGATACGAATGGACAATAAACTGGACTGGTCAAAGAACACTAAGGCTGTCTACAAGAAGGGTCAGAGCCGTCTCTATTTCCTGAGGAGACTGAGGTCCTTTAACATCTGCTAGACGATGCTGAGGATGTTCTACAAGGCTGTGGTGGCCAGTGCTATCATGTTTGCTGTTGTGTGCTGGGGCAGCAGGCTGAGGGTAGCAGACACCAACAGAATCAACAAACTCATTTGTAAGGCCAGTGATGTTGTGGGGGTGGAACTGGACTCTCTGATGATGGTGTCTGAAAAGAGGATGCTGTCCAAGTTGCATGCCATCTTGGACAATGACTCCCATCCACTCCATAATGTACTGGTTAGGCACAAGAGTACATTCAGCCAGAGACTCATTCCACTGAGATGTAACATTGAGCATCATAGGAAGTCATTCCTACCTGTGGCCATCAAACTTTACAACTCCTCCCTCGGAGTGTCAGACACCCTGAGCCAATAGGCTGGTCCTGGACTTATTTCCACTTGGCATAATTAACTTATTATTATTTAATTATTTATGGTTTTATATTGCTATATTTCTTCACTATTCTTGATTGGTGCAGCTGTAACGAAACCCAATTTCCCTCGGGATCAATAAAGTATGTCTGTCTGTTCATGGAAATAGTTAAAAAGTATAAAAAGAAAAGCTACCATTTAACTGAATAAATATTTATGTATTTAAATTAAATACAAAACAAATTAGAGCACTACCAATACTACCATTGTACTATAAAACTGTGTAATTGATATTGACAGGAATTCATCCAGTGTACACTGCCGTGTTCTTTTGATTGACTATAACTGAACAAAATCATCGCAGACACCTAGTGCAGATAATGGACCGCCTACAGACAATGCTTTTTATGATTGCATCCTCCAATTTTTCATTTTCACTGCAGCATTTAAGATGATTGTTGATACCTTCAAATTCTTCATAGTTCCTAACTTGCCAAAGTAGTGAAATTATTTCATTTTCACTCTTGGCTGTTTCTAGCATCTCCAAGACTGAATGCTTGAAACTGCAGTGAGGAAGACAGTTCTGAATTGTCTTATTGCTTATTCCTCACCAAGTATCACTGACAAAAATCACTGCTTTTTGAACACAAGCACACGCAACCAACGCTAATTAAAAACTGTTTGCTCTAAGCACGGTGTAGTGTCTCCCGGCCACAGGGCTGACGTTAGAAGCTGTTCAGCAACAGTGTCCTATCCCAATTAAAGAGCCTAGTGTCCCAAATAAACAAAGGGAATCCTGGTTATTTACTCTACTGGTTTTCGTTCTGTGTCCCGAAGAGTGGCTGCTCTGCTGAACCGATGGCCCAGTTAACCAGCATCCACTGCATTTTAAAACAAGTTAACAGCAGTGAATTATTGAGCAGACACAGCATTATCATCTAAAACCTGTGGATAGAAAGTGAGAAACTACTCCTACTGATAATGACCTCAAGCAGTGAAATTAAATACATACCTGGTGATGTGGCTTAAACATAAGACATAAAATACTGTGTACTTATTAACAGGCTCCTCAAGGTTGTTATAACCGGGGGCGGTAATGGGGACAAACTCCCACTACCTATTAAACGCTCCCAGTGGTGTGTATCTCCAATAGCCTCTGACAACCAGGTCCAGCTCCTGGTCTTCACGCATGAATTATCTACTAAGCTCGGCAGAACTGTTAAGCTTCTGACAGAAGGGGTAAAGGCGGGTTACTGGCAGCTTAATACCTGTTGCTTTGGGCAGATGGGGCTCATCAGCCATGGTTGATAGCTTATCTAGAAGGAAAACTCTGATCTCATACCTCAGCTGCAGCTATACCCACTCATGGGAAAATCTAAACGCTAACGAAGAATCTGGAGCTGGAGTCTCTAAGGCAGATTAGCGGTCTCTAACGCTGACTGGCAACTCCTGTGACGCTGAATTGCCGAATTGGTGGTGTAGTGGTATCAGCACTGGACATCGAGGCAGCTGGTGCTGAGTTCAAACCCAGTTGGGTCCCAACCTGGGCAGCAGCAGTATCTGTATGGAAGAAAGGCTTGGCAACCTACTTCCGTATCTTGCCATGAAAACCCTATGGACCCTGTGTGTAAGTCGGACTCGCCTTAGACAAATGAACAAAAATCAACAAATTGGTCTCTACCATTCCTTTGGGTTCATCAGTTGCGTGGAGAGCGGGCTCTTGCTACATGGGCACCAGCTTACTCTCCATGTTGTACTGCCCTGGCTTGTACAGCTAGACAGCTAGGACAACACCTGGTTGACCCTGACTGACGGAGACTTAAGACTTACTGTATTAACAGAATGAGAAGAAAATAGGTTAGAGTTGGTATTGCTGTTCATGGAAAGTATTAGCATGTCAAATCATACTCCAAAGGATAAATGATAGATTGTTTTGTAAAAGCTGAAGTAAGTTATTGCATTTGCAATGAAATAATTGTAAATCAGACTTTTAGATAACGTGCTGGAAAGACCCACCTCCCTGTTGTAGCAGCACCATCATCAAAAGAAATATATCAAGTTTAATTCCAACCCATGTCCGGAGACTAATGTTTAGTGGGTAATACAGGTGATTGTGCCAACATGATTCAAGATCCTCAACCAAAATGAACATCTCTTTGTCTCCACAGATGTTGCTTGTTCTGCAGAGTTCCTCCCATGATTCATTTCTAAATTTACCCATGTTTTCCTGGAAATGGTGCAACTGTTTCTGCTTCAGGCACTCTGAGTGAAAGCATTTTGTGACTCCGACATCCCTCTGATTCAAGAAATTTCTGACCTTTCACTTTGCTCAGTTTAAATTGTAAAGCTGCTGATGCTAATTGCCCAACCAAGCAAATTACCAAGAAAGTCTTTTTCTTTACCTTTGGCAGTATTACAAACAATTTGGACAACAGCACTAAATCATCATGGCCTTCAATGCTCCAGTTTAAATGGCTCCTGTGTCGAGATTTATTCATGTCTGGTTAATCAGCGCAGAATGCTTTATAGTTTTAAATTCCTTTCTAGAATGAGGCATTCAAGATCTGGTGCAGTTTTTAATCAATACCCTATTAATGATTTATTTGCATTCTTAATTATCTTCATTTTTCCTTGTAATTTTATCCATTTTTCAGAATCAGAATCAGGCAGAATAGGGTTTAATATCACCAGTATACATCATGAAATTTGTTGTCTTTGTGGCAGCAGTACATCGCAATACATAATAATAGAAATATTGTGAATTACAATGAATATATACATATAATAGTTAAATTAAATAAGTAGCGCAAAAATAGAAAAAATAGCAGTGATGTAGTGTTTATGGGTTCAATGTCCATTCAGAAATCAGATGGCAGAGGGGAAGAAGCTGTTGCTGAATCGTTGAGTGTGTGCCTTCAGGCTTCTGGACCTTCTTCCTGATGGTAGCAATGAGAACAAGGCATGACCTGGGAGACGGAGGTCCTTAATGAAAGGCATTGCCTTTTTCAGGCACTCCTCCTTGAAGATGTCCTGGACACTACGGAGGCTGGTTCCCATGACGGAGCTGATGGAGTGCTGAGTTGACAACCCTCTGCAGTTTCTTTCAATTCTGTGCAGTAGTCATGTCTACAATAATAAGGATCACTTTTTATGCATGTGTTTTAATCAAGTGATATCTAATCTCCAAATCTCATTATTCCCCCCCCCAATTATATGGCCTTTCAGACTTTTGATCAAATTCTGTCTGACACCTACCTGCCCATTCCTTGAAAATGCCTACCAATCTCATTCAAAGTTCAAAGTAAAATTTATTATGAGTACATACACGTCACCATATACAACCCTGAGATTCTTTTCCTTGCGGGCATACTCAGAAAATCTATAGAATAGTAACTGCAAACAGGATCAATGAACAACAAACTGTGCAAATGCAAATATAAATAAATAATAATAAATAATGAGCATGAAATAACAAGATAAAGAGACCTTAAAATGAGACCATCAGTTGTGGGAACACCAGACGGAGAATGAGTGTCATTCTCCCGTTTTGTTCAAGAGCCTGATGGTTGAGGGGTTGTAACTGTTCTTGAACCTGTGGGTGTGAGTCCTGATGCTCCTGTACCTTCTCCCTGATGGCAGCAGCGAGAAAAGGGCATGGTCTGGGTGGTGGGGATCTTTGATGATGGATGCTCCTTTTCTACGGCAATGTTTCATGTAGATGTGCTCAATGGTGAGGAGAGCTTTACCTGTGATGTACTGGGCTGAATCCATTAGCTTCTGTAGAATTTTCCACTCAAAGGCACAGGCCGTAATCCCGACGCAGACTGGGAGACCGTTTCACTGAACACCTACGCTCTGTCCGCCAGAGAAAGCAGGATCTCCCAGTGGCCACACATTTTAATTCCACGTCCCATTCCCATTCTGATATGTCTATCCATGGCCTCCTCTACTGTCAAGATGAAGCCACACTCAGGTTGGAGGAACAACACCTTATATTCCGTCTGGGTAGCTTCCAACCTGATGGTATGAACATTGATTTCTCTAACTTCCGTAAATGCCCCTCCCCCCTTCTTACCCCATTCCTTATTTATTTATTTATCTATCTATCTATCCATCTATCTATTTATTTATTTCTCTCTCTCTCTCTCTCTCTCTCACTCTCTCTCTCTCTCTCTCTCTCTCTCTCACTCTCTCACTCTCTCTCTCTCCCTTTTTACTCTCTCCTTTTTTTTCTCTCTCTGCCCCTCTCACAATCACTCCTTGCCTGTTCTCCATCTCTCTCTGGTGATCCCCTCCCCCTTTCTTTCTCCCTAGGCCTTCTGTCCCATGATCCTTTCCCTTCTCCAGCTCTGTATCCCTTTTGCCAATCAACTTTCCAGCTCTTAGCTTCACCCCTCCCCCTCCCGTCTTCTCCTATCCTTTTGGATCTCCTCCTCCCCCTCCCACTTTCAAATCTCTTGGTATCTTTTCTTTCAGTTAGTCCTGACGAAGGGTCTCGGCCCGAAACGTCGACTGTACTTCATCCTATAGATGCTGCCTGGCCTGCTGTGTTCTACCAGCATTTTGTGTGTGTTGCTGGAATTTCCAGCATCTGCAGATTTCCTCGTGTTTGAGATCACCATGCAGCCAGTCAGTACACTCTCCACCACACACCTAAAGAAGTTTGCCAAAGTTTTTGATGACATGGCGAGTCTCCACAAACTCCTGCGGAAGTAGAGGCGCTGTTGTACTTCCTTCGCAACAATATTTATATGATGGGTCCAGGACAGGTCCTCTGAGATAGTGACACCCAGGAATATAAAGTTACTGACCCTCTCCACCTCTGATCCTCCAATGAGTACTGGCTAATGGACCTCTGGTTTCCCTCTCCTGAAGTCTACAGTCAGTTCCTTGGTCTTACTGATGTTAGTTGAGAGATTTTTATTACCACACCATTCACCTCCTGTTTGCTGTTCCATCACTACCTTTGATACGGCTCATAACAGTGGTGACATCAGCAAACTTGCTTATGGTCTTGGAACTGTACTTAGCCACACAGTCATAGGTGTAAAGTGAGTAGGTCAGGGGGCTAAATACACATCCCTGCGGTACTCCTGTGCTGATGGAGAATGTGGAGGAGATGTTTTTGCCAATCCAAATTGACTGGGGTCTACAAGTGAGGAAATCCAGGATCCAACTGCACAGGGGGGCACTGAGGGCCAGGTCTTGGAGTCCAGGTAGCTGTGAGAATCAGTGATATTATATAAGATATCAGTAGATAAGCTGTCTCCCAAGATAGAGACAGATTGAGAAAGGGGAGAGAGGAAACAGCCCAGGTGAATTTGAGGACAGGGTGGAAGATGGAGGCAATATTGATGAGGTCTACAAGCTTAGCATTGGTGCAACATCGGAAAGATTGGGGTGTGATACTACTCTAGGCTTGGAACATAGACTGTCCCTACCAATCTTGTCGGGGACAAGTGGGAAGTCAGCCATGGATGGTTAAATAAACTTGTCCAGTTAGAATAACCTGGCTATTTTCTTAGAATAATTTTTGAACTGAAGTCAGCATTTAAAATAAGACTTCTCCTGCTGCCATCAGGTAGAAGGGTACAGGAGCCTCAGGACTTGCACCAACAGGTTCAAGAACATTTACTACCCCTCAGCCATCAGGCTCTTGAACAAAAAGGATAACTTACACTCACTTACCCATCCATTGAGATGCTCCCACAACCAATGATCTTACTTTAAAGGATCTTTATCTCATGTTCTTGTTACTTATTGCTATTTATTTATATTTACATTTGCACAGTTTGTTGTCTTCTGCACTCTGGTTGATCTTTCATTGATCCTGTTATAGTTACTATTCCATAGATCTGCTGAGAGTGCCCACAAGAACCTCAGGATTGTACTGTATATGGTGACATACATGTGCTGATGATAAAATTGACTTTGAACTTTTAATTTTGACTTCTGCCAAAAGCACTGGGCTTTGCTGGAATATATCTGGTACACAGCTGGTTTAACCACCCCTTGAGGGAGATGCAGCCAAGATTTGCCCAGGTCTTGGCAGCATCTCCCTCTCCTCACCATGGCAGGATGAGAGTGCAATTTAAAATTTCGGGTGGTGAGGGATCCAACAGCTGACACTGTCCTCTTTAAAATGTAAATTAGCCTCCAATAAAATGTGAGGGTGGGGTTTTGCTAGCCTGCCTTTTAAATTAGCAGCATGAGCAGGCTAACAGGTAGATTAACAGTCTGCATGCATTATTGCACAGCTTCTAGGTATGGTCAACCTCTAAGACTCTGCTACAAGCAACAGGGGAGAAACATCAGAGCGGGTTTTTTTTGTCTTTGAATATCTTTATTGATCATTTATAAAGACATAGGAGATGGGTTAAAAAAAAAAGCACTTTCTGAATGAGCAGACCAATTGGAAACAGATTCCTTCCCTGAAGGCTTTCAACTGAACTCCCAACCCTCATTATTGACATCTAACTGGTAGTAATCTGGCCATTTTACAATCAAAGTTTGGCCATTTAGAAAAAGGCCACAATTTCTCTTCACAAACAAGAGAACATCTGCAGATGCTAGAAACCCAAGCAACACACACAAAATGCTAGAGGAACTCAGCAGGCCAGGCAGCATCTACGGAAAAGAGTAGACAGCCGATGTTTTGGCCCGAGACCCGAAATGTTAACTGTACTCTTTTCCGTGGATGCTGAAGGCCTGCTAGTTCCTCCAGCTTTTTGTGTGTATTGCCACAATTTCTCTTGTATATTTTATCGCCCCTAATTTAAAATGGCAATCCTGCATTCTTCTTTTTCACTCCACCGGAAGAAATATATTGGAATAGGTGCACTTCTAGCTTCCTGACACTTTTGTAGAGAAACAGTCCAGTGCACATGTTGGTGTATTCCTTACTTCTCCATCTCTATTCTAATTGCAGGACCAAGATACGTTTTGTGTGCAAACCTTCAACGTTACATCGCTCAGCTGATGCACAGAGCGTGCCCCATTCATTTAAACAGTGTTGCTGACCTGTGAGGGAAAGAGAAGCCATTTTTAATTTTTGTATGTTCAACTGATCACTGGAATGGCCTTTGGCTGAACAAGCTGTCACGGGGCCATCAGGGTGTCTGGAACTGATGCCTCAGCTCGCACTTTCTGACTGCCTCGTGGTTTGGCCACAGCCTTGAGCCTCAATGGCCCTGGGAGCTTCGCAGCTGCAAAACAAATAACACAAAGCAGGGATTTAGCAGGAGTTGAACAATTATTGCCTTTGTTCCATCCTGATATCACTTATCTACAAACATCTTCCTCTATACCCTAAGGTATCCCGTAGTATTATGCTTTGTAACTTCAACACATTAAATTAATTCAAAGGAAACACGTGGAATCAGAAAATAAGTGTGTAGCTTCATCTTTACTTTAAGCAAGGCTCACTCATGTCACGTGGTAGTGTAATGACAAATGCAATTAACATATTTTTACATATAACTAATTAATTATTTAAATGAACAAGAGTGCTGCATTAAACAATATATATGTATACAAGATTACTCACATATTAAATATACAACACAGGATGAAGGATAACAATTCTGTGAATCCTGAGGTGATTACAGAGGCCTGCAGTATATGTATGGGGAGAATCTCACAGTTACCTGCAGGTAGAAGTCATCCCAGCACACCCTGATTCATATCTGGAGTCCACTAGAGGCCCCCAGAGCACTTCCTGACTTTATGTGTAAACGGCCGAGAATCTGAGTTCCACTCCCGGCGAGTCTCCACCAGGAAATCGTCAGAGTGGCTTATTTCCCCACCCACTTTCTATCAGTCCACCTCTCAGTAATGAATGTGCAATGAAAGTCTGATGGAAATGCAATGCTCGTTGCTGATCTCCTGAGTGGGGAGGAGGGAAAGGATGGCAGTTGACACATAGGACATCGAACAGTACAGGACTTTTGATGCACGATGTTGTGCTGATCCTTTAACCTACCCCAAAATCAATCTAACGCTTCCCTCCTACATAGCCCTCCATTTTTCTTCCATCCATATGCCTATCTAAGATTCTCTTAAGGATCCCTAACATATCTGCCTCTACCACCATCACTGGCAGTGTCTTCCACACACCCACCACACTCTGTATAAAAAAACACTCCTACTGACATTTGCCCCTACACTTCCATTCAAACATCTTAAAGGTATGCCCTCTCGCATTAGTCATTTCCACCCTGGGAAGAGACAGTGGCTGTCCACTCTATCTTTTATCATCTTGTATACCTCTACAAGTCACCTTCATCATCATCCTCCTCTCCAAAGAGAAAAGCCCTAGCTCAGACAACCTATCTTCTGGTCAAGATGGCCAAGGCTGTGGGCTCCATCAAGGCCATGGCTCGGATTTAGTTGTTTTTAGGTTTGTAGGGATGGTTTGAGTGGAGGTTAGGTTTAGGGACAGGATGTAGACATGTGACAAAGGATCTCTGTGGCTAGATGTTGGCCCAGCATATCCACGAGGATGAGGGCTGATCCCCCCAGGTCAGCGAGTCAACAGTGAGTTTCAGGATTGGAGGCACAAGGGTTGGAGACACCCTGGCTACGCGAGTAGGCAAGATCAGAATTCAGGGCCTAGTGGTGACAGTCCCATCATCAGAGAGTCTGAAGTCCAAGGCCTGGAGTTCGGGTCCTCATTGGCAACTCGAAGCCCAAAGGTCGAATGGACGTGCAGAAGCTGAGGCCCATAGGCCAGAGATCCGAGTTGGCAATTCTCTGAGAGTTCGCTGGAGAAGTCGAAGGCCCAGTGTCTACGAGTCTAAGATCGTTGGAGGCTGGAGGCCAAAAACGGCCTGTCGTGGGGTTGGAGGACTGAGTGTGAGGGTGGGTGAGCAGGAGAAACTGGCCTTGTTTTGCTGTTGTTTTATCGTTGTTTGTTGTGACTCTGCTGTTCTGCCGAGCATGGTGAGCATACTATGTTGGTGCCAAAACGCTTGTGGGCATCCTTGAATGGGTTAGTTTTTAGAGCAAACACTGTCATTTCACTGTAGGTGAGTCCTTTCAGGTGAGGCACCACTTCACCTGCGAGTCAACTGGGGTGATATACTGTATCCGGTGCTCCCGATGTGGCCATTTATACATTGGGGAGACCCACCACAGACTGGGAGACCGTTTCGCCGAACACCGGCGCTCAGTCCTCCAGCAGTGGCGGGATCTCCCTGTGGCCACACACTTCAATTCCACAGACCACTCCCACTCCAACATGTCTGTCCATGGCCCCCTCTACCGTCAAGATGAGGCTGCGTGCAGGTCGATGGAGCAATACCTTATCTCTCGCCTAGGTAACCTCCTACCTGCCGGCATGAACATCCAACTCACAGACCTCCGTTGATACCCCTAGCCCCCTCCCTTACCCCTGTCCCTATCTATTATTTTAGTCTGGTTCTCTTTCTCTCTCTTTTTCCCCCCTCACTGTAATCTCCCCCCAGCCCTACCTTTCTTTCTCTTTTATTTCCCATAATTCTCCACCTTCCCCCTAGCCCATTTCCCTCCAGCCTATCACTTCCCAGCTCTCTACTCTAGCCCTCCCCCCACTTCTTATCCCTCCTCGACCATCCCATGTTACTTCACTCCTGATGAAGGGTTTTGGCCCGAAATGTCGTCACTACCTCCTCCCATAGATGCTGTCTGGCCTGCTGAGTCCTGCCAGCATTTTGTGCTTTTTACTGTCATTTCACTGTGTGTTTTGATGTTCTGTACATGTGGTAAGTGAATCTGAATCGGAATCTTCAATCCAGGCAGCATCCTGGTAAGTCTCTGCACCCCCTCTGTAGCTTCCTCATTCTACCTATAATGAAGTGGCCGGAACTGAACACAATACTCCAAGGCAACACTCACAAACTGCTGGAGAAACTCAGCAGGTCAGCTAGCACCTATGGAAATGAATAAACAGTCGACGTTTCCTGCTGAGACCCTTCTTCTGGACTATACTCTAACTAGAGTCCTATAGAGCTCCAACATTACCATGTGGCTCTTGAACTCATTTCCAGGACTAATGAATGCGAACTCACCATACACACCTTAAGCACCCTAACTGCAAATTTGAGGGAATCTGTGAACGTGGACCCCAAGATCCCTCTGTCCCTCCACACTGTTAAGAACTCTGCCATTATCCCTGTGTTCTGCCCTCAAGTTCAACGTTCCAAAGTGAATCACTTCACGTTTTTCCATCTGTCTCTTCTCAGCCCAGCCCTGTCCCGTTGTCACCTATGACAACTTGCTTCCCGTCTCACTTCAATGTAGTTCTCCAGGCAGAAAGGAGCAAAGATTGGGTTTTATACTTTTCACATTGTTATTCTTTTGCAGCCAGTGAATGGTTGCTGATGTTATTCACTGTGAATACAAGAAAATATATAGATATCATCGACACAGCAACCTCAGTAGAGAGTAATGGGAACGAGAAACAGAGCTTCCGTTGCAGCTCATCTAAATGACTGCACTTCTAAACACATCCCGCGGTACTGCACTCGCTAGCAGATAAGGTAACAGGAAAAATATTGAAGACTCCGTGAGAGGTTGCCTTCAGCTTCAGAAACTGTCTGCTCGTTGTTCTAAGTCCAAAGTAAATGTATTATTAAGGTGCACATATGTCACCATGTACAATCCTGAGATTCATTTTCTTCTGGGCATACTCAATAAATCCATAATAGAATAATAACTATAATAGAATCAATGAAGAAACCACATCAGCTGGGTGTTCCAGTGAGCAAAAGATGACAATCTGTGCAAATGCAAAAAGAAGGAAATCATAAAGATTGAGAGTGTGAGATGAAGAGTCCTTGAAAGTGAGTTCGTATGTTGTGGGAACATTTCAATGATAGGGCAAGGGAAGCTGAGTGAAGTTATGCCCTTTGGTTCAAGAGCCTGATGATTGAGGGGTAATAGCTGTTCCTGAACCTGGTGGTGTGAGACCTGAGGCTCCTGGACCTTCTTCCTGATGGCAGCAGCGATAAAAGAGCATGTCCTGTGCGGTGGGGGTCCCTGATGATGGATGCTACTTTCCTGCGACAACGTTTCTTGTAGATGTGCTCAATAGTGGGAGGGCTTTACCTGTGATGGACTGCCCACTATTTGTAGGATTTTCCATTCAAGGGCATTGGTGTTTCCATTGAGAGAGTGATGCCAAAACCTCGGTGCAGTCTCACTTCCTTACTCTTCAGGAATTAAACTGGGATGTAAAAGCTTTTACTTAGATAGCTCAGCTACTGAGCACGGCAGAAATTGAGAGCACAGTGTCAGATACATCTCTAATGGACATGGTATGGTTTATTTAATGTGAACTTATAGCAACATATTTAAAAACAGCTAAAATATTTCAATTTTTATTTATTCTCCTTTTCCTGGTCTTCACATCTGTTCTTTATAACCAGGGGTGGGAGGGAGGGGGGTGATAGTGAGTATAATCTCCCACTACCTATTAAATGCTCTCACTGCACCTCAAATAGCCTCTGACCTTCACTTACCAAGATAGAGGGCATAGTAGACAGCAAGGAAGAGCTTGCAGTGGAATCTGGACCAATTGGAAAAATGGGCTGAAGAATGGGAGATGGAATTTAATGCAGATAAGTGTGAGGTGTTACATTTTGAGAGGATAAATCAGGATAGGATTTACATGGTGAGCAGCAGGGCACAGAGGAGTGTGGTAGAACAGAGGGATCTGGGAATAGAGATCCATAATTCCTTGAAAGTGGCGTCACAAGTAGGTAGGGTCATAAGGAAAGCTTTTAGCACATTGGCCTTTCATAAATCAAAGTATTGAGTACAAGAGTTGGGATGTTAAAGTTGTATAAGATGTCGGTGAGGCCTAATTTGGAGTATTGTGTGCAGTTTTGGTCACTTACCTACAGGAAAGATTGAAAGAGTGCAGAGAAAAGATGCAAGGATTTTGCCAGAACTTCAGGATCTGAGTTACAGAAGAAGGTTGAAAAGGTTAAAGCTTTATTCCTTAGAACGTAGGAGAATGAGTGGAGACTTGATAGAGCTATACAAAATTATGAGGGGTATAGATATAGAAAATGCAAGCAGGCTTTTTCCATTGAGATTGAGTGAGATTAGGACTAGAGGTCATGGGTTAAGGGTAAAAGGTGAACTGCTTAATGGGAATATGAGGGGGAATTTTTTTCACTCAGAAGCTGCCAGCAGAGTGATGGATGTGGGTCTGATTTCAACATTTAAGAGAATTTTGGATAGGTACATGGATGGGAGGGTCCAAAGAGGTCTATGGTCTGAGTGCAGGTCACTGGGACTAAGCAGGTTAATAGTTTGGCACAGACTAGATGGGCCAAAAGGCCTGTTTCTGTACTGCAGTGTTCTGTGACTCTAGAATAGTTTGGTGAACCTTTTCTCATGTTAAGTTATTTCTCTGAATGACTTTTATCCACATTCTTTAAACCACAGCCTGGCCTTGCTAAAGCAAAACACCATAATTATTACGCACAGACAAAATATTTAATTTTATTCCAGTGTATTTCAGTCTTTGGTTGAAGGTCACAAGATCGTGAGTACGACTAGAAGCGCAGCTAATAGCTTTTCACAGCACTGTGCAACCTTGAGACGAGTAATAACATTTCCATATCAGTGCCAAAACATATTAGCTGTGCAGGAACATTTCTAGGTCAAGTCCACTTCAGTGCTTTTTCCTTTAAGCTGGGTCCCAGCAACGCAACTAGAACAAAGAAGAGGAAACCAATCAGACAGAGCCCGTCAAAATGCCCCTGGGCTGACCCCCTGCCATTGGTAGAGGAGTAGAACGAGGTGCTTTCTCATCTTACGAGCGGTGTAGGGAGATACAGCTGAAGGAAAGATCGCACACAGAAGTAATATTTTATCTTTAAAAGCAAGAGTAACTGCACAGAATGCTATGAACAAAATCTTAAACAGCATGCTGGCTTTAAATGTGCTTACAAAGCACAAATGTGCTTATGGAGATGGAGACTTTAAGGTAAAGATTTTTACTCCTCGTGCATGTGAAGGATATAAGAAATAAAGTCAATTCAAAGTTCAAGTTCAAAGTAAAACATTATTGTGGAAGTACATAAACGTCACTATATACTACCCTGAGATTACTCCCTGGTCCCCAACTCTTCCTCCGCCACATTGACAACTGCATTGGTGCTGCTTCATACACCCATGCTGAGCTCGTCAACTTTATCAACTTTGCCTCTAACTTTCAACCTGCCCTTAAGTTCACTTGGTCCATTTCTGACACCTCTTCCCCTTTCTCAATCCCTCGGTCTCCATCTCTGGGGACAAACTGTTAACCAACATCTTTTATAAACCTACCAGTTCCCACGGTTATCCCTGATTCCACCCCATCTCTGTAAAAATAATATTCCCTTTTCTGTTTCTTCACGTCTGGCGCATTTATTCCCATGAATACAGAGATGTCCTCCTCCTTTAGAGGATAGGGTTTCCTTCCCTCCACTATTGAGGCTGCCCTCACACACATCTTACCCCATCTTCCTGCCATGTGATAGAGTTCCTCTTGTCCTTACCTACCACCTCATCAGCCTCTGCACCCACCACATCATCTTCCTCAACTTGCACCATCTCCAAAGAGATCCTTCCACCAAACATATCTATACCTCCCCCAACTCCACTTTCTGCAGGGATCACTCCCTCTGCAATTCTCGTTTATTTGTCCCTCCTGACACTTATCCCTGCAAGTGGCCTAAGGGCTACACCCCCTTCCTCACCTCCATTCAGGGCCCCAAACAGTCCTTCCAGGTGAGGCAAAACTCTACCCATGGATTTATTGTGTCCAGTGGCCTCCTCTACCATTTACACATTGTAAGCTGGGGGACTGCTTCGACGGGCACCTCTGCTGCATCTGCCACAAGTGGACTGCCTGGAGACCAAACATTTTAATTCCCATTCCGCCATGTCGGTCCATGGCCTCCTCACGTGCCAAGATGAAGCCACCCTCAGGTGAAAGAGCAACACTTTATATTTTGTCTGGATAGCCTCCAACCTGATGGCATGAATATTGATTTCTCCTTCCAGTCAACTAATTTTTCCGCTCCATGTCCCCCCACCCCCATTTCCTCTATTTTCCCATTCTGATCTTTTACCTCTTCTCACCTGCCTATTACTTCTCCTGGGCCCCCTCCTCCTTCCCTTTCTCCTCTCCTATCAGATTCCAGTTCTGGACCCTTCCCACCCACCTGGCTTCACCTTTCACCTTCCAGCCAGCTTCTTTCCCCTTCCCCCACCTTTTATTCTGGATCTTCCCCCTTCCTTCTCAGTCCTGAAGAAGGGTCTCAACTCGAAATTTCGACTATCAATTCATTTCCATAGATGCTGCCTGACCCGCTGAGTTCATCCAGTCTTTCGTGTGTGTTGCCTCAGATTAATTTTCTAGTGGGCATTCACGATAAACACTCAGAAACACAATAGGGTCAATAAAAATGGCACATAAAGACTGTCAAACAACAAATGTGCAAAAGACAACAAATTGTGCCAATCAAACAAGAAAAACAAAATAATAATAGTAACAATAGATTAATAAGTAATCAATAACATTGAGAACAGGAGTTGTCGAGTCCTTGAAATTGAGTCCATAGGTTGTGGAATCAGTTGGGACCTCAGTGTGAAATTATCCACTCAGATTCAGAGGCCTGGTGGTTGAGGGGTGATAACGGTTCCTGAATCTGGTGGGGTGGGACTTAAGGTTCCTGTACCTTCTTCCAGATTGTAACAGCTAGAAGTGAGCATGGCCCAGATGGTGGGGGTCCTTAATGTTGGATGCTGCATTCCTGCGATAATGCTCCTTGTAGTTGTGCTCACTGGTGGGAAGGTCTTAACCTGTGATGGACTGGGCTGTGTCGACTACCTGTCGTAGGCTTTTCCATTCAAGGGTATTGGTGATTCCATAAATGACCGTGATATATGCTCTCCACTGTGCATCTATAGAAGTTTGTCCAAGTTTCAGATGACATACTAAAGCTTCACAAGTTTCTAAAAAAGTAAAGGTGCTGTTGTGCCTTCTTATAAACAAAGCACACAATTCAATAACTCATTTCTATTGAGTTGACAAAAGCCATTCTCTCACCAAAGCTACAAAAAACTTGTGCACTTCAAGCTGTCAAACATTATTAAACATGACCCCTTAGTGGTTAAAAAAAAGGGAGAACTGACATCATTCTGTAGCACTAACCATCTTAAATTTTAAATCCTTTTTTATGGAACTATTGTTACCTGAATTTTCTACTATTGCTACTAAAGTTGTCTAATCAATGAACTACTTTACATTCAGCAAATGCTGTCACTGATCATACCTAAAGTATTTGTAAGGAAGCATTGATCCACTTTGGAAAAAAGAAGTGAAAAATGGGAATAAAATGACAGCATAAAGATTCCAGGGTTGTTGAATGTAAGTAGTACAATTGGGGGGGGGGGGGGGAATTAAATACTGTGTCTAGTCTGGTTTTGAAAAAGATTGGGTTCCAGTTTTATGAGTATAATTCAATAAGTTGTGGGTGTTCAGAGAAGAATGATGTGAACAATGAACTCATTCACCCCTCCTCCTACTACTTCATGTCTGGCATGTTAACTACAGCACTTGGTTTATCTTCGTATCCATAGCGAAGTACCTGGACTGCCTTCTCAGCACTGGGATGTTTCTAAGGAGTACATATTTCACTCAAGTGTATGATGTAAGACTTCCCTCTTAGTTTTCACCCTCCCCAGCCCAGTATCTGCTAAACATAATAGCAATGACATCAGAATGGAAACAGCATACTTTGAATTTTCCAAAAGATGTTACACTTGGCAACACAGACACTCGAAGTTCTGCATAGCAGTTTGGGCTGGGATGGGGGTGAAGTTGGGAATAGGAGTAAAGCAGAGGAAAGGGAGAGGCTTGAGAATTGGGGAAGTGGTCGGAGTTAGCAGCTTTTGGTGCTAATTCCCCCAGAAAATGTCACAATAGAGACACAGAGAAAAGGGAACAATGGAACTTCTACAGAATTAAAGCTCTCACGTGAACAATTTAAGAATATTTTAACCAGATAAAGTTTACATTTTATACTATCTTTGCACAGGAACCTAGAGCATTTTAGTGAACATTAAAGGGCAGAATTTGGAAATGCGACTGCTGTTAAACCTACAAAGTGTGTCACTCCTCACTGGCCTTGTGAAGGACAGCATCCTAGCACTTTAGCACTCTAACGAAATATGGGAAAGTGAAGAGGATGTTTGTTAAGAGGATTAACATTTGCATGTTAATGACCTGTTGGGAAAGAGAGGCATCACAGATCCTTGAAGATCTTCAGGTCTCACAGCAGCTTGAATCTGTCGTCATTCCAACCTACAGGTGTGGAGGTCATTGGTGAGTTGAGACATAAGGACGACATTAGGCTTAATATCTTGGTCTCTCTTTCCTCAGGTTCTGCCTAATCTGTTAAATACATAGAGCATTTTCTGTTTAAAGAAGATTTTTAGCATTATCTGTGTTTTGATTTTGTTATAATCTATTTGTCCTGTTCTTTTCAGGGATCCATGACCCTATGCTCTAAGAAACCTCAGTTCCTCGACATCTTTCACTATCTGCCATTTATTGTGCAGCCCATGGCTTTGCACTTCTCCTAATTGAATTCCAATGACCATTTTTGATTGTTTGACATCGATCTGTTGATATTTTTCTTTAGCCTACCACTTTCTATCTCACAATCAGCCTCACTGCCTGAACTTTCTGGAAACCGGCCTTTGTGGATAGAAGAGGTATTGATGGGGCCGTGACAGATACCTGGGAAGTCAGCATTGTCCAGTGATGATGCTGCTCCAGTGAGTGGACTCCTTACCAATGATCATAGGTAATAGTTCAATTATACATCTGCTGTTACAGTTTCAGAACTTGTCTTGTAAAATTAACTGTCTCTATCATTCTGGGGGCATTTGTCAATGGACAAAGCATGGAATCGTTTGATTTAGTATAAAGCTCCTCTATTGTACTTAACACATATTTATATAGTGAATTCCACATTTTGGATGATATCGACAATGACACAGGGGACGGAGAAGTTAAGCATATTTGTGAACTGAACAGCCATTATCGTAACGAGATCTGTAACCGATAGGCATCAATTTGCAGGTGGGGAATTTCAGCCTTACAAAGCAAGGAAGCAGGCACCGTCTGGTGTATAAATCTGGTGTCAGCAGATGTGTTCAGGATCCTTCTGGTGCTGTTCTTCCCACCTCCTTCCAAAAGAGCAACCTGGAAGAAGTTCTGTGGAGAGCATCCGGAACTTTGTTGATGACTGTAAAGCAGAACTGTTAGTAGCCAAAGAGCTACAGTGTGTATTGAACCACCAGCTGGCAATTAGCAAGAATATTTAAAACACACGTGCACGTGCACACAAAATTGTTTAGCAAAAGCTGTTGAAAATGTTGATTGCTGTTTCCAATCTTTGAACTTAGTTTGCGGGTATGCAGGCAGGTAATTGAAATGGTGGCATTCCACCTGAATACATAAAATGACATCAAGGGCATCATTGGAGCATTTATAATTGAAAACCATTAGAATGACAGGCACTTTCAAACAGCAGAGAAAAATATATGCCAGCGTTCATGTTCGTTTCTCAGTTGTTTATTTTACACGGATTGTTCAAGTGAAAGAAGTTGGAAAAGCAAGTCCGTCCAGTCACAGGAGTTTTTATTCTGTTGTTTAATTAGATATACGCACAGTAACAGGCCCTTCCAGTCCGAAGAGCCGGCGCTGCCCAGTTATACCCATGTGGCAAATTAGCCTAGTAACCTCTATGCCCTTTGAATGTGGGAGGGAACAGGAGCACCCTGAGGAACCCGACGGGGTTACGGGGAGATCGTGCAGACTCCTTGAACCTGGGTCTGCACTGTGTGGTTTTACGCTAACTACTGCACTCCTGTGTTAGCTGGGTTGGGAATGATGCCTGTACAGTCTGAGCAAAGCATGTGGAATTGGGGCGGGAAGTGGGCATTCAAGCTGATATATAGATACAAAGTTAGTGTGTGAGTATGTATATATATATATGAGCAGCTTAGTGCATTAATCCAAATCTGATCTGATTGCTTTGCTCTTCCACATTCGTGGAAACATGATGGTTTGCAAAATTAATAATTTATAATTTAGAAATGATACATAATGAAATTTTGGGACATATGCTGGTAATATTAACCCTCATTCTGATTCTAAAATTTATCAACCAAGAATGAATGTCATTTCCTTTCATGAAAGCAATTTCCTTCAATGAAGGTGGTGGAACTGGAAAATGAATTAATACTTAATTTGGTTTCAAAATAGTCTTCTCCATAACTAGACAGCAGTTTTTCTGGAGAAATTAAAATGCTTGACCTACCAAACAGAGCTGTGTTTAAAGTTCAAAGTACATTTATTATAGAAGTTTGTATACATTATACAACCTTGAGATTCATCTCCTAACAAGCAACAACAAAACAAAGAAACCCAAAAGAAATCATTAAATAAGGACCATCAAACACCCAATGTGCAGAGGAAATAAAGCAAGTCGTGCAAACAATAAATGCAAGCAAATTGTGTCCTGAACTGAAGTCCAAAAAGAGAGTCCGTCCACAGACCCTGAGTTCAGCGCAGAGCAGAGCAATGAGCCGAACCAGTCCATCCCTCGCCTTGGCTTCCATGTAGCAGAACCTCAGCTGCTTTAAGCAAGTTTAGGCAGGAATCCTTCCTGTCTCTCTCTCTCAAATGTTGAATGCTACATTCCTGAGTAGCAATGTTTGATCATTCTTTCCTTTTGTCTGGGTAAGGAGAAGAGTCGGTACAGCAAAACACGGGTTTCATTTTAAAGCAGGTACTGTAGCTAAAACAGAAAATAAGTGAGTCTAGCAGTACATTGAAGATGGAAACTTTTAACATTTCTGGTCAATATTAGTCATTATGTTGTAGGAATTTATTTATGTGCATTAACATTAGATAAACACTTGGTATTTCAATGATATGTCTCTGCCTGCAATTTCTGTTTAGTCGGTAGCACATTTATTTTAAATAGTAGGCAGTGGGATATTTTGTTAATGTTTCAATTGTTTATCTATATTCTTGGCAACTATATTTTCAAACACATTTTAAAAACAATGCAGAAACATTCTGTTCTATTTTTTGCTACAAAACAAAATGTTTTTTGTTGAAGTTTGTGTGAGGCTAACTGTAATGTATTTAATATTTAAGTAATACTTGAGTGATCTTGAATATATATTGTCTGATTAAGTATTCTTCATTTAAATAATTAATTACAGGGTATACATATAAACACGTGAATTGCATACACCATCACACTACCACGTGATATGTGCACACCTTGCTTAAAGTAAACTCGAAGTTAAGCCTGTATTCTCTGACTGCCCACGTCTTTATTTGAATTAAATTAATGTTTTGAAGTTACAAAACATAACCCTCTCGTTCATCTATCCTCATGGTACTCAGAGAGCCCATGTACTTCCTTCCAACGTGGATTCAGGGATACAGGGGCGTGAGCTGATGCAGCAAGTGAGGGAGCTGGAAGAGAGAGGAGGACAAGGCGAAGGGTGGCTTCACTCTAGGTACCACATAGGAGCATGTCAGGGTTTAGCACTGAGCAATAATCAGGTAAGTTCAGAGGCATGCCAATGAGGAGGGGTTGCACCATGTCCTAGCACACTGCACCTGGCACCAGGTATATAAAATTAATCGAGAGGGCTCTTCAATGGCAGGGCAGAAACAGCATACCCTGCTACATCTGGGCCACTATCATAATGGTGCCTTTCTGGCCAGATTATCAGCACGGTACAGAAGCAACACGCACAAAGGGCTGGAAGAGCTCAGCAGGCCAGGCAGCATCAAAGTTTCGGGCCGCGACCCTTCGGCAGGACTGGAGAAAAGAAGATGAGGAGTTACAGTTAGAAGGTGGGGGGAGGGAGGAAGTACCACAAGGTGAAAGGTGAAACTGGGGGTGGGGGGGGTGAAGGGTGAAGTAAAGAGCCAGGAAGTTGATTGGGGAAAGAGATACAGGACTGGAGAAGAGGCAATCTAATAGGAGAGGACAGAAGGCCATGGAAGAAAGAAAAGAGGGAGGAGCAGCAGAGGGAGGCCCCAACACCGCACTGCACTCACCGTCCCTCAGGTCCCACTGCCAGCTCTTGGGTCCCCAGAGACTCCATCTTCCTCTTACCCACCCTCCCTGAACACTCCACCCCTCCCCTTCCTCCTCTGAACTACCAAGCCTCTTCCCCCCCCCCCCCCCCCCCTGATCCCAGCTCTCATCTGTGCTGGGTTTTCACAACCTCCTCCAACCTTCCCCTCTCTGAGGCAAAATGTTCTGTCCTCAGTAAGGGCCTCACCTTTGTCCCGCTGCGACCACAACACAGTGAGTTCTGCACCACCATGGCGCTCTCTTCCTCCGCCGCCTCTGTCTCTGAGCCTATTTCTTTGGCAAGGACTCTCCATCTTGCACCGATGACCATTTCTCCCATCTTCAACCTTCCTCCTCTTCATGGACACCCCGCTCTGGTCTTCTGCCTGCTCTGGATCTTTTCATTGCCAACTGCCAATGGGACATCACTGTCTCGACTTCACCATTCCTATCTCCAATTCCAAAGTCACTCCTTCAGAATTCTCAGCTCTCCACTTCCTCCACACTAATCCTAACCTCACCATCAAACCTGCAGATAAGGGGGTGCTGTAATAGTCTGGCAACTAACCTCTACCTTGCTGAGGCCCAGCGACAGCTCTCAGACACCTTCTCTTACTTACCCCTCAAACAGGACCCAGCTAAGGAGCACCAGTCAATTGTCTCCCACATCATTACTGATGTTAGCTTTGGGGATCTCCATCCACTGCCACCAACCTCATAGTTCCCACACCCCACACCTCCCGTTTCTACCTCCTACCCAAAATCCACAAACCTGCTTGTCCAGCTAGACCCATTGTTTCAGCTTGTTCCTACCCCACTGAACTCACATCTGCATACCTCAACTCTGTTTTATCCCTCTAGTTCAGTCCCTTCCTACCCACATCCGTGACACTTCACATGCTCCGGATCCTTCCAATGATTTGAAGTTCCCTGGCCCCGAGCATCTTATTTTCACCATGAATTTCCAATCCCCCATCAGAAAGGCCTCAAAGCTCTCCCTTTCTTTCTAGTCACCAAACCAAACCATTCCCCTCCACCACCACTCTCCTCTGCTTAGCAGAACTTGTCCTCACTCTCAATACAGACGTGGGAGCACGGAGGAACATTGAGAAGTCTCCAGGAAGACCTTCTTCGTTGCTGCTGCTGCTGTGAGGTCCGGGACTCTGCTGGGAAGAACAGGCCCCCAGTCCTCGGGGTCACGTTGCCGATGGCCGCTGGCGGGGCCGCCTTAATACGCTCGGCAGAGGATGGTGCTCGGAGAAGCTGTGCCGGAGGGGATGGTCGTCGGCTCGGAGGTTCGACGGACTTGGAGTCCGCTGCGGTCAGGTCGCTTTTGGCGTGTGCTGCGTCTGCGAGGCTGGGTTTGACGGAGCTTTCATTGTGTGCTGCATCTGCGAGGCTGAGTCGGGCAGTGCCATGGAAGTCCATAGCGGGGGTATTCCCTTCTGCCGCCGGTGTGGGATGACGAGTCTGTCGGGACCCTGGGAACTTGTGGAAACTGTGTGGTGATTTCCTTTGAACTTATTGTCCTTTAACATCTTTGGACTATTTTTACTGTGCCCATGGTCTGTTTTTTATCAATTATGCTATTGTTTGCACTGTTGTAACTATATGTTGTAACTATGTGGTTTTGTGCAGGTCTTGTAGCTTTAGTTTTTGGTCTTGTTTGTCTGGTGGATTTGGAGCTCCTTTCCGGGGAACGCGCTAAGACAGTAGCGCAATATTAATATGCAGCAGCCTCTCCGGGCTCTGGATTGGGGATTGCCAAACATTATGTGGATTTTCTGGTGTAGTCTGTTTTGTCATGTGCTTTTGTGATATCATTCTGGGGGAACATTGTCTCACATTTTAACTGCATTGCATTTGTGGTTTCTAAATGACAATAAACTGAATCTGAATAATTTCTCCACTCCCTTTAAACAATCGGTGTAGCCATGGGCATTCGCATGGGTCCCAGCTGTACCTGCCTTTTTGTCAGCGATGTGGAACAGTCTGTGTTCCAAGCCTACACTGGTGTCACTCCCCACTTTTCCTACACTACATCGATAACTGCACTGGTGCTGTTTTCTGCCCCCATGCCCAGCTCATTGACTTCATTCACTTTGCCTCCAACTGCCCTCAAATTTACCTGGTCCATTTCTGACACCTCCCTCCCCTTATTCGATTTTTCTGTCTCTATCTCTGGTGAGAGTTTACCGACTGATATCTTTTATGAACCCAATGATTCTCACAGCTACCTGGACTGTACCTCTTCTCTCCCTGTCACTTGTAAAAATGCTATCCCATTCTCCCAATTCCTCCATCTCTGCCACATCTGCTCTCAGGATGAGGCTTTTCATTCTGGTACAGAGTACTCCTTTTTCAATGAAAGGGGCTTCCCTTCCTCCACCATCAATGCTGCCTTCAACCACATCGCTCCCATTTCACGCACGTCTGCCTTCACCCCATCCTCACATACCACCCCACCCGCCTCTGCGTCCAGCAAATGATTCTCGGTAGCTTCCACCATTTCCAACAGGATCCCACCAGCAAGCACATCTTCCTTCAAACCCCATTTCTGCTTTCCACAGGAATTTCTCCCTATGCAACTCCTTTGTTCATTTGTCCTTCCCCACTAATCTCCTCCTTGCAAGCGGAACAAGAGTCATACCTCCCCCTACACCTCTTCTCACACTACTGTTCAAGGCCCCAAACAGTCCTTCCAGGTGAGGTGACACTTCACCTGTGAGTCTGTTGGGGGGTCACCTACTATATGTGGTGCTCCCAGTTTGGCCTCCTGTATATCGGTGAGACCCAAGGTAGAGTGGGAGACCACTTCACCGAGCACCTACGCTCCATGCCCCAGAAAGAGCAGGATCTCCCAGTGGACACCCATTCTCATTCCCATATGTCTATCCATGGCCTCCTCCACTGTCACAATGAGGCCACACTCAGGGTGGAGGAGCAACCAACACCTTATATTCCATCTGAGTAGCCTCCAACCTGATGGCCTAAAAATCGATATCTCGAACTTCCAGTAGCAGCCAATGCCCTCCCCCTTCACCATTCCCCATCCCCTTTTCCCTCTCTCACCTTATCTCCTTACCTGCCCATCACCTCCCTCTGGTGCTCCTCCACCTTTTTCTTTCTTCCATTGTATTCTGTCCTCTCCTATTAGATTCCCTCTTCTCCAGCCCTTTATCTTTCACCAGTCAACTTCCCGGCTCTTCATTTCCCCATCCCTCCCTCCCCCGCCCCACCACTTTCTAACTCCAACTCCTTAGCTTTTTTTAATTCAGTCCTGCTGAAGGGTCTCAGCCTGAATCGTCGGTTGTACTCTTTTCCATAGATGCTGCCTGGCCTACTGAGTTCGTCCAGCAATTTGTGTGCGTTGCTTAGATTTCCAGCACCTGCAGATATCCTCTTCTTTGTGCTAGTAAAGCAACTACCTTGCAGCACCAGAGACCCTAATATACAGGATATTATACATGCTGGTGTTTCATTCCATTAAAATAATGGATCAGGAATGCTGTGTGTTATCGGTGTTGCTGATATGAGAGATCACAATATATCTCCTGGGCTCTCCTGCTTGATTATTGGTATGGAATCATGTTTGGAGAGAGTCACTTGGTTCACATTGAGCCTACAGATTTTCAGGCAACCTGCTGAGAAACATCTCTCCATCAGGGACTCTTCTGCTGCCTTAGAGGGCAAAGCCTCTTTCCTCCACTCAGAAGGGAGTTAAGGCTGAGCTGGGAGATCTCCCTGGTGGTTGTAGTTGTTCTCCTGCTCGTCTTGCTGCTGGTCCTCATGCTCTGGTTGTCAGGAAATGCAGATGAGGCTTGACCCAACAGCAGGGCAGTGGAGACAATTCTGCAATGAGTGATAAATTTAATAATAGACTGAAAATCTAACAAGCCACAAGTGTTCATAAAAAAGAGAGAACATATACTAAGCACAACAGGCAATAACTGAAGACTAGGAGCAACTAGCCAAGGCTGGCTGGTTCGATGAGAGAACAAGGATTGCGAATGACAGCTGGGTTTAAATAGGCTGCAGGTGATGAGATGGAAATAAGAGGCAGGTGACTCCTGTTAGCAGGGTAGAGACTGGGAGGAGCCTGTATGTGCAGGCCTGACAGGAGACTCCCACCACCATCCCACGGCCGGCTTGCGACTGCCCAGAATGCTCTGGATGTGTCTGGTGGAACAGCTCAATGAGTAATGGATCCAAGCTGTGACCGGATGGCACCCAAGATCTCTCCACTGGGCCGTACCCTTCCCAGTGAACCAGGTACTGCACTCCCCATCCACGATGACCTGAATCCATCAACTAGCGATTCACGTACGCTGGACCCACTTTCACCATCCTCGGTTCAGGAGGTACAGGCTCAGGTGTGTTGAGTGGTCCAGTCCATGGACAACGGGCTCCAGACAGGACACGGTCGGTGTGAACTTAAGGGATGGTGGCATCTGGAGACAGTAAGTAACTGGAATGATGCGGTGGATAATCTTAAAGGGACCAGGATTCAAAATGCAGGGGCAGTTGTTAGGTGAACAGCTGAAAGTTTCCAGGCCTGGGCATTGACGACAGTTAGCCTGGAGGCAGTAGGTGCAGTTGGCAGCTAGAATGGCTCTCTATGCACTCTTGCACACAATCTGACATCGGTGAACCAGGACCCTGGTGGATGGGCCCTCCACAGAGAACAATGGGAGTTGGTAGTCATGAAGAACTTCAAATGGTGACATATTGTGCCTGTGGCAGAGGAGGTGTGTAGATTATGGGACAGCTCTGCACATTACGGCATCTCAGAGAGTTCGAAAGATGAGTTCTCTACCCAGGAACACACACAAAATGCTGGTGGAATGCAGCAGGCCAGGCAGCATCTATAGGGAGAAGCGCTGTCGACGTCTCAGCATTTTGTGTGTGTTGCTTGAATTTCCAGCATCTGCAGATTTTCTCGTGTTTCTCTACCCAGGATATGCTCACTGACCTCAAAAGCCTCATCACTCTGGCCCTCCATATTGACAAGCGTCTGATGGAACAACCCCCCCCACCCCAGATCATCAGACTGCAGGACCCTCATCATTGGTGCCTCCAGAACCCAGGCTGTTGGGATCAGCTCCTTTAACACCCCCCACCCCCCAGAGTACGAACGTCAATGGAGAAGCAACTCGTGTGCTTACTACGGAGCAGCCAATCACCCACGTATTAAACGCCCCCTGCGTCTGGGGAAACAGCACCACCAGGTAGAGATGAAGGGCCTTTTATCCGGAAAGCTTCCAGCAGCCCCTCACTCCAGCACCATAGCCCAACTTACTCTCTCTCTTCTCCTCCACATTCCAATGGCTCTATGCACACGGGAGGCTCTGGCGGATTCGAGCGCAGCGGGCAACTTCTGTTCCAGACTCTGTGTGACAAACTTGGACACCCTTCTGAGCCTATCTTTCGTGACCACTGACGGCTGTTCCTTGAGGTCTGGGATTGTCAGAGCGTGCACACGGCTGGGGCACATGACCATTAGAGAACACCATGTGTCCATCCTGGTTGGCTCACCCAACACTCCTCCCATCTTAAGTTACTCCTGGCTCTCCATCCAAGACCTTCACTTCATCTGGTCATCCAGTTCACTGTTGAGTTGGCATCCCACCTGACCAACCAGCCAACCTCAACCGTTGTTCCTAACCTTCAGTTACCTCGTTGCCTGTGGTGCTTAATATCAGTTCTCCCTTGCTTTGTGGAGCCCCGTAGCTTGTTATTTTGCAGTCTATTATTAAAGTTACCGTTCATCACTGAAGCATCTCTACTGCTCTGCTTTTGGGTCAAGCCTCCTCTGACACTGGGGCCTCCACACTGCCCTTTCACGTTCTATCTGCAATCTGTAGATGGCGATGTTTTGCAGAATGCAGTGGACCACAATGAGGCCTCTGCACCTATTTGGCATCCACAGACTGATTTAGGCAATGGCACCTCATTTTGAAGGAGAATGATCTTCTCTACTACAGTCCTAGTACCTTGGTTTCACTCAGCAGCCTTAAATGTACAGAATAACTCTGGGTACCTCAGGATCCTTCTCCCAGGACAATGATGACCGCTGAAAATAACCAGCAATGCAAACTCCCTCAGAATGAAGTAGTCATGGGAGCAACAGGAAACATGTTGGTCTTTGAGAAATTCCTCTCACAGTCAATAACCTAATGTACAGTTAGGGCGTAGAAACACATATCGTTGATGAAAAGGTCCCAGCTATGGGAATCCTTCTGGGCAAATGAGTGCAGTCAATGGCTGTCTTCATTTGTGTGAATTCACCAGTGCTGTCAAATTCCAGTGCATGAGATCTCACTGAAATCAAGACAACTGAAATCCCTCCTTCAAGAGCAGAGAACCTCGACAACCTCTCTGATGCAGCAGGAAGAGGAGAACTGAGAAGTCTAGAATAGATCTGCTCCAGTTGCATGGACTGTTCCAGTGACCAACAGGTTTAAGGTGCACAATCATCTTATTCTCTAGAGCAGGGGTTCCCAATCTGGGGTCCATGGACCCCTTGCTTAATGGTGTTATTCCATGGCATAAGAAAGGTTGGGAACCCCTGCTCTAGAGAGAGAGAGAGGGAATAGTCTAGGTGTCAAAATGTGAATGGAAGTCGTCCACAGAACTTCACATATCCATATGATGGTTGCCTTTGAAAACTGGAGCCACTTCAGATTTTTGCCTCCTATTGCTGGGCCCCTGATAAAACATGGCTGCCCAACCCAGACCCAGAGGGAATCAGTGATATACTTCCAGTTTGGATTGGACCAAGTAAATAACTATGAGTTTGGGTCAAGACATGCTGTATCAGATGACTTCAGTCCTTCACCCAGATCAAGATTACCTCATATATTCTGTTCTCAGTCAATGTGTTACATACTCAAATATTTCTCTGCAAATGTATTTAATTTGCTTTGGGTCAGGTGTGGAAAAACAATAAGTAGTTGAAATGAATATGGTTTGGACTGACCATAACTAATTTGATCCAGGTCAGGTTTCAATCCAAGCATACTACACAGATGTCTAAGGCTAGAGGTCATAAGTTTAGGTTAAGGTATAAGTGTTTGGATGGAGATCTATGGAAGAATGTTATTGCCAAGGAGGTGGTTGAAATTCTTGGAGTGGATGATAGTGCTGGAAATGTCCAGCACAAACCATGATTAGGAAATAATTATGATTAGGAAACGTCTAGACAAACACATGATGCCCAAAGCATGTAAGGTTATGGATCATGTGCTGGTAAATGAGATTAGTATAGGGGTACGTGATTGTCATTATGGATACAGTTGGCTGAAGAACCTGTTTTTGTGCTGAGTGACTCCGTGACTCAGGCTTCTAGTATCCCAGCTATTCCGAATAGCCAGCCTCAAATCTCCAATGATGGAGTCACACACTGAATGAAAATTAAATTTTAAAAAATCCCTTTTATTTAAAGCACACTGTGAATTTTGACAGGTGTTTGAGCAGCCAGATCTCCCAATGTCAACAAAGAACCTCTTTCAAGGAAGAAAATGCCCTCCCATTTTCATCGACACTGTCAAACGATGTTTGTAGTTGGAGGCTGAGCTCCAAACTACGTCAGTATGACACATGGATGTGATTGTGACCACTTAATTCATTAGTATGCTTCTAACATCAGGTTAAAGTCAGGTGTGTTCATATTATTTATTCCAGTGTACCTTGTCTAATTTTGTGCCTGGTGCAGCTCAACTTGAAGTTATTGGTTACATTATATACCTGTACTTTCGAGTACTCATCATATAGCATACAGATAGAAATCACTGAGAAATCTATTGTCTAGGTTCTGGAGTCCCCATGACCATCAGACCTTCTCTAGGGAACTAATGGTGACCTTATATCAGAAAGATCTGAAAGCCAGTTATAGACCTTGAAATCATGTTACTAATTGCTAAGTAATGTGCTTTTTGCCATTGAATTGGAGATGTAGTGGATCATATGATTCTCAGCAAACAATCTCTTTTAGAGTAAACAGTCCATTTACGCAGTAGTTTATTTATCGAACAAAGAAAGACACTTACTATTCTTCAGTAGGTAAGATAGCAGGATAATTACTTCAATCCTACTTGTTGAAAGTGGTTTACCAGGAAAAGAAACATGATTTCTCAGAAAATTGCAGTAATTGAAGGATGGTTATGTATGAATCTATGCCCACAGGCAAAATTTATATCCGGTGTGTCAATAACTGAAATGTGGCCGCCAAGCTTGATTGACATGGGAATTACCCAATCAGTCTCACTCTGGCTGGCTAAAGCACTGTCACCAAATGTAGCCATAACAAATCTTTCCTCCCTGTGGGCTTGTTCTTGCCAACAATATCCATGAACTCAGGGAACTGGGCTATATTGTGTGTTTTCCTTTGTCTGTATGTTTACTGCTATCTCAATGTGCTAGGTGTGATTTGTGTTGTTGATACCGTGTTTTGCACTTGGCCGCAGAGTAACACTTCCGTTTGGCTGCTTTTATGGGTATTCATGTACAGTTGAATGACAATCAAACTTGAAATTGAGCATCCGGAAGACTTTATGTTCCAATGATGCTAGAACTGGGGAATTGTTAAAGTTGCTCCAAAATAGCACTCGGAGACATGGAGTTGTACAGCACAGAAATAGGCCCTTTGCCCCATCATGTCTTTGCTGACCTTTTTGCCCAACTATATTAACCCCATTTGCCCACATTAGGTCCTCTATGCCTTGCCTATTCCGTGTCTGTCTAAATGCCTTTTAAACATAATGATGGTATTTGATTCTGACAAAGAACTCCAGATATCCACCTCTCTCTCTCTCTCTCTGTTTAAAAAAAAACACTCCCCTCAGATCCCCTTCTTCTTGCTTTAAACATATTCCCTCTTCTTTTTGATACATTTGTAGTTTTATATTCCTCTATCAGGTCACCTCTCAACAAATACAGCCTCCTCAAAATCTCACTAAAACTAAAATCCTCCTATCCAGAAAAAAGATCCTGGTGAATCTCCTCTGTACTCTCTCCCACTCAACGGCATCCATCTTACAGTATTTCATTCCGAACTGTACACAATATTCCAAGTGCGATCTTACCAGTGTTGTATAAAGTCAAAACGCAGTGACCCAACTTTTATATTCTATGCCTTGAGCATGCCATATGCCATCTTCGTCCCGTCACCATCAACAAATCAGGGAGATATGGATGAACCCCGACCCCTCAGGTCTCTCTGTTCCTCAGCTTTCCTTAGCACCCTACCTCTATGTAAGTCTCCATGTTGTTTGTGATACATATTGATAATTTGAATATGAATGTAAGAGGCGTTATATTTTGCAAGCATATTGCATTAAATTCAGGATTAAATTCCATCTGCGAATGCTCCACTCAACTGTCCATCTGATCTATAATCTACAGTAGCTCTGGACAACCTTCCTCCTTATCCATGACACCATCAACTTTATGTCATCTGCAAGGTGATAGATCTCCACCTGAATTCACATCTCGCTTGGAGGAAACATCGTAAACTGCCACAAACCTGTGAACCTAAGGGAAACATCATGTACCTGGCCGAGTGCTGAAAAGCAGTGCTAAGCAACTGGCTGGAGTTTTTACTGTCATTTAAACTCTCACCTCCGTCATCTGAGGCACCCACCTGTTTCAAGCAGGCTTCAATCTTGGTGCCCAAGAAGACGAGGTAACCTGCCTCAATCACTGTCATTCAGCTGCACTCATATCCACTCTGATGCTGTGCTTTGAGAAGATGGTCATTAAGCATGTCAGCTCCTGCATGACGAGTGGTCTGGATCCACTCCAATTTGCCTACCGTCACACCAGGTCAAGAACAGACGGCATTTTATTGGTTCTTCACTCGGCTCTGGAACATTCTAGACAGCAAAGATGCATTCACCAGGGTGCTCTTTATCGATTACACCTCAGCATTCAACATTATCGTCCACTCGAAACTAATTAATAAGCTTCAAGACCTTGGCCTCAAAGCCTCCTTGTGTAACTGGATCCCAGATTTCCTCGCTTGCAGACGCCAGTCAGTTCGGATTGGCAAGAACATCTTCTCCACAATTACCAACAGCACAGGTGCACCACAAAGCTGTGTGCTTAGCCCCCTGCCTTGTTCACTTTATACTTATGATTGTGAAGCCAGGTACTGGTCTAACGCCGTATTTAAATTTACTGACAGCCCTACAATTGTGAGCCAAATCAAAGGTGGTGACGAATCAGTATACAGGATGGAGATTTAAAATGGTGCCACAGCAACAACCTCTCACTCAACATCAGCAAAATCAAAGAGCTGATTATTGGATACAGGAGGTAGAAATCTGGGGTCCATGAGCCAGTGCTCATTAGGGGATCAGAGGTGGATAGGGTTAGTAATTTTAAATTCCTTGATTTTATCATATCAGAGCATCTGTCCTGGGACTAGCATGTAAGTGCCATTTCAAAGAAAAAAGGGCAGCGCCTCTACTTTGTTAATAGTTTGTGCAGTTTCAGCATGTCCCCTGAAACGTTGACAAACTTCTGTAGATGCACAGTATCTAGTAGCATCATTGCCTGGTATGGAAATACCAATGCCCAAGAATGGAAATGTCTACAGAAAATGGTGGATACAGTCCAGTTCATCACAGGAAAACAGCTGAGCACCAAAAACACAGCTTCCATCAACAAGCGACCTCACCATCCAGGCTCTCTTCTCACTGCTGCCATTAGGAAGGAGTTACAGGAACCTTAGGGCACAAACCACCACGTTCAGGAACACTTATTATCCTTCAGCCATCAAGAACCTGAACCAGCGTAGACAACTTCACTCACCACAACTCTGAACTGATCACTGGACACAACCTTTGGACTCACTTTCAAGGACACTGCAACTCGTGTTCTCAGTATTATTATGTTCTTTATTTACTTCTGTCTGAAAAGATAGCATCTATCACTCTGCCTTCATAATTGTTTCAGTTACCTCTTCAAAAAGCTCACACAAGTTAGTGACACATAAAGCTATGCTAGGCATCCTCGATCTGATCTACCTTTCCAAATGTACATAACTTTTAACTCAGTTTTCTCCAGTGACGTGAGGCTGAACAGACTGTAGTTACCTGATTTTGCTTATCTTGTGGGACTTTCTGTTACCAATCTGCTTTTATCTTCCTGTCTAAAGAAATGTTCTATCTCTCAATGTCTTAGGTCTTCTGACATTTCATAGCCCGTGACACTCTGTGAATTAAGCACAGTCTTAATAGTTTTGACCATAATAATCCCTGACTAAGTTGTGAGGAGGAGGTTTCATATTAGTTTCTGGCAGGCTAATAAACATTTGGTTAAGACTCGCCTGTTGTAGCATTTAGCACCACATGATGGGCAGGGTCCTCCGTTCTCAATTACTTCCCATAGCAAAGTTCAAACTACATTTATTATATAAAAATGTATACATTATACAACCTTGTGATTTGTCTCCTAACAGGCAGCCCCAAAACAAAGAAACCCAAAATAACCCATTAAAAAAAACCCATCAAACACCCAGTGTGCTGAGAGAAAAAATCAAATCATGCGAACAATAAACGCAAACAAACAGCGTGCTGAACGGAAGCCCACAAAGCGAGTCCATGCAGAGAGTTCAGCTGAACCGACCCGTCCCCCGCCTCAGGCCACGACACGCTGACCGTTCCAATCTGGCCCGGCGCCTAAATCTTTGTCCAAACATCGGGTTCAATCGCTTCGATACACTCTAGGCCTGGACCCAGACAGATAGACCCACCACCTCGATTTAGCCTGTTCCCAACCCTCCCTATTCAGCCCAGTCTTAAATCGCTTCAACAAAAATTGTAGACTCTGCGCTTTTGCATAGTTCCTGATTTTCAATTCGGTTTCATCTTTGGTTGAAAGTCAGACACATGCATATGACAATCATATGCAGGCCTATTTCTGACAGGTGAAGGCATTGTCAGCTGGATAGGGAAGTAAAACAAATACATTGTCTGCTTTATTGCCAGGTCATACTATTTACCTGGCCTCGTGCAAAGAAAGCTTTTACTTCATCATTCACTCAATCGTTCACTAATTTAGTAACTCACACTTCATTCACTTCAAATATTCACCCTCTCACTCACTCAATCACTCATTTTCTCACTCACGCTTACTCAAACTGCTTTCTGATACTAAGCCCAAGAACTCTACTTTTGATCCATCCTACCATTACTCTCCAATCCCAGACTTTTGCATGCTGACTTCCATCCAAGTTTGAAAAGAACGGTTTACACTCTCACGAGTCCTATTCAAACAAGCTTTTTCACTGTGTCTGATCACACCCTTTGCTATTCTGCAACTCCTGTAAGAAAGCAAGGTTTGTGGGTTTGTTCCAACAAAAGACTGACTTCAGGGCAAAAGATTTGCATGTGGAACCACTCCCACCCTGGGCAAAACCTCTTCCCATTGGGCAAAAAATTTAAAAGCCCAAAAACATGTACCACCAGAATCAAAGACAGCTTCTATCCCACTGATATAAAACTCCCGGCTGGACCTTTTGTATGAGGGTGATTGATAAGTTCATGGCCTAGGGTAGAAGGAGTCAATTTTAGAAAACCTAGCACATTTATTTTGCAACATAGTCCCCTCCTACATGTACACACTTAGTCCAGCGGTCGTGGAGCATACAGATCCCTTCTTTGTAGAAGTGGTCCACAGCAGGGGTGATTGATAAATTCGTGGCCTAGGTTAGAAGGAGATGAGTTATACAGCTCTCGTTACATGCACATGTAGTTCAACTCTTTGAGTGATTATGCAGAAAGTTTGAAGTTTCTCAGCTCCTTCTACCTGAGGCCACAAACTTATCAATCAGTCCATGCCGTGGACCACTTCTGAAGGTCCAAGACGCCGACTTCTACAAAGAAGGGATACGTATGCTCCACGACCCCCTGGACTAAGTGTGTAAATGTAGGAAAAATAAAGGTGCTGAGTTTTCTAAAATTGACTCCTTTTAACTTAGGCCACAAACTTACCAATCACCCCTCGGACAATCAGATGGATTCTTGACCTCACAACCTACCTTGTGATGGGCTAGCAACTTGTTGCTGCTTGCACTGCACGTTTGCTGTAACTTTAACAGTTTATTCTGCATCCTGTTTCTGCATTTCCCTTGTTCTATCTCGATGCACTGATGCTGTGAAATGATCTGTATGGACGGCAAGCAAAGCAAAGTTTTTTTATCACTGTGCTTCAGTGATATTGATAAACTGATATACTAATTGACCATGTTTCAACCCAGCTGGCCACCACACAGCGATGCAGCATATTTGGATGCTCGCTACTGCACATTTGTAGGATGACGTGAGTGAAGAATTACATACTCCTGCACTCTTCAGTCTCCTCAGAAAGTGGAGACATTAGTGATTGCATATGACATGTTCTAGAACCAGGAGAGGTTGTGAGAGACGAGCACTCCCAGGAGTTTGAAACAACTCACAGTTTCTACTACTGTGCTGCCGATGTAAAGAGGGTGCGAGTTCTCCTGAAGTCGATAACCATCTCCTTTGTCTTGTTGACGTTGAGGAAGAGGTTATTTGCCTGACACTCGACTTCAAGCTCTCCCACCTCCTCTCTGTAGCCCATCTCACCGTTGTTGCTGATGAGCCTGATCACAGTTGTCATGTTAGCCTGTATTAAAATATAGAAATAAGCAAGTCTTATCGCCCTGGTGAGACTGCATCTGGAATATTGGATACAATTTTGTTTATTTTATTATTCTAGTTATCCTAAGGAAGGATATACTTGTCCTAAAGGAATGCAGGCTCTCCCTAAAGATGATGGGATTGTAAAAGAAACTAAGTAGACTGAGACTATTCCCAACAATTTAGAAAAATGAAATGAGATCTCGTCAAAACATCCAAAATTCCTAAAGGACTTGATTGGATAGGTACAGGGAGAAGTCAAATGGGCTCCTTATGTATTACTTTATAAGACTTCTCTGGCACCCGTTCCAACCATGATGCCCATTTCAGAATGGTTCCCATTGTTGCATCATTCTTGCCTTGCTTTTCTGATATATTGAATGTGACATAGGTAATGACTAGTTTGGATATCATGCAACCAAAATAAAGATCAGAAAACCCTAAACAGAATTAAATTTATATTGCTCACATGAAAGTGATTAAACTAGGGAAGGACTGGGACTGACTACAGAAAGCTAGCTGGTACTCTTGGGCCAAATACTGTCCTTCAATGCGTCTATGACTCTATGAACGGGTGGTCCGTGGAGAGTTGTATCCACTGCAGAAAGCAGTTTGTTGCCATCTCACCTTGTCTCAGGGAAGTTACTTTTTTTAAGACACTTACTATTTTCCAGCCGTCTCAGTCATTCAGTTAGTTATCCAATTCTTCCCAATTCAGACCTTTTATACATATGTGAATCATAGACATATTTTCCAATGCGCACATTTGTGGTTGAATTTTCCTGCCTGGTACTCATTTCCTTGTCAAATTTCATATTTCATTAAAAGACCATTTTCGATCTCCTGGGTGTTGAGTTACTATTTTGTTTTGTACTATTTGGTTTCCACAAATTTGCCGATGTCTAGGGGCCCTATTCTCTGCTTAAAATAGGGCAATTGGATCATATTTTCCATCAGACCTGATCTGAGCCAAATTTTTCAATTTCTCAGTCATAAAGAAAATTTTTGCTGGCTATGTTATTTATATTGAGCCAAGGCATATGGACTTCCAGCAGATCTTTTACATGTAAGTACATATATAAAAGGAATAAAACTTTTTCACAAAATATATTAATGGAAGCCAACATTTTTGAAAGACAGTAGCAATTCACAGCTTTGATGTAAAATGATCTCCCAAAGCTCATTTTAACAGTTTATATTTGATGTCATGATATACTATAGCAAAACAAAATTAACAATGGAATATGCAGCATACAAGCTTCATAGCAGAACACAAGTGTAAACTTTTCCTCTCAAATAATTTATTTCAGGCGATAGATTAAGCATATAAAGGACAGTCAAGTGTTTGTTGTGATTATACGTGTGTTATTTCTACATGCATTTGTAGCAGTTGATAGGGAGAAACTTTAAATAATGAGTTAGAAGTGGAATACTAGCTTATTCAATAATAATACTAAAGTTGCAGAATAACTACATTGTTTTTAATGATGCTGGTGACTTTCAGATTTGTTGATTGAGTCTGGGGATTGAGGCATGCATTGAGGAAAATTCAATTAGGTCATTTTTTAGCACAGCAGGCAGTCAGAATGGAAGTCGTAAAAATGTTAAGAAAGTAACATAGCTCAATAAATGTACATGTGCTGCAAAGGTATTAGATGAAATATGTGATGTTTGAGCAGATCGTCCATTACTATGGCAAATTGAATGCTGGGCCATTTACTAACAACAGACCATCCAATTTTCTAATGAACAATGCATTACTCTGCTTCTGTGCTGGAACTGTGATAAACCATGAGTACATAAAAATGAAGTGATGTCAATAAACACAAAGTTTTTTTATAATTGTTGTTTTATGCTTATTAATCTCTGGCTCCAAGTCAGTCTTCAAAATTCGCTCAATTTAACCATAGAAACCATAGAACTTGGGCTTCAGTAACAGTTTCCTTCCCTTTCTAACATTTAATCCACAACTTTAGGTGGGTAAGTCTGGGTAGATGACTGTGAATCCCAGAGTAGTTTTACATCTAGAAGGTCCACAACCAATGTGGTCTCATTTTGGCAGTCGGCAGTCATCGTCATTAAGGACTCCTCCCGACCTATCATTCACTCTTCTCCCCTCTCCTGTCGGGCAGAAGATATATTGTTTGAATGCATGCTCCACCAGACTCATGGACAGCTTCTGTCCCACTGTTTTCAAACTGCTAAACAGACCTCACATATGCTAAAGATGAATTCCTGTATCTTGTTGTGGGCCTTGCATTTTGCTTGTTTACCTGCACTACATTTTCTCAGTGGTTGCAACACCACATTCTATGAATTGTACTTCATTATACCACATCAATATAGAATGAGATTCAGAATCAGGTTTAATATTACTGGCATATGTCATGCAATTTGTTGTCTTTCCGTCACCAGCACATTGCAATGCGTAATAATAAAAAATATAAATTACAATAAGAAGTGCGTATATATAAATTAAATTAGTGCAAAAGGAGAGGGAATAACAGTGAAGTAGTGTTCCTGAGTTAATTGTCCATTCTTCACCGTCTATTCAGAAATCTGATGATGGAGAGGAAGAAGCGTGTGCCTGGAGGGGAGAGGAGGTCCTGGCAGGGCTGCGTTTTGTGGCGATGTGGGCCTGGGTTTGTGGGGATGTGGAAGATAGAGGTAGTGTTGGGGGATGGAGGAGAAAGGGCTGTGGAGGTCAGAGCTAGGTTTGGGGGATGGTGGTGAGGGGCTGGAGGAGAGAAGGTATTGCTCCCTTGATGGTAGCAATGAGGAGGGCATGGGGTCCTTAATGATGGATGCTGCCTTTTTGAGGCTTTTTTCCTTGAAGATGTCCTGGGTACTGAGGAGGCTGATCATGGAGCTGGCTGAGTTTACAACTTTCTGCAGCTTTTTTTAATCATGTGCAGTGGCTCCTCCATGCCAAATGCAACGAGTTAGAATGCTCTCCACAGTACATTTGCAGAAACTTGTGAGCGTCTTTTGTGACATACCAATCTCCTCAAACTCCTAATGAAATATAGCCACCGTTATGCCTTCTTTGTAATTGCACTAACATGTTTGGCCCGGGATAGATCCCCAGAGGTGTTGACACCCAGGAAATAGAAACTGCTCACCCTTTCCACTTCTGATCTCTCAGTGAGGACTGGTTCCATTGACTTCGCCTTCCTGAAGTCTACAATCATTTCCTTGGTCTTACTGCTATTGAGTGCAAAGTTGTTGCTATGACACCACTCAACCAGCAGATCTATCTTTCTCCTGTACGTCTCATTGTCACCATATGAAATATTGTCATCGGCAAATTTATAGATGCCATTCAGGCTGTGCCTAGCCACACAGTCGTGGGTTTAGAGACAGTAGAGCGGTGGGCTAAGCACACATCCTTGACGTGTGCCAGTGTTGATCGTCAGCGACGAGGAGGTATTCTTTCCAACCTGCACAGACTCTGATTTCCCAATGAGAAAGTCAAGAGTCCAGTTACAGAGGGAAGTACAGAGGCCTGGGTTTTGGAACTTGCTGATTAGAACTGAGCCGTAGTCAATAAACAGCAGTCTGACATAGATATTACTATAGTCCAGGTGATTCAAGGACGAGTGAAGAGCCAGTGAGATCGCATCCACTCTAGACCTATTGTGGTGATGGGCAAATTGCAGCGGGTCCAAGTCCTTGCTTAGGCAGGAATTGAGTCTAGCTATGGCCAAAGACTCGAAGCACTTCATCAGAATAGGTGTGAATGTAACTGGTCGATTGTCATTGAGGCAGCTCACCCTGCTCTCCTGGGTACTGGTATGAAGCAGCTGGGAACCTCCGACTGCAGCAGTCCTTGAACACTCCCGCCAGTTGGTTGGCACAGGTTTTTAGGGCCTGACACCTTGCGAGGTTTCAGTTATTAAGGTATGATGTATGTGGATGACATGCAAACAAAAGCATTTTATTGTATCTCAGTACACAAAATAATCATGAGAAGTCAATCCAATCCTAGAGAAAATCCCTAAATGAGATCAACAGTTATATATTACCTTTATTGCCTTTACAAAGATATTTGAACAGCTCGATGAAAACTGTTTCCTAAAACTGCTGAAGAAAATTGGCCGGTTGCCAACTCTCTTCAGTGTGATCTGTTCCTTTCATGACAAAGCAGAGGTGATTATGACAGGCCACACTGCAGGATTATACACAACTGAGTTCTTGTGCCAACAACCTTTGGCATATTCCTCTCACTGTTGCTGTCATCTGCCTTCAGCTCATTCACACAATGTGTCTGTTTGAACAGCAGAGCTAATGGAAAGCAGATTAGCTCTAACTGGTTGAGAACCAAGATAAAGAGCCGTCAGGTCTTCATCAGGAAGCTGTCTTGCACGCATGATGACATTCTATCATCCCGTACAAGAAGCATGCTTAGCATTTGATGCATTGACATTTCCACACCTTCTAGGACTCTGGACTGAGCATCAACAGCCGCAGGATAGAGGTCGTGGACAAAGACAGTGCCACACCAGCAACTGTTGGCGGTAATAACATATTACAGACCATTGTTCACATCTTCACATGTTGAGGCTGCATGCTGAAGAGAGCTTTGTCAATTGATGCTGAAATCAACACATAACTTTACAGAAATTGCAGCTGAGTAAGATGGGTATGGCCCAAAGGTAAATGGGGGAGAGAGCACCAAGCTCACCAAGTTTGTATCCTTAGCACACTTTTTTTGCAGAATTCATGGCTAGGCAACATATGCTTTCCTTCTATCACGATTCCCAACTCCACTCCGCTTTCTCCCTCACCTAGCTCAATCTGTCCACCATTAGAGAGGAGGTACAGGAGCCTGAAGGCACACACTCAATGATTCAGGAACATCTTCTTCCCCTCTGCCATCTGATTTCTGAAAGGACATTGAACCCATGAACACTACCTCACTACTACTTTTATTTCAATTTTTTGCACTAAATATTTAACTTATCTATTCTACGTATACACACACTTACTGTAATTCACAGTTTTCTCTCTATTATTAGGTATTGCATTGTGCTCCTGCTGCAAAGTCACAAACTTCACTTGATTCTGATTCTGCTAATCAGCATGGATACAGTGGGCTGTAGAAACTGCGTCTATGCTGTGTGACCCAATGGCTTTTCTCTCCTACTCTCCCACCCAACTCACATATTCTCCATCTCCCTAAAATGCAGTGCTGCCTCAGCAGTGATACCATAACCATTAACTTATGACACTGCTCAGAGAGTTATTATTTATAACAATATTTTGGTTTAATAATATTCCAAAACATTATCTGGAGTAATGATAACAAAAAAAAGGCAAAATGAGTGCCAGATTCATCTCAGTCCATTTCCAAAAAATAACCAAGTGTAATTATAATTACATCAAATCTTTATTTCATCATTGAAGCACAGTAGTCACTCTGCTTAGTTATTGACATCAATGGACACACTGTATTTTTCTTCACCACACAGTAATCCTTGTTTGGGTTAGCTATCTTTTGCTCACATTAACTTGCTCTGCAGAATGACTCATGTTCCTTGTTTATCTTTGCTTTGTGTTCTGAACACTGGGCTAAAGATTGCAGGCTTTTCTTAAGCTTTTCAAAATAAACAGAGGTGCAAAAACACAATTCACAAATAATTTGCTACAAATGACAGAGCACTTAGACCTCAAAGGTGATTAGAGAGCACAGAAGAGATGGTAGAGCATGGTACAGAAGAAGACATTTTGAAAGAACGTCTAACTTCCAGAATGTCAAACCTGACAAAATCCGTCTAAATTTTTTCCTGCAGTCTTTTCTGTTTAATAACATCTTTCCAAGAGCAGAGCAGTCAAATCGGAAAGTAATACTCCAAGTGTGGCCCCACCAGTGTCCTGTACAACTGCACCGTGGCTTCTCAACAGTTACACTTAACTTAAGAAGGCCAGCTTCCCTGAAACCTTCTTCACCACCCTATCTATCTGTGACTCCACTTTCAAGGAACGATGTGCTTGTGCTCCAGGGTCCCTCTATTCTACAACATCCCCTAGGGCCCTGCCCTTCACTGTGAAAGTCCTACTTTTCAAAGTACAACATCTCGCACCTATCCAAATTCATTTGCCAAACTTCATTTGCCATTCCTTGGCCTGCTTACGTAGCTGATCAAGATACCCCCTGTAATTTTTGATAATCTTCTGCATTGTCTACTACATGTCCTATTTTGTCAGTTGCAAACTTCCTAACCTGACCTCGTATATTCATATCCAAAACAATGATATAGATATGAATACCAATGGGCCTAGCACCGACTCCTATAGCATACCACTAGTCATCGTCCTCCAGTCCGAGAAACAACCTTCTACCATCACTCTCTGCTTTCTACCATCAAGCCAACTGTGCATCTAATTAGCCAGCTCTTCCTGGCTAACCTTCCAGAACAGTCTACCATATGGAACCTGGTTAAAAGGTCTTACTGAATTCCATATGAACTATGTCTCCCACCCCACCCTCATCAACTTTCCTAAACCCGTCATAATGTTCATTAGACATGATCTACATGTGCAAAGCCATTCTGACTTAATTAAGCTGCCTTTCCAGATGTACATGTACCTTATCCCTCAGGATCTTCTCCAGTAACTTACCTACCACTTAGACTTAGAGATCTATAGTTCCCAGGTTTTTCTTTCCAAACTCTCAAATAAAGGCACAACTTTAGCCCCACTCCAGACTACCAGCTAACTAAGATGCAATATCTCATCTGGGACTCCCAAAATTTATTCCCCAGCCTCTCACAGTGTGCTTAGATACCTGGTCAGGTCCATCTTCATAAACATAAAACATCTACTGTAATATGCACTATCCCCAAGACCTCCCATTTACTTTTCCTAGTTCTGCAGTCTTCGTATCTTTCTTAAATGGAGGAGAAATATTCATTAAGGACCTTTCCAAACCCTGTGGCTCCCCACACAAACATGCCTTCTTTGGTTTCTGAGGAGCCCTATTCTCTCTCTAGTTACTCTTTTCCCCTTAATATACTTACATAATCTTTATGGATTTTCCATAATCTTCTTTGTCAAAGCTATCTCACGTCCCTTTTTTGAGCTCCTGACTTCCTTGATCCCAGTTATCTACCTCCTCCTTTTTCCTGGCCGTGACCTCAATATCTCTTGTCATACAGAGCTCCCTACTGCTACTAACCATGCTCTTCACTCTAACAGGAACATGCAAATCTTGAGCTCTCCCTCTCTCATCTTTAAAAGCCTTCCAACTGCTTGTGGTCCTTTGGTCTGCAAACACCCTACTCCAATCAAATTTCACAAGCTCCTGTCTCATGCTGTCAAAATTCGCTTTGTCCCAATTTAGAATCAGAACCTGTGGACAAGTTTTGTTCCTTTCCATAACTATCTTAAAACTGATAGAAGAATTGTCACTGGTCCCAAAGTGCCCCCACTTTCCCCACCCTATTACCCAGAAGTAGACTGAGCTTTGTCCTCTCCCTAGTAGGGTCCTTCTACATATTGCCTAAGGAAACTTTCCTGAATGCTTTGAGCAAATTCCATCCCATCTAATCCTTTAATACTAGGGCAATCCCGGTCTATGTTAGAAAAATCAAAATCACCTACTACTTCAACCCAAATATTCTAACAACTCTGCACAATCTCCCGCATTTTTGTTCTTCTAATTCCCGTTGCCTATTTGTGGACCTCCAGTCATCCCCATCTTATTTCTCAGCTCCATCCATAATGAATCTTCAGTAATTTAATCTCTGACTACCATTGTGACAATCCCCTTAATCAAAAATGCAACTCCTCCTCCTCTCTTTCCTCCCACCTAAAGCACCTGTATCCTGGAACATTAAGCTGCCAGCCTGGCCCTCTCTTAGTGATGTTTCTGTAATGACTATGATACACTAGTCCCATGTAGCAAGCTATCCAAGCCTCAAATTCATCTGCCTGACCTGTCATTGAAGTAAATGCAATTTAATCCAATAGCCTTTTATTGTTTCCTGCCATTTTCCTGTCCCTGACTTATGCATCACTTTCCAGCCTTCCATTTGCAACCGCCCCCCCCCCATGCTTTGGATCTCACCCCTCCCTCACAGACCTAGTTTAAATCCACCCTAGCAACAGTGAGCAAATCTGCCGGACAGAATGTTGGCCCCTTTCAGTTCAGATGTAAAGCGTCCTTTTTGTACAGGTCACCTCCGCCCCAGAAGAGATCCCAATGGTCCAAAACTACGAAACTTTGCCCCTTACACCAATTTTTCAGCCGAAAATTCATTTGCTATATCCCCCTATTTTTATCCTTACTTAGCACTAAATGTTTGTCTTCTGATCATTTTAACTACACGTATGTTCATGCCTAAAGTGCAGATGATCTTTCCCCAAGAATTGTGTTGGGGTTGAACATGAGTTGGATGATATCATGGGCTGAAGAGCCTGCTCCTGTGCGGTAACTTACTATGAACATTATTGCTAGTACTGTGACTTCATAATGACCTACCTCAAAGCAATAACAGTGGGAACAAAGTTCTAAGTGAAAGTCAAGCCTATTTTATAATTCTGTTGAAACGTCAAACAGAGACGTGCAGTAGGTATTAGGAGGTTCAAAATTTTAGAAATTTAAGTTTAAGAAGCGCTGTATAATTCCTAATTTAAAGTGGTCCATACAAGTACAAATCAGCTCAGACAAATATTTCAGCATTGACTGTTCAATGCATTTCAACGTATTAACTATTATGCATAAAAGAAAAATAACTTAAGTAAACCTGATGACTGATTCTGCTTTAGTATATACAGAATTAGTTCAACAAAAAATGGAGTATTCATTTTATTAAAAATAAGTGCCTAGAAATTTGACCAACAAAGTGCTGTCATTTTTTTAGTGTTACACGTTGGAAAGTCATTACTCCAGAACTCTTCCTAGGCAAGTCAAGCTACTCAGAATGATGCTGTTATGATTTTCGCTTGCATCAGAAGAAGCCTAATTGAGAAACTGAAAGACAAAATCTCTAGATGCTGGAAATCTGAAATAAAAACAGAATGTTGGAAATCTGCAGCAGGAGAGAGAAAGAGAGTTAATATTTTAGATTCATAGCTGTAACACTCTCTACCATTATCTCACCTCACTGAGCTCCTGACTCCTCACTAAATTCCACCCTGTCCACTAATCCATTGACAAAACTTCCATTTTAGCCCCAATATCATGAAACATTCCCAGTTCCTAATTACTGGATTACTATCATTACTTTTAAATTTCTTGTGTTTGGAATTTTATACTTCTAGAACAATTGATTTTAATCCATTTTGTTTTAATTACAGCTTTTCTTTCCTAATAATAATCTGTGTGGGCCTTTGATTTTATTTAGCAAAGCTGAGAAAGGAAGCTTCCTTCATGATTCCCTTATCCATTCATCCCTCCCCAGTAATCTCCCTCCTGGCACATTTCCCCTGCAAGTGACAGAAATGCTACACCTACCCATTCACCCCCTCGCCCACCTCCATTCAGGCCCCAAACAGTCCAGGTAAGGAAGCACTTCACCTGTGAATCAGTTGGGGTTATCTATTGTATCCGGAGTTCCAGAAATGCCCCCCTTTACATTGGTGAGACCCGAAGTAAATTGGGGGACTGCTTTGTCAAACACCTCTGCTCCATTCGCCAAAAGTGGAGCTTTCCGGTGACCAATCATTTTAATTTATATCCCAATTCCCTTTCTGACATGTCGGTTCATGGCCTCCTCTTTTGCTACAACAAGGCCACTCTCAGGGTGGAGGTTCATATTCCGTCTAGGTAGTCTCCAAACTGATGGCATGAACATTGATTTCTCCATCCGGTAATGTTCTTTTCTTTCCCCCTCCCGTTCCCTCTTCTTCTATTCCCCACTCTGACCTCTTCTTCCCCTCAGCTGCCTATCACCTCCCCATGGTGCCCCTCCTTCTTCCCTTTCTCCCATGGTCCACTCTCCTCTCCTATCAGAATTCTTCTCTAGCCCTTTACCTTCCCCCTCCCCCCCCCCCCCCCACCTGGCTCACCTACCACCTTCTAGCTTGTCCTCCTTCCTGTCCCCCCTCCTTTTTATTTTGGTGTCTTCCCCCTTCCTTTCCAGTCCTGATAAAGAATTTCAGCCCAAAACACTGACTGTTTATTAATTTCCATAGATGTTGCCTGACCTGTTGGTTCCTCCAGGAGTTTGTGTGTGTTGCTCTGAATTTCCAGCATTTGCAGAATCTCTTGTGTTTAAAGAGTGTTTGATTAAACTTTATATGAATGTAAATGAACATAGAAATATTTTAAAGAAAGCGGTGAAACTTGATAATCAAAAATATTTCGGATCAGGATCAGATCAAGTATTGACATCTGGAACCTCACATTTGCACAATCCATCCCTGTGGGTTTTAAGAGTATTGGGCAAAGATGGGCAGCAGATTGGTAATTTAATTAAATGAGGCTGGCAGGAATTGATTCAACATGCTTTTCAGGGAAATGGTAGCTGGCCAAGTTTCTCGGGAAACCTATTGGCTGCAGATAAATGTGGAGAGCCTCATAAAGAGAATTAGCTAACTAACAGCAAACAAATGCAAAATAAGTGGGTCATTTTCAGACTGGCAACCTGTAACTAGTGGGGTGCTACAGGAATCAGTGCTAGAGCCTCAACTATTTATAATATTTATTAATGACTTAAATGAAGGTACTGATCAAAACTAATCGATAAACTTGGATCCTTGACTTCCTCACTTGCAGACCCAGTAAATTTGGATTGGCAACAACATCTCCTCCATGATCTCCATCAGCACAGGCGCACCACAAGGCTGTGTGCTTAGACCCCTGCTCGACTCGCTTTACACACATGGCCATGTGGCTAAGCACAGTTCGAATGCTATATTTAAGTTTGCTAACGACAGCACCGTTAATGGCTAACTCAAAGGTGGTGACCGATCAGCATGTAGGAGGGAGGGTGAAAATCTGGCTGAGTGGTGCCACAACAACAACCTCTCACTCAATGTCAGCAAGACCAAGGAGCTGATTTGTGACTTTAGGTGGAGGAAACCAGAGGTCCATGAGCCAGTCCTCAGGACTTGCAACACCAGGTTCAGGAAGAGTTATTACTCCTCAGCCATCAGGCTCTTGAACCAGTGGGACAACTTCACGTGCCCCATCAATGAACTGTTCCCATAACCTTTTGGCTCACTTTCAAGGCCTATTCATTTCAGGTTCTTGATATTTATTGCATTTTTATTTATTATTATGATTTCTTCCTTTTTGTATTTGCACAGTTTGTTGTCTTTTGCACACTGGTGGCTTGTCCATTCTATTGGGTGTGGTCTTTCATTGACTCTATTATTGTCCTTGGATTTACTGTAATGCCCACAAGAAAACAAATCTCAGGATTGAATATGGTGACATAGTATGTATTATGATAATAAATTTACTTTGAAATTTGAACTGTGTGTGTTGTAACCAAATTTACTGATAGTATGATAGGGAGGGCAGAAAGAGACTTCAAAGGGACTTAGATCAATTAATAAAGTCAACAAGATTTGCCATGTGAAATATATGGGTGGGGAAATACAAAGTAACACACACTCAGTAGGTCAACCAGGATCTGCAGAGGGAAATGAATAGTCACTACTTCAGGCTAAAACCTTTCAGGTCTTGGCTCAAAATGTCCACTGTTTAGTCCCTTCTGTTGATGATGTGTGACCTGCTGAGTTCTTACAGCATTTTGCGTGTGTTTCTTAAGATTTCCAGCATCTGCAGGATCTTCTGTGTCTCTGAAATATCAAGTTACTTATTTTAGTAACAAAAATAAAATAGAACATAGTTCAAAGTGAGCAGGGTAAGATTGAAAGGAAATGTGCAGGGCAAGTCTTTTCACACAGAGAGTGGTAGGTGCCTGCCAATGGTCATAGAGGAAGCAGATTTAATACTGGTGTTTAAGAGACTTTAAAATGGACATGTGAATATGCAGTAAATGGAAGAATATGGATCACATGTCAGCAGAAGAGATTTAGTTTAATTTGGCATTATGTCTGGCACAGAAAATAGTGGGCTCAGGGCTTTTTCCTGTATGATACTGTTCTGGGTTTGATGTTTAAGTGGAGAGGGATCATGAAAAACTAATGTACAGAGGGGTATGGTTATCATTGTGCATGAAATCCTACAGGTTATAGCAAGCAAGTAGGAAACCACGCGCAAATTTCTATGGATATACCATGGAGACCATTCTAACTGGCTGCATCACCATCTGGTATGGGGGTGGGCACTACCGCACAGGATCAAAGTAATCTGCAGAGAGCTGTAAACTTAGTCAGCTCCATCATGGGCTCCAGCTTCCATAATATCCAGGACATCTTCAAGGAGCGATGCCTCAGAAAGGCAGCTGCCATCATTAAGGACTCCCATCACCAAGGTCATGCCTTGTTCTCATAGCAACCATCAGGAAAGAGGTACAGAAGCATGAAGGCAGACTCTCAGTGATTCAGGAACAGCTTCTTCCCCTCTGCCATCCATTTTCTGAATGGACATTGAACCTTTGAACACTACCTCACTACTTTTTCACTTTTTTTTGCACTACTTATTTAATTTAACTATTTTATACATATATATTTACTGTAATTCAGTTTTTCTCTAATATTATGTATGACATTGTATTGCTGCCACAAAGTCAACAAATTTCAGGGCAGATTAAATTGAATTGAATTTATTTTTATTTCTTACATCCATCTCACAACTTGAGGGAGTAAAAATCTTTACGTTGCTTCTCTGCTGCTACATACAAGCAATAGGGAAGGGAATTGTGGGAGGATGTCACCCAAAACACTATGATTATATATATAATTTTGTATACATGTATGTATGTACAGTCAGATACAATGTACAATCAGATATGCAATCAGGTCAACGTGTATTGATAAACCTGATGGCCTGGTGAAAGAAGCTGGTGATATTGAGCCTGAAAACAAATAAAAACAAAAACAGTGGTACTTTGATTCTGCAAGGAGAGTGTAATGGTCTCTTTTCCTAATGGTGCTCTTCATTGAAAGGAGAGTGGGGTATAAACATGGGAAAACTTGAACTCCTTTGTGGAAAGCTGTATACAACTTTGATCTCCTTCTTTAAGGATGGATGTATCTGCAATAGAGACCTTGTAAAGAAGGTCCCCTGGGTTTGGTTCCATGGAGGTGAGCAAGGTTTGACCAGGTGCAGCCTATACTTTCTGGAGTTTAAGAGAATTAGAGTTCATTTTATTGAAGCGTACAATGTTCTGAAGGAGCTTGAGGGGGTGTTTCCCATTGGAAAAAAAATCTAGAACTGGTGGATGATCTACTTAAAACAGAAATTGGAAGTATTTTTTTCTGTCACTAGATTGCTTTGGAACCCTGTACCCAGTGAACTGTGGAAGTTGGTTCATGGAATACATTCAATTGGCAAGATATTTGGTCCATACGGTGACAGCCACTATGGTGACCAGGCAGAACTTACCTGCAGAGTATCACAGCTAGTAGACCTACTGCTTTGAAATGCCAGAGGCCTAGGTTTCAAACCTAACCTTCGCTACTGTGTATGTCCAGTTTGCATGTTCTCCCCATGACCTCATAGGCTTCTGCTGTTTTCCTTTCACATCCCAAAGACATACAGATTGGTAAATTGACTGGCCACTCTGATTTGACCAAATGATTATGTAAGCAATAGAATTTGGGCATTGATGATCTGTGGGCATTATATTTCTCAATGAATCGATGAACGATTGTGTGGCCATCTGTCCCACTCCTGCTCCAGAGAGTAGATAGAGAGAAAATGTTGAATATTTTTAGTAAAATAAACGGTCTGAAAACCTACAACTTGTAATTAAGAAATAATAGTCATTAAACTTTGTGCCCTATAATTTTCTTAATTAGATAATTTGGTTGCAAATGCAAAATTACAGCTATTTCTCTGGAGTAAATTATTCATAGCTTATTTAACTTTTATGATGGAGAAAATCTTTTAAAACCAGAAGTACACAGAGATTAACCATGCCATATTTACAAAGTACTTAAATGATCTTTATACTATAATAATTCTTAAATATATAGTATCATGATGTAAAACGTTAATATATAGTCCTTGACAAGAAGTCACATTTTATCTTCCAAGGAATGGTTTTCAGTTGTGCCTACTGATGATTCAGTCATCAGGGTAATAAGATTGACTTTAATTGGAACGATGTTACTGTCCCACTTGTCATAGTGTTTTCATGATCAAAGTGTGTCATTAGACTAAACCACTCATTTGGCTTATGGAATACTATTAGTAACCATAGTGATAAAAGTTGGGGTAAACCAATGGAAAGAAAATCTTTGCTCTTTAAGGAACTATGTAATAACTTTCACTTTCTCAGGATGGCCTGATGAATTAAGTTTATGGTGTATATTAACTTGTTAAGTTGATAAGAACAGTAGTACTTTTGTGCACAGCAATATCCCACAGAAGCAGTTTAAATCATTGCTGATTATTTTTACCGGAATAAAATTGGACCAAAACACCAGGTGAACTCTGGGTCATTCAAGTAACTTTGCTGAGTTTATCTTTCAACCTTTCAACCCAAGCCACAATGTTGGACCAACTTTCATGTCAGATTATGTGTATATTTCCTAAAGGGGCTGAGTTTGACCCTGCTCTAACTAGTTTACACTTAGGACTGTGTGGCTAAGCATAGCTCCTATGCCATATTCAAGTTTGCTGGCAACACCACCGTCATAGGCCAAATCAAAGGCAGTGAAGAATCAGCATATAGGCGAGGGGCTGAGTGGTGCCACAGCAACAACCATAAGACTACAAGACATCTGAGCAGAATTAGGCCATTCAGCCCATCAAGTCCTCTTCACTATTTTATCATGGCTGATCCCAGAACCCATTCCACCCCATTCACCTGCCCTCTCACCACATCCCTTGATGCTCCAACCAATCACGAAACTATTGACTTCTGCTTTAAATATACCCATAGACTTGGCCTCAACCGCAGCCTGTGGCTGAGCATTCCACAGATTCAACACTCTTTGGCTAAAAGAATTCCTATTTACTTCTTTTCTGAAAAGTCTCCCCTCAATTTTGATGCTGTGCCCTCTAGTTCTGAATATCCCACCAGAGGAAACATCCCCTCCACATCCACCTTATCTAGTCCTTACAACATTCGGTGGGTTTCAATGTGATCCCCATGCATTCTTCTAAACTCCAGTGAGTACAGGCACAAAGCTGCCAAATACTCCTCATAAGTTAACTCTTTCATTTGTGGAATCATCCTCATGAAACTCCTCTGGACTCTCTCCAATGACAATATATCCTTTTTGAGATAAGGGGCCCAAAACTGTTGACGATACTCCAAGTGTGGCCTGACTAGTGTCTTATAAAGCCTCAGCATTATCAACTTGTTTTTATATTCTATTCCCCTTGAAATCAATGCCAACATTGTATTTGCCTTCTTTACCACAGTCTCAACCCGTAAGTTAACATTCTGAGAGTCTTGCACGAGGACTCCTAAGTCCCTTTGCACTCTGATGTTTGAATTTTCTCCCCATCTAGATAATAGTCTTCACTTCTGTTCTTTTCACCAAAATGCATTACCGTATATTTCCCAACACGGTATTCCATCTGCCACTTTTTTGCCCGTTCTTCCAAGAAGTCCTGCTGCAATCGCATTGCTTCCTCAGCACTACTTTCCCCTCCACCTATCTTCCTATCATCCACAAACTTTGCCACAAAGCCATCAATTCCATTATCCAAATCATTGACAAACAATGTAAAAAGAAGTGGTCCCAATACTGACCCCTGAGGAACACCACTGGCAACCAATCAGAAAAAGCCCCCTTTATTCCTCCTGTCTGTCAGCCATTCCTCTATCCATGCCAGTATATTTCCTGTAACACCATAGGATTTTATCTTGTTAAGCAGCCTCATGTGTGGCACCTTATCAAATGCCTTCTGAAAATTGAAGTAAATGATATCCGCTGCCTCTCTTTTTTCCACCCTGCTTGTTATTTCCTCCAAGAATTCTAACAGATTTGTCAGGCAAGATTTCCCTTCACAGAAACCATGCTGACTTTGACTTATCATTAGTCTCCAAGTACCCTGAAACCTCATACTTAATAATGGACTCCAACACTTTCCCAGCCACTGAGGTTATTCTAACTGGCTTATAATTCCCTTTCTTTTGCTTTCCTCCCTTCTTAAAGAGTGGAGTGAGATTTGCAATTCTCTAGTCCTCCAGGACCATGCCAGAATCAAGTGATTCTTGAAAGATCATGACCAATGTATTCAATATCTCTTCAACAACCTCTCTTAGGACTCTGGGATGTAGTCTATCTGGTCCAGGTGACTTATCCACCTTAAGACCTTTCAGTTTGCCTAGCACTTTTTCCTTTGTAATAACAATGGCACTCACTCCTGCTCCCTGACACTCATGGACCTCTGGCATACAACTGGTGTCTTCCACAGAAAAGACTGAAGCAAAGTACTTATTATGTTTATCTGCCATTTCTTTGTCTCCATTAATACCTCACTGGCATCATTTTCAGTGGTCCAGTATCAACTCTCACCTCCCTTTTATATAACTTTAAAGAACTTTTATATTATTGGCTAGTTTGCCCTCATATTTCATTTTTTCCCTTCTTATGGCTTTTTAGTTGCCTTTTGTTGGATTTTAAAAGCTTCCCAATCATCCAACTCCCCACTTAATTTTGCTACCTTATATGCCCTTTCCTTGGCTTTTATGCAATCCTCAACTCCCCTTGTCAACCACGGGTACCTACATCTGCCATTTGAGAACAACTTCTTCTGTGGGACATATCTATCCTGTGCCACAGGTAAATCCTTCTTCACCATTGAGCCCATCTACCCAACCACTAACTCAATGTCTGCATGACCAAGGAGCTGATTATTGACTTCAGGATGAGGTAACCAGAGGTCCATGAATCAGTCCTCATTAGAGGATCAGAGGTGAGGCAGCAACTTTAATTTCCTTGGTGTTGTTATTTTGGAGGACCTGTCTTGGGGCCAGCACTTAAGTGCAATTGCAAAGAAAGCATGGCAGTGCCTCTACTTCCTTAGAAGTCTGTGAAGATTCAGTATGGCCTCTAAAACACGGTCAAACTTTCTTAGAAGGGTGGTGGAGAGTATATTGATTGGCTGCATCACACCAATGCCCTTGAGTGGAAAATCCTACAAAATGTAGTTGATACGGCTCAGACTGTCAAGAGTAAATCCCTCACCACCATTGAGCACATCTACACAAGCATTGTTGCAGGAAAGCGGCAACCATCGTCAGCGACCCCCATCATCCAGGTCACGCTCCCTTCTTACTGTTGCCATCAGGAGCCTTAGGGCTCACACCACTAGGCTGAGGAACAGTTATTATGCCTCAACCATCAGGCTCTTGAACCAAAGGATATGACTTCACTCAACTTCAGTTGCCCCATTATTGAAATGTTCCAACAACCTATGGACTCACTTTCAAGGGCTCTTCATCTTGTGTTCTCGATAGTGTTATGATCCCAGCCCCCTCCTTTGTGAGAATCGCAAGAGCCCTAGTGAAGGGGGGTCAATGACCCAAGAGAAGGGAAAGATACGTGCGGTGTCCCTCGTTTCACGACGAGGCAAAAGCTGGCGACTGTGGTCATTGTCTCGTGGAGACACCTTTGTGAATTGGGAACTGTACTACGTGTATACCCTCAGGGCAACGTGGGTGGAGAGATGGAGAGAGATTGCATCATCCCAACCTGATTGACATCTGAGACCCCGTGAGTTCAGATAAAAGAGGGGTTGTAAAGACGGCCCCCCAGACGCACCAGAAGACACGCTAGAAATCCTGCGACAGCGTTTAATAGCGACAGCCGGTGGCGGGGTTCGTGTGCGTCTTTTCCTTGCCTGGGATTGGCGACCTCACCACGAAAGAATGGCTTAGCTACAGGAGAGGCCACAAGTGAGCGTCCATTCCCCAATGAGACTCCGATGAATCGAACTCCTAAAGGTTGGAAAAAACCCGCCGGGTAACTGTTTCATTCAATCTCTATCTCTCTCTCTCTAACAAAGTGCACCAACGTGACACCACAAAAGACAGCAGCTGGTGGAACTGCAGTGACCGCAAGAGACTTTCAGATATACAGCGGACAATATATACATTACCCCTAGACAACGATAGAGCTTATTTCTGATTGATTATTACTATACCTGTGCTTTAGATTGAGTATTGACGACGTATGTTATCTAAATGTTTGTATTAACCTTATTTTTGTGCTCCTTTATAAATAAAAACGTTTAAAAATGGTACCATCAGACTTCAGCGGACCTCTCTATCTTTGCTGGTAAGTGATCCAGTTACGGGATACGTAACAATAGTTATTGCTTATTTGTTTAGTATTATTATTTCTTTCTTTTTGTATTTCTGCAGCTTGGTGTCCTTTACACACTGGTTGAACATCCAAGTTGGTGCGGTCTCTCATTGATTCTAATATTATTCTCTTATGGATTTATTGAGTATGCCCACAAGTAAATGAATCTCAGGGTTGTATTGGGTGACATATATATAAGTTGATAATAAATTTGCTTTGAACTTTTTGAACTTAGAACTATAGAGTGTTGAAGGGGTGTTCGAATAAATGATGGGCATATTGGAGAGAGATACAGAGGGCCTATTATTAAGGGAATACTCTATCTGCTTGAAAGCATATGTAATCTTCTCAAGGAGTAAAGTAACTTTATCATCTCTATCACGTCACAGTGTTGGTATGAAGTATGTGATTAGGACAGCACAGCACATCACTGGGACTCAACTACCGGACCTGGAGACAACCTACAACTCTCAATGCCTACAGCGTGCTCGTAATGTCAGTAAAATCCCATCCCATCCTGGAAACTGTCTGTTCAATCTCCTGCCATCTGGTAGAAGATACAGAAACATCTTAGCCAAGACAGTAAGACTGAAAAACAGCTTCCTCCCAGGGGTATTGTGCAGTTGAATAATGCTTCACTCTGGCTTGCCAATGGTCTTTGTTTGTTATGGACTATCAAAGTCACTTGATCATGTAAATATGGGAATATTTTGTTTTACTTAAGCCGTACCACATGCATTGTAAATATCTGTTTTGCACAGACTGGGGAAGCATGGCAATCTCATTGTTTTGAGCAATAGCAATAAAGTTCTACTCTATTCCACTAAGGGTCTATGTTTATTCATATTGAGGTAGTTACAGTCACTAGAAGATGCCAATGAAAATGTTGCAACCACTGGAGAGGAGATTATGATTAAATATTTAATCTGAATTATCAGATGGTGCAGCATATATGGTATGTTTTGACCAATGCTGTTGCTTTTGGTAATACTTCAAACTAAGGAATCTGCAGTAAGTGAATCTGAGAGGAGTCATTGCGAAGGAGTTTTGCAGCCCGTCCACCTAGACCAGGAGAAGGCTGGATCGATCTAAGCACCGAACAAATTTGGAAAGATAGAGTATGGCCTCAGGCCGGGCAGTGGAGTGCAGGCCCAGAGCGTATCACTGCAGGTGTGCCCAGCTCCTAGTGCCGGGCATGATTTAAACGCTAGCCCAGATAGATCGACAAGGCAGGGTGTTGAGATTGGAGGCAAGGGTCGAGCCGATTCCGCTCACTCTTTTGCGACATTTACTCCTCTTTCTGCGGCACTGAGGCTGTGAGACTGCTCTGGCCACTACACTCTTTGTGCCTGTGAGCTTCGCAGTGATTTTCCCCACTCTGTGGTGAACAGAGCCCGAGGCTATGGGCCTACTCCGACTGCCCCGGGCTCCAGGTCTATGGACTCAATTTGGTTCCGAATGCTGTTGCTTGCATGATTTGTGTGTTTTTCCTCTCTTCCTCTGCACATTGGGTGTTGTTTCTTTTTTAAAATTTGGTTCATTTTGGTTTCTTGCTTTGTGGCTGCCTGAAGCAGATGCATCTCCCGATTGTATAATTTCTACATTCTTTGGTAATAAATATACTTTGAATCATTTGAGGGGTCATCCAGTCTGCGTGAACGAGGTGTGAATGAGTAAATGATATTGAATATTATTATGACAGATATGGGGAAAGATGGGATGACTAAACCTCCAAGCTATTCAGTGCTATGAAGTCATTAGATGTACACCTGATTCTTAGAAATAAATGGGTGTGTTTACATGGATCCTGTTAATTTTCACAAATGAAAATGATTGCTAGCAAGATGCGATCTGGTAATATCTAATTTTTTACAGAATTGGCATTGAAAAAATTGGCAGTTTTGCAGTCTTATATCTAGGCAATGCAGTTTGTTTCCTGAGAATATGATTCTGACAGAAGCAGAGAAGACTAGCAATTAATTATGACTTTCTAGTGGCGATGATCCTTTAGTCCTCCTGAAATAATTGATGAAGTTCATTATCAATCCAGATGACAAGTGGGCATGTTTTTGATACCTTTACCCTGATTAAATTGTAAGACCATTCAAAATCTCAAATACGGGATGAGAACTACTAGTCATATACAAACTGCAAGTTCACAAAAATGGCGGCACAATTAATAAATCAATAACATATTTTTAATAAGGAATAATTCAGGACGGCACCTTAAGATATTGGCTAGAAATTCAATTATGATTGTTTTCATGACAGAAATAAATCGTAATATTTACTGTTAAATGCAATTCATTTGTTCATTTTGTGTCGTGTCATATGAAGTAGGCAATCATGGTCTTTCCATTACCATGAATGTTCTTGGAAAATTCTTCTACAGAAGTGGCTTGCCATTGCCTTCATCTGGGCAGTGTCTTTACAAGACGGGGTGACCCCAGCCATTATCGGTACTCTTCAGAGATTGTCTGCCTGTTGTCAGTGGTCACATAACCAGGTCTTGTGACCTGCTCATATGACCGTCCACCACCATCTCCCATGGCTTCATCTGACCCTCATCAGAAGATGGGGGGGGGAGGTCTAAGCAGGTGTTACCTCTTGCCCAAAGGTGATCTGCAGGGTAGCAGATGGAAGGAGTGGCTTACACCTCCTTTGATAGGGACGTATCTCCACCCTACCACCATGCACAGCCCTAAAGAGAAATTGAGTCATACGTTTCATAGTTGTATTGTCCCAACAAAGTTGATTCCACTGCAAGTTTCATATTTTTGCAACCAATTCTTGTGACTAAGCTCTTTCGGTACAGCAATAGCACGACAATGTGGAAAATTGCCCACCTACTTCTTTCAAAATAAAAACTGGAGAACTCATTAATCATTTCCCAATCAGCCTACAATATTGTCGGTAATAATAACGGGAAGAGTCATCAGTAGTGCTGTCAGATTACATTTAATCAACAATAATCTCTCAGTAACATTCAAATTCACAGGGATTATTCAGCTTCTGGATCTGATGATAGATTTGATCTGTACAGAAAGGGCTGCAATCCAGAGAGCTGATCATCATCATCAAGGAGGCATTTAACCAGTGATGGCATCACGGATCACTGGCAAAACTGAAATCAATGGGGATCAAGGTGAAAATTGTTCCACTGGCTGGAGTCACACAAATAAGGTGGTGTGATTGTTGAAGTCAGTCATTCTAAACCAGGATATTTTTGTTCCAGTAGAAGTGAGTAACTACTGAAGGGTTGAACTAACAGCCTGATAATTAAAATAATTTCCATTATCTTCATTATCCAAATGGAGGTGTTGGTAGAATTCTCTCTGCTGGGCTGGATGTGAACAGATTTCATGAAGATTTCATCGACTTGACACCATCCAAGACCACACAGTCCACTTGATAGGTACCCCATCAACCACTCTAAACATTGGTTCACTCTCCCACAAATGACTGTAGCGAGGACCAGTTACAAAACACATTACAGTTACACACTTAGGCTACTCTGAATAAACATCCCAAATCCATGACTTCTACCACCACGAAGGACAAGGGCAGCAAGCACGAGGGAGCACCACTGCCTGCAGGTTCCCTTCTGTGTCACACATCATCCTTATTGGATCCGGACACATTGAGCTGAATGGCCAAGTACTACAGAGTCATAGAAAAGTATGGCACCGAAACAGGCCATTCGGCCCATCTAGTCCATTCCAAAACCATTTAAAATGCCTAATCCCATCAACCTGCACCAGGACCTTAGCCCTCCACACCCCTATCATCCATGTACTTATCCAAACTTCACTTTAGCGTTGAACTATACCGAAAATATATATAAACAACACACACAAAATGCTGGTGGAACACAGCAGGCCAGGCAGCTTCTATAAGGAGAAGCACTGTCGACGTTTCGTGGCCTGCTGTGTTCCACCAGCATTTTGTGTGTGTTGTTTGAATTTCCAGCATCTGCAGATTTCCTTGTGTTTGCTCCAGAAAATATATATGGTGCTTTCTGCAAATCTTGCTTGCTTTTTCGTAATGCCATCTATCGTCATTGCTGAGTCTGTATCATTCCTACAAAACAATATTAGGGGACTTCTTACACCAGAAGAATGGCAACAAGAAGCCTGTTCATACTTTCCTAAAGACAATTAGGAAATGCATTAAATGCTGAATATGTTGGTAGCTTCCTCATCCTGAGAAATGAAAAATATAAAATAAATCACAAATAATAAAGAGGACTGCGATTTTAATATATCAATGGAAGGATAACAAATCTCTCAATAGTGAGGGGGCAGTCAGCCGAGATTATGTGTTCAATTGCCTGGTGTAGGATTGGAATCCTCAGAGTTAACAGTGAGAGTGCTTCTGCTGAGCCTAACCTGAAACCCCTCAGATTTTTATGGGGTGGTCATTATGCCACAGCAGGTGAACTGAAAGGGCATCTGGCAAAACCTGAAGAGCTATATCTATTTGAAAAAAAAGTAATATAATAAATACATTTCTTATATTCGGTATTTTTCTAGATATGGCCCTTGAGAAATTCATGATGGGCCACCACCTTGATCTGCTCCAATTCAAAAGAAGGTATTTCTGTAGTGTTCTTGGGGAGGATGCTCCAGAATTTAAACCGAGTGAAATAAAGAGTGATACATTTCTAAATCACGGACCCTTTCTTTCTTGGCGGTTGAGGTCATGGGCATGGGAAATGCACTTGCAGTAGACTGTGTGAGTCTATGCGGTGCTTTTTACAGAATGTTCGCACTGCAACCACTGTTTGGCAGTGGTGGAACAAGTGAACATTCATGGTGCACTTTGAAGAGCCAACCAAGTGGGCTACACTTGATGACAGATCTTTTTAAAGTTGATGCAGCCAGGGAATCTCATCCAAGGAAGTGGGTAATATACCAACAGAGTCCTGACTTGTGCCTTGTGGATGGTGGCTTTGGGATATCAAGAGATGACTCATGTTCCACAGGATATCCAACCAAACTACTTGTGTGGTTAATCCAACTGCATTTCTAAGTCAACAGTGACCTCCAGGATGTTAACTGTAGGACTTGATGTTTCTTTCCCAGTGTGCTGTTTAGATTCTGTTTTATTTGTTGTGGTTGTTGTTTTGAAATTTTTTGGCTCAAATGTTCCTTGTCATTTATCAGCCCATCCTTGAATATTGCCTTGGTCTTGCTGCATCTAGCATTAACTGTTTTATTTAAAGATTCAACAATTCAAATTATATTTATTATCAAAGAATGTATACAGAACACAATTCAGATTCATCCTCCTGCAGACACCCATGAAACAAAGAAACACCATGGAACCCGTTCAAGAAAACATTAAACACTCAACGCGCAAAAAAAGAACAAATTGCGCGAACAGCAAAAAGCAAAGCAAACAAACATGGAAAATCAGCGATCCAGTAGTGTTCTGTTCTGTTTAGTTCAGTTCAGTGCTGCGCAGCTAGCCAACTTCAGCCCACAAGAACATTCTTTGCCAAAGTGCCATAGTCTACATTACTTGCCCTGATCAATATCCTGGAAGGATATACTGCCTTTGGATATACTCAGTGCAGAGGAGGTTCACCAGGTTGATTCCAGGGATGAAGGGGTTAACCTATGAGGAGAGGTTGAGTCGCCTGGGACTACACTCTCTGGAGTTCAGAAGAATGAGAGGGGATCTTACAGAAACATACAAAATTTTGAAAGGGATAGATAAGATAGAAGTACAAAAGTTGTTTCCATTGGTAGGTGAGACTAGAACTAGGAGATATTACCTCAAGATTCAGGAAAGAAGATTTAGGACGGAGATGAGGAGAAACTGTTTTTCCCAGCGAGTGGTGAATCTGTGGAATTCTCTGCCCAGGGAAGCAGATGAGGCTTCCTCACTAAATATATTTAAGAAACAGTTAGATAGATTTTTACATAGTAAGGGAATTAAGGGTTATGGGGAAAAGGCAGGTAGATGGGGCTGAGTTTACAGACAGATCGGCCATGATCCTATTGAAAAGCAGGGCAGGCTTGATGGGCCGGATGGCCTACTCCTGCTCCTATTTCTTGTGTTCTTATGTTCTTATGATCAAACCACTCAAAACCAACAAGAAAAGAGTAACCAGAATTCAGGAACATATGCAAAGTGAACTTCAATGTCCCCTAAAATGAGTCAATAGCCTTGCTGATCTTTATTTGTTGAAGTATTGTGAATTGAAGGGAATCAGTGAACATTCCCTCATATAACTTATTAAGAAGAGAAAATCATTGATTAGGGCAGAAAATAGTTGAGTCTTTATCCATGATATCCTGGGGCCGGGTAATTGCCAACAAGCAGATGTTATATTAAACCAAGTCTCTACCAGCCTCATTAGTTATACATTAAGAGCAGCTGAATGAGAACATTATCTTAAGATACTAGTCAGTTCATACCAACGAACTTCGCCAAAAAGTTGCTCCTGAGATATTTGAGAAATCAAATGGAAGCGCAAACTAATCTGCACTGTTCTGCTGTGGGAGGAATTCATAAAACACCAGTTAAAGTAATGTTATAGAGATAGGAGACCTAATTGTAAGTATAGTGAGTTAGACATGGTGGGTGGGGGGTGGGGAGTGGCATTTGTATCTCTGATGCTCCTAGTTATAGAGGTGAAATTTGTGCAGATGATTGCACTCATTCTGGCAAGAATCTTACTTATTTATAATTGGAGGCTTGTGACCAGTCACATATCACAGATATTGGTACCAGGGCCGTTTCTATTTGTTGAGAATGGAGAGGTATGGTTAGTAATTTTGCCGGCAAGTTGAAAAGTGGTGGTATTGCTGACACTGAGTTAACAAGGTGGGCAGAGAAATGGTGGATGGAATTTAATTCTGAAAAATGAAAAGTGATACATTTTGGGAGGATTAATGATCCAATCATATAAGACTGAGGAAGCACTGATGATTGGAGAGATCTCTGTATACATGTTGAAGGCAGCAGAACAGGAAGATAAGGAGGTTCAGAAGATATGAGGATACTTGCCTTCATTAGCCAAAAAATAGAACAGTGGACAAGTAATGTACAGTGTGCAATTGTGGTTTGCCACTCGGTAGGAAGGATGTGATGCACCTCAGCGGTGATTCACCAGGATGTTCCCCTGAAGCGGCCGTATCAGCAGTGATGCGAGACTGTTTAGGCTGGATAACCAGCATCTGCATATTTTGTCTTGTTTGTTATTAGGCTGGCTTTGTTTTTCTGGGAGAGTAGACTGAAGGGGGCTCTGACAGATTTATGATGTGCATAGATAGGGTAGAGGGTGAGACACTTCTTCCCACAGCAAATGTGTCAGAGGGCAGAAAGTCAAGATAAGGGATAGGAGATTTAGAGCAGGCTTGAGGAATGATTTTTCACCCAGAGGGTGGCTGGTATCTAAAATATACTCCTTGAGGTATTTAAGTTGAGCACTATAGTTTTGGCTATGGGCCAAAAACTGGAACTGCAAGTGAGAGTTTGATTACAGTTATGAACATGACGGCTTGTGTCTGCGCTGTGTGACTCCAAGTGTAACTACAATTCAAGTGTGCTTAGGATACTCTGGAATTGTGAAAGAGCTACATAAATGCAAATCTTTATTATAGACACATTGGATACCTTAATGATATGTAATATGCCGTATAAAGTTCATTAGCTTGTAACTATATACAAGTTTTTACTTACTCCTGGAAGAGGCAATGTCTTTGTACCTAAATATATTCATCTTTTTAAAAAGTCTGTGCAGAATATAAATTACAGCTCAAACTACTAGAATTTCCCCACGCAAAGTCACAACTTTACTTTGCATGGTAAAACCGAAACAAGTTCATTAACAAAAAAAAATAACAACGAAGAGAATTTGATCTGGCCCTTGTCAGGTCAGAACAATTCAAAATGTGGCAGTCTTGGAGTTCTCTTGGGCAAACTGCACGTTAAGAGAAGACTACAACTCCCAGAGTCCAGCAAGTCTCCTCAAACCAACCCCAGACGAGCCCCGTTGTTGCGCAAACGTCGTTCGGGTGACTGGCTGTCTGAGTGTGTGGGATCAAAGCGCTTATTGTGTCCTCGGAGCAGGATTAGTAGACTGCACCGCTAAACCTGAATCATGCATTGCACACACGGGGAGTGGTGCCCAGATTGTGCAAGTAGTAGCTAGAGCGCACCGTTCGTTCCGTGCGCCCAGTAGCCGCCAGCCAGGCGATCGGGAGAGGCGCCGAAGGGAGGATGAAGGCGTGGAGAGGCTGACGGCGCTTCCCACTGCAGTCGCTGCTGGGATGGTCGACGGGAGACCCGCAGCCCTGCGTTCATTGTCGGCTTCGTGCTGGCCGCTGAGACGCCGGAGAAAGTGACCCGAGAGAGTGGCCGTTTGCAGCCGTGCGGGAAGGAGGTGTGTGGGGGAAGATTGCAGGATTTTCGTTTCCTCCCCTTGTCTTTTTAATTGTGTGCTCGAGAACTGAGGGAAGGTGGGTGTCGGCACCCGAGCGGGGGGCACGACCATGGGGAACGCCGGCAGCATGGATTCGCAGCACACCGACCTGCGGGCTCACAGCGTGCCCCTGAAGGTGCCTATGCCCGAGCCGGGAGAGCTGGAGGAGCGGTTCATCGTGGTCCTGGTGAGTAATCGGGACCCCTGCCAAACTTCGGGCTATCGCTTGGTTTTTCATTGTTTGCAGAGAGCCGTGGCGGACTCGGTGTCTACCTTCCCTTAACACGCCCTCCCCATTAGCCTCCGTTCTGGTGGATTTACCATGAGGTTTACACAGAGGGTTGGGGGGGGGGGGGGTAGCCAGGGAACCAAGGGTTAAGAGCCATCTGCTTCACATCTGAGGCTGGCGTGTGTTAGACAAAAACACAAGCTCAGCGATTTCACTCACTGACCATTTAACGCGCACACACACACTTGCGGAGTGAGGTTTGCGGAGGTGAAGGCTGCATCAAAACTTGTTTGATGCTTTGTGTGTGAATGTGCAAAGGGGAGAACTGTTGCGGGCGCTGCAGTTAGTTGTCCTCGGCTCTTTCTCTCGTAACAGCTTTCAGAAGCATGAAGTAAGCGGCCGTGCTGTATGGAACTCGGCGGAGAAGAGCAAGGGCATGTTTTAAATTAAGGAAACGTTCATTCCAGAAAGTTTTTTCCCCCTGCTGAAATACATCTGTGTGTTGATATGTGCAGCTGGTTGGGCTACAGCGGGCGGGGCCCCTCTGTTTCCAGTTTCACCAATTTTGTAAACAGTTTTTTTGGGGCGATATTGCTGCCTCCCTGCTCTGACTGTTCTCTCCAGTATACCCAGACTGGCCAGGGCCGCTCTCACCCTTGGTAACCCTGGATACTGATGTTGTGCCAGGTACATGACAAGAAATTTTATTTTCAGTACGTGTTGGTATATTCCACCCAATTTCCGGCCTTAACTCTTCATAATTCTGAAAAGCATTTTGAATGGCTGGTTTGTTTATGTGTGGTTACGATGGAGGAGCTGGGGTGGGTGTCAAGCCGATTACCGCACAACTGTTCTGGGTATTAGAGTTGTGCAATTGGAGAGTTTATTTCGACGACGACTGAAGCAAGGGCCCGAAGGATCTGTTTTATAAATTATTCCACTTCGGCAGATGTTGGCCAGACTTTGTTAAGTGGACGTCAGCTCTTCCCTGTCTCTCTGTTCAGTCAGGATCACCGTTTTCACGGGTTTCACGTGTTGGATACTACAAGATCATAAGACATAGCAGAATTAGGCCATTTGGTCCATTGAGTCTGTTTCACCTTCATGGCTAATGTACTACCCCTCTCAATCCCATTCACCTGCCGTCTCTCAGTAACCTTTGACACCCTGACTAATCAAGAACCTATCAACCTGTGCTTTACATATACTCATTGATTTGGCCTCCACAGATGCACCACCTTCTGACGAAAGATGCTTCCCCTCATATCTGTTTTAGATCAACATCTCTCTATTCTGAGGCTATGCCCTCTGGTCTTGGACTCATCCGATACAGGAAACATCCTCCCCACATCTGCTCTAGGATGTTCAATATTCAATAAGTTTTTATGGGGTTCCCCCCTCTCATCAAAAACTCTAGCATGTACTGGCCCAGAGCCATCAAACACTCCTCATATGTTAACCCTTTCATTCCTGGAATCATTCTCATGAACCTCCTCAGTACTCTCTCCAATGTCAGTAGACAGTAGGTGCAGGAGTAGGTCCTTCGGCCCTTCTAGCCAGCACCGCCATTCACTGTGATCATGGCTGATCATACACAATCAGTACCCTGTTCCTGCCCTCTCCCCATATCCCTTGACCCCGCTATCTATAAGAGCTCTATCTAACTCTCTCTTGAATGCATCCAGAGACTTGGCCTCCACTGCCTTCTGGGGCAGAGCATTCCATATATCCACCACTCTCTGGGTGAAAAAGTTTTTCTGCATCTCTGTTCTAAATAGCCTACTCTTTATTCTTAAACTGTGGCCTCTAGTTCTGGACTCACCCATCAGTGGGAACATGCTTCCTGCCTCCGGTATGTCCAGTCCCTTAATAATCTTAAATGTTTCAATCAGATCCCCTCTCATCCTTCTAAATTCCAGTGTATACAAGCCCAGTCGCTCCAATCTTTCAACATATAACAGTCTCGCCATTCCGGGAATTAACCTTGTGAACCTACGCTGCACTCCCTCAATAGCAAGAATGTCCTTCCTCAAATTTGGAGACCAAAACTGCACACAGTACTCCAGATGGGGTCACACCAGGGCCCTGTACAGCTGCAGAAGGACCTCTTTACTCCTATACTCAATTCCTCTTGTTATAAAAGCCAGCATGCCATTAGCTTTCTTCACTGCCTGCTGTACCTGCATGCTTGCTTTCATTGACTGATGTACAAGAACACCTAGATCTCGTTGTACTTCCCCTTTTCCTAACTTGACTCCATTTAGATAGTAATCTGCCTTCCTGTTCTTGCCACCAAAGTGGATAACCTCACATTTATCCACATTAAACTACGTCTGCCATACATTTGCCCACTCACCCAACCTGTCCAAGTCACCCTGCATTCTCATAACATCTTCCTGACATTTCACACTGCCACCCAGCTTTGTGTCATCAACAAATTTGCTAATGTTACTTTTAATCCTTTCATCTAAATCATTAATGTATATTGTAAACAGCTGCGGTCCCAGCACCGAACCTTGCGGTACCCCACTGGTCACAGCCTGCCATTCCGAAAGGGACCCGTTAATCACTACTCTTTGTTTCCTGTCAGCCAGCCAATTTTCAATCCATGTCAGTACTCTGCCCCCAATACCATGTGCCCTAATTTTGCCCACTAATCTCCTATGTGGGACTTTATCAAAAACTTTCTGGAAGTCCAGGTACACTGCATCCACTGGCTCTCCCACTGGCTTCATCCACTGTTTTTTCTTAGATAAGGGGCCCAAACTGCTCAGAATACTCTTAAGTGTGGTCTGAACAATGTCTTATAAAAGTTTTGCATTTCATCATTGATTTTATGTTTTAGTCGACTTGAAATGAATGCTATCACTGCATTTGCCTTTCTTACCACTGACTCAACCTGCAAGTTAACCTTTAGGAAATCTGCATGAGGATGCCCAAGTCCATTTCCATCTCTAATTTTTGAACTTTCTATCCGTTTAGAAAATAGTCTACACCTTTATTTCTTTTACCAAAATGTATGATCATACACTTCCCTCCACTATATTGCACCTGCCACTTCTAGCCCATTTTCCTAGTCTTGTCTGAATCTTCCTGCAGGCACCCTGTTTCTTCAACACTACCTGCCCCTCCACCTACCTCTGTATCGTCTGCAAACTTGGCCATAAAGTAATCAATTCTGTCATCCAAAACCTTGATATATAAGGTGAAAAGAAATGGTACCACACTGATTCCTATGGAATACTGGCAGCTAACTAAAAAAAGGCCCCTTTATTCCAACTCCTTGCCTCCTTCCAGTCAGCCAGACTTCTAGCCATGCTAGTAAATTTCCTGTAATAACATGGGCTCTTATCTTGTTAAACAGCCTCATGTGTAGCACCTTGTCAGAGGCATTCTGAAATCCAAGCAAACTCTCGTTTGTCTATTCTGCCTGTTATTTCTTCAATGAATTCCAACAGATTTGACAGGCAGGATTTCCCTCTAAGGACACCATGCTGACTTTGACCTATTTCATCACGTGCCTCCAAGTACCCTAAAGCCTCATCCTTAATAATGGACTCGGACATCTTGCCAACCACTGAAGTCAGGCTAAATGGCCTATAATGTTCTGTCTTCTGCCTCCGTCCTTCCTTAGTGGAGAGACATTTGCAATTTTCCAGTCCTCTGGAACCATTCCAGAATCTAGAGATTCTTGAAAGGTCATTACTAACGTGTCCATGATCTCTTTACCTGCTTCTGAACCCTGGTGTGTGGCCCAGGTAGCTGATTTACTTTTAGATTTTTCTGCTTCTTAGTAATAGCAACTTCACTCACTTCTACCCACTGTCACTCGAAATTCTGGCATACTGCTAGAGTCTTCCACAGTGAAGACTGACACAAAATACTTAATAACTTCCTCTGCCACTTCTTTGTCCCCCCATTGCTACCTCTCCAGCAGCATTTTCCAGAAGTCCAATATCTACTCTCCTTTACTCTTTATATATCTGAAAAATAATAAAAACTTTTGGTATCCACTTTTATGTTATTGGCTAGCTTATTGTCATATTTCACCTTTTCTCTCCTTATGACCTTTTTAGTTGCATTCTGTTGGTCTTTTAAAGCTTCCCACTCCGCTAACTTCCCACTAAGTTTTGCTGTATTATATGCCCTCTCTTTTATTTTTATGCTGTCTTTGATTCACCTTGTTGCCTCATCCTCCCTTTAGAATGGGTCTTCATATTTGTGATGTATCTATCCTCTCCTTTCCCAGTTGCCCCCAGAAACTCCTACCATTGCTGTTCTGCCATCATCCCTGCTATTGTCCACTTCCTATCAACTTTGTCCAGCTCATCTCTCATGCTCCTCTGTAATTCTCTTTACTCCCCCAGAATACTGATACATCTGACTTTGTCTGCTCCCTGTCAAACTGCAGGGTGAATTCTACCATATTATGATCACTGCCTCCTAAAGGTTCCTTTATCTTAAGCTCTCTAATCAAATTTGGTTCATTACACAACACCCAATCCAGAATTGCCTTTCCCCTAGAGGGCTCAATCACAAGCTGCTCTAAGAAGCCAGCTTGTCGGCATTCTGGAAATTCCCTCCCTTGGAGTCCAGCACCAAACTGATTTTCCCAATTACCTGCACATTGAAATCCCTCATCACTATTGTAATGATGCCCTTTTTACATGCCTTTATTGTCTCCCATTGTAATTTGTATCCTACATCCTGGCTACTATTCGGATGCCTGTATATACGTAACTCCCATCAGCGTCTTTTTACCCTCGCAGTTTCTTAACTCTACCCACTAGGATTCTTTAGCTCTGATCCTGTGTCATCTCTTTCTAAGGATTTGATTTCATTTTTTACCAACCAAGACACCCCACCCCATCTGCCTATCTGCTTGTCATTTGGATAGAATGTGTATCTTTGGATGTTAAGCTCACAACTATGACTTCCTTTCAGCCACGGCTCAGTGATGCCCACAAAATCATAGCTACTGATACCTAACTGTGCTACTAGATCATATACCTTATTCCGCATACTGCATGCATAGAAATATCACACCTTCAGTCCTGTACTCATCACCCTTGTTAATTTTGCCCCTGTGAAACAGAGACGTCTCTTTATCTCTTATTAGTGAGAGAGAGAGAGAGCCTGTGGTATGTTGAATACCAGGTGAACGCGTAGTCTTTGGAGTACTTCAAGTCTGTGTCTTTGCTGTTGCTTTTGCTGCACGCGTGAGTGCCAGGTGAGGGGAGGAGGGTCCGTTGCTTGCTGCCGCTTAACGGGAGGGAGGGGAGCTGGGGGGGGGGACTTTGGGGTTCTAACATTTAACTGTCATTCATTCTTCGGGGCACCACTCTGTTTTTGTGGATGTTTGCGAAGAAAAAGCATTTCAGGATGAATATTGTATAGATTTCTCTGACATTAAATGTACCTTTGAAATCTTTGTTACACTTTAACTCATTTTCCTGACTGCAATTTTGCCCTACCATCTCCCTGTCCTTCCTCACAGTCTCGCTCCACACTGCATCTGCTTGTGTACTAAATGCCCATCCTCAGCCCCATCACTCTGCTTCACATCCCCCTGCCAGGTTAGTTTAAACCATCCCCAGCAGCTCTAGCAAACCTGCCCGCAAGGATATTGGACCCCTCAAGTTTAGGTATAACTTGTCCTTTTTGTACAGGTCATACCAGCCTCAGAAGAGATCCCAAGGATCCAGAAATCTGAACTCTGTCCCCTGCACCAATTCCCCAACTATGCATTCGTCTGCCAAATCGTTCTATTCTTATGTGGCCCAGGCAGTAATCTCGAGATTACTACCCTGGAGGACCTGCTTTTCAGCTTTGTGCTAATTCTCTATATTCTCACTTCAGGACCTCCTCCCTTTTCCTGCCCGTGTCATTGGTACCAGTAGGTACCGTGGCCTCTTGCAGCTCACTCTCCACACTTCGAATGTTGTAGACCCAATCCGAGACATCCCTGCTCCTGGCACCTGGAAGGATTATCTGGGTGTCTTTTTCATGTCCACAGAATCTCCTGTCTGCTGCTCTCACTGTGGAATCCCCAATCACTACTGTACTGCAGTTCTCCCCCCCTTTCCCTTTTGAGACTCGGAGCCAGACTCAGTGCCAGAAATCCGGTTGCTGCAGTTACCCCTTTGTAGGCTGTCTCTTACCCCCCCCCCCCCAATCAGAATCCAAAGCAGTATACTTATTATTGAGGAGAATCGCCACATGGGTATTCTGCACTGGCGACCTATTCGTTATCCCTCTCTTGTTGGTCACCCAGGTACCTGCCTTCTGCAACTTGGGAGTGACTTCCTCCCTGTAGCTTCTATCTGACACCTCTTCATTCTCCTGTATGAGCTGAAGATGATCAAGCTACATCTCCAGTTTGTTAACATGGTCCCTCAGAAGCTGCAGCTTGATGCACTTCGTGCAGATGTAGTTATCAGGGGGACTGGCGGTCTCCCAGAGTTCCCACATCTCTCACAAAGAATATAACACTAACTGTCAGACTGCATTTTCAGTGCAGTAGCTGTGTTCTAATAGACAAATAAACAGAAAAAATACTTACTATAGAACCTCCACCTGTGCTTGTTCAAGCCTATTCTCATTGAAACCTGCTGAGCCATACCTTCCCACTCTAACACTGGTCTGCTCCAACAATGGCCTCTCTGCTTACAACTCTCTTCTTTTTATTGGCTCAATAAAACACACTCTGGACGAGACTTGTCCTTTTCAAATGGACACGAGAAGATTTTGGATATTTTATTGGACAAGTAATGTGAGGGTGAACTTCTTTACTCAGAGAGTGGTAGCTGTGTGGAACGAGCTTCCAGTAGAAGTAATAGAGGTGGGTTCGATATTGTCATTAAAAAATATTGGATAGGTATATGGACAGGAAAGGAATGGAGGGTTATGGGCGGAATGCAGGTCGGTGGGACTAGGTGAAGGGTCCTGATGAAGGGTCTCGGCCCGAAACGTCGACAGTGCTTCTCCCTATAGATGCTGCCTGGCCTGCTGTGTTCCACCAGCATTTTGTGTGTGTTGTTTGAATTTTCAGCTTCTGTAGATTTCCTCGTGTTTGCTCATTGGAACGTTCTCTTCCTTTACATTGACACTCAATTGGAAAGTTTAAAAAATTATTTTTGCCTTTAAATTTTAGTGTTGAGTAGCTGTGCAGATATTTTGATACCTGTGAATCCCCTGTTCAATTGGCCAAGAAGTTTACTCGGATGAATATCATTGTCTAAAATACAACGCCCTGAGCAACTGTTTGGATGTAAACTTGATACTCAATCGTGAAGCAAGTTTTGACCTTGTATTTGTATATAAGGTGTTAGTTTACTTTCTGTTGCTCAGTAGTCAGTGAAAGAAATTGTCGACTTATTCAACCTTACTAGATGTGACTACACTCCTTTTGATTATTATGAATCATAATTACATAGATTCATCCTCTTCTGAGTTACTCTCTAGAGGTCAGCTGTGGCTTGGAAAGTTGTGTATTTAAATACTTTTCAGAATCAGGTTTTAATATCACCGTCACAAGTTGTGAAATTTGTTGTCTTTGTGGCAGCAGTACAATGCGATTAATAATAGGAAAAAAATGAATTGTGGTTAAAAAATAATAGTTAAATAAGTAGTGCAAAAACAGAAATTTTAAAAAGTAGTGAGGTAGTGTCCATTCAGAAATCAGATAGCAGATGAGAAGAAGTTGTTCCTGAATCATTGAGTGTTTGTCTTCAGGCTTCTGTACCTCCTCCATGATGGTAGAAATGAGAAGAGTCTTGCTCAGAGAAACCTCTGCTGACACCCTGATGCAGTCCTGCACAGTTGAGTTGTTATACCTGATCATTCAGGTGAATAGAAAAGATTACATGCTGGTATTTCTCGTGACAGTGGAATCAGATAATGTGAAGGTTTTTTTAAAATTGGATTTTTTTTGTAGATAATTTCCTTGACTAAAGGAGGTTAGTTTCACAAGTTGGAATAGAAATCACATCATTTGGACAGTTTTATAATGCATTGTTTCTTACTACATTGAAAGTCATCTCATTTTTCACTTCCCAGTAATGTGATAGGTGCCTACAGGTAGTTCCCAAATAGAAAATGGTATTACACATTGCATTATGGAATTGATTAACATAGTGCCTCTCTGTTGTGAATAGCTTAACAGAAGGAGAATTATCAATTAAGACTTTGCATTAATAAAACTTAATCTTTGCAGGAGCAAATGAAGATTTAAATGAATCCCTAAATTGTGAATCATTGGTGTAATGCACAGGTACAAAAATGAATGTAATTCATTGGTAAAAGCAGCACTTGAGAATTATCTGCTTTTATGTTTCAAAATTAGAATGGTGATTTGTTTCTTGCCATGAGGGAGGTTCTGTGTTCAAACCATATGCCAGATATGGTAATAAAATGGCTGTAATGGTGTCTCTTAGCTTCTCAGGTGAAATTAAAAACTTCCTCATTAATATTCAAAGACAGGGAAACAATTCCATTGTCTTCGCCAATAATTATCACTCAACCAACTTTTTTTGAAAAAATAAAGTTATCTGATTGCTGTTTGCAAGTTTGGTTGATATAGTTCTCTGGTGACTGCATTTTGAAGAATTACTGTTTGAAGCTTTAGAGGGAATTTGGCAATCGAAAAATATATAACAATTTTTTTTAAACGACTAATGCTCCAAAGTAGGTGTATTATGCAAATAAATATTTTAATGCAATTGTATGAGAAGGATTTGATGCCTTACTCATATGAAGGATTATAATTTCCAGATGTAATCTTAAACCATTCAATCATGGAGTTTGGGTATCCGTGGTGACTTCTCTAGAATCTATATTGGCACAATAGCAGAAAATGAATTGTGGAATGTATACTGAAAATGTACAGCACACCTTTTGAAGTGTAGGAGTGGCATTGATAAACATGTGAAGGTTTGCTCCTGTGCTTTAAGGTCTCTTATTGTTGAAAGTACCAATATTTCAAAACAGTGGTCAGTGTTTTCCTATGCCAGTCATTTTAATGTTATCACTTAAAATTAAAGGCAGTATTAAAACAAGAGATTAGATAAGATGCTCTTGTTCCATTTATATGGAAAATATTTAACTTTGGTGGTCTATGACAACTTCACATTGCTGGAATCCAGAAGTGTAAAAACTAATTAATACAAACTCGATTTAATGAAAGGTCCATCATCCCACTGAATCCCACTGGTACAGGTCCATCATAAATTCAAATTTATCTTGACTCGTTTGGAGAAATTCATCGTATAAGAGTATCTGAAATTTTCTTGTGTCCTGAAGGTTTGAAGTCTGAACTTGACTTTGCAATCTTCATTATTCATTGTTGACTGTCATTTATGGAAGAGACATTCCCATTAAAACAAAGGAGTTGGGGTTATAATGTTTTTATAGTTGAGTGCTTACTTAGAACCATATTCAGTGTTTTCGTAAGAAAATCGGGGCTCTATATTATCCAGCTTGTTGAAAAATGCAAGGCAAAAGGAGGCAATAAAGCTCAACCTGCCTATGCTAGCTCTAAAGTTGAACTTCCCAGTTAACTCCACAACCTTAGTCTCCTTGTGAATATTTCTCCATTATTTTGTCCCCCCCTTGAGTACAACTTTGCAAATTGCAACAATTTGTTGTGGTTTATAGTTTGCTCTTGTCTCTAATTCAAACAACTTGAATTCTGTGTGGTAAACATCTGAGATTCTGCAGATGCTGGAAATCCAGAGCAACACACACCAAATGCTAGAGGAACTCAGAAGGTCAGACAGCATCTATGGAGAGAAATGAGCAATTGATGTTTTGGGCTGGGACTCTTCATCGTGAAAGAGCTTCTTCTTATTTACTGCTATTAAAACTGCATTTTATATATTTATGAATACCTTTGTCTGCTCTAATGAGAACAATCCCAGCTCTGCAGTCTCTGCATATCATGGTTCTCCAACTATTTGAATAAAGCTTTCTTGTGTCTTCCCTAAGGCATTAACATTCCTTCCAAAGTCTGTTGCCCAGTGTTGGGGAAGCTATTAGGTTTCCTGTTGAGGCCTGATCAGTAAAGCAAAGACATTGCTTGACATAGTCTGTAGACTATTCCTCCCCCTATTTCTTAAAATAAAAGCTGTGTCTTGTCCCGCCACCTTTAGAAATTGACCTGTGTGGACCATGGGTCTCTAATTCCATACTGTTTTAAAATTGTACCATTTAGATTATTTTTGTTCATTCTACCTACCACGTAGAAGACTTTCACTATTCCCTCAAAGCTGCATGGGTGCTCGACTGCATAGTAATTGAAATGCTCCCGCGCATGCAGACTTTGTTACTGGGCATTTGGAATTTTCTAATATAATTTTGAAATTATTCTAATATGATTCTGAAACCTATGTCAATATATTTGTGAAGTACCTTGTAATTAATTATGTGTTGATGAATATAATCCATAAATTTTCCAAATAATAAGCATTTACTTGGAACATTTTGGAGGTTCAATATATTTTCATTGTCAGTGTTTCAAATTATAACACTGTGACAAATTGTAAAAACAAACACAGAATGGAAGTTAGTACCTCATTGTTAATAATCCGTCAGCCCACTGAATGCTGACGCCATTTAGTCAAAGCATTTTACTTTTGTTTTGACTGCTTGACGTCGTTTACTTGTGTTGTGAGTAGTGGTTTGATATGCATATTACAAAAAATACTTATAGTGCTGTACATTTTTCAGACTGTGTAATAATTTACTGCTCAGAGCAATGGCTGGTCCCTGTAGCTATTTAAAAACAATAGAGGGAATGCACTTCAGTGTTAAATTTTAACCTTGTTTCTGCATGTCTGTATCTAGTTCTTGAGAACAATATTTCTGTTACTTCTACAGCAGCACTTCTGTGTCTTTGATAGATCTCAAAAATTAATAATCTAACCCCCTAAAATAAGCTATGATTTATTGACTGACCTGGTATTGTTATGAAGTTAGAACTATTCCACCTAGAACATTGCATCATGTTTTGTCACATTTCCAACCTTTGAAATTTTGCCTCAAGTCCAGATCCTTAACATACAGAGTTCTGAATATTAACGTTAGCTCTTGGAGAGCATTACCGATGTTTGAAACTTTTGTCTAAACATAAAACTGTTCACTATTTCTGGTTAATGACTTTGTAGCCAGCTATGCTGCCGCTCTCCTTTAATTCCCTGGACTTCATTTTAATAACTGGTTTATCACGTGGTATTTCACCAGTTTTCTTTTGCAAGTCCAGGTGCTTGCCATCAATTCTGCTATCCTCATCCACCCTTCTCTGATAATTCACCAAAGCATTGAGGAAAGCCCACAAGAAAATTAATGCCAGGGTTGTACATGGTGACATCTATGCCCTTTGATAATAAATTTACTTTGAAGTTTGATCAGGTTGATGAACCTGACTTGCTGACTTCCATTTGCCTTTTCCAAATGCTAATTAGCTTTGTCCTGATTGTTATACCATTAATAAACATTTTTTTACTGGCCTGTAGTTTTCATGTTTAATTATGCTTGTGGACAGGTGTAGGATTCGAAGTACTCTGACTAGTACTAACCCCATATTTATCGATGCAAGTTTCCGCATTTTCTTAGAAGCCTCAGATGTATCCTATCTGAACTGGGTGGCTTTCCTACTTTGAGCTTCAGTCAGCCCCATGTTTCCTTTTGATCACGTTTTCACTGTTAGAGTATATTAAAAGTTTTATCTGATTTAAATGGATCTGTTTCATGACCATGGGGGTTTCAAATCACTTTTACAGCTCAAATGCAGTCAGAGCTGGCAAAGATATTGCCGACTAAAGGCAACCATGTTGTTAATTCCCACGGTTCTAGCTTCAAAGTAAAACTGTATACAAGGTTGTGTGATTCCATTTTTATTTTTTCCTATAATGTGAAATAATGTTGGAGCCCATAGATATGCAGTGTGTACAGCAGTGGTAGTATTTGTGAATAGTTGATATTTTAACCCCATCTATAATGTAACAAGACTTTCTTTTATCAGTACTGCTGTTAGCCAGACACCCATTTAGGCATCGTGATGGTGAAATGTGGCTTATTGAACTAATTACCAAAATGTGAATTTGGCAAGTTTAGTTAAAAGGTCGGCTTCTTTTATTAAACAACTGTGCTATTAGCTTGAAAATGGTTATTCTTCAGCAGATTTTTGCCCTGAGTAGGCATCGGAGAGTTCCCTTGTTTGGCATCTCAGATATGTTGCTGTCAGTGTTCCAAAATTATTTTTGATTTCACATTTGAGATTTGCTTATGAAAGGCCCAAATCTCCTTGCAGCACTAGATTCCTTTTCTTCTTATAAAATGATGTAAGGTTTAAATTATGTAAGGGAGTTAGAGTAGTAATTTTCCAGTTTTATCAACCACCTCCTGTGTAGTGCATTTTATATTATTTCAACGGCACTTTTTTCACTCTGTGCTTGTAGCTTGAGTGAAAATGGTGCCACAGAAATTTTAGAAAGTGTACAACACAGGAGACCATCTGGCTTTCCATAGATGCTGCCTGACCTGCTGAGTTCCGCCAGCATTGTGTGTGTGTGTGTGTGTGTGTGTGTGTGTGTGTGTGTGTGTGTGTGTGTGTGTGTGTGTGTGTGTGTGTGTGTGTGTGTGTGTGTGTGTGTGTGTGTGTGTGTGTGTGTGTGTGTGTGTTGCTTTGGTTTTCTAGACTTTCTTATGTTTATCATTTTGCCTGCGCTTCTCAGATGAGCTGGTCAGCTTAATCTCACCTTCCAGCAATAGTTTCACGGTTCTGTCAATTGTCTCTCTTTAGGCACATATCCAAATACTTTTAAATGTGATGTAGATTTCTGCCTTTAGGTAGCACGTTCCAGACCCCTCTCATTCTCTGGGTGGGAGGTGCTTTTCCTCCCTTCCCCGCTAATTCTTAAATATATTGACTGTTACTCTGTCAAGATCCCTCACACTTTTACACGGGTCACTTAAATCTTCTGCTAACCTCCTCAGTTATAAAGACCTTTGGCTTAGCCAGTCTTTTCTCAGGGCTACAATTTTCCAGTGGAGGGAACATCCTCTACCCTTCCAGGTACAATCACATGTCCTCTAATGTGTTGAGTGGACTGACTGCGGCATGCAAGTTGTGGTTAAGTTGTTTCGTACACCCAAGTGTACCAGAATGTGGAGTTGAGGTTACAGTCAGATTAGCCAAAATGGTATGAAATGGCAAATTCATTGATCTTGTATTCTGTGGCTTTGATAATAAAAGAAAGATGATAAAAAGCAAGACGGTGCTGGTGAACCATGGTGATGTGTTGCGGACAGTTTACAAGAATTCTAAATATATTTCTACTGAACTGCTCTCACTGCACTCTGCAGCGTGTAATTTTCCTTTAAGTAATGTATTTTTGAACTGTCTCAATGATTTCAAGATCTTCTGAAGGACTTAACTCCCAAGCATACAGGAACAGTACCTTTTAAGTGAATGATGTTGCATTGCTTCGGCCAAAAGAGAGGAGGAGGAGAGGATTCCAAGCCAGGCTAAAAGAGCCGGAGTGGAATACTTCCTCTACCCAGCGTCTTGTTAGCAAATGTACTTTTGCTGGATAATGATTGAGGACCTAAGGGCTGTATCGGAGGGAAATGAGGAATTGCTGCATTCTGTTTTTCACGGAGATGTGGCTCACTCTGGATTTGCCAGATACGTTGGTAAGACCCGAAGGCTTGACAATACATAGATGGACTGGACTGCTAATTGAGAGAAAGCAGAAGGTAGGGATCTGTTTTTCATGGTAAACTCTTTGTGGTGCTTGGATGCAGTGGTGTTGTCATATTATTGTTCTCTTGACCTGGAACATCTAATGATTAACTGCTAATTGCTGTATGTACTGAGAGAGTTTTCCTCCATGATCCTGACCACAGTTTACATATCGCAGGCACTTGAGGTACTGAGTGCCACCATTAGCAAACAAGAAACAACTTGTCCTGACACCTTTCAAATAATTTTCAGAGACTTCATTCAGGCTTGCTTAAAGAAATCTCTGCCCAATTAACGTCAACATATCGCATGCAGCACCAGGTGCCTCAGCACACTTGGCCTATACCACAATTAGGAAAGCCTACCGTTCTATTCCCAGACTGAATTGTGGGAAATCTGATATCAACTAATCAATAACTTCAGGACCTGAGCCTCAGTACCTCCTTGTGCAACCTGGATCTTCGATGTCCTCACTTTCTGTCCCCAGTCAGTTCAGATTGTCAATAGCATCTCCTCCACAATCTCCCATCAGCACAGGGCTGTATACTTAGCCTGCTACTCTATTTGTTTTATACTTATAACTGTGAGGCTAAGCACAGCTCCAGTGCCATTTTTAAATTTGCTAATAACACCACTGTTGTAGGCCAAATCGAAGGTGGTGGTGAATCAGCATATAGGAGGGAGATTGAAAATCTGGCTGAGTGATGCCATAGCAACAACCTCTCACTTAAAGTCGGCAAGGCCAAAGAGCTAAGTATTGACTATAGGTGGTGGAAACCGGACATCCCTGAGCAAGTCCTCATCAGGGGATCAGAGCTGGAGAGGGTCAGCAACTTTAAATTCCTCATTTCAGAGGATATGTCCTGGGTCTAGCATGTGTAAGTGCCGCATGGAGAAATCATGGCAGTGCTTCTACTTTCTTAGAGGTTTGCAAAGATTTCTCATATCATCTAAAACTTTGACAAGCTTCTACAGACAAGTGGTGGAGAGTACCATATATTGACTGGTTGTATCACAGTCTGGTATGGAACCACCAATGCCTTTGAATGGAAAGTCCTTAAAAAAAGTAGTGGATATGGTCAGTCCATCGTGAATAAAGCCCTCCCCACCATTGAGCATATCTATATGGAGTGCTGTCACAGGAAAGTAGCATCCATCATCAAGGACCAACATCATCCAGGTCACCGCTTTTCTCACCGCTGCCATCAGGAAGAAGGTACAGGAGCCCCAGAACCCATGTCACCAGGTTCAGGAACAGTTATCCCTCAACCATCAGGCTCTTGAAACGGGATAGCTTTTCTCAACTTTATTTACCCCATCACCGAACTGTTCCCTCAACCTTTGGACTCACTTTCAAGGACTCTTCATCTTGTGTTCTCAATATTTATTGTTATTTATTATTATTTTTCTCTGTTCAGGCTGGTTAAATCTGAGGTAGCGGCTTAGCTAAGCACACTCATTTCTCAATTGCTAGCAAATTTTGGACTATTCTATTGGTGCTTGGTATTGTAGCTTTCTGAAGATTTATGTAAATATTGCTGTGTAGGTCTAATTATGGAAAATTATACCTTGTTCTTGTTCATAGTCTTTTAATTTTCTTTTTTTAATACAGTGGATTTCTGGTGTTTTTCATTTATTGATTTCTGTACGTTATGTGTGTTTGGAATGGCATTATCTATTAAGAAAGTTATTCTTGTTTATCCTTGTAATATTATATCTGGGTGATTATTATGGATTCTCCTATCTGTAATAACAGATGGGTCAAAATATAATTTGTGGAATACTGACTCCAAAACTGGACCAGTCTTGTATTTATAGTAAGGTATGGTGTCTTTTATTTTTGTATTTTAAAGCAAGATTTTGGTGAATGTTTGGTACTTGATTGTGCCTGTGTAAGTAATCAGATTGAGTTAATCTGCTTCAGGATCCTGTAATGTGTTGGATTGTTTCTGGTTTTCCTTGGCATTTTCTGCAGATATCATCTTGAATTTGTTGATCTTTTATTATGTTTTTTGATAATTTTTATGTTAACCGCCTGAATCTGTATTGTCACAAGGAAACCCTCTTTCTGGGAAGAAGTCTCCAGCTCGGAGCTCGCTGTTTGATGCTTCCTTGTTGACATCTTGTCTGCTCAGTTCCTGGGGATGTCTTCCATGGAGGGTCGCGCTCTTCCATTGGTTAACTGTTTCTGCAGTAGTGATTTTTTTCATTTGTTTGGGTTATGCTTTCATTGATGTTTAGTGGTGTGCATTATCAGAATTGCCGGCAGTATGCTCGCATGGAGTACTGAACCCTGTCTTCGTTAGTGAAAATATATCATTATATCTGACCTGTGTATTTTTTATGTCTGTTATTTCCCTTCCTCCTCCTGTCTAAGTGTATTTAAGTGGACAGAGATTTTTTTCCCTAAAATTTGGCATTTCAGTTCTTATTTTTCCTTGTAAAATTTCCAGATCAGTTTTGGACCAAAATATTATGCAAAAAGAATATGTTAATATGGGCAAGCATGTATTGTCTTTGTTATATTTTTATTCTGTTGAGCTCGGTTTGGCAGAATTTCTTAAGCCTTGAAGTAAATTCTGTCGGAAGTTTTCCCTTTATCAAATTATGATCTTTTTTTTTGCTTGTTGATAGCCCAGATACTCATGTTTTGTATTCATCCATCAGTTTAATTATATCCTGCTGCTCTGTTTTATATTATTATTATTTCTTTTTGTTTTGTATTTGCGCAGTTTATTGTCTTTTGGTTATTTGTCCATACTGTTGGGTGTGTTCCTTATATTTACTGTGAATGTCTGCAGAAAAATGTATCTCAGGGTTGTATATGGTGACGTGTATGTAATTTGACAATAGATTTACTTTGAACTTATTTCAAACCATATTATTGATTAATTCTGCTACCTTACAAATCAGTGAACATTTGTAATGTATCTTTCCAAATTCTGTGGGATTCTTTTTCATTTGCCCCCTTTCTGCCCTGTTGACCAGAGAATTACAGTTCGAAATGTAGTCACTATGGCTCCACATCTGAGCAACTTTGAGGGCTCCTTTCCCTCTTCAACATGCTTTTCTCTGAAAGCACGTCAGATCGCGTTTCTGTCACTGGGAGAAGTTAAATCTGTTGGGGAATGCAATTCTGCACGGCGTCACGTGGCTACAGCATTTGTAGAGCATTGTCTAAATCACGAGCAGGTGATGCTCGCACTGTCTGCATCTGGGGAAACAGTTACAGCAACGTGAGGTACGTCTCTGGAGATTTACCGGGTGCTTTCTGCCTCTATAATTTAACTACGTGCCTAGATGCAAAGACGAGCTATCAACAACTGCCCTTACGGAGATGCTAGAGCAACCGGTCCTTGCTGAAGTGCAACGGTGAGTGAGGAGCAGGAAAATCATTGTGTTGAGTCCACAGACAAGCAGCTAAGTCCTTGCTGCATTCTTCCTGATCTGACTAAAAAAAAATTGAGATCCTCCATCAGTATGTTCCTTGAGTAGATACTCTTCAACGTAAGGATTCACAAATATAAATTCAAATTCATAGAATGTTTATTATTAACGCATGTATGCAGTATATACCTTGAGCTTTATTTTCCCCACAAATAACCATGAAACAAAGAAAACTATGAAACCCGTTTAAGGAAAAACAACCCCCACGTTTTAAAAAAATAGTTATTGTGCAAATGGCAACAATGAGCATAAAATAGAAAGTGCCCAGGTATATTCAGTTCAGCTCAGTGTTCATTATCTGCAGGCTGCCCCAAATCAAAATCGCCCAGAAATACAACAAATAAAGGATGGACCAGAAGCACATCGTACCGGGAACTACAGAGCCCAATCTACAAACTGTGAAGTGAGCTCGAGGCCTCAAATGTGTAGCGAAAAGAAAGATTTGTATGAGCTTTCCAGCGATTATTTACATTTTAATGTGCAAGATACTATGTTATCTTTTTAAAAAAAAAGACAGTTTACAAAAGTCACAGTTGTTTAGGATTTCATATTTTTATCAACTTTTGTTTGTATTGTGATCTGTAGCCTCTATATTCTTGTCCAAAGAAAAGGGAAAAGAAATGCATTCTGTTTGTCTGAAAATTTAGTTTTAATTTTAGTTCCAGCAGGGTGGTCTTCTGTCAGGATCACCTGAGTCTCACTTGGTACTTGCTTCAGCTAACCATCTGCTACTTGCTCCCATTCCCTCCCCCCCCACCATCAGTGTAGTCAGCTAAGTGCTGCAGTATTTCTCCCTCCTCAGCACCAGCACCTGTATTCAGTTCCCATTGTCTGCCTAGATCCACCGTGTACTTCCCCACGATCCTTCCCCTGGTTCTCCCCCCCCCAGTCCATTTATAACAATGGACATCAGTCGAGTGCCCGTCAAGAGGTTGGCGGAGCTGCCTCACAAAGGGATGGGCTCTGTGGGGGAGTACTGAGCTGATGTTTTATTCAGCCGCTGAGTACATCATGATGATGAGGCGAGGTGAACGGAGTACTCCTTCACTGTGCTGCTGGGCAATTTGCTTGTTCCATTTTGTAAAGTATACAAATTATCTGCTGTGTTGTGCAAGAGCTCTTCAATATTGTTTTTAAATAGGAGAAGTAAATGAGGCCTCACCGTGCTTAAAAGCCTAACCCGAGATTAACCTTCTTCACCCAGCTGTAACCCATGTTAGCATCACCATCTTATTGTGGGGGATTTTCCAGTTGACCGCAGTTTATTCAAAATTCATTTTGTCGTTTAATGCAGCACTACAAATACCTTTAAATTCATATAGTCGTAAGGCAGGCTTAAAAGGGTACAGTGCCGTTCAGTTTTAAACGAAAATTGGTTACATTTAAAAGAATTAATTGAAGAATAATCATGATTCTTATTTAATATTAAGTGTATTCACCTTTTATTTTGGGGAGGACTCACACTATATTGGATGATGGAGTCCATTATTATAAACGCCCATGTTGTCACTGGAGTGAGCCGGCTGCATCTGACATGATGGTGTTTGAATTTTAGTTCTTTTTTTTAAAAAAAGGACCACGTGGCAGGCTGCTGTTGTTAATGATGTCTTTTGCATATAAACATGCTGAAGAGCAGCTCAAATCATTTCCTTGCTCCATCCTCATTGTTTTTATGTAGCGTGGTATGAGTGCTGGTTCTTCATTTGGCTGACAGTAATTTGACCTGATGTAATAAAGATACCAGAGTGCGGTGATCCTAACATAATCGCATACTTGCACGGGCAATTATTTTAGACAATTTTTAAAGGCTCTATTTTTTTTTGAATGCATTTGAAATTATTGTCTTTCAAGTTAATCACCTTCAAAATGGTTCTTTTGTTTTGGTGAGAAGGTTTAAAAAGTAACTTTCAAATTTGTATTCTGTGAATAAATCCTAAATCCTGTAGACTCCCAGATTTTGCTTTGACTGGGGAATGAACCATTTCTGTTGAAATGCATGTGTCACTTGCTGTTGCCTTCAGTTTATTCAGAGTGGCTTCAATAGTGCGTTAAGCTTAGCCTAATGAAAGGCCCTGATGTAGGCATGATTGTGCTAACCACTTTGTTAGAAAGTACTGACTCTATTATAATGTGAATCTGTGTTATCTTTAGTCTGAAATGAACAATATGTAGGTAAGAATTGCGAGCGTCTGCATTAGTTGAATCAGCAGAACAGCATGCCCGATTTCACATTCAGTGCAACAGTAGATAATTCCCAATTATATTGGTTGAAGTAAAAGCAGCTGGTTGAGCGGGGCCAGCAGTATGTGAGAAAGTCACTCATAAGACATGTTATAAGGCCAGAGTGGGTCCAGTCGTATCATCCACGCAATCTGAAATTTTGTGATCCATTGCACATTGTAAACATCGTACAATTACACTGAACAATTGCTATTTATTTTAGTGAATTGATTAAGGATGCTTGTAGAGTGTACTGTTAATTGTGTATGGCCCAGAGTTTTGTCATGGCCTGAAAGGATGACCTCTCTTATTCATTAGATCTCTAATAGTACCCAAAGACAAAGAACTTGTCTGGCCTTGTGCAAGAAAATGTCTTTCCTTTGCCGGTGCTGTTTTGCGAAGAATATTGGGTAAGGCTGCCAAGGGGGAGAGAGGTACAGGGGAGAGTCGTGGATTGGAAAAGGAGGATTGTGACAGTCTGTAGGTGATCAGTGGTGACGGATTGAGGAGTTTTGTGGTGATTTCCAGTGTGTTTTTTCCTTCATGGAATATATGGACAGAGCAGTGAAAATACTTGTCTTTGGAAACCTTGCAAGAAGCCAATGGTTTTCATGTTGTATTTTTCTTCAAAGTGGCTAGCAAAGTACACTTGAACATACAACAACCTGATTCGATTTCAGAACGGTTAAAAGCATGAATCAGAATTAGAATCACGTTTAATATTGTTGACATATGTCGTGAAATTTGTTGTTAGAAACTATAAAAGAGAGGAAAAGAAATGGTGAAGTAGTGTATGTCGGTTCATTGTCCATTCAGAGGGGACAAAGCTGTTCCTGAAACATTGAATATGTGTCTTCAGGCTCCTGTACCACCTCCTTGATGGTAGCAATGTGAAGAGGCTATGTCCTGGGTTATGGGGTTCCTTAATGACAGACGCCGCCTTTTTGAGGCATCGCCTTTCAAAGGTGCCTCAGTGGGGAGGTCGGTGCCCATCATGGAGCTGGCTGAGCTTGTAACTTCCCATAGCTTTTTCAGCTCCTGTGCCGTGGCTGCTCCACACCAGGTGGTGATGCAACCAGTCAGAATGCTCTCCACGGTACATCTGTAGAAATTTGCGAGAGTCTTTATTGACATACCAATTCTCCTTGCACTCCTAATAAAATATAGTCACTTTTGTGCCGCCTTTGTAATTGCATCAGTATGTTGGGCCCAGGACAGATCCTCCGAGTTGTTCACACCCAGGACATTGAAACTGCTCACTCTTTCCACTGCTGATCCCTCGATAAAGACTGGAGTGTGTTCCCTTGACTTCCGCTTGCTGAAGTCCACAATCAGTTCCTTGGGCTTACTGACGTTGAGTTGCAAGGTGGTTGTTGCGACACCACTCAACCAGCTGATCTGTCTTGCTCCTGTATGCCTCCTCAACACCATGTGAAATTCTCCAACAATAGTTGTGTTATTGGCAAATGAAAAGATGGCTTTTGAGCTGTGCTTAGCCACATAATCGAGGGTGTAGAGAGAGTAGAACAGTGGGCTAAGCACGCATCCTTGAAGTGCACCAGTGTTGGTAATTAGTGAGGAGCTGATGTCATTTCCAATCTGCACAGATTGTGATGTTCCGGTGAGGAAGTCAAGGATCCATTTGCAGAGGGAGGTACAAGAGCCCAGGTTATGGAGCTATGGTCAATAAACATCAGCCTGATTTGGGTATTACTATTGTCCAGATGATCCAAAGCTGAGTGGAGAGGCAGTGAGCTTGCAACTGCTGTAGATCTATTGTGGCGATAGGCAAATTACAGCAGATTTAGATCCTTGCTTAGGCAGGAGTTGGTTCTAGCCATGACCAATCTCTCAAAGCACTTCATCACAGTAGTGCCACTGGGTGATGACCATTGAGGCAGCTCACCCGGCTCTTGGGCACTGGTATGATTGTTGCCCTTTTGAAGCAGATGGGAAGCAGCAGTGAGAGATTGAAGATGTCCTTGAGCACTCCTGCCAGTTAGTTGACACACAGGTTTCCAGAGCCCTACTAGGCGCACAATCGGGGTTTGATGCCTTTGGATCATCCGTAGCATGAGGCATGAACTTGGGTAATTGGATCTTGTCCAGCTTTGCTATATTCTACAATATTTTGAACCATATAACAACATTCTGGTCTACTCTGTAATTGAATGGCGGTCTCTACTCTTCTTTTGATTCTGAGGAGCTGGTTGAAGATAGAGGCCAGGTGAGCCTTGTTTCTGACGGGGTGTGGCAGCAGACAGGCATTGCATACATACTGCCTCCCAGTTTAGCTAAAATGACGGTCGGTAGGAAGCTGCTGCCTGACTGTCATTCGGAGGTTTCTGGGAGCGATCCCAGTAGAGTCACTACCTCAACTGAGAGCATGGGGGTGAGGATTTCTGTCTAGGGCCTGGAGGAGTATGTTTTCTGCTCTGGCAATGGAAGCTTTTTTTTGGTTTAAAATACACTTGTATCTCTCCTGGGCTTAGATGCTGCCTTTGGCTGTTTGTGTTGGGGAAGGACTTGCTCCTGCTGAGGGCCTAATAGTGCCACCTGAGCAGTGTTCAAATACTGGCACTGGGTGGTTGTTCTTGGGGCTTATAAATTACAACAGCTGTCAATCAGATTCATTCAAGAAAGGTTAGAGTAAGTACCCGTTCCATTATAATGATCCGCATGAGGGACAGAGGGAGAGACACTGACTCCATGTGTAATACCCCTGCTTTTGAAATGCCATGGCATGATTTGTTTTGTCAGAGTAGTTGTGGAAATACAGCTAATTATTGTTCGCTAAAATATGAGGGCATTAAATAGTTGATGTGCTAAAAGTGAACTTTGACCCAGCATATCATTCTCCAAGTTAAAGCTCTTGAGCGGCTATATCACATGAAGCACTATATTCTGATTTTGTTCTAAGTTAGCTGAGTTTCATAGCTGTTGGCCCTGTTGGAATCTAGCAGTTGTGTTGCAATCTCCAGCTGTTTACTGAAGGTTCACTCCCCTTTCTTTTCTTGAAGTGCTCTTTTTTTTTAGTCGGAGCTAAACACCAAGGGAAGTGGTACAAGAGACGTACTCAGTGCTCGACTGCCAGCACTTGTTCTCACTTGCTTTAAAGAATGCTTCCTGGCTCCTGGTTTGCAGTCAGATGCAAAAAGCAAGCGGAAAGCCTTCAGACTCTTACTTTGTCCTTCAGGAGCGATCATCTGGGAGCCTATGAGAAGTGAATGCTTGCTTGGATTGTCTGCTGCTAGGCAGAAAGTCGGTATACCTAAACGACACTGCTCTAGTGGAAATAATTCAAGTCAGCACTGTCACTGAATTGTAGGAAAGTTTTTTTTTAATTCAGGGAAATGCCCCTTTATCTCTCATTTTGAAACCTGCGCAGAATGATTCTGATCCCATTGAGACGTGGCTGTGTGAAGGAGAGGGAGGTGGCTTCTACTTGGACGCCTTCTATGTGCCTTAAAGCATCATGAAGTAAGAGGGTAGCTTTCCAGTACATGACATCATTCTGATCATCTGAGTAGTTTTCCCAACAGTGAGTCAGGAATAACGATGAGTTATTGTCAGAAGATATAGTACTTCATTCATGATATAATGATATAGACATCTGGGAATGTCTGCCCAGATAAACCTTCCAGTGGTTTTCCATCTCCTCTTCTACATGAAGGAACTGAGCTTCTGATATCTGTAATGCCCCCCAAAAAACTGTCTTTTCTGTAAGTCCAGACTTTACCTTAAATCCTTGGAGAATGTCTAGGTTGCAACTTATAAAAATGTTCTTTGTGGTCTACCACAGGTTGGCCCTAATGCCTCGTAATTGAGGAGTTGGAGCTGATGTTGTGATTGAATTTCATTCGGATGTCCAAGGAAAAGAGCAGCCTTCCAGTACATGCCCTGACCATTAGACAGTCCGAGCAGCATTTATTGACAAGTTGTTGCATAACAACAAATTTCATGACATATGCTGGTGATGTTAAACCTGATTCTGAAGCAGTCCTAACAACAAGTTGTTGACAAGTCAATGTGAGCTGCGTGAGGTTGATTGTTGGTGAAGTATGGTGAGGCACAGGTATACAAATAAAAGGGAATAAGAGTCAGAGGTGTATAAGATGTCTGAATAGCCCATCCTTTCATGTCTTCTGTTCCCTAGTTAGCATTGAATCCTTTTGAATACTTTCGAAAAATGCCATTTTTTTTGATGCATTTAAAAAAATAAATTTAGGCAATTAGACTTTTAATGCACAGATCTTGTGCCATCTTCAAAGGAAGGATAGGGGGAGTGACCGTCTAGCACAGGGGTTCCCAACCTTTTTTATGCCATGGACCCCTGCCATTAACTGAAGGGTTCATGGAGCCCAGGTTGGCAACCCCTGCTCTAGCAGATGGCTGGTTAAATGGCATGTTTCTACACTTGGTCAAAGAACGGAAAGTGTGAATGCAGTGGGAGTGCTTTATGTGTGATGTATGGTATTGTGAGGGGACACTGTGAAGTCCCATTAAGGCATTTTGGGTCAATCATGAAAAAATGTACAAAAGAGAACAAAACCTAAATCTTCTGTTTGTACCAACATTATAAATGTGTAATTTGGAGTTTCAATCTACTGGCCACTTCTATATATTTAAGAAAAACAAATTAAAGATTTTTTGTGACAAATGCCATAGAATTGTTTTTTTTTCCCCCATTGTCGTGTGTACTGAGGAGCAGTGAAAAGCTTGTTTTGCATATTGTTCATGCGGATCAAATCATTACAGACTGCATTGAGGTAAAACAATGACAGAATTCAGGCTAAAGAGGTGTTCCAGAGGAAGTTAATGCAGGTATCACCTCATGTGCAATGCCATGTCGAGGTAGATCGTGAGGCCAAGAGTCCATTTTATCGTATTAGGGGACCATTCCATAATCTTACAACAATGGGATAGATGCTGTCCTTGAGCTTGGTGGTACTTGCTTTCGAGCTTTTGTATCTTCTGTCTGGTGGGAGCTGGGAGAAGTCATAATTTTCATTAAATTTATCACTGCCTGTCTTCTATTCCCTCTTTTCATTTTAAACTTCCTTTCTCCCAATGAATTAATTTCATGCTTGTAGTTAATTTTTCTTCCTGTGTCCCGTATTAATGTGAGTACAGAAATAGGGTGACCATGTACTTGAATGGGCTTGTATATCAGACGAGAAGAAAAGCACTACTCTCAACTTCCTGGGGTGAAATCTGGGATTAAAACTAAAATCTCAAGCAATTAGAAATTCCCATGTTGTTTAACGATTTCATATGATTGAAAGGCCAAGCCGGATTTATTGATTTATTTAGTGATATAGCGTGGAGTAGGCCCTTCCAGCCCTTCAAGTCATGCTGGCCTAGCAACCCCCAACAAGCCTGATTAACCCTAACCCAAACATGAGAAAGTTTTGAAGGTGTTGGAAAACTAAGGCAACACACACAAAATGTTGGATAAACTCAACAGGTCAGGCAGCATCAATGGAAATGAATGAACAGTTGACGTTTTGGGTCAAGGTCCTTCATCAGGACCCTAACCTAATTACAGAACAATTTACAGTGACCAGTTAACCTACCCGGTATGTCTTTGGACTGGGAAAGGAAACCCGAGCCCCTGCGAAAACCCTCCCATTCTAAGGGGAGGATGTACCGTAAACTGCTTCAATTGGAAATGACACAGCAAAGTATTATAAAAACACCATTTTAAAAACAATTTTCTTACTTGCATTCTAATCCCAGTAGATTATCACTTCGTTATCATATGGTCTGCTGACAGTTTTATCAGCTGAATTTTGTTTTGATTTTATGAAGCTTTTACGAAAGAAGTGCTTGTGCCAAATATCTCTGGAGGGCTGTGTGTCTGTCTTACACATCTGACATGGACCATATGTTGGTCTTTTGCAGAATCTTCTTCTGGGTGAATTGAGTTGACTTTATTTCTTACATCCTTCACGTACATGAAGAGTAGAAATCTTTACATTATGTCTCCATCTAAATGTGTAATGTGCAATCATAGTCATTTATAATAAGTAAATAAGTAATTTATAATAGTTCATAATAAATAGAACAGTCAGTGTAACATAGAAATGCACTCAAATCAGCATGAGTTAATCAGTCTGATGGCCTGGTGGAAGAAGCTGTCCTGGAGCCTGTTTGTCCTAGCTTTTATGCTGTGGCACCGTTTCCCGGATGGTAGCCGCTGGAATAGATTGTGGTTGGGGTGACTTGGGTCCCTAATGATCCTTTGGGCCCTTTTCTTACACTTATCTGTGTAAATGTCCTGAATCATGGGAAATCTGATGCAATTTACTGCTGTCATTTCTTTTGTAGAAAGAATTAAAATCACCTAAAACACCTTGGAGAATGAGGAAGATATGATCTCTGATGCACACCTTGCTCATAATTCATTGGGATTTCCAAGATCCATATTGTTCCTGTTTGGAGTGAGGGAATTCCTGATATATGGCTTTAAATACTTTAGAAAAAATATGGTCACAAAGCAAACTGTTATCTGAATCGTATGTACCAGCCTGCATATTTAAAGTTCAAAGTAAATTATCAGAATCAATGATCAAAATACATGTATGCCACCATATACAACCCCAAGATTCATTTTTGTGAGCATACTCAATAAATCCACAATAGAATAATAACCATAATGGAATCAGTGGAAGACCACACCAACCTGGGCGTTCAACCAGTGTGCAAAAGTCTACAGTCTGCAAATACAAAAAGAAAATAATAGAAAGTAATAAATATATAAGCAGTAAATATCAGGAACACGAGATAAGGAGTCTGTCCTTGAAAGTGAGTCCATTGGTTGTGGTACTTGACGTGGTTGTTCTGTGGTGTAATTTTCCAGAATCTTCTTCCGGGTGAATTGAATTGAATTCTGCAAAATTACACCACAGAAAAACCACGTCAAGTACCACAACCAATGGACTCACTTTCAAGGACAGACTCCTTACCTCGTGTTCCTGATATTTACTGCTTATATATTTATTACTTTCTATTATTTTCTGTGGTGTGGTGATAATTTTTCAAAACTCCTTAGATTCTGGATTAGTTCCTGAGGATTGGAGGGTGGCTAATGTAACCCCACTTTTTTTAAAAAAAAGGAAGGAGAGAGAAACCGGGGAATTATAGACCAGTGAGTCTGACATCAGTGGTGGGGAAAATGCTAGAGTCGGTTATCAAAGATGTGATAACAGCACATTTGGAAAGAGGTGAAATCATTGGACAAAGTCAGCATGGATTTGTGAAAGGAAAATCATGTCTGACGAATCTTATTGGATTTTTTGAAGATGTAACTAGTAGAGTGGATAGGGGAGAGCCAGTGGATGTGGTATATTTAGATTTTGAAAAGGCTTTTGACAAGGTCCCACACAGGAGATTAGTGTGCAAACTTAAAGCACACGGTATTGGGGGTATGGTATTGATGTGGATAGAGAATTGGTTTGCAGACAGGAAGCAAAGAGTGGGAGTAAACGGGACCTTTTCAGAATGGCAGGCAGTGACTAGTGGGGTACCGCAAGGCTCAGTGCTGGGACCCCAGTTGTTTACAATATATATTAATAATTTAGATGAGGGAATTAAATGCAGCATCTCCAAGTTTGCGGATAACACGAAGCTGGGCAGTGGTGTTAGCTGTGAGGAGGATGCTAAAAGGATGCAGGGTGACTTGAATAGGTTAGGTGAGTGGGCAAATTCATGGCAGATGCAATTTAATGTGGATAAATGTGAGGTTATCCGCTTTGGTTGCAAGAACAGGAAAACAGATTATTATCTGAACGGTGGCCAATTAGGAAAAGGGGAGGTGAAACGAGACCTGGGTGTCATTGTACACCAGTCATTGAAGGTGGGCATGCAGATACAGCAGGCAGTGAAAAAGGCAAATGGTATGTTGGCATTCATAGCAAAAGGATTTGAGTACAGGAGCAGGGAGGTTCTACTGCAGTTGTACAAGGCCTTGGTGAGACCGCATCTAGAATATTGTGTGCAGTTTTGGTCCCCTAATCTGAGGAAAGACATTCTTGCCATAGAGGGAGTACAGAGAAGGTTCACTAGATTGATTCCTGGGATGGCAGGACTTTTATATGAAGAAAGACTGGATCGACTAGGCTTACACTCACTAGAATTTAGAAGATTGAGGGGGGATCTTATTGAAACGTATAAAATTCTAAAGGGATTGGACAGGCTAGATGCAGGAAGATTGTTTCTGATGCTGGGGTACTCCAGAACGAGGAGTCACAGTTTAAGGATAAAGGGGAAGCCTTTTAGGACCGAGATGAGGAAAAGCTTCTTCACACAGAGAGTGGTGAATCTGTGGAATTCTCTGCCACAGGAAACAGTTGAGGCCGGTTCATTGGCTATATTTAAGAGGAAGTTAGATATGGCTCTTGTCGCTAAAGGGATCAGGGGGTATGGAGAGAAAGCAGGTACAGGATTCTGAGTTGGATGATCAGCCATGATCATACTGAATGGCGGTGCAGGCTCGAAGGGCCAAATGGCCTACTCCTGCACCTATTGTCTATGTTTCTATGTGTATCAGAGAGAAACTAATCTGTAGTCAACAAGTTAGAAGATAATGCATAACAAGAAGAGTGCACGGACCTTTTGTAATCTTTAAAAAATTATGCATTTGATCCAGTATATTATTCATTTTTGCAAACTTTAAGTATTAGACACAACCATTATTAAAGCATGAGCAATTTTGGAGTGTATTTTCACAGTTCAGAGGATCAAGGAGGTACAAAACTGATGTGACAATGCCACCACTGGTGAGGGTCTATGACAAGTTTACATGATCAAATTGCATTTTAAATGTGTGTGTACAAGAATTTATTGAATTCCTTGTATATGATTTGTATTATGTAAATGATTATTTAATGAAGGGTTGGATGTATTAATTTAAGTTACTTGTTATTTTTAGTATTGCAAAGGTAGGAAGAGAATTAGATCAGCAGATTCAGCAGATGCTGGAAATCTTGAGCAACAGACACAAAGTATTGGAGCAACTCCCTTTCTAGTCCTGATGAAGGTCTTGGCCTGAAATTTCGTTTGTTTATTCCTCTCCATAGATGTTGCCTGACCTGCTGAGTTCCTCCACCATTTTGTGTGTAGATCATTTTCAAAATGTTATTGTGCGTTGATGTTGCAGAAGGATATTAAGGTCCTGAGAATTTGGCGATGAAGTAAGATTGGAAAGTTCTAAGATGTTCTGTTTCTCTTCTGGATAGAGATCTTACCCATTTATCATTGCTCTAAGTAGTTGAGACTGAATTGTATAATATCTGATCCACAGGCTCATTAGCAATATGTTTTATTATTTTATATTCTTTCCTACAGGTAAGACAGAATTCCCACTGAGGTCACTTCATTCTCACTGTACAGATGTTGATCAATGCTTTACAACAGCTAAGCCATGATATAGTCTATTGTTGAGCACAATCAGTTGTAGTTAGTAAGATCTGCTAAAATCACTATTTAGGGCAATAGTCAGTCAGCTGAGAAATTACTAAATATTATTCCAATTCCTTCAGTGTGCCATGCATTACCACAGTTTCTAATTCACAAAACTGGAGCCATTCTGAAGGGATATAGAACTCTGATCAGGATAGCCCATGGAGTTATTAAGCTTCCCTTGCATCCCAGACCTTACCTGTAAAGCAAAGTTACATCATCCAGTAATTCACAAAATCTGGGAATTGAATCACAGTCTGGTATGGAAACACCATTGACCTTGAATGGAAAATCCTACAAAAAGAATCAGCAGTCAGACCATCTGCAGCAACAGTGTGTGATTCTAACCCACTGCAGTTTATCACGGAGTGATGCAGTCCCTTTTGCTGATGTCCATAGAACAGATACCGATAAGGAAATGACTAGCAGGGCAAAACCTGGATTAAATTGATCAGGATTTTATCAATTTCAAGTTATATCTAGTGTTGCAGACATAAGCGATGGTCCTTCCAAATTCAGAAACCTAGTACTCTTCACCACTGTGGTTGCACTGTGTTGCAGCTATAGCCAGCTTTTTGGCGCCATATGTGGTGGTGTAATATAGTGTGTCATTACAGAATTAAGTCTACCCTATGGGTGGCTGGCTCTGCTGACAGACGTGCAGTAAAACTGCCCACATGTCTGTATTTATTGGCCTTTAACAGCCAACGTAAGAAAGCAAAAATGGGCCAGTTGGCTTCTCAAGTCTGGTATACCACTCGGTATGATCTGCCTTAGGCTTCATGTCCTCTTCTCTGCCAATTCCCCTTAGTCCTCAGTTTAAAAAAAAATCACAAATATCTACAGATGGACCACAAAGAGCATTCTAACTGGCTGCATCATCGTCTGGTATGGGGAGCACTGCACAGGATCGGAAAAAGCTGCAGGAAGTTCTCAACTTAGTCAGTTCCACCAAGGGCACTAGCCTCTCTAGCATCCAGGAGACCTTCAAGGAGCAATGCTTCAAAAAGGCAGCATCCATCATTAAGGATCCCCACCACCCAGGGTAGGCCCTCTTCTCATTGCTACCAGCAGAGAGGAGGTACAGGAGCCTGAAGGCACACACTCAATGATTCAGGAATAGCTTCTTCACCCCTCTGCCATCCCATTTCTGAATGGGCATTGAACCCATGAACACTACCTCACTTTTTTTCTCTCTTTTTGCTCTACTTAATTAATTGTTTTAAAAAAATATATGTATAAACTGTAATTTACAGTTTTATTATGTATTGCAATGTACTGCTGCTGCATAGCAATAAATTTGATGACATAGTCCGGTGATAATTAAACCTGATTCTGATTTGCTGTTTGCTTGGCATTTATTCCACATTCATTCAGTTTGTGTGTACATTCTCAAGTTGTATTCTCCCCCCCTCCATCTCTTACTGCCTTCTTGACGCACTTCGAGTGTAATAGGTCATCCAGCCATATTGCACGCTTTGCAGGAAGATCAAAGCAGCTGTGCGAACCAAGTGTTAAAATGTCTCTTATGCTTTGAAACAGATGTTATTGAACTAGAAAGAGTGAAGAAAAGATCTACCGAGATGTTGACTGGAGTTGGGGGCCTGTCACAAGGAGGGGACTTTATTCCCTGGAATGCAGGAAATTAAAGGTTGATCTGATAGGTGAAGTTCCAAGTAAGTTTATTATCAAAGTGTGCACGTACACATACCACCCTGAGGTTTGTTTTCTTGTGTTAGATAACAGAGGCTTTCTGGCATTAGCTGATAGAGGTATAGAGTATCATTAGAGCATCTACATGCAGAGTACAATGCGTGTGCTATCTGTATCCAAGAGCATGTACTTGCATTGCTGATTTTAATGCATAGTGGGAATATACGTATTTTGTCAGTCTTTGGAAACCACAATGGTCACTGTTCTTATTGACTGTACCTATCTAACCAATCATAGTCTCCAGACTTGCTGGTTATGGCCTTATTGGGCACCACAGGTGTCACTCTAGTGGCTAGCTGGCCAATCCTGCTTTTCGATCACATCTCAATACATTTAAGTGGACAAATGCTGATGAAGGTTCACACTGTGCCAAAATGAAATTATGGCTTGGGCCAGGCCACTGTCAGAGGTGATCATTTGACATCCGTGAAACATGGTCTGTGATCATAGATTGCTGCTTGATGTACTAAATCAAACTGGGATTGCCTGCAATAAACTAAAATTACTAGAGCCCTAAATTAGTAGAATGTACCTGGTACATACTTTAAATGATCTGCTTGTGTAGGCTAATAGGAAAAAGGATCAAAGGGGAGTTGGTGGGCTCGTGTGAGAGAAAATGAAATGCAGGGAGATGAGCATACCCTGGAACGGACAAAGTGGTCCCTGTGGACCCAGTATAGATCTGATATTCTGCACTACTGCCTTCGGTGTTGTTATCTGTAAGAAAGATGAAAAAAAAGGCCAATTGTTTGCACCAAATGTGAACACTACAGCCCTGCAAATGTGTTTATGATGTAAATTCTTGGTGTCTGTTCTTTCTTTCTTTTTCAATCTTTTTATTATTGTTATTAATATCAACAAAATAAAATTAATACATAGATAATGGGATTACAAACATACACATTTCAACTGAACATGAAAGAATACATAAGCAATGATTACAGTATAAATGAGTATTCCCAAATCATGGACGATACAATATACAAATAAACAAGGCAAACCTAGGTATATCATAATATATATTAAAAAAAACAGAAAAAAGAAAAAGAAAAAAAAATTATGCAAAAAAAACCTAATCTAATAATCTAATAACTAATAAGGAAAAAAACTTGGTGTCTGTTGTTGCAAAATTTAATGGACTGTGGTCAGCTGTGTTGCCTGCCCGCTTTCCAACATGGAGATTACCAGACCCAACTTTACTTCTTTTAAGTGAACCTCACTGTGACCGCATATTCTGCTTTTCTATGTGGACGTTGTCTAGTTAAGACTGCCTCTATTGCCTTACCTGCAGATATTAAATACGTTTCAGTATTAATTAAAAATTGCTGAAAAATGATGCTGGAGAAGTAGGAATGGGGAAAGGGAAATGGCGGATGAACTAAATGAATAATTTGTGTCAGCTTTCACTGTGAAAGTTGCCAGTAGTGTGCCCGAAATTTGAAAGAGTCAAATGTAGATGCAAGTGTAGCCATTATCACTAAGGGGAAGGTGCCTTAGAAACTGAAAGGTCCAAAGGTAGATGAGTCACCTGGACCAGACGCTTGAGCTCTGAAACTGGTCACTGGAAAGATTGTGGAGGCATTAGTCATGATCTTTCAAGAATCAGGAGAATCTGGAATGGTTCCAGAGGACTGGAAAATTTTAAGGGAGGAAGGCAAAAGACAGGAAATTACAGACTGATTAGTCTGTAGTTGGTGATTGATAGAGTTCATTATTAAGTGTAGGGGTTTGATGTACCAGGAATCACGTGATAAAGTAGACGGAGGTCAACATGGTTAAAGTGGATGTAGAAGAAGATGTTTCTAGAAGTGAGAGAGTCTGGGACAAGAGGGCACAGCCTCAGAATGAAAGGATGCCCCTTTAGAACAGAGATGAGGAGGAATTTCATTGGATTGGTAACAAATTTGTGGAATTCACTGCCGCAGACTGCTGTGGAGGCCAGGTCTCATTGGATAAAACAAAGGTTCATAGGTTCTTGATTAATAAGGGTGCCAGAGGTTTTGGGGGTAAGGAAGGAGGATGGGATGAGAAGGAGAAGTACATTAGTGTGGTCGAATGGTGAATCAGACTTGTGCTGAGTCGCCTGTTCGGTGCTCCTGCCTTATGAACCGCGGAAGAGTTGATTGATGTAGGTACAGCAGTCTTCTGCTTAATGTTTCTTGAACTGAAAGCACGAATAGCATAGGTAAGACAAATCTGTTCTGTGGCAGAGTGAAAATACAAAGTATTGGCTGATCTGAGGACTGCTTCTCCCCTCCCCCCCCCCAAAAAAAACAGGTAAGTTATTGTGATTTGAAATGCACTGGAGATGGAAGGAAATCTTTAAGGATTAAATAGTTGTTTGGGTGTTGGGAAAGAGGTAAAATCAAACCCGCTGAACAATTGCTTAAACAAGTCAGTGTAGCCATGATGAGCCATGGCCTCGCTCAGCCATTAGGTTCTGATTTAACTAATTAGAGTCTTTTGAGCTTAATCCTTAGTCTTTACTTACTAATTCTGCTTGTTCCTTCCAATAAAAACATTTGCCAATGTGTTCTCGGTAGTGTTCACAACTCCCTTTTTTCTTAAATTGCTTTTGAGAAAACCGAAACACCAAGGAATTATTCCAAGTAAACAGTACGTGACTGGCTGTAAGGTCTGCAAATGTGTGACCTAACACAGAGTCACTTAAATCTCTGTTAAGTTCATGTCTTGTTTAATGGAAACAGTGAACCATTTGATGAGATAATCACTGAATGTTGTTAAAATCACAAAAAGAGCGATTGTGTATTCTGAATACACCATTTATTTTAAAAGAAACACTATTTCTGCGGAGACAGTAAAAACTGCTGTGCTGCTTTCTGTGGATCGTTCAGGCAAGGTGCCTGAGAAACACAAAAACACTGGCAAACGGAGAGATTGTAATGTAGCTTTAACCACCCCTTTTTTAAAAAAAAAAGCGGACTTTTTTTTAGCATCAGCAATTTTAACAAGTATGTCATCTAGCACATGTATTCAATTAGACCAAATACCCTTTGGAGTTCTCAGTATCTTTGCATCCACAAGACAACCAAATATATTTTGTTATTTTGACCGTTTTAACATTTTATTATTGTTACTTTTAAGCCTGTCACTCTCTTTGGGTTAGTTGTGTGCGTGCCTGTGCGTGTGTTCCTTTCAAAATGCATCTGTGTTTTTGAGCCTCTGGCAAAAATTATAGTTCAAATGAATGATTAATTTTGGCCTAAACCTCAAAATCAAATTCAGGTTTGATGTGAAGTTTTTGCTGTTTTCCAGCACCAATGCAGTGCAAAGGCATAACATTACTGGAAGTTAAAAATATATATATATATTATTCCTTTTATCAGGCATTATGAGGTGTTTATGGGTTCTTGGACTATTCAGAAATCTGATGTTACTGGGGAAGCACGAGCATGGTCCGAACTCAGGAAAGTATTATTGTCTCTTGCTGATGGAGCTGTCCTCCCAGGTTCTTTGCAGTGGATGGTTTTGGCAAAGGGTATTGATGGTGGATCTAGTTAAGTACGCTCGAGTACTGTATATAGAGCAATTGACGCCCAAAGCTACGATTGGAGTTGTGTGCACTGATGGTTTGATTGTGATATTGTAGGCATTGGACAATGAGGCAGGTTTGAATTTCCCCAAATTGCAATCCAATTATCCTTGTAACACTAATTGTTCCAGCTTGGTTATTGGTGCAGACTCCTAATGAGGAACTGATTCACGGCACACTGTGTGGTCCTGCTAAGTAAAGGGCTGTCTCAGTACAGCCTTTCCACAGCACTTTAAAAACTGGCCTCACCAGACATTGAATCTCCACTGCCAGGATCATGGGTTGTCAAACCTGTGACTGGAATAATTGAATATTTGTGACAATCTTGGGCATTTACAATCATTCACTAACACGAGATAGTTTCCATGTTAGAGAAGCAACATTGTTTGCCTTCTCTCATAAAATCTGCACCTACCGTGCAGGTTGGCAGTAATTTCCAGGGTCCCACTCTTGGATAGAAAATAACCGTGACTCCTAACACAGTGAAGGGGTTGCTTTATTTTTCTGAAGAGCTGATAATCTTTGAACCTGACCTTGCGCCTGGTGAAATTTTTGTCCAGAAAGCAGTTATTTCTTGCATGGCATTTGGTCTTCATTCTAGGTGCAATATCTATTTTAGATAGTGAAAATCTGAACTCAAGTTTTATAAGTGCTGAAATCTCTCCAGTAATCAAGGGGCAAGTTTAGAAGGGAAGAACCAGATCGTCTTGCACGCTGATGAGAAGTCTGCAGTCACAATCTTCTCCAGGGCAAGCAGATGTTTGATGTTAAAAAAATTTATATAAATATATAACTGAAAATGAAAGGAATTTGTGTGATGTTGATGCAACCATTCTTGTGTAACTGCTTTGCCTACGACTTATGTTAACTGATGATTGATTTGAGGTTCAGTCGTTATTAGTTTCGGATCACTTGTGATAAAACAGCTGTCTTAATGCTGTTTGATAGAGAATAATTTTATATAGACAAATTGTAGGATATCCATTACTTAGAAAATATTTCTGCATTCCTGTCACTATCATTTTAGAACTTTGAAGTTTTAAATTGGACATGTTTTATAATGCTGACATAATTCAAAATGATGAGCCTTTTCTTCAGGCAACACTGGTAATTGCACTCTTTTTTCAAATTCACTTCGACTATCATCAGTCAGTTAGAATTAAATTATCTTCAATTTGAACCGTAGATACTTTTAAAGGACAAATCTCATCATACTTCCTCTAACCTCCATTCATTGTATGGTTTTTGTGCTTTATCAAGTAAAATAGACTCAGTATCATTAAGAGTCTTGAAGATAATATTAAACAATTAGGTTTCTTTTATTTATAGGATTATCTTTTAAGAATTTTTAAGATAAATGACTTGACTGCTCAAATCTTAATTTGGACTTCCGCATTAACTACTGATTCTTTACTTTGATTACTGCTCCCTTCCTCAAATATAACATCAACACCTATTTTCTCAGGATGGAACCTTGATCAAGGACTCACAACTTTTTTTATGCCATGGACCTCTACCAATATCTGAGTGGTCCTTGGACACCAGGTTGGAAATCCCTGGCCTAGATCCGTCTGTCCTCACAGACTCCTGCTTCATCTCTAATCTTCGTCATACTAAATCTTGGAATTTGATCCTTTCCAAATCTTTTCTGGTCTTTCCAGGAACTGCAGGTTTTTAAATCCAACAATTTGGTCTTTTCCTGTTAAAGGGTTTACTCTTTGTTCTTATTTAGTCTGCTGTATTTGATAAATTTAACCAGCCTATACTAGGCCAATAACTGTTCTTTGTTATATATTTATATAGCTGGGTGAAATTAATAATGGATGGAACAGAAGGCTTTCTAATTCAAACCTCTGTGACTACCTTTTGGTTCAGTAAGGTCATCTTTACCCTTGTACTTAATCCTCTAGCAGTAAAGGCCACTATATGGTTTGTCCTCCTATTTGCTTGCTTTACCTGGTTACAGGCTATGTGGACAAGGTTGTCAGTGATACATTTACAAAGATACTTGGGTCCCTCTGAGCTCTAGTATGTTTTAGTCTCACACCGTTTAACAATTCTGAGCTTTTCTATCTTTTTGTACCAAAGAAGTTCTCACATTATATATCATTTGCTGTGCCTTGCCCTTTCACTTAGTCCATCTTTATCCCCTTGAAGCCTCTTTGCACCCTTCCTTCATTTAGACTATGCTAATAATTGTGAATAGTTGTGCCCCAACACCTATCCCCATGCTTGGGGTTGATTTGAAGCCAAAATTTCCTCTTGCGAAGGATCTAGGAGTCAGTCTCAACTTAAGGGATGGTAGACCATTCCAGAGTGAAATGAAGAGAACTTTCTTAATGAGGGTGGAATTCTTCATATTTTGGAAGGCTGTGACATTTTTGGAGACTTGCACAATTGGCATGAAATATTCTTGCACTTATGTAAAATAGTGGATTCACTTATTACTGTGAAATGCTCATGGCCTAGGTGGACAGATAAATATTTAACTTGGCATCAAAACCATCTTGATAGAAAGGAATTTGTTGGAAATGACTATTAAAAGGAAAGCTTGGCCAAACAGAAATGAAATTGGAAACTATTCCTTTAACAAGAAATTTGGATCTGGAGATACTTTCTCAAAAGGTTGTAGGTGTTATGAGAGCTCAATTTTTACAGGAGAAGACCAGGGAGAAATGGAGTTAAGGCTACTGAATAGTTATTAGTGGTGCAACATGCTATGCGCCATCTATCTACAGCCATGACCCTCAAGGACTTGGGTAATATTTATTTTGTGACTGTAGGTTTATCTGCTGCCACATTTATTTATTTATTATTGAGATACAGCACAGTATCCCTTTGAGTCAAGCTGCCCAGGAATCCCCCAATTTAATGACAGGACAAATTACAATGCCCTGTTAACCTACCAAACAGTACGTCTTTGGACTGTGGGAGGAAACTGGAGCACCTGGAGGAAACCCACGTGGTCAGAGGGAGAACATACAAACTCCTTACATTCAGCGGCAGGGATTGAACCCAGGTTGTTGGTACTGAAAAATGTTTTGCTATACAGGTGTCCCCTGCTGTACGAAAGTTTGCTTTACGCCACTTCGCTTTGACGAAATACCTACATTAGCACCTGTTTTCGCTAACCAAAAGAAATCCGACGATTTTATGAAAAAAGGCGCCCGCTTTAAACTTGTGTTTACCCTGAGAAAGACTACCATGACCATGAAGCCTTGCGCGGGCAGTTGTGTGCGCATGTGTGTACGTGCTGATTTTGTTTTCTACAAATCGGTTTTTGGCCGAATCTTCCGGATTCTGGTAGATGAAACTACACTGTGTGTACATTATTTCTACTTTATATAGGCTGTATATTTATCATATCATTTGTGCTTTTACTGTATGTTAGTGTTATTTTAGGTTTTATGTGTTATTTGGTTTGATTTGGTAGGTAATTTTTTGAGTCTGGGAACGCTCAAAAATTTTCCCCATATAAATGAATGGTAATTGCTTCTTTGCTTTATGCCATTTTGGCTTACAAACGGTTTCATAAGGAACGTTGTACCCTCGGATAGTGGGGGAAACCTGTAGGTGCTGTGTTCTGTGTGTGATTGTTGGTTCTGTGTTTTTCACTTTAGTCCTGGAGGAATGCCGTTTCATTTGGCTCTGTTCATGTGTATGATTGAATGACAATTGAACTTGACCTTGAACTTAAGATAGTTGTGATCTAATTGAAAGTCGAAACAGGCTCAGTGGGCTGAAGCTCTAAATCTGTTTAAGTGGTACAGATGTAACTTTGCACGCGCGTGCGCGCGCACACACACACACACACACACACACACACACACACACACACACACACACACACACACACACACACACACACACACACACACACACACACACACACTCTTTATTTGTGGAAAAGACCTATTCAAGCATGAATTAACCCCTGTAATAGATCTGAATTGGGAGCATGATGTGCAGTAATATCTGCAGCAGAAATTCATCTTTGGTTGCGGACACTGAAAACGGAAGTGTAGGATACAGAATATTCCAGCTCCTCCCATTTAATTCATTGACTGGATATGTGGAGGGAGTACAAGTGCAGAGCTACACTATCTGACATATATTTACAAATCCCTCCCTGTAAGTGTCTTAGGTGTATGTTTTGCCTAGCTATTCCAGCAAGGAATTTGAGAGCTGCTGAATGTTGTAGAGTCATGTCGTATAGCATGGAATCAGGCTCTTTGGCCCATTGTACCCATGCTAGTCATCATGTCTATAACCCATCCTCCAGCAATTGGCTCTTAACTTCCCATACACAGTCACTTAAACAAATTTTTTTAAAGGTATCTTTTGCCACTACACCCTGGGGCAGTGTTCCAGTTGTAAACCACTCTCGGGGTGAAAAAATCTTCATAGTGCCCAAATCTCCTACTCCTCACTTGAAACCTTTGGATGTTTGTCAGAGCCTCTGCAATCTCCTTTCCTAGCTCCATGGATAAATGCTGCCAAGCTCTGGAGATCACTCTCCAAGACCTCTCCCCGAGTTCTCCAGCTTTGTGCTGCTTTGGGCCCGAAAGGGCTATACTTTTTCTCTTGCTCTTAGTAAAGTTGAGGATTTTCCTTAATCTTGCTTACTCTGCTTTCCTTGTTCCTTCTTCACCCCTCCTACTTTCTTTAGTTACTCATTCTATCTTCCTGTAGACCCTCATCCGTTTCCAGTTCTTTGAACCTGTCATAAGCTCCTTTCATTATCGTTATTCAGCCCCTCGGTACTTAGTAATGTTTCAGATTCCTTGCCCATCGCCATATTGGAACATGTTGACCCTGAGGTCCATTTCTGAACGTCCCTACTGATCATAGCTTGGCATTCGTAAGTAGCTACTCTTAGTTCACTTGTGCAGGTCCTGTTTCATTTAATTTAGATTAGTTTTTCCCCTCTCAAAAAAATAAAGCAACACACACAAAATACTGGAGGAATTCTGCAAGTCAGGCAGCATCTATGGAAGTGAATAAACAGTCAACATTTCGGGCTGAGACCCTTCTTCAGGACTGGAAAGTAGGGGAAAAGACGCCAGAATAAAAAAGCGGGGGGAAGGGAAGGAGGTCTAGCAAGAAGGTGTTAGGTGAAGCCAGGTAGGTGGGAAAGATAAAGGGCTGGAGAAGAGGGAATCTGACAGGAGAGAAGAGAGGACCATAGGAGAAAGTGAGGGAGGAGGGGACCCAGGGAGAAGCGATGCAGGAGCTTCACTTCTTGTCTTTTCTTGTCCTTCTTCGTAGCAACAATAAAATTTACGGAATTAAGTTCCCCATCTCCAAAATGCTCTCCCGCAGATATTCTGCCTGCTTGCCTGGCTACATTCCAAGAGATGACTGTAACTCCTTTTGTAGGGCTATCCACCTAATGGGTTGCAATTTAAAATTTCTGCCACTGCTAGGTCTTTCACAGCAGGGCAATCCTAATTCCACTGGAACATGGAACAGGAGTAAACCAGAACAGGTTCAGGCACTTGTTCCTCCAAGTCCTGCCCACCATTCAATATGATCATGGCTGCTCTGCCCCAGGCCTCATCTCTTTTGTGCCATACTGCGGAGATCCAAGTCCCCAAACATTGTTTATAATTGTTATTGCCTGCATATCAGCTCTCCTCTGTCCAGCTATTTTGAGGTTTATATGGCACCTGTAAAGTGATTGCCAGCTTTATGGCATTATTTGAAGACCTTTCAAGGACCTGCCTCCCTCACTGCAGCTAATGGGCTCCATCGATGGCTGGCTTCATGACTGTGGGTTCACTTTTATGAACTTCAGCTGTGAATGTTATTTGTTTACTTTTATTGTTAGCACAATTTGTTTCTTTTCCCTGCACATTGGGTGTTTGATTGTCTATTTTTTATTAATGGGTTCTATTGGTATTTTTAGTTTTGTAGCTGTCTGTAAGGAGCGGAATCTCAAGGTTGTATATAGTATACATACTTTGATAATAAATGTGCTTTGAAATGAACTTGCTGATGTTATTGTGATGCCACCTCCACTGTGCTGCCTGTCGATTCCAAAGCCCTGAACTTTGAGTAGCCGGTTCTGCACATCTTTCAGTTTACTCTATATTTTCTTTTTCTTTAATCTTCTGTTGTTTGGTTTGTAACTTTAGTGAAAGTGCTGTGTTTGGACACCGATGTTCCCTCTAAGGTGTGCACTTATGCGAGCACACGCATCTTTTGCTTCGAGCGCACAAAGGAATTTAAACTGTGCACAAAAAGTTGTTACCCTCTACCTCGCTGGCATGTTCAGTATATTTCACTCATGTTACACAATCACATTTCCTTTTCCCCGTTTCTGATGCGGACGGCGTGGACAACGTGGAGTTTGTGATGACGTCTGCAGATTTTGGATCTTATTTATACTGTTTTTATTTAAGAGATTATTCAGGGTGCACATGTCACTGGGCAAAAAATTGCGCAGCGCAAGATTTTTGCGCACACGGGTCATTATACGTTAGAGGGAACATGGTTGTACACATTCTGCTCATGATTTCTAGTTTAAAAGTAATTCAGGTTCTCCAGTTGTAGTAATCCGTGAGGGCTCTACCCTTTATTAAAAACTGGTGGAATTGGTAAGTTGCAGCTTCCATTAAATGTCTCTTCTCAGGCTGAGGGAGCAAGTTTTTATGCTCAGGTCTGGTTACCATGGTGCAGTGACATGACTGTTGGCTGAAACCACAAGGAATGTCAAAGGGATGTTAGCATTTTGGATACAGCTTACTAAGTCATCTTTGCCAGTGGTTTCAGCTGTGAGATGATGTTCTTGTGTCTTAATTTAGAATTAAATACCACAGTGCGGTCAAACGGAGACCAAAGTAGTCTAATACATAAAGAGCATAATTTGTGTGTACCTCAGACCTTGTTTTTAAAAGTTATTTAACTGGCTCTTGATTTTTGTTGCACGAAAATGATCTTAAGGCCACTTGTTTAGCTGGCTTGCCGAAATGCGAGGAAATGAGGTTTTGTTTTCAATGTAACTCGAAACCTTGTCCCTTAGTAGCCAGCAGAAAGACCAGACAGACTAAAGTGTTTTAGAAAATATGATTTTTTTTAAAGGAGCGCATTTCATTCACTTGTTCTTTTTGAGGAAGGAAGTGAATTGGCATATGTTGGGACTTGTGGTTTTGTATTAAAAAAAGATTTTGACCTTTCTAATTTGCCATTCAAAAATTAACGACCATTTCTCATCTAAAACCCTTTTTTTTTCCAGCTGTGAATTCATGTGTGCAGTGCACCCATCTGTGTAGTGAATCACCTTATTTTGCATGGTTAGCACCGAACAAGTACAGATTTGTGGGGAAAGTACCAGAAACGTGGTATTTTGAATTTGCCTTTAACAGGATGAGCAAATTTCAAAACAAATCATTGGTAGATTTTGAATATTTGCAGTTATAAATCATGCAGGAAGTAATCCTTTTCCTTTGAACCAGCAATCCCCATCCTAAATAGGCAATTGATGTCAATGATGTGATTTGCAAGGCAGGAAGGCTGGTAGGGTTTGCAGGAAAATAGAAAGAGTTTTAGTTTATAAAGAATTTGGAACCATAAAACAGCGGTTACATAGTACTGCAGTGAAATCATTTCCCTGAATTGAGTCTCCTGACTGGCGGTAGTTGCCCATCGTGTCTGAGGATGACAGGAAACCTATGCAGGAGAGTTTTTAAAGTGGAAAGGCCGTTGCATTTCCAATCTCTCTACCTCAGAAGTCTGGGTTCAGTAGTACGAACAAGCGTCACAGGCTGGGGTCTTCTTTGGTTTCAGTGGATGGCCATGACGTCTTCAGTGCCTTCTCAAGCCCTTCATTCCCCACGGAGCGTTGCAGAACCACCTTCCGAGCCGTCGGATCTCACTCTAGACCTCATCTGCCCAGTCGTCGGAGCTGACCCCACATACTCGGGCAGGCATGTTCCTTTCTCACCTGGGCACGAGGCTGCTGGCTACCCTCGCCTGGTTTAGCCCGCCTGTCAAAGCGGTGTACTGGGGTGTGGCCGCTGTCGCGTGTCAGCAGCTACATGGAGCCACGCCTGAGAGTTGAGTGTCCGGTGGGGATCAAAGGTGAGTGAGATGCCCTGGAATGGACTCAACAGGCCCCTTCACCAGAGATGCTACGCTTCCCTAGACCCCCATAAACCCCGTCAGTCTCTTGACTGGTCATTCCTTTATTCTTTCCAAAGGCATTTACAATAATAGTGTTTATTTTGAAAATTACCCAAGAGATGCAAGGCACAAATTGCCTGAGCTTTTTTTTTTAAACAGAAGCTCTGATTTTGACTTTGACAGCTGGCGAAATGGTGGGCTGGGGATATTCCGGCCATAAAATCTAATTGATTTTCCAGAAGAACATAATGTAGGTAACCGGAGCAGGAGTAGGTCATTTGGTCCCCTGAGCCTGCCGTACCAATCAACCATATCATGTTGATCTTCAGCCTCTGTTCCAATATCTGCATTGTCCTGAATTCCTCTCGTATCCGGAAATGTTACCGTTCTCCCTTTGGAGCGTAATTGGTAACTGGGGCTCCATAATCTTGGATGGAGCATCCCAAACATTTGCCATCCTCTGAGTGAAGAAATGTCCTGTTGTTTTAATTCTTGCATATTTTTAGAGTGTAACCCCTGGTTCTAGACTTCTTAGCTTCGGGAAGCATCCTCACTGCACCTGGCCTGTCACGCCTTGAAAGAATGTTGCGAGTTTTGATGAGATCTTTATTTATTGTGACACAGAAGGGGGCAATTGGTACTTGCTGGTTTCCAAGCAAATCCTTGGAATCATGGATGACTTGTCCCCATTTAATTTCTGTGGTTCTTGGGTGAGTATTGAGGCTAAAGTAGGAAACGCAGACTCCTCTATAGATGTTGAAGATGTTCCTGATGGGTGCTGGAAGAGTAGTTTGTGAATCGGTCTGCTCCTCCCTCAGTTTACATAGGGCAACTGTGGGCTCCCAGTGCCTGGCCTTCAGATTCTCAATGACCTTCTGAATGTTCCCTTTCCACTTTGAAGGTCATGGGCCAAGGGTTCCTAGAAGTTAGTGGGAATATGCCACTGAGGAGTCTTTCGGCACATTCTTTAACGATCGCCTCTTCCCACGATAGAGTGCTTGTTTTGGGAGCCTGGTGTCAGGCATGTGAGTGACATTCCTAGCCAGTGTGTACCTGCTGCCTCAATATTGGGGATGATTTCCTACACTGATCCTTGCCTTGGTTCTCTTATCCTTCCAATGGATTTGGTGGTAACCTTCTGATGCCTTGAGATTCTTACATGGAAAGGCGTGTAGGAGAACAGGGATATAGTAGACAGCTGCCCTCGGTGGGAAGTTGTTCCCAAGATGTGGGGAGTGGGCTACCTTTCCAGGGAGTTGGAGGGTAGTATTGTGCTTTGCTGCCAGTTGCCTTGTAGGTGAAGGCCACCTTAACAGTTACTTGTACATTGTGTTTTATATGATTGCTTTTCTATTTGTTTTGTTTTTTAAGCTGCATCAGATCTGAGGTAACAATCATTACTGTTCTCCTTTGGAATTGTGTGCTGAAGAGCGACATTAAACTCCCTTAAATCTTGACTAGTGATCATTATCACCCTGAAGTGATAGCCAGAGTCATTCTTTTCCCCTTTTGTTCACTCATGATGTGAACATTTCAGCTGTTTATTCACAGTGACATCCTATGGCCTCAGCCTCTCTCGCCCCTCTCTCTTGTCTTCCTCAGATGTGCAGACTAGACATTGGAATTTGACAATTTTGCAAGTATGCACATTGCGTCAGTTAATCAAAATGATCAGAGGGGCAATTCTTTCATGCTGTAATTACTTATTATTTACTATGCCAAATTTCAAAAAAGATCAAGTTTATCAAAGAGTTTAAAGGATACCACAAAAACTGAAGCCAATCTGAGCAAGTTTTTCCCTTTTCGTAACAACATCTTGATGAGGAAGATCTGAAGACTAATATGGTGCTGAAATTTCCAAGTAACGGGCCAACTTATGGACAGCATCAAAAACATACCGTAAATGACCCCTGCTTTGTGCTTGAGCACAGCAAGTGGATTGTGTAGCCTCAGGAAGGATTTGCCAGATTAAACACTGCTCCATCTTCAGCCAGTGGAAAGATGAAGATAGAACACATGCTTAAGTAATTGAAGGTCATGTGGCTCGGTTTGAAATCTACAGTAGGAATTTTCCATCACTGTTTTGACTCAACAAAAGTTGAACTGATCATAATGCCTGATTCCAGTTTCTTTTGATGTTTCCTTAATTGTTCTGATTACAAAAGTGAATTTCATTCAGATGAACGTAACTAGAAGTCCTGTTAGCATTTTTATTTTCTATATTTCTTTTCATTTGGTTTTGAATAGGGAAGAGAAAAATGCAAGGGATTTGGCTTTGTCCCTTTGTGTATTCAGCCATCAACTGTCAACCACCTGGGCTACTCATTTTCCAAGTTATTTCCTGATTAGGAAAGAAAATAGATGTGGAAATGTTATTAAGCAAAAGGAAGATTTGCTCACAATTGGTTTCAGTGTTTGTGCTATCCTTAAAACTCCTCAATAAACCTGATCTTTTCTGACATTGGGCACCATAACTTACTTCCTATCTTGTTCTGTTACACGATGCTAACAATCAGTACAACATCATTCAGGTATTTGCTTGATTCAAGCTTCTAAGTAACAGAATCTAGTCTTTGTGGTGCTTTCTTAAAAATCTCTTGTCCTCAACATTGTTCTTTTGAAAATTAGCTCACTAGGAAAAAGTATCCATCACTGTGATTGAGAGCCCAAAATTAATGGATTCATTAAGAACTCCATAAGTGAATTTTGCAGCTTGCATCTCATAGGATGAATTTCTCATTCTACTTTGTTCTCCTTTTTTCTGCAGTTTTCTGCCTACCTTTCAGTCACTTTTCTCATCAACTATAATGACTAGCTCATGACAGGTTGGAGGACTTCACCTGGAGTAAGCAGAAACTTGGGTGTTTCCACTGATGCCCTTTCATGACACCTATACCGTTTTTCTAACACAAGATGGTGTCAACTATAAGGGCATCATGGCATGGCTTAGCGTAACACTGTTGCTTTGTCAGTTCAACTCCTGCTGCTCTCTGTGAGGAGTTAGTATATTTTTCTCGTGACTGCGTGGGTTTCCTCCGGGTGCTCCGGTTTCCTCCCACAGTTCAAGGACGTACGGGTTAGTAGGTTAATTGATCACGGGTGCAATTTGGCAGCATGTGCTTGTTGGGCAGGAAGTGTTTATCTCCAAATAACTAAACGAATATAATTTAGAAAGAGGGTTAAATTTACAATTGACTTCAGACAATTCTCAAAAGCTAAAAACTGATTATTTATGATACTTTAATTTTATGAATGTATTTCCAAAAGAACTTGAATATGATACTTAACTTTTAACAAAATAGTGGAATATGTGTCGTCTCTTTGCTGTGCCTAGAAAATTGTAAATTCAGACCACATGTTTTGTCACTTCCACTGCCATTTATCAAAATTGCTTTAAGTTGCTAGCCTGCCCAGAAGTTCCATTTGATGCCAGTCTCCCTCTAACCATCTTTTGGACTTTGGGCCACGTATTCTGCTCTCCAGTGTTGTTTCCAAAAGAAAGATGTTCTTAAGCACTTAGGGATTCTCCTCCCGTGTTTACTGAAGCCCTTGGGACTGCTCCTATTTTGAAATAGCTTGACAAACAAAAGTAAATAGAGAAGGAGGGGAGCTCCCAGCACAATGCAGAACTCCACAGAGAATTTTATAGCTGCTGAAGCTTGTCTGCCACGTGATTATTTTCCACCCGTCTGAGTGTCAGGAAATTTACTGAAGATCCCAGTAACTTCAGTTACTCCAGGCATTGATTTCAAGACTGGGGTGATTCATAATCTGGCATTCAAATTCATTTATTATCAAAATGTATATACTGTACTATATTCAGCCTTGAAATTCATCTTCTCGCAGGCAGCCGCTAAAACAAAGAAGCCCAGTAGAACCCATTAAAAATGACTGCCAGACACCAGATTTATTGAAAAAAAATCAAATCATACAAACAATAAGTAAACAAATAACACTCAGAACTAAAGTTCACAATAGTGAGTCCACAGCTCATCGTCGTAGCCAGTCCAGGAACCCATTGGTTGTAGGCCCATGGCCTCAGTTCAGCGCAGAGATGAGTAAACCTCGCGGAACAGTGAACTGAGCACTGACCCATCCCTCGCCTCCGGCTCCGCCACTCCAATGTTCTCAATCTGGCTTTACAGTTAAACCGGACAAACATTGGCTCGTTCCGCTTTCTCTCGGGCCCGGCTCTGCCACTCTGATTCTGCCCCAAGTCTCCCCCAGCAATGGCTCGTTCCTGGAACTTAGAACAGTACAAGCTAATCATCCCATGATGTTTAACCTATTCTATAATGAATCTGACCCGTCCCTCTCACACAGCCCTCCATTTTGATGACTGCAATTTTTGCATTTATAGGCATATATTGACGTTGAATTCTGAGTAATATTGAAGTTGCTGAAGGCCTGGTCTCTGGATCCCTGGTTAGGATGCAGAAAATAATGATGAAAACTTTGCAGACCTCCAAGTCCACTAACTAGCTTGTGTGGCTAACGACAGCTCCAATGCCATATTTAAGTTAGGTGGTGACAAATTGTGTTGGCGCGTGGCTTAGTGGATAACGCATCAGCCTAGTGATCTGAAGGTCACTGGTTCGAGCCTCAGCTGAGGCAGAGTGTTTGTGTCCTTGAGCAAGACACTTAACAACACATTGCTCTGCGACGACACCGGTGCCAAGCTGCATGGGTCCCAGTGCCCTTCCCTTGAACAACATCGGTGGCGTGGAGAGGGGAAGGCTTGCAGCATGGGCAGGCTGACAAATCAGCATATTGAAAATCTGGCTGAGACATGCTCAGTGTCAGTAAAATCAAAGAGCTGATTATTGACTATAGGAGGAAGAAGCTGGTGTTCCCTGAGACAGTTCTCATTAGGGGATTGGAGGTGGAGAGGGCCAGTAGCTTTAACTTCCTTTGCATTAACAAGTTCCTTGGTGTTAATAGCTCTGAAGATCTAACCTGGTCATTTTGATACAGCTATAAAGAAGACAAGACACTGGCTGTATTGCATTTGGGGTTTGGAGAGCATTCTGACTGGCTGCATCACCGTCTGGTATGGGGTGGGGGGTGCACAGGATCGTAAAAAGCTACAGAACTTTGTAAAATCAGTCAGCTCTATCATGGGTACTAATCTCCGTAGTGTACAGGACATCTTCAAGGAGCAATGACTCAGAACGGCAGTGTGGTGAACTACATATACCTGTCTGGACATGCCCCCCCGCTGACTGCTCCTGTGGCTCCTCCCACTGACCATGGCTCCTCCCACAGACCCCGGTATAAAGGCGATTGAGGCCTGAGCCCTGCCCTCAGTCTCCAGGATGTAGCATGGTGGTCAATTGCTGCTTGTTCTTTCTTCCAGTCAATAAAAGCCGATATCTCGCCTCACGTCTCAGAGAGTTATTGATGGTGCATCAATTTTATTGACTGGAAGTTTTAAAACATGGAAAGTATTTTACGTCCGGAAAAATTGGACTTGGACCCCCAAGCCCCTGAAGCAGCTCTTGCCTTTGAACTCTGGCTTGCATGCTTCCAATCATACTTGGAGGAGGTTAGTGCGACTGAGCCCGCTGTTATGCACAGAATTCTCCTCTCGAGGGTCACCCCGAAAGTTTACTCACTTATCAGAGACCTGCCAACCTACCAAGGGGCACTGGACGCCCTCAAAAGACAGTGCCTGCGGCCGGTGAACACCGTCTACACAAGACATCGCTTAGCTACGAGGCGACAGCGGGCTGGAGAGTCGAGCACCTATTCTCCTTTCCCAGGAAGTCTGCCACTGAGACCACCCTACCAGCTTGGCTGACATCCCCAGGGCCAGTGCTGCTCCGGAAACATGCGAGGAGCAATAAATACTCCCCGCCGGTTGAGAGGGTTCACCTTCTACATGCGAACCCCCAGTATGCTTACGTGGTCTTACCTGATGGGCGGGAGGACACGGTCTCCGTCTGCGACCTGGCGCCCGCAGGAGCAGCAGACCCCTACCCCGAACACTCCACGGTAACTATGAACCCTGTACCCAAGGTGACACCGCGCACACCAAGCCCTACACAGACCCCTCACGACACTCCTATACCGGGCGCCTCGCACACGCATGAGGGATCACTGATGCCTAGTGGGCTGACACCTCCAGTTAGGCCGGAACCAGCACAACCACCGACTCCGGTGCAATCACCACCGGCACCTGTGCAATCACCACCACCGTCTCCGGTGCAATCACCACCATCGGCACCTGTGCAATCACAGCCGGTGCTACGTAGATCGCAGCGACAGATTCAACCACCTGATAGACTTAACCTGTAAATATACTTGTAAGAAACTTCGCCCCATGGGGACTCTCTTTTAAAACAAAGGGGGGGGGGTGAATGTGGTGAACTACATACACCTGTCTGGACACGCCCCCCCCGCTGACTGCTCCTGTGGCTCCTCCCACAGACCCCGGTATAAAGGCGATTGAGGCCTGAGCCCTGCCCTCAGTCTCCAGGATGTTGTATGGTGGTCAACTACTGCTTGTTCTTTCTTCCAGTCAATAAAAGCTGATATCTCGCCTCACGTCTCAGAGAGTTATTGATGGTGCATCAGGCAGCGCCCATTATTAAGAACCCTGATCACCCAGGACATGCCCTCTTCTCATTGTTACTGCCAGGAGGGAGCTTCAGAATCCTGAAGGCACACACACAGTGCCTCTGTGCCTTCCGATTTCTAAATGGGCTTTGAACCCTGAACACTACCTCACTTCTTTATTATTTCAGTTTTTACACTATTTTTAATTTAACTATTTAACATACATATAACCCACTGTAATTCATTTACTTATTTATTTTCCCCATACTTATCATGTATTGCATTGTACTGCTGCCACTAAGCTAGCAAATTTCACGCCATATGCCAGTGATAACCTGATTCTGATATCAAAGGATCTGTAATGGGATGACCACAGAAGTGTTATCACCAAAAAGGCGTGATGATGCCTTTGCTTTCTTAGACATTTGCATCGATTCAGCATGTCACCAAGAACTTTGGAAAACTTCCTCAAATCCTAATTGCCTGATATGGAAACACTAATGCCCAGGAATGGAAACCATTGACCCAAAGTTCAGTATGTTTCTATGGCATGATTTGGTATATTAATATGTGTAAATTCCTTCACCAGCAGTTTAAAAATGAAGAATTCTAGACCAAGATTGCTTTTATTTGCTTTTGCAACACATCTTGCTCACACTTTGGTATTACTAAGCTTTTCAATCCATTTAAAATGCTGGGAAGTATTAAATGTATGAACTCTAATAGCTAGCATTAGGTACTACCACTGCATGAGAAGAAAAGATTTGTTATGCAGGGATGTAAATGAGTATTGTCCTTGTTGTTTTTCTCTGGCATTCCTCCAGAATTTGTTTAAATGTTTTTGAATTGTGTTCTTTCTTGCAAGAGTTTTTTTTTATTTTAATGAATATTGAGATGTAACCACATATGGCACCTGACAACATTTCAAACTCATCAAGTTTACCCAAACCCGAGAAACACAATTCTCATTGGATGAGTACAGAAGCAGCCACTGTGCTCCCTTAGGGTAGCGTAAATTGTCCATTGTACATGGTTCCTGTCTGGGCAGCAGAGAAGTGCAGAACGTACTTGTGTATTCTTGTGCAAGTTTCAAAAGTTTAACTATGCATGGCATGAGAGGTGGTTGTGGTGGGCTTTGGTCTAATAATGATGAAACAAATTTCCTTTTCCTATTAGTTTTGTGTACACCGCGGTATTTTATTGCATCTGAGTACATTGCTGAGAGTTCAGATGAATAATCCAAAGTATTATGAAAAAGAGGTGATGGAGAAAGTTGTTACAACATCAGACTTTGCATACATCTAGGATTGTTCGGATGTAAGATGGAACAGCTTCCATTTTAATGCTGCTGTGTGTAAAACCTTTAAGTAAGCAATGGCTTCCAGTCAGAATGTGATCAGAAAATTGAAACTGCGGAGGCTGAAAACCCAAAATAAAAGGGAAAAAGCTGGAAATATTCAGCGGGTCAAGTAACATCAGAAAGGTCTTTAAACTGATATATTATCTGTATTTCTTTGCAGTACCAACTGCCTTACTGAGTATTCCCTGCATTTCATCTTTCATTCCAAGAGTATTTTCTGATCACAAAATCAGATTTATTATCAACCACACAAGTACAAGTTGTGGACAGGTACAGTTACTTGCAGAAGCATCACAGCCACGTGGTATCGTATAAACACCTTTGGACAGAGTTCACTACTCTCTATAGCCTCTTACATTCCTGTATATTTAAATTGCCACACCAAACCATAGTGCAACTAGTCAGTACTTTGAATTTACTTTATTTCTTACATCCTTCACTTATATGAGGAATAAAAATCTTTATGCTACATTTCCATCTAAGTGTGCAATCATAGTAATTTATAATAGTTTATAATAAATAGAACAGTCAGTGTAACACAGAAATACATTCATATCAGTGTGAGTTCATCAGTCTGATTGCCTGGTGGAAGAAGCTGTCCTAGAAGCCTGTTGGTCCTGACTTTTATGCTGCGGTACTGTTTCCTGGTTGGTAGCAGCTGCAATAGATTGTGGTTGGGGTGACTCAGATTCCCAATGATCTTTCGGGCCCTTTTCTCACACCTGCCTTTTGTAAATGTTCTGAATCATGGGAAGTTCACAGTTACAGATGCACTGGGCTGTCTGCACCACTCTCTGCAGAGTCCTGCGATTGAGGGAAATTCAGTTCCCGTACCAGGCAGTGATGCAGCCAGTCAAGATGCTCTCAATTGTGCCCCTGTAGAAAGTTCTTAGGATTTGGGGGCCCATACCAAACTTCCTCAACCGTCTGAGGTGAAAGAGACACTGTTGTGCCAATGAATTTAAAGCTGTTTACCCTGTCAACCCCAGATCCATTGATGCCAATCGGGTTAGCCTGTCTCCATTCCTCCTGTAATCCATAACCAGCTCCTTTGTTTTTGCGACATTGAGAGAGAGAGAGAGGTTGTTTTCTTGACACCACTGTGTCAAAGAGATGACATCTTCCCTGTGGGCTGCCTCGTTGTTGTTTGAGATTAGGCCAGCCAGTGTAGGACACTATCAATGGTACATCTACAGAAACTTGTTTGGTGACATGCCAAACCACCTTAATCTCATAAGAATGTAAAGACAATGGCACGGTTTCCCTGTGATCAGGTTGTCCAATGTGTTACACCACATACCGAAGAAACCACAACCAAAGGAGTTGAATGACTTCAGACCTGTTGCCTTGACGTCGCACGTGATGAAGACCATGGAGCGGCTGATAATACAGAATCTGAGGCCACAAACCAGGCACGCCCAGGATCCTCTTCAGTTTGCGTATAAGGAGAAGGTGGGAGTGGAGGATGCTATCATGTATTTGCTGCACAAATCACACTCTCACCTAGATGGGGTCAGTTGTGCTGTGAGGATTACATTCCTTGACTTCTCTAGTGCCTTTAACACCATCCAGCCCAAGATCTTAAGGCACAAACTAACGGAGATGGGAGTAGACTCTCACATGGTGGATTGGATAGTGGACTACTTGACAGATAGACCTCAGTATGTGCGGTCGGGAGACTGTAGGTCTGACACGGTGGTAAGCAGCACAGGGGCGCCGCAGGGAACCGTACTCTCTCCGGTCCTGTTCACCCTGTACACATCAGACTTCCAATATAACTCGGAGTCCTGCCATGTGCAGAAGTTCGCTGATGACACGGCCATAGTGGGGTGTGTCAGGAATGGACAGGAGGAGGAGTATAGGAAACTGATACAGGACTTTGTGATATGGTGCAACTCAAACTACCTGCGTCTCAATATCACCAAGACCAAGGAGATGGTGGTGGACTTTAGGAGATCTAGGCCTCATATGGAGCCAGTGATCATTAATGGAGAATGTGTGGAGCAGGTTAAGACCTACAAGTATCTGAGAGTACAGTTAGACGAGAAGCTAGACTGGACTGCCAACACAGATGCCTTGTGCAGGAAGGCACAGAGTCGACTGTACTTCCTAAGAAGGTTGGCGTCATTCAATGTCTGTAGTGAGATGCTGAAGATGTTCTATAGGTCAGTTGTGGAGAGCGCCCTCTTCTTTGTGGTGGCGTGTTGGGGAGGAAGCATTAAGAAGAGGGACGCCTCACGTCTTAATAAGCTGGTAAGGAAGGCGGGCTCTGTCGTGGGCAAAGTACTGGAGAGTTTAACATCGGTAGCTGAGCGAAGGGCGCTGAGTAGGCTACGGTCAATTATGGATAACTCTGAACATCCTCTACATAGCACCATCCAGAGACAGAGAAGCAGTTTCAGCGACAGGTTACTATCGATGCAATGCTCCTCAGACAGGATGAAGAGGTCAATACTCCCCAATGCCATTAGGCTTTACAATTCTACCGCCAGGACTTAAGAACTTTTTAAAAGCTATTATTAATGCTCTTTGAGATAGTGATTTAGATGCATATCATTTTTTTTTACTGAGTTAAGTATTGTATGTAATTAGTTTTGCTACAACAAGTGTATGGGACATTGGAAAAAAAGTTGAATTTCCCCATGGGGATGAATAAAGTATCTATCTATCTATCAATACGGACTTTCCACAGCTGATCACCCCTTGTACTTCGGTGAATACTCACCCTCCTAAATTTCCTCAAAATTCCAAGTAAATTTACTGTCAAAGTACATATATGTCACCATATACAACCCTGAGATTCATTTTCTTGCAGGCATACACAAAAATTCAATAACCGTAGGAGAATCAATGAAAGACTGCACCAACTGGGTGTACAATCAATGTGCAAAAGACAACAAACTGTGCAAATACAAAAATAAGTAAATAATGATGATAAAGAAAAAAATAAATATTGAGGGCATGAGATGAAGAGTCCTTGACAGTGAGACCAGAGGATGTTGGAATAGTTCAATGATGGGGCAAGCAAAGTTGTGTGAAGTTATCTCAGCTGGTTCATGAGCCTGATGGTTGAGGGGTGATAACTGTTCCTGAACCTGGTGGTGTGAGTCCTGAGGCTCCTGTACCACCTTCCTGAAGGCAGCAGTGAGAAGAGAATATGACCTGGGAGATGGGGGTCCCTGATGATGGATGCTGCTTTCTTGCAACATTGCTTTGTTTAGATGTGCTGAATGGTGGGGAGAGCTTTACCCCTGATGGACTGGGCCTTATCTACTACATTTATAGGATTTTCCATTCAAGGGCATTGGTGTTTCCAGAAACTCTTCAGTTTTATTGAGATTTTATGGCGATTATTGTGGCATCACTCAACCAGTCTTGATGTTCATTCTTGATCTGGTGGCTGACTCGTCTCTACTCATGATTTGTCCAACAATAGTGGTGGCATCAGCGATTTAGTATGTGGCTCCGGAGCTGTGCTCAGCCAACACTCGTGTGTAGAGAGTACAGCTGGAGGCCGAGCATGCGTCCTTGAAGTCCTTCTATGTTGATAACATCTCCTCATTGACAACCATCAATCTATACTGACTGTGCTGTCCCGATAAGATCCAGTTGCAGAAGTGGGTACAGAGGCCCAGGTTTAGAAGCTTGTTAATTAATACTGAGGCGATGATGGTATTGAGTACCGAGCTGTAATCAGTAAGAATCAGAACCAGGTTTATTATCACTGGCATGTGTTGTGGAATTTGTTAACTCAAACAGCATCCTGACATATTTTGATGTTGTCCAGGTGCCCCACGGCAGAGTGGAGAGCCAGCGATTTTGTATCTGCTGGCTGTTGCAGGAGTAGGAGCAGGTCAAGCAGGAGTTACTTAGAGCCAGGACCAACTTCTCGAAACATCTCATCAGGGTAGATGTGAGTGCTAATGGTTGATGGTCGTTGGGGAAGCTCAGTGTCATTGCTGCCCTTTTGAAGACTGTCGGAACTTCAGACCCCAGCAGTGAGAGCTTGAAGATATCCTTGAGTACTTTAGCCAGTCAGTTGGCACAGGCTTTCAAAACCCGACCAGGTACACCGTCTGGGCCTGATGCCTGGTGAAGGATAAATAGCATTTACAGGAATGAAAAGCTTACACTTATCCATTAGAATAATAAAGCAATTACAGCAGTCAATGCTGCTATTGTGATCTTGTTTGGTTAGAAAGAGAAGCTATAACCGTCGTCACGTGGTTCCGATGGCATCCAGCAATAAGAGGGAATGGTTTGTTTGCAGATTACTTTGAATGATAGCTGAATTTAAAATAAGCTTTGAGAGCTTATAACTATGTAATGCAGTAAACGCATTTTCGTTGTGGTTCCACGAATGGTTGTGAATGGGTAAGGCGAAGAGATGAGGTAGGGAGGGGAGCATCCTCTCATGATGCTCCTCCAAAATCTGCCTTTCTCTAAAAGCCAGAACTTGCAGATGCAGGACACCTGAAGCCTCAGCTCATATTTTTCTCTCTACAGATATTACTTGATCAGCTGAGTATTTACAACATCCTCAGAATCAGGTTTAATGTCACCGGCATATGTCGTGAAATTTGTAAACTTTGAGGTAGTAGTACAATGCAATACAGGGAAAATCTGAATTACAGTAAGTACACACATATATTAAATAGTTAAATAAGTAGTGCAAAAATAGAAATAAAAAAGTAGTGGGGTAGTGTTCAAGGGTTCAATGTCCACTCAGAAATCAAATGACAGAGGGGAAGAAGCTGTTCCTGAATCGTTGAGTGTGTGCTGAGTTTTTTTGTTCCCCACCCCCATTTTAACCAAATAACATCTCACTATTGATCTCTTAGTGGAATGGTAACAATGTTGAATAACTCTTTTAAATTGGTCCATTTTTTCCCTAGACAAATAGGTGGCTTTTAATACAAATTTTGTGCTGTTGAAGTTCAAAATATGAAATTTTCACTGTTTTTGTACAATTCCAAGGTTGTCTGAAATCTTTGAGACTATCAGTGGAAGGGACTTCCCAGCAAACGCTGAAACGTTAAAGTTTGTGCTGGGACTTGATCAGTTTTTAGGTCTTTTTCCTCTGTGCTGATTTTATTGAATGTCTGTGATTTTGTTATTGGTTAATGTAAGGTGCTGATTTGTGTTTTTGAATATTTGTGTCTGTTTTAAACTATCAAAAGTTGACACCGTGCAGAGAAATCCTCACGCATTCAGTTTTTTCTACCTCGTTTCCTTGTTCTGTTGGCTTTTTTCCCTTTCATCTGTTGAACCAAATTTAAAATGTCTGTTGTGTTGCCTGTTCACGGTGCATCTTCCTTTCTCTTCTCTATTCCCACAGTTAGCACTGTGCTGTTCCTCCCATTCCTTTCCTTTCCCTAATCCTCAACATTTGTTCCCTTCTCACTTCCTTTTTACCATTTAGTTTCTCCTTTATTAATCATATCTTTTCTTGAAAATGATCACTGCAATCAGTAGCCTGTAGCTTCCCTTTTGGAGATGAGATTTTGAACCGCCTGTTTGACCGGGAATTTTTGTGGTGTGAACCGAAGTCTCAAGTTGCAGGATGCTTTTAGCGTGGCGTGTATGGGCCGAATTGAGGTGGTGGGGCCTGGGCCCGAGAGCGAGGAATAAGCTGGTGTCTTGACTGATTTTAGGTGCCAGGTCAAGATTGGAAAGGCCGGGTATTGGTCGAATCAAGGTGTTGGATTCTGGGCCCGAGAGCGTAATGAAGTGACAGGGCCGGGGTCTGAGAGTGAGGAATGACCTGCTGTTCAGCCGATTTAAGCACCGGGCCAGATGGAGAAAGTCAGGATGGAGATGCGAGATGGGCCAGTGTTTAGCTTGCTGCTCTGTGAGGTTTATTCATCTGAGGCTGTGGCTGCAACTAAAGGACCCCTGAATCAGCTGGGACTGGCTTCGTGGCTGTGGGCTCAATTTCATGAACTTCAGTTCTAAATGTTAATTTGCTTACTTGTTTGCATGATTTGTATTTTTTTTCCTGCACAGTTGGGTGTATGACAATCTTGTTTTTTAATGGGTTCTATTGGGTTTCTTTGTTTTGTTGTTGCCTGTAAGGAGACAAATCTCAAGGTTTTATATGGTATACACACTGTGGTAATAAATGTACTTTGAGAATTTGTTGGTTAGTTTTCTCTTCTCTCTTCATTGCCTTTCATTCTCTTGTCTTATTACAAAATAGATGGAGTGAGGGATGCAGCCGCCCTCTTTGTTTTTTGTAAAATTTCCCTCACTGTCAGCTCCTTGCTGCCCCCTCTCCCTCCCCCAACCTTCGAGTCTGTTCTTGTACCCAGGCTGCTGTGAGTATGCCAGCCTTTCAGCTGTGCTGCTCTGGCAGGAACGGTTGGTTTTCTTATAGGGATTCCTGTTCCCAGTGGAGTTCCTGCTAACAGATTGCAGAAAACTCAGCTCCGGTACGAACAACAGTGTCAACACTTGGAGCCAAGCTTGGCTGAGCACCACGCCAGTAGGAATGGGGCTGGCCTCAGCTGATTGAAGTCTGTAATTGCTAAGCAAGTCTCCCAAGATGCTAACAGTCAGCATATGTCAGTACAACCCATTTGGTATCGCTGTCTCAGAATCTTCAGGTCATTGGGGAGGATCATCTGATCCTGTATTAATATTGTTACGTCTTCTGTGCAAACTCACCTGCCACTTCTCAGCTCTTCGACTCTTCTATGACCTTTTTTTTTTAAACTGAGGCTGTGCTTTCCTCTGAGTTGCATAAATAACTGGGGAAACCCAGCAGAAGATTAGGCTTGCACTGACTCTCATGGCCCGTGAGAGATGGCAAGAAACAGCACGCCGATGGTAGGTTTGGTTATGGGCCTGCTGCTGGCAAAATTGGTGGCATCTGTGATCCAGTGCATTGGTGCTGAGGAAGACATATTGCCTTACAGCAGAATAAGCCCTGTAGCGGCTACTTGGGGAAAATCGGTGAGAGACTGAGTGAGGGAATTAATGCTTTGTGTGATGAGCTTCCAAATAACTGAGTTCCAAGTCAAGAAGAGTACATTCGATTCTTTATTACGAAACCAGAAAAGACAAGCGGTCAAAATTAGTGACATCAGAATCAATGAAATAAGAGTAATTAGCTTAACCAAATTAATAATAGTGAAATTGATATTAACGATATAAGCAATATTAACAATAACAGAATTAGCATAACCAAATTTGCAAAATAAATGAAATAATGTAAACAAAAGAATATAATTTTGAAATCTGTTAATATAATTATGTGTAAATGAAAATAATCCGTAAATTTTCTAAATAATAAATATAGCACAGCCTTTACTTTGAAATATTTTATAACTTTTAACATATTTACCTTGTTTCAAGCTACAACACTGTTACAAAATGTAACAATAAACACAGAATGGAAGCCGGTAGCTCACTGTTAATAAACTGGCCAGCTGAACGCTGACGCCGACGCCATCTAGTCAATCCATTTTACTTTTGCTCTTGTGCCCGTCAGTTGTTTTGACTGCTTGATGTTGTGTACTTGTGTTGTGACTTGTGGTTTGTGTGTGTTTGATGTGCATACTGCAAAAAGAAACATTTAAAGTGCTGCATAGTTTTCAAGCCGTGTAAAAAATAAATAAATAAATAAATAAATGAAATGAAAATTTCCTGCTCAGAGCAATGGTTGATCTGCACAGTTGGAGGGAATGTTGAGCTGAGTGCTTGTGCCTCGCATTAGTTCTTTGGTGTCAGCCTAATCCTAACTGTACAAAATCTGATGGTGACATTCATTGATAAAAATTGTTATACTTTTCATTTTTTCCTTTTTATGAAGGAAATTTATTTTACTGTACTTTACTCGCAGTCATTGAAACACACCAGCCAAATGTTTTGACTTTGTACTAGAGCTGAATTAAGTGCTATAAGCCAAAGATGCAGATTCCATGGTTTAGCGAGCGTCACTATGCTGTATACTGATGTTGCGCATGCATTTTGCAGTAAATCTTGCACATTTGAAGAGTTAACACGAGAGATTCTGAAGATGCTGGAAATACAGAGCAACATACGCAAAACTTTGGAGGAAACTAGCAGGTTGGGCAGCACTTATGGAGCAAATAAGCAGTCAACATTTTGAGCCGAGACCCTTCATCGGGACTGGAAAGGAAGTGGGATTGAATGAGTATAAGTCAGCAGGTGATACATTAAACCAGGTGAGGGGGAAGAGGGGTGGATGGGGAGGGGAGGATGAAGTGACAGACTCAACACGTACAAACAAGCTGGAGGAACTCAGCAGGTCAGGCAGCATCCGTGGAAACGAGCAGTCAACGTTTTGGGTCGCGACCCTTCATCAGGGCTGAAGAAGGAGGGGGTAGGGGCCCTATAAAGAAGGTGGGGGAAAAGTGGGAAGAAGGTTGGTAGGTGCCAAGTGAAAAACCAGTAAGAGGAAAGATCAAGGGGTAGGGGAGGGGAAGCAGGGAGGGGATAGGCAGGAGAGGTGAATAAGGAATGTAAGGGGAAAGCACTATGGATAGTAGAAGAAGGCAGAATCATGAGAGAGGTGATAGGCAGCTGGAGGAGGCTGCTGAGTGAAGGGAGGAGTGGGGGAAGGGAGGGGGGAGGGAATTACCGGAAGTTGGAGAATTTGATGTTCATACCAAGGGCTGGAGACTATCCAGACGGTATATGAGGTGTTGCTCCTCCAACCTGAGTTTGGCCTCATCATGGCAGTAGAGGAGGCCATGTATGGACATATCCGAATGGGAATGTGAAGCAGAGCTGAAGTGGGTGGCAACCGGGAGATCCTGTCTGTTGTGGTGGACGGAGCGGAGGTGCTCGACGAAGCAGTCCCCCAATCTGTGTTGGGTCTCACCGATGTAGAGGAGGCCGCACCAGGAGCACTGGATGTAAGTGACAGACTGAGAGGTGAAGGGCTGAGGAAGGAATCTGATAGGAGAGGAGAAGGGACAATGGGGGAAAGGGAATGAGGGAGGTGATGAGCAGGTGAGGAGAAGATAAAGGGTGAGGAGGGAGCCAAATGAATGAAAAAAGGGAGAAATTATAGCAAGTTAGAAAAATCAATGTTCATGCCTTCAGGTTGGAGGCTACCCAGATGGAGAATTGTTTGTATTATTCCCTCAAGTCTTATTGCAATTAGTAACTTAACATGTGCAGGGGTAATAGGCTTTTGCCAAGGTGAGGAAACAATAGTTAATAAGTTGGAAAGCAAGTACAGCCTTCCTGATATTCTATTATTTGTTCTGCGTGTCTGGTTAGACTGAAAACTCTGAAGCCCTGAAGTTGGTTCACATTCTTTGGCCTACATTCTTTACATTCTTTATAGAAGCTGCTGTGGTTTACTATAGATGCCACAAAAGTGGGCTGTAATGGACAATAGCTGTTCTGCATGAAATACACTATTGATGCTTTTGGAACGCATTCCAGCTAATAAAACAGTAGCTGTTTTATCTTTGCCCCGATGGAGCCTGGCACTTAAATTGATGCGCTTCCAACGCCCGCCCTGGGGCAGAGTCAGCCTATAGCCACCAGTGCAGTCTTTTATTGCTCCGAGTTCACTGTGCTTATCGCGAGTTTGTTTGACTGAGGTCATGTTAATGCTCGAGCACTGGGATTCACTAAATGAATTAGTCATAGCAGCAAGAAACTAGTATGACACCATGATTCGAAGAAAGCCACGAGCTTGTTAATTTTTTTGCTAATCATTCTATACCCAATGTTCTTGTTCTTTGCTTGTCCCCTGACAAAATGGACAAGTTTGTTCAGCAGTTAGAGGCATTCTGAAGCATACAGTAGAACTGACACTTCATTCTCTTTGCTGCCAAGAAGTCCTGGCTAACTGGCTCGTGATTTGATTTTTGCTTTGCTTGCATGAAAACTGAAGAATGGATGGGAGTGGGGGGTAAATCGGTCCACATTCATTTCTCTCAGGCAGTTTTTTTTTCTCTAGATGTAGGCAAGGCTGATTGCAGGCTATTTCTTGGTGTTAATGATATATATTTATTTATTAACCTGCAGTGCAGAGCAGACCAATAATCCCTCATTTTAATTCCTGGCCTAATCACAGAACAGTTTACAATGACCAGTTAACCTACCAGCCGGTACGTCTTTGGACTGTGGAGGAAACTGGAGCGCCCGGAGTCGTGGGGAGAATGCACATTCTCCTTACAGTGGTGGGAATTGTACCCAGGTCAGCTTGTACTGTAAAGCGTTGTGCTAACCACTGTGCTACTGTGCAGCCCCACTATACTGTACATGTGACTATGGTGAAATACTGAGATTGTAAATGGAATGGGCACTGCCACGGATCATATGAAGTTAAGCCGCTTCATAGGATTATTCTGAATATCATAGTTTTGGGGCTTAGGGTATTTTCCACTTAAATAAATAGTTGAAATAATTGCAATCTGTGATTATTTTTCTTGTCCAAATCCAATCTGTAAAAACTTGAAAAGCATTTAACATATCTGGTCACGTTCAACTGCAATAAAAATATATTCCCATATTTCACTAATTGCATGTTTATGTGCCAGATAATTAATACTTTCAGTTTCTTTCTATAGACAGAATTTTTAGTTAATTAGTTTTCTTATTTTATCCAAATGCAGCAACTTGTGTTCATACAGTGAATAACATAATGGCATTGAAAGACTTTTGGAGTTGTAATTAATGATTGCATTCCACGTATCATAGGGACTTAGCATGACCTCCATTGCCATGTGTAGATCTCTGCTCTCCTAATGAGTGTGAGGGTTTGGAATTTTGTATTATATATGAGAGGGGTAGGTGGTAAAGAGAAATTCCAATGCATTGCTGCATTATGGCTGAAGGCATAACTGCCAAGAATGAAGGGAAGAGCCAAGAATCAAGCAACATACACAAAATGCTGGTGGAACGCAGCAGGCCAGGCAGCATCTATAAGGAGAAGCACTGTCAACGTTTCGGGCCGAGACCCTTCGTCAGGACTAACTGAAAGGAAAGATAGTAAGAGATTTGAAAGTAGGAGGGGGAGGGGGAAGTGCGAAATGATAGGAGAAGACCGGAGGGGGTGGGATGAAGCTAAGAGCTGGAAAGGTGATTGGTGAAAGTGATACCGAGCTGGAGAAGGGAAAGGATCATGGGACGGGTGGCCTCGGGAGAAAGGGGGAGGGGAGCACCAGAGGGAGATGGAGAACAGGCAGAGTGATGGGCAGAGAGAGAGAAAAATAAGAGGAGGGGGTAAAAAGTAAATATATCAGGGATGGGGTAAGAAGGGGAGGAGGGGCATTAACGGAAGTCAGGGAAGTAAATGTTCATGCCATCAGGTTGGAGGCTACCCAGCCGGTATATAAGGTGTTGTTCCTTCAACCTGAGTGTGGCTTCATCCAGACAGTAGAGGATGCCATGGATAGACATATCAGAATGGGAATGGGACGTGGAATTAAAATGTGTGGCCACTGGGAGATCCTGCTTTCTCTGGCGGACAGAGCGTAGGTGTTTAGCAAAACGGTCTCCCAGTCTGCGTCCCCATTCCCATTCTGATATGTCTATCCATCCATGGCCTCCTCTGCTGTCAAGATGAAGCCACACTCAGGTTGGAGGAACAATATCTTATATATCGGCTGGGTAGCCTCCAACCTGATGGCATGAACATTGACTTCTCTAACTTCTGTTAATGCCTCTCCTCCCCTTCTTACCCCATCCCTGATATATTTAGTTGTTCTTTTTCTCTCTCTCTGCCCATCACTGTGCCTGTTCTCCATCTCCCTCTGGTACTCCCCTCCCCCTTTCTTTCTCCCTAGGCCTCCCGTCCCATGATCCTTTCCCTTCTCCAGCTCTGTAACCCTTTTGCCAATCACCTTTCCAGCTCTCAGCTTCACCCAACCCCCTCCAGCCTTCTCCTATCATTTCACATTTCCCCCTCCCCCTCCTACTTTCAAATCTCTTATTACCTTTCCTTTCAGTTAGTCCTGACGAAGGGTCTCGGCCCGAAACGTCGACAGTGCTTCTCCCTATAGATGCTGCCTGGCCTGCTGTGTTCCACCAATATTTTGTGTGCATTGCTTGAATTTCCAGCATCTGCAGATTTCCTCGTGTTGGCCAAGAATCAAGGTTTAGTTGAGGAGGGAAGATGAAGGGACCAAATAATTTGCCTGGAGCAAATTTGGAGATAGAATTGGGCAAGGCCTTGACTGAACTCGAACATTAAAACAAGAATTTAAATTTTTGAGATGAGAAACCGGAGGAACCAAACGGAGGCCAAGTCTTGGGTATATTTAAGGCAGAGGTTGATAGATTCTTGATTAAACATGAGATGCTTGATTAGTCAGGGCACGAAGGGTTACGGGATGAAGGCAAGAGATTGGGGCTGGAAGGAAAATGGAGTAGCTGTGATGAAATGGCAGAGCAGACTCGATCAACCAAATGGCCTAATTCGGATCCTGTGGTAGGAGAGAGGAAAGTGGTGAACATGGTGTAAAATAAGATGAGGAAATATTCTTGGATGGGATGGGTTAAATGTGAAGAGGAATAAAGTTAGTGAGAAGTTAAAGTAGCAGGCCCTGGATGTATCAGGGCAGACTGGGGCAGGATGTGGGTGGTCCAGTCAGTGGGAGAATATAACATTGGGAGTTCCATTTCGTCTCACTGAGGTGTCTGGTTTACTTAACTGGCAGGGGCTTTGGGGTGGGGAAGGGGCAGGGGCAAGAATTTGAATGTGGTCTTCCCCACATTTAGCTGGAGGATGCTGAGGCATGTCACAGAATAGTGCCAGTCTAGCCTGCTGTTCAACTGGTGGCATAATGCTTTGTCATCTTTTATCTTAAAAGTCTACCTAGACCAACTTTCATTTTATTTTGCATTCTTACTCTTCTGCTCCTTTTTTTCTCTGCTCTCACAGTTGCTTGAAATCAAGACTCTCATTTTTAGCTGTGAGGCAGTGGAACCCAACTTCAAAGATCTAGAAACAAATGGAATTAAAATATGTTAAAATGTGGGCCTTCAGCAGGAATATATTCTGTACAACCCCACCACCAACAGCAATATTTATTGTGTAATTGATTTGAATAAAATGTGCTTTTGAGATCAGGTAAGACTACATGATCTACATCTTTTATAAAGGTCCAACAAAATGCATTGGGAGTTATGATTTGTTCAAATATTGTGCAAATTATTGTCCTGTAAGGACAATTTCAGGTCTGTAAAGTGTAGAAGACAAACTGAAAACATATGTGAGCGCTCTAAGCTTAAACAGGTGATGTTTATCTAAATTAGTGATAAATAGAGGGTGAGAGTTTGAGTTAGGTTTGCAAATGTAGTAATTAATGAAGAATAATGTTGCACAGTTTACTTTTGTGCCAAAGTATTTATTAAGGAAAATACTGCTTTTAATCAGACATGAATTGTAATATATAGATTATGTCCAGCCTGTAATTAATGTTCTAATTATGCAGTCTTTATAGTTAGGGAATGATCTACTAATTCTCTCGTTACAGGTTATAGTTGACCCAGCACCTTTTTCTTGTTGGATTTTGATAGTTGCCTTTCCTTTTCCAATGTAGTATTTTGTTCTCTTTATCTTTTAGAAAAGGGGATTGGACAGGCTATTGAGCACCTATAGCTTGCTTTATCATTCATTGTGCTTCAGCACAGTCTGTCTGTCCTGTCTTCATCCATTTCTTCTGAAATACCTTAAAATTCATCAATCTGCCTGGCATGTATTCAATGATAGAGAGTCTGCTGACTTCCTGCCTGGGTGAATTTGAAGATTTGACACCATCTTGAGTTGAAGAAATTTCTCCTTGTTTTAGTTCTACTCTTCTTGTCCTCTTACTAAGACTTTATTGCTTAAAAATATTAAATAGGATGCTTTTTTTCTACTATAAATGTACAGATGCTGAAGTTGAAATCAAATCGTTATGTGTGATACATTAAGATGTTTATTGAGAGGTGATTGAACACCGCCTAAAGCACAGTCTGTTTCTTTTGGTTCAAAAAGTTGTCTCCAGCTTTAGATATTGTTGCACGGGGTGACAGATGACTGCCGGCTGATAGATGGCCTATAGATTTCTACAAATGTACCACGGAGAGCATTGTAACTAGCTGCATCACCATCTGATCAAAAAGAAGCTGCGCAGGATCGAAAGAAACTACAGAAACTTGTAAACGTAGTCAGCTCCATCATGGGCACTAGTCTCCATGGTATCTAGGACATTTTCAAGGAGTGATGCCTCAAAAAGGGGCCATCAATCATTAAGGACCTCCATCACCCAGGATACGCCCTCTCCTCATTGCTACCATCAGGAAGGAGGCACAGGAGCCTGAAGGCACACATTCAACAATTTAGGATCAGATACTTCCCCTCTGCTATCAGATTTCTAAATAGACATTGAACCCATGAAAACTAGCTCATTACTTTTTTTGGGGTTTATTTTTCTACTACTTATTTAATTTAAATTTTGTTTGGTGTTTCTCTCCGCGCCTTGTTGTACATTGGGTGGCAACCTTTGCTACTTAGCATTTGACTGCATTTTTGAGGCGGAGTTGTTAGCTCGACGCTCAACCCAGCATGGATGGAAAACGTTCAAGGACCTGGCCCGATTCAAACCCGGGGGACCACTGGCCTCAAACTCCGGTGCGGATGCCACTACACATCGGCTGGCTGTATGTGTTCCATCTTACTGCTGCTGCAAAGATGATATATGCCAGTGATCTTAAACCTGATTCTGAATCTGAGATTTACATTTGAATAGCGTGCATTTTATGTGGTTTTTCTGTACCATGTTTATGCATTGTATAAGTTTACATTTGATAAGTTATCAAAAGGACCAATTCAGTTTAGTGTCTCTCAGTGGTAATATGTGGGATTTCACTAGTGAATTCAAAGAGGATGTGAAGATCTGATAAATGTTTTCAGAATTGTGTCAGTGTTACAGTGAGTGTAATAAATAGGTTTGGAATTCAGCTTGGCTCTTCTCAAGTTTCAAGGCCACATTTTGCAAAAATTAGGACTGAACAAATAGAGTAATCTTGAGTAGGTCAGTCTTCATTTAAATGAAAATACAAATGGAAAGAAGCAAGAGTAAACTCCAGAAATTCCGCTTTTGCTGGAAATCTGAGCAAAACACGCAAAATGCTGGGGAAGAACTCAGCAGACCAGGCAGCATCCATGGAGATGAACAAACAGTTGGTGATGTTTTGGGCCAAAAGGAACTAGAAAGGAAGGGTGGAAATCGCCAGAATAAAAAGGTGAAGGGAGGGGAAGGAGGACAAGCTAGAAGGTGATAGGTGAAGCCAGGCGGATGGGAAAGGTAAAGGGTTGGAGAGGAAGGAATCTGATATGAGAGGAGAGTGGCCTTCCTTTCCACCTGTGATGTGCTGGAAAGGAAAGCCTCATCCTGGGAACAGATGCAGTGGAGATGAAGGAACTGAGAAAAGGGAATAGCATTTTTACAGGAGGCAGGGTGGGAAGATGTAGCAAAGAGGTATAAACACGAATAAAGGCAATATGCTTCCACTTTAAAAGAGGCTTGATATTCTAAAATGTATTTGAGCATTGGACACCAGATAGGAACAGAATGCGATTCTTGCCTGTATCTTGCATGGAGATACTTTGCAATGTGATGCAGTGAAACCTTTAGAAAATCAAAGCTTTTGGGACACTGTAGTGTGCTTTATGTATTTCAGCCTTGTTCTCTAGTCCCTGTTTGAAATGATGCCTGCAGCTGTTTAGAGATTGCAGGGAGGGTAGAGAATGACTTGGCTGCTAACTTATAAGTAGGCAGCCATCCAACTTTTCTGCAGGATCATGGCTTTTGCTTGTCGCCATCGCCCTTAACATCTGGGGAGTAGAGGAGTAGTTTCTTATGCTGACTTTAATGCGGGAGCAGATGAGTGCGTGTGTTCTGCTCACTCAAATAACCACACAACACTTCTTCCCCTCTGCTGTCAGATTTCCAAGCTGTCCACTAACTACCTCATTATTTCTTTTGCACTATTATTTATTTAGTAATTTATAGTAATTTTCTGGCTTTTGCACTGTACTCCTGCTACAAAACAATAATTATCTCATCTTATAAAACAATGAAAATGAGCCCGAATCTGTGGTTAATACAGTTCTGATCTGGTGGTTTGGAAAGTGTCCCAACGTAACCAAGGAGCTGGTCAGTTTTCGGACAGCACATCAGCACAGCATTTAGCACAGGTGCCCCTTGAGTGCTGTAGTTCATGTTGTACTCTGACCTTGGGAGCAACGTGTGTGCAGTTTTCTTTCACATTCTCCTCAAGGGTTTCCCCTCGGGAGCTCTAGTTTTGTCCCACGTCCCAGAGATATGCCAGTAGATTGATTGGCTACTTGTAAATTGCTGCTCAAAACTGCTAAGTGGGAAAAGAATCGAAGTGGAGTCTCCCAAATCCCCCCTCCATTCCCCACTCTAACCTCTTATTTCTTCTCATCTGCCTATTAATTCTCCCTGGGTTTCCTCCTTTCCTTTCTCCTGTGGCTCACTCTCCTATCTGATTTTTTTTTCTTCTCCAGCCCTTGACCTTTCCCACCCACCTGTCTTCACTTTCCAGCCAGCCTCCTTCCTCTCCCCCCCACCTTTTTATTCTGACGTCTACCCTTTTCCTTCTCAGTCCCGGAGAAGAGTTTCGGCCCGAAATGTTGACTGTTTATTCTGATGCTGCCTGACTTGCTGAGTTACTCCAGTGGTGGTGCGAGTTGCTCTAGATCTCCAGCACGGGCAGACATCGCTGTGCTTGGAGTGAGCGGGCCTTCTGAGTAAATTCACTTAATCCCTGGCACGGTTAGCCGTCTGGAACCAGTTTTGGGTCGTTTGTCATTCCAAAGGGCACCTCAGTAGTAACAGGAAGTCCTGAACTTCAACCAGGTATTAGCTGTAGTTATTTGATTGTTCCCCTGCTAACTTTTGATTTGAGTAATGTAGTTTGCAGCAATAGTTTAGTCTTAATGGAAGGAAATCGAGTCTGGTGCAAGTGGTGTGGAGAGGGATGGGGGCTTCGATGTTTCTGTCATTCCTTCTATGGGGATTCTTGTTCCACGGATGTCTGTGAAGAGTAAGAATTTCAGGTTGTATATTCTCTGATATTAAAATGAACCTTTGAACAAATAAAACTTGGGCAACTAATGTTGTTTCTTGCAATAGATTGCGACTACATTCAGTGTTTTCTATCTCACGGGATCATTTAAAACTTACTCGTTTTCTAAACTTAATTGGGTAAAAGGCAGTAAATCCTTAATATATGAAAGTCAAAGGGTGATGCAGCTATGTTTGTTATTTTCATATGACATATTAAAAATTTTATTATGTAGTGCTTTGTGCACATCTAACATCGTTGGGCTACAGACGCATAACCTGTGGACACCCCTATATGTAAGTGAGCTCCCCTAATATTAAATTTAGAAATCCAGCATACATTTGTCTGTTTGTTTCTACAAACAGCAGAGCTGGTATCTTTTTTGCATTTTAAATAATTGTTTTTTCCTCATCAATTTTGCGTGCTTTTGATGCCATTTGTTACAGTACTGTGGAGGTACGGTTACTATATCGAGTGCTTTTTGTGAATTTTCTGACTTGGGAACATCTGTATTCATGGAGCGTATTCATCACCCGGGGACTATCTGTATTTGAAACTGATTTTAGTAAAACTATTCTAAGTATAAACAAGTTATTCTGTTGTGATTTCAGTATTTCTCTCTGCCATTCATCAAGTTACGTCCTCCAGGTTTTGTCATTTCTTTATTATGTACTTTTTGGTCCAGGTTTGCTAGAATGTTGCTGGATTTACATTGCATTTCAAAGTACATTTGTTATCAAAGTATGTATTTGTAGTAGAACCTTGAGGTTCATCTCCTTACAGGCAGCCACAGAACAAAGAAACCCAAACGAACCCATTTAAAAAAAAGACTGTCAAGCACCCAATGTGCAGAGAGAAAACAAAACACATTGTGCATTTAATAAAAGTAAGCAAATAGCATTCAGAACAGAAGTGAGTCTATAGACATAAAGCCCAGAGCAGGCCGCAGCCTTGGCCTCAGTTCAGCGCAGAGCCAAGTAAACATCGTGGAGCAGTGAGTAGAACCAGCCCACCCCACCCCTTGTCCCGACATCCTGCCTTTTCAATCCATCCGGCCTGGCATTCTGAGACCATTTTGTGAAGACGTGACTGTGCCACTGTCTCCTGTGTATTCCTGCGTAATCTTGTGCTGGCTGACACAGGAGATCTTGAGTCTGCGGGGCAATCTGTAATCGGGTACTCGTGCTGACTTGATGGTAGGTGAGCACAGAGCATTCTGGTGTGTGAGCTGAATCTCCACAAGTTCCTGGAATTGTTGCCCTTTTCATCAATTATCCAAGACTCGTATGTAGAAGGGCTGCTAGCCTCAGCAGGGATAATGAAGAGTCTGGGAAAAGATTCTACTTGAACAACCAGTATGTTTTAGCATCTAGGTCAAGCATTGAACATGACTGCTTAGTTGAGAAGGTAACTAATTAATTGTAGTTCACAGTTGCACTAATAATTGTCTTGAGAGCATTTATAGAGCCTGCAGCATCAACTACTCCGGACTCCTAGAGGAAGTTACTGGTTCTAAATAATTATGGAGAAATTAAGCTGTGTGAAGAGAAGGGTCTGACGAGTGCCTTCTGAAGTGAAAGGATTTTTGCTTTGCAGCATGGTTCTGACAGGATTTTGGTGCACGTTGTTAATGGTGGTGCTGCTTCTGTTATAATGACTGTCGTATTTGATAGATGAGAGTTATTTGCCAGGGGTTTTTGCCCTTAGGCAGAATGTGATGCTCGAAGACTGTCATGGGAAAGCTAAAATACACATCACGGTATGAGGAAGGCAAAGCTGTACAGCTATCAAAATGAAAGTGGCGAGGATGGGAGAGTGAAAATGAGTGAGGTGAGAGGAATACGAAGGCATTTTGGTGATAAGCAGTCGATGTTAGCCAGGCTTCAGCTGGATTCATGCTGTTGATGGTGGAACCATGCAAAGGTTGCTTTTACAAGGGTGGTTTGCAGACCCATTGGGAAGAGAGAGGTGAAGAAATGTGGCCTGTGGAAACTGAGAGAATTACTTAGTAATTGATGATGTGCAAGTTAATAACGAAATTTTTATAAAGTCGCGAGGAAAAAGTCAAGTGCCTTTGTTTTCCTTTGAGACTCAGCATTAAATAACATGACAGGAGTGGCAGAGAGTAAATCCAACACAGCAAAAAAGGAGTTGCAGATGTGTCTCACGTGAACCATTGCACATGCCAGCAGGAGACTGTGGAAATTTATGGCACCAGTGAGGCCATTTGTCCAATCTTTGAGAAGAAATGAGGTGGACGAGAATGGTGGGGATAAAATGGCTATTATAGGCAGCAGCGAGATGGGAAGTAGAAGGGTTATAAGATTAATGCAGAAGGTAGTGATGGATGCAGGTCCAAGTGTGTCTGAAATCTCACAGTACAAGAGAAGTTTCTAACAACTCAGTAAATTTTATTTAAAAAATGACAACAGCTAATATGTTTTAAATGTTTGTACTTACCTTGAGATGAAGGCTCCTTGACTGCTGGTATTTGGGTTCCTTCATAGCCTGGTGAAGAGTGGTTTAAATATAATTTTATTTTATGTATATTGAATTTGATATGCTTGTTAAACCACTGGCCTTTAGGGCAGCAATGAAGGTCCCTCCATCTCTATTGCTGTTTCCACGACAATTCTATACTTTTAAACAAGTCTGGGCTATTAGCCCTGAGATGAATCCCTGAACCTGGAGGACTGGTGGACCTTTTTTAATCTGGCCTTGACCTTTTGACCTGTTTGGCTTGGGTGACCCTACCAAGGGCTAAAGCACAAGGCCCTGACTCCAGCCAGCAATAGCTCTCCATGTCATTTGAGGCCCACAAGCCTCCAAACCCAATGACAAGGTTGTGGTCCTCTTGGAAGATATCTTGAATTGCACTTGCAATAAAATACTTCGGAATACAATGAAGTTCAATTAATTCATTGAGAAAAGGTCTTTTTTTGACTTATTGTTAGTATGAACTTAACTACAGGCAGTCCCTGGGTTACGTACGAGTTCCGTTCCTGAGTCTGTCTTTTAAGTCAGATTTGTACATAAGTCGGAACAAGTACATCCGGTATTATTTAGTGTCAGTTAGTCAAACGTTTGTCTTAAGTATATAGTATATATTTTACCTTTCTATGCATATAAAACACTTAAGAAACATATGTTTTCCAACAAATAAACCACTGCGTTGCTTAGTAATAATTGTAGCTTTCATTGGGGCAGAGCCTTTCACATGCTCCATTATTCTCACTTTATCCTTTTAAATTGTTCCGATCGTTGACCGACTGTAGCCTAATGCTTTTCCAATGACCAAGGGCGTTCCAACTCTTTCCAAACGCTTTATTATTTCCACTTTATTTTCAATTGTGATTGCTTCCCATCAACGGAACAGAAATATTGCGGGCAGCGGACCCTGACCTTCGCCGGCTCCCGAGGTCCGCCGGGTCCTAAGGACCACCGCACCGAATTCTCCGGGTTCGAAAGTTCACCGCACTGAGACAGGTTAAATGGGACAAGTGGGGGCTGTGCTGGGTTTGGGTACTGTATTTGATCCTCCACAATATTCCGTGTGGGAATTTAAACTGGAGGTGGCAGTGTTTTTTTTTACGAGGTCGAGTTGCGTGCTCGACATCAACCTGGCATGGAAGGTACGGGAGTCACTGGATCAACATCAATCCGGCACGGGAACGGTCTGTCACTGGATTGAACTCGTTCTCGAGCCTGGTGCTGATCTCACTGTGCCACCAGCTGACCGGAATGGTGGGGGGGGGGGGGGGGGGGGGGGTGCGGGGTCAGGGTGAATCTTGCTAAGAAAAATATAAGCCACATACAAAGTTACACACTCAACACAGTGTCAACGGCAACGACTTAAAATGGCGGAGTGTCGCGATCCGACTTAAAATGGTGGACGGCATTCTCCTTCCTCGGTTCGTAAGTACGAGTTGTCCGTAAGTCGGACGTTCGTAACTCGGGGACTACCTGTAATGATTTTCTGACCTACTGTAAGGTAATGGTAGAGTGACAGTCTGTCGGCTATTGTTGAATTCACTGTGGTGTTCTTATGGTACAAATGCATCAGATTTGCAGCTGCAGAATATTTCTCATCTGCTTGATTTTACTCTGAAATATTTAAGTGCTTTGAAATGGCTTTTGACTGTTTCTTACAGGCTTAATTGACGTTCAACCACAGAAAGTCTCTGGAGATGTGCATTGCTTTTTGAAGCTCTGAGACGAAAGGGAAGGTTTTAGCCAGCAGCTATGAACTGAAGACCCATACGTGTTGTGCACGCTGGTTCATTGGGTTGCTTTGCCCGTGCAATAACTCGAATGTGAGTCTATCATGTCAGATAATTGTGGCTGCTGCACCGATACAGTTAATGGAACATTAATATTGTTGTGCAAATTACAAAATAACTCCAGCAAATTCAGCTTTTGTTGCCTTGTCCCGTTGGTCATTCATCCGTAAACTATCCATAAATCATATGGACAGGTCAGTTACTGAGTCATGGATGTTGCGGAATATTGGAATATCAAGCTGAAAGGAAGTGGCGTCAAGTTGAAAACATCTGCCATTGTGCCGACAGTAAATATATTTATTTGCATCAATTCCCAGTTAGCATCTGCATAAGTAAGTCATTTCAAATCATGACATTTTTTTAAAGAAAGAATTATCTGTAGATCAAAGTACACTTTATTTATATTGGAAATTAATCTTCAAATCCACTAAAAAAAAATTACCCACAATTGACAGTTTTTCCATATTCATTGATAGCTACAGAGGTATCAGATGTCTTTTATCTATAATGTTAATCTCTCATTACGAACTTCCTTTCCTGCTGCATTTCATTTTTCCCCGATTGGACTCTTCATTCAGTTTTCTTTTGCATCGTTCTTTTGTTTCTCTCTGAACCCTGGTTGAGGGGGATAAATTATTGATCTCCGTAACAGATGCACACTGTTCTTGCAGCACACTTAGACATTTGCAAGAGGTTGGATATCAAAAAGCTTTGAGCCAAAGGCTGCAGAATTGAATTGGTTAATTACTTCTTCAGGCCCTGGGTTTGGTGGGGTGGGAATTCCTGGAGAGCATGATTATTTGAGTACTCACTGTTAATGTCATCCTCCCTGCCGTTCTTTCTATAAAGACTCCATTCCAGTTTGCCCATCTCCATTGGATCTGCTTCTAGAGCAAAACTTTCGGCATAGGTGTCTAAAATGACTTCCTTTCTCTTTTGTCATGGTGTATCCTGTACCCAAGCTAACTGGGCTTTTAACTGTCTTTCTATTTCCTGTGCTTTCTGGTCCCATTCCCCCTCTCCTAGACAGACCGTGTATAGGGTCCCCTTTGTTCTCACCTCCCGTCCCATCAACCTTCACATTCTCCAGAATTCCTGTAATTTCCAATGGAATCTTCCACCAGCCCCCTTTCAAAATCCTGAGGGGAACATGCCCTCCACAGTTCCCTGAGCTGCTCTTCCACCAGCCACCCCTTCTCTGGCACTATCCCATGCATTTGTGGAGTCTGCAACATCTGTCCTTTTACCTTTGCTCTTTACATCATGGTTAGTGACAACATGGTCCCGTCAACCTTGGAGGAACCAGTCATAGATTGGGTGACTACGTTTCAGAGGTCTCTGTTAAGGGTGATCCTAAGCTTTCAATTGCAAATCACTTTAATTCTCTGCCCTCTCCTCATTCTTCCTTTCCTGTGTTTGATGTGTAACGCTTACGCGACAGGCTGGTATATGTCTAGGGGAAAAATTCTAGCCACTCTCCAACCCTGCCTCCCGTATACACAGGGGCTGTGGAAAACAAGTTAATGCAGCATCGCACACACCATATCAAGCTCACACCAGATACAGTTATAAAAACGTTGAAGATTTTACTAGAACTAAATGAATACTAAAAATACAGTATATATGAAGGAAAAGAAAATAAAGTAAAAGGCGCCAAAACTTATCAGAGTTCAGTCAATCTAGTGCACATCGTTGGAGCTCAACCATCGAACCGTTTGACCACCTTCGCTTCAGCCGTCCTCCACGACCTCGCACCTGGGACCACCCGAAGTGGTCGACCGAGCAGTGCGGCACACATCCACCTTCTTTGGCATCTTCTTCCCCGCTCCCGAAAAGACCGCAAAACCCCAGCTCCCAGACCCACAAGAAAAAATGTTATCCAACCCCATTGGTTAACAAATGAATACAATCCCCGTTATCGTTATCGTTATCGTCATTGGAAAAAATGTTGAATTTCCCCATGGGGATGAATAAAGTATCTATCTATCTAAACCTAAACAGACTGCGAGAAGCTTCGAGAATGCTCTGCCAGACAACACTCTCTCTCCAGTTAGCATAATAGAGAAGCAGTTTTACTTTTAACAAACAAAGTCATTTTGATTAACATACGCAGTACAGATGGAACAATGTTCAAAGTAAATTTATATCCAGGTACATATCTGTCACGATATACAACCCTAACATGATGCGTTTAGAAAGCCAATACCTAACTTAAGTTGAGGACAGCACCTCATCTTCCTTCTGTGTTCATTTGAACTCCTGAAAAATTGAACTTAATATTTGTTAAACGCTGTTATTTTGAAATGTATGGCTCCAATTTGTTTCTCTCCCTTTTTTGTGCTACTTTCTCATCTTTGGTCTGCCCTTGGCCTCACAGACCTTTGATATCTCCCCCCCCCCCCCCCCCCCACCTCATTTCATTTTACATCATGCTTAAAATCATTTTCACTTTTTTCACTTTTATAATAAAGGGTTCTAAACCTGGAGGTTGGAAAGGCTAGGGTTATTCCCACTGGAGCGTAAGAGGCCAAAAGATGACCTTATTGCGGGTTATTAAATTGTGAAGGGCATAGAGTAGATGGTCTTTTTCCAAGGGCAGGAGAGTCTTAATATTAGAGGATGTAGGTTAAAGGGTAACTATTTAAAGGACCTCTAAGTGATAATGGTTTTCCACAGAGTGGTGGCAATTTGGAACAAGCTGCTGAAAGGTAATACAATCACAATGTATTTGGCAGATACATGGATAGGAAAGGAATTGAGGAATATGGACCAAACACGGCAAAGTGTGATTAGTGTAGGTTGACTTCTCCGTTGTCATGGACAAATTGGACCTCAGGGTGTGTTTCATGTTTCAGTGGTGTAATGAGTTAAATCAAACTTTGTCCTGAGCAACTGACATCGAGCATGCAAATAACGTGACTTGCCCAGTTTGACCCACAGCACGGGGACAGGGCACTGATACTGATTCTCTCATCCTGCCAGATGATTTGAAGCCTTCAGCAGACGGAGGCGTTGGTAACGTCTCTCTTGGTGCTTTAAGTTGTCTTTCTGTTGTATCCGTTTTTCTGCTGGACTGAGTTTTATAGCACGTTTGCTGTCCTTGACCTTCATTTGCTTTTCCCATTGGATAGCCAAAGGTGATGGAAATCATGGTGAAATTCATTCTGTACAGAAAGACATGATAACCCCTGTAAGATGAGAAGGCCCTTTTGTTGTCCTCCTTGTATTCTGGATAAGCCATTTTAAGACTTGGGGAAATGTAAGCACATTTAATTATAAGTTGCTTTTTGTTCTTTAAATGTTGAGAACATTTAATGCATACCAAAGTTTGTCGTAGTGTGTCTTGGTGATGGATAGGGTTAGACTTTGACGTTCAGCTGATAATTAAATACTGTTGAATTATGCTCTGTGGGGTTCGGCATGCATCACAACATCAACAACGTCAGACCAGAAGTTCCAGAGCTGCTGTTATTTTATAAGTGGGATGTTTTTACATTCCACATGCAGCAAAAGGCCTTCATTAGAGTAAATGTTGTTAAGAATTCTGCATTGTGTGCACAAAGTACTCGTAGTTTATAAGCAGTCATGTTGTAGAACAAAGGGACCCAAGAGTACAAGGAGTTGATTCCCTGTAAGTGGCTTTGCAGGGAGACAGGGTGGTGAAGGCCATAGAGTAGGGAAGTCTTGCTCTTGTGTTGCAGATGTGCAAGATGTTGGTGAGGCTGCGTTTGGAATATTATGTCCCGTTTTGGTTACCCTGCTGTAGAAAAGATGCCATTAATCTGAAAAGAGTGCAGAGGAGTGTTACAGGATGCTGACAGAACTCAAAGGTTGGAGTTTTGAAGAGACGTGGAGCAGGTTGTGACATTTTTCATTGGAGTGTAGGGGAATGAGGGGTAATTTCCTAGAGGTGTACAAACTTATGAGGTGCATGGATAGGGTGAATGTGTACAGTCTTTTCCCCAGGTTTGGGGAATCGCAATCAAGAGGGCAAAGGTTTAAGGTGAGAGGGGAATAGAACCCGAGGGACAACTTTTTTTTTCTGCAGAGCGTGGTCAGTACATGGAATGAGCTGTCAAAGGAAGTGGTGGAGACAGGCACGCTAACAGCATGTAAAGGGTATTTGGACAAATACATGGTTAGGAAAGGTTCAGTGGGGTAAGGGACAAATGCAGGCTAATAAGACTTGCTTACGTGGGAATCTTTGGAATGCTAACATTAGAAGCAAGACTCAGCCAATCAGATACTCCAGCCTTCTCCAATCCTCCCTTCAGCTCAACACCATCATCCTGTTCTCTCCCGTTATCCCTGAAATTCAAATATATGCAAGGATCTGTCACTAATACATTCAGTGACCCTGTCTCAGTTCTGAGGAAGAGAATTCCAAAGGCTTGCAATTCTGCAAAAGAAGAAATTCCTCCTCACTGTTGTGCATGGGTAAATGTGTGTTCAGAAATTATGCTCCTGGTTTTAGACCTCTTGGCATCCACCCTGTTGATATCCTTCAGTAAAATCATCTCTCATTCTTCAAGTCTCAAATGTCTGTAGCCCATCTGCTCAGTCCCTATTTGCATCATCCCAGCAAACTACCTTCCAGTTGTAAGTATTTTCTTAAAGTTGGAGTCCGAAACTGTACACAGTTGGTCAAATTATCAAAACTTTCCTACTTTTATGCTCCATATCCTTTGTAATAAAGACCAAATTTCTATTATGCCTTCTATTCCCTTGCTAAACTTGCACATTAACAATGTGTTTCATGCCTTAGAGCCCTTGTTTCCACTGTACTGCAAAAATTCATAGTCTCACTACATTTAGGTAATAATTTGCTTCCTCATTTTTCTTACACAGTGGATAACCTCACATTTTCCCACATTACATTCCATTGACCTGCAACAGTATGTTAAGATTTTCCTGAAGTAAAGACTGTGCCAATGTTTAAGGGTGCCAATTCTACCTTGCTGAAATTGCAGAATAACATGTTTACATCTGAAGAGGGATAAGGGGAAAGTGCTTAGGGATTCAGTAACTCTTGGAGAACGGACTAGCAGAAATGTTTCATTGAACTGGTATAACAGAGTAGAAGCTGCTGGTGACCTCCTATGCATTACAATTCTGTGAAATCACTTATCTAAAAAAGTTCTTGTCTTCTACATTTTTTAAGTGTAGGCTTTTGAATGAAGGAAACTTTGTAATATTTTAAAATAGAAGTGCTTCAAACCTAGTTAACTGATCTTCCAGATGTTTAGTTAACAAACTGTTCCATCAATATTTATGGTTTTTAAAAAAAAACTTTAGCTTCACTATTTTTGTTCACTTATTTATTCTCATGATCTAGTTCAGTAACAAGCTATCCCAATCAACCTCAACTATATTCCAAATGTTTCTGTGGGAATCTTCCTAATATTGGGGCAGAGGAGTTGGGAAGGCTCAGTAGCTTTAAATTGCTTGGTATCAACTTGTCGGAGAATTTGGACCGGGATGAGCACATGAGTGCCATCTCAAAGAGGCATGAAAACACCTCTTACTTTCTTAAAAGTTTGCCTAAATTTGCCATGTCACTAAAAGCTTTCACAGACTTCAGTAGGTGCACAGTGGTAAGTATCCTAACTGGATATGGAAACACCAGCGCCTAGGAACAGAATGTGACGGACACAGCCCAGTCCATCAGAGGGGAAGGCCTCCTCAGCATTAAGTGTATTTATATGGAGCATTGGCACAAGAAAGCAGCATCCATCATTAAAGATACCCCCCCCCCCCCCACCATCTGGATCAAGCCCTCTTCTCACTGCTACCATCAGGAAGGAGGTACAGAAGCCTTCGATCCCACACCACCAGGTTCAGGAACAGTTATTAACCTGCAACCATCATGCTCCTGTACCAGTGTAGGTAAGGCATTTGACAAGGCATAGTAAGGCATTTGACAAGGTTCCACATGGTAGGCTTATTCAGAAAGTCAGAAGGCATGGGATCCAGGGAAGTTTGGCCAGGTGGATTCAGAATTGGCTTGCCTGCAGAAGGCAGAGGGTCGTGGTGGAGGGAGTACATTCAGATTGGAGGGTTGTGACTAGTGGTGTCCCACAAGGATCTGTTCTGGGACCTCTACTTCTTGTGATTTTTTTTATTAACGACCTGGATGTGGGGGTAGAAGGGTGGGTTGGCAAGTTTGCAGACGACGCAAAGGTTGGTGGTGTTGTAGATAGTATAGAGGATTGTCGAAGATTGCAGAGAGACATTGATAGGATGTAGAAGTGGGCTGAGAGCTGGCAGATAGAGTTCAACCCTGAGAAGTGTGAGGTGGTACACTTTGGAAGGACAAACTCCAAGGCAGAATACAAAGTAAATGGCAGGATACTTGGTAGTGTGGAGGAGCAGAGGGATCTGGGGGTACATGTCCACAGATCCCTGAAAGTTGCCTCACAGGTAGATAGGGTAGTTAAGAAAGCTTATGGGGTGTTAGCTTTCATAAGCCGAGGGATAGAGTTTAAGAGACGAGATGTAATGATGCAGCTCTATAAAACTCTAGTTAGGCCACACTTGGAGTACTGTGTCCAGTTCTGGTCGCCTCAGTATAGGAAGGATGTGGAAGCATTGGAAAGGGTACAGAGGAGATTTACCAGGATGCTGCCTGGTTTAGAGAGTATGGATTATGATCAGAGATTAAGGGAGCTAGGGCTTTACTCTTTGGGGAGGAGGAGGATGAGAGGACACATGATAGAGGTATACAAGATATTAAGAGGAATAGACAGAGTGGACAGCCAGCTCCTCTTCCCCAGGGCACCATTGCTCAATACAAGAGGACATGGCTTTAAAGTAAGGGGAGGGAAGTTCAAGGGGGATATTAGAGGAAGGTTTTTCACTCAGAGAGTGGTTGGTGCGTGGAATGCACTGCCTGAGTCAGTGGTGGAAGCAGATACACTAGTGAAGATTAAGAGAGTACTAGACAGGTATATGGAGGAATTTAAGGTGGGGGGTTATATGGGAGGCAGAGTTTGAGGGTTGGCACAACATTGTGGGCCATTGTGTAACATTGTTCTATGTTACTTCACCACTAACCTGAACTGATTCGACAACCTACAGACTCACTTTCAAGGACTCATGATCTCAATATCATTTTTATTTGTAGTTTTCCTTCTGCACATTAGTGATTTGTCAGTCTTTGTCTGTTGATGTAAAGTTTTTTGCAAAAAAAAAGCTATTCTCCCTTTCCTGGCAAGAAAATTAATCTCAAGGTAGTTTATCATAACTTTGAAATTACTTTAAACTTTTAATTTAGTGGTGTGTAAAAATGGCTCACCAGACATTTAATATTGGTGATGAGATTTATAATAGAGAGGAAGCTGAAAGAAGATATAGTTGGGTTTGTTCCTGAGAATGGAGATTGTCATTCAACTCTTTCATGAGCTGTAGATCAGTTAGTGAGCATCTCTGAATAGGAAGGAAGCTGTTAATGGAACAATTCCTCTCTACTTCTATGATGATAATGTATTTTTTGCTATTTATTTATTTAAAGGAACTTGACATTCCTGGTATTGTCTGCTCCTATTAGTCCTTAAAGAAAATCTTATTTGCAATGTCTATTCAAAATGTACATCAAAATAAAGCGCATGTCAGATATTCCAAGGGTCAATAATTAATAATTTACTAACAGTGCAATGTGAGGTCACCGCTGCAGTCAACTGTGGAATATTTCATAGGAATGATAAATTAAAGTTTGTTTACTGAATTGTAGTATCTTGTTGATCTTGGCTTTGAAAACCTTTGCACATTGACGAACAACAATTTGTTCCTTGGTTTTGAAAAGCATTGCAATTGTTTGTGGAAATGATTAATCGTATCCTTTTTCCAGAGGGAAATCTCATATTGTGGTCCAACTTGGACACCAATACCATGTCAACAGACCTGACATAAGGTGTTGCAAAACATGAAGAGTGCTTGCAACCCACCAGATCTGCTGCCATATTTCTCTCTGCATGAGCTGTCTAATTTATTCTCACTCATGCATGTCAACCCTTCCCACTCATGCAGGCCATCTGCTACCCTTCTTAATAGCCATGTCTTTTAAAAGCAAATTAGATGCCTGCTTCAAAGAATTACAGACGTGTTTCAATTTGATAATCTCGCTCAATATACAACCATTTTTTCTCTCACAACATTTATTTAGTGGTTAATGTCTTTGCACCATTTTATGCTATAATTATCCCTGACTTTAAAATGCATTTATTATGTTAGTTGGCACTAGTTTATCTCTTATCAATAGCCAGTAAATGTATCCATACAGTCTTTTGTTGCACTTGTCATGTTCAGTGTATCTGCAATTTGGCTTTATCAACAAATTGTTCCCCTCCCCCCACCCCCCAAGCCCCTGGATCATGTTCAGTGTGTAGTACAGGCAGTCCCTGGGTTACATACGAGTTCTGTTCCTGAGTCTGTCTTTAAGTCAGATTAGTACGTAAGTCGGAACAAGTACATCCAGTATTATTTAGTGTCAATTAGTCAAACATTTGTCTTAGTATATAGTATATATTTTACCTTTCTATGCATATAAAACACTTAAGAAACGTATGTTTTCCAATAAATAAACCACTGCGTTGCTTAGTAATAACTGTAGCTTTCATCGGGGCAGAGCCTTTCACATGCTCCATTATTCTCACTTTATCCTTTAAAATTGTTCCAATCGTTGACCGACTGTAGCCGAAAGCTTTTCCAATGACCGATGGCGTTTCACCTCTTTCTGAACGCTTTATTATTTCCACTTTATTTTCAATCGCGATCGCTTCCCGTCAATGGAACAGAAACAACGCGGGCGGCAGGTCCTGAGCTCCACCAGCTCCCGAAGTCCGCTGGGTCCTAACGACCACCGCACTGAATTCCCCGGGTTCGAAAGTCCACTGCACTGAGACAGGCTGAATGGGACAAGTGGGGGCTGTGCTGGGTTTGAGTATTTGATCCTCCACAATATTCCGTGTGGGAATTTAAACTGGAGGCGGCAGTGTTTTTTTTTACGAGGTCGAGTTGCGAGTTCGACATCAATCTGGCATGGATGGTACGGGAGTCACTGAATCGACATCAACCTGGCATGGGAGTGTTCTTTCACTGGATCGAACACGGGAACCTCTGTTCTCCAGCCCCGCGCTGATCTCACTGCGCCACCAGCCGACCAGAACGGGGGGGAGTGGGGGGGGAGGAGTGGGGTCAGGGTGAATCTTGCTAAGAAAAATTTAAGTCAAATACAAAATGACACATTCAACACAGTGTCAACAGCAATGACTTAAATGGCGGACGGCGTTCTCCTTCCTTGGTTCGTAAGTACGAGTTGTCCGTAAGTCGGATGTTCGTAACTCGGGGACTACCTGTAAATTAACTTGTCCTTTGGGTAACCAGTAGCAGTGATTTTCGCAATTTTGTCCAAGTTCTCCCTCATTCCTTGCATTCTAATTGGTTTCAAAGTTCAAAGTAAATTTATTATCAAAGTACATGTATGTCACTTTATACAGTCTGGAGATTCATTTTCTTGCGGGCATACTCAATAGTCCAATAATTATAATAGAATCAATGAAAGGCCGCACTAACAGGGCAAACAAACACTGAGCAAAAGATGACAAAGCTGTGCAAATACAAAAAGAAAGAAAATAAAAGGAAATAGTAATAATAAATAAATAAATATTGAGAATATGAGATGAAGAGTCCTTGAAAGTGAGTTCTAAAGTTGTGAAGTTCAGTGAAATTGTCCCCTTTGATTCAAGAGCCTGATCGTTGAGGGTTAATAGCTGTTCCTGAACCTGGTAGTGTGAGTCCTGAGGCTCCTGGACCTTCTTCCTGATGGCAGCAGTGAGAAGAGAGCATAACCAGAGTGGTGGGGGGTCCTTGATGATGGATGCTGCTTTCCTGCAACAACGCTTCATGTAGATGTGCTGAATGGTGGGGAGGGCTTTACCCGTGACAGACTGGGCCAAATCCACCGCCTTTTGTAGAATTTTCAGTTGCTCCCTGCTGCATGTCTATAGATGCTTGCTTTGATTGTGGAAAAGATTAAACGTTGTTTCATTCTTAGAAATCTGATGAGCTGACAATACTGCATCTACATTAAGGTGACAGTTAGGGGTATAATACAATCCTACAAGGAAAATGCCATAAAATCAGTCGCACTAGTTACATAGCAGACAGATGGGGATGCAGCTATCAGCTTAAAAAAAGGTCTGCCTCACATCGTGTGTAACCTGTTTACTGCAGTATCGATTTTCCCCCTCACCCCAAAGCACTGTAATCACACGGAAGGAGTTAAGGGAAGAAGTACCTCTCCATAAAATGAAAATCAGCTCAGGAGATCAGAGGGAACAGCTGTTGGAGAGACAGCTGGCTTCAGTCCCGGACAGGTGTTGGGCAGCACCATCTGAGTCGAATGCAGAATCAGCATTTAGCACACACCCGGCCTGCGGTATTCCAGAGGTTTGTGGCTCCCTGGGAAGAGAAAAGCTGCCTCATGTCTTCCTTCTCTTACGAAGTTGAATGTGTACCCTCTGTTTAACTTCGTGAAGTTATATTTTAAACTTTATGAATAATTTTTGTTAATTATTTTAAAAAATGACTCTAGTCCTTAATTCTCTTTGGGCATGTGTACTTGTGTGAGGGACATGGTTATTCTGAGTGCAGGTGGACCCTCTGTAATGATTCCAAATCACTACTCAAAACCTTGAGATGGAATAAAATTCACTTTGTGTGTGTGTCAGAGTGAGAGAGAGAGAGAGAGAATACAAGATACAGAAATTATATATTTTTCTTCTTGTTTCTTGATACATTATGGAAAATGAATTAATGATTTTGACCAGCTTCAAAGAGTGCAACCCCCTTCCTCTCACCACCCTGCCCAGTAATGTTGCGATCGCTTTTAGTGGTTACTTCATTGCAACCTCTTTTGAAATTTAGTTTTTCCCTCTTTGGAAAACAGAAATGAGACAATTAAAGTGGTCATGTTGTTCATTGAGTCACGTAAAGATAGATAAAAATTGCCATGCAGTAATACAAAGATAGGAAAATATTCCTCGAGGAATATGCCTCATCTGTCATCAGCAGTTGTGTAGGGGGTCCACAGACCCCTTGCTTAGTGGCAGGGTCCATGGCAGAAAAAAAGTTGGGAACCCTTGGATGATGTTGGTACATCAAGAATGATCATCTCACAGCCTAACCAGAAGTCCTTGCTGGTGCCAGATTTGTGCTCCCTACTAGACACTGCCTTCAAGTCTGGTGACAGAGCAGTTCTCAGAGCAACCAGGAGAAATCTCATCTTGGGCATCAAACAATTCGGGAAGACCTGTCTGATAACGATCCCCAGCATATTTGGCTGGACGTCGTGGGTGTTACAGATTATGCAAGGAGAGGCAGCGTCGACCGTATCAGTGATGTTCCCAACAACTTTAATGCTTGCTTCGAGGCATGCAACACAACACCAGCCACGTAAGCTACTCCCCACTGTCCCCACTTTTCTGTAACAGCAGTGCCTGTGAGAAGGGCTCTGCAGAGAGCCAGTCTCCATAACGCAACCTGGCCAGACAACATCCCAGGCTGAGTACTCAGGGAGCATGCACACCATCCCATTGAAGTCTTCACAAACATCTTCATCACTTCACTCTTCAAGGCTGCTGTCTCCAGATGCTTCATATCAGCCACCACCATCCCTGTACAGAGCTAAACAGCTACTGCCTGGTGGCACTGACTCCAGTGATCATGAAATGCCTTGAATGGCTTACTTATGTAAATAAGCATGATGGTACCTAAGAAGAGTAGGTCCTTCGGGAACCAGATGCTGGTGTATGGAGCTGATGGATAAGAGCATGGTCCTGAAGAGCTTCCAGAAGACTGGAGGGTAGCTAATGTTCCCACATTCAGAATGGGCTGTGGGGACAAGCTGGTCAACTACAGGCTGGTGAACCTTACCTCAGTGGTAGACAGGCTGATAAAGAAGACAGGATTTATGTTCATTTAGAAAGGAAGGAGAAACCAGCAGGTGTCTGTGTGGGAGAGATTATGTTTCACAAATTTGATCATTTTAAGGAGAAAACAAAGAGAATTGACAAAGGCATTCTGGTAGATACTGTTTATGCTACTTCATTAAGGCTTTAGACAAAGTTCTGTGTGGCAGTTTAGTCCACAAGGTTAACCTCCGAGTGATTTGAGACATATTGGCAAACTAGATCAAAAGTTGACTCTGGTTATAAACTCGGAATGATCGTTCACAGGCACAACCCTCCCCACCACCGAGGACCTCTTCAAAAAGCTGTGTCTCAAGAAGGCAGCATCCATCATTAAGTACCCTCACCATCTGGGACATGCCCTCTTCTCATTACCCCCAATGGGGAGAGGTACAGGAAGCTGAACCCCAACAGTCAGAGTTTTAGGAACAGCTTCTTCCCCCTTGCCGTCAGAATTCTGAACAGTCCATGAACCCATGAACACAGTCGCTCTTGCTCCTTCACATTATTTATTTACTTTTTTAAATGTCTTACACTGTAAAGCTGCCACAAAACAACAAATTTTAAAGGCATATATCAGTGATATTAAATCTGATTCCAAAAAAGAAGCGATCTACTACAGGGAACAGTGCTAGGACTTCTGTTGTTTTTAATATGTATAAATAACTAGGATGAGAATGTTGATGGTCTGATGAGTAAGTCTGACAACATAAAAATTAGTGGAATTTGAAGTAGGGACATTATCTGGAATTTTGGGTGGAGTGGTGGCAGATTGAATTCATTCCAGATAAGTATGAGGTAATCCATATTGGGAAACCAAATTTTGGTAGATTACATACAATAGTCATTGGGGTCCTTAGGAGTGTTGATGTACAGATAGGAATTGTAGTGCAAGTCCATAGCTCACTGAAACTAGTGATAAAGTGGTTTGGGTCGAGAAATAGTTTTGGTATGCTTGCTTTCAGAGTATTGAACGTAAGAGTTGAGATGGCGCATCTGGACAGAACATTAGTTAGACTGCATTTGGATTATTGTGCACAACACTGGTCACCAGGAAACGAGAGAAGATGCAGATTCACCAGGATGTTGCCAGGAAAGGAAGGTCTGATTGCAAAGAGAGATTGGATAGACTGGGTTTGTTCACAGTGGAGCAGAGGAGACCAAGGTGTGACCACAAAGAGATTTATGAGATTATGAGGGGCATGGGTAGGATAGATAATCAGAATTGTTAAATTGGGAAGAGTTTAAAAGGAGATGTGAGGGGTAAGGGTTTCAGACAGTGGTGGTTAAGGGAAATAAGTTGCCAGAGAAGATGGTAGAGACAGATACAAAATTGCAATGTTAGAAAGCCATTTGGATAGGTATTGAGAAATAAATGGTATAGAGGGATACAGATCTAATGCAGGCAAATGTAATGCGTGCAGATTGTCATCATGGTCAGTATCGGAAGGGTCCATTACTGTGTTGTATAATTCTGAGATTCGTGTTGGTTAATTCTGGTCTTTTTTTCCCGTTTTTCTCTATCAATCTGGAATATTATTTGTTTCAAGGGACATTTTTAAATGCTTGCTGTGGTTAATTTGGCAAGACGGGGTTTGTTGACAGGAGAGTATGATATTTATTTTTATTGAACCACCTGGTGCCAAATACATCTTAGGTGAGCACCAATACAGCCAGCACGGAACTACTTGTGGCACACAGCCCTAACCTGAGAAGACTGGCCTTCACCCAATTCCACCCCCCATTTTGCCCGAAGTACAAGAACATAAAAGCGAGTGTAGACCACGTGGTTTATTCTGCCAGCTTTGGAATTCATTACAATGAGGGCTGATTGTTTCTCACAAATCCTGTATCCTCAAATATCTTTAATGATTATTGCTGGATGTTGTGCATGTCCTGGGTGAATAAGCTACCTTGGGTGGAACATTCCTAGGCTGTGTTCTCCTTTGGGTGATTTATTTTCTTGTCACAGTCCTGAATGACTGACTCAATATTGAGCCTGTGACCCCTGGTTCTTGACAGTTCTGTCAGGAAAAGCATCATCCCTTTATACGCTTCAATCAAGTCAGTTCTCATTCTTCCAGACTTGAGCGTATAGGTCTAGTCTGTGTAATTTCTGCACATAAGATAAACCTATTGTCCCGGGAATCAACCTGTTGCACTCCCAGCAACCATCCATAAATCCTTTGCTGCCGTTCACCAGTGGTCTCCCATTCCTTTATTATTGGTCACTATCAAGCTTGCTGATTTTAAATCTTGCCCTTAACTGTTTGATGTATTTAGGATGGTGAAGGATATTTACACAGTGTGATCGCAGATATGCACTGACTGACTTAGCTGCTCAGAGCCTTCAATTTGTGTTCCACCATGACGATCTGCTCATTTAGCAATCCACATTAAAATGACCAGTCCTGAAGACGGGTCTTGGCCCAAAACGTCGACTGTTTATTCTTTGCCATGGATGCTGCCTGACCTGCTGAGTTCCTCTAGCATGTTGTGGATTTCCAGCATCTGCAGAGCTTCTCGTGTTTAAAATGACTAGACTCAATTGATGATTTACATAAAGCTACTGGTTTAAGTTTTATTTATATATAAAATACCTTCTAACTAGTGTCCATTAGTAAAAGAGTTCTGAGATCCATATGCCCTCTGGTTTATACGTGACTCCACTTCCCCCAGTGAGGCTGACTCTTAACCAATCTCTGAAATAACCTGGCAAGCCACTGGATTCAGGGTGATCAGTGATGGAAGTAACTGTCAGCCTGGCCCACAATATCAGCATCTTTGTGAATGAATGAAATTAAATCACAAAACAGCAAAATTTCTTTGTCTTTTTCACCTCATGATGTCTACCACTGATAGCAAAGATTGTGATCATTTCCAACCATTACCTTTTGTTATGTTTATTAACGGGTCTTCCTGCTGGTTTACTGACCATTTCCCTTGGGGTACAAGGACAATCATGAGTTCACTTGGAGATGTGAAACCTGAATTCCTGTCCAATATTCCTGTACAAAACAATGTCACTGCTACGCTTCCGCAGTGTAGAGATAAATATAGCATTGCCATTTCTGATTTTAGCGTAGAAACTTATAAATAGGAAAGCATTTAAGACTTTGTACTTTTAGTGTTCATAGCATAAGTGAAGGAAGATACTATTTTGGCATTCTGTAATTTTCCCTGTTACACTTTAATTGCACTTGTTACTGCAACGTTTAAAAGTATTTGCAGTACAGTGCAGAAGTTTTAGGTGCATATATATATATCACTAGGGTGCCTAAGACTTTTGCACAATATTGTAATTTTATGTATTGCACTATACTGCTGCCACACAAAAAGTGTCATATGTGAGTGATGATAAAGCTGAACCTGATATGGGTCTCTATTGTGGGAAGGGAGCAGAAAGAGGGGAATCATGGATGCTTCTCCTCAGTGAGAGTGGGAAAAGGGGAAGAGAGAGGGGAGGGAGTGGGAAGCACCAGAGAGACATTCGGTAAAGATCAGTAAACCAATTGTTCAGATTCACATGACCTTGCCTGATGTCTCAGGGCGAGTGTCTTCATCCACACCACCGTCACTCCGCCCCACCCCAGCCAGCTCTCCTTCCCTGCCTCTGCCTCCTGTCCCACATTCCTTCCACAGCACTCCACCCTCGCCATTCCCAACATCCTTTGTTTCAGCCAGATTTACAAACCTGCTATTAAACTTGGTCTTTTGTCATTAGTGACGCCTGTGTAATCCCTGTCCTCAGAGTGGGCTGCCAGCACATTTTCCTGTTGCCTCTATTTTTCCGGTTACTGTTGGAGAAAATATTTTACCCCAAGCTGAACTTTAGCAATGACGAAAACACAGAATTTCCTTCTCGTCACAAGTATGAAAAAAAAGCAGATACATCCAATCCAAATGTCAGCTATTTAATGAAATACTGTATATACACTCCTGAAAAATAATTTTTTTGTAACACAGTTGTGTACTTTTGATCTTTGAGGTGCCTGAATAAGTAGTGGAGGCAATTGCAGTTGCGTTTAAAAGATATTTAAATAGATAGGTAAGACTTGGCAGGATATGGGCAAATAGGGCTACTTCCAATAGGCACTTTAGGTCAGTGTGGACAAGTTGTGTTGAAGAGCATGTTTCCAGGCTGTATTACTCTATGGGTCCATAAAAATAGATTAATCTTAGAAAATTGTATCTGCATTTGAAGTTGAATGCTTTTAAATCTAAAGCCATTTTGAAACATATAAAATTATGAAAGGGGTAGATAAGATGGAGGCAGGAAAGTTGTTTAGGACTTGGGGACGTAGCCTCAAGATTTGAGGGAGCAGATTTAGTTGGGACGGAGATGAGGAGGAATTGCTTTTCCCAGAGTGGTGAATCTGTGGAATTCTCTGCCCAATGAAGCAGTTGAGGCTGCCTTAGTAAATATATTTAAGACAAGGTTGGATAGATTTTTGCATAGCAGGGGAATTAAGTATTATGAGGAGGTAGGTGGGGAGTCCATGGCCAGATCAGCCATGATCTAATTGAATGATGGATAGCCTACTCCTGCTCCTATTTCTTATTTGCTCATTGTTTAACACTACTAGATATGGTTCAAATCAGCGTTATTATAATTGTCATCATTGTTCAGTCAACACCTCTAATTCTGCTGAGATTTTCCCATTTTTATCAATCTCCACAGAAATGATAAAATTACCCAAGGAAGCCATTCAATGTGTTATGCACTTGCTAATGGTTTAAGCAGATTTTCATTCACTCTCATCACCAACATTCCCAACCCAGCTTTGATCCTGTATCGGATGTGATTTTTCATTTTGTTTTAGTTTGTGGACTTAGCTGATGTGGTTAGTTTTTACTGCCCATTTCCAATTGCCCACTGGTGATGGTCTGCTGCTGCTCATGAAGGTACACCTATAACGATACGTGATTGGAAAATCCGAGATTTGGACCCAGCACGGATGAAAAGTCAGCAATATATTTCCAGTGTTTGACTTTGGGTGGGTGGGGGGGAACCTGCAGCTGATGGTGTTCTTGAATATTCCATCACACTCCTGACTAGATCCTTGTAGATGGTGGCAGCGTTAAGAGGTGATTTGCTTGTCACAGGATTTATAGACTTCATTCAGATCTCAGAGATAAACCAGCATTTTCACATTAATTGGCAGAGTATTTAAATTCCCAATCACATGTAAGCTTTGTGCCTTTTTTAGCACCAGCGTGTATATCGCAGTCCAAGTGTACAAATTAATAATTTCCTTCCTTTTTTTTTAAACTAACTTTTTAGTTTCTGATTGGGAAGTGAACCTGGGTATTTTTTGTGCCTTCCTCGGCTTTTCTCCCACTCACTGTGTTTCAAGAGCAAGGGAGATCTTCACATCCCATTATGGCAGCCAGGGAGGTTCAGTTCTAACTTTTAGATTGTAAAAGCTAATCTTAGTAATGGCAACCACAAAATTACTGTATTGTCATAGAAACCTATCTTGTTTATCAGGGAACAGTATAAAATTGCCATTTTTACCTGTTCTGACCTTTCATATGACTCAACATTTACCCATGCGGTTGGATTTTAACTGGATCTGTTCAGGAGCAGTTGGGATAGATGTTAAATGCTGGCACTTTCAATGATATCTTCAAACCTGGGAACAGTGGCCCAGCAGAGCATTTTATACTCCCCAAGTTCAGCATCTGCAATGTGACTCCAAACAGAATCTGCACAGAGTCTTCGTAACTCCAGCCTCTCTCAGACGACAATGAACATTTTTAGTGATTTTTTTAGTACCTGTTCACAAGTTTATAGTGAACTGTATGCTTCTCGAATTCTGTTATTCCTTCTCATCTCGTAATATCTCTTTAAGAAAATATTCTGAATTGTTTATCTTGAATCTGAAGTGGATGACCTCACACTTCTCCCCTCCCAGTACACCCTGTCCCTCTAGTGCCCAGAATCGCACCCACAAGAACTTTTCTAAGTATTCAGCTGCTCCTTTTTTTTTTGTGAAACTTTCTGCTCTGATCTTCACAACAGCCAGCAAAAATTTTGCCTGTTTTTTTTGTGTGGCTTAAATATTTGAGCTAGTTCATTCCAGGCATGACTTTCCTCCTTGTGAAGGAACTAAGCAAACATTAAAGGCTTTGTCATGACTGGGATTGCAATAATGACCTTGCTGGATGGTTGCAGTCATAAAATAGGTGGGAATCTATTGAACTAGAAAAGCCATGAGGTACAAAAGCAGGTATGTTGCCTAGCGATTGTACTTTTGATCATTATTGGCTCACTTCTCCTAAATTTATGAGATGAGATTTTGATTGGCTATATCAAAGTTCAAAAGGTCAAAGTAGATTGATTATCAAAGTATGTCTATGTCACCATATACAAACCTGAGATTCATTTTCTTGTGGGCATACTCATTAAATCTATAGAATAATAACCATAGCTATGAAAGTCTGCCCAACTGTGACATTCAACCAGAGTGCAGAAGACAACAAATTATACAAATACAAAAAGAAATAAATAATAATGATAAATAAATAAGCAATAAATATCGAGTTCATGAGATGAAGAGTCCTTGAAAGCGAGTCCATTGGTTTCAATGATAGGGCAAGTGAAGTTATACCCAATGGTTCGAGAGCCTGATGGTTGTGGGGTACTAACCATTCCTGAACCTGGTGGTGTGAGTGCTGTGGCTCCTGAACCTTCTCCCTGATGGCAGCAAAGAGAAGAGAGCATGTGGTGGGGATCCCTGGTGATGAATGCTGCTTTCCTGCGACAACATTTCATGTAGATGTGCTCAGTGGTGCTGAGGGCTTTACTTGTGCTGGCCTGGGGCATATCCATGACTCTTTGTAGAATTTTCCATTCAATGGCTGTTTCCATACCAGGCTGTGATGTGTGGTTTGTCTGATATGCTAAAGACAGTGATAGTTTCACAACTACCGTAATATGGTTACTAGCTCAGTAATGAATCTGGTTAAAACAAGTGATCTATCATATTTAATGTTTCAGTGAAAGATTTGAGTATTGAGGGTCTAAGTATACAGTGACTCCTCAGGCCAATTAAAATGTGCTGGAATGTTTACTCTGACATTACATGTGTAGGAGTTGGATAATAATGAAAGCATTGAACTGTTGGAGCTGAACTTATTCTCGGAATTTGGACCTTCCCCACATATTGTTGGAGGTCCTGACACATGGAAAATTTTGCATCAGAGGGTCTTCCTTGTAATTTAGTGACTTATCTAAAGCATTTCCTTGTTCCATAAACATTCAAGTTAAAAAACAATAGTTGTATTTGTTCTTTGGGAGCAAGACATGGCCTGAGTGTCTTCAGATGCTGTTTACTGTTGCATGATTGCTGGTTTGACCATGTTGAGTTCTTGGGACACTGATGATCTTTATTCTTTAGGTATTGCTTTATTCTATAGAATGATGCAGATTTCTGTCAGCAGGCCAAAAGTTTTTGGACGTTTATTGCCTATTCCTTATGTGAATTCAGGCAGTGGTTAAGCACCAACCAATTACTGTGTGTCTGGAGTTGCATTTAGGTCAGTTTTTGTAAAGTGGCAGATTTCCTCCCTCAGTTTTTTTTGATAGATGTATCATCTCCACTGCTGGCAACAGATTCTGAGTTCTTAACTTAATTCCTTGAATTTGGCTTTCTCAGCTGCCGTGATCTTATATCTCCTGGTGAATACTCCAGGCCTCTAGGTAATTGTTCAGTGCCAACTGTTCATGCTCACGGTGCCAAACCCTGTTTGCTAGTGACCAAGTGTAACTAGTGCTACTTCTGCAGTAAAGTTTCATGACATCATCGACACAATTGTGTGTAATTTATCTTCAGCTCCGAGCTCACTGCATTTCAATTTAAGTGCTGACTTCATGCCTAAATAATCCATAATCTTTGATTAATCCATCCTCTGCCTTCAGTAGTGTCATGTGTAAACTGACCTCTGACTACCCATTTTCCAACAGATTAAATAGAAAATAAAAAATAATGCAGTTGCTAGAAGTCTTAAAGCACTAACAGCAAATGCTGGAAAAACACAGTGGGCCAGGCAGCATCTATGAAAGGAGAAAAAATGTGAATGTTTTGGGACAAAGACCTTTCTCTGGATGGTTTGAATATACCTTTCATCCTGGTGAATCCATACTGTGAAAGTTTAGCTAGAATCCATATAGGATCATGGAAGAGACCTTCTGGTAAGTTGAACGGTTGGACTTAATTGTTAGATGTTCTAGGTTAGGGGAACAAGAGGATGATAAAAGAGCAGGCAAAAATCCTTTTGGAGAGAGGAGCAGAACTTTGCTGGCCGTTCCCAGAAAAGAAAAGACAGGTTTTCTATTTTGTTTTCCAGCATTAATGTGAATTTAAATCCCTCAAATTGCTTTGTACCCTACATGCCTCCAGTTCCTCCAGCCTTGCATCTCCACCAATCCTTGGGATCAGTGGTGGGGAAAATGCTAGAGTCGGTTATCAAAGATGTGATAACAGCACATTTGGAAAGAGGTGAAATCATCGGACAAAGTCAGCATGGATTTGTGAAAGGAAAATCATGTCTGATGAACCTTATAGAATTTTTTGAAGATGTAACTAGTAGAGTGGATAGGGGAGAGCCAGTGGATGTGGTATATTTAGATTTTGAAAAGGCTTTTGACAAGGTCCCACACAGGAGATTAGTGTGCAAACTTAAAGCACATGGTATTGGGGGTATGGTATTGATGTGGATAGAGAATTGGTTGGCAGACAGGAAGCAAAGAGTGGGAGTAAACGGGACCTTTTCAGAATGGCAGGCAGTGACTAGTGGGGTACCGCAAGGCTCAGTGCTGGGACCCCAGTTATTTACAATATATATTAATGATTTAGACGAGGGAATTAAATGCAGCATCTCCAAGTTTGCGGATGACATGAAGCTGGGCAGCGGTGTTAGCTGTGAGGAGGATGCTAAGAGGATGCAGGGTGACTTGGATAGGTTAGGTGAGTGGGCAAATTCATGGCAGATGCAATTTAATGTGGATAAATGTGAGGTTATCCACTTTGGTTGCAAGAACAGGAAAACAGATTATTATCTGAATGGTGGCCGATTAGGAAAAGGGGAGGCGCAACGAGACCTGGGTGTTATTGTACACCAGTCATTGAAGGTGGGCATGCAGGTACAGCAGGCGGTGAAAAAGGCAAATGTTATGTTGGCATTCATAGCAAAAGGATTTGAGTACAGGAGCAGGGAGGTTCTACTGCAGTTGTACAAGGCCTTGGTGAGACCGCACCTAGAATATTGTGTGAAGTTTTGGTCCCCTAATCTGAGGAAAGACATTCTTGCCATAGAGGGAGTACAGAGAAGGTTCACCAGATTGATTCCTGGGATGGCAGGACTTTGATATGAAGAAAGACTGGATCGACTAGGCTTATACTCTGTGGAATTTAGAAGATTGAGGGGGGATCTTATTGAAACGTATAAAATTCTAAAGGGATTGGACAGGCTAGATGCAGGAAGATTGTTTCCGATGTTGGGGAAGTCCAGAACGAGGGGTCACAGTTTAAGGATAAAGGGGAAGCCTTTTAGGACCAAGATGAGGAAAAACTTCTTCACACAGAGTGTGGTGAATCTGTGGAATTCTCTGCCACAGGAAACAGTTGAGGCCGGTTCATTGGCTATATTTAAGAGGAAGTTAGATATGGCCCTTGTGGCTAAAGGGATCAGGGGGTATGGAGAGAAAGCAGGTACATGGTTCTGAGTTGGATGATCAGCCATGATCATACTGAATGGCGGTGCAGGCTCAAAGGGCTGAATGGCCTACTCCTGCACCTATTTTCCATGTTTCTATGATGTGATTTCTGAGAAGCCCTCTCTTCTAGACTGCAGCTGAAAACAGGCCTGAGCCATCATGGTTCAGACTTCTCTAGAATTCATTTCCTAAAATGCATTTTCTCTCAAAGTTTTCTTTCACATCTAAAATTGTTCTCAAGTTCCACCATTTTTGCAGACTTTCTATTAGGCATCATGATTGGATCAGCATTGTGGCTTCATTACTCTAATTTATCCTATTTAAGAAATGCCTTGGGACAGTTTCTATATCTCAATATTGCATTTTATTGTGCTGGTTGAGCAGTTATGGAAAGTAGTGCATGATTAAAATGGGCTGTTTTTTAAACAGCTTCTGTATGTGAATGCCACTTGTCACCCCCGTGACACAAATGGTATGTAGGGAATGAGGGAAGAAAATACTGAGGAAGTTTCATATTTACCCTTGTTTGTTCCGAGACACAGTATTTTATTGTGGTTTCAAAATACATAATGGGGTTCCCCTTCCTCTAGCGTTGATGCTGCCCTCGCTGGCATCTCCTCCATTTCTCAGGCATCCGACTTCACTCATCCTCCTGCAGTAAAAAGGTTCTGCTTTAGACTGCCATAGTTGCTTAAGAAAGCAATAAAGACTTTAAATTAGCACCTCAGTCAGGAAGTACTTTGAGGGGCAGCCACCTACACTCACCATGAGTTAAAGGCAGAGTGGAGCAGACTCGATGGGCTGAATGGCCTAATTCTGCTCCCATGTCATATAACTAGCCTCTGTCAGGGATTAACAGATATTAACACAGGGCTTCAGAATGGGATTTGAACTGATCATCTCCTGACGTTGGTGGAGGAATGCTATCAGAAAGCTCTGTCAGTAGTACATTGGCACCCCACTCTGGGCATTCTTTCTTTCCATCAGGCAGAAGATGAAAAAGCACATGGACAGCTTCTGTTCCACTGTTACCAGACTCTTGTATCATAAGATGAACGCTTGGCCTCATAATCTATCTTGTTCTGACTTGCTTACCTGCACTGGCCTTTCTCGGTCACTTGAATGCTTTACTCTGCTTGTTATTGTTTTACCTTATTCTAGCTCAATGCAGAGTAATGATTTGATCTGTATAAACTGTATGCAAGAGGTATTTTTCACTGTATCTCAGTGCATGTGACAATAATAAACCAATACCAGTCATATAACTTTTCAATTATGGATAAGAATGGGTTTTTGACACAAGAACAGTGGTTGACAAATACAGTATTTTTTTTCTGATCAGCCTTCTATTACCCCAGCCGGTGCTTAACGGATTACCGTTGTGAGTTTTAACGGATTTTTGCATCACCCACAAAATGGTGGAGGAACTCCCAATCCCCCACCCCCTTATTCTGACATCCTTCCCCTTCCATTCCAGTCCTGAAGAAGGGTCTTGGCCTGAAATGTCGACTGTTTATTCATTTCCATGGATGCTGCCTGACCTGCTGAGCTCCTCGAAACATTTTGTGTGTGTTGCTCTGGATTTCCAGCATCTCTTGTGTTTATAAGTTTTTGGGTGTTTGCTTTGTGATCACAACTTTGGTTAATGTATAAAATATGCAGTTCCTACCATTGTACACCTCATCGTCAGACCTCTAAGGAAATATTTGCTGAAGATGCAACTTGCCTCAGGGAGTTGACACCATTGAGAATGCTCTCCAAATCAACATTACTGTTTATATACTGTTTATATGAATGCAATAAAAGCAAAAACAATTTTTTCAGAAAATATTAAATTACCACACCTTAAAGATTTTGATAGCTGCATATTTGAACAGCAAACATTCTCACAAATTTTCTTTCCTTGGAGAGAAGGAGCTACCGATGACTACTTTAACAGTAATTATCTCAGTACATTATCCTAAAAAGGTTTTGTATTCTGGTGTAGGATAAAAGCATCAGTTTGTATATTGCCAATTACATCACAAATGACACCTGTCGGCCTGGAGCTTTGTGAGTAATCTTCTTTAATTCCTTGTACGGCTGCAGGGCCACCTGCCTCATTTGGGGACATTAAGGGATTAGAGCATCTCAATGTGTTAATGCCTAGAAGCGATGATTTTCAGAAATTGCAAGTTCATTAGCCTGGCAGAGTCAGAATCCTTTCAGATACAGGTGTCCCCCCCCGTCCCCCCCCCCCCCCCTTGCAAAGGTAGAATGTTCCTATAAAACCTTCCTTAAGCTGAAACAGCGTAAAGCGAAGAAGCATTAATTTATATGGGAAAAATTTTTGTAAAAAGCAAAAATGCTCTTCGGAATGCAAAAACAGGTTGCTAATGTAGGTCTTTTGTAAAAGTGAAGTGGCGTAAAATGAACATTTGTAAAGTGGGGGACACTTGTATTGGGAACTGGGAGTTGCACCTCTCGCTGGAATGCTAAGCACTAAGCAACACACACAAAATGCTGGAGGAACTCCGCAGGCCAAGCAACGTCATTGAAAGGAATAAACAGTCGATGTCTTGGGCTGAGACCCTTCAGATTTTCTTGAACTCGTGCTAGGCGCTAATAGGTGGTCCTGCAAATGTACATTGGCCATGTGATGGTCTCTGGTCTAAGCAAATTACCTCTTATTGTAATATGGAAAGTGGCTGTTCACACTTGCATTGTTCCATTTTGAATTTACCTGATATATTCATTTGCCTCCTGGCAAGGCAGCAGCTAGATCTGGACAAAACCATTCTGCAGTGATGGAGCGCTGTCAGACGATTCTTTGACGTTTTTCGGCAGGCTTACTTGTTTTGGTGCCAGCTTGGCCTTTTCTTTAATTTGTAAAGCATGCTCTTACTATTGGATGAGCCAAACATTTTTTTTGGAAATCTTCATTTAAAGCAGTGTAGCTGACCTACAGCTGTCCAATAAACAGTTTTACTTTGCTTCTATCTGCAGTGAGTTTTGACTGTCCTATTGTGATTGTTCGGATTGGCAGCAACATCTTCTCCACAACCTCCATCAGTGCAGGTGCACCACAAGACTGCCCCCTGCTCTACTCGCTTTACACTTATGAATGTGAGGCTAAGCACAGTTACAATGCCGTCTGTCACAGGCCGAGTCGAAGGTGGTGATGAATCAACATAGAGGAGGGAGATTGAAATTCTGGCTGAGTGGTGCTGTAACAACATTTTACTCAATGACAGCAAGACTATGGGGCTGACTATTGACTTCAGGAGGAAACCAGAGGTCTATGAGCTATCAGAGGATCGGAGGTGGAGAGGGTCAGCAACTTTAAATTCCTCAAGTGTTACTTTGGAGGGCCTGTCCTGGGTCTAGCACGTAATAAGTGCAGTTACGAAGAAAGCATGACACTGGTTTTGTTGACTGAAGTCAGTATGATGCAGTATATAAATATAATCTTTTATATCAGCTAAATTGAAGATGATGCCTCAAGTATTCTGTTCAGTTTTGTTCTTATTAAAGTAAAATAATCTGCTCCTCTTTTTGACCCAACTTTCTGAAGTGCTTGGCATTGTTGGTATACAGACTGGTAGTAACCTACACCACAGCCATGCTCTGTTATCTGGTGCCATGATTAAAAGCATCATTAAGTGTGCACAGGCTGTTTTACTTTGAGTAAAGAAGATGAGGCCTACACATCAGAAACAATGACTCAGGGTCCCTTTTAAACAGAATGTCAGAGCAAAGAGGAAGTTCCTGAAGGTAGAGCATTAAGAAAGTGCTGGAACTTAAGGCCAGAAATATTGTGCAAGAATTTTGAACTTCCTGGAATTGAAACTAGGGATCTGTACAGGATACACAGGCCGAATATCAATAGGGTAATTTTGAATAAAGGGGGATTGCTTCGTCCAATTTGTCCTTAGACCAACTGGAAGTTTAATGGAGGGCTAAGACGGACATAATATGAGCATGTGGAGTCTATGTGAAACTGGAAGCATCTAACTTTGACAGTGGTGTGCAGTGTGATAGACAGTTGCAAGAAAAAGTTTGTGAACCCTTTGCAATTACCTGGTTTTCTGCAGTAATTACTCATAAAATGTGGTCTGATCTTCATCTAAGTCACAATAATAGACAAACACAATCTGCCTGAACTAATACACGAAGTACTTCTTCTAATGAATACTACAGTACACCATTTAAACAATCACAGTCCAGGTTCAATAAAGTATGTGAACCTCTGGGGTAATGTCTTCTACCAAAGCTATTTGGAGTTGGGTGTTCTAATCAATGAGATGAGATTGGAGGTGTGGGTTGTAGAGGTGTCCTGCCCTATAAAAAAGACACACAAAGTCAGGTTACTGACACAGCCTGCTCTTCTCAAGAAAGATCTGTTTAAAACAGCTTTCAGAAGAAGATTTGTGGAGATGCATGAAGCTGGAAAAGGCTACAAAAGCATTTCTAAAGACCTGGGTGTTCATCAGTCTACAGTAAGAGAAATTGTCTACAAATGGAGGAAACTCAGTACTGTTGCTACTCTCACTAGGAGTGGGCGTCCTGCAGAGATTCCACCAAGAACACAATGTGCAATGCTGAAGGTCTGTTTTTGTCCACTGTAAGAAAAACACTGACAAGAACGATGTTCATGGAAGGACGCTACAAACAAAACCACTGCTCTCCAAAATAAAAGCGTTGCTGCACGTCTCAAATTTGCAAAAAGCCACCTGGATGTTCCACAATGCTTCTGGGATAATGTTCTTTGGACAGATGACAAAAGTTGAACTTTAAGGCAGAAATGCACACCACTGTGTTAGGAGGAAAAAGGGAACTTCTCACCAACACCAAAACCTCATCCCAGCTGTGAAGAATGTTGGAAGGAGCATCATGGTTTGGGATCACTTTGCTGCCTCAGGACCTGGAAAACTTGCAATTGTTGAGGGAACAATGAACTCAAAATTGTATGGGGACATTTTACAGGAGAGTGTCAGGGTAGCAGTCAATCAGCTGAAGCTTAATAGAAGTTGGATGATGCAACAAGGCAATGATTGGAAACACAAGAGTAAATCAACAACAGAATGGTTTAAAAAGAAGAAAATTCATGTTTTGGAATGACCAAGACAGAGTCCAGACAACCCAGCTGAGATGCTGTGACATGATCTGAAGAGGGCTGTTCATGCAAGGTATCCCAGAAATATTGATGAACTGCAATAGTTTTATATGGAGGAATGATCTAAAACTTCTCCTCGCTGTTGTGCAAGTCTGATCAGCAGCTACAGAAAACATTTAGTGGGGGTTACTGCTGCTAAATGAGGTTCTACCAGTTATTAAACACAAGGGTTCACATACTTTTCCCAGCCTGAATTGTGAATGATTAAATAATATGTTCAATAAGGACTTGGAAGTTAATGAGCTGCAGGTGCAAGCTGCCAAGTGAGAGTATGAGCCAGCAATACAGGATATCTCAGTACAAGAAGAGAAGAATTGAAAACTTCTAAGCTTGGCTAAGTGGTATTCAGCAAAAATGGTGAAATACAAAAATATGTTGGATACAGCTGTACTGAATCAGACTATTGCAACAGCTCTGGAAAACATTATTGTGCTGATTGGTAAAAGATAAAATCTACTTTTTTCTTTGAGATCTGTTGTATAGCTGGGGGGGGCAGGAGGTGTAGGGCAGGCGGATTGCAATGTGTCATCTATGTGGCAAGGAAATAAAAGCAATATTTTGGGTAAATTGCGGAAAACTGTAAGAACTGCTTGGTGGGGGCATGGGGGAAATAACAAGAGGGAGAGGGGTTCTGGAAATTATGCTGGTGAGCTTTCTTGATCATTATCTTTCCAGTCCAACAAGGAAGGAAATGGTTCAGGGAAATTTAAAGACAATCAGAATCACAACTGCCAAAGGAAAAATACGTGTTAATAAATGAAAGCCCACATTGATTTGTTGAAGAGAAACGGTTAGGCCAAATGGATGTTCTTTTGAAGTAACCAAAAGTATTATTAAAGATAACTTGGTTGAGCTGTTGATCTGGACTTCTAAAATCTACTTTCATGTAAATCTGTATTGACATTAGTAAAACCACTATTGACTGGATGCAGAACCAGCTGGAATACAGAGCCCGCAGTGTGTTTCATTCTGTTGGGAAATGTACTTTGGCATTACCAAGGGTGTATGTTGGGACCGATGCTTTATGAGCTGAGGGTCTATCTTGTTCGGGAAACTCCATCACCTCCAGAAGAGGTTTTGATGTTTTATGGAGAAGTCAGAGGAGATACTCCCAGTGTTAAAATGATTCCTTCATTTATATGGATGAGATTTCCCAAACCTATCCATTTCAAAAGCAAGATTTAAAAAAAAGTGTTGAAAATGATGAGGGACCTGGATAAGAACTGAAAGAGATTGAGAACATGTGAAGCAACACAGATATAGGTGGGAAGGGACTAAACCGGGGGGGAATCGAATGGAGTTGAAGCATGCAGACATGAGTTCAGTGGGGGTAGGAGCAGGCAGAAACAATGGGCCTACCTGAACAGTCAGGTTTGTGGGTCTTGGGTAGTGGATCTTTGTGAGCAGTTTTGGTTCCCTGACCTAAGAGAGGATATGCTGGCAATGGAGAGGTCCAGAGAAAATTCATGTGAATGATCCCAGGAATGAAAGGGTTAATGTATGAGGAGCATTTGATGGCTTTCGGCCTGTACTCGCTGGAGTTTAGAAAAATGAGTGGAGATCTCACTGAAATGAGATCTCCACATTAAATATTGAAAGGGCACAGATAGTGGATGTAGGGAGGGTGTTTCCTATAGTGGGGGAGTCTAGGACCATAGGGCACATACTAGGTATAGAGAGACTTCCTTTAGAATGAGATGAGGAGGAATTTCTTTTTTAGCCAGAGAGTAGTGAATCTGTGGAATTCATTGCCTCATCCGGCTGTGGAGGCCAAGTCACTGGGTGCATTTAAAGCAGAGGTTGATAGGTTTTTCATTAGTAAGGTGTGAAAGGTTCCAGGCAGAAGCCAGGAGAATGAGATTGAGAGGGATAATAAATCAGCCGTGATGGAGCAGACTCATGGGGCTGAATGGTTTAATTCTGCTCCTGTGTCTTATGGTCTTATTGTTTGGCGTGTTGACTGCATTAGTATCAGGAGAATGCAGATTTCAGATCCCGAAACATCACAATACACATTGTGCGATGCTGTGATCTGATGTCAGAAATTAGTGGCACGCAAGAGGCTATTCTGGCCATTGTGTGAATGTTGGCCAGTAGAAAAGTTTAGCAAACTCTTGGATGTTTATATTTATTTGAGGGATGAAAACAGAGCTTATCACTTCTGTTTTTGAGAATAAATAAGAAAAAGGAGCAGAGCAGTGGGACTACTGGTAGGATATTTTCTGTCAGGCTGAAAGGACTGAGTAATCTCCTTTTATCTTCCTATTATTCTATATGACCGATGTCATATTTTAAACAAAAAGACATGGCAATACCATAATTAGTTCTGAATGATAAAGCCACATGGAAGCATATGGGCTTCCATATTTTTCACTCTTGGTAAACTGGCACAATGCCCGAAAGATCACAGCTTGAAAGTGCTCAATGATATGTGAAAACAAATAGTTTCAGAGGCCTGAAACTTAAATCTTTAGGTATTGCAAGCATTCAGTTTCACGTGAATCATCCAAATGGCCAAAGGGAGAAATCCAGATGTCAGAGGAACAGGACTGCAATTCTGGGGGTGAGCGAAAAGAATCTGGTGAGCAGAACCCATTAGAAAAGTTGAACTTTTAACTTAGAGTGCAGACTGGGTAACTTCATACATTTTTAACTTGATAAAAATTTCAGAGTAAAGCTGGGATAAATGAAACATATTCTGTGTCATCACTTCCCACCTTCACATCCATCTCTGGTGAATGGTTGGCATACGTTCTTCACAGAACTTGGTTGTTTTAGCCCTTTCACAGAGGAACAACCCTCTGCCAACTCTCCCAGTTTGTACTGACTGGCACTCTTCCTCCAACTTCCAATCGGTAATTGTTGAAGCAGCACACACAAAATGCTGGTGGAACTCAGCAGACCAGTCAGCTTCTATGGAAAAGAGTAAACGGTCAACGTTTCGGGTCGAGGCCCTTCTGCAGGATTGGAGGAAAAAGTTGAAAAGTCAGAGGTAGAAGATGGGAGGAGGGGAGGAAGAAACGCAGGGTGATAGGTGAAACTAGAGGGAGTTAGTGAAGTAAAGAGCTGGGAAGTTGACTGGTGAAAAAGATACAGGACTGAAAAAGGGGGAGTCTTAAAGAAGAGGATAAAAAGGGGGAGGAGCACCAGAGGGAGGTGATGGGGAGGCAAAGAGATGAGGTGAGAGAGGGAAAAGGGGATAGGGAATAGCCCGAAAATGTCAACTATACTCTTTTTCATTGATGCTGCATGGCCTGAGTTCTTCCACATTTTTTTTTTGTGTGTTGCTTGGATTTCCAGCTTCTGCAGGTTTTCGCTTGTTTGCGATCGAGGTACTTGTTGAACCCATGTCACAGCTAGTTCTTCCAAATGTGCCATCTCACCTCAAGTTGGCTTTTTCTCTTTCACAACTTAACTCTATAAATTACTTTCTCTTTTGTCCTTTTTCCCTTTTCTCTTTCACTTTTCCTCTTTTTCTCTTCCATTTGTCTTCCTCCTACTAGCCTTCCCCAAACTTACAGGATGTTAGCCAATTGCTGCTTCCAATTTCTTTTCCATTCACCACCATTCTCTTTCCCTTCCTGAATTTCTATTTCAGGATAATTATTCCAGGCATTTCTTTGCCTTATTATATCAACACCACAGCAAGCTAATTGGTCATGGTCATATTCATTTGGAATAGATTGTGAACTAGGCAAATCAGCAGAGCAAACTATATGTCTGTTGGGCCTGACGTCAGACACACGAAATATTATCAAACTTATTTTCATAGACAGAGGTCAGAAGTGCTGGGATATATAGCTTTTGAAGCACAGCTGATTATTTTTAAAGTTTTAAATTTTGGCAATGAAAATTTACCAAATGAAATTATTTGATAACATGTCAATGGTTACTGGTGCTTTTCCTCTACTGTAATGAAGGAAGGAATTAAGGGCATTGTACCCTGAATGGATACACCAAACCTTAGCTCAGATATTCTGACAGCTTTCGGAAGTAAGTAGAGGGCACATTTCCACAGTCAGCTAAAGAAAATTCGTACAACTTAGTGTTACAATAATTTTTTCTGAGGCATTACATTTGGTCAAAATTCCATGTGGTTTTATTATTTATTAAATGTATTGACCTAACAATTTTTCCTTTTGTTAGTAGTTCATTAACTGGGCTAACGGAACATATAAATGGTCTTGTGCTATTTGGTTATGCCCATTAGAAATTTTTAATGAGGGTCTCTCAATATAGAATAGGCCCCCTGTTCTTCATTTAACACTAAAGGAATGATGATGGAATACTTTTTCTCTGGTTTGCCCCATGCAGAAGATCAAGCTTAGTGATAGCAATAGAGCAGATACAGAGGATATTTATAAAGATGATGGTGCATTGGAAAATTTAGTAATGAGAGATTGACTAGGTTATTTTCAATGTGAACGAGGAGAGTTTTTTTTGAGATGTTAAAAATATGGAGCCCATTTCCTTTAGTAATATCAATGGCTAAGGGGCAGAAATGTAACTGAATTTGTAATAAGATTAAAGGCCATTGAAGGAAAAAAAGCTTATATTTAAAGAGTAATAATGGTTTGGAACTCACTGCCCAAAAGAGTGAGGAAACAGGAGATCTCAAACTATTTCAAACACACTGTGGATGAATACTTGAAGAGTGATACCTTCATACGGCCATGGACTGAGAACTGACAACAGCTCTTAAACAGCTGGCAAAAATGATGGGCTAGATGTCTGACTGTAAGGACATTTTTGTGTTTATTTTTGTACAGCATCTTAGTGTTGTCTTCATGTACTTAGGGTGTATAGGGAATTAATTTGCATGAATTATGCAATGTAAGTCCAGTGTTGTTGGTAGAAACAATGAAGTAAATGGGTTAAGTGGTAGATGTCCTAGTGCAGGATTCCCTAAAGATTAAATTGCAGGTTGAGTTGGTAGTGAGGAATGCAAATGCAATGTTAGATATTCATTTTGTAGGGACTAGTAATACAAGCAAGGATGTAATGCTGAGGCTATATAATGTATTGTCAGACTGCACTTGGAGTATTGTGAGCAGTTTTGTGCCCCATCTCTAAGAAAGGATGTGCTGATATTAGAGGGGGTCCAGAGGAAGGTTTATAAAAAATGCTCCTGGAAATGAAAGGATTAATATATGAGGAGAGTTTGATGGCTTTGGGCCTGTACTCACTGAAGTTTAGAAGAACGATTGGGGGGGGGGGGGTGGTGTGGATTCTCGTTGAAACTGACGGAATATTGAAAGGCATAGAGTGGACAAAGAGAGCATGTTTCAATACTGGGAGAGTCTAGGACTAGAGCGCACAACCTCAGAATACAAGGATGTCCCTTTAGAACAGAGACGAAGAAAACTTCCTTTAGTGAGAAGGTGGGGAATCTGTGCAATTCATTGCCAGTTCTTGATTGGTAAGGGCATCAAAGGCTATCGGGGAAGGCAGGAAAATAGGGTTGGGGGGAAATCAGGCATGAAAGTATCAGGCATCATTGAAAGTCAGAGTAGACTAGCTAGGCCAAACAGTCTGTGTTACCGTTTTACGGCACAAATAATTTGGGCCGTGTTTTTTTGCAATCTCTGATTGCAGTACAATTTTGTTTTTGTTGAATTACCGGGTAGTCCCTTGCCATAAAACTGGCCAGGGCTCTGGACTGAAATTTTAAAATTTTAGATTGTCCCTTGAAGTTGTGAAAATTGACTTGGCAAGTTGTTGTGAGACATTCTGTATGCTTCTGTACCAGAAAAAAATATTACTAAGTCTTTGACTATTATATCAAATTGTACTATTTTAGAAATCAGAGTAAATCATTTAAAATTGGGTTCCCTACGGATGGAGGACTGAATGTCTTTACTGTTTTGCCATCTACCCGACTCTGTATGAATCAGAGCCTGCTGAAGTGCTCTTAATTAAGTGAAGGAAAAGGAATGAAATAATAGTGGTTTATTATGTTGATCAGTTGCACTAGTTCCTGGGAGATATTTACATGTGCAAATGAATTTTAACGGCAACTTCAGCTATAATGATTCTCTCCCAACTGTGTCTCCAAAAATAGATCAAAACAATGCATTTTTAAAAAATTGCAAATATTAAATCCAAATGTCTGCTATGTGGTATGATAGTTGAATAATTTTCAAAATGCATTTTTGAAGTGCATGGCATCTCATGTTTTTTTCTTATGAAAATTACTTGATGAAACTTGTAAGAGTTCTCTGTGTTAAAACGTATGTCTGCCCTGCGCAGGTTTCACTGCATAAAATTGGTCTGCGTCACCTCTTGGGTCAGTTTTTCCCTTTCTTTGAAATGGTGGGAGCTACTTTTAACATGTTTAGTAGTTGAACTATACCCTGGTTTGTTCGCCTGGTTTATTTGACAGGAAATTACACACTAAAATAGTAATCTTGAAAATGGAACAGAGTTGGGTCAATTTATTGAGGCTGTTTAGAACCAGAAAATCCATTAACAGCTGGGGAAAGGAGGGCTGCCATTTTCCAGCATTGTAAAACAATAACTGGACTGTGTTTTTGTAAATGGCTCTGGAGAGCCGTGAGTAATGGAATATGGGGGTGTGAGGAGCTATCACATGCTGGCCAAGGCTGCTGGTGGGTGGAGTGAGTTGGGGCTAAAAACCTCTCGAGAATAATCAGTTTATGTAGGATGTAAGAAATTTAGTAAGGCAGGAAAGGGGTGCCATGACAACAAAAGCAGTTTGTACACTTGCCATGGTTTTTTTTCTATCAGCAAATCCTTTGCTGTGGATGCAACAAGTCCTTTTTTTCAGTTACTCTTGGATTTCCTCAAAGAATTATGTGTTTGTCCTGAATTAAGTACAGTGCTTGGCAGTTTTGCAACAAGTTGGAGAGAAAACTGAGCTGTCTTAAAGGAAATTCTCTTTGACTTTACTTAAGTTTTAGCTCATAAAAAAACATAAACAGCTCAAAGGAAGGAAGAGAAGGGCCTATTCTGCATTGTATCTCAATAAATAAATATTTTATTTAAAGTGAACATTAATGAACTGCTTAACACTAGAAATCGGCTACTCGTGACTTCTGGTTGTTACTTTTGTATTAAAATTTTAATCGCTGTAGCACAGTGACCTTGGTACAACCCTGGTTAAACCAATTCTTTCTGTGGATAAGGTATCTCATTAAAACACAAGTTATTTACTCTGTATAACACTTATTGTGTGCAATACTTTACTAAAGCATTTGGAATACAGTGGATTCCATTTAATTGGAGCACGTTGGGGCCAGTACATTTTGAATCAGTTCAGAGGTTGCTCCAATTAGCTGAAGTTTCATGGATATGGCTAAAAAGGTATCAAAAAGACAAACTACTGTTTAAGTGAGTACCAACTTATGTATTTATATGAAATACAAACATATTAGAACACTACCAATGTCTCTACAGTACTATAAAACTGTTAGTTATTGACTGAGGAATTCATGTGGTGTACACTGCAATTTTCTTTTGATTGGTTGTAAATGAACAAAATCATTGCAGACACCTAGCGCAGATAATAGACTGCTTTCATGCAAAGCTTTGATGACTGGATCCACCAAATCTTCATTTTGATTGTAACATTCAAAATGATTGTCAATACCTGCAAATCCTTTGTAATTCCTAGCGTGTTGAAGTAGTGAGATCATTTCATTTTCATTCCTGGTTGTTTCTGACATCTCCAATCCTGAATGCTTGAAACTGCAGTGAGCATAATGGTTCTGAATTGTCTTATTGCTTATTTCTCGCCAGCTATCAGTGACAAAAGTCACTGCTTTTTGAACACAAAAACATGCATTGGCACTAACTAAAACTGTTCTAAGGACAGTGTAGTGTTTAACGGCCACACAAGTGCACATGGCTGACCCTAGTTGGAAACTGTTCGGCAGCAGTTTCCTGTCCAATTGAACGGTATGATGTCCCAAATAAATGAAAGGCATCCCGGCTATTTTCTTGATTAATTTTTGTTTTTTACGAGTTGTCCCAAATAAGTGGCTGTCCCAATTAACCGATGGTCCAATTAATTAGCTGGAATCCACTGTACTTCTATCAATATAAATAGGCACTTTGAACTGTGCTGTCAAGGTAATTAACAATGAATTTTAAAGTACAATCTGATCATTTTGCATTTACATATTTACACTGACAAATGTCCACATTTTGTATTTATTGATCAGAATGTGTTGCTGTCTTTGGAGTTGTGTGGTGTGGCTAACAGAAGAGGAAAGAATAATAATTAAGCTGCTTACCTTTACAGAGATGTTTGTTCCCGTTTCCTGCTCATGATTGCTGACTTACTAAAGCAGTACATACAACATTGTGCATGGGAGGGGTGGGGAGGAATTCATTTCTCCCATTTCCCCCTCCCATTCAGTTAGGTAGTGGAGTGGAGCTTAACTAACTAGAAAATGCTCTGTATGCATTTAGTTTACAAAGCATTATTTTAAGTATTTTGGTCCCAATCCTCCACTACAAAATCAGGCTTATATTATGTTAACTTTTGGTAGTTCTGTATGACATGCAACTGGAAATCTGTATTTACTCTGTGTGGTTGTTCAAGTTCTCTGGATTATCAGGGCATGAATATTCCTTAGATGGAATGGCTTTCATTTATGAATTGTACAATGAAGTATTCTGGTTCTGCCATGGCTCCTTATCAAATCAATGCCTCAATGTTCCATACAATTATTTACTTCTGGCAGGATGACTGCATTTCCATCAGTTTGTACAACTTGAAGTGTATAGTTCTTGTTTATGGACTAGGCAAAGCTTCAGTTCAGTATAAGCACCATTCAACACTTCCAAATTGCATTTTTTGTGTGACTTTTGAGCCTGGTGCTCATACAGATGACTAAGGGCTCTTCTCTCTTCTTTGCCTAGTACTAATGTTGTGTAGCCCCAGGCAAGGGTAAGCATAAACACTCCTTTTATGAAAGATTCTTCTGTAGTTTCACCACCAATGCCAGATTTCCTGTATGCTTGCTTGGAGAATGGAGGAAGTGTCATACAATTAAAGTCTTCCCGCTAAAATATTCTTAGTCTTGTAGTGGGAACAAGAATAATGTCTGATGCTTTCAGTCCCTCACCAGCCATTGGCTATCTGCTGGATGGAGTTCATTTGTTCTGTACTGACACAATTTAGTGAAAGAATAGAAATGATGAAAGGTCAAATTGGGTGGGTGGGTGCAAATTGTTTTCTATGGTCAAGAATGGGGTCCAGTGCAACGGAATTGAATGTAAATGCAATTTTTGAATTTTAAGAATGAGGTACGATGGCTTTAACTGGGTAAGAGGGCTTGAAAAGCCTCCTTGCTATTTCTCTGTAAAACTATGATATACACACGTTCATGTTCATGTCCATTGTTAGCAGTTGAGGCACACAATGATAAGTACCTCTTGTATTGCTTTGGGCCCTTGTTCCTGACTCATCAACTGTAGGAATCTCAGCCTACCTACTCTCCAACCTTTTATCAAGATCAGCCTTGAACCAGTCAAAAGTTTCAAATATTGCTGTATTGGTGTAAACAGAAATGTAGTGATCTGGAACCACATTAGATAAATGTATGTAAGCAATTTCCCACGTACATTATTTTCAAGGAGCGGTGCCTCAAAATGGCGTGTCCATCATTAAGGATCCCACCATCCAGGGCATGCCCTCTTCTCACTGTTACCATCAGGAAGGAGATACAGAAGCCTGAAGGCACACACTCTGCGATACAGGAACAGCTTCTTCCCCTCTGCCATCCAATTTCTGAATGGACATTGAACCCGTAAACACTACCTCACTACTTTTTTACTTTTTTGCATTATTTAATATATATCTACTTACTGTACAGGCAGCCCCCAGGTTACGTACGAGTTCCGTTCCAGAGTCCGTCTTTAAGTTGGATTTGTACGTAAGTCAGAACAAGTACATCCGGTATTATTTAGCGTCAGTTAGTCAAACGTTTATCTTAGTATATAGTATATATTTTACCTTTCTATGCATATAAAACACTTAAGAAACGTATGTATTCCAATAATTAAACCACTGCATTGCTCAGTAATAATTGTAGCTTTCATCGGGACAGGGCCTTTCACATGCTCCATTATTCTAACTTTATCCTTTAAAATTGTTCCGATCGTTGACCGACTGTAGCCTAACGCTTTTCCAATGACCGATGGTGTTTCACCTCTTTCCAAACGCTTTATTATTTCCACTTTATTTTCAATCCCGATCACTTCCCGTCAATGGAACAGAAACACTGCGGGCGGCGGGCCCCGACCTCTGCTGGCTCCCGAGGTCCACTGGGTACTAAGGACCATCGCACTGAGACAGGCTGAATGGGACAAGTGGGGGCTGTGCTGGGTTTGGGTATTTGACCGTCCACAATATTCCGAAGTGGGTATTTAAACTGGAGGTGGCAGTGTTTTTTTTACGAGGTCGAGTTGCGAGCTCGACATCAACCTGGCATGGATGGTACGGGAGTCACTGGATCGACATCGACCCGGCACAGGAGCAGTTTGTCACTGGATCGAACTTGGAAACCTCCATTCTCCAGCCCGGCGCTGATCTCACTGCGCCACCAGCCGACCCAGTGGGGGGAGAGGGGGGCGGGGTCAGGGTGAATCTAACTAAGAAAAATTTAAGCCAAATACAAAGTTAAACACTCAACACAGTGTCAACGGCAACGACTTATGGCAGACGGCGTCGCGATCCGACTCAAAATGGCGGACGGCGTCGCATTCTGACTTAAAATGGCAGACGGCGTTCTCCTTCCTCAGTTCGTAAGTACGAGTTGTCCATAAGTCGAATGTTTGTAACTCGGGGACTACCTGTATTTCAGTTTTTTCACCTCTATATTATGTATTGTACTGCTGCTGCAAAGTTAGCAAATTTCACAACATACGCAGGTGATTTTAAACTTGATATTGTAATGTTACAGTATTTGCATGTGAGGATTTGAAGCAAACTGAGCACATAGTTTAAATTAGGTAAATTTGGTTATTCAGATTTGAAAATTTTAGATGCTGGAATCAGATTAAGCTTAAGCTGTCTAAATAAGTCATGTGCAGCTAGTTTCCTGTTTTAAAAAAAAATAATGTGCAGACTCTTGCTACAGTTGTAATCTCATTGGTTCAGAATGTGCAGCCCAGTACAATGCAACGTTGTGTCTGGAATTTTTATAAATCCTTGAGGACTGCTAGCTGTATTGCAGCACTACATTCAAAATATAGCCAGATGTTTTAAACCACAGTTTGAGAAAGCTGAGGGTTATGTAATGTTCATTGTTTCATGGTCTTTCTTGAATCTAACACTGAAAAACTCTGTGTATGATGCTCACAGACTGCTGCAACATCAAGTGGACAATGTCCATAAGAGTTTGTAAGATGCATTCATGAGAAATGAAGCTTTCTCCACCATTACCTTCTGATTCTGATTAATTGGCTCATCAATTCGTTGGGGCAACCGTTCACTTGGGACAATTCTTAAAGAATAAAAAATAATCAAGAAAATATCCGGGACTCCCTTTGTTTATTCGGGACACTATGCTGCTTACTTGGGGCAGAAGACTGTTGCTGAACAGTTTGTAACTAGCGTCGGACACATGCACTTGTGTCCCCGTTGGCCACACCACACCTTAGTGTGTAAGGTAAGCACACACTCAGAGCAAAGTGTTTAAATAGCGTCAGTTGTTTGCATATGTGTTCAAAATGCAGTGATTTTTGTCACTGATAGTTGGGGAGAAATAAGCAGTAAGAAAATTTAGAACTGTGGTTTCAAGAATTCAGGCTTGGAGATGCCGGAAGCAGATGAGAGTAAAAATGAAATGATTTCACTACTTCAATAAGTTAGGAACTACGAAGAATTTGAAGGTATTGACCACCATCTTGCATGTTACAATCAAAAATGAGGACTCCACCCCTTTCCGCTTTCCGCAGGGATCGTTCCCTCCGCGACTCCCTGGTCCACACGTCCCTCCCCACGGATCTCCCACCTGGCACTTATCCCTGCAAGTGCAAGTGCTACACCTGTCCCTACACCTCCTCTCTTACCACCATTCAGGGCCTCAAGCAGTCCTTCCAGGTGAGGCAACACTTCACTTGAGAGTCTGTTGGGGTCATCTATTGCATCCGGCGCTCCCAGTGCGGCCTCCTCTACATCGGTGAGACCCGACGCAGATTGGGGGACCGCTTCGTTGAGCACCTCCTTTCCGTCTGCCACAACAGACGGGATCTCCCGGTTGCCACCCACTTCAGCTCTGCTTCACATTCCCATTCGGATATGTCCATACATGGCCTCCTTTACTGCCATGATGAGGCCAAACTCAGGTTGGAGGAGCAACGCCTCATATACCGTCTGGGTAGTCTCCAGCCCCTTGATATGAACATCGAATTCTCCAACTTCCGGTAATTCCCTCCCCCTCCCTTCCCCCGTCCCAGTTTCACTCTGCCTCCTCCTCCAGCTGCCTATCACCTCTCTCATGATTCTGCCTTCTTCTACCCATAGTGCTTTCCCCTTACATTCCTTCTTCACCTTTCCTGCCTATCCCCTCCCTTCTTCTCCCCCCCCCCCCACCCCTTGATCTTTCCTCTTACTGGTTTTTCACCTGGCACCTACCGGCCTTCTTCCCACCCTCCCCCTACCTTCTTTATAGGGCCCCTGCCCCCTCCCCCCAGTCCTGACGAAGGGTCTCGGCCTGAAACGTTGACTGCTCGTTTCCACGGATGCTGCCCGACCTGCTGAGTTCCTCCAGTGTGTTGTGGGTATTGTACAAATGAAGACTTGGAAGATGCAGTCATTGATGGCATTGTATGAAGGTAGTCTAAGTGCCTGAACTGATTTTGTCCATATACAGTCAATCAAAAGAACACTGCAATGTTTACTGGATTAATTCCTCCATCAATAACTATGAGAAACTAATGCAGGCTAATATGGTAGTACTGTCGTAGTATTGACAGTGTTCTAATTTTTTTTGTATTTCACTTCAATGCAAAATGTGCTACTCAGTTAAATCAACATACACAAAATGCTGGAGGAACTCAGCAGGCTAGGTAGTTTCTATGGAAAGGAGTACTGTCGATGTTTCAGGCTGAGATCAAGGGCCACAGCCCAAAATGTTGACTGTACTGTTTTCCATAGAGCTGCCTGGCCTGCTGAGTTCCTCGAGCATTTTGCGTGTCTTGCTCGGATTTCCAGCATCTGCAGATTTTCTCTTGTTCACTGAGTTAAATGGTAGTTTGTCTTTTTTATGCCTTTTTAATTATTTCTGTGAAACTTCGCCTAATTAGGACAGCCGCTTAATTGGTCCAAAATGTACTGGCCCTGATGTATCCCATTGTGGTAAACTATGTATACCTGCTTGGACACCCCCCCCCACCCCCCCCCCGCTGACTGCTCCTGTGGCTCCTCCCACAGACCCCTGTATAAAGACGATTGGGGGCACTGCTCCTCCCTCAGTCTCGAAATGGTCGTGGTCCCTTTCTCGCTGTTAATAAAAGCCTATTGTTCACTTCCAGTCTCCTAGAGTTATTGATGGTGCATCACCCATTTAACCGGAATCCACTGTGTCTGAGAATAGCTGGAACATTGATGAGAGCCAGTATAAAGCTTCCCCCTTACTGACACAAAAAAATTGGGGATCTACCTCATGTATCTGAAGTTAGCGTTCTGCCATTTGTAGATAGGCTTGCTTTCTGGCTAAAAGGAGTTAAATTCACCTATGTTTTGTAATTGTAAGTTTACAAGGATTTTTGTTAAATCTGTATACGTGGCTAGTCGCCAGTGATAAGCCTCACATTTGTAGTCAGACTGTGTCTGAATGAGTGGCCTGCACTGTTACTTGCCTTTGGTTGCTGCTGTGTATGTCTGTGATCTTCCTGTGTTGGGATGTTTTATGCATGGCGGACCAGGGAATGAAAAACACACACCTCAGTACATACAAAATGCTGATGGAACACAGCAGGCCAGGCAGCATCTATAAGAAGAAGCACTGTCGACGTTTCGGGCCTGACAAGGTCCTGACGAAGGGTCTCGGCCCGAAATGTCAACAGTGCTTCTCCTTATAGATGCTGCCTGGCCTGCTGTGTTCCACCAGCATTTTGTGTGTGTTGTTTGAATTTCCAGCATCTGCAGATTTCCTCATGTTTGTACCTCAGTACATGCTAAGTCGTACTGAGGAGCATATGCCAGTGATTTGCTTCATGATAGAGTATCTGGGCTTTGGTTGAAAAACCTGTTGCAACATGATATTTCTCTTTAAAGTTTTTAATGAGATTTAATGAGTTCTGACGAAGAGTCTCGGCCCAAAACATCAACAGCTCTGCTCCCTATAGATGCTGCCTGGCCTGCTGCGTTCCACCAGCATTTTGTGTGTGTTAATGAGATTTGACATTATTTCCTTCATTTTCTTTAACAAACAATTGAGCATTTGACCTTATACTGCTATCTTGTAATTTCTGGATCTAAGTTCAATGTCTTGTAAAGCTGTTTAATGTTTTAAGGAGCAATAGTAGAATGAAAAGGATATGTAGTGAGACAAAAAGATTTTTCTGCAAGATGAAACAAGTAGGTTAGAACAAGTTTAAAGATATTGAAGTTACTATATTCAGTCCCACATGTCTAAACACTTAACTCTCTCCGGTTTGCTTTGTCAGCTTATCAACTTCATAAATTACCCCAGATTCATGATGAATGGAATTTTTTCATCTTCACAGTATGATATAAAGAGCAATGCTAAAGAGATGCCTCTCTTTTCAGAATGTCTCCCAGCCAGAGTAACCTGTTCTGCAGATGGAGGCTTTTGATAAGGTTCTCCAAAGATTTTCTAATATGATCTGCATTTTTTTTGAAATAGAAAATCTTTTCTGGTATTCAGTGGTTTGAATTTGCTTTTCAAACATCTGTTTCCTTTCACAATGGAATCGCTGTACATATTTTACATTCACCTTTATAGCAGCCTGTGTATTAGGACAGAACTATTAACAAAGTCACATTACAGTGGATAGAGATTAAGTAAAGTAACAAACTCCGAGCAGAGTCAGGAGGAACTCAGAGAGCCGAGCAACATGTATGGGTGGAAGGGAACTGTCAACGTTTCATGCGTCAGGATTGCGAGTGGAGAGGCAAGATGGGCAGTGTGAGGATGGGAGGGGAAGGGACGTGGTGAGACAGCAGTCCAAGGTGATTGGTGGACTGAGGGGTATAAGATATTAGACAGGTTGTGCCAGGTACGGGAGGGGAGCACAGGTGGAGTTGGGAGACAGAGACAAATGAGTGACAAATAGAGCAAAGCAAAGAGAAGGAGAAGTATACAGTTTTTATGGAGAGGGAGGTGGAGGAAGGGGAACGTGGAGACAGCTACTGGATGGAGGTTAAGTAGGAACACAAAGGGCTACCAGTACTGGACTGAAACGTGGTGTGAATGAGAAGCATTAGGGCGGAGATGAATGGTAATCCATATTGGTTGCTTCTGTTTGTTTCTATGTGTGTGTAGTTTTTCATTGATTCTATTGTATTTCTTTGTCCTACTCAGGAGAGCGCATGGTGACATATAGAATATGTACTTGGATAATAAAATCACTTTGAACTTTGAAATGCAGCCATAATCAAATGGTGAGGGACTGTGTGTGTGTGTGTGTGTGTGTGTGTGTGTGTGTGTGTGTGTGTGTGTACGTACCATGATGGACTCAGCTGTGACTGCCGACACGATAAATAAGCCACGTCCATCCCCCAGATCTAAATAGGACTGCTGGGTCATTTTATCTTGCTGATAAAATGGCTTAACATGACAGACAAATATCTCGAAGGAATATATCTCTTACAACATGGATAAAATAGGGAGCAGGGATTGAGTTTCAGAAAAACATAATGCAGATGACCTATAAAGTAGGGGATGGAGGTCTTGACAATTTCTGCCTCTACCACCTTTCAGACAGTGAATTCCAGACCTCTACAATCATTTCCTCATCGCTCCATAACCTTTCTTCCAATCATCTTTAAAACCAAACATCCTGCTTTTTGGCATCCAAGGATTTCTTCATTTATGTCAAACCATGTAATCAAGAATCAACTGGAAGTTTGTTCCTATTATCTGCTCCGTATAGTCCTGGCAACATCCTTGCAAATCTCCTGTCTGGTGCAGTCACATCCTGTCAGAATCTGAATCTGGTTTACTATCGCTGCCGTGTGTCATGAAATTTATTGCCTTTGTGACAGCAGTCGTGTGTGTGTGTGTATAAAGTAGAAATAAAAAGTGTAGTGAGGTAGTGTTCATGGGTCCATTCAGAAATCAGATGGCAGAGGGAGGGAAACTGTTCCTGAGTCATTGACTGTGCACCTTTTTGAGGCATCGCTCCTTGAAGATGTCCTGGATTCTGTGGCGGCCAGCGCTCATGATTGAGTTGACTAAGTTTACAATCTCTGCAGCTTATTTCGATCCTATGCAGGAGCCCCCCCCACCCCCACCAGAACACGAAGCAGGTAGTTAGAAATTTGCGAATGCCTTTGGTGACAAACCAAACCAATCTCCTCAAACTCCTGATGAAGTATAGACACCGTTGTGCCTTCTTTGTAGCTGCATTGCTATGTTGGGTCCAGGATAGATCCTCAGAGATGTGGACATCCGGGAACTTGAACTTGCTCCCTCCTTTCGCTTCTTATCCCTCTATGAGGACTGGTGTGTGTTCCCTCAGCTTACCCTTTCTGAAGCCCACAATCAGCTCTTTGGTATTACTGATGTTGATTGCAAGATTGTTGCTGCGACACCACTCCACTAGTTGGTGTTATCTCATTCTTGTATGCCCTCTCGTGACCGTCTGAGATTCTGCTAACAATAGTTGTCAGCAAGTTTACAGATGACGTTTGAACTGTGTCTAGCCACACTGCCATGGATGGAAAGAGCGCAGAGCAGTGGGCTAAGCACACATCCTTGAGCTGTGCTAGTCTAGTGTTGAAAGTCAGTGATTGTCAGTGAGGTCTTTAATGTGATTATCAGAAATGTGCACAATACATAAACTGTGGTCTAACCAGTGTTGTAAAAGTTCTGGCATAATGTCCTGTCTTGTCTTCTGTACTCTGGGTTATAAAGGAAAAGGTCCCACGTTCCTTTTTAACCACATTATTGTCCTATTCTTCTCCCTTTAAACATCTGTGGACATAGTCCAAGGTCCCCCATTCCTCCACCCCACCTGATTAGTTCCAACAATTTTAGGTTCTTGCTCTGATCTGTTGTATTAGTAATGCCAGTTGCTCTGCCAAGATCTTTATTTTGATTCCTGATAAAATTTTTAATAATGTAAAGATGAGATTGTTATTCAAACTATGTGCAGCAATCAAAAGTAAAGATGATAATAGCAGGTCCTTCCCCAGGTTAAAAACACCTGTGTTATTGAGATTTATGCATATAATTATGTACCCATAGATATTACTTAAATGAGAACCAGAACTTGCATGTAATCTTCTGATATTAAGCAAGTGACATTTTTAAGAAGATGGGCTGCCTGTTTTGCTTTGCGAGGCTACTTCAGCGATTTGCTTTGGAAATTGACAAAGCAGTTGGTGCTGTTTCATGATACTTTATTAAACAATATGAGATCACTGATAGTAAAAGACTATTGAAACCTTAAAGGGGGTTTGAGCATCTTGGTCACAAATGAGAGAAAATTTGCAGATGCTGGAAATCCAAGCAGCACAAACAAAATGCTGGAGGGTTTCAGCCTGAAACGTAAACTGTACTGTTTTTTTCCATGGATGCTGCCTGGCCTGCTAAGTTCCTCCAGCATTTGTGTGTGTTGAGCATCTTGGTTCTGTACTATTGTAAAATAGGTAGAGGAGGACACTAAGTGAATGCTCATATCATTTTGCACTTGTTGATAACCCCATGATGGGGTCAGGGTAGGTAATAAGTGGTCACCTCCTCAGTTAATACGTTGTTAAAAATGTATCCTTGCAACTTAACGCACAAGTCAGTACATGTCTGTTTTGTAAATTAATATTCTGGCTACTTGTATGTATAGAGAGGCACTAATGAAAGAGATATTTTGGGTGTTTGGGTTTTTATGTTGAGAAACGCTTGGACTAGCGTCTGGTATTTGAATATTCATTGGGATTCTGTCAGTGGGTTGTGTTCCCTTTGTTACTGTAAGTCTGCTAAATTACCTATCCACACTCAAAACTTAAAATTTAAGGTGTTTATAACCTTTTGAAGTTATACTTAATCACCTGTTGGATACAGTCAATCTGCTGGAAGAACTCTGCAGGCCAAGAAGCAGCTGTGGGAGGAAGTGAATTGTTGACCAGCAGGGCTTCCATCCGAGATGTCAACAATTCTTTTCTCCCACAGATGCTGTTGGACCTGCTGAGTTCTCCCAGTAGCGTATTTTGTTAGTCCAGATTCCAGTATCTGAACTCTCTCGTGTCTCTGTTTTAATTGCTTATTGTTATCTTTCTGCTTGAAAAGTATAAAATCTCTTTGTACTTCAGTATGTCAGGAAAGGGAAAGGAGAGGAGTAATGGACTCTTTGAAAGGTCTCCTTGTGCGGAATAAATTCTTTCCATTTCTTCACCTGTATAAACAAAATGTGCTTGTTATCCGGGGTTCAGGGGTGGAGGGGGGGAAGGGGCGGCTTTTAAGATTAATTTTTTTTAAAAATTGCCCTGTTGGGATTTTTAGAGTTGGTTTCTGGTTTAGAAACCCTGCCTTTCAGCCATTAGTTTACATGCATGCATAGGAGTGTCAGCTGTGGTTCAGTCGCTGGTACATTCTTATCAAAATCCTGTGGATTCCCACTGGACACCATCGCCCACACCAAACACACAAATTTAATTTGACATTCTAGCACAATAAGTCACTTGACAGAAGTATAATATTTTACATAAGATGTTAAATCAAGATCTGTCTCCTCACTCAGCATCTCTGCCTGCTGTTTCCATTGATGCAGCAATTTCAACTGCTCTTTTAAATGTGAGTTGTGCTGCAGTTAGGAACCATTTTTGAATGCCTTCTTGTATGATTCTACAAACTAAACAATCTCTCAATGCATCATTATGCCTATCACCAAACTTACAATGCTCAGACAATCTTTTCAATACAGCCAGGTAAGCTGAAATGGGCTTCCCTTCCTTTTGAAACTTAAAGCATTCTGCATTCGACAGTGGTTTTGGTTCTAAGTGTTCCTGCATTACTTTCATGACAGCCCCAGAGCTCATTCCACTGGTTTGGTTGGAGCAGTCCCAACTTCTAAGTAAACTGTGTACTCTTCGCTTTGCATTGGCTATTCCATTTGCTTTAAAATACTGCTCAGTTTGCTCCATACACAATATCCAGTTATCTGTTGTGTGATCAAACATGCCTGCCTTTCTGTGGAAGGTACCCAGTCATTTCAGCTTTTTAAAAATGATTTTTATCACCCACTACTCACTGTTTAGGAACTTGTAAATTTGTCCTTTTTCTGCCTTTTTTAACTCACCCTTTGCTGTCCTCTTGCAAATAAAGTGTGCTGTACTTTTTAAAAGCTCATAATACTTTGCTGTGTTTTTTCTAAATCAAATGTCTCTTTTTCCCTTTCAAAGAAAGCACATGCTGTGCTTCAACAGGTAGGCAGTTACTGCAGGTTCATTTAAAACTTCCTCGTTCCCAGTGTTGTGTTTTGTAACTCCAAAACACAAAACTCATTTAATGGAAAACATGGGGAGACCAGGAGAACTTGCATGTTTTTTAACTTTTAGTGAAGCGTGTGCATATGATGTAATGATGTATGCTATTTACATACTTATACATATAACCTGTAATGTGTTATTTAATCAAAGAATTCTTAATCAAACAATATGTTTACAACATTACTCAAATATTACTGAAATATTAAATACACAGCATTTATAAATAAAGTATTTCTTTTTGAGGACTCTGGATAAATTCTGTACTCAGTTTATATCGAGAAAGCTCTCACAAATAGCACTGGAATAAATGTTGAGTGAAGAAATATTGGCCAAATAAAATAGAAGAATTCAGCCTTTATTTTTGTAGTGTCAAGCAGCAGTGGCATGAAAAGGATAGTTTTGGGGGTTTGGGAGATTAGTGTATGAAAGTGAATTTACCAGATATAACTATTGAAAGTTTCTAATAAAATGACTATGGAGAATATCATTACTTCGTCTACCATACATTTGACTTGAGGAACTCAAATGATATAAGCAACATACACAAAATGCTGGAGGAAATCAGCAGGCCAGGCACCATCTATGGAAAAGAGTACAGTTGATGTTTCGGCTGAGACCTTTTATCAGGACTGAAGCAGTTATCTGTAGAAAAGTTTGCTATAGTTCCTCACTGAGCAGTCAGAAACTTCCTGGCCCAACAGAAATGCTCTGTTCTCTGGGTTATATCAAGAGATCTTTGAAAATGAGAAATGGTACATATTTTTAAGTGAATTATTGAAATTATGCAGAGCTTGAATGCTGAATGTCTCCCAGGTTAGTTCACTGTCAGAGAACTTTAAGCACCCTTCTGTTAATCAATACTGTCTGATGCAAGAAAACGGATCAGTCCACATTACATTTCCAAATCTTACAGTGGAATTAAATTTGTAAACTTGTTAGACGAACTTGCATCATTTCTGTTTTGGACATTTTTGATGTAGTATCATTTGATTATGAATTACTGGGAATTTTGAACAGCTGGAAAAGGAGTGTCTCTAATTCCTGTTGTAAGATATCAAATTTTAGGTACTTTATAATGAGGGACTCCTTTAAGAGGACCACAATCTTGTCATGCTTGTGTGCCTCAACAACAGGCAGGGTATCAAAGGGTATGGGGAGGAGGCAGTGGAGTGGGGATGACTGGAAGAATTGGATTAGCTCACGATTGAATGGCGGAGCAGACTTGATGGGCTGAATGGCCTACTTCTGCTGCTATATGTTATGGTCTTATGACCCAGAGTCAGGGCTTTATGCATTGACTCTTGATAGGGTCACCCATGCCAAACAGGTCAAAGAGCAAGGGTGGTCTACCAGTCTTCCAGGTTTGGGGGTTAAGCTCAGGGCTGACCGTCCATACTGGTCAAAAAAATAGTTAAGGAAACAGCAATGAAGAATCCTTCTCCACCTGAGTGGAACGGTATTCCCGAGTCTCCACCCGGGATGTGTGGCCGACGGTAGTGAAAACCGAGAGGAAGTTACTAGCATGATGAAGGAAGCCCGAACACTGCTAAGAACAAGACCTAAACAAATTTTGGAATGCACGGGGAAAAAATGAGGACAATGAGCCTCACCTGGGGCACAATGGAGAAGATGGTCAGGGAGAGACAGATGGTGGACCATACATTCTGCTGAACACCAGTGGCATAGCAGGCAGTGAGTAAGTAAGTAATAATGAAGCATTATTTTCAATATGAGGATTTGTGTGAAACTCCCACTGTTATTGCATTCAGTTTATTAAACAGATTTATAGTAAATCTGCTCTTGCAATGTGATTTCAGTGAGCAGTCTGGTCTCGTGCTGCACTTACTAAGCACAGTGCCTCTGCTCAGGGCTCCTCCCCATACAATTCCCCCCCCCCCCCCCCGCCAATATGCACTTCTGCCCTCTTCCTCGCCCAATTATTTCCCAGAAGTCCTTTATATTTGCTGTCCACCCTATTCCAAACCAGACCCATTTGTATTTCTGAGAACCCCGCTCGGAACCCTCGAGACAGTTCAGCTTCCGTAATATTTTATTTCTTTATTTGTGAAGGCTTTGTTTCGATTGTGAACTGATGGTCTCTTAGTTCTACGATACAGAATGAATCACGTAATTTGTTAAGTGAGCAAGACCCATTCTTGATATCTTCTGGTCTTGTAATGCTGCCCCACTTGTGATAACCTACTTCCGTTGCCTTACTTAAACAGGGATTTTCATGGTGATTCCTGTACATGATTGAGACTTTGTGAAGCTCTCGTGTGGTCCCAGTTGGAGTAGTGTAGGGCCCATTGTCTAAGAAAGGATGTGCTGACACTGAAGATGGTTCAAAGGAAGTTCACAAAATTGATTCTGGGATTGGGAGGCTTATCATATTCAGATTCAGATTCAGTTTATTGTCATTTAGAACCCACAAATGCAATGCAATTAAAAAATGAGACAACGTTCCTCCAGAATGATACCACAAAAGCACATGACAAAACAGACTACACCAGAAAATCCACATAACGTTTGGCAATCCCCAATCCAGAGTCCGGAGAGGCTGCTGCATATTAATATCACGCTACCATCTTAGCGCGTTACCCAGAAAGGAGCTCCAATCCTACCAGACAAAACAAGACCAAAAACTAAAGCTACAAGACCTGCACAAAACCACAAAGTTACAACAGTGCAAACAATAGCATAATTGATTTAAAAAAAAAGACCATATGAGGAACATTTGGTGACTCTGGGCTTCTACTCTCTAGAATTCAGAAGAATGAGGGGTGTGCTCATTGAAACCTGTTGAATATTGAAAGGCCCTGATAGAGTAGATGTGGAGAGGGTGTTTCATATGGAGGGGGAGTCTAAGACCGGAGGACACAGCTTCAAAATAAAGGGGTATTCTTTTAGAATGGAGATGAGGGGGTGAAGAATCTGTGGAATTGGTTCCCATGGGCAGCTGTGGAGAACAAGTTAATGGGTATATTTAAGGCAGAAGATTGGCGCTAGATAAGGCAAGATAAGTCAGGGCAAGAAGGGATATGGCAAAAGGCAGAAGATTGGAGCTGAGAGAGAAAATGGATCAGCCGTTATGAAATGGTGGAGCAGACTCGATGGACCAAATGGCCTAGTTCTGCTTCTATATCTTAAGCTCTTATGATTCAGTAGGTGACATTGAGTGACAGCATAAAGGAGATGGAGCCATAAGCTGGTTCTAGTGCTTTCATCTCTGACTGTTGGGAACATTGCAACTTCTAAATAATTTCTAAAGAAAACACAACAGCACCTCTACTTTCATAAAAGTTTGTGTAGATTCGGCATGAAGCCAAAAACTTCAACAAATCTATATAGCTGCACTGTGGAGTCCATCCTAACTGGTAGCCTCATGGCCTGGTATGGAAACTCCAAAGCCCAGGAATGGAAAAGGCTACAGAAAGTACAGGCAGTCCCCGGGTTACGTACAAGTTCCGTTCCTGAGTCCGTCTTTAAGTCGGATTTGTACGGAAGTTGGAACAAGTACATCCGGTATTATTTAGCGTCAGTTAGTCAAACGTTTGTCTTAGTATATATTTTACCTTTCTATGCATATAAAACACTTAAGAAACGTATGTATTCCAATAATTAAACCACTGCGTTGCTTAGTAATAATTGTAGCTTTCATCAGAGCAGGGCTCCAAAGGCTCACATGCTCCATTATTCTCACTTTATCCGTTATCCTTTAAAATTGTTCCGATTGTTGACCAACTATAGCCTAACGCTTTTCCAGTGACCGATGGCGTTTCACCTCTTTCCAAACGCTTTATTATTTCCACTTTATTTTCAATCGCGATTGCTTCCCGTCAATGGAACAGAAACACTGCGGCGGCGGGCCCCGACCTCTGCTGGCTCCTGAGGTCCACTGGGTACTAAGGACCATCGCACTGAGACAGGCTGAATGGGACAAGTGGGGGCTGTGCTGGGTTTGGGTATTTGATCCTCCACAATATTCCGTGTGGGAATTTAAATTGGAGGCGGCAGTGTTTTTTTTTACGAGGTCGAGTTGCGAGCTCGACATCAACCCAGCACGGATGGTACGGGAGTCACTGGATCGAATCAACCTGGCATGGGAGTGTTCTTTCACTGGATTGAACACGGGAACCTCTGTTCTCCAGCCCCGCGCTGATCTCACTGCGCCACCAGCCGACCAGAACAGGGGGGAGTGGGGTCAGGGTGAATCTTGCTAAGAAAAATTTAAGTCAAATACAAAGTGACACACTCAACATAGTGTCAACAGCAATGACTTAAATGGCGGACGGCGTCGCATCCGACTTAAAATGGCGGACGGCGTTCTCCTTCCTCAGTTCGTAAGTATGAGTTGTCTGTAAGTCGGACGTTCGTAACTCAGGGACTACCTGTAGTGGATACAGCGCAGTTCATCACAGATGAAGCCCTCCTCGCAATTGAGTACATGTACATGTAGCGTTGCCACAAGAGAGCAGCACTAGTCGTCAAAGATCTCCATCATCCAGGCCATGCCGCCTTCTTGCTGCTACCTTTGTTCCATCACCAGGTTCAGAAATATTTATTGCCCAACAGTCATTAGGCTTCTGAACTGGCATGGACAGCTTCAACTTCAAGTTTAATTGTTATTCCACCAAACTTGAATAGCCTTGAATACTGCCAAATGAGACAGCGTTCCTCCGAGGCAAGGTGCAAAATGCAGAACTAACAGTCGTACTCAGCATAAGGTACATACAGCACATACAATTTTGTAAGCAGTGAACAAACAGTCACAAAAAAATTATATAGCCTAAGTCCACGTAGATTGATGTTACATGGGATGTTGGCAGCAGGAACAAGCCCACAGCAGTCCGATCATCACGCTGTAGTGCAGCTGCAGAAAATGCAATCAGGCTTGTTTTCCACCAAGCGAACACCGGAGGGCAGCACTGACTGGTGGGACCAACCCCCAACTCAGCATGGACGCCCGCCATGCCAGACTGCCTTTGGCATCTCCTCCCCGGGCGGTTGCAACAAGTGACCCTGTGACACGTGGGCCTGGTCCGCAACAGCCAAGACCTCACAGCCTCCCCGTCGTTCGACACGTCCAAAGTACCAGTGAACCTGCCCTACATTACCAATAGCCAGCAAGGTGTTCCGATCCCAGGAAAAGTACCCATGACAGTCATCTTGCACCGTGTGTTGGGCCATGTGATAGTTTCACCACCTTCCTGTAGCAAGCAAGCGGGATCAAGGTCTGCACCAGGTTCAGCTTCTCCACCATCAGGATGTTGTTAATAGCCAGCAGTGTCTGGTGATCATAAGAAAGACATAAAAGATGAACAATTACACCTTTGTTTGGAGTCTGAGAGGCTGCCGTGACTGAGTGTTCTGCTATCTTATTGGGAGATGTTAACTTACTATATTGATTATATGATTATATATTATATTATTATATGATATTGATTGAACTGATTATATGACTTTGCAGACTCACTTTTGATTACTTTTACAACTCAGTGTTACTTGCTCATTAGTGTTTGCCAGTCTTCGTTAATGTGTAGCTTTTCATAAAATTCTCTTGTAATTTTTCTCTGAAAATGCCTGCAAGAGTGAATCTCAAGGTGGTATCTGGTAACATATATGTACTTTGATAAACTTACTTTGAACTTTAGACATGGAACTATTTAAAATAAAACCACAAATGCATAGAAGAATCAAAGAGCTTTTGACAGAAGATCAATATTGCCACTGTAATCGATACACGACATTTCTTCCCTATTTATTTTTAGGTATTGACCTGAACTGCAACTTTGGCATTGTCTGAATAATTTGCACAGTTAGGCGTTTCATTTTCAGTAAAATATTATTAGTTTGGATTTTTTCCAATATTTAATGTTTCATAATGCTTTTTCCTTTCATCTCCTTTCCTGAAATAACTTGGGCTTGGGATCGGAGACTACTTGCCTCGCGTCTTCTGATTATTTTGGTGCATCTGAACTGGGCTAGAAAGGACAGGGTCCAACTCTTTCAGAACAACCAAGCCAAAGAAGGGAGCAGAGGCTGATGTTCTAATGTTACTTACCTGGGGTGAACAACTGATCAGTTCCTGCTTGTTAGGTTGGGCTGGATACCCATGCGTGTAGAGGCAGATCATGTGCATTGTGGCCTTAAGCAATGATGCTGGGCTAAAGTTTAGCATCACTGAAGTGGCTTGCATTCTGTAAACAAAAAGCTATTTGCAGTGTAGTTTCAATAGACTCTTACAGTCCTGGTAACCTGGGTAGGAACTTTGTATTTCTTTTCTATCTACTGTCCTTCAGGTTATCGCTTTCTTGCAGTCAACGTTGTTTATTGTAAGATATTCTGTTGTATTATGGTAGTTCAGCATCACTGCAATTAGCCTTTCCAGTAGCAGATAGAATGAAAATCTAGTTACTACTTCAGTTTTCCCACATTGATTTGTTTTTTTCAAATGTTCACTGGACGTGGTGCTTCAGAATTGACACATACTGGCTGGCACCAACAAACATTCCATGGTCAAAGCCACCTAGATCACATTTCTTCCCCATTCTGATGCCTGGTCTGAATAACAACTGAACCTCTTGACCATGTCTGCATGCTTTTATGCATTGAGTTTCTGCCTCATGATTGGCTGATTAGATATTCACATTAATGAGCAGGTGCATGTAATAAAGTGGCTACTGAGTATAGGTGCAGAATTAAAGGAATCAAGAACAAATGTGAGCATGTGCTGATATAATCTAAAAAAGTATTGTCCATATAATAAAGGAATCAGGAACTATAGCACACACAGCACACACTCTTGTTGCTCTGATAGACAAAACATGCAAAATGTTTTCCTTCAGAATTGGATTTAGATACAAATTAAGTTGGTTCAGGTTTTTAATTTCATGCTGTTATGAATATCCTGTAGCACAAGCATCTAGCACTGAATTTTTCAATAATTAACTTGTTCTGTTGACAATGCTGTTCGTGATGAATACTGATGCTTTTTAAGTGCGGTGATTTTTTTTTCTCATTTAAAACAAAGCCTGCAGGCTTTATCTTTACCCTCCTTTCAGAGAGTCATTTTTCTGGTGCTGAACGTAGGGTTTTATGTGTTGCCTCTCCATTGTCTTTGTCAGTGACTTTCTGTTGTGTATACTAATGGAGCAGTTACAGGTTCACCATTTGTCCATAGATATTCAATCCTTCCTGAGGCACCAGAGGCTGATAGCTGACAGATCCTTTTGGAGCAGCTGACTGTTGGCAGGATCTGGCCCCTTGTTAGACCTCGTTGTTGATAGTGGCCACCACAAGGACTGTGAGATGCTTTCTGTGTCTTGAAGTTGTTTATATAAATTCTAGTTAATTTGTTCATGTTTGTGGTGTAATGAATTACTTCTTGGATTCCAACTTAGTTTTCACATCATGATTGGGTTGAAGCAGGTAATGGATTGTTAATCGATCTCAGTTAATAAAGAAATCCCTCATTTGTCCGCAAACAGAGAGAGAGAGAGAGAGAGCCAAAGTTAATGAGTTTCAACTACAGATACTAACTAGATTTCTACACTTGAGACCCTTGATTCAGATAATTTTATTGTCAAGAGATCTGTCAGCGCTTTTTGATAAGGCTGCCCTAGGCTGGCCATTAATTTGGAGCTTCTGAGGCTGAATCCCAGCAGGAAGCATTCATACTTTGGTAAATTAGTTGGGAAAGGAAGAAAACCATTTGTTATCTTAGATTTAAAATACCTTAAGTGTAAGGTGGCAATTCAGTGAACTGAAGAGTTTTATAAATTGTTTGATTATGTGTAGCTGTGGAATAATGGATAGTTGGTTCTGATGTGTCCTAGGAATGGATTGCATTTCTGTTCTAGTGGTAATACAGTAAGAGATGTACTGAGTGCTCCAGCAGCTACTTACACAGCCTACTAAACACCTAAGTGTAACTCTGAATTGTTTGTCGTTTTGATCCTGTTTAAGTTCAGACGATTGTGGGTGTATACTGTAACATAACTAATGATCTCTCTTGCCACAAATCTGAATGTTTTCAGTAAGAAATGTCCCTGGAGATGAGCAATAACCTTCAGTGTATCTACGAGTGTTCCAGCAGGACCAGGCTCTTGACAGTTGCAGACTGCTTTTGGCCTGATAATGTTACCAGAACATTGCAAACACATTCCAGAGTGAAGACCACTGCTAACCTTCAAAACAGCTGTATTCTTTGCAGCTATGGGATGGTCAAAAGCTAGAATCTATCTTGCAAAACTATATCTGTTTTGTTTTATGTGCATTATGCTAAAATTCCAACCCAAGATGATTCTTTCCAAGTTTAAGTGCAAAAACAGATTGGGTGTGATGTTTGGAAAGAAAGCAAACCTGGCGTTTATGGGTTGCAGAAATCACAAAGTCCACAATCTATTGCCGTAAAGCTGAATGAAGACAAAATTATTGGTCAGGACTCCGGAAAGATATCTATTATTGAAATAGCACATGGATTCTGGGTACAATGTCCTGTTTGTTTCTGATAATGTAATGCACGTGCAGCACAAGATATTTGCCCATCAGACCAGAGTTGGAAAGACCTGGAAAACTCCGATTCAAAGATGGGAGTGTGGCCCAGTAAATTGTGCCTAATTGTCAAGTCATTTAATTTTCAACTTCAAACTTATTTTGGGGCATCTGATTTCAAATTAAGATGTCAGGTCGTCCACTGGTGACCCCACATTTTTGTACACCTTACTAACACAAAGATAATGTGTTGGAGTAGGTTACAGAACAAGCTACAAAGGTAATTTATCTTCATTAGACAGAAAAATATTGGGAAGAAATTGAATGCATTTCTAAGCTCCTCAAGGAGTTAATATTGCAATATGAAGGGAATTGTTGAAGCAAGATTGAATACAGAACCAGAGCAAAAAATGAGGAATCTAAAAGCAACGAATCTTTCAAAGGAATTTCTTTTTCCCCTGTCTCCAGAGAAGTGGATGTACAGAATACATTCACAAATCCATTGATACCTTCAGTGGGGAAAGTGGGGAACAATTCATTTTGGATGCCCTAGTATTTTCATGTACATCGTTTATAAAGCTGGGTGAAGATTAAAGGACATATTTTTATTTTCCCACTAATCTCTTGAAACATAGCGCTGGATTGGAATATAGCAGGGGTTCCCAACCTTTTTAATGCCGTGGACCCCTACCATTAACCAAGGGGTCCATGGACCCCAGACTGGATATCTGATTTGGAAATTGGGTGTTGTGTGTGAGAACAGTATGGCTTGTAAACTGATGTCAACTAAGTGTAATTAGGGCTATTGGTTTTGGAGAGGAGGCTGATGTTGGTTTGCTTACTTAGCCATGGATTTGGAGGACTTTGTGCAGGTGGTTTTGGTGAAACTCTCCCATGCTTTGAGGTTTCTGCTGCAGATTGTCTATATTGCAGAGGTGTAGAGGAGGACAGAGAATCACTGCAGTTTGGTGGGCCATTAGCTTTGTGCTGGGTCACCTTGATCTTCTAATATTATTTTTCTTTGATGTGTTACTACTTGAAGGCAGAGGTAAATTTTCTTGTGGACATCTGCTTCAAAAGAGAGGTGTCTCCCATGATAAGGAAAATTTGCATCTTCCAGGATCAGGTCATGGATCTTTATTGATGGAGGTGAGTGTCATAGAGTGGAGGGAAATTGGTGAGGGACCTTAGTTTAGCACAAGTTGAGTGTAAGATGCATACTCTAAAATGTTTCAGTGGACATGTGGATTGTGATTTGGTCCAAATGTGCATCACAGATTCTCTTTGTAGGTTGCATTTTGGGGAGTGAAATTGGGGTGACCTTGATTGATTCATGAGTGGAGGTGGTGCAAGTTGGATAGCTTTTCATCTGATCTTCATTAGAGTGAGATGCAGCATTGCATTGAGAACAGCTGACAGAAGTATTGGGGTGCCTTAACAACATTGGGTCAGTTGTGAACTCATTGATGAAGATCCCGAAGCAGATGCAAACTGGAGATGACTTTCTGATGGCAACTCAATCTTCCTTGATTGACAGATTCAAAGGCCTTTTCAAGGTCAGAAAAGGTAGAACGGTTTGGTGCTGCTCCCTGCATTTTTCTTAGAGTTGTTGCACGATGAAGATCATATCCACTTGGCCTCTAGGTCAGGGGTTCCCAACCTTTCTTATGTCATTAAGCAAGGGGCCTTGGACCCCAAGTTGGGAACCCCTGCTCTAGATGGACAGAATCTGCAAGGTGATTTGGGGAAGCAGCTGCTCTGTCAATAGAATGAGGCAGTTGAGAAGACTTCAGATGTTTTTCCTTGTGATGGTTCGGTGCAAAACCTATCCATTGTTACTGCTGCTGGATTTACCTAATTTTTTTTCTTTTGTATGCATTTATTATTCCCTTGCTGGGCACTTCAGGAGAGAGGGCAACAAGAGTCATCTGATATAAATCACCAGTTTTTGTTAGCAACTGGGAAAGAGTTTGCAGAGGCACAGTTTTAATCCCTACTCCTGAATTGAATGTGTCAATTGATGAGCCTTTTTGTCATCCTGTCTGTATTTAGTCCATGACGGTGCAGGAGGAATTGTCATTTTATTTGAAGTCGATGCAACTTGTTTCATGAAATTCTGGCACAGGATAGGTTGGAGAAATGTTTTGCTGCCGTGCAATATTTCAGTGATAACATAGCGACCAATTTTGCAACAGTGATTTACTTTTATGTTCCCATAGTTTTGATAGCTATCTCAGCAACACTGAACACAACATGACCATGAAAGAGAGATCTGCCTGATTATATAATTAAACCCCAATCTGAATTATTATTAACCCATGGCCAAGCGAAGCCAGAGGACTTGGCATTTCAATTGGATCAAAATAATTTTCTTATCACTTATGGAATTCCCTCAGCTGTTTTTATCAAAATACGTATTAATTTGAAGCATAATGTTTTGGAAGCAAACATTTATTTTTGCGAAACCCTTTAAACACTAGCCAATTATTCATACTCCATAATTTTATTTTACTTTATAAGTTCAGTTTCTCATTTTCTTCCGGAAGTTTCTGAGCTGCTTTGATCTTTTAATTTTGACATACTTATTTGGAAGTCAACAACTTGGACCATAAGATTTAGGAGCAGAGTACAGGGAATCTATACCCAATGACTTGACCTCCACAGCTGCCCGTGGCAATGTGTCCCGCAGATTCACTTCTTTCTGGATAAAGAAATTCCTCATGTCTGTTCTAAAAAGGACACCCCTTTATTCTGAGGCTGTGTCCTGTGGTCTTAGACTCTCCCACCATAGGAAACATCCTCTCAAAATCCACTCTAACAAGGTCTTTCACCATTCCATAGGTTTCAATGAGGTCACCTCTTATTCTTCCGAATTTGAGTGACTACAGACCCAGTCATCAAATATTCTTATGACAAGCCATTCAATCCTGGAATCGTTTTTGTGAACCTCCCTTAAACCCTCTCCACTTTTAATACATCCTTTCCAAGATGAGGAGCCCAAACCTATTCATGATTTTCCAAGTGAGGCCTTACCAGTAAGTTTCAACATTACATCCTTGCTTTTATTTTCTACTGCTCTTGAAATGAATGCAAACATTGTATTTGCCTTCCTCGCCACAGACTCAATCTGCAAACTATCCTCTAGGAATCCTCCACAAGGGCTCTCAAGTCCCTTTGCACTTCATTTTTTTGTATTTTCTCTCCAGTTAGAAAATGGTCAACCATTTCATTTCTTCTACCAAAGGGAATAACCTTTCAGATAGATTTTTGCATCACTGGGAAATTAGGGTTATGGGGAAAAGGGAGGTAGGTAAGGATGAGTCCGTGGCCAGATCAGCCGTGATCTTATTGAATGGCGAAGCAGGCTCGACGGGCCAGATGGCCAACTCCTGCTCCTATTTCCTATGTTCTTATGATCATACACTTCCTGACACTTTATTCCATCTGCCATTTCTTTGCCTATTCTCCTAACCTGGCTAAGTCCTTCTGTAGCACACACTAAATGCTGGAGGATCTCAGTAGGTCAGGTAGCACGTATGGAAAAAGTAACAGTCGATGTTCTGCGCTGAGACTCTTCATCAGGACTGGAGAGAAAAAGATGAGGAGTGGAGTTAAAAGGTGGGGGAGGGGAGGGAGAAAATGCAAGGTGATAGGTGCAATTGGGAGGAGAAGGGGTGAAGTAAAGGGCTGGGAAGTTGAAGCCCTGTATCTCATTCACCAGTCAACTTTCTAGCTCTTTACTATCCTAATCATGGGACAATTTACAATGATCAATTAACTAAATGGTATGTCTTTGGAAACCCATGCTGTCATGGGGAGAATGTGCCAACACCTACAGGCAGTAGTGGGAATTGAACCCGGATTGCTGGTACTGCAAAGTACTGTGCCAACCACTATGCCCACCATGCTGCAAATTTACAATTCTTTTTATAACTTTGCAGCAAATCAAGCTGTTTAATACCTGCATGCAACTAGAGCTGGCCAACATTCCTGCATGGGCAGCAAGAGCAAAAATGGCAAGTCACGGCCAACTCAAACATGAGAGATCTTGGCCCTTGACATTCAATGCTATTGGTATGGCCAACACACCGGCATCAACACCCTTGGCATGTCACCTTTGACCAGACTCGCAACCAAACCAGCCACATAAATACTGCAGTGACAAGATAGGCCAGAGGTTGGACATCCTCTGACAGGCAACTCACCTCTAAACGGCCTTTCCAAAAAATAAAAGGCACAAATCAGGAGCCTGTTGAAATACTTCCTTCTTGGGTGAATGTGAGCTTTAATGACACTCAGGAAGCTTGGGCAAGCCAGTGTAAATTCACTTGATTGGTACCCCATGACACACACTCAATCCCTCCATCATCTGTGTACTCAGCAACTCTGAAAGCATCTCCATGGCTGTCACCAAAAGTAGAAAGACCAGCAGCTACATGGTGGTATCAACACATGCAGGCACGCACTTGAGTTGCTTATCATCTAAGACTAGGAAATGTATCAATGATATAGGATCAAAATCTTGGAACTTTTCCCCACTAGCCTTGAGAGTAACTTTTAACAGAAGGACTGTTGAGATGCTTCACTCAGAGGGTGGTGAGAGTGTGGAACAAGGTGCCAGTACTAGTGGTGCATGTGAGCTTGATTTCAACATTTAGGAGAAGTTTGAAGGTACTGAGATGATAGGGGTGCAGAGGGCTATGGTCCCAGTGCAGGTTAATAGGCAGATTGAATGCCTCTGCACAGACTAGATGGTGTGAAAAGCCTGTTTCTGTGCAATACTTTTCTATGACTCTATTCAGGAAGGTAATTTGCCTTCATGAGGGAAGTTATTATTGATAAATACTCCCTTTGTCAGCAATGTCCAGATCCCCAAAAAAGGAGTACATTTATAAAAAATAAGGATTATTTTTATTTCACAAACAAGAGAAAATCTGCAGATGCTGGAAATCCAAGCTGCACACACACACAAAATGCTGGCGGAACTCAGCAGGCCAGGCAGCATCTGCGGAAAAACGTACAGTCGGATGTTTTGGGCCGAGACCTTTCGGCAGATCTGGTGAAAAAAAGACGAGGAGTAGGTTTAAAAGGTGGGGGAGAGGAGAGAGAAACACAAGGTGATAGGTGAAACTGGGACGGGGGGGGGTGGGGGATAAATAGTTGAGAAGTTGATTGGTGAAAGAGAATCAGGCTGGAGAAAGGGGAGTCTGATAGGTGGGGATAGAAAGCCATGGAAGAAAGGCGATGGGCAGGCGAGGAGATGAGGTGAGAGAGGGAAAATGGGACGGAGACTGGTGAAGGAGGGGGTGTGGGGGGGGGGGGCGGCATTACCGGAAGTTAGAGAAATTGATGCTCATGCCAGCAGGTTGGAGCCTACCCAGGTAGAATACAGAATATAAGGTGCAGACTGTTTGGGGCCCTGAATGGTAGTGAGGGAGGAGGTGTAGGGACAGGTGTAGCACTTGTTCCCGCTTGCAAGGTTAAGTGCCAGGAGGGAGATCAGTGAGGAGGGATGAATGGGGAAGGAAGCAGAAAATGGTGGGATCCCATTGGACCTGGAGGAAGTTCCAGAGAATTATGACTGGATGTGGAGGCTGGTGGGGTGGTAGGTAAGGATGAGAGGAACCCTACCTCTGGTAGGGTGCGGGAGGATGGGGGTAAGAACAGATTTACCCCATCTTTACCTGTGAATCTGTTGGAGTCATTTACTGTGTCTGAGCTCCTGGTGTTGCCTCTTGTATATCGGTCGACCTGACATAGATTGGGAGACTGTTTCGCTGCCAGAAGAAGTGGGATCTCCCAGTGGCCACCCATTTTAATTCCACTTCCCATTCCTGTTCCAATGTCAATCCATGGTTTCCTCTACGGTTGTGATGAAGCCACATTCAGGTTGGAGGAATAAGACTTTATATTCTGTCTTGGTAAACTCCAGGTTGAAGGCATGAATATCAATTTCTCGAACTTCCAGTTATGTCTGTCTCCTCCCCCGCCCTCTCCTTTGTCAGTCCCCATCCCCTTTTCCCTTTCTCATGTTATCTCCTTGCCTGCCCAACACCTCCCTCTGGTGCTCCCCCCCTTTCTTTCTTCCATGGTCTTCTATCCTGACCTATCAGACTCCCCCTTCTCCAGCCCTGCATCTCTTTTACCAATCAACTTCCCAGCTATTTACTTCATCCCCCACTTCTAGTTTCACCTATCACCTTGTGCTTCTCTCTCCCCTCCCCCTCCTTTTAAATCTACTCCTCATCTTTCTTTCTCTACTCCTGCTGAAGGGTCTCAGCCTGAAACGTCGACTGTATTCTTTTCCATAGATGCTGCCTGGCTTGCTGAGCTCCTCCAGCATCTTGTGTGGATTAGTTTTATTTCATACTTTTTGTTGTTAAGTTAGATTTAACAGCTGTATTTTTTATTGGTCATTCTTCCCGAGTAATGTCCCATGAGGCCCCCGTGTTAATGCATTATGGAAGAAAGTGTAGAAAATAATTGTTTCCATAATTTCTCTAGTGTTGCTTAGTGGTGGAATCACATGATAACTGAATGCTTGCTGTTCATGTTGATAAGTTCCAACTTGAGTCCTATGTCCCTGTGCTGCTCCCCATCCCGAGCAATTAAAGCCCCATCCCTTTCTGTTGCACAGTAATGGCTTACAGCTTCTGGAATGCTTTTAGTTTTGACTTCAGAGTCGAAGATGTTGGGTACAATCAGTTTCAAAAGTATCTGTACTTTGTTCATCCAAAGTCTGCTACATGAATGCCCTTCCCCCTTCTTCACCGTTAATTTTCCCTTATGTCCCCAGTGGGCAGTAGATCTAAAAATCATTTAGATTCCTGCTGGATGCGGATGACCATTTCTCGTGGCACCCATAAATGTCCTTCCATTGCTTATGATATTTCAATTCCATAATGAGGTTCGATAGTTCCTAATTTTTCCACATCCCATGATCTTTGCTTTCTCAACAGTTCTGCCAATTGCACCAACCCACACATTTCCAGACACATACACTGCCCTGTATAACCTGCCTGTCAAATCTTCTTTTAGATTTTGGACTTAAAAAAGAAAATGCACATATAATTCTGTTCAGATTTGAGCAGGTGTTGTTTTGCAGTTGTCAGAATTGAGCATTCCTCAAAGCTTTCCTTTTGTTCTGGGCCCACCAGAAAACCTGCGAGGTACGTTTAACTGATTGCCTCTAGCCCTCTGCTAATGCAAGAGGTGTTTCCAGACAGGTCTGATCTGAGCAAGAAGCTATCAGCGCTCCTTAGTTCACACTACATTTCCATGGAGCATTTGGATCCTGATGTCCTGTAGGCCTTCCACTTATCTGTGTGGAGGAGACTGCAAAGTCCAGTGCAGAGCCACATGGCAGCCTGGAGTGGAAGCTTCTCTTTAGTTTACCTTCTCCAGTCATGCCCACTGCCCATTTCTTGCTCAATTTTTGTCTGTCAGTTCTATTAAAATTAGGATTGTGTAAGGCTACGTCCACACTACACCAGTTAAGTCCGCAACCGAAGCCTTTTCTCTTCGCTTTTACCCTCCGTCCACGCTAAAACGGCGTTTTCGTCCCCCGATACTGGAGCTTTTCAGAAACGCTTTCCACGGTGGGTATTTTTGAAAATGCTGCTCGGGCAGATCGGTGTGGACGGGGTAACCGGAGACTTCTGAAAACGCTGTCAAACGGCAGCACGCTATTTCATTGTTTTCTTGAACACAACCTAACAGTTTCAGAACAGACTGAAGCCAGAAGAGTTAGAAATGTAGTTAGAAATGTACTCACCAAATACTTTGACCCATAACTTACTGAATAAATAAGTATACTCACTTTGCTCTGTTTTCTGTCCTTACTCGTATGAAGGTGGTTTACCTATTTATGCAAGAACTTCTCTGACAATAGATGTGTAACAGCCTAATGTAACGTTGTATGGAAATACAAGATAACACTGATGCAGACATGTTTTACACATTTAACAAGGTGCTTTATTAATGCAACAGAGTTAGTCAGTTTTTCAATGTTCGTTGTCAGCCAGGTCAAATTGTCTGTGAACTCCCTGTCGGTTGCCTCTGTACGCTCCAGTATTTGTTTTTTTTAACTTTTAAGTCCTCCTGCATGAGAGCCAACACTGTCCGTCATTTTAAGTTTTTCTAGTCTGTAACTACACAAACGCACACTTTTACGGCAAGATTCGACACCAAACATGTTGTTTGTTTTCGGTAGATGTGTCCTGCGCATGCGCAGTAGAAGGAGATTCGCCGAAATTTCCGTTTCAGTGTGGATAGAGATATTTTCAAATATGCATAGTGTGGATGCCTATCGTTTTTACGCGAAACCAGCGTTTTCAAAATTATCCGGTCCAGTGTGGACGTAGCCTAAGTTTCAGATGACAGAACTACACTACTCTAGGTGATGAGAAGTTCCATTAAACAGTGGCAAGTGCATTAAGGAATTTTCTTGCTTGATTTTAAGTTTTGAGCCAAGACTTTTTTTAAAAATGATGAATAAACTCACTGCACCAATAGTTTTGAACTTGTTGCAGGATGATTGGAGAGGTTTGGTTCAGTTTTTGTGTCCAGTTTGGAGGTTGAGGTGGCCGGCTGACAAAAAAGTAGTGTCAGCACACTGCTGAGGTCTGGCCTTTAATGCTAATGTGGTTTTGGGAGGTATGAAGGATGTGAGTTTAGAAGTGATTCCATGTGCTCATCTCATCAGAGCTGCTAACCATCGGTTTGGCTATGAACCTGAAGTATGATCTGAAAGCAATTTGGTAAATGATTTGATTTCCAAAGTCAGATGATATTCTCTCCAGCCTACTAAATTAGAATCAATATTCTAGCCACTATTGTTGTGTGTATTTTTTTTTTGCAGAAGCTGTTAGGTTGCATTGGTAAGATGAAGCTCCATCAATCCCAAGTATAAGCTCAGCAAGAAGAGGGGTTAAATTGAGCAACCATATTCTGACAAGCAGTTGTGGGAAGTGAGGATTGGAAAGGACTCTCAGTCTCCCCTCTAGTTTGAAACTGATGAGATATGAATATTTCCCATCAGAATGTGAATGTGTTCTCAATTGATGCATTGGCTTAGTCACCACAAGTAGATTTGAAACAGAGTTTTCAGTTATGTTCGGTCTTAGGATCCCTAGATTTTTTTTTAAAAAAACGGTTTCAGATGGAATGGCCTCCATAGAGCCCTGATCACAACATCATTGAGGCTGTCTGGGATTACCCGGAGCGACAAAAGCAGATGAGACAGCCGAAGTCTGCAGAAGAACTGTGGCAAGTTCTCCAAGCTGCTTGGAACAACCTACCAGCTGATTTTCATAGAAGACTGCACGGCAGTGTCCCTGAGATAATTGATGTAATTTTAAAAGCAAAGGGTGGTCACACCAAATATTGATTTGATTTAGTTTTATACTGCTTACTGCTCTATATAGTAACTTTTTTGATATTTAGAAACTTCTTATTTAATTATTTTTGAGTCATCTTCGTTTTCAGAATTTTTTACATGTGCCTAAGACTTCTGCATACTACTTTAGAACTGTTATACAGTAGCAGTTCAGGATTGATATGCTGGTTATTCACTGAATCAATTTCGAACCATTTCCATCGAGCTGCTTTCATTCTGCGGCCACGTACCTATCTTATGTTCCAAGTGGTTCTCACTCTTCCCTGAATTTGCAGTATCATCTTCCTGAAATCCTCCTTTGGGTGTGCTCTAATGACTGAATGGACTTGGTTGTTCCCCAATGCCTTCACAGTGCTTTTTACAAATTAAATACTTATTTTTGATTTTATTAGAGAGGAGTTGAAACCTGTTCATGTGTCAAAACTCTTTAAAATCATTTTTAAAAAGTCTCTTTTGAATTGCTTCTTCCTCCTTGCTCTAGACTGGAAGTGGACGTGGTAATTTAGCCATGGGCTCAGTAAGTTCTTAATTCCAGACATTTTAGTCAGTATGGCTTCAGTGTATTTTTGGGCAAATGTGAGCCCACATCTGAAAACACTGTTTTTCATCTGATGGTTTGTAGGGATTACAAATTATTTCTCAGCTCTTTGCTTGTGTAGAAATTCTAGTGCAGCCAGACATCTCTGCCAGGTGATTGTTGGTCTGGCATGCAAATGGAAGTGTTGGTGGTGGGTTTGCTACTGCAAGTTGGCATAATGCTGCCCTACAGGACCAAGTCTGCATCTAAGAGTAGGGGGCGAGAGGGCTGCCTCTGATGATTTGGGGGCTTGGAGTTTCAGTTGGAGGCTAAGAAGCTATCTGGTTATTTGTGGGAAGAAGTCAGTGAAATCATTCTCAAACAGTAATGACCATTTTTCAAAATGTCTGTGCGTTAACGAACTGGGCTCCAGTGAGACATGGTTCTGTTGTGAGGTTGGGCAATAGAGGATGCAACATGTAAAGTTGAATCAAATCCAGAAAGTACCCCTTCAATAATGGTAGTGATACAAAATAGCTCATTTGTTGGGGTGGGTGTGAGGAGAGAATGTTAATGCTATTAATTTCTACATTATTTTGTGCCCTGTTACTTAAACTCAAAATGTTCACTGGCTTTTTTAAATGGCTATCCCTGTAAGGCATTTTCACTTCCTCTCTCAGTATTTTGTTCCAATTAGTAGCACTAAGTAATTGTTCTTTCCCACTGCTTGCTCCTCCCCTGCTCCAAACCCAGAAGGCATTGACAACCTCTTGGACCCCAAAGAACTTTGGGGAGGCACGGTAGTGTAGTGGTTAGCACAACGCTTTACAGTACAGGTGACCCAGGTTCAATTCTTGTCACTGCCTGTAAGGAGTTTGTACGTTCTCCCCATGACCACGTCTGTTTACTCTCGGCGCTCCAGTTTCCTCCACAGACATAATGGTTGGTAGACTTTGTAAATTCCATACAATGCTCTGGGTCATTGTAAATTGTCCCATGGTTAGACTAAGATTAAGTTGGGGAATTGCTCAAAAGGACGTGTGTAATTGTCCTGTGAAACTGGGACCTCAAATAAAGATTGCTATTGATACCTTTTAAAATTCTGTGTTCCATTTCTGTTGCTATTTTGCTTTTTATTTTGTTGACATGATCTGAGAAATTGATTGGAGGAACCAACCAACTGTAGTAGAAATAGGATACATATCGATGAAATATAATAGTCAGTGCATGCTTATTAATTGAACACATTTTCTAAAGGGAAAAAATGCACGAGTTATGGGAAATGGAGTGGCAGGCATTCTCCTAGGTATTCGTAATCAAGTCACCTGCTTTCTGCCCTTCTGAGGTTTATTTGCATGAAGTAATTTTGTCTGCGTATGCTTGAGGGTTACCCTTGAGTTCCTTGAAACGTTGAAATAAAATTCACAGTGTGATGCTTTTTGACTTAGGAATATGAGAAAGGATATGAATGCTGGAGGGGCAGATCAAGTTCACTTTACAAACCTGATGAATGCACATTCTCACATTCACAACAGGCAAGCTGAAAAGCTTTTTTAAAGGAGTCAGTCCCTACTGCAGAGTATTATTTTCACTAATCACTGTTACATGATGTTCTTGTAATGCTAGATTTAATTTTGAGCAGATTAATTTCTGAGCAGCAGTTAGGATGACAATATCATTGGTTTGGTGTACTTATTTTAAGAAAGGACTTCTAGTTGGCGGTCAAGCTATATACACTTGTGTGTGACTTAATGTTTTTGAAATTTTGTGCTCTTCTAAAGGAGGGATATTGCGTCCAATCACAAATAGCATTGCTTGGATGCACCAATCTAGATTTGGACAGGCCCATGAAATTCTGATTTGTATACTTAAGAGTCTCCAGATGCTGGAATCTAAAGCAGAGACAAACTCAATGTGTTCAGCTCCATCTGTGAAAGCAAACGGGTGGTTGATGTTTTGGGTTGAGACCTTGCTTCAAGGACAGTGTTGGAGGGAAGACAGCCAGCATAGAAATGTGAGAGAAGGCGTGAGGCAGAGGCTGGTAGGTGAAAAATGGAAGTTCAAAGTAAAGTTTATTATCAAAGTACTCTTCTTCGGTTGTTCATCGGAATCTCCTTTAACGGTGAGATCTTTGATGACTATGCAGTCCTATCCTGGACCCAGAAGCTCTATTGCAGGTGGGACATGTATATGTGGTAGTGGTGGTAGTGATGGCAACCATGGCTGCATTTCTCCTGGCTCTATTGTGCTGTCTTCTGGTTGTTCTTTCCATCTCCAGAATACAAACCCTGTCCCTACATAGCTGTCACCAAGTGCTAAGGTCAACAGCAACATCCTCCAGGTCCTCAGGTCTGATCTTGCACTTCCTTAAAGCATTCTTCATCTAATCCTTATAGTGATTCTTCAGCCCTCCAGCTGAGCGTCGACCATGATGCAGCTGGCCGTATAACACTCTAGCCAACATGGGGGCATCCTTATCACGTGCCCCAGCCACTGCAGCTGATGCTGGGTGATCAAAGCCTCAATACTTCTGCAGTCATGTCATCACACACAACCATGAGATTCTTTTCCTGTGGGCATACTTAACTAATTTATAGAACAGTAACTGTGAACAGGGTCAATGGACAACAAACTCCGCAAATGCAGATATAAATACATAGTAATAAATGACAAGCATGAAATAACAAGATAAAGAGTCCTTAAAGTGAGATCATTGGTTATGGGAACACCAGAAGTAAATTGAGTGTAGTTCAAGAGCCTGATGGTTGAGGGGTAGGAACTGTTCTTGAACCTGGTGGTGCAAGTCCTGAGGCTCCTGTACCTTCTACCTGACAGTATTAAGAAAAGAGCATGGCCTGGGTGGTGAGGATCTTTGATGATGGATGCTGCTTTTCTACAGCAACTTTTCATGTAGGTGTGCTCAATGGTTGGGAGGATTTTACCAGCGATGTACTGGGCCAATTCCTTTTGTAGGATTTTCCGCAGAAGGGCATCGATGTCACCTGGAGAGTGGAATGATGGGCAGATGGAGCCAGATGGAGTGGTGGGATGGGGGGAAGGTTTAGTGTTAGAAAAAGATAGTAAAAATAGAAGGGTACACGGAACCAGGTTGGGGAGGGGGGAGGTAGAGACAGGGTGAGAAGCTGATGTGGAACCAGGAAAGGGAGGGATGATGGGCGCATGGAAGTCGTTGAGGGATGGAATAGGTCGGATAGGCCGAGTGAGAAGAAGCCCAGGTGGATGGGTGATGAGCAGAGGAACCAGGTGAGAAAGGGTAATTAATCTAGGTAACGTGGTCCAGAAGGAGGGGTGATAGTGGAGAGGGAATGGAAACGATGGAGAAGGGGAGAGAGAACACAGGTGGACTGGCATGAATGAGAACAGGATAGAGTGGGTCTGACTAAACCTGAAACTGGAAAATTTGATGCTCATTCCATTTGGATTGCAGGCTATCCAGGTGGAATGAGTGTTTTATAGATTGCTTCAGTGTGGCAGTAGGGGAGGCTGAGGGGTGGGGGAATGGGAAAGAGAGGTGAAATAACATACAACTCTAAACAACCCCTCATCCTTCTCAACCTTGTTTCCTCTGTCCATGATCACCCACCCACCTGGTTCCACTTAGCTGGTTCAAAGGTCCAATTTAATGTCAGGCAAATGTATACATTACACATCCTGAAATGCTTTTTCTTTGCAACCATCCTCAAAAACAGGGAAATGCTCCAAAGAATGAACGAGAGTTAAGTGTTAGAAGCCCAAATTCCACCCCCCCAGCTCCCCTCCCTCTCCTGCGTAAGCAGCAGCGAGTAACAATCCCCCCCCCCCCTCCACCAGCAAAAAAAAATGCATCGGCACCTGGCACCGAGCACTCAAGCGTGAGCAAAGCAATAGCGAAGACACACTTGCAGTTACCCCAAAGACTTTGCGTTTCACCCGGTATTCGACATACCACAGTGTGTGTGTTTGTCTGTCTCTTTCTCTTCCCCTCTCCCCTCTCCCTCTAATAAGGGAGAAGGAGGTGTCCCCATTTTCTCAGCGAGCGGGGAGATATAACAAACAACTCGATGGTTTATGATGTTTCTCACCTCTTTGGCTATTTTTCCTCTATGCTCTTAGTCTTGACGCAGCTTATTGATCCAAATTGTCCACTGCCCCTTTGCCTCCACAGTTGCTACTTGACCCATTGAGTTTCTTTGTTAGAAATCTGATTTGTTTTTACTTGCAATAGTGTGTTGTAGAATTTGAGGAAGTTTCCTAGTATAGTTAGAATTTAAAGTTAAAAGAACTGATGTTTTCTGAGGGGGAAATGTCAGTCTTGTTCCTTTCTACATACATGGCAATCTGCAAAAATCTAAAAAACTGACAGTGAAGTACTCAGATTTGGGAGACTCCGAGCATGATGAAAAATATGTTACATAAATATAAATCTTTTGTAGTTGTAGGGAGAATATAGATGTAGAAATATCCTATCTGCAGTGGGAATTCAGCCATGTCCATTTAAGGGGGCAAGTATTTTCAATAAATGTACTTGTTTCAAAGTAAATTATCTTTCAGTATATTTTGCATTAAACATACATTAAATCAGAAAATACTGTACATTGTCAATGGTGTATTCTTGTAGCATTAAAACACAATACAACACACCACACAGAAAGTATAAATGGGAAGCTTGTATGCATTTATATACCATGACTGAAAACTGTCACTATGTGCTCCTGAATATACCATGACATGCTCTTTACATGCTTTGAAGAACATAGATATGACAAAAATATGCATAATTTTGGTGACCTTTCTCATCTGTTTCATTTGCTTACTGGTAATAAGGTACTCATTTCAGTGACAGAGTGCTGCTGAGGATTTTCATCTACGATCCCACTTGTGTTAAGTCACCATTCTGTTTCTCCACCCCCGCCCCAGTTCTTATCTTTTTAATTTCATTTTAATGCCTGTTTCAATATACTCCATCAAGTTCTTAGAAAAAAAGTTCAGGATACATTGCTGCTCTGTATCTGGCCAAAATGTGACAATAATGCAATGGAAAATGTAGACACAGAGTAATCTTCCTTCAGCTGGTATTCAGATTTTCGATTATGTGTTATGTGTCATCATGATTATGTGCCGTGGTGTGGGGAATCATGATCTTCCATCTGTCTTTAATCAGAAGTTCTAATAAGCTCTTCAAAACTTTTGCCTGCCCTTCTCTTGAAGTAAATGTCATGCACTGTCAACCACCACTTTTTTTTCCATCAATTTTTCCCGTCACTGCAAGATGTTCAGCTTCTCTTTCCTCATTACATGTCCCAGAAAATCCAGCTGCCGTTGCCTGACTGATGACATCAGCTCTCTTCTTGTTCTGGCTTTTCGCAACACTTCCTCCTTTGTCACACTGTCCTTCCACAATATTTTCATTATTCTTCTTCTTAAAAATGACATCTGGGTTGCTTCGAGTCTTCCCTCATTTTGCTTATTTATACCATCTCCATTTAAGGAGATGGAGGTGGAAACAAATTGGAAGAGTGATTGCCATTTTGAAGCAGGTGATGTATGTACCTTGAAATGTCTTGACATTCAGTACCTGTATTTGTGGTTAATGTAATCATCACATTTTATCAAGAATTGAAGCAGAATATCCAAGATGTATTTACTGGAGGATTATCCTACTTAGCAGGTTTCTTGTTGATATTAATTGAGTCATAGAAAAGAATAGCACAGAAGCAGGCCTTTGTCCTGGAGACTATGGAGGCTAGTACCCGTGATGGAGCTGAGTTCATAAACTTTCTGCAGCTTCTATCGACCCAGTAGCCTCTCTCCCATCCTCTCCCCACTCCCATACCAAACGATGATGCAGCCAGTTAGAATACTTTCCAGGGTACATCTATAGGAACCTGCGAGTGTCTTTTGTAGCATACCAAATCTGAAACTCTTAATGAAATATTGCCGCTGTCTTTTAGTTGCATCGATTATGTTGGGCCCAGGATAGATCCTCAGATCTAACATAACCTTGAGATAAAATACCAAGCTGTTCGCTGTTGGCTTTTATGGAAATAAGTTTGATTTGTATTGTGCAGTTAGTTTTGTTGAATCCTAATATCCTCTTAATTTTATTATCTGCCACTGTGGTACAAATATAATGGTTTGTATTTACCAACCATTTTTCTTTATTGTTGCAGAATTCTATGAACCTTCCTCCTGATAAGGCCAGATTGCTGAGACAGTATGACAATGTGAAGAAATGGGAGCTCATCTGTGACCAGGTAATGCCAGCTTAAAACTTGCTTGGGTAAATTACAATGTCAGGGAAAAGGAATAATGGTTGAGCACATATATAGAACACATGAATATCGGATGGCCTCCTTGCTGAATTCTCAATTATTGTTCTTTATTTTCAACACCAAGTATGTGTTTGTAATCATTGTTTATTGTGGCATCCATTGCTTTTAACATTTAATGGCGTAAATATATGTTTGTGATACATTCTGCTTCCCATTTAATCGTGGGGTATTGAATAGATGTGTTAGTGCTGCAGGTATTATGGTGACTGGGCATATCTGCATGCTGCATAGCACCTGTTAGTTAACCAAATGATAGTTAATAGTTGTGTAATTTGCATAGCATAAAAAAGTCGCATGCTATGTGACGGCTGGAAAAGATCACTATAGCAGCCAAACCAAACTAAATTAAAATCAAAACAATTGCTGCAGCTGGCAACCCTGTGGAATCGTTATTCTTGCATGACGCACTCTCACTCCAATAATGATTGATCCGAAAGTCGAGGATATGTAGTTGATCCTTTATTAGCAATTAGCAAACATACAGTCTTGAAGCAATGAAACTTAAGCGTACCCAAGTGTAAGCTAAACGTAACTGAGTGGTCAGCAAAAGATATAATGTCCGCTGGTCCCCAGCTACTACAAATGAATAAGTGACTTATTCCCTTCACTTAATTACCAAGTCCCCACTGGTTACCATAATAAACACGCAACACAGAATAAAATTGAGATAGAAAGCAGATGCGTGACTCCTACGATGACCTTAAGTCGTGAAAATTACATTATTGTTTTTAATGAATGCAGAAATTATTTGACAGTAATAAAGTGGTCTCCATTTCTATGAAACTTCAGAAATATGTTTCCAAGTCAGGATGTGTGATAACTGGTTTGACCATAAGACAATAGGATATAGGAGCAGAAGTAGGCCATTTGGCCCATCGAGTCTGCTCCATCATTCAATCATGGGCTGATCCAATTCTTCCTGTCATCCCCACTCCCCTGCCTTCTTCCCATACCCTTTGATACTCTGGCCAATCAAGAACCTATCTATCTCTGCCTTAAATGTGCCCAATGACTTGGCCTCCACAGCCGCTCGTGGCAACAAATTCCACAGGTTTACCACCCTCTGACTAAAGTGATTTCTCTGTTTTTGGTAGCTGTTGGTTTCTTGATATCATCGTCAATTTGAGTAGAGCTTTAGTATATGCTCAGAAATGATTGGTTTAGGAATATGCCTGCAGGTACAGTATGGAATGTGGCGAATAATTCAATTAAAAAATCAAAGACATGATTCCAGAAAAAGACACATTCCTCTTTTTCCCAAAAATTCAAAGGTGGAATACCCACCTCACCCACGGATATCACTTGCTGGAATAGAATTGAGTAGTAAAGAACTTTATCTGCTCTACTTCGTAACACTTTTGCTATTATCATCTCAGAGTAAAATCCATGCAGATTGCAATATCTTCCACCAGCATTAATCCCTTTACAACCTGGCCTTTCCAGATAGTTGCCATATGCTAATTATGAAAGTTGACTCCTCATGAATTTATAATGTAAGATGTAATGGTTGTGCTTGGTAGAAGCTGAAGTCAGAGAAATAATTTACAGCATGGTGACTTCTTGGGATGTGGGCATTGTTGCAGAGTTAAAGATCATCAAAGCAGAGAGGAACAGCGGCTGGATTTTAATGCTTGCTAAACCGCTGAAAGTGGTGGAGCCAATCACGGAGATGTTGAAGCAATTCAGCAAGAAGGAGAGCTTCATTGTCACGAAACCAGATCAATGTACGAATGGCCCTTCACCACCAATACTGTAAAATTATCTTGGGAAGAGATCTAAATTAAACAGTTGTACCTGATATGAATAAACATTTAGTTTCTGAAATTGGAGACCATAGTTGTCGATTTGAAGGATCATTGGAAGAGCTCGTGTGGGATTTATCTCATCCCTCAAACATCGAGTTCTGAAGTTCTATTGGACATGGTTTCGGAATGGCCTTGGTGACAATCAGCACTGTTAATGAAACCAAACAAGAACAGTTGTAATTATGGTCTTGTGTTTATCTCATATCAGATACTACACAGTTGCTAAGTGAAAAAGAATCATTAAACTAAACAGCGGCCATTCCTGGAGCCAGAATTATATAAACAGCAAGTGACCTTCTGTCTTCAGTTCCAGTAAGGTGGATTTGCCTGTCTGGCACCATGATCTGAAAGACTTAAAATGGATTAACGACTGATTATCGCAACTGTTTTCTAGATCCAAGACAACTGTAGGTCATACACGAGTGACGGTTTGCGTAATGCATAATCCCTTGTGGTAAATGCTAGTTGCTTAATTGCTATCTTCCAGTGATGATAACAGATTTTCATATTCATTCTGTGTCGTCATTTACTTTTTCTCTACTCGTCTACTCTCCTTTTTTCTTCATATTTTCTCATGAAGCATTAACTTCTAATTGTTCCATTTTCCATCAACTGCCTGTTCGTTTTTTGAGCCCTGATAGCTGATGTTAGTCAGTCAGTTAGGGGGAACAATCAGGAGCTGATCATGCCTTGTAAAGTAAGTACATAAACACATTTTAGTGAAGGTTATTTGGCAATGCAGACAATCAGCTCTATATTTTAATATATTGGGGACTGAAACTGATTGTCTAACCCTTTCTATCATTGTAGCCAAGATGAGCTGAAAAATCAGATTGAAACTTTTCTGAAGACTAATCTACTTAATTGATAAATCAGCTCAATTGCCTAGGATGCCATAATATTCTGGAATCAGTGAAAAGGATAAAGTGATTGATTCTGTAGGAAGAGATTTGATTTGAAAAGGATATCTTTAATGCAGCATTCGTATAGCTTCAGCATCAGTTATAAAATCAGATGATGGAAATTGGAAGATTATTCTTGATTTTTGCTTCAGTGTATGTGAATTTTGCTGGGATTAAATTCTCTGCCATTTTGGTGTTCTTTCTGCTCTCTTTTAAAAATAGGACTGATTGTAATGAATCTGAGCAAGTCCTATACACAGTTCTTTAAAAGAGGATTTCTTTGGTAATAAAGTGGATTGGAACAGGTAGGAAAAAGGAAAAGAGAGTCTACCTTCAGTAGTCAAAGAGTCATAGAAAAGTACCACACAGAACTAGTGTCTTCGGCCCATCTAGTCCATGCCGAAACATTTGAAAAGACTAGCCCCATCAATCCATCTAGTCTCTGCTGAGCCATTTAATCTGCCTAGTCCCGTCGACCTGTGCACGGACCATTGCCCTCCATACCCCTCCCATCCATGCAAACATGGCTTAAGCTTTGAAATCAAGCTTGTATGCACCACTTGCGCTGGGAGTTCACTCCACCCCCTCAAGGCCCTCAGAGTGAAGAAGCCTCTGCAGAACAACATTAGCTAATGTCCAATCCTCTGGTACTTCACCTGTCGCTAAGAGCGTTTTAAATATTTCTGCTAGGGCCCCTGCAATTTCTGCACTTGCCTCCCACAGGACGCTTTGCCAGAAAACAGCCTGTCCCAATCCACATCTGTGTGATCCTTTCTGACACCATCAAAACTGGCCTTTCTCCAATTTAGAATTTCAGTTCCCAGACCAGACTAATCTTTTTCAATATTTGTGTTCAATCTAATGGCATTATGATCGCTTGATGCAAGATGTTCCCCTGCACAAATTTCTGTCACCTGCCCTGTCTGATTCCCTAATAGGAGATCAAGTATCACATGGTCTTTCATTGAGACTTCTACAGTATATACTGATTAAGTAAACATTCCTGAACACATTTGACAAACTCTGTTCCATTAGTCCTTTTACAGTATGGGACTTCCAGTCAATGTGTGGGAAGTTAAAATCACCTACTGTCACAACCTTGTGTTTCTTACAACCGTCTGCGATCTTTCAACAAATTTGTTCCTCTAAGTCCTGCAGACTGTTGGGTGGTCTATGATATAGCCCCATTGACATGGTCATACCTTTCCTATTCATCGGTTCCACCCGTAAAGCCTCACTAGACGAGTTCTCCGGTCTGTCTTGACTGAGCACTGCTGTGACATTTTCCCTGACTAGTAACACCAACCCTCCTCCTTTCATCCCACCTGTTCAGTCACGCCTGAACTAATGGAACCCCCGAATATTAAGCTGTCAGTCCTGCCCTCCTGCAACCAAGTATCAGTGATGGCTACGACGTCATAATTCCAGGTGTTGATCCATGCCCTGAGCACATCCGCCTTTCCTATGATACTTCACAGTTTGGGACACTAGTTGCACCATGCTCAGTCTTTTGCTTCCTGACCTCGTCTAAGGTCTAAACAGCATCTTTCTCCACAAGCTCTCCACTATCTGTTTTGGAATTCTGGTTCTTGTACCCCTGCAGCTTTAGTTTAAGCACCCCTGTGCAGCACGAGTGAACCTTCCTACTGGGATATTAACCCCCTCCAGTTGCAAACCAACTCCTCTGTACCTGTCTCACCTTCACTGGAAATGGAGCCCAATGATCCAAAAATCTGATATCCTCCTTCCTACACCAACTCCTTAGCCATATGTTAAACTGTATGATCTTCCTACTTTTATCACTTGCCATGGATGGGAATCCTGAGATCACAACCCTGGAGGTCCTGTCTTTCAACTTGGCACCAAAGTCCCTGAACTCACTTCGCAGGGCCTTGTCACTCTTCCTATCTCTGTCATTGGTATCTACGTGGACCACGGCCTCTGGCTGCTCACCCTCCCGCTTGCTGAGGATTCGATCTGAGATGTCCCGGATCCTGGTAGCTGCAAGGCAGCAGACCATCTGGGAATCTTGCCCTCATCCACAAAGCCTCCTTTCTGTTGTTTCCCTAACTAATAACTCCCCTATCCCCTCTTCTCCCCTCCTTCCTTGAGTCACAGAGGCAGATTCAGTGCCAGAGACCTGCTTGCTGTGACTTTCCTCTGCTAGGTCACACCCCTCTCCCCCAACAGTATTGAAAATCCAGTTTTGCTGATTGTATGCTGTTTTTGCCGTCAATGTAGTTTCTAATATTAGCCACACTTCATTTGTGTCGTTACCTTTCCATGGCTTTTTTTTTGTGGTTATGTTTAATGTGCTGTATACATGTAAGATGCTGTTTTCAGTGCAGTGTTGCCCAAACTCTGCAGCGCAAATTCAACGCCATCGTCCATTCAGCAACTGTCGAATCCCAGGCCTCTCTATTTCCTTCTGCAACTGGATCCTTGACTTCCTCATCGGGAGACCACAGAACTCAAGAGTTGGAGTAGAGTGGATTATTCTTTGCTCCTTGAGAGGCGTGAAGCTAAGTGGCAAACCGATTGCAGCATCACACCTGGTTGATGTACCACCTATCATGAAATATAACTCTGTCATGCATTTTCCAGTTGTTTGCAAATCCTGGCACACCTGCTAACCCGAAGGTGAGGTGGGAGTTCGATGTACAGCTGAGTCAGGGTCGGGAATGCTAACAGTCAGGAACCTGGGTACTTTAATGCAAGAGATGGGCTGCTTGTGTGTGTCAACTCATTTTGCCAGGTTCAAACTCACCATTATTTATTTGTGTAGTGATACAGTGTGGAATAGGTGCTTCTGGCTCTTAGAACCACACGCCCCATAACCCCCGACAACCCTCATTAACCCTAAGCCAATCACGGAACAGTTTACAGTGCCCAGTTAACCTATCTGATCCGTCTTTGGACTGTGGGAGGAGACAGGAGCACCCAGGGAATACCTATGCATTCCATGGAGAACGTGTTGAGACTCTTTACAGACAGCGCCGGAATTGAACTCTGAACTCCGGACTCCCCAAGCTCTACTGGAGTCATGCTAACTGCTACACCACTGTGACTTTCCTCTCTTCCCACTCCTTTTAGGCTCACCAGACTTCATCCTCCCTTAACGTTTACTGAGAAATTTTATTTATTATTATGTAGCATATATATTTTTTAAAAAAGTGAAATAGAAAAGATTTGGGAATGGATGTGTCCAAATAGAAGTCAGCAGTCTGGAAAATCTGGTAGTTCAACACTACCAAAATCCTTGAGCATGCCAGGTTATTGGAAGTTATATTGCATTTTACTTGAAGGCCTTTATTTGTCAAACAGCAGTCAGATCAAGCCAGGCTGTTGTTTGAACTTGAATTCTCTGAATTATTAATGCTGGTTTTTGGATTGCTAGTCTAAACAGACACCACTCTTTGGTACACACTGTTCTACAGCACTGAATTACTGAGATAGGGAGGTAGCTGTGTGAGCATTTTAGCAGATATGGATGAATATCATGCATTTGAAGGATAAAGTACATCTGGAAGCAGTGTAAGCTATTTCAGTGAAGGAAGTAATGCCAGAAATAGAACAGAGAATAACATTTCACTTCTAATTTCCCCAAAATAGAGGAAAAGTGTGCTCTAAAAGCAATTTTTATGTTAAACATTTGTGGAAGTAGCTTTGTGCTGAAATGAGAGAACAATCTCATTTAAAGTGAAACACGGCTTGGTACAGAAATGTTTTAGGTTGTTGTGATGTAGTCTCAGATCCAGGTGGTTTGTATCCATTCCACTTCAGGTTCTGAGCTGGTGATGACACCAGTGTGGGGTCCCAGACTCTGCCACAAGGATCCTGATGGGACAAGTAGTTTGGAGGGCCCTTCCACTGTGTTCCTGATGAATGGACTCACAGTTCTCAATGCCATGCTCAGTGTAATTTCTCCCAAGTTTGGACAGGGGTTCCATGAGTCACTGGCGATGATGCTCTTTTCTGATGAGCTCTGAACCTCGGAAACTGGTTTTATCCTTTCACCTCGTAACCTGTTTCATTGGCAGAGCTCAAGTAGAACGTCTACTTCAGGAGTCCAATGTCAGGTGTTTGATCAATGTGGCCTGCCCATCAGAGACAACTGAGTCTAATGATGGCCCTGATGCTGGGGTTAATGGCTTCGGGAAAGGCTGCCTCTGGTTTGATTATCCTGTCAGTGATTTTGTAGAGATAGCATTGGTGGGATCTTTCCACTGCTATTGATTTTCCACAACTCACAAGGTAGACGATAAACTTTGCCATTGCCTGATTGATTGTGGGCTTCCTGTCAAGTGTCCAGGCTTTAAACGTCTCATTCCTCAGTCTCCTCCTCCACTGTCAGTCATTTAGGAAAACCAAAACTTCAGTGTGATTTGCGTGCAAGATTAGGTATATCTTCCACCAATTATAAAGGGCCCTAATGAGAGCACATTCAACATATTGTGCACAGATTTAGTCTCTATACTGAAAGGAGGATGTAATCCCAGTGGCCACACATTTTAATTCCACGTCCCATTCCCATTCTGATATGTCTATCCATGGCCTCTATTGTCAAAATGAATCCAAACTCAGGTTGGAGGAACAACACCTTATATACCGGCTGGGTAGCCTCCAACCTGATGGCATGAACATTGACTTCCCTAACTTCTGTTAATGCCCCTCCTCCCCTTCTTACCCCATCCCTGACATATTTAGTTGCTTGCCTGTTCTCCATCTCCCTCTGGTGTTTCTCCCCCCCCCCCCCCCCCCCCTTTCTCCCGAGGCCTCCCGTCCCATGATCCTTTCCCTTCTCCAGCTCTGTATCACTTTCGCCAATCACCTTTCCAGCTCTTAGCTTCATCCCACCCCCTCCGGTCTTCTCCTATCATTTCGCATTTCCCCCTCCCCCACTACTTTCAAATCTCTTACAATCTTTCCTTTCGGTTAGTCCTGACGAAGGGTCTTGGCCTGAAACGTCGATAGTGCTTCTCCCTATAGATGCTGCCTGGCCTGCTGTGTTCCACCAGCATTTTGTGTGTGTTGTTGTTGTTGTTGTAGTACCTTCTATGAGTTGTGACGACAAGTTCATCAGATTCATGTGTAGGTGAGAGTGTGGAGAAATTAAGCTGACTGGACCTATACTGTCGGATGCTAGAAGAATGAGATATCATAATCAAAATGCACAAAGTTCCTCTGGAGCTGGACAGGAGAAATGCAGAGGTGATATTTACCCTTGGTGCATGTCTAGAACACTGTCTCACAATAATGAGTCACTCATTCAGAATAGTGATGAACAGAAATTCCAAGGGTAGAGAATCCTTGGAATTCTCTACCCAAGGGGACAGGGTAAGCTCACTCACTGAATATATTCAAAAGAGCGATTGGTAGTTCTGAAGTATTAAACACATTGAGGGAAATGGGGCTAGTGCAAAAGACTGATGCTGAAGTAGGAAGATCTTGTTGAATGGGAAAGGCCTCATGACCTCCTCCAGCTTGTATTTTGTATGTTGTTATATGATCCAAAACTTCCCTACGATGCTTCAAAATGTTCCACTGATGCAAAGCTTGCTTTGGATTTATTCTGTATGGTAATATAAATCAATTAACATGGTTATTTGATTCAGTTTTTAAACAAAAGCATTGAAGTACTAGGCCCAAAAGCGTTTTAAGTAATGCAAATTGGTTTTTATATTGTTAACATGTACAGCGTAGGACCCACAATGTTGTGCCCAACCAGCTAAAAAGTAAATCAAAAACCCCCAAACACTAATCCCTACTACCTACATGATGTCCACATCCCTCCATCTTCCTCACATTCATCTGCTTATCTAAACGTGGCTTAAAAAGCCCCTGATGTATTTGCCTCTATTATCACACCATACCTTGTTCTGGAATTGGTGGATTGTAAATATTCTAGCAGTAACACATTTTACTTTTGGTAACAACAAGAAGTATTTGTGCAATCTGCATATGCCACAATTTAGAATGAAGAACTGTGTCTACTCCAGTAGACAAAACACACTTCCGCATATTATTCCTAATCTTATAAAGTGTATTCTTTTTGGTTCAGTGTTCCTGTTATGGCTCAAGCAACAGATAAAAGTCCCAATTTTAATTTCTCAGATGTAGATACTGACTCTCCAAAATGAAATTGATTGTGGTTACTCCCGAGATGAGCTTTTGTTTTAATTTGATTCTTACTGAGGTGAAATATCAGGCTGTCTTACATTTAAGAAAAAGTTTTGCCTTGGGGGGAAATATCTATTTAATACACACTGATGTTAATATTTTTGTTTATCAGTAAAATATTAAGCTGCAAAGGGGAAAGGAAACGGAGGATGGATCTCATTACTCAGTCTCTGTCCAGGGATTATATAGAAAGTTCACTTGCCAAGTTCAAGATAATTATACGCTTTAATAAAATGCTTCAGATGTTGACATGGGTGGTGGTGGTGGTGAGAATCGATTTTATGAAAGGAGAATACGCTGTAACTTCAACTTGCTGATGATTCCAGAGCTAGCTGTAAATTGGGAGTGAAAAAGAAATCATGCTTTTATTTGGAAAATATTTCTGATTTAGTCATTGGACCGTTTTATTGTTCATGAGTGAACTTTGGGTGTGTGGTAGTATTCATGCATTTAAATGGGAAAGTCTGGTTTATTTGGCCCAATTCCAGGCAACCCTACTAAACAGAAATGAGAGCTGGAGCTGTGAATACTGACTGATATTCAGTGTGGGTACTTGAGGAGACTTTACTCATGGTGTACCTCCTCTTTCTTGGCAAGTGGCGGAAAGTTCTCACTGTATCCAGTAGACAGATAGTTAATTTTTGCACCTCCAGTTTATTCTTGCTGTAAAGGGCAGCTTATCTAACTCTGGATACTTGTCAGTCACAACACTGAAAGAGACTCAGATGAATACAAGTGTGAAGATTATCTGTATTCTAGAGCACATTTGAGAAAGCTCCAGGCTTTAATTGTCTATTTTGATTGGTTGCTTCAATATACAACTGGTACGTTCTCAATTTGTGGTTTAAATTGTAAATATTCTGAGTAATAGCAAACTAACCTTGAAATGTTTGCCTTTTTATACAAAAAAATTACAAGTGCTCTAGATATCTATATGGATGTCCCTTTTAATTTGCATCAGTCAGAAAGGACAGTGGGCATAGCTGTCTTTCTATGTCCACTATTGGTTATCTGATGGTATACAGCGTTGGCGTGTTGCACTCTACTTGCTCTCGTACCTGTAACATAATCCTGTACCAAAGGTTAAATGATCCAACCGCAAGGGGTACTCTTAACTGCAAAAGAATGCAGGTGGTGAATTAGGGAACTGCTGGTCTCCTTCGGGTCATTGTGCCTGTGCTAATTCATTGGTAGAGCTGTTCGGGAATCGTATTTCCCTTCTTTCCCAGTAGCTCTCTAAAATAATTCTTATCCCATTTTCTTAAGCTGCCACTGTTGAATTTATCTCCAATTACCCATCAGGCAGTGCATTCCAGATCACCTCAACCTGCTGAATTTTTCAGAAACAGTTGCCTTCACCTTAAAATAACCGCCTTCAATTGGCATCTTTCTGCCAGAGGTTGCCTTTACTCAGTCCAAATTATTTTTGATTTTGAAAAACTTCTCTGAAATCTTTTATCCTTTTCTAGGAATGAAATAATGAACTGTAAGTTTACCACGTGACTTCGACCTGTGGACTTAGATCCGGAAATGCCTTTATTCATCAACATTCCTTAGTGCCCCAGCAGTAGGCTACGTGTCCTACCACTATTCTCATCCCATATGCATCACCTTGTGAAGACCCTGCCATGTGACCTTCTGGACCAATTTGCCACGTCAGTTGTCTTACTAAAGTCCATGTGGACAGTATCTAACTGTCCTCTTTATCAATAGCTCAAATAACTCAGTCAACTGAGTATTTCCCCACAGAAAGTCATGTTATCAGTTTCTGCCTTTAATCTTGTCCCTTGGTGCTTCCTGCCATAATTTCCTTGCTGCTGACATAAGGCTCGCGTGCCTGTGGTTACTTCACAGCTGTGCAGTTGTGCAGAATGCAGCACACCACCGCCATTCTGGAGACCCGCCCCCCCCAGGTGCGTATTGAAGGGCATCTGTGGATTGTTCAGGGTCCTGAAGTTCCTCAGCATGCCAGTGGTTTGCTGGCAAGTTACTACTCCTGGATTGCATTCCTAATTGGTGTCATGAATTATGAATTTAGCAGGCAGGCACTAGGGCTGCTGACAGTTCAGAAAAGGTCACGAGAGGAGAATTGCTGCAGGAAGTATCTGGGCAGCTGCATAGGAACCTTGTGTACATTTCTAAGAGGAATTTAATTTTGTAGTTGCAGAACATATACATTGATAGGGTTGCCGGATACCCTGGGTGTGACATAGGAGGAGTCCTGGTGTAGTCATTGGCACCCTACATCTGAGGTAAAGCAGTCAGAGGCACAGGGAGGTGTTCCTACTCCAGTGGCTTCATAGCAAGCAAAGATTTTACAACCAATAGCTTTGGCAAATAGGTTATCAGTTCCCACCTTGCACATTTACACTATGTCAACTGCGCAAGTCTCCAGCAGAGTTCTGGAACAGCCGGACACACTGAAAGATTCTAGGTTGCTAGTTACAAATGGCAGCAAGTCTTTTGCTAGTTAACTGCGAGTTTCTGCAGAGCCGCACCCGAGACCTGGGTGTGTTGATCGTTAATGCCAATGATGCATTCCACTGTACGTTTTGATGTACACGTGAATCTGAATCTCAGCAGTGGCCCAGACATGACAAAGAGGGTAACCAGCATATTCTCCCCGGAGCTGTGCCCCTCTGCTGGCATCTTTGAAGCTGCAGCTTTGTGAGAAACAGGCAGCCTGGTGCTCCTGCTGGGCCCTCTGCTGTTCAGTCCCTGTACCCGTGGAGCACTGCGGAGTGAGGTTCACACGCTCTCACCTCTGAAGTTTGAAATCCGAACTGAAGCTTGGTTTCAGTGTTTAGAAAGTTAGTGGCAAACTAGTTATAAATTCTCGCAGCTATGAAGAGAACTTTTCAGAGTCGGCGAGAAAAAAGGGTGTGTGACAACCGTGAATACTGACAGCTTTCCACTACTGTTTGTACTGGCAAAGTCAAGAAAGCTTGGGGTAACCACTCATTCACCCGTGGTTGAAATCCTAAACTGCTGTTAACATTGCTATCATCATTTATTCTTGTATAGCCTGACACACTTGCATTAAGTATGGAAATGACTAGGAAATAAGTCCTAGGCATCTTGCCATTTCTACTACCTTTGACCTGTGACCAACTCCCAAGTCGAAGTTCAGTTTGTTAAACCATAAATCAACCTTTTACACAAATCTATTAAAAGAGCTCTGACTGCATGTAAATGAATTGCAGATATGCCTCGTGGATTGGAATGTAAAATTATAGGGATTATTTATAATACAGAAGTTTGGTTGGTAATTATGCTGTAGAGATTTCGCACACACTAAATCCAGAATCTGCTTTCTCTCGTGTTTTGTGCCCAACAACCACTTATACTTTATAGACCAGACAAGCCCAGTTACTAGTACTACACTAGTTACAGTTCTCTTCTTTGGTTTAGGGGAGAAACTTTGCCATTGCTTTAACTCGCGACTGTTTACACATGGCCCAAGGCTTCTCTCCTGAGCTGTCTTCAGCGGCCCCACACTGATCTCAGGTCTGAGAACAGTGCAACAGAGGACCATTGCAGAGCAAAATGTTGGAACAGTGTACTGACAAGTCCCAAGGCCCTGCTGGTCTTCATCCTGGGGTCTAGAAAGAAATGGCCAGAGATGTAGTTCCTGCAGTGGGTTAAATATTTAATCATATAATGTATTTTGAGGAACGTCCCATAAGAAAGGAAAATAGCGAGAGTGAATGTTTGAAAAGCTCAGTAGTTGCATTTAATATCAGATAATGCATCCAATACACAGCCTGAAATTCTTGCTCTTCACAGACGTCCACAAAAACAGAAGAGTACCCCAAAGAATGAGTGACAGTAAAAATGTTAGAACCCCAAAGCCCCCTTCTCGCTCCCCAGGATCGACCCTCCCCCACTTACTACAGCGTAAAGCGTCAGGACTCTCCACCCACCCACCAAGCAATAGCAACGCCCCCAAGAGAGAGCATGATCTGAAGTACCACAAAGTCTAATCGTTCACCTGACCATTCGACATGCCAGAGGCTCTCTTCCTTGCTGATAATGGGCAGAGAGGTGTCGCACTGCACGAGGGGAGACTAACGAAAGAAACAAAAAGAAGCAATTCACTGATTACGATGTTAAAATCTGCCTCATCGTTTTTGTCCCCTAAATTCTCTGCCTCGAGAATCGGCAGCGAACTCTCCCCCATCATTGAGAGAAAGAGAGAGAGAGCGATTTGCCAAATACAGAGACCTCCAACGGACGATCCGTTGTTCACGATATGTCCGCTTTCTCCCGCAATGCTGGCCAGGAATTGGCACCTCCACAGGGCTGCAAAGCCTCAGCACCCCAGCGGTGTGCTGGTCTTCTAGGCTGCATCCTTGGAATATCGAGTAACAGCTGGTCGGTGAGCCCCAGGAGCGGGAACCATTGCTGTAAAGAACAAAAGTTTGAGTGGGGCTGCAGGTTAAGGGCACTGACAGAACCCCATCCACCTTGAAAAGGAAAATAAGACATTAAAGGTAAAATTAAGCTGTTTCCACAGATGAGCTCCAAGAAGTTGCCCTGTGGTTTAATTTCTGTTCATAGCTGCAAAAATCTAAGAAAGATATGTATTTAAATACCTAAACACTGGAACTAAATTTCTAAACTTTGCACTTCAGTTCTCAAACTTCAGAAGTGATGAGCTGTGATCTTCACTATGTGGCACTACACAGCTGCTGACCCCAGTCAACAGTTTTCCTGTCTTAATCTCCTGTCCCAGATTCACACACAAGGCTTCCCGTGCATGCCCATTGCTTTTTGCCTGCTCATATCCCTCGGAACTCATCACTTTATACCTTGATTCTACCATGTCCCCACCATATCCAGTCCTGTTCGCCTACACCCAGGACATTTTGCATGCTCTCCACCATTTTTACATTGTCCATTGCCCTGGCCCTCACCATTTTATCCTGATATGGACATCCATTTCCTATATCCTACCGTTCCTCAAGGTGAAGGCCTTAGGGCTTACTATTTCTTTCTAGAACATAGGTTGAACTAGTTTTCCTCTTACCCTGAACAAATTCTCTTCTGATTCCTCTCACTTTCTACAAATCAATGGAGTACCCATGGATCCCAGAGCTTTGCCTGTCTTTTTGTTAACTATGTGGAGCAGTCTTGGTTACAAACCTATTCAGGTATCTTTCTCAACTCTTCACCACTGTATTGGGGTTGCATCCTCCCCTCCCATGTGGAACTCATTATTCTCATCAACCACTGCTAACTTCCACCCTGATGTCAAATTCACTGACAGTTGCTGACACATCTCTCTCATTTCTTGGTCTTTCTATCTCAGGAGACTGACTAATCACTAGAATTTACAACAAAGCAACTGACTCCCACAGCTACCTAATCTACACCTTATTCTACCTGGTCTCTCATTACCATCCCTTTTTGGTTTTTCTGTCTTCACCACATTTGTTCTTGAGATGAGGCTTTCCACTCTAGGACATCTGAGGTGTCCCTCTTTTTCAGAAAACATGGCTTCCTCCTCACTGTGGTCATTGGAACCTTCGCTGTCATCTCCATTTCCCAGGTTTCTGCTCTTATCCACTTCACCAGGGATGGAACAGGGATAGATTTCCCTTGGTTTTTTTCCACGTACCCTGTCAGCCTTGGCATCCAACATTCCTGCCGGTTACAATGTTTTCTCACCACTTAGCACATATTCCCTTTCTCATTTCTACTTTCTGCCTGGTCCATTCCCTCTGGGTCTTATTGGTTTGTACAGTCATCCCCATCTCCAGGCATCTTCCCCTGCAGATGTAGGAGATGCATCACAAGTTCGTGCATCCCCTCCCTCCAGGGCCCTAAACACTCCTTCCAACAGAGACAGATATTCACATGCACGTCGTCTAACCTGTTCTATTGCCCTTGGTGTTGTGATGTTGCCTCTCCTACATCGGTCAGATCAAATGCAGACAAGGCAAGTGCTTTGCTGAGGGTCTGCATTCCACCTTCTCTGGCCGTCTGGAGCCTCTGGTTCCTTGTAATGTTAATTCCACTTCCCATTCCTTCAATGCCAGCAAAATGAGCGAGCTTGCCATTGACTTTGGGAAAGGGGGTGGACACATGCTGTTGTCTACATCAATGGTATTTAGCTTGGGCGTTTCAAGTTATTAGGAGTGAATATCACCAATAGCTTTTCCTGCTCCAACCCTCGGCTAAGAAAGATCACCAATGCCTCTAATTCCTCTGGAGGATTGCCAATTCTCGCATCCCGCTTACGCCCACCCAAACACCATCTCTTCATACCTGCTGTCCTCATTTTGCAGTTTTTCGGGGGGGGGGGGGTCCCAGCTCATAACGCCAGCTGTTCATTTCCCTCCACAGATGCTGAGAATCTCATTCGGGTTTTGTTACTGTGCGTAGATTTGGTTTCATTTTAAAGTTGGACGTGACTGCATTGGAAAAACGTCAGAGGCACTTACACCTGGAATAAGTGCATTGCCTTTTGTTGGTCAAGCTAGGCTTGTAACCACTGGAGTTCAGACATAAGAGGAAACTTAATTGAAGCCTATAACATTATGACGAGTCTTGACAGGGCGATGATGTCTTGTCTAGAGGGAAGATCCACCAGCAAGGTGTCGCTGTTTAAAAATAAGAGCTCTCCGTCTTGAGAAGGAAATTAGATTTTCCTTTACCTAGAAGCTTGAAAGTTTTCTTCATGAAAGGATGATGGAATTCAAATATATTTAAGGCAAAAGTAGATAGTTTCTTGATGTACAAGGTGGTGAAGGTTACTGGGATCGATGGGACAGCAAAATTAAGATCATAACCTTGTCAAGAATGATTTTATAAAATGATGCAGGCCAAGGAGGCCTAATCTGTATGTCAGTTTCACAAGAATTTCATCTGTTCTAGGTAATCATAAGATAGCTACAGGCCCTGATTTTCAAAGTTCATGACTTGTGGCAGTGAAACATTACACAGCAAAAAACTAAACTAAACGTGAAGCTAATTGAAAGAAGTGCTTAAAAGGCCAACTTACACCGTCCAACGTCACTCAATGGAAGTACGGTTGCGAAAATCAAAATTTGGATACTGCCGCTTCTTGAGGGAGAATAATTTAAACTACTGTTTGTGAACTTTAAATACAATGCTGGTATTTTGGAGATTATCATAGTGATGTGCCTTCTGTGAATAGTCTGCTAAAAGTAGCAATTCGCTACCTGAATAGGAAACGGGAGAATTCAAGAGGCATATCAAAATGTAAAAATATTTAAAATTTAGTGATATTCAGTGATCAAATCATCCAACTAATGTTTGAATTTTCTTTCCATTACAGGAAAGATTTCAAGTGAAAAATCCTCCACACACATATATTCTGAAGTTGAAAGGTTATCTTGATCCAGCTGTGACCAGAAAGGTAGAGTGCTTTTAATGAAAGGAACTAGAGTGGCTTCCTCCTTTTCTTGTAAATGATTTGCTTAGTTCAAATTTGTGTTTTCTTGTGATGTATGCAAAAATGCTATGTTTGTCACCTTGTGTGAAATTTTTCAGCTAACTTTTTCCTCTCACAGCACATTATTTCTTTCAGTTTGATCAGGACGGGTTTTGAAGTACTTTAGAGTTTTCAATTGGTGCCCTCAGTTCAGAAGTAGAGCTTGTCCAGGTTTACTGGCTTCCAAACTAGATCAAGCAGGGACAAGGAAGTACCGCATGTTGATGTATTTCCTTTTGATCTTAACCAAGATGCCCCATTGGCAATGACTTCACAGATTGGTTCAAACTGAGGACATACAGAAACCAGGAAGGAAACACCAGAATGTTTTCCTTTCTTGGCATAAAAGTTTGTTCCATAAAACTGAATTGGCAACTTCTCAGAAGATGGTATGAATTGTAAAGATAATAAAAGTTAAATATGTTCCACACATTTGACATGCAGTTTTATTGGAAGGATTCATGTGAATGAAAGATCAGTCGAACTGATTTTCAGTGCCGAACCTACGGAAATACAAACCACATTCATAGATTATTCTTCGAGTGAAGGTGGTTTAAAGTAATTTTTGCACCCATATTGAATGTATAAAGTTTAAGGAAGAACCGCGAGTCAGAATTGTTCTTTAGAAATGCTGAAGTCTGTGAAATGCTGTTGACTTTTGGTGAGGATGGACATTGTGATGAGTTGTAGAGATAAAGTACTAGCTTTGTGGAAATTGGTACCTTTAAAGAGAATACCTAGGATAATGATCTGTGTGGTTTAATAAATGGAAATTCTATTTTTATTGTACAATTTTTTTAGTATAACCCCACTGAAGTGTCAAAGAGGTCTTGCTTACTTCTTGGATTACCACTATGCACGACATTTAATCCAGACAAAAATTTAGCAGCTATTGTATTTTTCAATAAAAGTACATGTATGTGGAGCTGAATTTCTGAGATTGAGTTTTGTGCATTTACATCATTATATCAAGCATAATGTGAATTCAGCAAAGGTTAACTTTCTACCTCTGAACCTGCAATTTAATTTTAGAATGCCATTGTTGCTTAGTATTTTTTTGTTTTGCCCTATTGAACTTGTGTAGTTGAATAATAAAATGGAAAAGGAAGAGAAGGAGTGTTATGTTACACTGGTGCTGTTATTATACTAATCCTGGTGACCATCAGCTTTCTCCACAGGAACTTCCTCCTTCTCCAAAGTACGCACCATGTTGCTTTTCTTTTCTGAAATTTAAAGAATGCAAAATCTTCGTTCTTGGCATGACTTGCAGTATTTATCTGTTTCTGTACATCCTGAAAGGCTTTCTGTTTATTTTAGGTGTTTAAACAAGTTTCAGCTTAGCATTAGATCAAAGTAAATGGGCACAGTAGCGTAGGGGCTTTGGGAACAGGAAAAGAAGATCATGTGTGCACTACTTAGTTATAATATAATAATTTCATACTGTTATTTCCATGTTCAGTGCCAAGCTTCCCCTTAACCCATTAATGATAGTGGTATTGCCTTGGTGAACTAAGATTTGTTTGCTTTTTGTTGAATGAGAAATCTACAGCACATGTGATAAGTTTCAGTTCTGAATCAGTGGTTCTTTCTTGACTTTAAGATGGTTTCAATTAAACATTTGCAGAAGTTCAGAAGAAGAGTGCAAGAATCAACTCAAGTCCTGCGAGAACTGGAGATTTCCCTTAGAACAAACTATATCGGGTATGCTTCAAAACTTTGTTAAGTTTAATTTTCTGTCTTTAAAGATGGTTACTTTTAGCTTTTGATTTATATTTTCCAGGTATCTTTGCTTAAAAAAAATTACAAGTAAGCTTCCTATGTTCCTAATAGTTAAATATTGAACCTATTTGGAGTCTCACTAATATCCTTGTTACAGCACAGACAATGACCTAGAATTTGTTTTATAGTGTTCTGTTTAGGTAGAGTGGAATGCATTTATTTTGGCCTGTGAATGCAGAAACTCGAGAGCAGAGGCAGGCCACCCGGCTCCTCAAACCTGCCTAGCCTTCAATGCAACTGGGGCTGATCTGCACTGGCTGCAAAACCTCTTCTGTAACAGATCCCTAATGCTCTCAAACCCTTGATTTTTCAAAAATGTATCCACCTCGACCTTTAAATTCTTCTGAAGTTCTGGCCTACGCAGCCCTGTAGGATGGTCTGTGAAATGAACAGTAACCTTGTGCCTCTCCACTGTCTGTACAGTATGTCAGTAGTGTGATGTAATATTCTGTACCTGTTTCGATGAATGCTGCTCCAATAACACTCCAGATATCCGGGGCAAAGTGGCCTGTTTGATTTGTACCTTGTCCACTACTCCAAATATATACTGCATTGACCACAAGGTACAAAGTGGTTGAAACTATTGGGCCAAGGTTACTCCAACCACACCGTCTGAACACATGGCCTTTGTCTTTAACATGAACCAGACAACAGGCTCATGAGAATTTCTGCAGGTTTTATACTTGGGAACACATTATTTTAGTGCTGCCAGGTCTAAATTCTCGAACACCCTTCCCAACAACACAGGATAGACAATTGAGGAACATCATCTTCTCTATGGATGGATAATAAACAAAACCTTGCTTGTTGTATTGACTTATTAATTAAACAGCTACACTTCTGAAGCACTGTCACAGTTAAGGACAGCCAAACTGTGCATAGCAAAGTCCCATGGGTGTGGTAATAAAATTTTGCTGAATGTAACTATCGAGCAGGGCATTAAAAAGAGTCCATTATTCATTTTGGACTTGTCCAACATTGCTTAATGGTGGCATCCGTCGGTCTCGAGAGACCATGGATCTGCGCCTGGAGTTTCCAGGGTGCAGGCCTGGGCAGGGTTGTATGGGAGACCGATAGTTGCCCAAGCTGCAGGCCTTCCCCTCTCCACGCCACCGATGTTGTCCAAGGGAAGGGCACTAGGACCCATGCAGCTTGGCACCGGTGTCGTCCCAGAGCAATGTGTTGTTAAGTGCCTTGCTCAAGGACACAAACACGCTGCCTCAGCTGAGGCTCGAACCAGTGACCTTCAGGTTACTAGTCTGATGCCTTGCCCACTAGGCCATGCGCCAACACAACATTGCTTAGTTCTACTTTAAAAAAGATTATGATTTCTTCAAGGCTGGAGTTCATCTAACATCCAAAAAGGACACACACGTCTTCAGCCCATCTGTTTTAGTTGGCTTGTAACTGCAGTGGGCTTGCTGTTGAAGATGGCAGTGGATAGCAAGCATATAGTGCATCCTTATGAGATGCAGCGGAGACCGAGTGCTCAGTACTATGAAGTCTTGTAGGATTTAAAAAGAAACTCATTCCAACAAAACTATGTATTTGCCTAAAAGTTGATTACATGGCTCTGTTTCTCAGCGTCACATCACTTGAAATTTATTTAGCTCAGATTTATCTTCTGCAAATGGAATCCGAACAGAGTGGATTTTGGACATTTCAACTTGCAATTCACATCATGTTTTTCCTGCATCAGGTAGATGCCAATTGGAGTATTGGCCCTCACGTAATCCACCTTTCAACTCCTTGTGACATGAATTGGAGCTCCCACAGAAAATAATTGCCACCAAAGGAAAAGCGTAGCATGCTGTCTTCCATATTTTCGTACCATTTTCCATACCATTCCATTTTTTCATACCATTGAGAGGATCCCGCTACTGATAATCAGGGTGACTTCACAAGTTGGCTCCAAAAGCTCTTTACTGTAGCCTCCAATTTCCCTCATTGTGACCCGATGAAACATTAATTCTGCTTCTCCTCCAACAGACATTGCCTGATCATTTCACACTTTCTCTCATTCTCTGTTCAATGTTTCCATTTAATATCAGAGAATATATACAGCCTGAAATCTTACTGTTCACAGACATCCACGAAACATAAGGAAAAATCCCACAGAATGAATGACAGAAAAGCATTAGAACCCCAGCGAACCTCCTTTCCTCCCACACACAAGCATCAACAACTCTCCCCCCCCACCTGCCTCAGCAAAAGCATCAGGACCCCCCCACCCATCGCTCACCATGCAAGCAAAAACAAACCCCCCAATGAGACCATGATCTCGAGGCCATCAAAAAAAACCCACTTCATCCCAACACCTCGACATCCCAGTCTATTTGCCCGGATTTCCAGCATCTGCAATTTTTTCACTTTTCAGTTAACCCATTCCTGCTGTTGGGCTTGCAAGGAGTTGTGCCTTGAAGGGCTGATTACTTTTAATGAGACTCACAGCAAAAGGGTGGAAGATGAATTGCATGATACTTCTGCCAGGAGCAATAAGGTCATCACCTTTTGTCATGGACACCATGTAACATCCCTGTTAATCACTTGAGTACAGAATGGATCAATTCAATTAACTCTCGTATTAGCACTCCAAAAACAAGGGAGTTCCAGTAACTTCCAATTCTTGATCCAACATTCAAACTTAATTTTCCTCAACTCTCTGTAGTTTGGCAAGGACACCTGTGGAATAAAGATGAATATCACTGTGATGCACGAAGAGCCAGTGATGATTTGAGGTTGCAGAATTTGCATGGCTGTGGAGGAGGGTTTATTTTCCATCTTATGTTGTCTAAAACCTGGCAATGACTTGCTGATGTTAAATGGTAAATGTGAAGGGGATTTGGAGGAACTTGACTTTGTATGATCTCTTTATGACTTCAGTATTCCAGAATGCTTCAAAGCTAATAAAATATTTCTAGTACTGGCGTTATTGTGCAGAAGGGAAGGTTAAAATTTTATTGTGAGACGTCATTTTAATGCTTGTTAACATGAAAGCAGAGTATATTTATACCTCATGAATTAATACATATTTTAAGACATTAATTTTGGTAAGGGATGTATAGGCCATGTGAATATTTGGCTGAAGCACAAGATAGTAAATTATATGAGGGACTATTTACTTGGTCATTTTGATCAGTGGCCAAATAATTACACCATCTAAATAGTCCACAAGGGAGCTATCATCAGCCTTTCTAAATTGCCATGTACCATAAAGAATTTACATGGGTGACCGTAAATAATTGCTGACATTTAACATTTTAGTGCTGTTGGTTCCAGACCCACAGACTTTTGCAACTCTCACTAAAATTATAAACAGACTGGAAAGAAACTATACGTTTCAAACCACGTTGTTGGGAGCATTCATCAGGGAATTTCATTTTAAATGAATTAAATACTCAGGATGCTGAAAGTGAACAAATTATTACATTAGTTTCCCATTCAGCCTCTTGTGTGAGGCTTTAATAAAATTCTCTCTTTGTTGATTTATTTTTTTGGGGTTCAAGATTGATAATTTCTTTGGATCTGAAAGAGCTAATCTGTGCCAAAATGCTTGCTTGGATTAAATCCCCAAAGTAGACAAGCCAGACAATGCTGTTTGGCTGTTTAGCAACCTCAATATAAATTGAATTATAACTACTTGTATATGAATTTAACTGCAGCATTTCTACAGCAGCAATAGCTTTATTAACGAATCTGATTTTTTGTAATTTTTATTGCAAGATGCTGTCTATAATTCCCTGCAGTATTTTGAACAAACTATATAAAAGAAGACAGGATTATGAGCAACAACATGGAAGTTGCTTTAATATCCTTAAATAATCAAACTACATGTGGACTAACTAGATGAATTTTTTTTTTTGCACTGTTTTCCTATCTTGTAAAAATATTTAAGTTATAACACCAAGGGCCCAGATTCCCTGCGTGAAAGGAAATGATTCTGGAGTTTATCGTAAGGGTACTGCAAATAAACCTCACTGCTGTCTCTAGCCTGTTACATATTTGGGATCTGACCCACGAATTAATCAGAGTACATTGAAGCACAGTAAAAGCCATAAAGGTCATTCTAATCTGCATCAGCCTGGACAGTGAAGCAGAAAGCATTCGTGTGTCATTATTATTAAATCCCCATAGAATATATGACCATTGAAATGTATTGCTGCTCCTAAATCCTGGAACAATGGGAGTAGCTTCATTAAAGGAATATTCTGGTTCAAGAAGTCAGTTTATTATTATTACGTCAAGGGCAGGAAATGCTGGCTTTGTTGTCATTGCCCAAATTGTGAAAAATGAATAAATATAAATAATCCACTATTGTTCGAGCAGGTAATCTCTGAAACATCCAGGATCAAGCCTCAGCTCATTGCCCATTGCATTGCTGGTATTTAGGGCAGCAATGAAGGTCCTCCATCTCTGGTGGTGTTCAGGGCTTCATTGTGTCAGTAACCTCATCTCGGTTTTCACTTCTGTCGGTCATGCAAGTCTCAAATGGAGACTCCGGAATACCGTCACGCTCGGATGCGGAAGGATTCTTCATTGCTATTTCTGTAACGATTTTGTTTTTGACCAGTCAGGGTTGTGAGCCCTGAGTTGAACCCCCAAACCTGGAGGACCCATTGACCTGTTTGGCATTGGTGACCCTACCAAGAGCCAAAGCATAAAGCACTGACTCCAGCCAACATAGCTCTCCGGGCCATTGAGGCACACAAGCCTCCAAACTCTGATGAAGTTGTGGTTCCCTTGAAGGCAGAATCAAGTAGGTGCAGATAAAAGCCCTTACAGAGAAAATGTTCAGGTTCTGGTGTAGCTGTATTTCTTTATGTTGAGAGATCTTATGGAGAATACAAGATAGTTATTACAGATGTGTCTCACTTTCCAGATTAGGGTCCTTGCCTTTATTTAAGGCTTTCTTTTAACTTCGTGCCCACGACTATTCATCCATTTCTTTTCCCTGCTCTTTCATCATCAACTGCAGTTTTTATGTTTAAAGGTGGAGCATAAGAGATGGATACTAAATCAAAGAGAGAGGTCATCAGAAGGGATGCAGGTTTGAAGGGAGCCTTCAAAGATATGGAAGGTGCTCAAATAGGGATTGATGAGGAATTTTACAGGGTAGGGGCTGGATGAGAGGAGGATTTGCCTGAAGTGCAGAGGATCAGAATTGCACTGATACTAGAGATGAAGATAATAGTTAAGAACAAAATTGATAATGGGAAAATGAGGGCTGTCTGTGACCTAGCCAACCATATATCAATGGGTATGGTCTACCAGGGATTCCCAACCTTTTTTAATGCCATGGACCAATATCATTCGGCAAGGGATCTGTGGACCCCAGCTTCAGAACCCCATGTAATGGACGTCGGGCAACAAAACACTAAGCTGAGGTTTTTGGATTTGAAAGGCTGAGTCTATGGTGAGGAAGGCAAATGCAATATTAGCATTCATTTCAAGAGGACTAGAATATAAAAGCAAGGATATAATGTTGAGACTTTAAAAAGCACTGGTTAGGCCTCATGGCATATTGTGAGCTGTTTGGGGCCCCTTAGAAAGGATGTGCTGAAACTGAAGAGGGTTCATAGGAGGTTCTTGGATTGAACAGCTTGTCATATGAAGAGTGTTTGATGGCTCTGGGCCTGTATTCACTGGAATTCAGAAGAATGGGGGAGTTGAAACCTATTGAATGGCAAAAGGCCTAGTTAGAGTGGATGTAGAGAGGGTGCATTCTCTGGTGGGAGAGTCTAAGATCAGAGGACACAGTCTTAGAATAGAGGGGGCATCCTGTTCAAATGAAGATTTCCTTAGCCAGTGTGTGGTGAATCTGAGGAATTTGTTGTACAGGCAGCAGTGGAAGCCAAGTCTTTATGTATACTTACGGCAGAGTTTGATAGATTCTTGATTGGCCAGGGCATGAGGGGATACAGAGAGAAGGCAGGAGATTGGGGCTGAGAGGAAAAATGGATCAGCCATGATGAAATGGAGGAGCAGACCCGATGGGCCAAATGGCCTAATTCTGCTCCTATATCTCATGGTCTTATGCCTGGAAATGAAGGTGGTAAAAGTTGAACCGGGAGATTTTGCTCCTCTTGATAGCCTGAGTTTTAAAATGTGGGCATACCAACACTCAACTTAAGCTGGAAGATTGCATTATAAATTTGCAGGTTAGTCTACTGTAACATGATTACCCTTAATCTGCTGTTTTAACTTGGGACCAGCAGAGTGGAACAGTGCTGGATTTCCTGCCAGGTCAGAGGTAAGATTAATTCCTCATGGGTCAGAAATATTGCAGTCTTACAGCTCTAGTTTAGTACTATTCCTCTGGGCTACTGTTTATAATTATCAAGAGGGAAATTCCATTTCAGCCATTTTGATGTACAGTATAATATTGGTTGATTGCATGCTATTGAAGTATGTTGTGAAAATCAACTGAGCTTTCTACTGTTACTTCAGGATGTGCTGTCTGCTCAATTGGCTGCAGTTTCATCCAGACCTTAAATGTATTTATTTATCTATCTACCTATTTATTGAGACAGAATGGAGTAGGCCCTTCCAGGCCTTTGAGCGAAGCTACCCAGCGGTCCCCCAACTTAATGCTAGCCTAATCACAGAACAATTTACAATGAGCGATTAACCTTCCAGGATAATCCATAAGATCTTTCAACATAAAGAAATGTAACCACTCCAGATCTGAGCATTTTCTCACTATGGGCTTTTTAAATCTTCACCTACTTGATTCGGCCTCTCAGAGGACCACAGACTTGTGTTTGTTTATCTGGTATGTCTTTGGACTGTGGGAGAAAACCGGAGCACCTGGAGGGAACCCATGCAATCACAGGGGGAATGTACAGACTCCTTACGGGCAGCGGGGGGATTGAACCTGCATCGCCTGTACTGACCGCTACACTCCCACGCCACCCCTTGTACGTTATGTTAAAAGTACAGCTTATTGTCATCCCTTCACGTGAGGCTTGTCGTAATAGCATCTGTGTGCCTTCCGTTTTTTGTACTTAATGATTTGGATGGCAGATGAATGCTTTTCTGTAAAAGCCCAAAATATCATCCATCATCTTTCTTTGGTATGCGGTTTATTTTCAAAAGTGAATGATGTGTCATTCATCGGTACGAGACCCTGAAGTTCATCAGATACCTGCCTGACAGATATGGGGAAAAAAAACTATTAGGTGTGATGAATGTTTTCATTTTTGTCTTTTGTTTTCCCCTCTCTATCTGAAAGATTTTCCCCTTCCCTGATTAAAATGCAGTTAAAACAGGAAGGTCAGCATGTAGTAGAATTGTGAAACAGAAACAGTCTGCTGCATGGTGGTATATGATGGTTCAATAAATTGCTTGGGCATAAACAAGTGGTGTGTGTTTTTTTTAATTCAAATGTTTTAAACAGTATCTTGTCAGACCAAAGCCAAGAAAATTATCCAGTGACAATGTACCTCATGTATCATGTAATTAATGAGAACTTGAGGACATAGCTAAATACAAGACATATGCCTATTTTGTTGTAAAGTAAATACTATTTTGTAAATTGTGTGCAAGAAGTTTACCCAAGCCTGTCTCCCACTCTGAAATTTCATTTCCCTTATTGTCTGAGGCTAAATCTCCTGGCTCACCATGTTGGAATTTCAGATATAGCCAAGTGCTACCAGATGTAGCGTTCTTCTTTTCCCCTGATATCCTCACATGCACTCTAGATGGAAAGGAATAATTTACTCTGCTGATACTTGATTTGCAGTACTAAAGTCGCTGCTCATGCGGTGGTCAAGATTTTAATAGTTAATGAAAAGCTATTTATATCAGGGCGGGGGGTGGTTATGGGGTTTAAAGTGTGCTTGCACTGCCAAACCTCTGCCCATTAAGAGACTTGAATGAAAAATTAATTATACTCGGGGCTCCAATGGATGCAGGTCTGTATCTGTGCTGCATAATGTTTAGATTTACATATTTAAGGGCTTTGAATAAAAGGAATTATAGAATGTTCATCCCAATAGATAAACTATATTAGAAATACAGGCTTGAAGTGACCCTGTGCTTTGAAGTGTAAAGGAAGTCTTTACACCTTTTCGTATTTCCCCCTCCCCCCACTACTTTCAAATCTTTTACTATCTTTCCTTTCAGTTAGTCCTGACGAAGGGTCTTGGCCCGAAACATCGACAGTGCTTCTCCTTATAGATGCTGCCTGGCCTGCTGTGTTCCACCAGCATTTTGTGTGTGTTCTTTACACCTTCAGTTTTAAAGATAGAGCGGGCAGTGTTCATTAGAGTAAAAGTACTTCTGGTTTACAAATCGGATTTATTTTTGGAGTGGAAGATTCCCTGCCTCGACAGTTTGATTAAAAATTTCATTTCAACATCTTCTTTCCCTGACACACGAATTTGTTGTCTTCATTTAGCTGTGGGCCTGACTTTCATAATGTATAGAGTAATGCTGAAATTTAAATGCTCCACGTCTGGTGGTTCTTGACGTAAAGTGAGTATGAAATCCTGTGGTGCTGTAAAGGAAAAAGGTCATGAAAATTGTGTATTTTTGGTGGTCTGGTGGGGGATGGGGGTGTCAGGAAATAATTAACTACTGAAGAGCTCGTTGTGTTTGATTATCCATTTCTGGTGATTTTACTATATCAGCAATAGATACAGACCAGAAACTCCTGAGGTTTATTATTTTTGCATTATATTTTTGATAGACTGGGCTGATTAACTATTACGACTTGTTTTTTTTTAAGCTATATGTCCTTATACAGTATGCCCATTTTGTTTTCTTTCACAGTTGGGTGAGAGAATTTTTGAATGAAGAGAACCAAGGTCTCGACATACTGGTGGAGTACCTCTCCTTCGCACAGTGTGCAGTTACGTAAGTAGTCCTTTTGATCATCAGCCAGTGAAAAGTTTGTTTAACGTAGTATGAAGCTAAGCAGGACAAAAGTATCAAAGAGGGTACCAAAAGTATTTTCAGATATATAAAGAGTAAAAGAGAGGCGAGGGTGGTTATTGGACCAGTGGAAAACTGTCGCTTGAGAAGTGGTAATGAGGTCAAGGGAATGGTGGGCAAGCTGAATAAGTATTTTGCATCAGCCTTCACTGTGGAGGACACTGGCAGTATGCCGGAAGTTCAAGAGTGTCAGGGTGCAGAAGGGAGTGCAGTTGCCATTAGGGTGAACGTACTTTGGAAGCTGCAGGGTCTCCCTGTAGGTAAGTCACCTGGACCAGATGGGCTGTACTCCTTGGTTCCGAAAGGGTTAGCTGAAGAGATTGTGGAGGCATTAGTAATGATTTTTCAAGAATCAGTTGATCCTGGCATGGTTCTGGAGGACTGGATTGCAAATGTCACTCCTCTCTTCAAGAAGGGAGGAAGGCAGAAGACAGGAATTTTAGGCCCGCTAGTCTGACTACAGTGTTCGGGAAGATGTTGGAGTCCCATATTAAGGATTAGGTTTCAGGGTACTTGAGGGCGCGTGATAAAATAGATTGTCAGCATGATTTCCTTAAAGCGAAATCTTGCCTGACAAGTCTGATTGAGTTCTTTGAGGAAGTAACAGGCAGGACGGACAGAGGAGAGTCAGTGGATGTTGTTTACTTGGATTTTCAGAAGGCCTTTGACAAGTTGCCACACATGAGGCTGCCTAACAAGATCTGAGCCCGTGGCATTACAAGAAAGCTATTAGCATGGATAGAAATATGGCTCACTGGCAGGAGGCAAAGAGAGTGGGAATAAAGGGGGGACTTTCTGATTGGCTGATGTTGAGTAGTGGTCCACAGGGGTCTGTATCAGAATCTTTTTATGTTATATGTCAGTGATTTGGATGATAGAATTGATGGCTTTGTTTTGCAGTCAATAAAAAGATAGGTGGAGGGGCAAGTAGTGTTGGGGAAGCAGAGAGTCTGCAGAAGGATTTAGACAGATTAGGAGAATGGACAAAGGCAGATAGAATACAGTTTCAGGAAGTGTATGGTCATGCACTTTGGTAGAAGGAATGAAAGTGTAGACTCTTTTCTAAATGGAGAGAAAATTTAAAAATCCGAGGTGTAGAGAATCCTTGTGTACAATTCCCTAAAGCAGGGGTTCCCAACCTTTTTTATGCCATGGATCCCTACCATTAACTGAGCGGTCCATGGACACGAGGTTGGGAATCCCCTGCTCTAAAGGTTAACTTGCGGGTTGAGTCAGTGGTGAGGAAGGCAAATGCAATGTTAGCATTCATTTTGAGGGGACTAGAATATCAGAAGAGGGATGTAATGCTGAGACTTTAGAAGGTACCGGTGAGGCCTCGCTTGGAGTATGGTGAGCAATTTTGAGCCCCTTATCTAAGAAATGATATGCTGACACTGGAGAGGGTTCAAAGGAGGTTCATGAAAATTATTCTGGGAATGAAAGTCTTATCATATGAGAGAATTTGGTGGTTCTGGGATTGTACTCTCTGGAACGTAGAAGAATAAGGGGTCTCTCAGTAAAACCTGTCGAATGTTGGAAGGCCAAGGTAGTGTGGATATGGAGAGGGTGCTCCCTATAGTTGGGCAGTCTAGAGGCATGACATCAGAACAGAGGGAAGCTGATTTAGAAAGGAGATGAGGGGGAATTTGTTCAGCCAGAGGGTAGTGATTCTGTGGAAATCTCTGCTACAGATGGCTGTGGAGGCCAGATAATTGGGTATATTAATTGATAGGTTCTTGATTGGTAAATGCATCTAAGACTACGTTGCAACAGGCAGCTGTGGAAATTAGGTCTTTAGGTACATTTAAGGTGGAGGTTGATAGGTTCTTGATTAGTCAGAGTATGAAAGGTTACAAGGAGAAGGCAGGAAATGGGGTTGCGAGGGAACTGGATCATCCATGATAAAATGGCAGAGCAAGCTCGATGGCCGAATAGCCTAATTCTGCTTCTGTCTTCTAGACGTACATACACATTAGAACCTAGAACTGGAAAAAAGTCTCAGTAAGTAGAGCGATGATAGGATTGAACTTGTGGGTAGATGATGAATTTCCAAAACTCCTTTGCTAGTTTTCCAGGAATTAATGAGCACAAATAATTACTTTAATGAAAATGCTTTTTCCATTATAGAAGATTCATTTTATAAGAGAGAGGGCACCATTCCTTACAAATGCTTGTGTCAATAACAGTAAATCTATGTATTGCTGAATATTTTGATAGGACGTGTTTAGAAGCTTAAAACATAGAAATCTACAGCACATTACAGGCCCTTCGGCCCACAATGTTGTACTAACCATGTAACCTACTCTAGAAACTGTCTAGAATTTCCTGACTGCATAGCCCTCTATTTTACTATGCTCCATGTACCTAAGAGTCTTAAAAGACCCTAATGAATTGGCCTCTACCACCTTCGCCAGCAGTACATTCCACGCACCCACTATTCTCTGTGTGGAAAAACTTAACTCTGACATCCCCCTTTGTACCTGCTTCCAAGCACCTTAAAACTATGCCCCCTCACGTTAGCCATTTCAGCCCCGGGAGAAAACCTCTGGCTGTCCACGCGATCAATGCCTCTCATGATCTCACCTCTATCAGGTCACCTCTCATCTTCCATTTAGTTAACTGCTGAACTCAAAATGTTCCTTGCTAACCATGTATTTTCTGATTTGGTAGCAGTAAAGTATTCTTTAAAATACTTTTAACTCGTAAGTGTCACCTTCTGGTGTGATTTATGAGATGTGGAGTTTTTTTCTCTTCCCCCCGACGTAAATATGTAATTTTATACATCTGCATAAACTATGTTTAATAATATGTATCCTGGATCAAAGTACAGCTTAACCTTTTCCTTGAACATCAACATTTAGTAAAAGCAAGATGTTTGACAGGTGATGTATTGGTTGATTGTGCTCTGCATTTTGATGGCAGACTTGTTTAACCTTATTGAGTAAGAAGTACGTTGTAATTTGCCGAAATCTTGTTCAGCTTTGACTATGAAAGTGTCGAAAATAATGTGGAGAGTGCAATGGACAAAGGCAAGCCTTGGAGCCGTTCCATTGAGGATCTGCATCGGGGGAGTAACCTGCCTTCGCCTGTCGGCAGTGGTTTGGCCCGGGCATCCAGGCATTCAACTTTACGGTAAGCTGATGACGGAACACTTTGATATCCACAGCAAAAGGGGCAAGGCGATGATGGCAATGTGGTTTCCTGTCGGCTCTTAAATACAGGCTTCTTGCACAGTATGTCAATTAAAAGTCTGCAAATTATTTTACATTCTATGAACTCAGAGTCTAATCTGGTTGTCAGTCTATTTGAAATTACTGCAACTATTTGTACACTTGTGATAATTTAACATTCTCACTAGTTATGTATAAGGGCCTAAAATAAATTCAGATCGTCAGTGCACTTTTCATATTACAATTTTGTTCACTATGATAATCATTTTTTTTTTGTAAGTTGATACATTGTTGGTCAGATGTTAGGTCTTAGCGCATTATACTTTGTTGAAAATATCCAAGGTGGATTAATAAAGTGGAATTGTCAGATGACTCTAAATGGCTGTATTTGCCCAGTTTATTCTACAAAAACAGCTGCTCTTAGTTCTGCCCATGAGTTGGGAATTCTGCAAAATAGTTGGCATTGTATTTTTGTGATCAAAATATGCCTGTCTAGTTGAGTGGGATAGTCAACCTTATCACTTTCTTAATCTGGTCTTTCCCTTTAGTCTTTATTAAACCTTTTGTTTCTGCCTCACACTCTGAGGAAAGACATTGCTCTGGGAGCATTCAGTTCCTAGCACAGATCCTCCCCAGTTTATCAGTTCCCTAACTTGAGTACACCCTGGACGTTTCAACAAGTATTTGGAAGACTAATGGGATGGATTTGCTGGAGGCTGTGGGGCTCTGCCAGTAAGGAATTCACTTGCTTTTTCAAATGTGAACTATTCAGGGGTTATGACCAGTTCTCAGGAATGGAAAGCTGGCATAACTGAAGAAATACCTGTACATTAAAACTCCTGATGAAGGGTCTTGGCCTCAAACATTGACTCGTTTACTCTTTTTCCATAGAGAGTTCCTGCTGAGTACCTCCAGCATTTTGTGTGTGTTGCTATTGAGACTCCTGTTTGGCTCCATGCTGAATCCAGTGTATAGCGTAAATCATGCCATGGCTTGATGTACATGGATGATAAAAGCATAAAAATTAATATACAAATTTTTTTCATTATAATGATTTCCAAATTCGAAATGACCCCTACTCTTACAGTGCATCGCAGGTTTTCTGCTGTTAAATCTTACTAAATTCTGGAAACATTAGCCAGTATCTTCTTGTTTTCATACATGTCCAGAAACCTCCGTAGTCATGTTTTTGTTTGGATATTTATTAAAGGGACAAGGGCACTGTGACACTAAAGAGACACACGTACTAGGTTAGAGGTCGTTGCTAAATGATAATTAAGACAAATTCTGAGTTCGCTGGATGACTAAGCTGACTGCAATACCTTACTCAGTAAGTAGTTCCAGATCAAGCTGAGAATAGGAATGACCTTTCATAGCACCTTACAAAATCTCAGAATGTCACAAAATGCTTTGCATGTAATGAAGTACTTCTGAACAATCAATATTATAATGTTAAGATTGTAGGATTCAGTGCTCCCAGCTATTTCAAAAAAATTCCATGACCAGATAGTCATTGCTTTAGTGATCCAATTTGAAAGATAAAACTTTAGTCAGCATGTTAACTATGTGCTCGTTGCATCAGCGTCACTTTGAGTAATTCCCTTAATTTATTTTAAAGACGTGGTTTAAAATCCACATCCTGATCCTAAAAATATAAGCTCAGACAATTTAGGAAGGCAAGGATGCCAGATTCTTTCCTTAAAGATCATAGGTCAAGCAGAGGCTATGCACAAGCAACGATTGTTTGAACAACCACCAAATTCTGTGGGGATAAGGGGCTGATCCAGGGCTCACTCCTGCTTCATCCAAAATCACAGAAATGCTGTCCAGACGTGCCTTACAGCCGATGTTGACTCATGTCTTAGCTCCTTCATGAGTTAGTGAATCAAACCTATACATCACCTTGGAGGAAATTCAGTGGTGAAGTTTTAATGATTGAGTTTCTGTTGCGTTTCAGTTGAAATTGAATTACGGTACTGTGTAAAATTCTGAGGCACAAATCGGTAGCTAGGGTGCCTAAGGTTTTTGTACAATACTGCATTTGTCAACGTGAAACAAGAGCGAGTTTGTAATCTGGCGGGGGTGAAGGAAGTTGGAAGTGGCAATGGTGGAACGCCACCAGAGAGGTGAGAGGCAGGTGGCATAGACAGTGGGCTGGGAAAAAACTGGAACAGAAAATTGGGCTGAAAATGGTAGATGGAATTTAATGCAGACAAGTGTGAAGTGTTGCACTTTGGTAGGATTAACTAACCACAATAGGTCTTAGACAGTGAAAGGTGGAAGAGCACTGAGGAGTGTGGTAGAATGCAGGTCCATAATTCAGTTAAAGTGGCGTCACAGATTGATAATATTGTAATGAAACTTTTGGCACGTTGGCTTCATAAATCGAAGTATTGAGTACAGGAGATGGGGTGTTATTCTGAAGCTATATGAAACATTGGTGAGGCCTAATTTGGAGTATTATGTGCAGTTTTGGTCACCTACTTGCAGGAAAGATGTAAATAAGTTTGAAAGTACAGAGAAAATTTACAAGGATGTTGCCAAGTCTGGAGAACCTGAGTTATAAGGAAAGATTGAATAGGTTAGGACTTTATTGCTTGGAGTGCAGAGGATTGAGGGGAGATTTGATAGAGGTATACAAAATTATGAGGGCTGTTGATAAGGGAAAATGCAAGGTGTGGAGAGGCGGGTGGGTGGGTGTGGGCAAACACAGCCTTGAGACATCAGGCCAGATCATTCGATTCCAAACAATTGGCTTATTGATCATTACACAAAAGGTCTCTCTGGTGCTTCCTGCTCCCTTCCATTCTCCCCCTTTTCCCATCCACGATTCCCCTCCCTCTGTGCCTTCCCACTCTCAGTCCATATCAGAATGAGGTTTATCATCACTCACAGATGTCATGAATTTTGTTTTGTGGCAGCCAGTACAGTGTAATATATAAAATTACTACAGTACTGTGCAAAAGTCTTAGGCTCCCAAGCTATATACAGTATGTGTGCCCAAGACTTTTGCACAGTACTGTATACAGTGCTTTGAAGTGTACTGCCACATGATACGATGTCTAGGCCTCCAATTTTACTCTTGTCAATTTGTTTATTGAATTGCTCGGAATGCTAGTTACATTTGGTGTGTATAACACTATAACTGAGTAAGGGGAGCTAGTTTTCCGGGTTTCAGAGCAGTCAATTTATCGGTGACTGTGATAATCCATTAAACTGTCCTGCATGCTGAGCAAATCAAATTTGTGAAACATCTGGTAGCAAGTATCTGTGTCAAATCATGACTGAGATTGTGCCTCTTACCACAGACAACTTGTTAAAGCAGTGGCTGTCGAGATCATTCTAATAGTGCACAACTACTGGAAAAGGCGAATGTTGGAAAATGACAGCAGTGATTTGAGGCAGATTGGGGTTTAAGAACAGGAGCGTGCCAGAATGTATTGACTCATTGTAGGATCACGCCAGTAAACCACAGGAGTGTTTTCAGGCTGCTTTGGCTGTCTTTCTGGATAAGTCATTGCATGTCTGTTTCCTGCATTGAACAGCCTGCCTCAAAATGCTCTCCTAAAATACACATTACACAGCACGCGACTGTGTTTCTCCTTCTCAGTGTATGAGAAATGTGCATTACAAATTACTTTTTTTTTGGCTTCTGGAGTCAGTGCTCTGTGTATTTATTTTATTTTTAGAGATACAGCGTGGTATAGGCCCTCTGGCCTTTCGAGCAGCACCCCCACCCCAGCAATTTTCTGATTTAATCCTAGCCTAATCATCGCAGAATTCACAGCAACCAGTTAACCTACCAGTCTGTATGGCTTTGGAATATGGGAGGAAACTGGAGCACCTGGAGGAAACCACGCGGTCACGGGGAGAATGTACAAACCGCTTCCAGGCAGCGGTGGAAAGTTGTGTAAAACGCTACTTAGACCATAAGACCTAGGGGCAGAATTAGGCCATTCAGCCTATTGAGTCTGCGCCACCATTCCATCATGGCTGATTTATTATCCCCCTCAACCCTATTCTCCTGCCTTCACCCTGTAGCCTTTGACATCCTCATTAATTAAGAACCTATCAATCTCTGCTTTAAATATACCCAGTGACTTGGCCTCCACAGCTGTCTGTCATAATGAATTCCACAGATTCACCATTAAAGAATTAATTAAGGAATTAAAGAAATTCCTCTTCAACTCTGTTCTAAGAGGATGTTCTTCTATTCTGAGGCTGTGCCCTCTGGTCCTAGACTCCTGCACTATATGAAACAATCTCTCTGTTTAGGTCTTTCAAATTCTATAGGTTTCAGTGAGATTCTTCTAAACTCCAGGGAGTACAGGCCCAGAGCCATCAATGCTCCTCATCATTGACTCTTTCATCCAGAATCATTATTGTGAATCTCCTCCGGACTCTCTCCAATGCCAGCTCATCCTATCTTGGGTAAGAGGCCCCAAACTGTTCTCAATGACTCAAGTGCCCTTCCACCTATCCTCGTATCATTTGCAAACTTGGCCACAAATCCATCAATTCTGTCATCTAAATCATTGACATATAATGTGAAAAGAATCAGACCCAACACTGACCCCTGTAGATAACCACTAGACACCACAGCCAACCAGAAAAGGCCCTGTTTATTCCCAGTTTTTGCCTGTTGCTAATCAGCCAGTCTTCTCTCCATGCTAGTATCTTGCCTGTAATACCGTGGGCTCTTGTTTAATGTCCTCATGTGGAGTACTTTGCCAAAGGGCTTTTGAAAATCCAAGTGTATAACGTCCACTGATTCTCCTTTGTCAATCTTGCACATTACTTCCTCAAAGAATTTCAACAGATTTGCCAAGCAAGATTTCCCCTGCTGATGGAAACCATGCTGACTTCAGTCTATTTTATTACATGCCCTGAAACAAAAAAAAGGGTAAAGATATGATTGTCATGGGAGATTCCAATATGCAGGTAGTTTGGGAAAATCAGGTTGGTGCTGGATTCCAAGAGAAGGAATTTGTAAAATGTCAACAGAATGGGTATTTTAGATTGACTATTCTGTAATGAACCAGATTTGATTAAGGAGCTTAAGGTAAAGGAACTCTCTGGAGGTAGTGATCATAGTAATTGGTCCTGCTGTTTGAGAGGGAAAGCTAAAATCAGATGTATCAATATTAGAGTAGAGTAAAAGAAATTACAGAGGCGTGAGAGAGAAAGCTGGCCAAAGTTGATTGGAAAGGGACACCAGCAGAACAGCAATGGCTGATGTTTCTGGAGGAAGGTGCAGGATAGATACATCCCAAAGAAGAAGAAGTATTCTGAAGGGAAGATGAAGCAACAGTGGTTGGCAAGAGAAGCCAAAAGCAGCATCAAAGCAAAGAAGAGGCATATAATATTGCAGAAAATAGTGGGAAGTTAGAGGAAGCTTCAAAACTAGCAGAAGGAAACAAAAAGAACAAGGGGGAGAGAAAAGATGAAATAGGAAGGTAAGCTAGCCAATAATATAAAAGATGGTACCAGAATTTTTTTTTTCCAGAAATATAAAGAATAAAAGAGAGAAGAAGTGTGAATATCTGAGGAAATGCTGGACAAACTTAATAAGTATTTTCTGTCAGTCTTCACTGTAGAAGACACCAGCACTAGTTCAGTAATTCGAGAGTGTTAGGGACAGAAGTGGGTACTGTTGCTATTACTAAGGAGAAGTTGTTTGGGAAGCTGGAAGTTCTGAAGGTAGATAAGTCACCTCGACCACATAAACTACATCTCAGGGTTCTGAAAGTGGAAGTTGTAGAGATTGTGAAGGCATAAGTAATGACCTTTCAAGAATCACAGGATTCTGGAATAGTTCCGGAGGACTGGAGAACTGAAAATATTACTGCACTGTTTAAGAAGTGAGATAGACAATATATAGGAAATTATAGGCCAGTTGTCGACCCCCCCCATCACTACCTCTCCAGCACCAATTTTCCAGTTGTCTGATATCCTCGCTTTATTTCTTTTATTCTTTATATATCTAAAAAAAAATTCTGGTATTGCAAAGAAGAGAACATCTGCAGATGCTGGAAATCAAAGTAATACACACAGAATTCTGGAGGAACTGAATAGGCCAGGCAGCATCTGTGGAAAAGAATAAACAGTCCGTGTTTTGGGCCAAGATCCTTCATCAGCACTGATAAAGAGTCTCAGCCCTAAGCATTGACTTTTTTCTCTTTTCCATAGATGCTACCTGGCCTGTTGAGTTCCTCCAGCATTGTATGTGCAAAACCTTTTGGGATCATCTTTTATATTATTGGCTAGCTTACCTTCAGATTTCATCTTTTGTCTCCTTATCGCTTTTTTAGTTACCTTCTGTTGTTTTTTTTTAAAAGCTTCCCAATCCTCTAGCTTCCCATTCTTGTTTCTGCTTTGCCTTTGATTAATATCATTGTGAATGATACTTTTAATTCCCTAACCCCACATACTCTGTTGCAAAAAAATACATCAGTCGTATCCATGCTCTTAGATCAGGTATTTCCAAACAGTTTTTATGCTGTTGACCCCTACCATTAACCGAGGGGTCCGTGGACTCTAGGTTGGGAACCTCTGGACTTTCTAAATTCCCTTGAAGACCCACTGCATCCTTCTTGTAACTTATGCTAGTACCAAACAGCGTAACAACAACTCACTTGGAAATGTTACAATTGATCTCTTCATCTAAATCAGTGAAATAATTTGGGAACAGTCTGGGATTCAGCTCTGACCCTTGTAGCACCTCATTGGTCACAGTCTTTCAAACTTCCTTAACCAACATTCACTTCATGCCAGTACATTCCACCCTGTTACAATCTCTAATTTTATTTAATAACTTCTTGAATGGCTTTCTACATGTCTGAGAAACACCACATCTGCCGGTCCCACTTTATCTGTTCCATTGGAGTCATAGAACGATTAAGCAAGCCCTTTGGTCACGGTTACATCCTGGTAGATCTTTTCTGCACTCTTTCCAGTTTTAACCTCATCTTTCCTATAATGGGGTAAACCAATTCTATACACAGTACTCTTCATGTGGCCTCACCAACGACTTATGCCACTCAACATAATGCCCAAAATCTTATACTCCACACCTTGACTGACGAAGGCCAGTGTGATAAACACAACAAAGTCTGCAGATGCTGGAAATCCAAAGCAACACATGCAAAATGCTGGAGGAACTCAGCAGGTCAGGTAGCATCTAGGGAAATTAATAAACAGTCGACCTTTCAGGCCGAGACCATTCTTGAGAGTCTTGAAAAATGGTCTCAGCCTGAAAGGTAGACTGTTTAACCATTTCCATAGATGCTGCCCGACCTGCTGAGTTCCTCCAGCACTTTGTGTGTTTTGTGGTATGATAAATTTCTTTTTTAACACTCGTCTGAGATGTCGATTTCAATTAATTAAGCACTGTACTCCTAATCCCTCCGTTTTATTACATTACCCAGTGTCTTACTGTAAGCCCTACACTGGTTTGACTTTACAAAATGCATCAGCTCATGTTATCTGTATTGAAATCCCATTCCAACCTAGTTTAAATCTTCTCGTGAAGAAGTAACACAATTCCCTGCAAGGATATTAGTCCCTCTCTGGTTCAAGTGGTATCTGTCCCTCTGAGCTCTCTTCTCTTCTTCCCCCACCCCCTCCCCCCGGAAGTGATCCTAATAGTTCTAGAACCTGAATCCCTGTTCCCCTACATCAGCTCCTCAGCCGCAAATTCATCAGGCCTATCCTTCCTTTTTCTGAACTTGCTAGCACATAGGACTGGGAGTAATCTGCAAACATTACCCTTGAGGTCCTGTTTCTGCTTCCTAACTTGTTAACCACTCTCCCTATTCTCATTCTCAGACCTTGCTCCTTGTTTTACCGATTTTGTTCATACCAATGTGTACAGCAACCGCTCACTGTTCATCCTCCCCTTTTTCTTCCTGATTTGATAAAAGGATTAAGAGTTTTTTTTACTTTGGTCTGATTTTTTTTTTACTTAGCTGTAGTTGGTCCACTTTTCTATTATTGGCATTTGTATCTTCAGAGGAATATTTATGTATTGATAACAGTAAAATAACTCTTTACATATTGCTTATTATCATAACTCTTATTGTATTTTCCCAAGTCACTGTAGATAACTCATTTCTCTTAACTCTGTATTTTGCTTTGTTAGATTTAAGATCTGCAGCATAAAGTGAGCCTGGAAATTCCACCGTGAATTGAAGTTCATTTGGTTTATTTCACTGTGCAGTCGTTTGTCCAGAATGCTTTACCACTGCTTTTGCACCGATTAGAGTGTGGAGCAACCCCAAATCTACTTCCATAATTTAAAAAGGAATTGTTGTGTGAGCAATTACAGCCATGCGTGAAGTTTGAAATATTGCACACAAGCTGTCAGTGTAAAGAATGTGACCATTTTATTACCTCCAGATTAAACTTGGCTCTGTAGGTTCTAGTCCCATTCCACAGACCTGATTAAAATATCTCAGGCAGACTCTTTAGTCCCCAAACTTTATTGCAAATCTTCTTTCACGTATGCCAGCAGCTCGAATCACCCTCTTATATACTCTTCCTATTTTACATATCAATTCTGTCCCTGTTTAGTGAATATTTAACAATCTACCACTGCACAATTTTTCCATTTTACTTCCTTTGTAACTGCCTCTCCCTGGAGCAGTCTTGGTTGCCCACCAGAACTACCAAAGTTTGGAAATTTCAGGCCTGCTGTATTGAAACGTGAGGCTTATCAGCAGATCAGGTGGGCAGTGTTGTACATGAAGAACAGAGTACGGTAGTTCTCCCAAGTTTCCTGGTGAATATTTATCACTCACGCAACATAAAATAACAATTACCTGATTATTATCTCACTGTTATTAATAGAAACTTGCTGTGCATAAATTGGTAATCCTGTAGTTTGTTTCATGAAAACTGTATGTTTCTGAAGTGCTTATTTGTAAATTCTAGTGCTTGCTATCATTAAGGTCTTGAATAGGATGATACTTTTGAAAGGGCAAATCTTGTGTTGTAGTTCTAAGTATTTATTGAGTGAAATATTTGTTTTCGTGCAAAGTTGATTTGAACCTCACTTGGTACACAGCTCATTTCTTAAAGGTAGTAGCGAAAGTCCACATTATTTTTTAACGTAGATTTTTTATCAAAGAAATGGAAACTGAATGAAGTTTAGTCAAGATGCAGGTTTGGGAGAAGTGAGTGAAGTTGGGGAAAGGGCCGGTTTTTCATCTTGAAGGGCTTAATCTGTTCTGCCTGATAGATAGTAATCATTAAAGGAGGAACAGTCCTGGTCAGTCCTTGTCTTTTTAAGTGTAGATTAAATCTATCCCTCAGGACTTTCTGAATAATTTCCCTACCACTGACGTTGGGCTGTTAGATCCGTAATGACATAATTACCTGAATACCTCTTCTCATTACTGTCATCAAGGAGGAGCTTGAAGGCAAACACCCAATGATTCAGGAACAGCTTCTTTCCCTCAGCCATCAGATTTCTGAATGCACGTTTATGAACAATACCTCACTACATTGTTTTTCTCCTTTTGCACTACTTATTTAATTAAATGTATATTAGAGAGCGATTTTATATAAATATAAAAATAAAAAAAAACCATAATTTACCCAGTCTTTAATATTATGTTAGGACCCCAGCAATCTCCTACCTTCCATCCCTTAGCACCCTGGCACACCTCCCAGCAGTGATTTATCCACCTTTATGCTTGCTGAGGAATTTTATCTGGGGACTTTTAAAAAAAAAACCCACTTTTTGTCTGATTCCTGAATACATTTTTCAAGCTTTCTTGACTTAAGAATACAGTGCTTTTTAATTTAGATTCTAATGCTTTTCTTTCTTGGTTTTGAATTATGTGTATTGATGTTCTAAGTACTTTCTCTATCATCTACCTATAGGTTTAATACTTTGCCAAGCAGAAGGACGCTGAAGAATTCTAGATTAGTGAGCAAAAAGGATGATGTACACGTCTGTATCATGTGCTTGCGTGCAATTATGAACTACCAGGTACACAGAATAAATGCTTTTCTGTTTCTGTATTCCAGCCTTTTGTACTCTTCCCCGCTGTGAGGAAGGATTTGAATGAACCATTGTCACTGTTGGCTGTGAAGTAAAGCTTCTGCTTCAATGCGTTAAAATAATGACTTTGTTCCAGCTATCAATTCATTCTGAACCTTTCATAAAACCAATCTTGTTTCTGTTAGTAATGTGTACTAAGGCTCACAGAAAGAATCTCCAGACATGTTATACCAAATGTCATGTTTGGAGATTTCAGTAACTGTAAATCGTTGTGTTTTTTGCAGATATAAGGGCAAAAAGAAGTGATAGGAAGTGATTCCTATTTATTATGTTCAGACGAAGCTGAACTCTGCCTGGCCTTTCCCCAGTTTGGACCTTATTGATGATTTTGTCTTGCCCTTGAATTGCTTCAAGGAATTGGGCATATGCAGACTGATTTCTTCTCCTCTGTTCAATCATAATGCTCACCAAATTATGGTGACGTTTTTGTTCAGCCGTATAAAATCTGTTGATTATTGGCTGCATCCAGCATTGGAATAGTGATCGCTGGCCTTGTCTTGCATTTGACCATGGAATACAGGAAACTTTCCATCTTTCCAAAAGTGCTCCATGTTAGTAAACCAAAAACAGTCTGCAATAATCCTTTTGCAGGAAATAATTTGAGTCCGTAATCTTTTTAGATTAAATAATTTCATTATGTGGGAAAAAGCGGAAACTTTTTCACTCTACGTCTTACGGAAAGTCCTAATGCGAATTTATTTAATAAGTTAATGTAACAAGTATGCAGTGATGTGAGAACTTGTGGTTTGTTATCAGATTCTGTATCTACAGGTTTTGACTACCACTCATTTTTCTTGTATACTTCCCATGCATTTGCAGCCCACTCTTTCAGCAAACAGTTGTTTCTCAGTTTGTAGGTTAATAATTTCCTATTGCTATCTATTGGATCAAACCCTGAGCTTTACAACAGAGACCGACTTGGCTTACAGAATTCAGTTTTGGTGTTGTAATAGTGCCATTTGTCCCTCAGTCATTCTTTGACAGGATGCATAACCCCCTTGTAAAAGCTCACCTTACCAAGACCACGTATGTACATTGGAGTTGGGTATAAGAATATTTTTATGCATAAACACAGGAGGTTGTACAGATACTGGAAGGCCAGAGAAGGACACTTAAAATGCTGAAGGGATTCAGCAGGTCGGGCAGCCATCTATGGACAGGAGATGTTAACTCTTTATTCCAGTCCATAGATGTTTACTGTTTTGCTGAGTTCCTCTGGAATTTTGTGTTAATATTGTCGTGCACTCTTGTCAAGCTCTAATAATTAGAGAAAATTATTTGTACCAGTTCAAATTAATTTTGTTCTTGACTGATAGAGTAGTTTAGCTCTCTTTTCTTCATGTGCTGTAAGATGTGTTATCTTTTATTGCAGTATGGCTTTAATATGGTCATGTCACACCCACATGCTGTAAATGAAATTGCACTGAGTCTGAACAATAAGAATCCGAGGTAAGCTATCCTTTCCATTTGAAAAACATGCTATGACCCTCTACTGATTTAAAGTTACAGTACCTACTGCAAATACTGAAGAAATAAATTGTTTCAGATTTGTAGGATTTTCGAGTTATACTCTGAAAATTGTTATGGCAAGAGAATGAAAATAGATCCCAAATGGGGCATAGATGTTGTTTGATTTTTAATGCACAATTTTGGTCTTAATTATTGATAATCATAATTTGATGCTGCTTTTGTCTTAATCAACAGAACATCTTCAGGCTTAGCAACTAAATTCCCGTCACTGCCTGTTAGGAGTTTGTAAGTTCTCCCAGTGACCATGTGGGTTTCCTCTGGGTGCTCCAGTTTTGTCCCACGGTCCAAAGATGTACCAGTTGGTAGGTTAATTGGGCATTGTAAATTGCCCTGTGGCTAGGATTAAACTGGAGGATTGCTGGGTAGCGTGGGTTGAGGACTTGGAAGGGCCTACTCCACATTCTCTCAATAAGTAAATAAAAATGACTGTTCAAATACAGATTTCATCACATAGTCTGTACTCCTGGACTCTATGCTTCCACTTCTGAAGATGGGTGTTAGGTTTGGGATAGCTTCGGGACTGAAGCTGTGGAGAGCCTACTGGGAAGAATCTGAAGGGAGATAGTCTTTCCTACCCCAGAGAAAAGCATGTCAACCTCACACTACTTAGTCTCTCTTCTGCAGTGTCTTGTGCTGGTCTCCCTGGTCTTGTCTTCTCTCTTAGTCGGGGTCCTGGTTGAAGCAGTTACCCCTGATGGTTCCTGTAAGTTTCAATAAAGGGGCTGCAGTACAGAACTTGCACTTCTTGGACTGTGAGAGTATTTCCAGAATAAGAGGTATTAGAGTGTTTCTGAAACAAATCAAAAATCCAAGAAAGACTTCAAATTGTTTCAAAAGTACATTAGCACCAAATGAACAAGAAAGAGTGATAGACTTCAAACCCGGCCCCATTGTATACGACTGCCCTTAGACAATAGGAGTCCATTACAAGACCCTGGAAAATCTATTCCCACACTCGGGCACCATCTCTTACCATTGCTTTCAATGCACCAGCACAATCTTTAACCAACGAAGAAAATGGTAATTGAAGATCGAGACCTCAGATGTTTCTTATACCAGGCAGCAGTTACGATAAGCAAACTAATATCAGTGTGCTCTGCCAGACCAGCGTCCCGAGCACTCAGGCCGTAGTTGCACTTGCCATTGAGAAGCCCAAGTTGTTAGTTTGTCTATCATCAGCTTCCTGGAAATGGAAGCTCTGCCACGTGAAAAATATTGCCAGGTGGAAAGGGGTTAAGAGCCAAAGGTGTGCTCAAAGCTGCCCTTGAAACAATACAGGGAATCAATCCCTGGCACATGGCCACTCAAAATGGGAAGGAGGATGTGAATGGCGTTGCAAGCCTCTGTCCCATGTCAGAGGAGTCAGTGAAAGCGCTGGATGTGAGGCAGAAGGAGTGAACATGTAGGATTGTTCACCTGTCCCCGGAGTTCCCAACCTGGGGTCCATGGACCCCTTGCTTAATGTTATTGGTCCATGACATAAAAAAGGTTGGGAACCCCTGACCAATCTACTCTGTCAAGCACTGCCTGCCCCATCTGTGGTACAATCTCAGAACTCAGGGCTGAGGTGGAATGCTGTATTTCTCAGAAGGGCTGAAATGTTCATTCAGTTGTTTGTGTTGGGAGATGGTGTTAGGCAAGGCACCATCCAACAAAATAACATTCAGCCATCTCCTGAGCACCAGAAGGAAGCAAGTGTCATTTATGACCTCTGAGAAGCTGTTAATAGTGTGCGTTTGAAATTCTTGGGGAAGATGTTTTATGTTCACTGTGAGGTAAACTGCAGTCATGACATCACATTGCTAGGGTGATTCTTTAACAGTTGATGGAGTAATTGAAAAAAGCCATCAAAGCATCTTGCTTTTAGGAATATGGTATATCAACCTCTAGTGTATTTTTAAAAAATATTTTTGTTAAATATGGGGGAAATGTAATCCCAAAATGAAACACCATTGTTACCTGTGGATGAAAGTTTCCTGTGTGTATGTCCAGTACAAAAGAACTCGTGTAACCGGTATTTTGTGTACCCTTTGAGCTGTTAATGGTCTTGTTTACTGTCTTTGCAGAACAAAGGCGCTGGTCTTGGAGCTGTTGGCAGCGGTTTGTCTTGTCAGAGGAGGACATGAAATAATCTTACTAGCATTCGATAATTTCAAGGAGGTATGATTCCTTTCTTGCCAAAGCCACGTGTCATAGAGTAATAGAGCACAGAAACAGGCTCTTTGGCCTACCCGGTCTAGGCTGATCATGGCCTCCTCCCTACAATTTACCATTTAGATGTTGTTTTCCTGTTACCTTTCAAGCTTCTTCCCTTCATGTACCTTCAAATGCCTCTTCTGCCAGCTCATTCCAGGTACTCATTATTATTGTGTAAGGACATCACTTCTCAGGACACTCTTTAAATTTCCCCCCTCTTATCTTGTATCTCTGCCCTCTGGTTTTGAGCTCCCCCAAGCCAGGGGAAAAGATTTGTGACCATCCATCTTATCCATACCCCCTCATGAGTTTATAAACTTCTGTGTGGTCACCCCCTCATTCTCCTGCAGTCCAGGGAATAAAAATCCAGTGCAGACAACTATAATTCAGGCCCTCTAGTCCAGAATCAGAATCAGGTTTAGTATCACTGGCATATGTCACGAAAATTGATGACTTACCAGCAGCAGTACAATCCATAATAATAGGAAAAACATGAATTACTGTAAGTAGGTACATATTGAATAGTTAAACTAAATAACTAGTGCAAAAATAGAAACAAAGTAGTGAGGTTGTTCAATATCCTTTTAGAAATTGGACGGTGAGAGGAAGAGGCTATTCTTGGATCGTTGAGTGTGTGCTTTCAGGCTCCTGTACCTTTTTCCTGATGGTAGCAATGAGAACAAGGAATTGCTTGGGTGATGGGGGTCCTTAATGATGGATGCTGCTTTTTTGAGGCATCACTCCTTGAAAGAGTCCTGGATACTATGGAAGCTGGTGCCCATGATGGAGCTGACTAAGCTTATAACTCTCTGTAGGTTATTTTGATCCTGTGCAGTACCCATTTCAACCCCCACTCCCCCAAACCCCCCCAGACCAGACAGTGATGAAGCCGTTTAGAATGCTTTCCACCGGGGGCATCCGTGTAAATCTTTCCAGTTTGACGGTGTCTTTCCTCTAAAAAGAGGGACTGAAACGGTACCCAATATCCAAGTGCAGCCTAAGCAACAGCTTCTACAAACGCAACATAACGTCCTTATCCCTAAACTCAATATGGGAATGATTTGAATTTTTATTTACAAGATTCCTTCCTTACCATTACAGGAACTTTATTTGCACTTTTTCTTGGACAGCTAAGTGAGCTTGAAGTTTAGTCAACACAGCCTGTTTTTTTCACTTGTCTAGTGCATTAATAAAGATAAGAATGTGCCAGAAAATATAAAAGCCGTTAGTTATGGTGGGAAAGCACTTGTGAAAAGTTGACGTTATTTTCGAAAATACTGCCATTTAACAGTAAACCCTTTGAAGTATAAATTGCTTTCTCTTTTAATCTACTAGGTACAATTTGCCCTCTGCTCTGTAAACTTGTAATAGTTTTCAACTCTTTATGCTTTGGGGATCACTTGTCCGTCAGGTGCTTAGAGACGTTCAGTGTTAGTCTGCTGCAATATATAATCTGCACTTGTAGCGCATTCTCAAGACATCCAGTCACGCTAACTGGACACTGAATCCTGCAGTGGAGCTTGATGTGCATTCAAAATGTCTTGGGTTTCTGCCCAGCCTGATCCCTTTGATGATAACTACCCCTGCTTTAGAACACAAAAATCTTCAACTTAGCTTTTCCATGTTTCCCCTTGGGAAAAGGGACATAAATGTAGCAGAACTTTCTCTACTTTGGCCAGAGGATATTGTGATTGGATCAGTTGAAGTCATACAGTAAGAAATGTGCAACGGAAACTTGGAAGCTCCAGCTGTTTTGCTTTTTGTTGACCGCTCAGATTGTCTGAAACCAAAGACTTTTTTAAAAAAAAACTTGGATGGTACTAAGATACTGGGGTGGAGACAAGTCCCTATCAACAGAGGTTTAAGGTGCTCCTTCCCTCTGCTAGCCTGCAGGTCACCCTTGGCCAAGGTGTAACACCTGCTCAGCCCCCGATCAGGGTCACATGAAGCCATGGGAGCAGGTGGTGGACGGTCCAATGAGCAGATGGTGCGTATCACAAGTCCTGGTTACGCAACCAGAGTATTGATAATGACTGGGGTTAATCTTCTTGTAAAGTCACTGCCCAGAAGAAGGCAATGGCAAACCACTTCTGAAGAAAAATTTGCCAAGAACAATCGTGGTCAAGGAAAGCCCTTGATCGCCTATGTCAAACGACACAACACACAAGGAATCATGTGTCAGTTATTAAAGAGAGAAGAGGGACCTCAGTTTGATTATTACCTCAGAATCAGGTTAAATATCACAGACATATGTCGTGAAATTTATTATCTTTGTAGCAGCAGTACAATGCAATACATAATAATAAGAAAATTCTGAATTACGTTAAGTATATGTATATATAAAATAGTTAAATTAAACAAGTGATGTAAAAATGACAAATTATAAAGAAGTGGTGAGGTAGTGTTCATGGGTTCAATCTCCTTTGAAAAATTGACAGTAGAGGGGAAGAAGTTGTTCCTGAATTGTTGAGTGTGTTGTCTTCAGGCTTCTGTACCTCCTGCTGGTATAAAAACCTGTAAAAAGGAGTTTCAGTTGTTGGAGTATAGTGGGAACAATTGATTTTTTTTCCCCATCTAAGTTTTATCCATCAGAATTTTACATTCCATCTTATGATATTTTTAGTAGCAGAGAAGTGCCAGAAGATCAGAGTTGGGGTAGGAGTAGAAATGGGTTGCCCGAGCCCCTCAAACCTACGTTGCTGTTAAATATGATGGCTGATGTGCCCCAGCTCTCAACTTCATTTCTCTGCCCGTTTCACATTGCCTTCACTTCCCTGATCATTCAAAAATGCTGGCACTTCTGCTGTAAGTGCCTCCACGGAGCGACCCTATCCAACACTAGGCTGGGGAGTCCCAGAGGTTCACTGCCCCCCCGTGAGAATTGCAACGAATTTATGACCTCGAAATTTTGGCCCCTTTTTGGAGCAAAGGAGGATGACAGGTTTCTTGATTAAGAGGGGAACCAGATGATAAGAGGCACCGGACAGCAAGAGACTTTTACCCAGAGCGAAAATGGCCAATATGAGGAGATGTCATTGTAAGGTGTTTGGAGGAAAGTAATAGGAAGTCTCAGAGGTAAGTTTCTTTTTACGGAGTGGTGGGTGCTTGGAACGTGTTGCCAGGGTTGGTGGTAGAGGCAGATACATCAGGGACAATTAAGTAACTAAGGCCCATAGATGATAGAAAAATAGAGGGCTATGTGGGAGGGAAGAGTTAGATTGAATTAGGGTAGGTTAAAGGTTTGCACAGCATCATGGGCTGAAGGGCCTGTACTGTGCTGTGATGGTCTGTGTTTTATGAACATCACTGGATATCATTAAGATAACAAGAAGTGTAGAGGAACAGAGGAACCCTAGGTTATAATTCATGTATTCTTAGAGTTAGCAATAATTAATAATAAAGTGGTTGAGAAAGCGTGTTTGATACTGATATTGGCTGAGGGGTAAGAACACAAGGCATGTAATGCTAGAATGGTGTTCAATATTAGTACAGCAGTTAGTGTACAGCATACTTTATTAGGAGTTTGAAGAGATTTGGCATGTCAACAAATACACTCAAAAACTTCTATAATTGTACAGTTGAGAGCATTCTGACAGGTTGCATCACTCACTGATATGGAGGGGCTACTGCACAGGACCGAAAGAAGCTGCAGAAGGTTGTAAATCTAGTCAGCTCCACCTTGGGTACTAGCCTACAAAGTACCCAGGACACCTTTAGGGAGCAGTGTCTCAGAAAGGCAGTGTCAATTATTAAGGACTTCCAGCACCCAGGGCATGCCCTTTTCTCACTGTTACCATCAGGTAGGAGATACAGAAGCCTGAAGTCACACACTCAGTGATTCAGGAACAGCTTCTTACCCTCTTCCATCCGATTCCTGAATGGACATTGAAGCTTTGGACACTACCTCATTTTGTTTTAAATACACAGTATCTCTGTTTTTGCACGTTTTTTTAAAATCTATTCAATATATGTAATTGATTTACTTGTTTATTATTTTTAAATGCTATTATTATTTTTCTCTCTGCTAGATTATGTATTGTATTAAACTGCTACTGCTAAGTTAACAAATTTCACATCACATGCCAGTGATAATAAACTTGATTCTGATTACTATTCTGGTCTCCCTGCATCAAGGAGGATATGATACACTGAAAAAGGATGTAGGCGTCTTCACATGTGGTAGTGTGGTGATACTGGGGCATGGTATTGTAGTGGTTAGCACAACGCTTTACAGCATAGGAGACCTGGGTTCAATCCCCGCCACCTATAAGGAGTTGGTAAGTTCTTTCCGTGACCGCATGGGTTTCCTCCCACTGTCCAAAGAAGTACCATTTGGTAGGTTAGTTTGTCATTGTAAATTGTCCTGTGAAAATAGGATTAAATTGGGGCATTGCTGTGCGGCACAGCTCGAAGGGCAGGAAGGGCCTTCTCCATGCTCTGTCTCAATCAGTCATAAGTAAATAATCTGGAGCTGTTGGCTGACAGCAATAGTGACCTGGTCTTGATCCTGAACTGGATCACTGTAGGATCTGTGCTGTTTCCCGTGAGACACAAGTAAGTACAGAATGGGAAGGATGTATTTCCTGTGCAGTGTTAGAAGTCAGGCTGCAACATTTATGTATTTGGTGAAAAAATTAGAAAGTTGGAACAAAGGCCTGGACTTGGTTTCGGTAAAGGCAGTGAAGGCAGAAACCCTCACTTTTAAAAAAAAATAAAGTGTTGGATTGGTGTAACTGGCAAGGCTCAAGAGTGGAGAAGTGTGATTAATCTACAACTTATCTAAGTTCAAAGTAAATTTATTAACAAAGTACAGATCTGTCACCATATACAACCCTTAGTTTCATGTTAGTGGGGATATTCGTAGAAAATAAAGAAAACAGAATCACTGAAAACCTGCACACAAGATGGTCAGCCAATGTGCAAAAGGCAACAAACTGTACAAAAAGAAAAATAATAATTAATAAATAAATAAGCAATAACTATCGAGAGCATGAGATGATGGGTCCTTGAAAGTGAGTCCATAGGTTGTGGGAACAGTTCAGTGAAGTTGAGTGAAGTTATCCCATCTGGTTTAAGAGCCTGTTGGTTGAGGAGCAAAAACTGTCCCTGAACCTGGTTAAGCAAGGGCTTGAATAGTTGTGAGCGTCTGTGACTCTTGAGAATAGTCCGCAACAAAACCGGAGTTTGTGACCTTCAGTGGACTAGTTTTGAAGGAGTGTTCAGTTGCCTGGATGCAGTTAAATCAGAGCAATTCTTTCCAGAATTGTAGTCTGTGTTCCAACAGTAATAAAAACACGGTTTAAAAATAGAATGTGTAGTGGAACAAATGACAAAGAAGCCTAAGAATAATAGAATAGAGAATAATTAAAACTAACGTAGGGAACAGGAAGAAAAATGCTAAAACGTTAGTTGCCAAAACACCTAAATTGTCTTGAAGTTTCCTTGTGTAGGATAACAGTTCTATGTCCCTTGAAGTTGAATGTTATCAAAAAACCACTGATCGGCTTTAGTTAAGCATTAAGTTTCCTACTGAGACGCTTCTGGATTTTGCTTCTGTGTTCTTGGTGTGAAAAAGGCAAAGAGACTGCTGTGTTGTAGCAGGGTGTCGGGAGACTCGAATACCTTGCTCTCTCAGCCAGGTGTTCCAGCTCCTGTCAACAGGATACGAATTGGACTTTGATACAAATGATATCTAACTGGAGAAGCACAACCACAAGAAAACCTGCAGATGCTAGAAGCCCAAAGCCACACACACACTCAGCAGGCCAGGCAGCGTCAGTGGAAAAGAGCAAACAGTCGGCGTTTTGGGCTGAAATCCTTGGCCCAAAACATCGACTGTTTGTTCATATACTGCCTGGCCTGCTGAGTTCCTCCAGTATTTTGTGTGTGTGGCTCAAACAGGAGATGCCTTGTTTGAGGAAAACTGGACAGGGTGAAGAGTAAATAGGCTTTGGGAAAGCACACTTGACATTCATGGCCTTTTGTGCTAATGGTATCTTACTCTGGGATATGATGTATGCCAGAGTTGAAAATCAGCATCATTCTTGAAGCTGAACGAACAGGTTTAAGTGATAAACACACTTGAACCACCAGTCTTTACGTTGTTAATTGTGCCCCATCTGCTTCTGCCATCCAGCTGTTTTGCCAGTTAGAATTTTGCTGCATTAGACTGTGTGCGATCACGCAATAGGTGACGTTAGATTGTCAGCTTATGTGACAAGACTTTCAGTACAGACTTCGGGCCAAATGGCCTGCTTCTGTTCTGTATGCATACACACGTTCTACAGAAGTTGCTGAATAGTAAGTGGGATCAAAATGCCTGGCCAGTTTTTCTCTCGGCCCAATGGTGTTAAGACCAATCATATGACTTTGACACTCTAGAAAAGATCTTCCATTTCTCCCCATGGATTGAAACAATAAGCTGGGTACATACATCAATAATTCTAATCATTTGGAAGCAGTACGGTGTAACTATTTGACTGCAGGCATTGTGTATTACTGTAAATGTATTTGGGGTCATGCTGTAGATTAAAGGATAATAGTTATATCAGAGTTATTCATTTGATAATAGGACATTGTTGTTCACATGCAAATTGGTGTTCTGTGTTTTGAATTAGTACAATTTTTTTTGAATTGCGTTCTCAATTTTAAAAAAAATATGATTAACAGATATTAAAAGAAACTTAGTGATGGCTCAGTTGACAAAAGTTGTTGAGCTATGTAGATAAAAGATTCACATACAAACAAGCTGGAGGAACTCAGCAGGTCGGGCAGCATCCGTGGAAGTGAGTAGTCAACGTTGCGGGCCGAGACCCTTCGTCAGGACTGAAGAAGGGTCGCGGCCTGAAACATTGACTGCTCATTTCCACAGATGCTGCCCGACCTGCTGAGTTCCTCCAGCGTGTTGTACGTGTTGCTTTGACCCCAGCATCTGAAGTGTACTTTGTGTTTAGATGAAAGATTACAGGTTCAAGCATTATAGGAACTGAGTTAATGATCTCCTGATGCCAGTGCTTTCAGAAACATCTGGGTTGAAAGGAAGATGGACCAGGTATCTTGCTCCCATTGATTGTCCAGTGAGTTTTGTTGAAAGTGTGTAAGGATTTAGGTTTGGTAGGGTTCATTCCCACTTTTGTGTAGCCTGCTGAGTCTTAAACAAATACTGAGGCTGCCTCAAGAAGAAGTCTGAGAGGAGGAGAAGATATCAGTGGTTATAGAACCACTGATCGAAGCTTACTGCTGCATTTATCTCCATTGTAATAAATACATACCTTTTAGACAACTACAAAACAATTTCCAGTACAATATAAATTTTGACATGCTTTAAATCTGTTCTATTCAATGTTTGGAGCAATGAGACCATTGCAGAAAAGATTTTTTTTTACAATATATTAAAATATTATTGACATCTCCTGGTGTAACTGACTGCAATATACTGATGCAGCTATAAACAAGGCAAGGCAGTGGCTGTGTTTCATTGGGAGTTTGAGGAGATTTTGTTTGTCAACTAAGACACTCAAACATCTACAAATTCACTATCTGGTATGGCGGGGGGTGGGGGTGGGGAGGAATAACTGTACAAGATCGAATAGGCTGCAAAAACTTGTAAAATTAGTCAGCTCCATCATAGGTACCAGCCTCCATAGTATCCAAGACATCTTCAAGGAGCAATGCCTTAAGAAGGCGGCATCCATCATTAAGGACCCCCACCACCCAGGACGTGTCCTCTTCACACTGTTACCATCAGGGAGGAGGTACAGAAACCTGAAGGCACACACTTGGCGATTCAGGAACAACTGCTAGGCCTCTGCCATCCAATTTCTAAATGGACATTGAAGCCATGAACACTACCTCACTACTTACTTTTTATTCCTGTTATTTTGTACAACTTATTTTAACTTGACTATTTAATAGACATATTTATATTTAATGTAACTCAGTTTTTTCTCTATAGTTATTTGTCATTGTATTCCTCTGTAAAGTTGACAAATTCCATGACATAGCCGGTGATATTAATTCTGATTCTGAATTACCCTCTTAATCTGTTGGGAATGACGTATGTAACATCATTGTCTTTCAAATTCAGATATTTTTGTTGTATTTATGCTTTGGAACAATTTTTAATAATGTCTCTGGAGACTTTTATACCTTTTTGTCTTTGGGGCTGGATAATTTGTGTTAATATGTTTGCCCAAGTCCAGGAACTTGCCTTTCTTTTGTTAAACTAATATTCTCACTCTAACTCTGACAATGAAGGCTCTAGCAACAGCCTTGGAGACGATATGGATCTTGGAAAGTTTGAATTCAGCCCCATTATGTTACCTTGGCAACACAAAGCTGGGAGCGTTTCATTCTCCTCTTTCGCAGCTCTTCCATCTCCTTCCTGAGCAAATCACACATTTTGTACTTTACTCTTAGAGGCTAGGATGTGTATTTTCTGTTGCCAGAACCAGAAACATAAATGCTGAGTGTATATATGATGTTACTTTTTGGGCTTAAAACAAACTGATAAATTGCACATTTCTAGTGGCCATTAACCTGGATCATGTACTGTCTTACTGGATTTATTAATCTAAGAGACACAGCTCAATTTTGAACTGATTTACTGATAATTCAGTGAAACTCAAAGCCCCACAGCCCAAAGTGCTGCATTCCCCCATTGTGTAGAGCGCCCTCTTGTGTTTATTAAGTTTTAAGGCTTCCAAGTTGGTAACTGCTTTTTCTTATAAATATCTTTCTTTCTTTAGGTCTGTGGTGAAAAGTATCGATTTGAAAAGTTAATGGAACATTTCCGAAATGAGGATAACAATATTGATTTCATGGTGAGTGTCTTGCTTAACCAATGAATTGTGCACCCTTTACTGTTTCTGTGACTGGGTCTCACCCGGCAGGTGTATTTTGTGTGAAATTGGATACTGAGGCACTAATTGGAGTTGGTCATTGTTTGCAAGGTTTCAGATATCAGACTTAATCTTCAAGTACCTCATCTCTTTCTTTTCAGATGAGCTGAGCATTTCTTTGGAATGACTTGGGTGTATGATTATGTCTATAGTTGCTGGTTAGTTAGATATTCTAAATGTAAAAAATTAACAGTGAGAATTGAAGATCAAACATTTCCTGCAGCATACTATAACATAAAGGTGGAATAAATTAATTCTTTCTTTGATGTAGCATGTGCCTGGATTGATGTCATATCGAAATGACAGAGATTCATTGTAAATGGTATTTCAAATCATTGAAAAATAAATCTTGAAACACAATAGCTTATTCTCTGAAAACAAGCCTCCTATTAACATTTCTCCCATTGTGTAGAGCGCCCTCTCGTGTTTAGTAAGTTATGGGGCTTTCTTAATAAACTGATCTGAAAAATGTTGTGTCTCACACACTGGAGGAATTCAGCTGTAATTAATCTCTTACTTGTACCCTGCTTATTGAATCAGTAACCACTGTCACTTTCTTTCAAGGCTGAGATTTCCAAATTTTTCCTCATAATTCATTCCTGCTGCTGAAGAGGTCAGACAGGATTGTCCTCCTGAGCTCAGTTATCTTCTGTGTCTTTGGCTAGAACTAGATATGATAGCCAAGATGAACACTAAACCACGGGTCTCTAGACATAATGCTTGGCTATTTAAACATCAGTTACTGAGTACAGTCACGTAACATATATATCGTATCTGGTCATCTGGTATATAAAATGCTGTACCATTTGCACTTCCCCCACCCCCCCCCCCCCACCCTTCTCTTTTGGTAACTTCAGTTTCAAGGAAATATTTCTCTTGAATTCAAATTATATTTAACCTTTTAAGTTTTATAATATATTTTTTAAAAAAGTCAACTTGAGTTTTGCATTTGTGCCTGTTCCATTGATTATGTACTATGTTGAGCTGTACAGTTTAATTTTCCAAGTAAAGTTTTACAAAATGTGAACAATCTTAAGAATACAGGTAGCGTTTGGAAATGGAAACAGACAAATGCATTTTTGTGCAAGTGGACATTCCACCACTGCCCTTTCATAATAATCTGTTAATTTGTTTACTAGTTTTTGCAATATATTTCCAGGTACAGTTTTAATCTTCTGGATTTTAATGTGAAAATTTGTATCAGCACATCTGATATGCAGGATTTTATATTGTTGAAAACATTTATTCTAAAAAATTATTTTAATCTAAATATGTTGCCTATTCATCAAAACCTATAATTTCTAAGGTCTTCCTATTCCCAAAGTATCCAAATAAGGTATAAATCATTTAGCTTTCAAAGTATCCAAGTACATATATGTCACCATATACAACCTTGGGATTCATTTTCCTGTGGGCATACCCAGCCCGTCTATAGAACAGTAACTATAACAGGATCAATCAGAGTGCAGAAGACAACAAACAGCAAATGCAAATATAAATAAATAGCAATAAATAATGAGAACATGAGATAAAGAATCCTTAAAGTGAGATCATTCGTTGTGGGAACGTTTCAATGATGGGGCAAGAGAGTGTAGTTATCCCTTTTAATTCAGGACCCTGATGATTGAGGGGTAGAAACTGTTCTTGAACCTGGTGGTGTGAGTCTTAAGGCTCTTGTACTTTCTAATTGATGGCAGCCACGAGAAGAGAGCATGACCTGGGCGGTAGGGATATCTGATCATGGATGCTGCTTTCCTACGAGTTTTAATGCTTATGTGCTCAGTGGTTCGAAGGGCTTTACTGGGCCAAATCCCATGTTGTACTCAGCCGAATCCACTACCTTTCGTAGTACCGTAGATTCTGGACTACAGAGCGCACCTGATTAAAAGCCGCTGGCTCTAATTTTAGAAATAAAATCAATTTTTTAATTGTAAAGGCCGCATCGGATTTTAGGCCGCACCGGATTTTCAGCCGCAGGTGTCCCACGTTGTAATATGAGATATTTACACAGAAAGATATTACACGTGAGGATTTTTTTAACTTTTAATTAAATCCATATGGTAACAAAAACAAATACATATTGCAAATGCTTTTTTTCGAACCGTGCCCGTACGCGGCTACTTTTAAATATACGTTGCGTATACTTCTTTACTGAACAACATTCCAATATCTCCTAACGACTGGTAAAAAAATATATATATTGCAGCCTACCAGGAAAAGTTATTGATCACCTTTAACTTAAAAGCAGAGTTCGCTCAGATCCAAAGCCGCTCGCGTAATGCGCTCCCCCCCTCCTTTCCGTTTATCGCAAACGGCATTTAAAAGCAGCGTTCGCTCAGATCCAAAGCCGCTCGCGTAATGCGCTCCCCCCCTCCTTTCCGTTTCATCGCAAACCGGCATTTTCCCACAAGACACCGCGAAACCGGGTGTGACGTCATAGCATCCCGCGATGTAGTACAGAAAACAAATATAGTTAAAACTCTTCTAACTTTAACTAGAAAATGAATTACTAAGCGAAAATATTATAAACTAAGTAGGCAGCACAATGCTTCGAGTGTTTTCCATGTTGATGAGGGTGAGTACAAATGACTGATTTACAATAATTTAATTGTGAAAGTGCGCTTGATTTATCGTACAATTTCATTGGACCTCTGTGAACTACTCATCAATTTTATTGGTCTACTGTTATGAGGCAAAATGTTTACGAGGCGGCATGAAAAAAAACCATGCATTAGCCGCTTCGGATTATAGGCCGCAAAGTTCAATGCTGTTCAAAATGTGGGAAAAAAGTAGCGGCTTAAAATCCGGAATCTACGGTATTTTCTATTTAAAGCATTGGTGTTTCCATACGAGGCCATGATGCAGCATGTCAGTAATATCCGTGGTGGATGTTTCTTGAGCACATGAATAGCACGTTGATAACTTTGCAAATGTAAGATCTTGTGATTGCTATGTTTTAGTGGTGTCTGTTAATGATATCAACATATTAAAAAAGGTTATTTTAAAAATGTAGCTGTTGGCATATTATTTCAATTTCTAAAAATCAGTTTTATGGTATATCTTGATTGTATTTTGAAAGGGCAGAATTAATTCATAGATTTATCTTAGAATCAAAATCTAGTACCTGATTAATACTGAATTGTATGGGAGCAGTGATACTTGTTGGGGCTACAGTAGATTAATTAATTAATTTGAGATATTTGTGTTTATATATACACTCACACACACAGATAAAACTTGTCTTGCATGTATGGAAAAATAAATCTTAATCTGTTTAGTATTAAATGAGTGCACAAGGAATTAATTTTATGGACTCCACTGTCTGGTGAAATTGGATTTAGCTTGTGCCTGGAAGTGGAGAGTAGTGAATAAGCCATTTATCTTGCACCAGGCCTGGTCTTTCTGTTAACATCAATGATTAGCAAAGTACAAGCGAGCATCTCCTTTTATAAAATAGCAATTCTTCATTTATCTTTCTGTGGAAGATTATATGCATAAAACGTTGCTTGTCTCCATGGAATCTTTCATTGGTAGGTAGGAATGGTCTTGCATTCGAATGAAAGGTTATCCATCACCTATTGTTCATACAAGCTTGATTTATTGGCTATTACTTTTAACTCAATCAAAATACTTGGAAATTGGGATAGCTCCTTGTTTGTTCTCAGTTTTACTCCTTGCAGAGCTACCCTGTGACTGATGTTCAGCTTCAATAAATATCGAGAAGTACCATGCTTCCAGTTGAGAATTTATCAAACTACTGAAGTTTAATTGAAAATTCAGGCACTTGAGGAGGACAGATATTTGACTAATATTTGGCATTGGCCAGAATAATGGGGTATGAACTAAATCATTAATAAAATATTGCATTGATGAAGTATTTCACAATATGGTGTACACAAGAGATTATGCAGATGCTGGAAAACCAGAGCATCAGTATCCAGTTTTAGTGAAGGGTCTTGGCTCAAAACGTTGACCGTTTGTTCATTTCCATAGATGCAGCCAGACCTGAGTTCCTCCAGCATTTGTGTGTGTTGCTTATAACGTTATGCATTTGGTTTGCCATTTTGAAATTTATTCCTCATTAAATAGTATATAAGTATAAAAGTTACGAATTAATTGTTGGAAATTATTAAATGGAATTTATATTATGTGGATATAGATATAACAAAAGAATGTATTCAACCATTTTAATATTAAATAAACCTGATAGCCTTCCGTTCAGCTTGTAGCATTTGGTACAATTGTTTGTGCTTATGATTACTTCTATGACTGGAGTATCTCCTTATCTACTATATTTGTTTCCAGGTGGCCTGTATGCAGTTTATTAACATTGTGGTACATTCTGTAGAAGATATGAATTTCCGAGTACATCTCCAACATGAGTTCACTAAACTAGGACTGGATGAATACCTGGATGTGAGTATGTCCTTAACCACATTGTCTCTAACACTAACTATCTTTCTAGGTTGGAAGAGGAGGAATATTAATGGATGTGAAATATGATATAACAGCCGGGAGGTGGTGTGGTGTGTAAGGAAGTTGCAAAGAGTCTGTGAATGGGTGAGGCCAGAATACTATGTAGGAAAATGCAAGGTCTTTCTTTTCAGTAGAACATAAAGGCAGAGCATTTATTAAGTAGTGAGAGATATAAAGTTAGACAGATACTTTATTGAACCCAAAGGAAATTACAGTGTCACAGTAGCGTTACAAGTGCATAGATAAATGTACAAATAATAGAAGAGAAGTAAGAAAGAATAAAAAAAGTTACCTCAAACAGTTTAACAGTCACTTCCCCAGCTATAGGTTAACTCATTGTAGAGCCTAATGGCTGAGGGTAAGAATGACCCCATAATGATTAGGTTAGATGTACAGGTGTCCTTGTACATGAATCAACAAATATCTCCCATTTTTAACATGAAGAAACATATCAACAAGTACTTCATGTGGTGGAATAAAGATGCTGTGCAAGTTTAACATAGCTTCACGTGCATCTCCTCTAATTGTGTCTACGTGGCCTCCTTTACGTTGGTGAGACCCAGCGTCTACTACGCCACTGCTCTGTCCACAGTGGCCATCCTGAACTCCCTGTTGCATGCTGTTTCAACTCCAATTCCCATTCCCACACTGACCAGTGAAGCAGAGATTCACCAGGAGGTTGCTTGCATCAGGAGAGCTTCAGCTGTGGACAGAGGTTGGTTGGATTGAGTTTGTTTCCCTGAAGGGAATGTGTTGGGTGACCTGAGAATGTGAGGAATATGGAGAGGGTAGTCAGCGTCGTTTTCCTTTGGTAGAAGTATCAAAACGTGTGGGTGTGGTTTAAAGTGTGAGCAAAGAAGCTTAAAGGAGATCTGGGGTACGACATTGTTTTTTTACAACGTGTGTTTGATATTTGGAACATACTGTTAGAATCAATTAAAATTACAGTTTGTAAGAGATGTTTAGACAAGAACATATATAAGCAAAGTAGAATATGGTCCTAATGTGGGCAGATGGGATTACTGTAGGTCAGGAGTTTCAACCTTTTTTATGCCCTGGAGCCCAAGGGATCTGTGAATCCAGGTTGGGAACCCCTGCTGTAGCTAGACAAAAAGATTGGTTCGTATGACTGCTTCTAGAGAGAAGGTTTGCTCTAAAACTAGCCTGACTGCGGCACCTTAGTTAGGAGTGACTCGCGCTGAAGAATTACTGTAAACCATCCCTGGCATTGCAATCCTCCGAAATGTTAAACACTGAGGAGGAACAGTACAAACCGTAGTTTTTACGTGTCAGTGCAGCATGAACTCATGAAGCTGTACTTTAAGATGGTTCATTAATGCTGGTGGTGAATTTTCTTTTTGATTTTTTCAGAAGCTGAAAAATACAGAGAGTGACAAACTTCAGGTGCAGATTCAGGCTTACCTGGACAATGTGTTTGATGTGGGTGCATTACTGGAAGATGCCGAGACCAAGAATGCTGCCTTGGAGAGGGTTGAAGAACTGGAAGAAAATATTTCTCACGTAAATACTGCTTTAAATTTTCAGTGAGGGATGCAATTCCTGCCTGGCCATTGCGCTATACTACCTTTTGGTGACTGATTGTAACTTAAATGCTGGGAAATAATTTCACTGTCATTTGGTAACACAACTATTTTGGGTTTAAAAACATAAAAAAGTGGGTTTGATTGAAGACCTTCTAAGCAACTGGCCAGTGGATGGTGTGACTGAAAAATGTAGTTCATTTCATATAGCTCCTTGGCCTTACAATGCTTTCAGGGTGAGTCATAATGTTTAATGGACAAAGCTTTAGAGGCAGGTCATTTTTGATGGCACTCTGAAATATTTATGTTCAAGATATGCCAGAACACTCAGTGAAGTGGCTTAAAACTAATAAATGGGTTACTTGCTGTTTGCTTGTTGGTACTGTTAGATATTCTGATAGAGGTAATGGAATTTAAAAAATAATCGGCTGTGAATGTTGCGATTATTATAAAATGACATTCATCCTTCTGCGGTTAAGCTTTGTATTTAGCAATGTTACTTTTGCCTCCATAAAGTATTGGATGTTACAGTGGGGCATGGCGGTGAGTTCTGGGTTCTGTTTTGTGCCCGGCTGTGTTCCCGTGCATCTTAAAGGCGAGTGTGTGCGCTGCCAAGGTGTAGTTCAGTCACATTTTACCTGTACCCACTCTCCACATGAGTCTCTTCTGCAGTTGTGAGGTGGTCCCTGGATAACAATTTGCAACAGGAACTCAGACAGTTTATCCCTGATTAATTATAGCTGTGAATCCCAATGAGTACCCATTGAGGTCACCGCAGCCAGCAGTTGAAGCATGTCCGTGATTATTTCCCTGTTTTGTATCATTAGTCTAATTATTGACTGGGGTAGCTGAGCTTTGCAGAACTAATTTTGATCTTGATAAAGGGCATAAATTGATGACTAACATGTTGAATATCTCAGTTGTCAGAAAAGTTGCAAGATACTGAAAATGAAGCGATGGAAAAAATTGTGGAACTGGAAAAGCAGCTAATGCAAAGAAACAAAGAACTGGAAGTCATAAGAGTGAGTTGATACCTTCCTCTGCTGGTTTAAATTGATCTTTGTGAACTGTGATCAATAGAACACACTGATGGACAATGAAGCTCTTCTGCATTGGGAAATAATTCATTTGGTTCCTCAACAGTAAAGCCTGTTCTTGGCCATTGATTATCCCAAATGGAGATCAGGGCATAATACAAGATCTGTCATCCTCCAACTTCCCAAGGGTACCTAGCATAAATCATTGTTTTCTATACAATATATTGCTTTCTGTTTACTTTCTTTGATCAGAAATTTCATGGAAATTTGCTGCTTCTCAACTGCCTATTACTTCCCCTGGGTCCCCTCCTCCTGTGGCCCACCCTTCTCTCCTAGCAGATTCCTCCTTCTCTAGTCCTTGTCCTTTCCCACCCACCTGGCTTCACCTATCAGCTTCCAGCTAGCCTCCTTCTCCTCCCCCCTCTTTTTCATTCTGGCATCTTCCCCCTTCCTTCTCAGTCCTGAAGAAGGGTCTCGGCCCGAAACGTCGACCGTCAATTCATTTCCATAGATGTTGCCTGACCTGCTGAGTTCTTCAGGCATTTTGTGTGTGTTGTTCATGGAAATGTGACTGTGAGAGTGTGTGTCATATTTCAACATCAAACATATTCACAAACACTCTACATCTGACAGCACTGAGTTTAATATGAGGCCACCTGTTTAGAGGTTCTGTGCACTAGTGGGCCGCTGATTGTCGGAAAGCTGCCTTCCAGCTGATAGGATCAGTAGGTCTTCCTACCCACCTTCATCCTTTCTTGTAACTCATCACATGCTGTCTTTACACTTCAGATATTGTGCTCGATCTTCAGTGACCATTCCAATAAAAAAAATACAAAGCAATCATAGCAATTAAATGAACCCACCCAGAGATTACTTGTACTTTATGACCTTAATAATGAATTGAGAAGAATGCGCCATACAGTTCTTGCCTATCCAAAAAGTTCATGAATTCTCATGAATCAACAATATTTAAAAATATAGACCAGGGTGTAGAATTGCTGTCAGTTATTGGGGTTTGGCAAGTTATAGCTGAGCTGTTCAAAGGTTAGAAAGTTGTTGACAGAAGCAGGCCGTTCAGCCCAACAAAGCTTGCTGAGTTCCTATTCACATGGTGTGTTGAAAGAACAATCGAGTTTAGATTTGTAAGTCTTTGAGGTACTACTCTCAACCACACAACTAGGTAGTTTGTTTCATGAGTCCACAGCTCGCTGTATAAAGATTTGTTTCCTGATGTTAGTCTGAAATCTCCCTTTAACCAGTTCCCACCTTTGGCCCCAAGTCCTTGTTAATGGATTAATGTTGAAGTAACAGCTGGCATCCATCTTGCTTGTACCCTTAATGATTCCAAACACTTCTACCATGTCTCCTCTCATTCTACATCTACATAGGCTGAGATTTAATTCTTTGAATTTTTTTTCATAGCTCATACCCTACAGACCTGGAATGAGTTTCGCTGTCCTTCACTGGGCTCTCTCCAGTGCCTTCACATCCCTCACACAATATGGAGACCAAAACTGCACACAGTATTCAAGGTGTCGCCTCATAAGCGCATTATACAGCTTAAGGAGAACATCTCTAGACTTGATCTCCACTGAACGCATTATATAGCCCAACATTCTATTAAGCTTCCTAATCGCTTCTGTGTATTGTCTAGATAAGTGTACCAGGACATCTAAATCTTTCTCATACAGTGCACTGTCTAACTTAGGACTCCCCATTGTATACTTATAACTAATATTTCTACTTCCTATATGTAATATTTTACATTTACTTACATTAAATTTCATCTGCCCCATCTGGATTCTGTGTAGATCAAACTGTATTGATTCTGCTGCCTGAATATTATCAGCCCATCCCCCTAATTTGGTGTCATTGGCAAACTTTACAAGTTTATTTGTTATGTGCTTATCCAAATCATTAATGGAAATTAAAAACAGCAGCAGCCCCAAATTGATCCCTGTGGAATCCCACTTTTAACATCTGGGTGTGAAAATGATCCTGTCACTTAACTCATTTGTTTTTGAGCCAATTCTGTACCCATTCGCACACCTTATCCCGAATCCCTACCTCCTGTAATTTGATTATTAACCTCATGTGGGCTACCTTGTCAAAAGCCTTCTGAAAGTCCAAGTAAATGACATCAACCGCTCTATTGTTATCATAAATTTTAGTTGCCTCTTCATAGGACTCCGGCATATTAGTAAAACATGATTTTACCTTTCTGAACCCATGCTGGCTTTCTGCTAACATGCCTGTTCATATCAGTTGTTTCCTTCTCATTCTTTAATATTGTTTGCATTACTTTGCCTACGATGCACATTTAGCTTACTGGTCTATAGTTACCAGGGTCAGTACAGTCATCCTTCTTATATGGTGGGATAATGTTCACCCGTTTTCAGTCCTTAGGGATTTCATCAGTCTTTGAAAAATACATGTCAGGGGTTTGTATATATGTTATCATAGACCCCTTTAAGTACCCTTAAAGATTTATCTTGTCTGGCCCTGGAGATTTATTAACTTTCAGCCTTTTCAGCTGAAGCAGGACCTCACTTGCTAAGATCTCTAAGTCACTTAAAACAACCCTGTTTTTCTCTATACTTACTAGCATATTGCTAACATCTTCAAAGGTGAAGACTTTTGCAAAGAGTATCTGCGGTCTCCTTCTCTGCATAATTTAACACACCACTATCATTCCTTAATGCGCCTAATTTCCTCCTTGACTTTTTTTTTACTACTAAAGTATTGAAAAAAATCTATTGGGTTCAATCTAAGCATTATCAGCAATATCCTTCTCAGCCTGTCTGTGTTGAAATGACAGGCTAGATTATCAGCTGGGTCGGGCAATTATGTTCTTGCTCTGAGATGACTTGCAAGCACTTGCTGGTGAACTTTCTGACCCAGTTTTGTCCTTGCACTCATGCTATATATTTAATAAAAACAGAAAATGCAGGAATCGCTCTGCGAACCAGACAGCACCTTTGAGTAGAGAAAGAAGTTAATGTTTCAGATCAAAACACATCAGAACTCTTTCATTAATCCTGTCTTAATTATTTTCTGCAGGCGAGTTATTCCCACTCAAGCGACTAGAGCAGATAATTTCAGCTTTTCACAAAAATCTCATGACCTAGGCTGATTCCTTCAATGTCAGTAGATGTATGGTTTCTTCAACAGTGACTTGAGCCTGACTCTTAACAAACTTGTTCATACGGAGCAGCTTAGAGTCAAATTTACATGTCGAGTGCGTGTATTTTAAGTTTGTAAAATAGAAAGGTATAAACATTGGAAATTAAGCAAATAATTCATGAGTTATAAAAGGGTCCAGGGCTTTCCCGGCATATATAACAAATAATTTCTTCTCGGGCTTCCGGCCTGTACCCGTACCCGACTGGAAGCCCGAGAAGAGTTTATCTGATTCATGAGCTGTTTGGCCTTTTGGATAGATTCACAAGCATTTCTGCTTTGGAGGCAATCAGCTTGTCACCTTCATGTCAGTTTCAACTCTGCCCCCAACCCCCTTCTGCCTTGATATTCTCAGTTCTTGCAACTAATAACATCTTGTGGAGTTTCATGCAAATGCCACATAGAGTCATAGCACAGAAACAGGCCTTTCGGCCCATCTGGTCTGTGCAGTCATTTAAGCTGTCTCCTCCCACCAACCTGCATCAGGACCATAGTTGTCAATATCCCTACCATTCATGTACCTATCCAAACTTTTCTTAAACATTGAATGCTGGCAGCTTGTTCCACACTCCCATGACTCTTGAGTGACGATGTTTCTTTCCCCTCATCTTGATGTACGTCACCAATGTATATTTGTTGTGGATGATTATTCACACTCTCTGTTGCAGTTCCAATGGAACCCAAGCCAACACTTTAAGGCAAGTGAGACTGGATGACAAGAAGGCAAATGATGAACGCGTCTAAAAATTGATATGTTTTAGGAATGGTTTTAGGCTTAGTTTAAAAAGTTTTGAAAAATTTATTCTTCAGGTCACTTTAAAATTGTCTTTCCTCCATCTCTCCTCCCAGGAGGTTTACAAGGACACCAATACTCAAGTTCACACACTGCGCAGAATGATCAAAGAGAAGGAAGAGACCATTCAAAGACACAACCACTTGGAGAAAAAAATTCACGAGCTAGAGAAGCAGGGGTCCATCAAAGTTCAGAAAAAAGGAGACGGCGATATTGCTATTCTGCCAGTTTTGCCAAGCGCGTCACATTCTCCAGGTGCAGAGCAGGTACCCAGCACTTATGCAGGAGCAACACATGAAGTGTCTGATCTGTCAGTGCCGCCACTTCCTGGACCTTCTCCGTCCCTCTCTGGTGCAGGTACGGCTCAAAGTTGATTGTGCCATTAGGGTTTAAATGTTCTTCGATTCTGGTTGGCATAACAGCAAATCTATTCCTCGTTTTAATTAGAAAAGGGTATTCTTTGCATGGATATTAATTACAGTCACAACAACTGGAAAACAGCATAAAAATAATTATCGCCAACCAGAACACTGCTGTGTAGGAGGATGCAGAATGTCTTGATGGGGAGGTGGGTGGAAAAGTAGATAGAGCAAGTGAACGGGCAGGGGGTAAGGATATGGTAGATAGAAAGTAAGGTTATCCATATATATTGATGGGGCTGACTGGCTTATCCTAGATTGTGTCTCCTATCTTTCTGATATTGACCTCTGTGAGGTCTAACCTCCATTCTGTGGAAAATGTTAATGTTTGCACAGCTGATGGTATGTTTGTGGTTTCTGAAAGCTGAACACCAATCCTGATTTTTGAATTTTCAGCAGTCCCAAATGGACCAGTGTCGGCTCCATCTTCGCAACAGCAACTCTCTCCTCCGCCCCCTCCACCACCGCCATCGGCTGCAGAAGTTCCACCTGCTCCGCCTCCACCTCCTCCTCCACCTCCACCACCACCAGCTGCACCTCCTTTGCCTGGAACAGCCCCCACTCTCATTTTTAACCCTGGCTTATCAGGTAACGTCATGGTATTCAATGTACGTTGCTTTCTTGTGACCAAACATGTTTTAAAAGCTCAAGAAAAGTAGTTGCTAAGTTTTTGATTCTTAAAAGTATAATATTTTATGAGGGAGGTAAAAGGGAACAAAATGAATTTCAAACTGATTGTGAGGGATTGGAATCCTGGGGCGTGGAGTCTGTGTGCTGAACTTAAAGGCAAGACACCTTGATGTGTCTTTATTCTCGATACCAGTTTAGCGAGGTGGCTGCTCAGTTGGAAAGCCAAGGAAGTTGGGGATTTGCTGGAGGGATATAGTCAGACCTTCAGAATTGGGTGTAAAAAGTCAAGAGTTTGTTGGCAGGAGAGGTCAGCCCCTCATTTTGGTAGAGAGGGTAGGGAAACTGTGGGTCTTGGAGGTATGGGGGTGGTCACAATTAGAAACAGTAGGATCTGAAACGCAGGACAGGAGAACTACCTTCTTCTGTATCTAAAGAATACCCAAAACAAAAATGCTCACACCACATCTGCTGCACTACAATGGGTGAGTACAACTCACTATGAAAGATATGTTGTTATTACCTGACTTTTTCTCATGTTGGGATTAGAGTCATAGACTCATAGAGTAATAAAGCACAGAAACAGGCCATTCAGCTCATCTGTCCCATGCCAAACACATTTTCTTCTCTGCTAGCCCCATGTGATTGCATTCAACTCCAAACGCTCCAAATCTTTCCCCTCCATTTACATATCCAAATGTCTTAAATGTTGCAGTTGTATCTGACTTGACCACTTACTCTGGCACCTCATTCTGGGTGACCAACCTCTCTGTCTTAGTCAGGTCCTCGAATCCAGGCAGCATCCTCATGAACCTCTTCATCACCCTCTCCAGCTTTGACAATGTCTTTCACATAAATGTGACCAAAACTGTACACAACACTCAAAGTGTTTCGGGTAAATGGAGTCGTCAGCCTGGGAAGGCAGTCCATCTAAGAGAGGGAAAACTCTGATTTCAAACCTCCGCTGCCTTGTGGGCATACCCACTCATGGGAAAGGCTTCGGGAGTAAACCCTGAGGACAAATCCAGAGCTGGAGTCTCTAAGGCAGTCCGATGTTGCCTTCAACTTCGTTCTGGCAACTCCTGCGACGACACTGGTGCCAAGCTGTATCGGCCCTGGCCCTTCCCTTGGACAACGTCGGTGTCGTGGAGAGGGGAGACTTGCTGCATGGGCAACAGCCGGTCTTCCATACAACCTTGCCCAGGCCTGCACCCTGGAGAGGACACTTTCCAGGCGCAGATCCATGGTCTTGCGAGACTAACGGATGCCATCAACTCAAAGTGTGGCCTCACCAATGACTTGTCATAATGTCCCTGCTCTTAAACCCAGTGCCCTGATTGATGAAAACCAGCATGCCTTCACCAGCTACGTGCATAGCTGTTGGGGGGAGGAAGGTGGTGGTGTGGGGGGAAGGTTTTAGTCAGCCAGATGAATAGTATGATACTGGAAGGAGAAGAATAAATTGAATAAAATAAAATAGAAATTCTGAAATGTTGGGTGTAAGTTTTATATTCCATTTTCTTGAATCTGGTATGGAAACACCAATGCCTTTGAATGAAAAATCCTACAAAAAGTAGGTGGGTCGGCCCAGTATATCTCTTGTAAAGCACTCCCAACCATTGAGCACGTCTATAGAAGCGCTGTTGTAGGAAAGAAACATTCATCATCAGGGACCTCCACCACACAGATCATACTCTCTTCTCACTGCTGCCATCAGGTACAAGCCCTGGGACTCGCACCACCAGGTTCAAGAACAGTTACTACTCCTCAACCAGCAGGGTCCGGAATAAAAGGGATAACTACACTGAACCCTAATGTCCCATCATTAAAATGTTCCCACAACCGATGATCTCATTTTCAAAAACTCTTTTATCTCGTGTCCTTATTATTTATTGCTATTTATTTATATTTGCATTTGCAGTTTGTTGTCTTCTGTACTCTGGTTGATCTTTCATTGATCCTGTTATAGTTACTATTCTATAGATTTGTTGATTATGCCGACAAAAATGAATCTCAGGGTTGTATATGGTGACACATAGTATCTAATTAGATAATAAAATTTACTTTAAACTTTGAATCCCAGTTCTCTGATCTTAAGAGTGCCAGTGATAAGCCCTTGATAAGCAGTGATCAGCTTTACCAGCATTTATTCCAGTTAGCAACTTGTCAATTAGGATAAAAATTCATAATTAAAACTGAAAATAGTAATTGTATTTTAACAACAAAATTTTATAATTTGATGGTAAAGTATGGTAAAATCAGAATCAAGTTTATTATCACTGTCACGTGACATGAAATTTGTTAACCGCAGCAGTTCAATGCAATACATAATCTAGCAGAAAGAGGACAAAAAAAAATAATAATAAATAAAACAAAACATAATAAATAAACAAGTAAATTAATTACATATATTGAATAGTTAATTAAAAAATGCTAAGACAGAAATACTGTATATTAAAAAAGTGAGGCAGTGCCCAAAACTTCAATGTCCATATAGGAATCAGATGGCAGAGGGGAAGAAGCTGTTCCTGAATCGCTGAGTGTGTGCCTTCAGGCTTCTGTATCTCCTACCTGATGGTAAAAGTGAGCAAAGGGCATTCCCTCGGTGTTGGAGGTCCTTAATAATGAATGCTGCCTTTCTGAGACACTGCTTCCTAAAGATGTCCTGGGTAATTTGTAGTCTAGTACCCAAGATGGAGCTGACTAGATTTACAACGTTCTGCAGCTTCGTTCGGTCCTGTGCAGTAGCCCCTCCATACTAGACAGTGATGCAGCCTGTCAGAATGCTCTCCACAGTACAACTATAGAAGTTTTTGAGTGTACTTGTTGACATGCCAAATGGTTTTTACAAGGCAGGCTCATGTTAAGGTTAAAATTAGGCAACGTGGCCTTGTCATTGTGGTTACTACCGGGGTACCGTATATAAAATCAAACCATATGCAGTGGATCAACAAGGTAGTATCAGTCACATGACATGGCTGTGCATCACTTCTTGCTATTGATAAGATAATGTTAACTACTTTATGGGAAATTTGAAAGCAAAGTATCAAACACTCAGCGTTAGAATAGATATGTAAAAGCTGCTGTGGGGTATTTTGATGATGACATATGAAAGTTTCTACTTTTAACAATACCTACTGCCCACTGTGCTACTAGCGTTTAGGGCAGCAATGAAGGTTCTCCATCTTTGTTTGCCCATACAGCTGCACACGAATGTAGAAGGATTCTTCATTGCTGTTTCTGTAACTATTTCTTTTTACCAGTCAGGGTTGTTAGCCCTGAGCTGAACCTCCGAACCTGGAGGACCAGTGGACCACTCTTAGTCTGGCCTCTACCTTTTGACCTGTTTGTCATGGGTCACCCTACCAAGAGCCAAAGCATAAAGCCCTGACTCCAGCCAACATATCTCTCCAGGTTATTGAGGCACACAAGCCTCAAAACCCTCTGGCAAGGATGTGGTCTGCTTGGAGGTCTTTTAACAATGAGAATGCTTATATCAGAGGTTCCCAGTCTGGGATCCACGGACCCCTTGGTTAATGGTAGAGGTCCATGGGATAAAAAAGTTTGGGAAACCCTGTCTGTAATATTTCTTTTGTTCCTTGCATATTATTTTATGACTTCACTTCTGCTAACTTGACTTTCTTTATCTACCCTACCTGCTTCCATACAAGAGGGACCAATCAAGCTATTCTGTAGGTTTTTATGCTCCATTGGTGTTGTACATCACATTGTGTGTCTGTCTTTCCGGCATTCATATGTGTTGTTGACTGTGTTTTTTTTTTCAGTGCATTTTATTAAACAAAAAATGCTGGCAATGCTCAGCAGGCCAGGCAGCATCTGTGAGCAACATTTTGATAACTTGTTTTGCTCTCCATAGTTGCAGCTTGACCGACTGAGCTTTTCCAGGACTTCCTGTGTTATTTCAGATTTTCAGCAACTTGGTATTTCACTTTTAGATTACAAACAGACAACCTAGATAATTTTATCTGCTTGAAATAAATATTAATAGAAAATTTCACAACTAACCGCTTTTTATGGATTTGATTTGTTATTGAAGATTCCAAGAGCTGGTCTGTTCATGTTAACACAAGTACATGTTAAAACATTTACAGCAGTGCTGGTTGGTATTTTAAGAGTTGAGGTGAACCAGCTCCTGTGTGTAAGGTAATAATCAGGTTGTGTGGCTTTAATCAAATTCTACCTGGTGTTCTCACTCACATGCTCGACATATTTTAGATGTTTTGGCTTTGCATGTCACAGATTTAACCCTGAAAATACTGAATTGCTCTGAAAGATATCACCCATGTCATATTTCACCTGTTGTTTATTGTCCTGGTTGGTGCATGCTTTAAGTTGAATTCACATGATTGTGGTACTTTTAAATAGAACAATACAGCAGCAGCCTAGATAATGTAGACCCTCTTAAAATAAGACTCAGATTGTGAACTCAAGCAAGGAGTGGCAGCTTGCTATTGTGAAGTTCTGACTTTTGAATACTGTTCTTGAATTGTTTACCAATTTGTGATTTTTGTCAATTGATAAAAGGTGTTAATATTAAATCTGACTCAGGGCCAATTCTCTGCACATGTACCAACAAAGTATTCTCCAATTGGTGAAGTTCAGGGTTGTAGAATTCTATATACTACAGAAATTGACCTTGTAAATATTTCAAAAATTTATATCTGACACCAGAGCTGAAAATATTGAAAATATTTTTATCATTCATCCTTTAGAGGCTTTTTCATGTGACGTGTAGACACACAAATAGTCTCTTTACGGTTTGGTCATGTGATCACTGATTGGCCTCTAAGTATCCTTCATTATTAATGTACATGTCAAAATATTAACAACACTTAATGTTGCCATTAAGGTCACAGGTGAAGTCTATTAATTCTGTAATTGCATGAGGATTGGCTTATTGCAAGTAGTAAGTGCGGTTAACCGTTTTGTAAAATTGAATTTGATGTGTTTTGCATGCTTTATAACTCAGCTATACTTTTGTGCAGCTGTAAAGATCAAGAAGCCTATCAAAACAAAGTTCCGCATGCCAGTCTTCAACTGGGTGGCATTAAAGCCCAATCAGATTAATGGCACTGTCTTCAACGATATTGATGACGAGAAAATCCTAGAGGTACATCTGAAATTGTATTGTTATTTGACGATTGACTGGGAATTAATATTTAATGTCACATTTACAATGAACTAGATAGTATTTCAAGTGTCTCAGCGATGCATTTTAATTTACAGGAATTGAATGTGGATGAATTTGAAGAAATGTTTAAAACAAAAGCCCAGGGGCCAGCTATGGATGTTGTCTCAAGTAGACAAAAAGTGATCCAAAAGGGATCTAAAGTGACATTACTGGAGCCCAACAGAGCTAAGAATCTTGCCATCACCTTACGAAAGGCGGGGAAAACCACAGAAGAGATATGTAGAGCTATCCAAATGTGAGTAACACAGATCTCTTCCACAAACAAAATATTGCTCATCAAGGATTTTGAATGGACTTGGGAATCAGTTTTGAATCATTGTGAAATAACTCTAAGCAAGAAATCAAAGCCCTAAGGACAAGATATAAAAAATATTGGGAAGGGAAAAAAGTTACTGAAAGATATTTCTGCCGGTAGTATGGACTGGCCCAATTTTTTTTGGTGAAAACATTTTTTAATGATCCAGTGCAACAGCATGTATTGGACAATACAACTGTAAAGAATGTTTCTGACGTTCTCGTTTGACATAATATTTTTTTGTGTTAGGTTTGATCTGAAAACATTACCTGTGGACTTTGTTGAGTGCCTGATGAGGTTCTTGCCAACAGAAAGTGAAGTTAAGGTGCTGAGGCAGTATGAAAGGGAGAGGAAGCCACTGGAGAACCTAACAGACGAAGACAGATTCATGGTACAATTTAGTAAGGTTGAAAGACTGATGCAAAGGATGACCATAATGGCATTTATTGGAAACTTTACAGAGAGTGTTCAGATGTTGACACCGGTAAGTAATTATTACAGTCTACCTGTTGAGTGCTTCCAAGATATATTTTTTCTCCACGGTACCTTTGGAGTTATTGTGAAAGATGTATTGTTCATGGCTGGTGTAGCCACTCATTTGATCTGAATGGATTGTCTCTTGTGTCTCTATTGATTATGTCCCTCTGATTTGTGAAGCTACTTGTCTGAGAACCAAACCTTAGCAATAATTTTGCAGTTAAATGACAAGACAGATTAAATTCAGTCCTTTCCCTTGCCACCATTGTTATCCTCCTTGCTGAATAACATTGCAAGCTGAACTACAGTTCACAACCTGTTTGATGTGTTTTGCACAGCCGCTGTAATGATCCCACATTTTTCTTCTCCATCGCAGTCTGCAAACTTGGACCTTCGATTAGCCTTATCTTTTCACAAACTTTCACAGATTATGTATAGTCCATTCAGAATCAGGATATCTCTATTCTGTGCAGTAGCTGCCTCCCCACCGCCCCCATGCAGACAGTGATGCAGCCAATATGCTCTCTCTGCTACATGTGTAGAAATTTTTGTGTGTTTTAGTGACATACCCAAATCTCCTTAAACTCCTAATGAAATATAGCCGCTTTCTTGCCTTTGTTACAGCTGTATTCATTTTTTATTTCCCCTGTTAACTCGCAGTTCATTAATATCTACTTTTATAAATTCTCAACCTCTAATGTGGACTGTTTGATGGTTTCTCAGAACATAGTTGTGTAACCTTCCATCCCTGTGTTCCATTAACTCTAGCCTCCGGTCCTCTTGCCATTGTACTTTCTGCTGTGAAGAAACAAGACTTCAGAATCAGGACCATATTTATATTTTCACCGACTTATGTCGTGAAATTTCTGCAGCAGACATAACCATTACTTCTATATGCCTCCTCGTTGTACGTTGGAATGATTGAATAAGCTGCAGTGCAAATTGGCCAGCAGTGTAATTGCAGGTGCCTGGTTTCCTTTTCTAGGAAACAAACACAGTTAGCAAATAAACTGCAATGTTTCCTCTAACTATCTCTTGTTATTTGCAGAAGCCCCCCTTTTCTAAGCCCCACATAGCCCCTTAAAACAGCTGTTCAAATGTAGGCCATGGTGTTCTCCGAACCTAACTATCCTGCTGCCACTGATTTGTTAAGTTTGGTTGTAAATTAATTCTGCTTAAAATCTAATTTTTTGTGGCACTGATTTGGTATTACATGATTACCAAAGCAGATCAAGTAGCAAGTTCTCTTGAGATCCAGAATTAGGTTGTATTTTTCTTTTAGTTGAGGAGCAAAACAGTTTTTTTCCCCTCTTCTGCCAATTACATCTGTGAAACTTCACTGCTGAAAGCAGCCTACAGACCTGTGATTTTACAATCATTTTATTAAATCTGTGACCTTTTTTCTTCTGCTAACATCATAAATGAAGACCGATCTTGCCATGAGTAAATACAAGTGTAGGTCTTTGGAGTGGGGCCCTTTTTATTCTGTCTGGAATATATTGTCGATGGCTGTTGGATTATATTTGTACTGTTACAGAAATAAGCTAAAAGGTGCAGATTGGGAAGGAGTTGCAGATATTGCTGATGTGAATGATTCCATTATTTTGCTTCATAACTCACAATATGAATAGATACTTAAACATGAATTCGTAAGATTTTCAGTTTTAGCTAATCATTTATGTTCATTCTTCCAACTTAGCAACTTCATGCTGTAATAGCTGCATCTGTATCAATAAAATCTTCTCAAAAACTGAAGAAAATATTGGAGGTAAGTAGCAAAAACCTTAATATGGAATGATCTAACTTTGCCGTGGAAACTATTCTCCCTTGTAGGAGGTTACAATTCATTGCCCACTCCAAATGTACTAAGACTCTCAAAAGTCTGGTTCTGGTTACTTTACCACAAAGCAAGAGCTTTAAAGGAACCAGTTAGTTTTAACTTCCCACTTTTAGCACCTGAACATCAAAACAAACTGCTGTGATGATATTGAATGTCAAAGACCATATGATATTGGAGCAAAATTAGGCCATTTGGCCCATTAAGTCTGTTTTCCCATTTAATCGTGGTTTATCCAATTTTCCTCTCAGCCTCAATCTCCTGCCTTCTTCCCAAATCCTTTCATGCCCTGACCAATCAAGAATCTATCAACCTCCGCCTTAAATATGCGTCAAGTCTTGGCCTCCATAGCTGCCTGTGACAATTCCACAGATATTCCACTCTCTGGCTAAAGAAATTCCCCTCATCTCCATTCTAAAAGGACGCTCCTCTATTCTGAGGTTGGTTCTCTGGTCTTAGACTCTCCACCATAGGAAACATCCTCTCCACAGCCAATCTTAATGACACTTTTCAGCATTTGATAGATTTATGCACTAGGACTTTAAAGAATTTGCCTATATTTATTTTATTGGATTAATAAAATGAACAGTATGTTACAATTTTCAATTGTAGTAATTTTCCAAAAATAATTTGAAAAGATTGACTTCTTAATATTCTCAAACTTCTGCTGCCTGAAGGTTTGGATTTGAGGAAATTTTGTCCTGTATTGACTTTCAGTTGAACTTTAAAAGCTGCAGTGAAACAGTGCACAAACTCTTAATCTCTAATATTTGAGAATAAAGTTCCACCAGGTAAAGACATTTCTATTGATGTATGTTGTGAAAATTTAAAGACAATAAAAATTAAGTAGAAGCTGTACATTAGGTGTTACTTGAAGAGCAGTGAAACCACTGTTAGAATATCCACTCCTCAAGAACTGCGGTAGTTCAAGAAGGAAACTCACCGCCAGCCTCTCGAGGGCAACTAGGCTTGGGTAAGGTATTGCTGGCTCAGCCTGTGAATCCTCCCTCACTTCAGTTTTTAAAAAAACACATACTCAGTGATTAAGTCTATTGCAAAAGTGTAAAATTAAAAAAAAATTGTAGTATTTGCAATATAGTCATGATCGAATGGTGAAGGGCCAAATGATCAAATTCTTCACGTATGTCTTATGGTCTTAATATTATCACTATTTTTACCAAACTTAAGTCTGTCAATATTTATTAATTAAACTTGTTGACCTTTTGTAGATAATTTTAGCACTTGGTAACTACATGAACAGCAGTAAGAGAGGAGCAGTGTATGGATTTAAACTGCAAAGTTTAGACTTGGTAAGTCATCTATGTTATACAGCAGTAGTAAATATACAACTTAAAAATTCTAATGTTTGACAAGCTGACCTGTGCAAAATGTGTTAAATTTTGTGAACCTAATGATTATTTACTTTTTTCCCTTTCACAGCTTTTAGATACCAAGTCAACAGATCGCAAACAGACATTGTTACATTACATTGCGAATGTTATCAAAGAAAAATATCCTGATGTAAGCCTTTTCTACAATGAACTCCACTATGTGGAGAAAGCGGCAGCAGGTAGCTATGCACCTTAAGGAAAATAGGTTTCAGAAAGCATCGTTGCATCTGCAGAAGGTTTTATTTGTTCTGTTTTGGTATACGTACAGAACTGTGCAAAAGCCTTGGCTTAGCTAGGGTACAGTACTGTATTTGTTAATGTGGAGCGGAGAGTGAGTTTGTAAATCTGGCAGGAACAAAGGATGTTGGGAATGGCAATGGTTGAGCACTACGGGAGGGGTGTGGGACAGATGGCAGAGGAGTGCCAGGGTGGGCAGGGAGAGGTGTGGGTGCCCTCACACCCAGTCCTGAGACACCAGGTAAGGTAAATAAACCAAACAATTGGTTTATTGATCACTCCCTCCCTTCCAGTGTTTTACACAGCACTGTAGGCTTAATTATGGAAAACCCTGAACATCCTCTACATAGCACCATCCAGAGACAGAGAAGCAGTTTCAGCGACAGGTTACTGTCGATGCAATGCTCCTCAGACAGGATGAAGAGGTCAATACTCCCCAATGCCATTAGGCTTTACAATTCAACTGCCAGGACTTAAGAACTTTTTTTTTTTTAAAGCTATTATTAATGCTTTTGAATTAGTGATTTAGATGCATATCATATTATTACTGAGTTAAGTATTGTATGTAATGAGTTTTTGCTACAACAAGTGTATGGGACATTGGAAAAAATGTTGAATTTCCCCATGGGGATGAATAAAGTATCTATCTATCTATCTATCTATCTATAGAGGTTGGGAAGTAAACTAATACAAAGAGTTTTGGTGGTATTACAGGGGACGGGGGTGCATAAGTACAGTCTGACTAATGATATCTTGACACTCTGGGAATTAGGTTTTGTCTTCATACTTATTAGAAACTAAAGATAAAGAGGACGAGACAGGCTGTAGGTCAGAAGCCAGGCTCACGTGGGAAGCTTGCTAGGTTGCTGAGGAAAATAAAGTGAGCAGAAGTGATGGCCATAATCTTCCAATCATCCTGACATGTTTAGGACCAAGTAGAGAAAGGATAAACTCAACAACCACTGGCCTGTCAGATTAGCCTCAGAGGTGAAGGAGGGGTAATAACAATCAAATAATAGGCAATATAATATTGTAAAATATTTTACATTAAGTGCCATAGAGTAGGCTTGTAATTAATTCTGAAGCCTTTGGAATGACAGGAAAATAGCAGCAGCTGAAAGAACATCGGCAAAAGGAGTTTTAGAGGAAGATGCATGAAGTGATGTTTGTCGGAATTCTCTACTCTGGCAGTGCTTTTCCTAATGTATATTAAGGGTGGCACAGCAGCGTAGTGGTTAGCGCAGTGTTTTCCAGTACTAGTGACCCGGGTTCAATTCCCACCGCTGCCTGTAAGGAGATTGTATATTCTCCCTGTGACCGCATGGGTTTCCTCCAGGTGCTCTGGATTCTCCCACAGTCCAAAGATGTACCGATTGGTAGATGAATTGGTCATTGTAAATTGTCCCATAATTAGGTTAGAAGATTGCGGGGTGGCAAGGCTTGAAGAGCCTATTCCACACTTTATGTCAATAAATTAATAAAAGCAAAGCAAGTCTAGCTGTGATTTTTAAGAATGACATACTGTGAAGACCGGCTGCTGGAGCCCGAAGCAATGATTATCTCGGAGGTTGGGGGCTTGATTTTGGACAAAATGACGTGCTGGAGATGGTCACTTACAGGTTTTTGGAGTCTACCTCACCTTGGGCAGTTGTGTCTGGGAGCACATTGGAAGCAACAGCACATTTCCAACTTTGGTCATTGGAAGATCTGACCCAATATAATCGATTAAGTTAGTAGGCCTTTGTCACATGGGATCCAAGCTTTCAAAAATATATATTGTGTACCAAAGTTAAAAAACTGGAGTTTTGCAATCAATTCTGGTCATAGTATTGCCTGGTAGGTCAAACCTCGAGTAATATCTGGGGTGCCTCAACCTGTCAAGGAGGGTTAGGGAAAGGCAGTAAATGATGACTTTCTCAGCAGCATCAGTATTCCGTAAATGAACAAGGAAAGCTTTTTCCAATAGCCTAAATGTTGGAGGTGGCCACTTTAAAGTGGAAGATAATCTAATATATTGTGAAACAGTTTCTGAAGTGGTATTCTACAAGCCTAGTATTTTTGAGAGATTTTGTAAATTATTATGTTTGGTAGATATGTGAACTGTGCATTAAACTATAGAAACTCAATTATTATTTATAGTTTGAGTAATACTGACGCAAGAGTACCATATTGCCTGACTGATTCAATCTTTTAAATTGTACTTCAGTGTCTCTTGAAAATGTCTTACTTGATGTCAAAGAGTTACAAAGAGGAATGGACCTCACAAAACGGGAGTACACAATGCATGAGCATAATGTCGTACTGAAAGAATTTCTTGGTGCGAATGAAGGAAAACTGAAGAAACTGCAGGATGATGCCAGAATATCACAGGCAAGAATCCTTTCCAGTTTTTGCTTTCACTGGTTAATTTCAGTTTTTATTCTTCCAGGAGAACTTAGTTATCATTACAGCTAATTGTTCCTCTACATAGTTAATCTGCAAACATGCCAGCCACAAGTATTTTCATTTGCCAGCACTTATAATTCCTCTATGTGTGAGCATTCATTGTTCCACACAAGCATTACAGAAATCATTATTTATTTGTCACTTTGTTTAAACTCCTTATCTCAGCTCCTTGGATAAATTGCCATGTTGCTGGATAGAATTCACAGCTAAAAGTGACTGGTCTATCCAGTCAAATGGACTGGAAATAAAGGGCTACCATTTCTTTCCTGATCAAATTGGGTAACCAGCTGGATTGCAACAATAGCGCTCTTAAAGTTAATTAGTTTAAAATGACATTTATACAATATCATTAGGCTGTATATGGGATAAATAATAGTTTTATTATTCATTTTTAGTCAGTTAGTCAATTATAGTCAGTTTTCAGAATAATTAATTTTCAGGTAATGTTAATAATTCTGCAACAGAAGAAAACGAGTTACTTTAGAACTTACAGGATGATGGAAATGGAACAGAAACTTGATGTTGAGTATTCCATATATCAGCTTCAGTTTTTACAATTTTGTGTCACTTGGATTTTATAACTTTATTTCAGAATATTTTGCTCTTATGACTTTTTCATTTGATGTGATATGCAGGATGCCTTTGATGAGGTGGTTAAATATTTTGGAGAAAATACAAAGACTACTCCTCCATCAGTATTCTTCCCTGTAATTGTACGATTTGTGAAGTCATATCGGGTAAGAATCCTTCTCTCTGTTCCCATTAGTCAGTTATAGAAAAGTACAGCACAGAAACAGGTCCTTTGGCCCATCTAGTCCATGCTGAACCATTTAAATTGCCTACTCCCATCAACTTGCACTGGGATCATAGCCCTTCATATTCATACCATCCAAACTTCTCGTAAATATTGAAATCGAGCTTGCATGCACCACTTGTGCTGACAGCTTGTTCCACACTCTCGTGACCCTCTCATTTAAAAAGTTTCCTCTCATGTTCCCCTTACACTTTTCACCTTTCAGTCTTAACCCATGACCTTTGGTTGTAGTCCCACCCAACCTCTGAAAAAAGCCTGCTTGCATCTACCCTATCTATACTCATGACTTTTTATACTTCTATCAAATCTCCAATCTTCTATGTTCCAAGGAATAAAGTCCTAAGCTATTCATTCTTTCCTTGTAACTCAGGTCCTCCAGACCTAGCTACACCCCTGTAAATTTTCTCTGTACTCTTTTGATCATATTTACATTTTTTTCCTGTAGGTAGACAACCAAAACTACACACAGAACTCCAAATCAGGCCTCACCAATGTCTTACACAACTTCAACATAGCATCCTATCCTGTGCTCAATACTTACATTTATGAAGGCCGATGTGCCAAAAGCTTACCTTATCTACCTGTGACTCCACTTTCAATGAATAATGGACCTGTATTTCCCACACTACACAGTGCGCTACCATTCACTGTGTTAGACCTACCCTGGTTGTTCCTACCAAAGTGCAACACCTCACACTTGTCTGCATTAAGTTCCATCTGCCATTTTTCCAGCTGGTCCAGATCCCACTGCAAGCTATTATGAAAAAATGTTGAATTTCCCCATGGGGATGAATAAAGTATCTATCTATCTATCTATCTATCTTCCTTGCTGTCCAGTACACTCCCAGTCTTGTCGTTTGTAATTCTGCAAATTTGCTGATCCAGTTAACCACCTTATCGTCCAGATCGTTGATATTGTGATAAACAACAACAGACCCAAACAGCATTGATCCCTGCAGCATTGCATTCGTCACAGGCCTCCAAGAGAGGTAACCATCTACTATCACCCTCTGGCTTCTATAAAACCAGTGTCTAATCCAATTTACTACCTCATCTTGATGCCAAGAAACTGAACCTTCTTGACCAACCTCCCATGCAGGACCTTGTCAAATGCCTTTCTAAAACCCACGTAGACAACATTCTTAGACTTGCATTATTGCCTCAATGCTGCAGTCTATTATTCTTTTATTGATTTACAATTTGAAGGTAATTAAAGTTAAGCAGGGATTTCAAGGCGGTGGATTTATTTATTATAGCAAAATTCGCTGACCTTGCACTTCAGCAAGGAGCACCTCAAAGGTTTGTATTACGTTGAATGCTTTCCCAGTTTTGGAAGGACTATCACCTAGTTGTGCTTACTGTACATCTACTGTGATGAAGTGGTTGAGAAGTTTGTCATGGCAAAACCAACTCCTGCCTGCAAGGACCTGGACCTGCTGTAACTTACCTATCGCCACAACAGGATGCAATCCCACTGGTTCTCCATTTGGCCTTGGATCACCTGGACAATAGCAATACCTACGTCACATCTATTGTAGGCAGTCATTAGCTTAATATACTAATTTAAAGTACAGTAAAAGAGGGAGGTAAATGTAATGCTATGTATCTTCTTAAACAGCAAGCAGACCAGGACAATGAGCAACGGAAGAAACAAGAAGAGGCACTATTGAATAAAATCCTGGAGCAAGAAGCTTCATTGGAGCAGCAGGATGAAAAGGTATGGTGATTTTGGAAAATAGTTTGATGTAAAACTATGAAAATCATATTGTAAAAGTTAATACATTAACTATACCTTTGAAAATATTTTGGTAGGTGGCCCAGTTGACAGGTTATTGGGATTGGAGTAATACAAAATGCTCCTGCATTTAGACTTTGTGGCAGATTTGATACAGATAACCAACTTGTTTGCCGTTCACAACTTTTTCTAAAGATGGTTACAGTTGTTCTGAAATCAACCATCTCCAGGTCAGGGGATTTATTCAACTGTTCTTCAGAAGTATCCTCAAGCCAGCCTTCCCTCATTACTTCACCAGTAACCTAATAGTGGGAATAAACTGATAATTACAACTCCACCAAAAGTGATGAAGTCTGTAGTGGCACTGACAAATGGCAGGTGGCATCTATGTAATTTGGAGTTCAGCTCAAATATGAAACCCAGCCACCTTTCCTAAAACTTTAGTGGACTGCTATCTCTTCCTCTGTGCACTATGGTGTTCATTTGGACTAGCCTAATTAATGCTGTGGGTAAAAGAGTAAGACAGAAGCTTTAAAACACACCTTACTTGCTAGAGCGTTCCTGTTCTTCATCTGCAAATTTCATGACCAGGTGAGTCATGTTTCTGATAGAAAACTCCCCATTTCATTGAATCAATGCAGTGGAAGCACCATTTTATTTGATTAGTGGCTCAGCCTCTGGACTCTTTATTCCTTTCTCCACAAGTGTAACGTCTGCATTATGACAACTCTGCTCAGAATTTTCTACATTGGCACTGCATTTAGATAATCTCTGTGCCAGGTTTCTGAAAGACCTCCCGATTTGTCTTTTCCAAAAGCAAAATATCACAGATGCTGAAAGCCTGAAATAAAACCATGCAGGAAACTCTCACCAGCATAGGCAACATCACTGTTTTTAATAAAGCTAATATTTCAGGACAAAGGTGTTCAGCAGTCTCATTGACTTGTTCTTTGCTCAGGCCGCATATTCCATAATTAAAAGCAAGTTCTATCAAAGGCTAGTTATGACATTTCAATTGAAGCATTCTGTTATGAGAAAATCCATCGGACTTTGAAGCATTGAACTCTATAAATTATTTTCTGAGTTGAAAGTTAGCCTTTTCAAAATCTAGTTACAAAATATTTGAGCAAAAACCGAATTCTCAACAAATTCTGAATTTAATCTTAATATTTTATTGCATTTTAGTCCCCATCACATAAAACCAAGAGGCAACAGCAGGAATTAATTGCAGAGCTGAGGAGGAAACAAGTCAGAGAGCACAGACAGGTCTATGAAGGAAAAGACGGTGCTATCGAGGATATAATTACAGGTAAGAGGAGGCACACCAGCCATGGAAGATGAGACAAATTTCTAATCCATTGCCTACCTCAGTACTTCCGTGCAAGCAATACAGCCCAGATACACAAGAATATTAGATTAAAAGAAAAAGATCAGTTTCCCAACTGTAAGGATTACTGAAAACTATTTTTGTCTTCCATGTTCTATAAATTGACCTTTATTAATGCTGATTGGAGAATCACAGTGCTAGCTCTTCATTGATCCTTCCAACCCTCAGTGATACTACTCGATTAGGGATTCAAAGAAGTGAAGCATCAACTCAAAACCATTATTTCCAGATGTTTAATCAGCTCAATTAGAAGATTATTTTGGCTTCTACTTGTTCATGCTTTCCAGAAGCTTCCCTTTCTCTGATTGTTGACTATTTTCAGAATTGATTTTTATAGAAGATCACCCAAAGTCCAGTTGTAATCCTTGTAAAACTTAGGCACAATGTTTGTAAATTAAAGCAGTGGAGCTTCCACATGTTCTACAAAAGTTAAGGCTTTCAACTAGTAAGTATTTGTGCACAAAGGGGAACAGAGTTCCCCTTAAAACATGCAATGTTTTAATTTAACTTCTGGCATTATTGGATAGGTAGGTCCATATAATCCCAGTTATGCTGCAGTAACATGGAAGGAAATTGAGCTTTCTAACACTGGCTGTTTTTCTCCATTGCTGAAATTAAAAGTTACCTCCAGCGTATTTAAGATTCATTGTGTTCCTTAATGCAATTAATGATATGCACTAACACCATGAGAGTTTTGTTGTTGTAAGTTGTTTGGCTTCTCATTTTAATTAAATGCTTGACGTAATTATGTAATGTATGCCATAAGATTAACCCTTTTAAATAAATACTATTATGTAGTTTGTTAACATGAATATTGACAAGATGACTGCAATTGACATTTTGCAATGCTTTTTAACAAAACAATGTTATTAAAACAAATCTAAGTAGCTGAGCCTTAATTTAGTTATTGACTAACATTTACTAGTACACTGGCTCATTTGCTTTTTACTATTTCCTCTTTGCCTTGGTTGGCTGTTATCTTCCATGCAGTGTTGAAGACGGTGCCCTTTACAGCCCGAACAGCCAAACGTGGCTCTCGGTTCTTCAGTGAATCATCTTACTCTGAAGATTCTCATTATTAAATATTACATTTTAACAACTGAAGCTCGTGAAGGTTGATTTTTCTTTTGAAAATAAACTACCTACTCATTTTTTCACCACATGAAATGTGATACCTTGAAATGTTTGCTACATTTTGGGAATCATCCTTGCTCATTTTCCATTGCAATTGCATGTTTTAAAGTTACTGAGAACTTTATTGTGCATCTTGGCTGTTTGAATTGCATTGGTGTGGAATTGATATTGGCTGTTTTTATACATTATTTCATTACTATACCATGCTTGTGCTATATTCTCTTACTATAACTTGTCTTACTTGATTATTGAAGTTTTTGATGCTCTGAAAAAAAAGATGTGAGTTACCCTGCATGAAGGTGGTTTTGCAGTCAAACTGACACATGCATTTGAACATGTTTATATTTTCCTTTCCTTTTCTTGGTTGTTTGCTTACATGGCTATTCTGACTGAATCACTTAATATTTGCATGTGCTAATGGCGCGGGATTTCCCAGTATTCGTTATAGTTCTCTGGTTTGCATGTCTGTGTGTACAGTGAATGAACCCAGTCATTATAATATTAGTTTGCATTAAAGGACTTCAGGTCAAGGATCGAAGATCTACGCAAGATTTTCTGAGCACTAAACTATTTCATCTAACAGCATGCGCATTTCCATTTATATCCTCTCCTGTCATTAAAAAATGATTTTTCTACCACTTCGTGATCATTAAATGAAACTCTATTTGAGAAACATGTTAATCTTTACAAATTTGAAAAAAATTATGATCATTTATTTAACTCTATTGCATAGGGCTGTGTTGTCTTGTCTTGTTGAAGTCAGTCTTCAAACCAGCTTGTGAATTTGTTTCAATGATCTGAAATGTGATTTTGGACTCTGCCTTCTTTACTCTGCTTCCGTTATGTCTGCAACAACTGTCAATCCTGTTCTAACGTCTCTTTTGGTGGCTATTCTGCAACAGTGGCTAACCTGCACTCTAAATTGGGAACGCTAAGATAAGAATTATTTATACCTTTTCTCTCAAAAATTTAACCTTCCTTTGTGTTTTTTCTATTTAGCTCTAAAGAAGAATAATATCACTAAATTTCCAAATTGTCCCTCGAGGGTAAGGAATGTTTCTTGCACAGCGGTGGTGGAAGACGCACAGAGCTGGCAAGCATTGCTTTTTCTTGCTACAGCTATACATTGGCAGCCATATTTAAAATACATATATGATAAAGCAAAAAAAAAGAAAGCTTTATCAATTTGTAGTTACAGGGATAAGGGCAGTATTATAAGAATACTAAATTCTTTTGAGAGATTGCAGTCATATTTGGCAGAAACCCTCCAAAAATGGGTTGTGTTTTGGGGGCAGTGAATTGTTTCTTCAGCTGTATTCTGAAGTTGTGGCAGTTTAGCAGGAGAAACATTGCAGTGATGATGAGAGGAAATCTGCAGATGCTGGAAGTTCAAGCACCATATACAAAATGCTGGTGGAACGCAGCAGGCCAGGCAGCATCTATAAGGAGAAGCACTGCCGACATTTTGGGCCGAAACCCTTTGTCAGGACTGCTGGTCTTAAGGACTTTGTCAGGAGTTCTGACGAAGGGTCTTGGCCCGAAACGTCGACAGTGCTTCTCCCTATAGATGCTGCCTGGCCTGCTGCGTTACACCAGCATTTTGTGTGTGTTGCTTGAAACATTGCAGTGGCTGTTTTTCAAACACATTTTGATCACCTGCATGTTATTTTGGAAACACACACTTTATGATTGGAATATAAATTAAAAACACAAGTAATTACGTGTCCTGTTAAACCTGCTCAACCATTCATATTGTTTATGAAAGTCCATTACCTTATGTCCACATTCCTTCCTAATTATCCCTCTTTGCCCTTAGAACCCTTAAATCTAGATGCAATACCCAAACATTCAGTGATGTTTGAATGAAGAGTTTTTGCATCATATCCGTCTTGTGATAAGTCTGTTCTTTTAAGAAATTCTAGACCCTCAAGCCTGTGTAAACACTGAAGTTTTCTCAGAGTTCTGTAATTTAAGAAGATAATCGTTTAATCTGCTATAAACAGACCATGCCAGTGATAATGTAACACTCTCAGCCCCTAATCCATTTAATTTTGTAATAATTAGGGAATCTATTTGTTTGGCCCATTTATCCAGGTCTTTAATACAGGTTGTTTTAACCAAGGGTATAGCACTTCTTGTGTAGGACTTAATCTTAGTGATCTAATGGCCCATTTATTCCTTATCATCCAGTTAACCTTCTATTGGTGCTAACACATCACCACCAAGGTGAACCAATTTTCCTTTCACAAAACCTTTGCCTGATCATGTTACATTTCTCCTGGGTCTTTGTACCATTGGTAGATTAGTTAGCTCTTGGACTCTGCAGTCACATGAATCGTCTCCAACTTATGCTTTTTAAAAACTTTCAAAAGACCTTTCTCATCAGTTATTGCTTCTCAAGAGAACTACTCAAATAATAATCTGAGGAGTGAAATCATCAACTCTCTAGCTTAAACACCACTTATTGTATGAGTAAAATCTGCAAAAAAAAATGTCTCACTCAATAAATCCAAAAGAAAATAAATCTCTGGGTTGTATCTCAAGAGTGTCCTGGCATTGAGGTTGATGAGAATCATAATGAGAGCATTCTTGACCAGCAAGCCGGAAAATAATTTTCAGATAATTTAAATACAAGACCATAAGACACAGAAGCAGAATTGAACCATTTTGCCCATTGCATCTGAACTGCCACTTTATCACAGCTGATTAGTTTCCCCTCGCAATCCCGTTCTGCCCTTTCCCCGTAACCTTTTATACCCTGACTAAGAAATATATCAGCCTCCTCCTTAAATACATTCAAATGACCTGGCCCCACTGCCGCTTGTGGCAACGAATTCCACAGATTCACCACCCTCTGGCTAAAGAAATTCCTCATCTCAGTTCTACATGGACATTCTTCTACTCTGAGGTTGTGCCCTCTGGTCCCAGATCCCCCACCATAGGAAACATCTTCTCCACATCCACTTCATCTTGGCCTTTCACCATTTGATGAACCAAATGGTTCACACTCCTAAATTTCAGCAAGTAAAGGCCCAGAGCCATCAATTGCTCCTCATATGATAAGCTTTTGATTCACAGAATGATTCTTGTGAACCTGCTCTGAACCTTCTCGAAAGTCAGCATATTCTTTCTTAAATAAGGGACCCAAGCTGCTCACAGTACTCCAAAGTGATGACTAGTTAGTGCCTTATAAAGCCTCTGCTTTACATCCTTGCTTTTACATTCTCGGCCTCTTGAAATGAATGCTAACGTTGCACTTGTCTTCTTCACCACCAACTTAACCTGCAAATTAACCTTTAGAGAATGATGTACGAGGACTCCCAGGTCCCTTTACACATCGGATTATTTAATTTTCTCCCCATAGGCTATGGCTTTATCCCTTCTGCCAAAGTGCATGACTGTACACTTCCCTACACAAGTTTCCACCTGCCACTTCTTTGCCCATACTTCCGATCTGTCCAAGTCCTTCTTCAGCCTCCCTGCTTCCTCAACACTACCTGCTCCTCCACCTATCTTCATATTGTTTGCAAAGTTGGCCACAAAGACATCAATTCCATCATCCAAATCATTTACATAACTAGTCACTGGCAGCCATCAAAAAAGGCTCCCTTTATTTCCACTTTTTGCCTTTTGCCAATGCTCTATCCATGCCAATATCTTTACTGTAGTACCATGGCTCTTGTAAGCTGCCTGTCCAAAGCCACCTGAAAATCCACCAATTCTCCTTTGTTTATCCTGCTTTTTATTTCCTCAAAGAATTTCAAGATTTTCCCTTAAGGAAATCATGCTGTATTTGGTTTATTTGATCATGTACTTTGAAACCACAGCCTTAACAATCAACTTCAACATCTTCCCAATCTCTGAGGTCAGATTAACTGGCCTATAATTTCCTTTCTTCTGCCTCCCTCCCTTCTTGAAGAGTGGAGTGACATTTGCAATTTTGCAGTCCTCCAGAACCATGCTGGAATCTATTGATTCTTGAAAGATCAAGATTAATTTTTCCACCATCTCTTCAGCTCCCTCTTTCAGATGACTAATCTACCTTCAGACATTTCAGTTTCCCAAGCACCTTCTCCTTAGTAATAGCACTGCACTCTCTTCTGCCCCCTGACACTCAAGCTTCTGGCATAATTGCTTGAATGTTCCACAGTGAAGATAGATGCAAAATACATATTTAATTCATCTGCCATTTCCTTTTCCATTACTACCTTTTCAGCAGTCCAATATTACTCTCGTCTCTCTTTTACTTTTCATATATCTGAAGAAACGTCCTCTTTAATATAGTTGGCTAGCTTACCTTCGTAATCCAGCTTTTCCCTCTTTATGACATTTTTATTTGCCTTCTGTTGGGTCTTAAAAGCTTGCCAATCCTCTAATTTCCCCCTGTTTTTTGCTTTAATATATATTCTTTCTTTGGCTTTTGTTGGCTTTGACTTCCCTTGTCAGCCACGGTTATGTCATCCTGACTTTAGAATACTGCTTCTTCGGGATATATCTATCTTGTGCCTTCCAATCAACTTTAGCCAGCTCCTCTCTCATGCATATGAGATTCCCTCTGCTCCACTATAATACTGATACATTTGACTTTATCTACCTTTCACATTGCAGGGTGAATTCTATCATATTATGATCACCACCTCCTAAGAGTTCCTTTACCTTATGCTCCCTAATTAAATTGGGTTCATTACGCAACACCCATTTAGTATGTAAACTTTGATGAGAAAATAAGATAATAAAATTAGGGAAGAAGATGAAATATCCACATATTTGAAAACAAAATTTTAACTCCATATAACATTTGATGGAATCACATACCACATCATAAAATCAACTTAGCCAGATAGTTTTGAGTGGTAACATAGAAACATAAAAAACCTACAGCACAATACAGACCCTTCGGCCACAAAGTTGTGCGGAACATGTCCCTTATAGCCCTCTATTTTTGTAAGCTCCATGTACCTATCCAAAAGTCTTTTAAAAGACCCTATCATATCAAACTCCACCACCGTTGCTGGCAGTCCATTCCACACACTCACCACTCTCTGAGTAAAAAACTTATCCCTGACATCTCCCCTGTGCCTCCCCAGCACCTTAAACCTGTATCCTCTTGTGGCAACCGTTCCAGCCCTGGGAAAAAGATTCCGACTAACCACACAATTAATGCCTCTCCATCATCTTATACACCTCTATCAGGTCACCTCTCATCATCCTGGTAGTTATAACTTAGGACACAGCATAGCTATGGACCAACGTAACTATTTTCCCTCTCTCCAGCATAACCCTCGACCAACCTGGATGTAGGGTGTAAGTTGAATGAAGAGTTAAAATTGGCATGTCGCAAAGGTAATGATACTGTTGTCATGGGAGATTTCAACATGCAGGTAGACTGGGAGAATCAGAATGGTACTGGACCCCAAGAAAGGGAGTTTGTGGAGTGTCTCCGAGATGGATTCTTAGAACAGCTTGTACTGGAGCCTACCAGGGAGAAGGCAATTCTAGATTTAGTGTTGTACAATGAACCGGATTTGATCAGGGACCTCGAGGTAAAGGAACCATTAGGAGGTAGTGACCATAATATGATGTTTTAACCCACAATTTGAGGAGAAGGGAAAATCGGATGTGTCAGTATTACAGTTGAACAAAGGGAACTATGGAGCTATGAGGGAGGAGCTGGCCAAAGTTCAATGGAACAATACCCTAGCAGGGAAGACAGTGGAACAACAATGGCAGGTATTTCTGGGAATAATGCAGAGGGTGCAGGATCGGTTAATTCCAAAGTGGAAGAAAGATCCTAAGGGGAGTAAGGGGCGGCTGTGGCTGACAAGGGAAGTAAAGGGCAGTATAAAAATAAAAGAGAAGAAGTATAACATAGCAAAGATTAGCATGAAACCGAAGGACTAGGAAGCTTTTAAAGAGCAACAGAAGATAACAAAAAAGGCAATACGCCAAGAAAAAATGAGGTACGAAGGTAAACTAGCCAAGAATATAAAGGAGGATAGTAAAAGCTTCTTTAGGTATGTGAATAGCAAAAAAAATAGTTAAGACCAAAATTGGGCCATTGAAGACAGAAACGGGTGAATTTATTATGGGGAACAAGGAAATGGCAGATGAGTTGAACAGGTACTTTGGATCTGTCTTCACTAGGGAAGACACAAACAATCTCCCAGATGTAATAGTGGCCAAAGGAACTAGGGTAAAGGATGAACTGAAGGAAATTTATATTAGGCAAGAAACGGTGTTGGATAGACTGTTGAGTCTGAAGGCTGATAAGTCCCCAGGACCTGATGGTCTGCATCCCAGGGTACTTAAAGAGGTGGCTTTAGAAATCGCGGACGCATTGGTAATCATTTTCTAATGTTCTATAGATTCAGGAACAGTTCCTGCTAATTGGAGGGTGGCTAATGTTGTCCCACTTTTCAAGAAAGGAGGGAGAGAGAAAACAGGGAATTATAGACCGGTTAGCCTGACGTCAGTGGTGGAAAGATGCTGGAGTCAATTATAAAAGAGGAAATAACGACACATTTGGATAGCAGTAGAAGGATCAGTCCGAGTCAGCATGGATTTATGAAGGGAAAATCATGCTTGACTAATCTTCTGGAGTTTTTTGAGGATGTAACTATGAAAATGGACAAGGGAGAGCCAGTGGATGTAGTGTACCTGGACTTCCAGAAAGTCTTTGATAAAGTCCCACATAGGAGATTAGTGGGCAAAATTAGGGCACATGGTATTGGGGGCAGAGTACTGACATGGATTGAAAATTGGCTGGCTGACAGGAAACAAAGAGTAGTGATTAACGGGTCCCTTTCGGAATGGCAGGCTGTGACCAGTGGGGTACCGCAAGGTTCGGTGCTGGGACTGCAGCTGTTTACAATATACATTAATGATTTAGATGAAGGGATTAAAAGTAACATTAGCAAATTTGCCGATGACACAAAGCTGGGTGGCAGTGTGAAATGTCAGGAGGATGTTATGAGAATGCAGGGTGACTTAGACAGGTTGGATGAGTGGGCAAATGTATGGCAGACGCAGTTTAATGTGGATAAATGTGAGGTTATCCACTTTGGTGGCAAGAACAGGAAGGCAGATTACTATTTAAATGGAGTCAAGTTAGGAAAAGGGGAAGTATAACGAGATCTAGGTATTCTTGTACATCAGTCAATGAAAGCAAGCATGCAGGTACAGCAGGCAGTGAAGAAAGCTAATGGCATGCTGGCCTTTATAACAAGAAGAATTGAGTATAGGAGTAAGGAGGTCCTTCCGCAGCTGTACAGGGCCCTGGTGAGACCCCACCTGGAGTATTGTGTGCAGTTTTGGTCTCCAAATTTGAGGAAGGACATTCTTGCTATTGAGGGAGTGCAGCGTAGGTTCACAAGGTTAATTCCCAGAATGGCGGGACTGTCATATGTTAAAAGATTGGAGCGACTGGGCTTGTATACACTGGAATTTAGAAGGATGAGAGGGGATCTGATTGAAACATATAAGATTATTAAGGGATTGGACACGCTGGAGGCTGGAAGCATGTTCCCGCTGATGGGTGAGTCCAGAACTAGAGGCCACAGTTTAAGAATAAGGAGTAGGCCATTTAGAATAGAGATGCGGAAAAACTTTTTCACCCGGAGAGTGGTGGATATGTGGAATGCTCTGCCCCAGAAGGCAGTGGAGGCCAAGTCTCTGGATGCATTCGAGAGAGAGAGAGAGAGAGATAGAGCTCTTATAGATAGCGGGGTCAAGGGATATGGGGAGAGGGCAGGAACGGGGTACTGATTGTGTATGATCAGCCATGATCACAGTGAATGGTGGTACTGACTAGAAGGGCTGAATGGCCTACTCCTGCACCTACTGTCTATCGTCTATAACACCTAGTCATGAGTTTCTCACCAAGCAGGCAAGAACTCAGTCAACACGTTCACCTACAATTTTGACCTCAATCTTCTGCAGATTTTGTAGCACCAGGACTCAGAACTTTGCTCAGAAAGACTAAGGGAATTTTGCAGCAAGAATAATTGGTTCAAGACCTGAAACATCACAGCAGTCACTTATTTCTGGAAATTATAATTGCAAAGCCTTCTAAACAGAATGCAGTTTTGGGATTTTTGTATTGTACCAGGCAAAGTAATATCCTGCAGTTGCTTGCAGTTTTAATGTGACATTGCTGACTGTTCAGATTGTTGCTGCAGGTTTGGCTGTTAGGACATGTGACAAGGTAGGAAAGAGATCTGTAAGCCTACCATATTCTCCCCCCCCCCACCCACACACAATAAACTGAATTCCTCCAGCTGTAATTTTCAGTCATGCTATCCCACATTTCTATAATTAATTTTGCAAATGGCCTTCCATCCTGTATTCTATCTAAAAAAAAATTAAATGTTCAAAATCTAGTTTAATGTAAACCCAGAGCCTATTTACATGAAATCTTGGGTTATTTATCACTTAACTCGCAGTACTCTGAAGAAGAAAACACTTTCATCTCCTGCCTTCTGTCCAATTCTTTGGCATTTTTAATTGTGTATTAATCCTCCAACTGCAGCACTCACCTCCAAAATTACTTTTCAATTAAACTACTTCATCTCTCATTCCTGCTACAGATTGACTTAATCAATTTCTTCTGCAGGAGGGAAGAGACAAATGAAATAAGTGACTTGGTGGTGGGGTTGGTGTGGAGAAGTGTTCTGAAACAAATTTGCCAAAAGGTTGACCACTATATAAGAATTGACAAGTTTGGCTTGGCGATAAGAAGGTTGAATGTAATGGTAGAGAGTTTTTTTTCCCCCTGACAAAGTCAGTAACCAGTGGGTGTGTTGCAGGGATTGGTGCTGGAACCATTGTTGCTTGTCATGCTATAGATTACTTGGATGAGAATGCAGGTACTCATTAGTAAGTTGGCTGATGACACCATTTTATTTTTGTGGAGAGCTAACAAGATCTAAGGTTAGATCAGCTGGAAAGTTGAGTAGAGTGATGGTGTTAAGTAATCCAGGCAAATGTGAGGGACTGCAATTTGGAATGTCGATTACTGGCAGTAAATAACAGGGACCTTTGGAGAGATGATGCACAGAAAGGCAAGTATTCAATGTGACCCTTTGATGCAGCTATACAAAATATTGGGCTGCACTAGGACATTATTCAAAATTCTTGCTGCAAAACTACAAGAATGATTTGGTGGGAGTACAGAAAAGATTCGCCAGGCTGTGTCCTGAAATGGAAAGCTTAAGTTACAAGGAGATATTGGATAGGCTCGATTGTTTACACAGCATAGAAGGGTGAGGGGTGACCTTACTGGTTTTATAAACGTGATGCACATAAATGGGTTTTTCCCAGGGTAAGGGAGTCTAGAACTAGAAGGAATGGGTTTAAGGAAAAGGGGGAAAATGGAATATTTCCAAAGGGGCAAGTTTTCCAGAGGAATCGAGTTGCCATAGGAAGGGCGTAGAGGGCTAGAAGCCTAATGTAAATGAATGGGATTAGTGTAGATGTGAATTATTGTCAGCTTGAATGAGTGGTAGAAGGGCCATTTCTGTGCTGTATAACTATATAATTGCAGTAAGACATCTTGACTTGTACTCAGATCATATTGAAATAAACTCTAAACTCCTATCTGCCTTATTTTTCTCTTGCTGCATGTTAATTGCCAGTCAATTAGTATACAACTATCCTCTGATTCCTTGTGAACACCAATCGTTTTTAACCTTTTAAAAGATGCTCTTCTAGTTTCTAACCACAAAGGTGAATTACTTCATTTTTCCATTCACGTAACCTGATCATATCTGCTTGATGCCCCTGCGTTGTACCTCAAACACACAGTTTATGACTTATTCTCCTCATCCAAATAAGGGTCACAGATTGTGAGCAGCTGGAATCTCACTGACCCCACACATAAAAAAAAATGTTTTTTTCTCTATTCTATTACAGAAAATAATTTCCATTTCACAGCATTTAAACAAAGTCCAAAATGGGGAAAACTTTTAAAAGCTGGGAGTAAAGTTAAAACTAAAATTTATGGTGTAGTTACAGATTACAAAATAATATATTTGAATGGAAATGCAATACAGGTGGCCTCTGGGTCACTGGAAGGGGCTTACAGTTCTAGAAAATGATCCACATTACAATTTTCCATAACATGAAGCTGCGTCTCAGAATAGTGAGTAGCAAAAAAATAATTTGTTTTGGTTTATTTACACTTTTTCCATGTTACTTCCATGAGAAGGAGTTTTATTCTGGATCTCAAATTTTTTGGTGGTGATTTGTGAATTCTTTTAAGAGCAAATTCCCTTTAACTGAACAGCCAAAATACTTGGGATCACCTGTACCGTGAAGTGAGTTGTTCAGTGTAGAAAGGCTGCGACCAGGAAAGTAGGTATGAAACATAATCGTTTAACTAGGTGACTTTTTTAAAATTATTTAGTTTAAAAACCAAAAAGCACCTTGGAAAGAAAATTCTACAGAAATGAGTGTTAACCAATTCTAGTTAGTATTTTTGACGTACATGTACTTAAATATTTTTATTGATCACTATACACAAGCTGCTTTGCTAGACTGTCTTCTGAAACACAGTAAAATATTTGAAATACTTACTGTCTTGTTACAAGCTTTAATTTGAACTTTATTTCTACACAGATCTTAGGAACCAACCATACAGGCGTGCAGATGCGGTGAGGAGGAGTGTGAGAAGGCGTTTTGATGAACAAAGTTTGCGCTCGGTGAACAGTGCTGAACTGGCATTGTGATGGAGAAGAGAAGTGTGGAGAGTATGAGTGTGTTTGAATGTTATGATATTTGTGTGGTGTTTGTTTGTTACCACATACCTGCTAGAGTGGCATGCTGTTGGAAACTGGAGTTAGGACAAGAGGAAGAATTACAGGCAAGCTGTGGGCTAGCAGATTTATTCAGCCCACATTAACTAAAGTGCCTCAACATAACATTTCCTCTCAAGCTTAACTGCATATTGTTGCTAAAGTTGTTGATATAACAACTGGTAAGTTTTACAATATTGCATTAATTAACAAGGTTGTGAACTAAAGTTGTGAATTCTAAACTTTTAATTTTGACATGAAATATAATGTTGAAACCAGGAAAGATAGATTTGCTTGTTTGAAGATAAAGAATAATGCATGTGGAATAGCTGTCATAAACTACCATGGCAGTGAAAGTTTGGATTTCATTTGAAGACTGATCATTGTACTTGTGTTTTGTTGGCTCTATCCAAGACACAAACAATGTGGAATTTGGTGATTTAAATAGAGAAGCAACTCTTCATGGTAGTTGATCAAAATTGACTGATCAACAGATGCAATACTTGTTTTCCAGCAGTGTCAAAAATAATGGAACAGTCAATTCTGCAGCTGCTGTCTCAGGACAAAGGAAGATGTTATATACGTACAGAGTATGAATGATTGGGAAAAACTTGTAGATATGACTAAGCTATTAACCCCTAACTAAACAGTATTAAAGCATGAGGACCAAAAGTAGAACTTTGTTACTGGAAATAAAATGGTGTAAAATTATATATTAACAATTTTCAACAGTTGAAATAGAAAATGTACTTCTGAAAATGTGCCATTTGGCTTTATTTTAATCTCCTTGGTTGCGTTGCATTGCCTCGCCATGTTGATTGTAAAGTTTATTGTATAGTATTTAACCACTGAATTCCTTCCTGTATGCATTTGGCTCATGTGACCCACTTGTGACTGGCATTTTTTTTTGATTTGAACAGTGTAGTTATATTTAGATAATGCTATTCTAAATGTACAGATATTTTGCTAAGAAATCAGTGCATTTTTATGGTTTTTTACAGTTCTTTGATTCACTATAGCCACTGGGTAATATTGTACATATTGTTTAAAAAATATTGCGACAGCTGTCCTATACAATTTGAATGTTATTTTAACTTATAGTTCTGTTTTTATATTTAACTAAAATGACAGTGACCAAGTTTTGGCTAATCATTACCAGATTAACTTCTGCTTACAATTTCACTGTAAACTTAGTTTTAAAATCACTTGCTTTGTATCAATTCTACATGGTGTGTATATGCTGCATAGAACATGACAAAACTGAGTCCTTTGTCCATGAACAAGTAAATGAGTACAGGATTTAATTTTGGTGACAGGAGGTCAGTCAACTGACTATAAATTTCAAGCTAATGCACAACACCTAAATTTTAAGATGGAGATTTGATGAGGAAAAATTACCTTGTTCTGGATCACTGACTGGTATGTTGACATGTTCTGCTCACGTACTTTTAAGTTTCCTGCTTGTTGGCAAATAGAATTGTTTTATAAAAAAAATAGAAACAAAATTTGTTAATGGCATTTGGTCAAATAAACTTCTTTACACTACTACACAAATATAGTCAATTGTCCAGTGTATTTCCAGGATAATCCCCAAAGAGGGATATTGTTTTTCCAATCACAAGCTGTGAGAAATAGACTGGCAGTGAATTGAAACATCTGAGGCCTTCGTTGGTCAGGGTCGACCATGGCTGTTGAATCCTAGGTGTCTAGACGCACAAGCAAGCAAGGACAAACATACGCAAACTAAATGTGAAACTATGCAGTTAGTGATATTATTCCAGAAAAATTAGAAAATTTAGATCCCACAATATTTTGGGTAGTAAAGTGTAAGTTGACACAATGCTTTAGTTTGAGGGCTGGGAGAAAAGGCAAAAGCCATGTTTTACTTCTGTCATTTTTGTTTCCACTCATTCAGTTCCTTGGACCTGATCCTAAAATAAGAGAATGTGAAGTAATTCAGTCAAAGTTTTGAATCTTCTGACAGAGATTAATAAAATCAAACAGCATTCCAATTAGAAACATCAAGAATAAGACAAACTGCCCTTCCACTGTTGCAGCAGAAATGTTATGTCACCACCAGCTAACTATTTACAAGGGTAAATGAACCCTGAATTTGATAAGCTCAGTTATGGCTAAAATAAAATTTATACTGTGAATGTGGATAAGAGGCCCTAAGTAGGTGATCTCTCATAGAGCACTATTAACACAGAAACAGGCTGAATGTGCCATTAGTTTGTGGTAACCTGGTCTTCTGCCTAGTGCTATTTACTAACTCCCAGACTATGCCCACATTTCCTCCTCATCCTTAAGCTGATTAAAACATTTCATAAATGTTACAATTGACCTTGCATATACCATTTTTGGTACCAGTTCTCATTCTGGTATCACATTATTCAGGTACAAGGAATGCATGAATTGATAAATGATAGCCAAAATAGACCAGTATCAATGGAATTATTTTGACTATTTCAGAATTGCACCATCAGAAACTGTTGTTCTGAGGTTTTGATGAATCTAGTGTAAAGATCCCCAAGCCTCAGAAGAACAATTTTTAAATGGTCTTTTTCTGAAACTGCCAAAACCAAGCTGTTGAGGATAGAGCTTTACCCATTTCTGGTCACCTATACACAAGGCTGCTGCTGTAACTGAATTAATGGGACAGTGGTAGTTTTGCAAACTGCAGCTGGGAAAGCACACCTGCAGATGTGTTCCTTCTACCCAGTGTTTTGTGTTTGGGTTTATATTGTGATGCAAACAACAATTCGATATCTTTCAGCAGAAAACAAATTTTAATGTTTCTCTGATAAAACATACAAAAATATTCTGCTCCCTTTCTGAGCAACACTTAAGTATTTCAGACACAAGTATATACAGAGATGGAAAATAAACCCTCTGCTGCATTTCCTGCCCTGGAAAAATTAAATTTTAGAACAACTTCAATAAAATTTGTCTTACTGTTTAGGAAATGAACTCTGCTACAAGTACAAGCTTTATTTCCTGCATCATGCTCCAAAAATGTTCTCTTACAGTTCTCCAAAAGGCAAATTACAATAAAAATGTCCTTAAATACAAAATTAGCTACACTAAAACAGGCATTGAAGCTACCAAGATTTCCAGAATAAATTCAGTTTTGTATTTCTTCAAGCAAAATGAAATCCTGCTACAGTTTAATGGCACAACTATCTAATATTTTTTAATATTGTAATATATTCAGTAATGCACAATGACCAAACATTTTAAAGGGTAACTCAAACATCCCAGGTCTCAACACAGCTAGCTTTGTTCAGTTGGATAAAAAAAAAACCATTTGTGTTAGAAATAGCAAATACCTCACACACTGAACATCAGGAAAGAGCCATGCTATCTTACTAGTTATAACCAGTTCAATTAAGTTGTTTTTGATTACCTAGGATTTTTACTAACATCATAATGTATGATGGCAAAATAAAACCTTTCAATCATAAAATTCCATTGTTATTGGCTATTTCCATTTTGAAAGTGAAGCAGGCAGAACAATTTCTAGGCACCGTCTCATCTTCGACTTTGCAAAAGCATACACAAACTGCTTAGTTTCTGGTATCCACAGCTTACTGTTGGAGACAGAAACACACCAGATGCAGCTTTCAGGTGCTCTTCAAGGAACTATGGGCAAGCTTTAAGACCCATGATAAGTATAGAGTACTGTAGCATGATATTCACCCAAACTTAAGCTGGCAGATCTTGGAATCAGAAGGATTTATCTACATAGTAAGGAAACACTGTGGCTCACATATTGAAAGTTTGAGGGATCTATACTGGTTTCACAAATCATCATATCCCCTGTAAAAATTACAAGTGTCAAGGCATTGTAAATTACATTTAATCATTCTGAGTGTTAAAAGACTGCCCTCACCAAATTTTTGCCTTAAATAATTCAAAACATAGATGGGTAAATTATTGGTCATCATCGAGTTGTTGAAGGAGTGTTCGCCTCCGTTTTTCCAGTTCCCCTTCACTTAGCTCACTATCAGAAGTTTCCCAGTTTGCCTGCGAACAGAAAACACAGTAAGTCAGTTCCCGTCACCAATCAGTACCTTTGTGCAGCACACTGGCTTCAAAGGCAAAGTAAAAATTGGACCCAACACAATTCAACTTCAATCTCAATAAACTTAATAGTTTTCCCATCCAAAATTGCTGTCAGTCTCCCAAACCCATAATTATCTTGCCCAGATGCCAGGGTTATCTTCCTGCTTTCCACATTCTGGAGCTCTGTAGCATGGTAAAAGTGGTGGAACTTATTTCTAACTTAATGATTTAATTTTTAAATGAAATTATAATCTATTTTTTGGTAAAATTAGAAGTGACAAAGATGGACACGATATGGAATAAATCACTACCCTTTCATCATCAGCAGACCTGAAGCTAAGCTAGTCACTAAATTGGAATCAAGTACCCATTTCAATATGATTGAACAGATCATTCTGGAAAAAAATTTGAAGAGGATCATTCTTAACTAAGCATATCTGAGTGGCATTCCAAGAAACAATTCAAAACTGTAAGCCAAAACTATTTTACATAAAACTCCAATGAATAATAAATACAAATAAACTGGTTATGTGCAGTTTTTAGAGAAGATAGAGAAATGAAAACAACAACGTATAAATAAAGTCAAGCTCATATCCTTCAAAACTAACCTGAAGGGCAAAATTATTTGCACCTGTTTCTAACTGATGAGATAGACTAATCACTTCTGAAATTACATTACTGCATTGAAAAATTGATCTGAAAATGAACAAGACTGCAACATTCTGCAAAGTGAGGAAAGATAACTGATGACCAAATAAAACCAATGGAAGATTCCTGCAACATAGTCTCTCCCTGGGTAATAAAAGCATTTCAGTTTTACAGAGGTCCATAAGTCAATTTTACCCATTAAATCAGAAATTCTCTTGATATAGTTTACCAAGCCTCCATAGATTTGTATTAAAAGCACATGAAGCCAACAAGAAAGATCATTTACTGAATGGGGGTGGGGGAGAGAGGAGGAAGACAGAGAGAGAGAACAAACACTGGTTCTGTTATTCATACAATGTTATGTTGGACCATTGAATTTAGAAGATCGAGCATAGAAACATACGACACAATACGGGCTCCTCATCCCATGATGTGCTGACCTATATAAAACTACTCTACGATCAATCTAACCCTTCCCTCCTATACAACTTAAAACCCTCCATGTTTCCTACATCAATCTTAAAAGTCTTTTAAATGTCCCTTCTGCCACTACACCCAGCAAAGTGTTCCATGCACTTGCCACTCTCAATGTAAAACACCTACGTCCAAAATCTCCCCTTAAACAGATGTCTTTTGGGTTTAGCCACTGCCACCCTGGAAACATGGTGCTGCTTCTCTGCTCTGTCTCATGATCTTATATGTTGCTGTTAAGTCACCCATCATCCTCTTTTGCTCCAAAGAGAGAAGGCCTAGCTCACTCAACATATCACAAGACTTGTTCTCTAATCCAGGTAGCATCCTGGCAAATCTCCTCTCCACCATTTCTAAGGATTCCACATCCTATAAGGTGACCAGAAATGAACATAATATTCTGTAAGTGTGGTCTAACCAGTTTAATAAAGCTACAAATACCTTGTGGCTCTTGAACTTGATCTCCCAAATAATGAAGGCCAACACATCACTTGCTCTCTTAACCACCCTATTAATCTGCATGGCAATTTTGAGGGACAAGTAGTCTTGGACCTGAAGATTCCTATGTTCCTCCACACTGCTAAGAATCCTGACACTGGCCTTTTACTCTGCCTTTAAGTTCAATCTTTTAAAGTGAATCACTTCAAGCTTTTCTAGACAGAACTCCATTTGCCACTTCACCCATCTCCTACAATGGGGGTGTGGGAAGGAGTTTGTTTTGCTGTTGTTGCTTGTATGTTGACAGTGTGTTCTTTTGCTGAATACTGTGTGCATGTGGTGGAATGTGTGGCAACACTTGCCAGGTGCCCTGAGCACATCCTCAGACTGTGTTGGTTTTTAATGCAAATGGCATATTCACTGTATGTTCTGATGTACATGTGATTAATAAATTAATCTAACCTAATCTGTTTCTGTCCTGTGGTAACTTATGACAACTACAACACCACCAAACTTGGTGTAATCTGCAAATTTTGTTGCAGCTATATAGGACCCCGGTCAGAGCCCACTTGGAGTACTGTGTACTGTGCTCAGTTCTGGTTGCCTCACTACAGGAAGGATGTGGAAGCCATAGGAAGGGTGCAGAGGAGATCTACAAGGATGTTGCCTGGATTGGGGAGCATGTCTTATGAGAATAGGTTGAGTGAACTTGGCCTTTCCTCCTTGGAGTGACGGAGGATGAGAGGTGACCTGATAGAGGCGTATAAGATGATGAGAGGCATTGATCGTGTGGATAGTCAGAGGCTTTTTCCCCAGGGTTGAAATGGTTGCCACAAGAGGACACAGGTTTAAGGTGCTGGGGAGAAGGTACAGAGGAGATGTCAGGGATAAGTTTTTTACTCAGAGAGTGGTGAGTATGTGGAATGGGCTGCCGGCAACGGTGGTGGAGGTGGATACGATAGGGTCTTTTAAGAGACTTTTGGATAGGTACATGGAGCTTAGAAAAATAGAGGGCTATAGGTAAGCCTAGTAATTTCTAAGGTAGGGACATGTTCGACACAGCTTTGTGGCCCAAAGGGCCTGTATTGTGCTACAGGTTTTCTATGTTTCTAAACTTAATAACCCACCAATATCACTTCCTCATCCAAGTCATTTATAAAAATCGTGGTGTAGAGGCCCCCAAAAAGATCCCTGCAGACCTGTTAATTTAATTATATTATGGGAGCCTGTTTGTATGCAGGGATGTCCAGAAGTTTGGCATTCATAATCTGAGGACAACCTGTACTTAGCATTTTGACCAACATAAATTTCCACGTCCTTATGTAAAGCTGAAAATTTTCATCCAAATAATTTATATATATAAACACACACACACGCACACGCACACGTACCGTATCTTTGTTAGTAGGTTTTCTAGGTGATTTATGCTTTGATTGTGATCTGTGTCTGTTTCTTTCTTTTTCATCATCCCTGCTCCTTTCTTTGTCTCTTCTATCCCGGTCTCTTTCACGTTCACGATCACGTTCTCGTTCACCTTCAGATTCAGGGGTCATCTATGTAGTGGGAAATAAAACTGATATCAGGACTTGGTGACAGAACACAAAAGGTGATGACTGGAGTGTTGATATTATGATTAGAAGCCCATGACGAGTGGTATATAACAGGGATCTGTGTGGGGATCCTTGACATTTATATATACGTTAATGTACACGTTTTTAATTAGGAAGACTGCAGATGTTATTAATAGTGAGGAGGCTAATCTGATGAACCAGTTATTGGTATTGGTTTATTATTGTCATATGTGCCATGATATAGTGAAAAAAATTGTCTTGCATATCATTCATACAGATCAAAACATTACGCAACGCATTGAGGTAAAACAAGGTAAAACAATAATAATGCAGAATTCAGAGTAAAACCTAGAAAATGCAATGCAGGTGGACTATAATATGCAAGATCATAACAAATAAATTGTGAGGCAAAGAATTCATTGTATCTACAAGAGGTTTTATTCAAGAGTGTGAAATCAGTGGGACAGTAGTTGTCCTTAAGCATGGTGCTACACACTGCAGACCAAGACTTCAGAAGGAAAACTGGATCTCCCAGTTTATTCATGGTTTCTGGTTTGGGAACATTCATGTTGGCCTTTTTGGTACAATGGCAGATGGAATTTAAAACTGACAACTGTGAGATGTTGCATTTTGGGGATCTAATAGGGTAGGACATATACCATGAATGGTAGTGGCCTAACAAATATAATGGAACAAAGGGTCTTTGATGTACAAGAACCATGAAGGTGATAGCACAAGTAGATACGATGGTGAAGGCAGCATACACAATGCTTGCCTTTATTAGACAGATCATAGAGTACAACGGGGGGACATCTTAGTACAAACTTAAAAACATTTGTTGAAGCACAGCTGGTATATCTGCTTAATATGCTCTAGTCACTGCATAGTAGGAAGGACATGACTGCACTGCAGATCGATGTAGGTGATTCAACTGGGTATTCCCTGGGATGAAACGTTTCAGTTAATTTTCCTTGGCTCAAGGGAGATGTGATAGAGATATGTAGTACTATGACAGAGATGGATAGGGTTTAAAGTAAGGAACAAGCAGTTTCAGGGGGAATTGAACCTTTTTTACCCACCCAGAAGATGCTTGCAATTTAGAACACACAACCTGCGAAGCTGGTGATGACAGGTATTCTCACAACATTCAGAGTACCCAGATGAGCACTTGAATCATCAAAGGATAGTACGGACCAAGTGCGGGTAAATGCAAGAAGGATAAATAGGCACTTGATCAGCCAGAGATCCTGTTTCTGTATGACTTTGAAAGAATTATTCACTTTAGCAACTAACTTAACCATCATTTCCATCACTTATCAGTTTTGGCTGGTTGGAAAAAATGATCTTGGTGCTACAAACTAATGGTATTCCAAATGATGTAGTGTGCAGACATCGTCTGTAATCGAAGTTCCACAATAAGGAACTGAATAATAGGTCAGCAGGTGGAGTGACAGAAGAGAAGATGAAGTCAAGTCAGCTAACAGGCAGAATCAGCATAATAAATACAGCAAGAATGATAGCCCAAATGTATTTATTTTAAATGAAAGGAGAATAATGGGGGAGGAGGTTCAGCTTAAAGCAGAAATTAGTACACAGAACAATAATGTTGTAGCCATTATGGAAACTTAGTTCAACGGAATAGAAGTAAATGAGATGGGGAATCTGCATTATGAATGTCAAGGCTGTACTCAGAGGGGACAACTTTTAACAACACTCATCCAGTCAGGCCATATGGAGAGAATTCAGGAATAATGAAAGCTGTAATCACAATGGTGGGGTTATACTGTAGGTCACACAATACTGACAGGACTAGAGGAATAGATATGCAGGCAGATCATGGACAACTACAAAAACAACAGAATGGTGAGTGATTTTAATTCACCTGATATTGACTGAGATTTCCATCAATCATTGAGTAGTTACATAGTGCACAGTTACAAGAAAGCAGCACCCATCCTCAAAGGCCCCCAACACCCAGGCCATGCCCTCTTCTTGCTATTACCATCAGGCAGGAGGTACAGAAGCCTAAAGTTCCATACTACCAATTTCAGGAACAGGCATTACTCTACAACTAACAGGTTCCACAACTGATGTGGATAACTTCATTCACAAATACTCTGCATTGATTTCATGAACTAGAGATACACCTTCAAGGACTCTTTTTTTTCACCGCTGTAAATGCCTGCAAGAAAATAAATCTCAAGGCAATATATGGTAACCTATAATATTTTGGTAATACATTTATTATGAAAATAGTACCAAGGCTAAGACAGGGCAGAATTTGTTAGGTGCATCCTAAGGGTTTTCTTCAAACAATATGTAGACATTCCAACTAGGATGATGCCATATTGGGAAATGAACTGGCCAAGTGATCAAAGTTTAAGCACGGAAGCATTTTCTGAAGAGTGTTCATAACTACATTAGTTTTCAGATTGCTACGGTTAAGGATAAGTCTGGTCTTTGGGTGAAAGTGTTAACTTGTAGGAAGACTAATTACAACAGTATTCAGCAGTAGCTGGGGAGAGCAGATAGGTATAAATCCACTCTGGCATATCTTTTTAACGGCCAACTGGCTGGAATTCAGCACTAGTATGTTCTTATCAGGATGAAAGACAGGGATGGTAAGATTTACGAACCTTGAACGACAAGAAATATTGTTAAGTTTAGTCAAAAAGAAACCAGGATCTAAGGTTTAGGAAGATAAAATCAGAAAAAGCTCTTGAGGAATATAAAGACAGCAGGAAGGAACTTGCACACAAAATTAGAAAGCTAAAAGGCACTATGAAATAATTCTAAGGTATTTCTAAGAATAACTAATTCTAAGAATTATAAGAATATATAATTATAAGAATTCTAAGGTATTTTATTTGTACATTATGAACAACAAGCTAGTTAAGAAAAGGGAGAAGAAATATGTGTGCAGCCAAAGGAAGTGGTGAGGTCCTTCATGAATGTTTCACAACTGTATTCACCAAGGAGGAGGACGTGGATGATAAGGAGATTGATTACAAGCTGTAGTTTGATGTTCTAGGGCATGTTGATATTATGGAGGGGATGTTGTGTCACAAAAATCATTAAAGTGGTTGACCCTGATGGAATATATCCCAGGATACTGAAGGAAACAAGGAAGGAGATTACTGGGTTGACAGAGATCTTTCCATCTTCTTTAACTATATGGGAGAGTGCCAGTAGACTGCAGAATAGCCAATGTTGTTCTTTTGAACAACATTGCTGACAGTTAACTGTGCTGACAGTCAGCACAGCTTTGTGTGGGGCTGTCCTGTCTCACAAACTTGATTGAGTCTAGTTAGGGAGCATAGAAGGTGAGCGATAGGATTAGGCAGTGGATGTTGTCTACATGGAATTTAGACAACAAGGTCTCTCATGGTAGGCTATTTAGTCGAATAAGTCACATGGAATCCATGGTGAGTGAGTGAACTGGATCCAAAATTGGCTTGGTCATAGAAGACTGGGGGTAACGGCAGAGGGGAATTTTTCTTACTGCAGGTCTGTGACCACTGGTGTTTTGTAAGCACTGTGCTGGGATTTCTGCTGTTTGAAATATATTAAAGATTTAATGAATTTGCAGATGACGTTAAAATTTATGGAATTTTAAACAGCAAGAAAATTCTCAAAGGATACAACAATATAGACAGTTGGATATTTGGGAAAAGAAACAGCAGATGGAGTTTAATCCAGCAAGGGTGAGGGAGCTGTATTTTAGCATGTATTTTATAGTGCCACGGTAGCACAGTGCTTAGCACAATGCTTTACAGTACTAACGACCGGTCTGTAAGGAGTTTATATGTTCTCCCCATGACTGTGTGGGTTTCTCCTGGTGCTCTGGTTTCCTCCCACAGTCCAAAGTAGTAGGTTAATTGGTTATAATAAATTGTCCTGTGATTAGGCTAGGGTTAAATTGGGGGTTACTGGGTGGCGCAGCTCAAAGTGCCAGAAGGGCCTGTACCTTAATCGATAGGTCGATAAATACATAAATAAGATCAAATGCATGACGAAAGTATACAGTGAATGGCTGGATTCAAGAGACTTTTATACAGAGTGGCCTTGCAGTATGTCCACAGACCTCTGACATTGGCTACACAAGACAACAGGATGGTAAAATAGGCTAACGGCATGCTTTCCTTCATTTTTTTGGGGCGGTGTGTTTAAAAGCTCAGGAGTCATGCTACCGGTTTTGTACAGGCCACATCTGGAGTACTGTGTCAAGTTGTGGTTGTCACACAGTAGGAATGACATGGAGACCTTGGAGGGATGCACTTGAATAGTAGAAGGCATAGGCTGAAAGTGATGGTGGTGGGGGGGGGTGGCAGTGCTGGGGAAGAGATGGAGAGAGATGGCGAGAGATAGATAAATACCAAGTGCAGGGCAATTCTGTAAGTTTTTCAGAGTGGTAGGTGCCTAAGAATTTGATGCAGGGAAGGTGACAGATGCAGATACAACAGTAATGTATTAAAAGCATCAGACGTGGAATAGAGGAATATGGACCACATGCAGGTAGATGGAATAGTTTACATTGGCATCACAGTTGGACATGGGGCCTGTGTCAATGCTGTACTCTTTTATCTTATGTAATAGAATAAAGAACATAAAACACAGCACAGGAACAATCCCTTCAAGCCATGATATCCAACGAACATAATGCCAAATTAAATCTTTTCTATCTGTATTTAGTCGATATTCCTCCATATTCATGTGTTGTTAGAAGTCTTATAAATGCCAATGACATATCAGCTTCCACGACATCTACCATCCTATTCAAAAGAAATCCTGCCACCCCCTGCACCATCATCTTAAACACACATCCTCTAATATTTGATATTTCTATGCTGGGAGAATGATTCTGAACATCCACCACTGTCTACATACTCTATAGTACCATGTTTAGTTGGAATACTGCCAGAAATATTAGGAAAAATATTTTAAAGTATTTAAGCAAATATGACCACAATCTGGAAACACTGGTAATTAGAAAGAAAGGATATTCTACTAAAACCAACTTTATGATGAAAACCCGTGTCAAAAGCACAATCCATGTATATCCATAACACATTATACACCAGCATTGATACATGTATGAGAAACAACAAAATGATGCATTGATTAAATGATGCCAAATCAAACTTTCGATGATCCTTTTCCATTTTTCTTTCAACACAAGGAAGCCATTTCAGCCCACCGAATCTACGCCGGCTCACAGATTAATTCCATTCTCCAGTAACTAGCCTTGCAATCATATTTTCATCAGTTTCAACCCAGATTCTACTATAATCAGAAAATCATCATAAAGAGTTTCAGTATAATAACGAATTTGAGTAGAAAAAGAATGATAAAACTTAGAAAGGAACAAGGCAGGACCATTCTGAGTAGGTTTAGGGTGGTTATCAAGGTCAGCAATGTACTTGCATACTTTGGGCACTGAAGATGCTACTCAATGTGGAGATTCTACAATGAAAACAAATGGTCTGAGACTTACAGACTTGCGTCTTCGCTTCTTGCCCTTTTTCTTGTGTTTTTTAGACTTTTTATAACTCCGCTCTAAGGAGAAAAGGAAATACTTCATAAATCTACTTTCAGTGAAATTTTAAGTTTATAGAAAAAGGAATCAACGAGGTTTAGGTTACCTGATTCATCACTCGAGGATCGGTCTGAAGGAGACTTTGAATGTGAGCGCTTTTTTTTCTTAGAGTGGTGATAATCATCATCTTCTGATTCTGAACCCTAGTAAGAATTAAATACACATTTTGAGCAATGAAGCTGCAAACACATCATATTGGAAAATCAGGGTATATAACCAATAGTAGATTGTACTGAGCTCAAGGGATAAATTTTAAAGGTGGGAGTATGCTTTAGCAGCCACATGGCTTCTAACAGGGGATAGGTGGGATGGGTGGGGGTGGTCATTGACCAGAAGGCATAGGAGCAGAATTAGGCCATTTAGCCTATCAAGACTGCTCCGCCGTTCCATTAGGACTGATTTATTATTCCTCTCAACCCCACTCTCCTGCCTTCTTGCTGTAACTTTTAATGCCCTAATCAACAAACAATAAACCTTCTCCTTAAGTATAGCCAATGATTTGTCCTGCACAGCCTCATCTGACAATGAATTCCACCATCTGGCTAAAGATATTTTCCCTTAACCGTTTTAAACGAATGGCCCATTTCGAGGCTGCACCCTCCGGACCTAGACCCTTCCACCATACGAAACATCCTCTCGTCATCCGCACTATCCAGGCCTTTCATATTCGATATGTTTCAGTGAGATCCCCCTTCATTCTTCTAACCACATATGTTAATCCTTTCATTCCTGGGATAACTCTCATTAATCTCCTTTGGACCTTTTCCAATGCCATCACATTTTTTCTTAATAGGGCCGAAAACTACTCATGATACTCCAAGTGCAATCTGACCAGTGCCTTAGCATTGCATACCTGCTTTTCTATTCTAGTCTTCTGAAAATGAATGCTACCATTCCATTTGCTCTCCTCACCACCAAATCAATCTGTGAGTCAACCTTCAGGGAATCCTGCATGAGGACTCACAAGTTCCTTTGCACCTCTGATGTATGAATTTTTTCCACATTTTAAAAAAGTCTACGTCTTTATTCCTTCTACCAAAATGCAAAATTATGCACTTCCCTACACTAGAGTCCATCTGCCACTTCATTGCTGCAACCATCCTGTGAGATAGAGTAAATGATGTCTCTGGCCAGGACTCAAGAGTTGAAATTCAATACTGGTTCAGAGACATTTAGAAATATTCAAATATGCCTGTAAGATGGTGGCATGCTTGCACGCAACAGTCACCTCGGGTCCAATCAAAGGTGTATTTGTTTGTTCAGTACGTCTTATTTATGATTGCAAGTCAGTGTTGGATACCAAGAACACCAGGTATTGCAGGACTATCTCACGAGCAAGTTGCTCGATAGCGATAGATCTGGACTTACTGCATACCCTTCTTGTCTTGTTGCCTGAATTTGTTGCTTACCGTTGTTGTGTCAATATGGTAAGCAGTGTGACTGACTGTCTTGGACGTGTTTTTGGGATTGCAAGACCCTGTTGGACATTGGTAATGTAAAAATCCTCCAAATTCAGTTCATTGGTTTATTCGCGAGCCTGATGGCGGAGGAGCTGCATTGCCTCAGCTATGGCGAGATCTAGGCCCAAACTCAGGCTCAACTGTTGCAGTCATCCAGGAGAGAAGACGTCAGGAGGTGTGGGAGAGCGTCTGTGTGGTGCACTGGAATCCTTACTGGGTTGGGGCCTAGCTACTCTCATTGGTGCTGCCATCCAATGTTCACTCAGTGGATGAGCAAGCTGGACCAAGACTACAGTCATGTCACTTGCTCTGCAGTTTTCCTTCTTTCTGACAGTATATTTTTCTGAAATCGTAACCACATGTGCTATTTACGCTATGTGCTATTAGCAACCCTGCATGCATGTTTTGCCAATCTATAACCTGACGAAGAAATTAAACAAAGGCATTACCAGTCCCCAAGTGTATTTTAAGAAGTGACAAGCATTCCAATGTTACTGTTGCAATTAGTGCCACCTGGCAGGTAGCTGGCAGCAGAAAACCAGTCTTATACAGGTGACAAAAGGCAACATTGAAATTTAGAGATGAGAATATAACAAGTCACTAAATTTTGCATACAACTTCTGTGTTAAATGGTTCAGCATATCACAACAAATTGGTAAACATACTAAATTACAAGCACTTACTGAACGAGAGCGAGAATGCTTCCTGTGATGCTTTTTAGATTTCTTGGAATGTTTTTTGCTCTTTGAGTGATGATGCTGGCATTCATGCTAATGTGTAAAAAATAAATGAAATACAGATGACAAGAGATACAAACATGCAAAACAATAAACAATTTTTGACAAAGTAGCTCAGAGTACTGTTTCTCTCTCCATAGACACTGCCTGATTTGAGTAAATCTAACATTTTCAGAAATTAAAGTATGTGCATGCACTGAAAGAAAACAGCAGACAGAATGAAGTAAAAATACAATAATTAATTTACAGATAACCAAAGCTGCAAAAGTGAAGTAATCATGACCTCAATTTAATTAATTGAGTTTAAAGCATGTTATTTAAAGCAGTGGTTCTCAATGTGGGCCATATAGCCCTCCAGGGCATCATGCTGGATTTCATAGGGGTCACAAGGCAAAAACAAGAAACTGGTGGCTACCAGTTTACTGTTTTAATGAAATATTACTAAAAATATATAAATTTAAAAAATGAATATATTGCATATAATTTAATTAGAACTCTGAATAAAACGAATGGGAAAATATGCTAGTTCAATAGTTTCATTTAGTAGCAGAGAATTCAAAATAAATTTCTACAGCTCTGGGAGAAAGCAAACAGCTGTTTTTAATTGGATTTCCCACCTCTTATTTAGTTGAATATGGTTTTAGTCAAACTTTTCACCTACTATCCCCAAAGCTCGTAACCATCTTGATGTTGTGAAAAGAGGTGATCTTCCATTATATTTAACCAAATTGCAACCAGATATTCAAAAACTCGCTAGTTTGCATCAGTCATATGGATCTCACTAAATAACCACTTAAGCCTGTTTTGTTACTGGTTGGAAGAATATATTACATAAAGTATCATATTTAGAACTTTAGAAGTTTTTAGTTTTCATATACCCCTGCAACATTATATTTAACTTGTACCTATAACCTGTTAAAACAGAAATATTGACTGTCTATTAGAATAATCAGTACAGTTGACAAAAAAAATACTTTAGCAACTAATGGAGACTAGGGAGGATGGGAGCTAAAGAGGTAAATGAAAGTCACAAGTGGGCCATGAGCAGAAAAATGTTGAGAACCACTGATTTAAAGTTAAAATGTGGTACATATTTGTCACCAATTATTACATGGTATTTAGATACCTCTATACAGCTTGTCAAAAAAGTACCCTGATGATTAACAATAAACATATTATACTGTTGAAAAGATGTGAGCAAAACACGATACCATTGCAACTTTTCCCATAATTACCTCGAGAATCTGTAGAAACTCCTTGAAAAGTCTTTTTCTTTCAGATTCTACTGTAATGTCTTCAAAAGCAGACTCATTTACAAATCTCTCTCGGACCTGGAATAAATAAATAAGCTTATGAGTTTCGTTACCTCAAACATATTTATTGAAAACCTAAAAAGTATCCCATTTCAAGAGTAATTATAAATTTGGAATTTGCAAATGTGTTCTACAAAGGCAGTAACATATACAAACCTCATCCCAATTTGATTCTGGCTCAAGAGGTGGTGTTGCTTGTTTTAACATACTCTTGAAAGCAGTTTCTTTACGTTTTAATTTCCTAGCTTCTTCTTTTTCTCTTTCACGTTCTCTAGCTTCTGCTTTCTCTAATAACTAATAGAAATCACAAGTAATTACCTAGTTCTGGACAGATCATACAGAGCAATGTTACATTACTTAACAATGGTAATAAAAGATTGTTTATAATCTTTTAAAAGGTGTACACAATTGAATAATAAAGCAGAAATTAGGGGAACTATAACTACAATGTAATAGTAATAGGCATCCGTTAGTCTCGTGAGACCATGGATTTGTGCCTTGGAAGGTTTTCCAGGGTTGCATTGGAGACCTGCAAGCCTTCCTCTCTCCACGCCACCGATGTTGTCCAAGGGAAGGGCACTAGGACCCAAGCAGCTTGGCACCGATGTCGCAGAGCAATGTGTTGTTATGTGCCTTGCTCAAGGACACAAACATGCTGCCTCAGCTGAGGCTCGAACCAGTGACCTTCAGGTTACTAGTCCGATGCCTTATCCACTAGGCCATGCATCAACCTACAATGATCATATGTCAAACAATGGTTCCTCAATATTAAAAAAAACTTACTCCACCCACCTCACCATTTAAGCCTTAATTTTGACTTTCACTTTTAATTGTTAACATTTCAGCTTTTCTGTCCAATCACTGGGAACTGTCAAAGTTCAAACAAAAGGATGTGCACTTCTGGATTACTTGGCCCAATTAGCAGGGACTTTGTAAGTGAGTGATACATTGGCAGTACTACAGGAAAGTGGTGAGCATAGCAATGGAGAGCGAAGGAGAGCAAGGAGCAACAGCAATTTGGATTTCTACAATGAAGGGAGGAGAAATAAAAATTGAATTATAGTGGGAAGGAGGAAAGCACAGCTTATTTCTCCCTGATTAGATACTATGAGAACTTCTGATTTAGTCACCTTCAACACACTTTATTGAAAAAAAAACTTAAGAAATTTACTTACACTGTTGAAAGTAAGTTTAATATTACCAGCATCAAGTGTGGCTGCTCTCTTGTCTGAACTAATGACTGTACCAAATTCTTCAAAAGTAGTATTTATTTCTACAACAAATCCTTTATCCTGTGTAAGAAAATTGATACATAGTATTCGTTCACTTTAGAGTATTTGACATAATTATTCAAGGAAAATTTAACAAAGTTAACCAAGTAGCAATAAAAGAATCATAAGATTTAATACTGTGCTTTTGTGGTTATCATATAAGTGTGTTTGCTGCAATGTAAAAGAGATTTGAGCATATTAAAAAAAATCACTCTACATATCTTATTTAATGGAAAATTAGTAATTGATTTTCAGATTCCAGGAATCACCTGTATTTTGAGCAATCTTGACTATCACATTTTACCATCTCATTCTGTATATTAAAAAAAATTTCAATATTCACAATGCACCTCTATAATGAGTGTTATAAAGTTGGAGCTCTTTTATAAAATGGAAACCACAGAAATAAAAAGCAGATTTCAACAAGTTACACAATTTACCATTTTATAAGTTATAAATCTGCTACTGTACAATGAAATCTGTCATCCATGTTATATACAACATTGTTATATACCTTTAAAATATCTTTTATTATCTTCTTCTCATCATGGAAACGGGCTTTTAGATCTTCCACATAAAATTTGAAGAGATCAAGTGGAGTAGATCCTAAACATAACAAGAGCAAATATTATATATATTTGAGAATAATTAACTGTATTGTTAGTTAGGTATATGTACTAAATGAGGGATTTAAAATAAATCAAATTCATCTTACCAGGTTGGCCTAACATTTTGGAAAATCGAATATCAGCACTGATAGCAGGATATAATTCCATCCATGTAGACATTGAGTGTAAATGTCCACTTTCATGTAACTCATCTAAGAATGTCTGCAAAATGAAGCAGAATATTTTGTCCATATTTTCAAGAAATTTATATCCTGTATTAATTGATAAATAACTTATAATCTCTGGTACTTGAACACTATATCATGCTGTAACACATTTTAAGAAATAATTACAGGTTGAATATTTACTTTGTTACATACTACAACATGCAGCGTGGGCTTTATCTTATTAGTGGAAAATGAAAAGCTGGATCTTGAAGAGTGAGATAACTAATTATGAATTGTTAGTCATATATTTAATATAACAAATTTTAAGTACCAATTATAAATTAGAATGCTTATAACTTCAGAAAGGCTCGGCGGCTGTTTTTGAACTACAAAGACGTCTACGATGTCGTCACTTCCGGGTCCGCTCTTTATTTTTGTTCCTCTTCCGGGTGCATGAGTTGATAATTTGGTTAACCCTTTTTATACCAAAGGGTTGATTTTAGAAGCATGGTTCAGACCATTAATTTTGTGTCTTGGAATACTAATGGTTTAAACCATCCGATTAAACGAAAGAAGATTTTCAAAGTATTCCAAAGACTTAATGCTCATATCATTTTTGTACAAGAAACTCATGTGAGGAAGGAGGACACATATCGCTTTTTTAGGTCTTGGCGGGGTCAACAGTATCATTCGAATTCGAATGCCAAAGTAAAGGGAGTTTCAATTTTTATTGACTCCTCTATTGCATTTGTCCAACACGATATCCTTTCGGATCCGAATGGTAGATTTTTGTTAATTACGGGTTTACTCGGTAATAAAAAGGTTGCTATGGTGAATGTTTATGCTCCAAATGTGGATTGTCCTGATTTTTTTAAGTCCTTATTTACTTCTTTACCTAATCTAAATGAATATAAGTTAATAATGGGTGGTGACTTTAATTGTTGTTTAAATCCTTTGATGGACAAATCTATATCTATTCAGACTTTACCCAATAAGTCGGCCACTTGTATTAACTCCTTTTTGACTGATAATGGAGTTTTTGATATTTGGAGATTTCGGCATCCTAACGACAAAGAATTTTCTTTTTTCTCACATGTTTATCATTCTTATTCGAGAATTGATTATTTTTTTATTGACTCTTGTTTTATTCCATCGGTAATTGGTTGTAATTATGATATTATAGCTATCTCTGACCATGCTCCATTAAAACTTTCTATTAAATTTACGGATACAGCTTCTAATGTTAGACAATGGCGATTTGACTCTACCTTACTGCAAGATCCGGACTTTATTAAATTTATGAAGGAACAGATCGATTTCTTCTTTTCAACTAATTCCACGGATGATATTTCTTGCGGAACACTTTGGGACACTTTTAAAGCGTATATACGTGGACAGATTATCTCTTACTCTGTTGGTCTGAGAAAACGCATTAAGAAGGAAACTCTTTTATTGGTTGATAAAATTAAAGAGATTGACAAGAAATATTCGAGCACTCCTAGTAAGGAGCTTTACAAACAAAGGGTTGAACTTCAAACGGAACATAGTTTATTACTTACATCTCCGATTGAAAATCAATTAATGAAAACCAGATCTGATTTTTATATACATAGTGATAAATCGGGTAAACTGTTAGCTAGTCAGTTGAAGAATGTTTTGGTTAAACGTCAAATCACTAAGACTCGTCAGCAGAATGGGGATTTGACAGTTAACCATGATGAGATAAATAAGTCATTTCAAGACTTTTATACCTCCCTGTATCAATCTGAATTCCCTCAGGATCATAATACCATGTGTGATTTTCTTGGGAAATTGAATTTTCCAAAATTATCATCCGATGATCTTTCAATATTAGATACTCCTATTACGGATGCAGAAATTAAAGGGGTTATTTCCTCAATGAATTCTGGGAAAGCACCAGGTCCAGATGGGTATACAGTAGAATTTTTAAAATGTTTTTCCGCTACTCTTTCTCCTTGGTTATGCAGGGTTTTTGAAGAAGCAATTAGATTGGGGAATTTGCCACAATCTTTTTATAGAGCTTCCATTTCTTTAATACTGAATAAAGATAAAGACCCTGCTGACTGTGCATCCTATAGACCAATATCTTTATTGAATGTAGACTCCAAGATCTTTTCCAAGTTACTGGCATCCAGACTGGAGAAGGTATTACCCCAAATTATTTCGGAAGATCAAACCGGTTTTATTAAAAATCGCTATTCTTTTTTCAATGTTAGGAGATTACTGAATATTGTTTATATTCCTTCACATAGCACTTCAGAATGTGTTATTTCATTAGATGCGGAGAAAGCATTTGATAGAGTTGAATGGCCTTACTTATTTTATGTGTTGCAGAAGTTTAATTTTAGTCCGACATTCATTTCCTGGATTAAACTGATTTATCACACTCCAGTAGCCTCGGTGTCTACTAATAATCAAAGATCTCACTTTTTTTGTTTATTTCGGGGCACTAGACAAGGCTGTCCTCTTAGCCCATTACTATTTAACATTGCTTTAGAACCTTTGGCAATTGCCAACAGAGAATCACAGGATATTTCGGGTATTAATCGTGGGACAGATATTCATAAGTTATCTTTGTATGCAGATGATTTATTATTATTCATTTCTAACCCTGAGAAATCTATTCCAGCAGTTTTATCATTGTTGGCTCAATTTAGTGAGTTTTCTGGGTATAAGTTAAATCTTAATAAGAGTGAATTGTTTCCTTTGAATAGACAGGTCCCAATTTATGGAAACTTACCTTTTAAATTAGTTAATGACTCTTTTATTTACTTAGGGATTAAAATCACAAAAAACCATAAAGAATTATTTAGGTTTAATTTTTTACCCTTAATTGATCAGATTAAATGCTTGTTTACTAAGTGGTCACCATTATCTTTATCTCTGATAGGTAGGATTAATGCTATTAAGATTGTTATTTTACCTAAGTTTTTATATATTTTTCAAGCGGTACCAACTTTTATTCCAAAATCTGTTTTTACTAATGTTGATTCAAAAATGTCCTCATATATATGGCAGAATAAAAATCCCAGGTTAGGTAAAATATACTTACAGAAGACTAAGAAGGAAGGTGGGTTGGCATTACCTAATTTCAGATTTTATTATTGGGCAGTTAATATTAGATATTTGTTATGTTGGTTGAAAGACTGGGATGGATCTTTTGGCCCTCATTTGGTGAGTTTGGAAATTAAATCGGTACCAGGTTATGCTCTGGGTTCTATTTTAGGGACTTCTCTCCCTTTTGCTCTTTCTAAATTGCTGAAACGAATTGACAACCCGATAGTTAAACATACTTTACATATATGGTTTCAATTTCGGAAATTTTTTGGGTTGACTCAATTCGTTTTAAATATTCCTATTGTATCTAATTGCTTTTTCCACCCTTCAATTATAGATCAAGCTTTTTCAGCTTGGAAAACTAAGGGATTACTAAGATTTTCTGATTTATTTTTGGACAATTGTTTTATGTCTTTTGAGCAATTATCTAATAAATATAATTTGCCTAGATTTCATTTTTTTAGATATTTACAGATTAGGCATTTTTTAAGTACGGTACTTCCTACGTTTCCAAATTTTGTGTCTTCAGATATTCTGGAGAGTTTGTTTGAATTAAACCCTTTTCAAAAAGGGCTTATATCAAAACTTTATAATATAATTATGAAGATATGTTCGGAGCCCCTTTATAAGACAAAAAATGATTGGGAAAGACAGCTTAACCTTATTATTCCTATTGAGAATTGGGATAGAATTCTTCAATTAGTTAATACATCATCTATATGTGCCAAACATTCATTAATACAATTTAAGGTCGTACATAGGGCCCATATGTCCAAGGATAAATTAGCTCAGTTTTATTCTTATATAAATCCTATTTGTGATAGATGTCAGTTTGAAACTGCGTCTTTAACTCATATGTTTTGGTCATGTCCGCTTTTGAAAAAATATTGGAAAGATATTTTTGATATTATCTCTGCGGTATTGAACATCGATTTACAACCCCATCCTATTACCGCAATTTTTGGTTTACCAATGATGGACTCACTTCATTTATCTTCTTCCGCCTGTCGAATGATTGCATTTCTCACTCTGATGGCTAGAAGATCTATTTTGTTGAATTGGAAGGAAATTAATCCTCCCACTGTATTTCATTGGTTTTCTCAAACTATGTTATGTTTAAATTTAGAAAAAATTAGAAGTGGTGTATTCGATACTTCTATTAAATTTGAAAAGATATGGAGACCAGTTATTCAATATTTTCATATGATGTAATATGACCCTGTTCCAAGCTTATTTGATTTTCCAGCTTTAATCTTATTTATGTTGAGAGGATCGGAGTTGACGACACTGATGATTATGTATTCTTGTGAGATATTATAAACAGCCCTTTTTTCCCCCCTTTTCTAGTTTTTCTTTCTTTTTTTTTGCTTCTTTTTTCTTCTTTATTAGCTATTAGATTAGTAGTTTAGCTAATTTTGCAAACATTTTTTTTCTCTTTTTTCTGTTTTTTTTATATCATATATTATGAAATAACTAGATTTACCTTGTTCATACATATACTGTATGGTTCATGTTTTGGGAAAACTCATTTATACTGTAATCATTGCTTATGTATTCTTTCATGTGCAATGGGAATTTGTATGTTTGTAATCCCTTTATTAATATATCAATTGTATTTTGTTCATATTATTAATATTAATAAAAAGATTGAAAGAGAGAGATAACTTCAGAAAGGTTCTTAAAAAACGTAAGAAAAAGAATGCAACCTTTCTAAAAGTAGCTGCTTTTCTTTTGACTCTATCACTGAATTTTTTTGATTAAGATGGATAATTATCTATAAATTTGTTGATTACTTACCTGAAATGCTTCCCTATTTTTACGCTGCCTTCTCCTTTCTCTGAGCAAACCTCGCTGTTTCTCCTCCTCTTCTTCTTTCTCTAATGCTCGTATATGCTCTTCAAAACATACAAGTGCGTCTTCTTTATCCATATCTACAAAGTAAAGTTTAGGTGCAAAGGTAAAAATCAGTGTTTTATGTGAGAGATTAATTTAAAAGAAATTAATTTAAAATTGTTTAGACAATGTTCTGACGTACTGATTTCTATGACTATTTTATCTGAATGATCTGAAGATTACTTGAAAAATTAAAATTTATTCTTAATGATATGATTAAAATCATTGATTTATTCATGGAAAAATATAGTAGAAATGACAAATAAAATCCAGCAGTTAATTATGCAATACCATTTTAAAGCCCCTATAGGTAGAAAATAAATTGAAAAAAATTACTTGAGGAATGCTAGATCTTTTATCGACTTGCTTTTTTCTAAGCTACACTAATAGATTTAATTGCCATGCAGAAATCTGTCATTGAAACTGGTGGATAAATGTGCATTTTTGTTAACAGGAGCAAAGATCTTTCATTGAGTAACTGTGTAAAGAGTTATGTGTACAATCTGCATTGACACAAAATCAATTACAAACTGGGCATTGGTATGTGAGATGTGTGTCCTGGTAAGGTAAATCAATTAAAAAATTTCTCAATTAAATGCTACATTTTGAAGCAAGAGAAGAATCATATAGGAACCAGAGTAGGCCTCTCCCACCCTGACAAACTGAACGTACAGCATTCCATTCCACTCCTGACATGTGCCTTCTAGGTGGTGGAAAATCACTGGGATGTCACAAACCGCCGTAACACTTAATTTCAGACCAGTTTGTACAGTATTTATCAGGTATCTTCTTCTCTATCATATTTTTTTTCAGTTGGATCAGCCTTGCTGGTCCTCCTTCTCCAACACCAGCATCCTCAGGAAACTGATGCTGAGAAATTCAGCATTTGTTTGTTTGAATGTCAGTGACAAAAATAAAAGAACCAGGAGTAGAATGTCTGACCCTTCAAGCTTGCTCGCATTCATTGAGATTATGCCTGATCATTCACCTGAACAGTTCCTGCCTTATCCCCATATCTCAATTTCTTTTAACATCCTCAAGTCTACCAACCAGTTTTGGAAGAACTCTATGACTGGGTGCCCATTCAGAAATTGGATGACAGAGGAACAAATGTTCCTAAATCACTGAGCATGAGTCTTCATGTTTCTCTACCTCCTGGATAAAGAACTTGAGAGATTCATTACCATTGAGTGAAAAATATCTCATCTCAGCCCTCATTCAAAAAAAACTTAAAAATTTATTACCAAAGTGTGTGTGTATATGTGCGTATATAAACACCGAGATTCATTTTCTTCCAAGCAGTCATAGCAGAATAAAGAAATACAATATAATCAATGAAAAGTTGCACACAAAGACCGACAAACCACCAATGTACAAATGAAGACAATCTACAAGTAAATAAATAATACTGAGAACATGGATCATAGAGTGTTGAATCAGTTTAAGAGTTGAGGACAGTAAAGTTATCCAAAGTTCAAAAGGTTTAAAGTAAATCTATTATCAAAGTACATATGTCATTATATTCAATCCTGAGATCATTTTCTTTCATACAGTAAATCCAAAAAGCACAATAAAATCAATGAAAGGCCACACCCAACAGGACGGACAAACAACCAACGTGCAAAAGACAAACTGTGCAAAAACAAAAGAGAAAAAAAAATCATGGTAGTTCAAGGAGTCTTATAGTTGAAGGCTAACTGCTCCTGAACTTGGTGGTGCGGGACCTAAGGTTCCTGTTCCTCCTTCCTAAGGTAGCAGTGAGAAGCCAGTGTGTAATGTAGGCCTCCATTAGTCTCGATAGATCATGGATTTGCACCTTGGAAAGTTTCCAGTGCACAAGCCTGGGCAAGGTTTTTTTTTATGGAAGACCGGCAGTTGCCCAAGCTGCAAGTCTCCCCTCTCCCCGCCACCGATGTTGTCCGAGGGAAGAGCATTAGAGTGAGAAGAGAGCATGGCCTGGATAGTACGGGTCCTTGATGATGGATGCTGATTTTATTTGGCAATGCTCCTTGTAGATGTGCTCAATGGTGGGAAGGGTGTTTTCTGTGATGGAACAGGTTGTATCCACCACATGTAGCAGTCTTTCATTGATTCCATTTTGTTTCTTATACAGGCAGTCCCCGGGTTACGTACGAGTTCCGGTTCTGAGTCCGTCTTTAAGTTGGATTTGTACGCAAGTCTGAACAAGTACATCCGGTATTATTTAGCGTCAGTCAAACGTTAGTCTTAGTATATATTTTACCTTTCTATGCATATAAAACACTTAAGAAATGTATGTATTCCAATAATTAAACCACTGCGTTGCTTAGTAATAACTGTAGCTTTCATTGGTGCAGGGCCTTTCACATGCTCCATTATTCTCACTTTATCCGTTATCCTTTAAAATTGTTCCGATCGTTGACCGACTGTGGCCTAACGCTTTTCCAATGACCGATGGCGTTTCACTGCTTTATTACTTCCACTTTATTTTCAATCGCGATCGCTTCCCGTCAATGGAACAGAAACACCACGGGCGGCAGGTCCTGACCTCCAATGGCTCCCGAGGTCCACTGGGTCCTAGAGTCCACACGCACTGAGACAGGTTAAATGGGACAAGTGGGAGCTGTGTTGGGTTTGGGTATTTGATCTTCCACAATATTCCACGTGGGAATTTAAACTGGAGGTGGCAGTATTTTTTTTATGAGGTTCAGTTCCGAGCTTGACATCAACCCGGCACGGGAGCGGTCTGTCACTGGATCGAACTCAGGGAAACTCTCTTCTCCAGCCTGGTGCTGAGCAGCAGACCAGAACAGGGTGGCGGGGTCAGGGTGAATCTTACTAAGAAAAATTTAAGCCAAATACAAAGTTAAACACTCAATATAGTGTCAACGGCAACGACTTAAAATGGTGGTCAGCGTTGTCATCCGACTTAAAATGGCAGACGGTATTCTCCTTCCTCGGTTCATAAGTCCAAGTTGTCTGTAAGTCGGATGTTCGTAACTCAGGGACTACCTGTACAGTAGCATGCAAAAGTTTAGGCACTCCTGGTCAAAATTTCTGTTATTGTGAATAGCTAAGCGAGTAAAAGATGACCCAATTTCCAAAATGCGTAAAGTTAAACATGACACATTTCTTTAATATTTTAAGCAAGATTACTTTTTTATTTACATGTTCACAGTTTCAAAATAACAAAAAAGGAAAAAGGCCTGAAGCAAAAGTTTGGGCACCCTGCATAGTCAGTACTTAGTAACACTCCCTTTTGGCAAGTTTCACAGCTTGTAAATGCTTTCTGTAGCCAGCTAAGTCTTTCAATTCTTGTTTAGGGGATTTTTGCCCATTCTTCCTTGCAAAAGGCTTCTAGATCTGTGAGATTCTTGGGCCGTCTTGCATGCACTCTATCCACAGACTTTCGATGATGTTTAGGTCGGGGGACTGAGAGGGCCATGGCAAAACCTTCAGCTTGCGCCTCTTGAGGTAGTCCATTGTGGATTTTGAGATGTGTTTAGGATCATTATCCTGATGTAGAAGCCATCCTCTTTTCATCTTCAGCTTTTTTTTTACAGACAGTGTGATGCTTGCTTCCAGAATTTGCTGGTATTTGCTGGTAATTCTTCCCTCTACCAGTGAAATGTTCCCCATGCCAATGGCTGCAACACAAGCCCAAACCATGATTGATCCACCCCCGTGCTTAACAGTTGGAGAGGTGCTCTTTTCATGAAATTCTGCACCCTTCATACCTTTGCTCATTGCGGCCAAAAAGTTCTATTTTAACTTCATCAGTCCACAGGACTTGTTTCCAAAATGCATCAGGCTTGTTTAGATGTTCCTTTGCAAACCTCTGACGCTGTATTTTGTGGTGAGGATGCAGGAAAGGTTTTCTTCTGATGACTCTTCCATGAAGGTCATATTTGTGCAGGTGTCGCTGCACAGTAGAACAGTGCACCACCAAACCAGAGTCTGCTAAATCTTCCTGAAGGTCTTTTGCTGTCAAACGGGGGTTTTGATTTGCCTTTCTTGATCTTCCAGACCTCAACTTGACCTCCACCATTCCTGTTAACTGCCATTTTTTAATTACATTACGAACTGAGGAAACGGCTACCTGAAAACGCTTTGCTATCTTCTTTTAGCCCTCTCCTGCTTTGTGGGCATCATTTATTTTAATTTTCAGAGTGCTAGGCAGCTGCTTAAAGGAGCCCATGGCCGCTGATTGTTGGGACAAGGTTTGAGGAGTCAGGGTATTTATAAAGCTTTGAAATTTGCATCTCCTGGCCTTTCCTAACGATGACTGTGAACAAGCCATAGCCCTAACAAGGTAATTAAGATCTGAGACCTTGGTAAAAGTTATCTGAGAGCTCACACCATCCAAACTTTTGCATGGTGCTTCCTTTTTTTTCCACTCTAAAATTGTACAAAACAAAAATAATACACTAATCTTGCTTAAAATGTTGAAAAGAATGTTTCATCTTTAAGTTTATGACTTTTGGAGATCAGTTCATCTTCTACTCACTTAACTATTCACTGTAACAGAAATTTTGACCAGGGGTGCCCAAACTTTTGCATGCCACTGTATTTACTGTGTTTACCCACAAGAAAATGAATCTCAGGATTTTATCTGGTGACATATATTTTGATAATACATTTACTTTGAACTTTGATGTTTGTATCAGGTCAATCTAATTCCAACCAAGGTTGCTAAGCTCTTTTAATTTTTGTAATTTATTCTGACCATTTAACGTACTTTGCAGTTCTTCATCCTCCGCAAAAGTTGGATTATCCATCAGATATTGCTGTGCCTCTGACCATGTAGTGCAGTATGTTACATTTGCCATGTTGTCAAGGATATTTTTTAGTGCCTGGGTGTTTCTTTTCCTCAGTTGCCTTGCTTGTTCCTGAAATCATTAAGAAATTCACACCAATGAATGCTGAAGCTCACAATATACAAATGACAAATTACCTTTACTTAAGAAGTATTCATAACTAATCAAACCTTTTCTTTTTTGGCCAGAAAAAACAAAACATCTTCATAGATCTCCTGTCGATCCCGCTCAGGAACTGCAGTCCATACTTCAGTTTCCCCAAACATTTGTTCAGCTTTTCTGAAACAATAGAAAACCATTTTTTCCCCAATGTGTAATTTTCACTCAAATATCAAAATATATTCAAAGTTTAAGTTGTTTTCAGCATTCATACATGCACACTAAAATGCAGAAGTTGAAGATGAGCTGGAAGTGAGACACCACTGTTCCCCTCCGAGTCCAGTGGTTGAACATTTGAATGGAGTCACCAACTTACCAGTTTTGATTACAAGTGCAAATTCAAGTGATTTATTTGCATATTACTTTAAGTTGTTCATCAGTTTCGAACAACAAATGATAAGTAAATTAATACATTTCAATAGTTCTAGATTATTTAAATCTACTTGAGCTGTTTTTAATTACCAGAGACATTTAAAAGACTATTAAAAAAACCTTGAAAGTGCTAGGCTCTCAAAGACCATCAAGGTATTCTAGGAGCATGACTTCACAATCAGTCAGCTAACAGCAAGTCTTAATCAACAAGTCCCTGGCTCACAAGGATTATTTACATAAGAAGGAGTAATTTAAATTAAAAAGATTTCAGAAACTTGAAAAAGTTTATCACTGAAAGTTTAAAGAAAAACATTAATCATTAAAACTGCAGATGCTGGAAAGCAAAGATAAAAAGATCACTGGAAAAACTCATCAGCTCAACCGCCATTGTGGAAAGAGAAACCAACAGTTTATATTTCAAAACCCTAACGTAGCATCCAACCTCCACCTCATCTTCCACTTCTGCGTTTTAATACTTGGGTATGGAAGTTGTGCACGTAATGGCCTACAATATAGACTTCACTGATGAATAATACAGACTTCACAAAATAGACTTCTGTGATGAATTGCCAGCTACCATTAACGATGTTTCAGGCTCACTGCCTATCTCCATTTATATTGTCCATTGCACATATACAGGTTTACTTTCCTAAGAGACAATTGTGAACAAGTTGTTTTTCTAAATTCCAGATTGTTATTGTAAATTCCATAACTGCAACAGTGAGATTTAAACTCAAAATGGTTAATCCTGGTCTCTAGATGATCATTCTGGTAACATTCATTCCTCCTCCTCCTTATCCTTCTTATAAAAAAAAACTTCCCTCCTTCTTGCTACTACCATTGGAGAAGAAGTACAGAAGGCTCAGTTTCAGTAAGTTGTCCACCTATAACCATCAGGCTCCTGAACCAAAATGGATAACTCTCTAAACTGATTCTGCGATCTATAGACACCCTTTCAAGGACACTCATGTTCTCGGTATTACTTATATTTGAATAGTTTATATCTTCTTTTGCACATTAGTATTTATTAGTCTTTGTTTAGCTGTAGCTTTTCATAACAGAGAGAGGAGAAATGGGCTAAAAATTCTATATCTGAATGCACGAAGTGTCAGAAATAAGGCGGATGAGCTTGAAGCCCAGGTGCGAATGGGTTAACTATGATGTTGTTGGGATAACGGAGACATGGCTGCAGGGAGATCAGACCTGGGAAATGAATGTACAAGGGTATACGTGCTTTCGTAGGGACAGAAATGTGGGCAGAGGGGGTGGGGTGGCCCTGTTGGTGAGGAATGAGATTCAGTCCTTTGCAAGGGGGGACATAGGGTCAGGAGAAGTAGTCTGTGTGGATAGAACTGAGGAACAGTAAGGGCAAAAGGACCCAAATGGGTGTTGTCTACAGGCCACCAAACAGTAGCATGGATATTGGGTGCAAGTTGAATAGGGAGTTAACATTGGCATGTGGCAAAGGTAATGTCGCAGTAGTTATGGGGGATTTCAACATGCAGGTGAACTGGGAGAATCAGGTTGGTGCTGGACCACAGGATAGAGAGTTTGTAGAGTACCTACGGGATGCATTCTTGGAATAGCTTGTACGAGAGCCGACCAGGGACAAGACTATTCTGGATTTAGTGTTATGTAATGAACAGGATTTGATAAGCGATCTCGCAGTAAAGGAGCCATTAGGAGGTAGTGATCATAATATGATAAGTTTTTATCTGCAATTTGAGAAGGATAAGGGCAGCTCGGAGCTGTCAGTGTTGCAGATGAACAGGGGAAACTATGGAGCCATAAGGGAGGAGCTGGCCAAAGTTGACTGGACGGATAACCTAGCAGAAAAGACAGTGGAACAGCAATGGCAGGTATTCTTGGGAATAATGCACAAGGTGCAAAATCAGTTCATCCCCCAGAGAAGGAAGCACTCAAAGGGGGGAAAGGGGCTACAGTGGTTGACAAAGGAAGTCAGAGATTGCATAGCATTAAAAAAAAGGAAGTATGACAGAGCTAAGGTGAGTGAGAGGACAGATGATTGGGAAGTTTTTAAGGAACAACAGAACTTAACTAAAAAGGCAATACGGGGAGAAAAAATGAGGTATGAACGCAAGCTAGCCAGGAATATAAAGGAAGATAGCAAAAGTTTTTTTTAGGTATGTGAAGAGAAAGAAGATAGTTAAGAAAAATGTTGGGCCCTTGAAGAATGAATTGGGTGAAATTGTTATGGGAAACAGAGAAATGGCAGAAGAATTTAATGAGTACCTTAGATCTGTTTTCACTAAGGAAGACACAAGCAATCTCCCAGATGTATGGATGGGCCAAGGACATAGGGTAACAGAGGAAATGAAACAGATTGACATTAGGAAGGAAACGGTGATGAGTAGACTGATGGGACTGAAGGCTGACAAATCCCCAGGTCCAGATGGTCTGCATCCTAGGGTACTAAAGGAGGTGGCCCTGGAAATTGCGGATGCATTGGTTATCATTTTCCAATGTTCCTTAGATTCAGGATCAGTTCCTGAGGATTGGAGAATGGCTAATGTTATCCCACTTTTTAAGAAAGGAGGGAGGGAGAAAACAGAGAACTATCGACCTGTCAGCCTGACATCAGTGGTGGGGAAGATGCTAGAGTCCATTATTAAGGATGAAATAGTGGCATATCTAGATAGCAATGATAGGATTGGGCCAAGCCAGCATGGATTTACCAAGGGTAAATCATGCTTGACTAATCTGTTGGAGTTTTTCGAGGATGTAACCAGGAAGTTAGACGGGGGAGATCCAGTGGATGTAGTGTACCTCGATTTTCAGAAAGCATTTGATAAGGTCCCACATAGGAGATTGGTGGGTAAAATCAAAGCTCAGGGCATCGGGGGGAAGACATTGACCTGGATAGAAAACTGATTGGCAGATAGAAAGCAAAGGGTAGCGGTAAATGGGTGTTTCTCGGAATGGCAGGTGGTGACTAGTGGGGTGCCACAGGGCTCGGTATTGGGACCACAGCTGTTTACAATTTACGTTAACGATTTGGATGAAGGCACTGAAAATTAACATCAGTAAATTTGCTGATGATACTAAGCTGGGTGGCAGTGTGACATGTGATGAGGATGTTAGGAGATTTTAGGGTGTCTTGGATAGGCTGGGTGAGTGGGCAGATACTTGGCAGATGATGTTTAATGTGAATAAGTGTGAGGTTATCCACTTTGGGAGTAAGAACAGGAAGGTAGATTATTATCTGAACGGTGTAGAATTAGGTAAGGGAGAAATACAGAGAGATCTAGGAGTCCTTGTTCCTCTTGCATTTGTACAGAGCCCTGGTGAGACCACACCTGGAGTATTGTGTACAGTTTTGGTCTCCAGGGTTAAGGAAGGACATCCTGGCTGTAGAGGAAGTGCAGCGTAGATTCACGAGGTTAATTCCTGGGATGTCTGGATTGTCTAACGCAGAGAGGTTAGAGAGACTGGGCTTGTACATGCTGGAATTAAGGAGATTGAGAGGGGATCTGATTGAAACATATAAGATTATTAAGGGATTGGACAAGATAGAGGCAGGAAATATGTTCCAGATGCTGTGAGAGTCCAGTACCAGAGGGCATGGTTTGAGAATAAGGGGTAGGTCATTTAGGACAGAGTTAAGGAAAAATTTCTTCTCCCAGAGAGTTGCGGGGGTCTGGAATGCACTGCCTCGGAAGGTAGTGGAGGCCAATTCTCTGGATGCTTTCAAGAAGGAACTAGATAGGTATCTTATGGATAGGGGAATCAAGGGACAAGGCAGGAACCGGGTATTGATAGTAGTTGATCAGCCATGATCTCAAAATGGCGATGCAGGCTCGAAGGGCCGAATGGTCTACTTCTGCACCTATTGTCTATTGTCTATAACATTCTATTGCATTTCTTATTTTTTGGGGGTAGGTGCCTGCAAGAAAATGAATCTCAAGGTAGCATATGGCAGCATGTACATACTTTGATATTAAATTTACATAGAACTTTGAACTTTACCAGTGCACTATCATAAGACCCAACATATTTGCTACAATTCAGAGTGACCCAAGTTCCAGAAGGGTCATAGTTCAAAAATAAGAGGATTGCCCTTTTAAGGCAAACAAAGCTAATCTGTTTTTCTCTTGAAAAATTGTAAGTTTTTGGAGCCCTTCTTCAGAGGAAAATGGAAGACAACTTCTTGAATATTTTTAATGGCAGAGTGAACAGACATGCAAAAGGTGAAAGAGTTCTGAGAGCTTGAGTTTACAAAACAAAAATCAGCCATGAACTGCCCTGAGGAACCAAGTGGCCCACTTCTACTCCTAACTGGTATGTTTGTTGGAAAGACTGCAAGCTGAATCAGATGAACGGCCTTCCTAAAAACAAAAAGCTGCACATAAATGCAATCCAAACATCAAAGATACAACTGTGTGACACCTGCTCATTAATAAATCATCAAATCAAATTAGCTCGAACATTTTTTAAAAAATGTCCAAGCTCAAGGATGTTAAAAATTAAATTTTACCCAAAGAACAGTATTTTTGAGAGTAAAATTTATGGCATTTGTAATTTGATGCTAGAAAGTTATCAGTTTTTCATTAAGAAATGATTCACACCACCATATACTACCTTACCTCACAGAAGTCTCATTTTGTACAATGAAAGAAAGTAACTGCAGTTTCATATGCTTGTCTATTTGAAATCAGATCTTCTAGTTTCACAGGCAAATAGAGAATGTGAAAAATCAATATAGGTGAACTAAAAAGTATGGTAGCTTCCCCTTCTGAATGCATGGATCAGGGAAATGATTTACTAATTACATGTAGGCAAAGAACCCATTTTGCAAAAGCTGTTTGCTTATGGAAATGTAACAATAATTGCAATTATTGAGAAAGTACAAACAAAAGACCTGATTTATAAATACACAATTTTATGAATTAAGACATTTGATGAATAATTTCTGTGATTTTGGTATTGGTAGAAATAACTGTACCTATATCTGATAGTAGATGTCATTTTTTCATGGTTTTCAAGAAACCGTTGAAAATTTTCTTTTGCTTCCTTATAGCGAAGCCTGGCTTCTTCCTTCTCTTCTTTTTCAGTCTGTATTTTATACGCATTAAATGCTTGCTTCTTTTCACTCAGCTTCGGTAAAGCACTGCAAGATTTAAAAGACTTGTTACAATCGGTAAACAGCGAATCTTTTTTTGTACACAAAAAAACTGCAAAATAATTAAAATAGCAGATGTTAAATTTTGGTCACGTTAATACAAAAATATGTTCTCACCAAAATTCTAAAATGACTTCAGGAAAATCAAAAATTACTAAAGGAAATTAACTGAACAGTTATCCCAATAGGCAGATTCAAAAATGAAAATGGAAATTTCTCAGTAATCTGGATTCAACATCAATTTTTAAAAAATAAATGATTGACTGTTTTGGTAAACAATCACGAGAATCAGCTGCTGAATACATTTCCCTTTAACAAAAAGTACATTGTGTATTATTAAAACACTTTAGCAACAGGATTTATTTCAGTAACAATAAACAAGTAAATAAATTATAATCCAAGATAAAACTCCCGCCCTGCTCACAGTTAACAATGTTTCCTTATCAGTGCCTGCATCAGAAATGATGTTAGAGGGAGATAGAACCTCTTCACTAGAAGTCAGCACAGTTCCTTAATTGAGAAAATTCTAAAATTTTTGTTATCAAACTGATGGTTTAGCCTAACCTGTTGGGATTTCCAGCATTTTCTGTTTTAGCTCAGATTTCCATCATCTGCAGCATTTTGCTTGAATTATTTGTAGGTTATTCTCAAGGTGATTGTAACTGTAAAATTTCAAGATAGAAAACTTCACCTTTTAGAAACTTCTGCTGCAACTCTATTTGACTTCAAGCCTTTTGAATTGTTTTGCTCTGCTGAATTGTTAAACTTGATAACCAAGTGGAATATTCTGTTTAAAATTTTAAGAAAATACTAGACCCTAAAGGGCATATAACTAAAAAAGATTCAATTATCAAATAAATTCATCATGTCCGATTTCCCTTCTTTAAATTGACGGCCAAATAACTGAGTCACATCTGATCACACTGATCAGATAGGCTGATCACACAGTTCATAACTGAACACCAAGAGTGCGTCCAAAGACTATACCTTCTCAACATTCAAAGAATGTAGGCTTTGTAGGCTGAGCCAACATTTAATTGCTCATTGCTAATTGAAAAGGCGTTGCCTTCTTGAACTACAGCAGCCCTTGAAGTGTGTTGTTAAAGAAACTCAATTTCAGTGAAGATAAAAGCAAAGTATTTCCAAGTCAGGATGGTGTTGGGTTCAGAGGGCAATTTCCAGATGGTATTGTTTCAATGTTTTGCTGCCCTTGTTTTTCTAGCTAGAAAAAGTCATAAATTTGGAAGATATTGTCTGATGAGTCTTGGTGAGTTGATGCACTACACCCAGTGGATGGTTAGTGAATGGTGAATGGTTGTAGATGGGTGCCTATCAAGTGGGTTGCTATGTTCTGTTACCCAACTTTTTTGGTGTTGTTTAAACTGCACTCATCCAGGCAAGCAGCGAGTATACCATCCAACTCCTGACCTGAGCTTTGTAGCTGAAGAGTTAAAAGTTACTTACCATGGGATTCTAAGCCTCTGACCTGCTCTTGTAGCCACATAGTGTATATGGCCGCCCCAGTTTATTTTTTTGTCAATGGTAGCTCACAGGACATTCTCAGTGGTGAATTCAGTGGCGATAATGCAATTGAATGTTAGGGGGTGATAGCTGGAATTTCTTTTATTGGATATCACATGTGGCAATAGAGGATTACAGAACAGAAACAGGCCCTTCGGCTCACCTAATCCGTGTCAAACCAGTCCCAGCAACGTACACCTGGACCATAGCCCTCCATACTATGTGGGGCTGAGGAGGGGAAAAAAGGATCAGCTAAGATTGAATGGCAGAGTAGACTCAATGGACCAAATGGCCTAATTCTGCTTCTATGTCTTATGGTTTTATATCCTTCTCATAGTGGTCCAGATCCCGCTGCAAGCTTTGGTAGCGTTCCTCACTGTCCACTACACCCCGAGTCTTGGTGTCATCTGCAAATTTACTGATCTTTTTACCACGTTAACAAACAAATCATTGATATGAATGACAAACAATGGATCCAGCACCACTAATCACAGGCCTCCAGTCAGAGAGGCTACCATCTACTACTGTTCTCTGGCTTCTTCTGCTAAAACAATGTTGAATCCAATTTACTACTTTATCATGAATGAATGCCTGGAAAAGCCTTCCATGCGAGATTTTCCTGCCTTTTTGCATCAACTTTCCTGGTAAACACAAAAATGTCTAAGACTGGTGTGACACAACTTACCAAGCACAAAGGCATGTTGACTAACCATAACCCTGTCTATCCAGTTCTCCGGCACCTCACCAATGGCTCAGGACGTCTTAAATACCTCCACTAGGGCCCTTATAATTTCTGCACCAGCCTTGCAAAAGGTCCAAGGGGATGCCTTGTTGGTCCTGGAGACTTATCCACCCTAATTTGCCTCAATGTGGGAAGTGACTCCTCTGCTGTAATCCAGATTTACATGATCTCACTACTGTTTTGCCTCAGTTCTACAGACTCTGTGCCCTTCTCCCAAGTTAAAAGAGATACAAAAAAATCTATTTAAGGTCTCCCCCATCTCTTTCAGCTCCATACAGAGATGATCACACTGACCAATTTTGTCCCTTGCTATCCATTTGGTCTTAATATGTCTGTTGAACCCCTTGGGATTCTCCTTCACCTTGTCTACTAGAACAACCTCATGCCTTCTTTTACCCCTTCTGATTTCTCTTGCACTTTTTATACTCCTGAAGCGCCTCATTTGTTCCTTGATGCCTGTATTTGCTATGTACCTTTCTTCTTCTTAACCCCTTGAAAACCAAGGCTCCCTAAACCTATCAGCCTCACCTTTTATTCTAACAGAAACATACAAGCTTTCACTATTGAAGACCTCTCATTTACCAACCATCCCTTTGCCAGAAAACAACCTCGTCCAATCCACACCTGCCAGATCCTTTCTGATGCCATCAAGATTGTCCCTTCTCCAATCTCAACCCAAGGACCAGACCTATCCTTCACTATAATTACCTTGAAGCTAAATTACGATCACTAGATTCCCTTCTGTCATCTCCCCTGTCTCATTCCCTAATAGGAGATGCAGTATCATTCTCTCTCCCCCTCTCTAGTTGGGACATCTATATATTGATTACAGAAACTTTTCAAAACATTTGGCAAACTTGATCCAGCCCTTTTACAATATGGGAGACCCAGTCAATATTTGGAAAGTTAAAAAAGAGCTACTACCACCACCACATTATATTTTTTTGCATTGCCCATCATCTCACTGCAAATTTGCTCTTCTAAATCCTGTTGATTATTGGGTAGTCTATAATACAATGCTATTAACATAGTCAACACTTTCTTATTCCTCAGTTCCACCCATATAGCCTCAGTAGACAATCTCCAGTCTGTCCTGTCTGAGCATTAGAAAGATAGAAAACCTACAGCACAATACAAGCCATTTGGCCCACAAAGCTGTGCCTAACATGTCCCTACCTTAGAACTAGTGAGGCTTTACTCATAGCCCTCTATTTTTCAAAGCTTCATGTGATCTTCCAGGAGTCTCTTAAAAGACCCTATTGTTCCCGCCTCCACCACCGCCACCGGCAGCCCATTCCACACACTCACCACTCTCTGCATAAAAAACTTACCCGACATCTCCTCTGTACCTACTTCCAAGAGTCTTAAAACTATGCTCTCTCGTGCTATCAATTTCAGCCATGGGGAAAAGCCTGACTATCCACACAATCATGCCCCTTATTATCTTGTACACCTCGATCAGGTCACCTCTCATCTTCCGTCGCTCCAAGGAGAAAAGGCTGAGTTCACTCAACCTATTCTCATAAGGCATGCTCCCCAATCCAGGCAACATCCTTGCAAATCTCCTCTGCACCCTTTCTATGTTTTCATATCCTTCCTGTAGTGAGGCAACCAGAATTGAACACAGTACTCCAAGTGGAGACTGACCAGGGTCCTATATAGCTGCAACATTACCACTTGGTTCCAGCACAGTTGATGAAGGCCAATCCACCGTCTACTTTCTTAACCACAGAGTCAACCGGCACAGCAGGTTTGACTTCCCTATGGACTCGGACCCCAGGATCCCTCTGATCCTCCACACTGCCAAGAGTCTTACCATTAATACTATATTCTGCCATCATATTTGACCTACCAAAATGAACCACCTCACACTTATCTGGGTTGAACTCCAATCTGCCACTTCTCAGCCCAGTTTTGCAACCCATCAATTTCCCATTGTAGCCTCTGACAGCCCTCCACACTATCCACAACACACCCAATCTTTGTGTCATCAGCAAATTTACTAACCTATCTCTTCACTTCCTCATCCAGGACATTTATAAAAATCACAAAGAGCAGGGGTCCCAGAACAGATGCCTGAGGCACACCACTGGTCACCAGCCTCCATGCAGAATATGACCCGTCTACAACCACTCTTTTCCTTCTGTGGGCAAGCCAGTTCTGGATCCACAAAGCAATGTCCCCTTGGATCCCATGCCTCCTTACTTTCTCAATAAGCCTTGCATGGGGTACCTTATCAAATGCCTTGATGAAATCCATATACAGTACATCTACTGCTCTACCTTCATCAATGTGTTTAGTCACATCCTCAAAAAATTCAATCAGGCTCGTAAGGCTGGACCTGCCTTTGACTAAGCCATGCTGACTACTCCTAATCATATTATGCCTCTCTAAATGTTCATAAACCCTGCCTCTCAGGATCTTCTCCATCAACTTACCAACCACTGAAGTAAGACTCACTGGTCTACAATTTCCTGGGCTGTCTCTACTCCCTTTCTTGAATAAGGGAACAACATCTGCAACCCTCCAATCCTCCGGAACCTTTCCTGTCCTCATTGATGATGCAAAGATCATTGCCAGACGCTCAGCAATCTCCTCCTTTGCCTCCCACAGCAGCCTGGGGTACATCACTTCAGGTCCCGGTGACTTTTACAACTTGATGCTTTCCAAAAGCTCCAGCACATCCTCTTCCTTAATATCTACATGCTCAAGCTTTTCAGTCCACTGCAAGTCATACCTACAATTGCCAAGATCCTTTTCTGTTGTGAATATTGAAGCAAAGTATTAATTAAGCACCTCCGCTATTTCCTCTGGTTCCATACACACTTTTCCACTGTCACACTTGATTGGTCTTATTCTCTTGCTCTTCACATACTTGTAGAATGCCTTGGGGTTTTCCTTAATCCTGTCCACCAAGGCCTTCTCATGGCCCCTTCTGGCTCTCCTAATTTCATTCTTAAGCTCCTTTCTGCTAGCCTTATAATCTTCTAGATTTCTATCATTACCTAGTTTTTTGAACCTCTCGTAAACTCTTCTTTTCTTCTTGACTAGATTTACAACAGCCTTTGTACACCATGGATCTTGTACCCTATCATCCTTTCCATGTCTCATTGGAACATACCTACTTAGAACGCCAAGCAAATATCCCCTGAACACGCTACGTTTCTTCCATACGTTTCCTGGAGAACATCTGCTTCCAAGTTCCTGCCTGATAGCCTTGATATTTTCTGCCTGATTGCTGTGATATTTTCCCGATTAGTAATGTCATCACTCCCCCTTTAATATCTCCCCCCTAACGTCTAAAATAGTGCACTCCAGAAGGTGGTACTGCCAGTCTTGCCCCTTTTGCAAACAAGTTTCAGTAATGGCTACAATATCATAATTCCACATATTGATTCATGCTCTAAGCTCATTTGCCTTAACTGCAATAATCCTTATATTAAAATAGACTCAACTCAAAACATTCATTCCAATATGCTCAATCTTTTTGCTCCTGTTTTTGTCTGCAAGTTTAATATCTACTTTCCCCACATTCACTCCACTATCTGCCCTGGCACTCTGGATCCCATCCCCCGAAACTCTAGTTCTAACCACACAGAGCAGCATTATTAAACCTTCCCATAGGAATAATGGTCCCCTCCAGTTCAGGTGTAAACTGCCCCATTCGTACAGGGTCCACCTTCCCTGGAAGAGAGCCTAATGATCCAAAAATCTTAAGTTCTCCCTCCTGCATCATCTCCTTAGCCATGTGTTAAACTGTATTATCTTCCTATTTCTAGCCTCACTAGCACATTGTGCAGGTAGCAATCACCACCCTGGAGGTCCTGTCCTTTAACTTAGCACCTAAATGCCTGAACTCATCATCCTTCCTGCCTATGTCATTGATACCAACATGGATCATGTTCTCTGACCACTTTCCCTCCCCTTAAAATGCTATGAACTCGGTCCAAGATGTTCCTGATCCTGACACCTGGAAGGCAACATCTGTGGTGTAAATGTTAGGTACCATTTACCAGTCACCTCTTTGGAATTTGGACCACTTCGCTATCTAAGGAGTTATAAATGGTGATGAAACATTGCGTAATTATTAGTTGCTAGCAAGCATCTCTATTTCTGACCTATTGTCATTGATGAAGAAGCCGATGATCGTTGGGCTTGAGAACTAACCTGAGGAACTGCTACAGAAATATTCTGAGGTTGAGGTGATTAACCTCCAATCATCACAACCACCCTCATTAAATCTAGCTTGGCTGGGACTCTTATCAAATGCTGCTGCCTTGATAGCAAGGGGGATGGCCCGGGATGTAGCTGCATCAGGACTGAACTTTGAAGCAAGTGGTCCCAGGTTCAAATCCGGCTGGTCCCTTGCACATTTTATATCTGTGCTGGGTTGAGCGTTGAGCTTGTAAAATAAAAAGGCAAAATACTGCAGAAACAGCAAGGATACCACCCAATGCATCATAAGGGATGGAGAAGAATAAAACATAGCAAGGACAGTTACTCTCACTTCACCTGTGAACTCAGCTGTTTGATTAATGTTCAGGCCAAAGCTGAAATGAGATCAAAAGTTAAGTGGAACCCAAAATGGACTTCCGTGAACTGGTTGTTGGCAACCAAGTGCTACTTGATAGAACTATCGATTTCTACCGCTTTGCTCATGATCGAGAATAGACTAATGGGGGTGGTAATTAGTCAGCATGGACTAGTCCTTCTTGCCATCAGGAAGTACCTGAGCAGTTTTCTGCATTGTCAGGTAAATGCCAGTGTGGCAGCTGGACTGCAACGGTTTGGCCAAGAATGAGGATGAATCTTCAGTGCTATTCATAGAATCTTGTCAAGGTTTGTATCCAATAAATTATATTCATTCACTGTGTCAGGTTGAATTAATCAAATTAGCTGAAGATGGGCATCTATTGTGATAGGGAAATCACTGAAGGAGGCCAAGATTGATCATCCACCCAGCCTTTTGACTGAATTTCCTTGAAAGAACTTCAGTTTTCCCTTTTTGCTCCAATGTGTTATGTTCTCCATCACTGAGAATGTGGTTAATTGTGCAGCCTCCTCTCTCCAGTGATTAGTTTATTTGTCTGCTATTGTTTACAACTGGATGTGGTAGAACTGCAGAGCTTAGATCTGATCTATTTGTTGGCTCTGTTTATTGTATACTGTTTTTGTTGTTTAGCACTCAAGTAATCCTGCCTCACCAGGTTGATCCCTCATTCTGCAGTATGCCAGGTACTATTCATGGCGTACCCTCCTACACTCTTCACTGAACCAAGGGATATTCTACGCCATGAGATTAAAGATTTCAGCTGAGTAGAATTCTGTTGCTGCTGATGTCCTGCATTGCATTGTCAATGCACTTTTCTGAGATGCTCACAGTCTGGTAGTAGGTGCAACAAGACACAAAGAAATGTATTTTTACTATGAAGGCAAAATTTCTTCTCCACAAAAACTGTGTGGTGGTCACTCGTACTGATGCAGTTGGGAACAGATGCATCTGTACCAGGTAGATTGGTGAGGAAGAAATCAAATAGTTGTTCTCTGTTGTTGGTTTCTTCATCATTTCACAGACCCAATCCAACAGCAAAGTCCTTTAACACTTGGTGGTGCTACCAAGCCGCTATTGGTGGTGCATACTTAAGTCTCCCATCCAGAGTATAATCCATGCCTTTGCCACTCTGTGCTTCTTTCCAGTGGTGTTCTATATTGTTTCATGAACAGAGAAGGGTGGTAGATGTAATCAGCGTGTTTCCTTGTCCAAGTTCAACCTAATATGAAGCTTAATTGTATCTGGAGTCAATGTTGAGGGCTCACTGGGCAGTTGGGAGGGAACTGCATACCTTCTGGTGGGACAGGACATAACCAGGATGAGGACGATGATGTCTGGGACATTGACTGCAAGGTATAACTATAGGCTAGGAATATGCTGAAAGAAACTTGAAAACAACCACACACTCAGTGGATTAATGTAAATGGTTAAACAGATACAGGTATGGATGTGGTGAGTCAACAAGTCAGTTTCTGTGCAGCATGACTCTAATACTACTACTACCCAACACCTCCATAAGGTATAACCTCCAGACATCACATGCAGATTATAAAATACTATCATAAAGGCATCACTGGGGTGGATAAAGGATCTTTCAGCAAATATATCTTAAAATATGACAAATGATCATAAAACCATATTGATTTTAAGAGTTAAAGGGTCATGGGGGATGAGGTCAGAGAATGGGGTTGAGAAAAGAAGCAGAAAACAACCATGATTGAACAGTGGAGCATACCTGATGGGCTGAATGGCCCAATTCTGTTCATATATTTCATGGTCTTATAATGTAAACTAGAAATTGCAATGATCAAAGTGACCTCACAGAACATTTCTAAGTGAAGTACATTACTAGGGTATGCTACGTTTATCTTCGGATGAAGAAATAACATTCGAAAATAAGAATTTTAGGATGAGATAAAGGAAGAGTGCAGGCGATTATATAAAAACCCTCATTATCAACTTATGAGATGTGGACAGATGCATCTGTACCAGGTAGATTCGTAAGGAAGAGATCAATGCTTGCAGGATCCTCTTGACCTAGAACTGAAAGACAGTGCTTCCAACACTCAAAAGAATAGGTTTGTGTGTGCATATTTGTTTCAACAATCTCAGCATGTTGAATTATTGTAGGCACCATGGAACAGAAATCTCAAACAAATGTATATTCCATTCTGAATGCTTTTACAAATTTTTTTTAAACTACACACATTAAAAAACTTTGGTTTCTTTCAGTTGGACATTTGGATTCATAGTAAGCAGAGGGTCTCAGAATTTTAAGTAGAAACTTACCTATATCTAGGGTCATTTATAATCATCTTCATTGCTTGCTCCCATGAGGCATTCGACTGAACACCCTAAAGAAACAGAAGTCTTTATTGTATATCTAACTGGAAAAGTTAGGAAGTAAAACATTCATTATCCCAAATAAACACGTAGAAAGTTTCACCCAGCTTGACTTCTGCCAAAAAAACATCTACATCCTTACTTCATTCCATCCTCCAGCTGATTGTTACAGTTGCACTACAAATTGCAAGATTAATATAATATTGATCACATTTTAGCTTGCATGTTAGTGTTTCCCAACCCCATCCTGCCCTGTGCCTTACATTGCTGAACCATCTTTCTTACTGATGACTGTAAAGTTTGGTCACGCACCTGGAAAAATCATGCTAAACACATTGTTTGAACAGTTATTAATGCTTTCTCATAGATGGTTAATTTTTAATTTAGACTGTTCCAGTTTCCACCTATACACAAAAGCATGATTCACGACTACAGTACTGGATCCCCAGTTTGAACATAGCTTGCACTCCCCTGTACCTAAAGACACTCACTTCAATTGAGCAGTTGCCAGGACTGTGGTGCAAACCCCTAATCACCACTGGTGCTCTCCCCAATATGAATAAGCCACAGCTTGATTGAGAGAAGCTGCTTGGGACGGCAGGCTGGGACAAACAGTGAGGCTGCTTAGGGCTGAAATGTAGTATTTAGGACCGCATATTTGCTTCCTTGTTTGACTGTAAACTCTCACCAGTTCAGAGATTTCTTTTGTCTAAATGGGCTAAAAAGCTCTCAGATTCAAATGTTCGAGACAAATTATAACTTGTTTATTTATTGAGATACAACACAGAATAGGCCCTTCAAGCCACATGGCCCTGCAACCTCCCAATTTAACCCTAACCTAATCATAGGACAATTTACAATGACAAATTAACCTGCGAACCAGCACATCTTTGGACCGCAGGAGGAACCTGGAGTACCTGGAGGAAACCCACGCGGTCACAGGGAGAACATACAAATTTCTTACAGCCGGCAGTGAGAACTGAACCCAGGTGGCTGGTACTGTAAAGCGTTGTGCTAATCAGCATGCTACGATGCCACCTCAATATTTCCACCGACACTCAAAATCAACACTGATAGCTTTTCCTTCCCCATTTTCTCAAAGGTCTTTATTCTCTCTGCTAGATTGGCATTCTCTATTATAGCTGTACTAGATCTTTTCCACCACAAGGGAAATGGAATCATTAACTTGCTGTGTTACTCTATCAAAACGGACACTCTTCCACTTCCTTTCCTACCTGTTTTTATTATCCTAACACTCACTTTTGAGGGAGAAAAAATTTACTGAAGCTTTCTCCTGTGTCGCATTCTGTATTTGCTGGCTACACAGGAAGTAGGCAAACACACTAATTTCCCTTTTTAAAATATTACGTTGCCTACATGATCTGGAATTCACTGCTCAAAGATGAGATAAAAAAAACTATGTTAACATTAACTTCCATTAGAGAATTGAATAAATATTTGGGGGAAAAAAGATCCATTAGGCCCTGGAATAGAACTAGATAAAACATTTCTTTATTACTGTGACATGTACCGATGTACTGAAAGCTCATCTTGCATACTGATCAAATCATTACACAGTGCATTGAGGTAGTACAAGGTAAAATAAGAGACTGCAAAATGAAGTGAACAGCTACAGAGAATGTGTACTGTAGGCAGACAATAAGGTGCAAGATCATAAGGTATATTGTGAGAATCTTGCATGTTTTAAAATATAATTTCACAGCCAATACCTTTTCTTTCAACAGTTCCTTAAATGCTTGTTTTGCTTCCTCTTTTGTGTTCCAAGTGTACGTTTTCCTGACTGGCTCTTTCTTCACCTCCTCCTCTTTCTTGGGAACATCACTATGGGTAAATGTTGTCAAAATGAACATTAAGACAAAACTCAGAAAACAACTACAAAACAAGTGAACAAATGCAGCAAAATTATTAACAACATAACTATTAAGGTACACATTGAGTATCTTCTTATAGTTAATCATATTTCAATCATTTTACAATAATAAGCTACATTATGTTAGAGAGTTCACCCCAACTGTGAACAGTAATCGAAGTTCATACTTTTCTTGAACTTCCTGCTTTGCTGTTTCTTCTACTGGCTGGGATGTGTTTTCTACAGGTTCAGGCTCAGGCTGCTCAACAGCTACTGTTTGTTGCTTTTCACTGTCATCAGTAGTTGTAACTTCATTCTCAGTAACTTCCACTGGGGTGGTGGTTGTTGCCTCTTGAACAGAGGTTGATACTGTAGACACTGAAGCCTCCTTCACCCTGTTGAAACCATTAATCAGATGATAATTAGGTTAATATTCACAAACAATTGTTCATTTACATAACTGAAATGAAAGATCAAGTCAGCCAAAGTAAAGCAGTACATATAATAGATGCTTGTTATTTTGCAACCACAGAATTTTTAGGAGTCAATTACCTTCCTACATCTGCTGTAACCTCATAACAAATCAAAAGTTACTTTTGAACAATCAAGCCAAATGCAGCTAACTCCTTCATTCAACAAATTAGCTAGGACCAGGAATTTTCAAGTTGGGGAAGAGGGTGCAAACAACATTCTCCACACCCTTTGATTCAACAGACATCAGTCATCATCTGATTAGTAAGAAATAACATTTGTGCCAGGGAAAGACTACCTCTATCAGGGAAAAGACTAAGCACCTAACATTGATGGTGCATGCCATTATTGTTGGATAGTCCTTATTATCAAAAGAGCTCTTCACATCCTACATAGCTAAGTGCAAGTAGAAGAAAATAACATGTAATTACTACCTGCAGAGGGCTATATCCAGCACGATCAGACCCAAGAGCATTGCAATACTTAATCAAATGCTTTCACTATTAAGTAACTATTCTTGTAAGGCTAACTGGTGAATGTATACCTCAGTTATGGAACCAAATCATTCGACCTTAAGACAGGAGAAGTTATATTGGGGAATAAGGAAATAGCAAAAGTAATTAAACCTGAATTTTGTATCTGTCTTCATAGAAGGCACAGAAAATTGCATGGAAACAATGAATGACTCAAAGAAATTATCATCAGTAAAAATTGGTAGTACAGAAATGAACAGCGGTAGCAATAAATCCCTTGCACTTGATGATGAGTATTCCAGAGTTTTCAAAAAAGGTGAACTTGGAGGTAATTGATGCACTGTGGTGCTATCATTTAGAATTCCACAGATTCTAAAAAGGTGCTGACAGATCGGAAGGAGCAAGTTCAACCCCCCATTCATGCATGGAGGGAAAGAGAAAGCAGGAAACCATGTTAGAGTTAACCTTATGTAACAGACAGAAAACTGCTGTAATCTACAATTATGAAAATGGCAATCACTTTCGACAAATATTAAGATTATTTTTGAGCTTGCAACCAGAATTGATAAGGGAATCCAGTTGATGTGGTGTATCTAGACCAAGGTTTTATGAAACCCTAGGATTCCATGAGTGGTCGCTTGGGGCGCCACAAAACATCTTGATTTAAAAAAAAACATTGTTATCTGAACTTCAATGTGTGACATTCATGCTTGCAGTAGTAGGTAGTGACCAAGCAGTCCCGTTAGCAATCTCTAGGCCATATGGCAGCGTGCAGTAGGACCATGTTTATTTTGTTGAGTTCATTCTCAGTTTTTGACGCGAGGTAGGTTCCCTGAGCCTTAAAAATTATTTCAGGGGTTCCTCCAGGGTAATAAGATTGAGGAAGGCTGATCTGGACTTTCAGAAGATCTCTGAATGGACAGATAAGTGTGAATAAATAGGCCAATTTCAGATAGGGATGCTGTGAACAGTGGGACCCACCTGTTCATAATCTGTAGCTATGACCGAGACGAGGGAATCAAGTACAAGATATCCAAGTTGCTATTAATACAAAGTGTGCATTGTGATGAGGATGCAAAGGAGGCTTCAGGGAGATTTTAAAAAAAGGCTTAAGTGAATGGGAGAGCATATAGCAGATGGAACAAACTAGCACTAATGCTGTTTCTCCAATTTTGCACGAAATTGCAAGTTACATCACTTCAAATCCAAAATGTCACCCATTTTGTGTAGGAATGTCTTTGTTCACAGCAGGAAACTAGAGTTGGCATTCAGGAAAACACACAACAAAATTCAATATAAATATGCCATCTTTTGATTTTATGTATGTGGATGACACATTTGTGGGAGAGATAATATAGGCCAACCATGTATTCTTTATTAACCGAGATGAAATGACTGACAAAACTCCAGATAATTTACCACGGGATTCAGCCATGAAAATATTTTTAAAATAAATACATACGGAAGCATTGCATCAGAATAATAAAAAGTTAAACATTTTGGAACTATCATTTGATAATTATATATGATAAAAGTGGACGTGTAATTTCATGGAAAATGTAGTGAAGTCATCATCTGCATTTAAAATTCTTCCACTGCAACCTTGGTCACACTGTACATCATAGCTGCTTGCCATTTGTAAATGACAGGTATGAACACAGGAAAAATATGTCCTATCAGATCAAAAAGTACGTAGCTGTTAACTTAGCATGATATTTTATTTTTATCTCAATGGTGCACATAGAGCAAGATAACTTAAAATTTAGGACAATGCCTGGTTAATTTTAATCCAAACACTGCACTGGCATGCAGTTTACCTTATTCTGCAGCAACTCTTACCAAAATCTTACAAAATATTAAATAGTCCATAAATAAGTAAATAGAGTACATCAAAGGTCATAGTTCATCTTCACTACCAACTCTGAAGTTAATGCTTTCATTTGTCTGCTCTTATGCCTTATGCTGTTTTAGTTTTCACTCACCTAAAATAAACTGTCTTGATTAACCCTAGTAATATTTTTATTTATCTATATTTATGAACAATACTCGAGTATTAGACCTTACCCATAAGCTTGAAACACTGATAATGAAGATGACAGAGTGTAAATGGAGGGTATGAGAAAAGAGCAGTTTGCCTTTCACATTTTTGTTAAGTTTCCTCAATCTAGTCCCATGGCCTGCTTTCTACGGGTATTGATGACCAGCAAGTGTCATGGCATTCACCCTGTCAATCCCATCTGGGAGTTCAGCAGATCTAACCATCACCTAGTGGCACATGTTCAAGCCACAATTAAGTGGTGGATGGATATCCTGCCCATGACTGCTATAAAAAATATATATTTTGGGAGGGGTCAATTATTGTTTGTGTTCCTCATACTATACTGCCAAAAAATTACTATAGTTCTTTGAATTTTCTTTACATTTTCACATTAGGATATTTAATCTTTTGCTTTTTTTTAGACTTTCTGTCAAAATTGGTTAATGTTGCCTGGTTTCAGTATAAACACTAAAGAAAGCTACTTTACTTGCATCTAATAAAGCACTGAAATGTTTTCCAAATCCTGCAAAAGGATCGGTGTAATTCTACTTCTGCACTTTTTCCAGTTGGCTAATATTGTAAGCAATTTAAAAAGAGTCCATCATTTCCCAGAACCTAAGACTTCAAATGCAGAAAATAAATACATATTTAAAGAAACCATACAATGTAAACCTTCAGTGTGATTTCCTAAGTATTTCAGCCACAAACAAATACTACCTCCTTTGCATATTTTAAAAAAAAGTCAGATTCAAAATTCAATTTCCAATATTACTGAATTTTGGAAATAGTAATGAAGTGTAGAACATACCCATTTTCTTCTTCAGCTTTGATCATTTCTGCATAAAAACAAAATTAACATCTGATTAATTGCTAACTAAAAACTTTTTGAAGTACTAACAGCTACAATCTTATTACTTCAGAGAATAAATTATGTGCATACGAACAAGTTTGCAAATCACTGCCAACGGCAACTGTCAATGCTTTTTACAGTTGAGCAATCTTCTTTTGATGAATTTAGCATAATAAACAAAATTCAGAACCTGCTCATGTAATTTGAAACAATATTCTCATTTTACACATTACATAAGATGTCCAAGCTATCCTTCCAAAAATTCAATGCTCACTCCATCACTGACATCTCTATTTCAATCCTATTCAATACTGGTTTGAGCTACCAAAGGCCAATTTTATAATTAACCTTACCAAGAGAGAAAGATCCAACGATTAATATAAACAAAGTAAAACATTTCCCTACAGCACAATAGCTGGTCCTTACACGGCCATAAAAAGCCCTTTTACAAACTGGGATATTTTCATCTCTTAACTGCCTTGACAGAATAATCAATTCTAGTTCTAATTGTCAAAAGTTTAATCAAGCTCATTTTTGGAATTTGCTTTCACAGTCTGAGGAACAAAATATTGAGGTGTACAGATATCCCCAAAAAAGTCTGAAAGAATATAAACATGTAGCCTCTGAAACAGACTGAAAAATGCCTTAAAGAAATTTCCTGGATACAAAGATGATGGCAACCAGCAACCAGGATCCCTTCAGTATGGAGGATCTCTATATTTACCTGAAGCAATAGTTCTCAAGAGGCTAGATCAATTATCCCCAACAAATTCAATACAGAATTAAATCTAGCACTCCTTCTAAGTGGAGCAGTAATTAATCTCAATTCACAAAGCAGTTGTTCCTCTGTATCGGAGAAATGAAATGTTGATTAGTTTTCAGAAAACAACTTAGGAAATAAGAAAAGAAATAAGGCTTTTCGGTCCTTAGAGCTTGCTCTACCACTCATCACATTTAGTTTCAGACACCATCAACGTTTCATATCTAGCAATCTGCATTATGAATAAAATCAATGATTGAGCCCCTGAAGCCCTCCAAGTAGAAAATTCCAAGGATTCAGCACTGTCCAACTGGTAAGAGATTTACACAATGGAATTCATTCTGAAATCGTGACATCAGCATTTATTCACCAGATGGTGGAAATATCCTCCCTGCATTGTCTGTTGAGCTGTTTAACAATTTTGTTGAGATTTTTTATTCTTCTAATCTCTGCAGAACACAGTCTGTCCACTTATTTTATCCTCATATAGCAACCTCACTATCCTTGGAAATACCAAGTCCAATACAAATCTTCTGATCAGGCTCATTTAAGCTTTGAGGTCCTTGTATATTGTTAGCAATTTCTGCATTTGTATCTCATACTTTTGCTTGTTTCTTTTATTTCTTTCTCTTTACTGCTCTGTGCATTTTATTCATCATCTAGTTACATCAAACACCTCACTTTTTGTTCATTCCCCATTTGCCCCCATTCTTTGCATCTTAATTCTTTTTTACCTTTAACTATTCTCATTTCTGATGAAAGGGTGCACATAAAATACTAACACTTGTTTTTCTCTTTCCAAAGATGCTGCCTAACCTGCTGAGAATTTCCAGAATTTTCTGTTTATTTGAGATTTCAAGCACATGGAACTTTTGATTTTGCAATAATCACTCTGACATTTGGTATATTATGGATGCAAATCACAATTTAATTAAAAATGTTTAAAGAGAAAGTTTAAAACATGATGCTGCTTTCATAGAAACTATTAAGCTTTTTACCTTCCAGCTCTTCCAATTCTTTGGGTTTAGTCCATCGAGATTCTTTTGTTTGAGAATTGTAATAATAAGGCTTCCCTGTATCCGACTTGTATTCTTTCCATGGACATTTTGATAGCAATTGCTTGAAGCATGTATTAAAAAAAAATCAGATTAATATCTTAACTTGCACAATGGTCTTACAAAATAAATACTTTGTAATAAAAAGGACGGAAGTATAACTACTCGAACATGTTTTAGTTCATTATATCTACATATAACAGTAAAATTATAATACAAAGAGGAATCCTGCAGATTACTCTAATACTGAACAAACAAAGATAAAGTATTTCAAAGTTTATGCTCTATGGCCTATTTCCTATATTTGTTATATTCAAGTCATCAGTTCACACCTCTGCATGCGATTTCAACTCATCCGGCTTCTCCCACGTGGATTGTTTTGTTTCAGAGTTATAGAAATAGGTCCTCCCATCTGGGGATTTGTGTTCAGTCCAAACAGACTTCTGAAAGGGATTGAAATTAAGTTAAAGATAATAATGTAAATACACACAACATATAACAAACAGGATTTTCCAAAGTTACTAGAAATCTGTACCCAGGAAAAAATATAGATTAGTAAAATAAGCTTTTAGTTGATGACAATGGACATTATTTTATCCAAATTATATACTTTTAACTGAACATTATGCTTAACAAAGTATAGAAATGTAATGCAAGCTAATGTAAAAATACAACCAATGCTGTCTCTGTTTTTGCAAAATGGCAGTTTTCTTTTCGCTATTTCTGCGAATTTTGATAAGTTTGATTTTTGGCACACCTAATTAACACCCTCGCACTGAAGTGCTAAGCGACTCCAGCTACATTTCCTTTGGTCATAACCCATGTACGTAACAGTCAGTGATAATAAAACTGATTCTGACAACTTTACTACCATATCAACTTGCACAGCCACTTTCAGTGAACAATGGTCCTGGACCCCTAGATTCCTCAGTGCTACTAAGAGGTCTACAATTAACTGTATACTTACTTGACTCGACAAATGAAAGAAGAATGTATTATTATTGTGATTTATTATTGTCATTTTGACCATAACTGCTAGTACAGTACACAGTAAAAACGAGACGACATTCTTCAGGACCATGGTGCTACATGAAACAATACAAAAACTACACCGAACTACGTAAAAACAACACAGAAAAAAACTACACGAGACTACAGACCTACCCAGGACTGCATAAAGTGCACAAAACAGTGCAGGCATTACAATAAATAATAAACAAGACAATAGGCACAGTAGAGGGCAGTAAGTTGGTATCTGTTCAGACTCTGGGTATTGAGGAGTCTGATGGCTTGGGGGAAGAAACTGTTACATAGTCTGGTCATGAGAGCCCGAATGCTTCGGTGCCTTTTCCCAGACGGCAGGAGGGAGAAGAGTTTGTATGAGGGGTGCGTGGGGTCCTTCATAATGCTGTTTGCTTTCGGATGCAGCGTGTAGTGTAAATGTCTGTAATGGCAGGAAGAGAAACCCCAATGATCTTCTCAGCTGACCTCACTATCCGCTGCAGGGTCTTGCAATCCGAGATGGCGCAATTTCCAAACCAGGCAGTGATGCAGCTGCTCAGGATGCTCTCAATACAACCCCTGTAGAATGTGATGAGGATGGGGGGGTGGGAGATGGACATTCCTCAGCCTTCCCAGAAAGTAGAGACGCTGCTGGGTTTTCTTTGCTATGGAGGTGGTGTTGAGGGACCAGGTGAGATTTTCCACCAAGTGAACACCAAGAAATTTGGTGCTCTTAACGACCTCTACAGAGAAGCCACTGATGTTCAGCAGAGTGGTCGCTCTGTGCCCTCCTGAAGTCAACAACCATCTCTTTTGTTTTGTTCACATTCAGAGACAGGTTGCTGGCTCTGCACCAGCCTGTTAACCGCTGCACCTCTTCTCTGTATGCTGACTTGTCGTTCTTGCTGATGGAACCCACCACGGTCGTATCTTCGGCGAACTTGATGATGTGGTTCAAGCTGTGTTGCAGCACAGTTGTGGGTCGGCAGAGTGAACAGCAGTGGACTGAGCACAAACCCCGGGGGGGGCCCCGTGCTCAGTGTGATGGTGTTGGAGATGATGCTTCCAATCCAGACTGACTGAAGTCTCCCAGTCAGGAAATCTAGGATCCAGTTGCAGAGGGAGGTGTTCAGGTCCCAAAAGATGGTGTTATCGAACATGAGCGACAGCTTCTGGTAGTCAAAAGCTAAGGAATCCAACAAAAAAAATCACTAAATGTACCTTTCCTGAAGAATTGTGTTAAATTATCAACGCAAACAGAGAAAGGGCAAAAAATGGTGAGGCGAGTTCAGGGGATGACTGGAGTTGGTGCCAATAAAAAGAAGTTAGGTTTAAGTGCAGTGGCCATTGTGTGAGTGGACCAGTGGGTTTCAATGGTTCATTTGAGGCTCTAGGCAAGCTGCTGGTAAGTGCAGTGAGAGACTGGGTCCAGGGTCAGTGGTGTGCTCTTATGTGAGATGTGGGAACACAAAGAGACCTCCAGTCTCCCTGATAACTACATCTGCATGAAGTGCATCCAGATACAGTTCCGTACAAACCCTGTTAGGGAGCTATAGATGCAGATGAATGACCTTTCCTGCTTAGCCGAGAATGAAGAGGTGATAGATAAGAGCTACAGGCAGGTAGCCAGTCCTAAGTTGCAGAAAAAAGGTAGCTAGGTAACTGTCAGGAAAAGGAAAGGGAATAGGTACACCACTTTGGATAGTTTTTTGGGGATGGAGTGGGGAAACGACTTAACATGGGAAAGCTGTAGTGACCAGATTTCTAGCACTGAGTCTGGCTATGTGGCTCAGACATTTGGGGAGGAGGAAGAGAAGTCCAGTAATGACAGGGAACTCATTGGTCAGAGTAGCAGACAGGAAATCCTGTGGACATGTAAGATATACTCTGTGGAATGTGTTGTCCTCCACGTGTCAGGAACGTCTTAGGACAGTTCCACAGCAATCTAAGGAGAGGGGAAAGGTAGAGAAGAGGAGTCAGAAGCTATACTACATATTGGTACTGTAGGAACCATCTATCTATTTTCTGTCTACATTATATTTAGCTGATGTTAATCTTTTTCACAGCCTGTGGTGCATTGCATGTTTCTTTAGCCTTTTGTCTGCTTTTTATGAAGCTGAGTTGCAATCTCACTGAACCCAGCACGGATGGAAGTGTGCAAGGAGCCGGCCAGATTTGAACCCAGGACCTCTCATCTCGAAGTCCAGTGCTGATGCCACTGCACCACCAGGAGCTTATTGTATTTTGTGTGATGAATCAGCGTAGAGGAGAGAAAATGAAAATCTGCTTGAGTGGTGCCACAACACCACCTTACTCATATCAACTACACCAAGGAGCTGATTATTGACTATAGGAGGAAGAAACCAGAGGTCCACAAGCAAGTCCTCATCAGAGGATCAGAGCTGAAGCCGGTCAGCAACTTAAAATTCCTTGGTGCTATTATTTCAGAGAACTTGTGCTGAGCCCAGCACATTAAATGTAATTAGGAAGAAGGCACGGCAACTTCTTCAGGAGTGTGAGAAGATTCAGGATGACATCCAAAATTTTGACAAGACTTCTACAGATGTGCAGTGGAGATTATGTAGACTGGCTGCATCACAGCCTGGTGTGGAAACACTAATGCCCTTGAATAGAAAATGTTACTAGTAATATAGTGAATATGGCACAGTCCATCACGGGTAAAGCCTTCCCAACCACTGAGCACATCCACGTGAAGTGGAATCACAGAAAGCAGCATCCATCTTCAGGAACCCTACCACCCAAGCCATGCTCCCTTCTCACTGCTGCCATCAGGAAGAAGGTACAGGAACTTCAGGACTCCCATCACCAGGTTCAGGAACAGTTATTGCCCTGCAACCATCAGCGTCTTGAACCAAAGGGGATAACTTCACTTGCCCAGTCATTGAAATGTTTCCACAACCAATGGACTCACTTTCAAGGACTCTTCACCTCATGTTCTCGATATTTATTGCTAATTTATTATTATTATTTCTTTCATTTTCAATTAGCAGTTTGGTATCTTTTACACACTGGTTGAACACCCATGTTGGTGCAGTCTTTCATTGATTCCATTACGATTATTATTCTATTATGGATTTATTGACTGTGCACACAAGAAAATGAATCTCAAGGTTGTAAATGGTGACACATATGTGCTATGACAATAAATTTAATTTGTACTCATCTGTTGCTGTTGGGGATGCAAAGATCACTGTCAAAGACCCAGTGATTTCCTCACTTGCTTCTTTCAATATACTGAATAGAGTCATCAGGCTCTGGGGTCTTATCCAAATTAATGCTTTTCAAAGGCCCAGCATTACGTCCATTATAATCTCAAAAATGTCCCAGCAGATTAGCATGCCTCATTCTGCTTTCATCCTCCAATTCCTTCTCATCAGTAAATATTGAGAAAGTTCCATCGAAGACTGAGCACGTTAAAAAACTTCACTATGACAACCCTATAGCTCCTGCATTTTTCCAAAATCTGTCTACATATCTGTTCCTCTACTTCTCAGCAGCCATTTTCCAAACTTCTACAAATGTAGAACCCCAATTTCTGCAGCTGTACTGTGGAGCATTGTGAATGGTTCCATTACTACCTTGTATGGAGGCTCCAATGCAAGAACGGAAGAGGCTGCAGAGGGTTGTAGACTCAGCCAACTCCATCACAGCCACAAGTCTCCCTACCACTGACAACATTTTCAAAAGGTGGCATGCATCATTAAGGATTCTTACCATTCAGTGCATACCCTCTTTTCATCAGGGACGAGGTACAAAAGCCTGACAACACACAACCAACAGCTTCTTCCCTTCTGCCATCAGATTCCTGAATGGTCCATGAACCCATAAACAGTAACTCATTATTCCTCTTTTCCATTATTTATTTTATTTTTAGTTGTAACATAGTATCTTTATGTATTGCACTGTAATGCTGCTACAAAGACAACAAATCTTATAACGTACATCAGAGATTATAAACCCGATTCTGATACTATTATAGTATAATCCCATCAGTGCAATTGAACCTCTCTTATTTCAATCTTTATTGAAATACTTATTGAAGTGTATCCATCTTTTGTAAACTCTTCAGTAGCTGCATAGGCACCTGAAAGTATTGGAAAACAAAATGTATCCAGTGCTATGAAACACTGCTTACTAAGCATTTACCACGCATTATTGATTTACTAGGTACACATTGTATTTACGGTACACTACGGTATTTACTATGTAACTATTGACTTATTAGCTAGAACGTAACCGGTGTACTATTGACTTATTAGTGACTTCAGAATATAACCAAATATACCGTAGATTCCGGATTATAAGCCGCTACTTTTTCCCCACATTTTGAACAGCTTTGAACTCTGCGGCCTATAATCCAGAGCGGCTAATACATGGTTTTTTTTCATGCCGCCTCGTAAACATTTTGCCTCGTAACAGTAGACCAATAAAATTGATGAGTAGTTCACAGAGGTCCAATGAAATTGTACGATAAATCAAGCGCACTTTCACAATTAAATTATTGTAAATCAGTCATTTGTACTCACCCTCATCAACATGGAAAATACTCGAAGAAAAGCAAGACCCGAGCGCGTCAGACCCGATTAGACCCGATCGCGTTGCGCAAGCGCGTCAGACCCGATTAGACCCGATCGCGTTGCGCAAGCGCGTCAGACCCGATTAGACCCGAGCGAAAACGCTGCTTTTAAGTTAAAGTCGATCAATAACTTTTCCTGGTAGGCTGCAGTATATATATTTTTACCAGTCGCTAGGAGATATTGGAATGTTGTTCGTGCTGTTCAGTAAAAAAGTATATGCAACGTAATTTGTGTTACCGATACGTATGTATATTTAAAAGTAGCGGTGCGGCCTAAAATCCGGTGCGGCCTTTACAATTAAAAAATTGATTTTATTTCTAAAATTAGAGCCTGCGGCTTTTAATCAGGTGCGCTCTGTAGTCCGGAATCTACGGTAGTTACTTCGGAAGGTAGCCAAATATAGTGACTTCTGACTGTAGCCAAATAAGAAGATAATGGTAGCAGACCGGAGGATGAAACATGCGATAGTATGTTAATGAGAGGCTAGCTAAGAGATAACTGTGGCCAGGGATGAGGTAACATGTGACCTAGAAAGTAGATTAGAACATGATTAAGTTAATGGATAGAAACAATAGTGGCAAGTCAAGAGCTAATGTATTGGTGACATGCAACCGTAGACTGACTGGATATGCTAATGCAACTAGGCTAGAGGATTGCTTTAAAAAATGCTATGTACAAGGATCAGCAGGCATTCAGCGATTAGCTCACTGACTGTCTCAGCTTTGATTTGCAAATTAAAGTTTAACACTTCTTGAAGAATCTTCTGCGTCTCCTGGTCGTTTGTGGAGCACGATAAACCATGACAAAAGTAAGTAGACTATCTGTTGGATGAAAGCGACCAACAACTCTGATAGAGGCCGATGCTAAGTTTTTAAGCTCATCAGTGGGAGGTGGTGCTTTAGCACTGCTGGCCCACCACCTCGAGGGAGTCTTGATCATAAACGGGCCAAAACTCCTGAGGACAGGTGGCAGATCAACTGATGATCCCACTGATAGCACAGGACAGTTAACATCTTAGTCCACGTGTATTTTCAATTCATTCAGCTCTAACCAAATTGCTTCTGTGATCCTTTTCTTCTATACTCTCTCCTTGGCTTGGTAAATTTTAAAAGATGCATTAACTGTAGGTAAACTAACACAATCTTTTTATGACGTCTCCATTTCTCTAATTCTTAAAAAGATAAAGACCCTATTGAATGTGCATCCTATCGGCCTATATCTTTGCTGAATACGGATTCCAAGACTTTTACCAAAATTTTGGCCACTATATTAGAAAATATATTACCTCAAATTATTTCTGAAGACCAGACCGGATATATTAAAAATTGTTACTCATCCTTTAACATTATAAAATTAATTAATATAGTTTATACTCCTTCATCTAAAATACCAGAATGTGTCATTTCCTTAGATGCTGAAAAAGCGTTTGATAGTTGAATGGCCATATTTATTTAATACTCTGCAGAATTTTAATTTCAGCCTGAAATTTATATCATAAATTAAATTAATATATTATAAGCCTTTGGCTTCAGTTCTTACCAATAATCAAAGATCTCCCTTTTTCCAGCTGTGATGATTTGTTACTATACATCTCTGACCCTGAGAGATCTATTCCTGTTATTTTATCCTTGCTTGCTCAGTTTAGTAGCTTTTCCGGCTACAAACTGAACTTTAGTAAGAGTGAACTATTTCCATTAAATATACAAGTTTCAATCTATAAACACTTACCATTTAAAGTTGTCACAGATAACTTTACTTATTTGGGTATTAAAATTACTAAGAAACATAAGGATTTATTTAAAGTTAACTTTTTACCTTTAATTGACCAAATCAAGCAACTTATTACTAGATGGTCCACATTATCTTTGTCATTAGTTGGTCAAATTAATGCTATCAAGATGATAGTTTTACCCAAATTTTTATGTCTATTTCAAGCATGACCAATTTTTATTCCTAAATCTTTTTTTGACATTATTGACTCCAAAATATCCTCGTATGTGCGGCAGAATAAAAATCATAGATTAAGTAAAAAATATTTACATAAGTCTAAGAAGGAAGGTGGTTTGGCTTTGCCAAACCTAAGATTTTACTATTGGGCAATTAGCATTTGATACTTAATATTTTGGACACAAGAATCGGTCACATTGTAACGATGTGCTTCACACAGCGCTGAAATAACGACACACAGTCGGTAAGTCGTTTCCAGATTAGTTTATTCAAACTTGGCGGTGCTGGTATTTAAATCCTTAGTGCCCGCCCTCTCCGGGCGGAAATGACGTTGAAGGTGCATTACCAAAGTCTCCCCCCGCGCGCTGGCTATTTGTGAGCCGGTTCACCTGCGCAGAAAGTGGGTCGCCACATAACCCCATCCCAGAACCGGCAATACACCCCCCAATGTCCACAGTCTGGATCAGCCTCTGTGCCGCGGTGCCTGAACCTCGACCGGCTGCGCCAAGTCCACATGGGCTGGCTTGAGTCGGTCCACCGTGAAAACCTCCTCTTTCCCCCCAGTGTCCAGAACATATGTGGACCCGTTGTTGTTGATCACCCTGAACGGCCCCTCGTACGGCCGCTGAAGCGGCGCCCGGTGTCCGCCCCTTCGTACAAACATAAACTTAGTTTTGCAGTTCTTTGGGTACATGGGTCGGGGTCAGTCCGTGCTGTGAAGTTGGTACGAGGGTCAGGTTGCCGAGCCTTTCTCGTAGCCTGTCCAGGACTGCTGCAGGTTCTTCCTCTTGCCCCCTTGGGGCTGGTATGAACTCTCCCGGGACGGCCAGGGGTGCGCCGTACACCAACTTGGCTGATGAGGCGTGCAGATACTCTTTGGGCGCTGTACGAATTCCAAGCAGGACCCAGGGAAGCTCGTCCACCCAGTTAAGTCCTCTCAGGCAGGCCATGAGAGCCGACTTCAAGTGATGGTGGAAGCGTTCCACCAGTCCGTTCGACTGTGGGTGGTAGGCAGTTGTGTGGTGCAGCTGCATTCCCAACAGGCTGGCCACAGCCGACCACAGGCTGGAGGTGAAATGGGCGCTTCTGTCGGAGGTAATGTGGGCCAGTACCCCAAAGCGTGCTACCCAGGTTGCGATCAGTGCTCGGGCGCAGGAATCGGCAGATGTGTTGGTGAGCGGGACCGCCTCTGGCCACCTCGTGAACCGATCTACCATAGTTAGCAGGTACCGCGCTCCTCGGGACACTGGTAGGGGGCTCACGATATCCACATGAATGTGGTCGAACCTCCGGTGGGTGGGTTAGAACTGCAGCGGCGGGGCTTTAGTGTGCCGCTGCACCTTGGCTGTTTGGCACTGCGCGCACGTTCTGGCCCATTCACTGACCTGTTTGCAAACTCCGTGCCACACGAACTTGCTGGAGACCAGCCGGACGGTTGTCCTGCTAGATGGGTGCGCCAAACTGTGTATTGAGTCGAAAACCCGCCGCCTCCAGGCTGCCGGGACGATGGGGCGAGGTTGGCCGGTAGCCACGTCACACAGGAGGGTCCTATCACCTGGGCCTACGAGAAAGTCCTGCAGCTGCAAACCCGAGACTGCGGTCCTGTAGCTGGGCATCTCCTCGTCTGCCTGCTGCGCCTCCGCCAGTGCTGCATAGTTCACCCCCAGGGACAGGGCCTGGACAGCTGGTCTGGAGAGTGTGTCCGCCACGACATTGTCCTTCCCCGAGACATGCTGGATGTCCGTCGTGTACTCGGAGATGTAGGACAGATGTCGCTGTTGGCGAGCCGACCAGGGATCTGACACCTTCGTGAACGCGAAGGTCAATGGTTTGTGGTCCGTGAACGTGGTGAACGGCCTGCCTTCCAAGAAGTACCTGAAATGCCGGACTGCCAGATATAGTGCCAACAGCTCCCGGTCGAAAGCACTGTACTTGAGTTCGGGTGGTCGTAGGTGCTTGCTGAAGAACGTCAGGGGTTGCCAGAGCCCCTCGATGAGCTGCTCCAGCACCCCACCGACTGCTGTGTTGGATGCGTCCATCATGAGGGCGGTCGGAACGTCCATTCTGGGGTGCACCAGCATCGTGGCATCTGCGAAGGCTTCCTTGGCTTTAACGAAAGTGGCCGCGGCCTCCTCATCCCAAGTAATGTCCTTGCCTTTATCCGACATCAGGGTATACAAAGGGCGCATGATACGGGCTGCTGAGGGGAGGAAATGGTGGTAGAAGTTCACCATACCCACAAACTCCTGCAGGCCTTTGACCGTGCTGGGTCGGGCAAAGTGGCGGATCGCGTCTACCTTGGTGGGCAGAGGTGTTGCCCCGTCTTTGGTAATCCTGTGGCCCAGGAAGTCGATGGTATCGAGACTGAACTGGCATTTGGCCGGGTTGATCGTGAGGCTGAAATCACTCAGGCGGGAGTAGAGCTGGCAAAGGTGCGACAGATGCTCCTGACGACTACTGCTGGCAATAAGGACGTCGTCCAAATAGATGAACGCAAAGTCCAGGTCGCGTCCCACCGCGTCCATTAGCCGCTGGAACGTCTGTGCGGCATTCTTCAGGCCGAACGGCATTCAGAGGAACTCGAACAGGCCGAACGGGGTGATGAGTGCTGTTTTGGGGATGTCTTCAGGGTGCACCGGGATTTGATGGTATCCTCGGACAAGGTCTACCTTGGAAAAGATTCTTGCCCCATGCAGGTTTGCTGCAAAGTTCTGTATGTGCGGCATGGGGTAGCGGTCTGGAGTGGTAGCCTCGTTCAGTCTGTGGTAGTCGCCGCATGGTCTCCAACCCCTGGCTGCTTTGGGCACCATGTGCAGGGGGGAGGCCCATGGGCTGTCGGACCTCCATACGATCCCCAATTCCTCCATCCTCTTGAACTCCTCCTTCGCTAGGTGGAGCTTTTCCGGGGGGAGCCTTTGTGAGCGGGCGTGGAGGGGTGGTCCCTGGGTCGGAATGTGGTGCTGTACCCCGTGTCTGGGCATGGCTGCCGTGAACTGCGGTTCCAGAATCGATGGGAAGTCCGCCAGGATTCTGGTGAATTTGTTGTCCGACAGCATGATGGAGTCCAGGTGTGGGGCCGGCAACTTGGCTTCACCCAGGGAGAATGTCTGGAAAGTCTCAGCATGTACCAGTCTTTTCCCTTGCAAGTCGACCAGCAGGCTGTGAGCTCGCAAGAAGTCCGCCCACAGGAGTGGTTGGGCCACGGCGGCCAGTGTGAAGACCCACGTGAACCGGCTGGCGCCGAACTGCAGCTGCACTGTGCGGGTGCCATAGGTCCGTATCGTGCTGCCGTTTGCGGCCCTCAGGGTGCTCACCACATGGTAGTAGCACGTGGAATCAGAGGATATCTGCCGAATCTGGAACTGGGCTTCTGCTTGGCTAAACCACACGCGTGGTCGCAGCGTCCAGAAAGTCGGCAGTTTGAGCGAATGCGTGAACAGATGAAAAGTCGGTCATCTTTGGTCCAAATCTCGCTTGGACCGTCGGGGTCACCAATGTAGCGATGTGCTACACACAGCGCTGAAATAACGACACGCAGTCGGTAAGTCTTTTCGAGACTAGTTTATTCAAACTTCGCGATGCTGGTATTTAAATCCCTAGCGCCCGCCCTCTCCGGGCGGAAATGACATCAGAGGTGCATTACCAAAGTCTCCCCCCCCCACCACGCACTGGCTATTTGTGAGCCGGTTCGCCTGTGCAGAAAGTGGGTCACCACAACATTTACCTAGCCCACAATGGGTAAATCTGGAGTGCAAATCTGTACAAGACTTTTCATTGTTCTCTATTTTAGGATCTTCACTTCCTTTTGTTTTATCTAAATTGAATAAACAAATAACTAATCCTATAGTTAAATATATATTACAAGTATGGTTTCAATTTCATAAATTCTTTGGCTTGAATAAGTTTATCTTATCAAGCCCCATTGTATCTAACTTTTTTTCCCCAGCCCTTTTTTTACGGACCAAGCCTTTGTGTTATGGAAAACAAAAGGTATAGCATGTTTTCGTGATCTATTTTTAGATAACAGCTTTATGTCCTTTGAACAGTTGTCCAATAAAAATAATTTGCCTAAAACTCATTTTTTTAGATATTTGCAAATTTGAAATTTCTTGGATAATATGTTACAGTCATCTCCGAAATTAAGTTCAATGGATATTATGGAAAAAATCCTAGCTCTGAATCAGATAAAATTAAGAAGGAATGGGAAAAAGAACTTCATTGTCTTTTACCCACAGAGCAGTGGGAGAAAATTTTACAGTTAGTCAATTCTTCTTCCATTTGCGCTAAACATGCCCTAATACAATTCAAGGGTGTACATAGGGCTCATATGTCCAAGGACAAACTTGCTCGATTTTATTCTCATGTTAATCCAATCTGCGACAGATGTCACTCTGAAGTTGCCTCATTGACTCACATGTTTTGGTCTTGCCTCTGTTTGCAAAATTACTGGAAAGATATTTTTGGTAATATTTCAACAGTTTTGAATATCAAATTGCAACCGCATCCTATTACTGCAAATTTCCGTTTACCAATGGTGGACAATAGTCGTTTATCCCCCTCAGCCCAGCGGATGATTGCATTTGTCACATTAATGGCTAGAAGATCTATCCTACTGAACTGGAAAGAAATTAATGCTCCAACAACATTTCGGTGGTTTTCTCAAACTATTTCTTGTTTAAGTTTAGAAAATATTAGAAGTGTCGTTTTTGACGCTTTAGTTAAATTTGAAGAAACTTGGAGACCATTTATTCAACACTTTCATATGAGTTAAACTGACTTTTCCTAAACCTTATTCTTATCATCTTTAATTATTTGGATAGGGGTGCGGAGTTACTGACACTACTGTGTATATTTGATATAATGCAATGGCACATGTTGGTTAGGTTAGTTTTTTTGGGGTTTTTTTTTCTCTTACTTTTTCCATTTTCTGTAACCACTATGAGTTTGGAAGGTTATTATATGTGGATTAGCAACTGTTTGTATCTGTACTTTAACTTATTAATTATGTACTCTCAAGCTCTTTGTACTCGATGTTTTTCTTATTATGTTTGTTTAAAATTAATAAAAAGATTTAAAAAGAAAAAAAAAACTGCTTCTGTGGACCAGCCCTTCGGTGTATCCTCTCTGACAACTGTTGTGAGATTTCATTGCACTGAAGTATACACATTTCAGCCCATCAATCGCACCATGTTTATTAACCTACCTTCCTTTCAGTCTTACATTTTCAGCCTTTACCCACTTGTACCCTTGTAGTTGGCCAAAACTGGTGCACCATTCCTTCCACAGATGGCAACCATTCTCAATGATGTATGTAGAAACATAGAGAATCTACAGCACAATACAGGCCCTTTGGCCCACAATGTTGTGCTGAACATGTACTTACTTTAGAAATTACTTAGGGTTATCCATAGCCCTCTATTTTACTAAGCCCCATGTACCTATCCAGAAATCTCTTAAAAGACCCTATCATATCTGCCTCCACCACTGTCGCTGGCAGACTATTCCACACACTCACCAGTCTCTGTGTAATAAAACTTAACCAACATCTCCTCTGTACCTACTTCCAAGCACTTTAAAACTGTGCCCTCTCGTGTTAGTAATTTCAGCCCTGGGAAAAAGCCTGAGACTATCCACACGATCATTGTTTTCATCAGGTCATCTCTTATCCTCCACTGCTCCAAGGAGAAAAGGATGAGTTCACTCAACCTATTCACATAAGGCATGCTCCCCAATCCAGGCAACATGCTTGTAAATCTCCTCTGCACCCTTTCTAGTTTCTACATCCTTCCTGTCGTGAGGTGATCAGAACTGAGCACAGTACTCCAAGTGGAGTCTGGCCAGGGTTACTTGTCACACCATACCTCTTGCACTCAACCTGATACTTGCTGCCCTGCTGCTGTGGTTACCATCCAGCTGTCACTCTAGTTTTAACCCCATTGCAAAAGAGCTTTAGATAGGCCCATACTCCCTATTAAACTAGAATTACTCACTCAATTTGATAATAATGGAGAACTGAGTAATATGCCCAGTTAAGCTTAGAAACTATAGTGCACTAAGTCTTTAGGCCAAATACCTCAGTTGTATCTGGCTTAAAGTTTCTTGTTTCTGAATTCATCCCATTTTATTGGCAACTCAAAAAATTGACAGGATTTATCACCGTAAAAACAGGCAATAGTCAGCAATTAATAATGTCTCGTACAGATGTATCTGACACAAGCCATGAGGAAGCATCAGGCAGGCATGGATCTCTCACCGTGTGCACTAAACCTAACCCAAATGCTGTCGTCCTCTGGTATTAACTCTAGAAAAACAATTTACACTGTGAAGTCCTTTACATCAACAAGTATTTAAAAGATATACAAATCCTTGCTGCTTTTAACTTGTTAAAAGATATATAAATCTATGCTGCTTTTAACATACTTTCTAGCTGAAAATGTTCAATCAATTTAGCTGAAGGCAAGAAATAAGTTTTGTATTTTTAATTCCTCAAAAGGAAACCTTAACTGAACAGCATTTCAGTTTTTAACATACAGTTTAAGGTAAATGAATGGATTCACAGTGTAATACCTTCTTGGGCTGCTCTTCTCCTGATGATTCATTTCCAGTTGAAATTTGTTGACCACTTGAAACTGTTGGATTTGCAGCCTGAAAAAAAAATCAGATCCTTAAGTTTTCCAATAGATCAAATAATCATAAAAAGAAAGAAAACCTCCAATTTAGGAAAAATACATGTTAAGGATAAATCAATTCAATCAAATTTGTTGCTACACCAGTAATGGATGTTTCCTTTGATCGCCATTAACATTTTCAATTTTATAACCTTTGTAAGCAATATAGAAAATTAAGTCTAAAGCATAATGTTTATTTGTTAATTCTTTCACAGGTGGATAGAGTCCAGTCCATCACAGGCTAAGCCCTCCCCACTATTGAGTGCACTTACAAGGAGCACAGCCACAAGAAAGGAACATCCATTATCAAGGACTCTCCTCCATCCAGGCCTTGCTTTCCTCTCACTACTGCCATTGGACACGAGACACAGGAACCTTAGGTCCCACGCTACCAGGTTCAGGAGCAGTTACTTCACTTGAACCACCAGGCTCCTGAACACAGGTAACTTCATTCACCACAACAACTGAACTGATTCTATAACCCACAGATTTACTTTCAAAAACTTTCTACAATTCATATCCTTAGTATTTTTTGCACAACTTATCTTCTTTGCACATTGTTTCTTTGGCAGTATTTGTTTATGAATAGTTTTTCATAAATTTGATTGCATTTCTTTATATGCCTGCAAGAAACTGAATCTCAAGGTAGTCTATAGCAACAGAAACACTCTGTGGCCATGTTAGTCATAGAAAAAAGTCCCTCTGACCCACCTAGTTCATGCCAAATCATTTAAACTACCTACACCCATCGACCTACACCAGACCATAGCTTTCCATACCCCTACCATCCATGTACCTATCTAAGCTTCTCTTAAATGTAGAAATCAAGCTCACATGCACCACCTGTGCAGGCAGCTTGCTCCACATTCCCACAACCCTCTGAGTGAAGAAGTTCCCCCTCATGTTTCCATTAAACATTTCATCTTTCACCCTTAACCCATGATCTCTAGTTGTAGTTCCACCCAACCACAGTGGAAAAAGCCTACTTGCATTTACCCTATCTATACCCCTGATAAACTTGTACACCTTGTATCAATCTCCTCTCAACCTTCCACATTCCAAGGAATAAAGTTCTGACCTATTCAATTTTTCCATATAACTCAGGTCCTCCTGACTCAGCAATATCTCTGAAATTTTTTCTATACTCGCCAGTGTTTCTGCTTAGAGCTGATGTATGACTTCCTCCTTACGTAATACAGTTTCAAGTTGCATTTCTGGATGCAGCGACGGACTGTGTTAAGCGACAATAGTTTTCCAAAGTACTCCCGAGCCCAGGTGGCTATAATTGTCACAGTAGCATGACGGTTTCTTAAACAGTGCCGCCTGAGGACAAGAAGATCACGCGCATTCAACAGTGGTTTCCGACCTTGCCCTTTACGCACTGAGATGTCTCTGAATTCTCTGAATCTTTTCACAATATTATGTACTATAGATGCTGAAAGACCTAAATTCTCTGCAGTCTTACGTTGGGAAATGTTCCTTTTGAACTGACTAACAATTCTCTCACGAATTTTGGCACAAAGGGGTGAGCCACAACCCATCCTTGCTTGCAAAGACTGAGCCTTTGATGGACGCTACTTTTATACCCAGTCATGATACCTCGCCTGCTTAATGTGGAGTCTTCCAAACCGGTGTCACTTGAATATTCTGTGCACTTTTCAATCTTATTTTAACTCTGTCCCAACTTTTGTTGAGTGTGTTGCAGCCATCAAATTCTAAATCTGTGTATATTTACAAAATACAATTAAGTTGGTCAGTAAAACTATTGAAAATCTTTTCTTTGTACTTTTGTCAGTTAAATAAAGGTTCACGTGAATTAACATATCAGATTTTTGTTTTTATTGCATTTTGGAAAATATCCCAACTTTTCTGGAAACAGGGTTTGTACATAGAAAGGTAAAATATGACTCTCACAATGGCACTCATGGGGTGAGGCTGTATTAGGCTTCGCTCCAATCCTTTTAGTTTTTTTACTTGCAATCACCCCCTAACTGACCTATTTATACCTACACTAAAGGGGTTGATATTTAAGATATACTTTTCAACTTTTTGAATTATTTTTTCAACTCGTCAAAATGGCAAGGAGATCACGAGAAACGAAAAAAGCGAGACCAACTAAAGAACCGTTAACTCTGGACGCAATCGGGAAACTTTTGGATGAGAGACTGGAGGATAAACTCGGCCCAAAGTTTTCTCTGCTTGATGAAACTTTAAAGACGGTCAACGTAAGTCTTTAATCATTTAAATCGGAAATTCAACAACAACAAGCAAGAATTTCAGCTCTTGAAGAAGCCGCCTGCCAGAGAGATCGTAAAATTGAAACTTTGGAACAAAAGCTGTCTTCAACTTCTCAAGTGCTGGAACGTTACAAATCCAAACTTATTGATCTCGAAGGCAGAACCTGCGGATAATCGGGCTCCTGGAAAATGTTGAGAAGGGAGATCCAGTTGAATTTTTCTCTAAATTCTTAATGGATGTCTTCAGCTCAGATGTTCTGAACGACCAGTGATCGACCGCGCACACCACATTTCTCGCTTAAAACCAGCTCCAGGTGAGAAACCATGGCCAGTAATTCTCCAGCTTCACTATGCTCATATTAAAGATCACCTGATTTGAGCTGCCCGACAGAAGGGTATGATCAACTTTCAAGATTTCAAGTTTCGTATTCTGGAAGATTATAGTCGTGAAGTTCTGAGGGAAAGAATGGCTTTTAAACCGGTTATGTCGGAATTTTATCGCTACAAACAAGTGCTGTTATTTCCAGCGCAACTGAGAGTCGTTCTTCCCGATGATTCTCGTCGGCTGTTTAAATCTCCAGCTGACGCCCAAAGATTTCTCAAGGAACAGCACCTTTCTACTACGAGTTGGTTAGTGTATTGTATTTTTATTATCCGTTTTTAATGGCTTTTTATTGTTTTGGCTTTTTCCTTTAAGCTAACAATTAGCCTATAAATTCGGACCTTTCATAATTTGAAGATCCTCATGTGATGACCGATAGTGTAATTATTTTTTACCTGTTCAAGTAAAGGTCTGTTTTTGGTTTATTTCGAGACTTTTTTATTATTATTCTTTTGATTTTGAAAACTACTAATTAAATGTTGCTTAAGTTTGAATACACTTGCCTTATATCTTTTATGATGAAGTATTCAGTCTTTTTAAAAAAAAATTCTCTTTTCAAGATGTCATTTCTTCTTCCCATAAGACCTCAGTTCTTGGACACGTCACATCCGTTTGGGTGCGTCTGAACAAGACTGTTGGTCTTCTTTCCAAATATTAATATAACAATATCTTCTTTTAGGTTTTAACAGTTTAGTTTTTTTTCTGCTTTCTTTCTTAATCTTGTCTTTCTTTTAATAATATTAATTTTACAGTTTTATTCCTGTTACACTAACCATTTACTTTTTTTTGGAATATGGCTGTCTTTTTAAAAATCTTTTTTCTGAGTCGCCGTCTTGAGAGATGGGGGTAAAATTAGTGTTAGTTTGCCTGCTCGCCTCTCTCTGGCTTTTTCTTGGGTTTTCGTGGGTGCTTTTAGCTTAGTTTTTCCTTCATGGGCTGACTCGAAACTACCAAAATGGCTGAAGTGTCGTAACTTCTGGCTCCTCTTTGAACCTGCTCTCCTCTTCCAGATTCATGAGTTTATTTGCAGCTTAACCTTGTGCATTTACTACGATAAATATTAGCAATATGGTAAGATTATTAACTTTGTTTCTTGGAATACAAATGGTTTAAATCATCCGATTAAATTGAAAAAAACATTTAATGTATTCCACAGAATGAATGCTAATATTATCTTTGCACAAGAGACTCATGTGATGAAGGAGGATAGTCAACTTTTTTTTAGGCTTTGGGAGGGCCAACAGTATCATTCGAATTCTCAAGCTAAAGTAAGAGGCGTTTCTATTTTTATACATTCCTCAACCTCTTTTATATATTATGAAACAATTTCAGACCCACAAGGTAGATTTTTGCTCATTATTGGGTTACTTTTCAACCAAAAAGTCGTTTTAGTTAATATTTATGCTCCGAATATTGACTGTCCCAAATTTTTTAAATGTTTATTTATATCTTTCCCTAATTTAAATGAGTATATGTTGATAATGGGTGGGGATTTTAACTGTTGTTTAAATCCCTCAATGGACAGATCTAAGTCCATTCAATTTCTTCCGAATAATTCAGCCTCTCTCATTAACTCCTCTATGGTTGATTTTGGAATCCCTGAAATTTGGCGATTTTTACACCCCAGGATAAAGAATGTTCATATTTCTTTCATGTTTACCATAATTACTCAAGAATTGACTATTTCTTTATTGATCATTGTCTACTTACAGACGTTATTGACTGTAACTATGACTCTATTACTATCTCTGACCATGCACCTTTGAAGCTATCTATTAAGACAACGGATTCATCCTCAAGTGTTAAACCACGGCGGTTCAACTCTACTTCAGGATTCAGACTGTCTCAACTTCATTAAACAACAAATTGATTTGTTTTTTCAACAAACTTTACAGAAGAAACTTCTAGTGGAATATTATGGGACACTTTTAAAGCATTTATCCGTGGACAAATTATTTCATACTCTGCTGAAGTCAGAAAACGAATTAACACTGAAATACTTATGTTGGTTGATAAAATTAAAGAAATTGATAAGACTTACTCTGTGACCCCTAGTAAAGAACTCTATAAAAAGAGTTGAACTTCAAATGGAGCACAGTTTGCTATTATCCTCTTCGATTGAAAATCAGTTAATTAAATTTAGGACTCAGTTTTATATACACGGGGACAAATCTGGTAAATTATTGGCTAATCAATTGAAAACTGCTTTGGTTAAACGGCAAATCATTAAGATTTGTAAACGAGATGGCACTTTGACAATTGATAATAAAGAGATAAATAAAGCCTTTCAAGATTTTTATAATTCTCTTTATCAATCAGAATTTTCTGATGATTCTTCCATAATGGATGAATTTTTAAGGAAATTGAATATCCCAAAATTAACAGCTGAGGATTATGTATCATTAGATGCACCTATTACGGAATCCGAAATAAAAGAGGCTAATTTTTCAATGAATTCAGGTAAAGCCCCTGGTCCGGACGGTTATACTGTGGAATTCTTTAAATCTTTTTCCTCTATACTCTCTCCTTGGTTATGTAAAATTTTTAAGGACGCATTAACTGTAGGTAAACTACCACAATCTTTTTAAGAAGCGTCCATTTCTTTAATTCTTAAAAAAGATAAAGACCCTACTGAATGTGCATCTTATCGGCCTATATCTTTGCTGATTACGGATTCCAAGATTTTTACCAAAATTTTGGCCACTAGATTGGAAAATATATTACCTCAAATTATTTCTGAGGACCAGACCAGATTTATTAAAAATCAATATTCATCTTTTAACATTAGAAAATTAATATAGCTTACACTCCTTCATCTAAAATCCCAGAATGTTTCATTTCCTTAGACGCTGAAGAGTTTTATAGACAATAGACAGTAGGTGCAGGAGTAGGCCATTCGGCCCTTCTAGCCAGCACTGTCATTCACTGTGATCATGGCTGATCATATACAATCAGTACTCCATTCCTGCCCTCTCCCCATATACCCTGACCCCGTTATCTATAAGAGTTCTATCTAACTCTTCTCTTGAAAGCATCCAGAGACTTGGCCTTCACTGCCTTCTGGAGCAGAGCATTCCAAATATCCACCACTTTCTGGGTGAAAAAGTTTTTCCGCATCTCTGTTCTAAATGGCCTACCCCTTATTCTTAAACTGTGGCCTCTAGTTCTGGACTCACCCATCAGCAGGAACATGCTTCCTGCCTCCAGCGTGTCCAATCCCTTAATAATCTTATATGTTTCAATCAGATCCCCTTTCATCCTTCTAAATTCCAGTGTATACAAGCCCAGTCGCTCCAATCTTTTAACATATGACAGTCCCGCCATTCTGGGAATTAACCTTGTGAACCTACACTGCACTCCCTAACCGGTCTATAATTCCCTGTTTTCTCTCTCCCTCCTTTCTTGAAAAGTGGGACAACATTACCCACCCTCCAATCCACAGGAACTGATCCTGAATCTATAGAACACTGGAAAATGATTACCAATGCGTCCACGATTTCTAGATAGATAGATAGATAGATAGATACTTTATTCATCCCCATGGGGAAATTCAACATTTTTTCCAATGTCCCATACACCTCCTCAAGTACCCTGGGATGCAGACCATCAGGTCTCGGTGACTTATCAGCCTTCAGACCCAACAGTCCATACAACACAGTTTCTTGACTAATATAAATTTCCTTCAGTTCATCCATTACCCTAGTTCCTTTGGCCACTATTACATCTGGGAGATTGTTTGTGTCTTCCCTAGTGAAGATACTGGAGTATAAAAGTTGCATTGTTTGCTGTGTAACCAAAACTATGTAGTCAGCTTTGAGCTTGCTATTTTGCTATGCATGTATCCAATTTAGTAGGAGAATGAAATCTTAAGAATGTAGAAGATAATGGTGTGTTAATGAGAGGTAGCTAAGAGATGTAGATTAGAACATAATTAAGTCAATGGGTAGAAACAATAGTGGCGGATTTACTGTAGACGGACTGGATATGCTAATGCAGCTAAACCAGGAGACTGCTATAAAAAATGCTATGTACAAGGATCGGTGGGCACTCAGCGACTAGCTCAATGACTGTCTCAGCTTTAATTTGCAAATTAAAGATTAACGCTTGTTGAAGAATCTTCTGCGTCTCCTGGTTGTTTGTGGGGCACGAGAAACCACGACAAAATTGGCGACCGTGGCAGGACAGAAAGAGACCCGTGGAAATAAGGAAACGGCAGATTGGGGACGTTTCCCAGTCCTCTAGGGACCCCCACAAGGCTAACAGAATTAAGGGTGCACCCAAACAAAAGGTAAGCGCTTTTTGCGACAATTTGGACTAAGAATTCTGTTGGTTTTGGGGAGGTCTTGGAGTCTCAGAAGTGTGGAACCACTGCCGAAGGGTCTCTCCGGTCCAAAGAATCTGGCAGAATTGGGGGTTAACAGGAGGCTCAGAGGATTGATCAAGAACACTGCAGTGGGGGTAAGTACAAATAAGCTAATAAGAAGTTAAGTGAAGAAAAATTCCATGTGGTGTTGGTAAATCCCTGTGGATACCGCTTTGTATGAAACGAAGGTCTGAACAGGCAGGGAAAGGAAAATAGAGAAAATCCTCGTGGATACCGCCTTAAGAGATAAGGGTCTGAATAGACGAGGTGCAAAGAGAAAGTTCTGTGGATACCGCTCTGAATAGAGGTCTGTACGGGCAGAACAGAATCGGAAACAAGGACAGTCCAATATATAGTTCAAAGCGCTGGTAGACAGACAATAGACTAGGCATAGAATTAGAGTAAATAATATTATCCAGTCAATGAACTGTGAATCTCTGAAATACCTTAAAAAGAGAGAACAACATGACAGGTAAAGGAACGGCAGTAGAGATTCTGAGCAAAAAAAATCCCGGTAAATAAATATGAGATCACAAAAACTTCAGAAAAATGGGAAAAGAGAACCAAAAACCTGGTCACAAAATGGCCAAGAGAAGGAACGTTTGATGTAAGCTTGTGCGAAGAAATGGAGGCACTAATTAAAAATTACAAACCAAAAGATAAATCTAAGAAAAGAGGGCAAAAAAGAGAACGAGAAATGGAAGTGCTAAAACTCTTCAGAACGGAGGAAGAAAGGCTGGGGAGGACAGGTAGAATATTGATTACAAGCGAGGAAGACACTAAGGTGCTGGAGAAACAGCCTGTTAGAGAGGAAGGTACAGTGAGAAGCTGGCTTCAGCTCCGTACCCGGATGTGAAAGAAACAGAAAAGCCCCCTCCCTATAATGAGGAAGGAACCCCTAAGCAGTGCCCCCTGCTGACGGGAACAGTAAACATACAGGGAGAAGTACAAGTTTGGGATAATGAAGAGGAAAAAAGACGAGAAGGAAAACGCGGCGATATGGAAGGAGATACAGGCAGAAAGGATAAAGGTGGAACAGGCAAAGAGAGAAATGGAAGAAGAGATTGAACGGATGAAATACTTGAGAGAGGAAAAGGAGTATGAGGAGTATCGGTTATACCATAGAAATGAACAGACTAGAAAAGAAAGTGGCTCATCAGGGCAGGAAGAGATGAGGCATTCAAGAGGAAGTGGAAAAAAGATAGGAGATGAGAGTCTTGGAGAAACACAAGAGAGAAGGGAATCAAACACGAGTAAGGTTCATGAGGAGTCCCTGCCACAGGTGTACAGACACGGACAGGAAGAAAGAGAAGGTGACTCATTGGAGGAGCAAGAGTTAAGTGGAGAGAGAGAGGATGTGAGAATTTGTGGGGAAGAGGTAGGAGGCAGAAGCCTAGAAGAGCAGAAGGAGGCGGTAGGGAAGCGACTTGCGGAAGTAGAGAGAGAGCTAGATAAGTTACTGAGAGGGGATTGCCAGAGGAGATGCGAAAAATACTCCAGGGGCCAACCAAGTATTGAATCAGGACAGAAAGGAAGGACTCCACAGGGAGACCGAGGGAAGAAGAGGACCCCAGAGAAATTTGTGTGGGAGGCAGTAAAGACATACCCTGAGACAGATGGGGAGTTAGGTGAGGAGGAGAGCCAGGGCAGGTGGGAAGGAGGAAGAATGATGCCATTGTTAGTTAAAGGATCACGACAAGTGCAGTATATCCCTTGGGGATCCCAGGACCTAGAAGGGCTGAAAAACACTCTGCCCAATCTAAATGAAGGAGCAGGGAAATGGATTAGAGCCTTTGAAGAAGAAACGGTGGGACGATTATTGGCTATGGGAGATTTGAAGGTACTATTGATAAGGTTGATGGGAACCTCCAAATTTAACGAACTAATGGAAATGGCTGGCATAGTAAACTTGAACGACCAGAGAACTGATGGAGACGGGTTTGACAGAGTGAGGCAGAGGGTATGGCAGGCCCTCAGGAAGCTTTATCCACCTAAAATGGACCCGAAAGCCTTAAAGGGGGATCCACTGGGAGACAATGAAAACCCAGCAGCCTGCATAGAAAACCAGTTGAAAAGGTGGAGACTGAGCAAGAGGTGGAAAATAGCTTATTTATCACCACACTGTTCCAACATAGCATTTTGGATGCAATGCCTCCGCAAGTAAAATCCAAACTGGAGGAAGTGGTTGGGCTGACGTCAATGACCCCACAAGAAATTAGAGACCACGTAGTCCATGTGGTTGAGAAATACCGGAAAGACAAACAAAGGTTGGCTGAGCAGCAGGAAGAGGTGCAAAGGAAGTTAATACAAATGCAGCTCGAAGAACTCAAAAAGGAAAAAGAGAAAAGCAAAAAGATGCTGCCAGCAACCACCGGTCTGAGTACAGCCATCGAACTGGATGAAGCACCGCTATATGGAGGAACCGATCATACTGTAAGACAAGGGCCGGAAAACCCCATGCCAATAATCAACGTCTTTGGAGAAGCATTCCCACAAATGCCCTATCAGGAACAGACTAAATTCAAACAGCCCAGACAGGACTGGAAGTCCCAAGGAGGGGGACAGAGGAGCTATGGGCAGAGGGGACCAGTGAGGAAACAGGGGGAAAGAGAGGTAGAGAGATTGTGCTGGGGATGTAATCAGGCAGGTCACATGAGAAGAGATTGTCCATTTACACCATGGCCTGTCACACACCAGCAGGAACCGATAAGAAGGGAACTAAAGTTTAGCCAAGGACCAGCCCCCACAGGCCCAAGCAGACCTGTGAACCCCTATGCGAGGTATTAGGGGTGCCCTGAGAACTCAAGTGGGAAGGGACATTACCCAATGATAACAAGGGAGGCAGACGAGGAACCAATTGTTCAGGTTATTTCAGAAGGGCAACTGACACCAATAATGATAGATACTGGAGCCACGTACACTTGTGTACAGCCACAGTATGCCCTTCACCTTCCCATGTCAGGAAAGTTTATTAAGACGGTAGGGTTCTCGGGGAAAACACAGTTGACACAGTGCATGGCTCCAGTGCAGTTGAGAATGGGAAATAAAGGAATTGTTTTGCCGGTGCTAGTATTTAAAGGAACTCCGATTAATTTGTTAGGCAGAGATGCCTTATTGAAACTGGAATTAAAATTAGAATGCACCAGAAATGGGCTGAGTGTGGAAAGAGCAGGGGCTCAATTGATAGTGCGAGAAGACAAGAAGTCTAATGTCTTTTGGATAGGAGACATCGCAGATCAGATTCAGGAAACCTGGGAAAAATGGAAAAAGGGCGTGCAGGCTATATTACCCAGGGCTGTAATGCCCAAATCTGAGCTACATTGTACAGTGATTTTTGACGAGACTCAGAACAGGGAGTTAGAGGAGAGATGGTACCTGGAGGCATGTACCCAACAGCACCTGGAAGGGGAGGCTGTGATAATTGGAAAGCAAGGGGCAGCTTTACAAGTTAAATGGAACACCTTTTTAGAAAAATGGTACAAGATACCGGAGGCTGCGCCCCACATAATGTTGTTGGTAAACAAGGGATATCAGTCTAAAGACTTAGGACCCTTAGTTAAGTGTGCTGAACCCGTAACAGTGTGGAGGAAAATCACGCCAGAGGTGGGTATCAAAAGACAACAATTGCATTAAAATAATGGTAAGTGTAATATGGTAGGGACAGTGAGAGAGGTCGAAATAACTCCCCAACCACACATGCCATTGCTGGGAAAGGAAAGAGGCCAGCAGAAAGATAGAAGGTTAGATGAGTTGCCATCTATTCTGTGGTCACAGCATGACACAGACGTAGGGAAAATAAAAACAGCTAGTCCGGTGGAAATAAGGCTGAAAAGGGGAGCAATTCCACCCAGGAGACCACAATACCCTCTAAGACCAGAAGCAGAAGAGGGAATAGCGTCGACAGTGCAGGGGTTGCTTGAAATAGGAGTACTTAAAAGAACAAACAGTCCATGCAATACCCCGTTGCTGCCGGTCTTAAAAGCAGATAAATCTAAGTGGAGATTGGTGCATGATTTGCGAGCGGTAAATGATGTGGTAGAGGACTGGCCAGCGGTAGTCCCCAAGCCACACATGCTTTTGACTAATGTTCCACCAGAAGCAAGTTACTTTTCAGTGATTGATTTGTGTTCAGCTTTCTTCAGCATTCCTCTAGTCGACCAATGTCAGTATCTGTTTGCATTTACTTACAGAGGTGCTCAGTATACCTATACCAGAATGCCGCAAGGGTTTAAACATTCACCACATGTTTTTAATCAGGTGTTGAAGGCAGACCTAGTGGGCATACCATTGGAAAGTACATTGTTACAGTATGTGGATGACCTGTTGATTTGCTCCCACAGTAAGAAACAGTGTGAGTAAGACACTGTAACTCTGTTACAGAAGCTGGCGCACGGAGGACATAAAGTATCCAAAAAGAAACTGCAATTTTGCACGCAGCAAGTGGTATACTTAGGCAGGGTAATATCCAAGGGAGCAAAGGCGATAGCACCAGATCAGATTGAGGCAACAACTAAGGCCCCAAAACCCCAGACTGTAGGGCAGATGATGACGTTTTTGGGAACGGCAGGGTACAGCTCAGATTGGATAGGAGAATATGCTGAGATTGTGGCAGGAATTGCAGTCAGCACCAGCATTAGCTTTGCCTGACTACGAGAAGGTTTTTCATTTGTATGTATCCAACCGACAGGAGGGTTATGTCACAGCGGTTCTAACACGAGAGACAGGCACAGGGGTATCCACCCTGTTATCAGGGATTGGTGGCACTGTACTATGCATATGAAAAGGCATCATCTGTAACCCTGGGCTATCCTGTGACTCTGTACACACACCACAAAGTAGCAGAATTGCTGGAAAGAAGGAAATTTTTTGTGCTGACACCAGCCAGGATAGCAGCATATCAGATGCTATTGACATTTCCAGACATAACTATACAGAGATGCACTGCCAGTAATATAGCCGATTTTGTCCCTTTGGGCTATGAAGGAGAACCCCATGATTGTGTAGGGAAGATGATCACATTTGCCAAATTGAGAGATTTACAGTCAGAACCACTAGAGGATGCAGATAAAAAGGTTCTGTTCGTAGATGGCTCTTGTTATAGGGATTATGATGGAAATTATGCAGGGTTCTCAATAGTGCAGCAGGATAGGTCGAGCTATAAGATTATTAGGATGGAGTCCTGTCCCCAACCGTGTTCCGCCCAACTAGCAGAAATCAAAGCCCTGACAGCTGCGTGTGAAATGATGGAAGGTGAGAAAGTAGACATCTATACTGATTCGGCATATGCTCATGGAGTATGCCATTTGTTCGGGGCAGTGTGGAAACAGAGGTTTTAAAAAAGAGCAGTGGAGATCCCATACACCATTGTCAGCAAATTCTAGACTTAATAAAAGCCATAATGAAACCTAAAGTATTGGCTATAGTAAAATGCCAGGCACATAAAAAGGGAAATGATGTAGTAACAAAGGGAAATCAAGTTGCGGACGAGGCAGCCAGAAAAGCGTCTTGATGTACATCAGCTGTCATTGCCCCCCAGGTAAGCCTAGCTCCAGAACCTGTGGTAGAGGACCTAATTGAAATACAAGGTAAGGCAACTTTGGCAGAACAGACAATGTGGAGACGAAGGGGGGCCAAGCAGAACCCGGAAGGCTTGTGGAGCATGGAAGACGGTTTGTTGGTAGCGCCCACCCCTCTACTGACGATTCTGATTTCAGAAGCGCGTGGGATTGACCATTGTGCAAGGGGGGGGGGGGGGGAAAGTGATAAAGAAAATAAAGGAGGATGGTTTTTGGTCACCTTATTTACAGGCTTCAGTGGACTTTGTCTTGTCACAGTGCGAGGTATGCGCACAGAATGCAGGGTTCGGACATCAGTGGTTAGAAAGTAGACTCGGAGGATGGGGAGAATGACTGTCTAAAAAGGCAATAACTGTCAGTATTGTATTGTTGAGCTGTGCGCTTGTGCTGTGCTGTTTTCTTCCTTGTCTCAAGTCTCTTGTAGTGCGTGCTGCAACCAAACAATTTCCGATGCTCGTGGCAATTACTGAAGCAAGCTTAGTGGAGAAAGAAACACCGAAAATGTATCGTTACAGCCTACAACACCTGCAGGATGAACAAGAGCAAAACGACAGTGTGGGAGTAGATTGTAAGGGCTTCTGAGTTCTTTTTCCCTGTTCTCAGGTACAAAGGGACAGGTTTTTGGCTCAGCGGCCCAGGGTAACAGGGAGAGAATACTTTGAGGTCTTGGCACAGAAAATTATAGTTTAACCCGAGATTTGGGAATAAGTGCTTGAGTTTATTGGGGCTTTTGTGCCCGGACTCTTAGTCTTCTTTCTCTGTGTGAGACCCTATGGGTCTCAAGGGGGGATATATTGGAGTATAAAAGTTGCATTGTTTGCTGTGTAACCAAAACTATGTAGTTAGCTTTGAGCTTGTTATTTTGCTATGCATGTATCCAATTTAGTAGGAGAATGAAATCTTAAGAATGTAGAAGATAATGGTGTGTTAATGAGAGGTAGCTAAGAGATGTAGATTAGAACATGATTAAGTCAATGGGTAGAAACAATAGTGGTGGATGTACTTGTGACACGCAACTGTAGACCGACTGGATATGCTAATGCAGCTAAACCAGGAGACTGCTATAAAAAATGCTATGTACAAGGATCGGTGGCAATCAGCGACCAGCTCAATGACTGTCTCAGCTTTGATTTGCAAATTAAAGTTTAACCCTTCTTGAAGAATCTTCTGCGTCTCCTGTTCGTTTGTAGGGCACGAGAAACCACGACAAAGACAGATCCAAAGTACCTGTTTAACTTCAGCCTGACATTAATATCATGGATTAAATTAATATATTATAAGCCTTTGGCTTCGGTTCTTACCAATAATCAGAGATCTCCCTTTTTTCAGCTGTTTTGTGGCACGAGGCAAGGCTGTCCTTTAAGTCCTTTAACATTTCATATTGCTTTGGAACCCTTAGCCATTGCTATTCGTGACACACCTAACATTTTTAGTACTACCCGTGGGGGACATATAAGCTATCACTATATGCTGGCTATTCCTATTATTTTATCTCAGTTTAGTAGCTTTTCTGGTTATAACCTGAATTTTAATAAGAGTGAATTATTCCCATTAAATATGCAAGTTCCAATCTATAAACATCTACCATTTAAAGTAGTTACAGATAACTTTACTTATTTGGGTATTAAAATCACCAAAAAACATAAGGATTTATTTAAAGTTAACTTTTTACCTTTAATTGACCAAATCAAGCAACTTGTTACTCAATGGTCCCCATTGTCTTTGTCATTGGTTGGTCGAATCAATGCTATTAAGATGATAGTTTTATCTAAATTTTTATATTTATTTCAAGCACTACCAATTTGTATTCTTAAATCTTTTTTTGATATTATTGATTACAAAATATCCTCATATGTGTGGCAGAATAAAAATCCTAGACTAAGTAAAAAATACTTACAGAAGCCTAAGAAGGAAGGTGGGTTGGCTTTGCCAAACCTAAGATTTTACTACTGGGCAGTTAATATCCGATATTTAATATTTTGGACACAGGAATCGGCGACATTACAAGCCCACAATGGGTAAATTTGTAGTGTAAATCTGTACAAGACTTTTCATTGTTCTCTATTTTAGGATCTTCGCTTCCCTTTGTTTTATCCAAACTGAATAAACAAGTAACTAACCCTACAGTTAAATATACATTACGAATATGGTTTCAATTTCGTAAATTTTTTGGTTTGAATAAGTTCATCTTATCAAGCCCTATAATATCTAACTTTTTTTCAGCCCTCTTTTATGGACCAAGCCTTTGTGCTATGGAAAACGAGAGGTATAACATTATTTTGTGATTTATTTTTAGATAATTGCTTTATGTCCAATAAATATAATTTGTCTAGAACCCATTTTTTAAAAAAGATATTTACAAATTAGAAATGTTTTGAATAATAGGTTACAGTCCTTTCCGAATTTATGCCCAATTGATATTACGGAAAAATTCCTAGGTTTGAATCCCTGTCAGAAGGGTTTAGTAGCCGTCATTTATAATATGATCATGAAAATACAACCAGGGATGTCTGATAAAATTAAGAAGGAATGGGAAAAAGAACTTCATTGTCCTTTACCTACAGAGCAGTGAGAGAAAATTCTACAGTTAGTTAACTCCTCTTCTATTTGTGCCAAACATGCCCTAATACTATTCAAGGTTGTACATAGGACTCATATGTCCAAGGACAAACTTGCTCCATTTTATTCTCATGTTAATCCAATCTGTGACAGATGTCACTCTGAAGTTGCCTCATTGACTCACATGTTTTGGTCTTGCCCTTGTTTGCAAAATTACTGGAAAGATATTTTTGGCATTATTTCAACAGTTTTGAATATTGAATTGCAACCTCACCCTATTACTGCCATCTTCGGCTTACCAATGGTGGATAACAGTCGTTTATCCCCCTCAGCTCAGCGGATGATTGCATTTGTCACATTAATGGCTAGTAGATCTATCCCATTGAACTGGAAAGAAATTTATCCCATTGAACTGGAAAGAAATTAATCCCCCAACTACATTTCAATGGCTTTCCCAAACTATTTCTTGTTTAAGTTTAGAAAAAATTAGAAGTGTCATTTTTGACCTCTCGGTCAAATTTGAAGAAACCTGGAGACCATTTATTCAACATTTTCATATGAGTTAAACTGACCTTTCCCAACTTTTTTCTTATCATCTTTAATTATTTGTATAGAGGTGCGGAGTTATTGACACTACTGTGTATGTGCTGCCTTTATGGCAGTTATTTAGTTTATAATATTTTCGCTTAGTAATTCATGTGTCAGCATTTTTTAGTTAAAGTTAGGATTGTTTAAGTAAATTCGTTGTCTGTAATATATCGCGGCATGCGATGATGTCACATCCGGTTTCGCCGCGTCTTGTGGGAAAATACCGGTTTGAGAAAGACGGAAAGGTGGGGGCACACACATGTGCCAGTCCAGCGCAAGAAAGGTTGTCTTCTACACATTAGAAATCACAGTGGAGCAACGCTGTAAGTCATAGATAATCGATATGTTGAATTAAAATGTTAACGCTGATTCTGTTAAAAGTAACGACGGTCGATAAGGTTTATGTTTTCGTTAGTTAAAGAGTTGCAGATAGTTGCGTTGAAGTGTATTTAAAGCAGTCAATGGCGTAAGTAGATTCTGACTGTATGCTGCACTTTAATGTAATGTACCGTAGATTCCGGATTATAAGCCGCTACTTTTTTCCCACATTTTGAACAGCTTTGAACTCTGCGGCCTATAATCCAGAGCGGCTAATACATGGTTTTTTTTCATGCCACCTCGTAAACATTTTGCCTCGTAACAGTAGACCAATAAAATTGATGAGTAGTTCACAGAGGTCCAATGAAATTGTACGATAAATCAAGCGCACTTTCACAATTAAATTATTGTAAATCAGTCATTTGTACTCACCCTCATCAACATGGAAAATACTCGAAGAAAAGCAAGACCCGAGCGCGTCAGACCCAATTAGACCCGATCGCATTGCGCAAGCGCGTCAGACCCGATTAGACCCGATCGCAATGCGCAAGCGCGTCAGACCCGATTAGACCCGATCGCATTGCGCAAGCGCGTCAGACCCGATTAGACCCGATCGCATTGCGCAAGCGCGTCAGACCCGATTAGACCCGATCGCATTGCGCAAGCGCGTCAGACCCGATTAGACCCGATCGCATTGCGCAAGCGCGTCAGACCCGATTAGACCCGATCGCAATGCGCAAGCGCGTCAGACCCGATTAGACCCGATCGCATTGCGCAAGCGCGTCAGACCCGATCGCATTGCGCAAGCGCGTCAGACCCGATTAGACCCGATCGCAATGCGCAAGCGCGTCAGACCCGATTAGACCCGATCGCATTGCGCAAGCGCGTCAGACCCGATTAGACCCGATCGCATTGCGCAAGCGCGTCAGACCCGATTAGACCCGAGCGAAAACGCTGCTTTTAAGTTAAAGTCGATCAATAACTTTTCCTGGTAGGCTGCAGTATATATATATTTTTACCAGTCGCTAGGAGATATTGGAATGTTGTTCGTGCTGTTCAGTAAAAAAGTATATGCAACGTAATTTGTGTTACCGATACGTATGTATATTTAAAAGTAGCGGTGCGGCCTAAAATCCAGTGCGGCCTTTACAATTAAAAAATTGATTTTATTTCTAAAATTAGAGCCTGCGGCTTTTAATCAGGTGCACTCTGTAGTCCGGAATCTACGGTAGTTGTTGTAGTTTTACCTTTGCAAGTATTCACGATGCAAATGTGATATCTAGAAGGAAACAATTACTGTACCAATCTTGTATTGTTTTATCAACAGTTTTCACCATACGTTAATGTGGAAGAGTGAACAGTAAATGGTTAATCTTACTGCGACCCTGTTTTCATTAACGACGGTTTATCTCGATGTTTAGTTCGGGTTCCGTTACACCCGAGTGAGAACACTACAGTGTATATTTGATATGATACAATAGCCCATGTCAGTTAGGTTAGTTTTTTTCCCCATTTTTCGTAACATACTATGAGTTTGGGAGGTTATTATATTTGGATTATTAACTGTTTGTATTTGTATTCTAGTCTATCAATTATGTACTCTCAAGCTCTCTACTCGATGTTTTTCTTCTTATGTTTGTTTGAAAATAAAAAGATTAAAAAAGAAAAAGAAAGGTAAATATATACGATATACTAAGACAAACGTTTGACTAACTGACGCTAAATAATACCGGATGTTCCAACTTACTTAGTAAGAGAACTTCCGATTTTTTTTCGATCCCGATCCACAATAACCTACGCACATCCTCCCGTATACTTTAAATCATTTCTAGGTTACTTATAATACCTAATACAATGTAAATGCTATGTAAAATAGTTGTTATACTGCATTGTTTAGGGAATAATGACAAGAAAAATAGTCTGTACATGCTTGAACAACAAATGCTGAAAGAGCACGTCTGGGTTTTCTCGATTCGCGGTTGGTTGAATTCGCGCATGCAGAACTTGCGGATAAGGAGGGCCGACTGTATATATTAATGATTTCGACTACGGGATTAATGGATTTGTGGCTAAATTTGTTGATGATACAAAGATAGGTGGAGAAGCGGGTACTGTTGAGGAAACAGAGAGCCTGCAGAGACTTAAATAGTTTAGGTGAATGGGCAAAAAAGTGGCAAAAGAAATACAATGTTGGAAAGTGTATGGTGGAAGAAATAAACAGGAAGACTATTATTTAGATGGGGAGAGAATTCAAAATGCAGAGATGCAAAGGGACTTGGGAGGTTAACCTCCAGCTTGAGTCCATGGTGAAGATGATGAATGAAATATTGGCATTCATTTCTAGAGGTATAGAATATCAGAGCAGGGATGTGATGTTGAGGCTCTATAAGGCACCCATGAGGCCACACTTGGGAGTATTGTGTGCAGTTTTGGGCTCCTTATTTTAGAACGGATATACTGACATTGGAGAGGGTTCACAGAAGATTCACAAGAATAATTCCAGGAATGAAAGGGTTACCGTATAAGGACCACCTAGCAGCTCTTGGGCTGTATTCCCTGGAGTTCAGGACAATGAGGGGGGATCTCATAGAAACATTCAAATTTTAAAAGGCCCGAACAGAGTAGATATGGCAAAGTTATTTCCCATGGTACGGGAGTCTAGGACAAGAGGGCACAACTTCAGGATTGAACACAGATGTGGAGAGGGTGGTAAATCTGTGGAATTTGTTGCTACGAGTGGCTGTGGAGGCCAGGTCATTAGGTGCATTTATGGCAGAGATAGATAGGTCTTGTTTAGCCAGAGCATCAAAGGGTATGGGAGAAGGCAGGGGAGTGAGGATGACTGGAAGAATTGCATCAGACCATGATTGAATGATGGAGCAGACTCGATGGGCTGAATGGCCTTCTTCTGCTCCTATAGCTTATGGTCTTTATATTACAGAAATTATGTTAATCCAGGAAAAACAATAAACAATGTGGTTTTTAAGAGGATGAAAACGAATTTAACTTGGGTTGGACGAAACAGAAGTCTTGCACAGCTACTCACCTGAACAATTGTGGTTGAGGGAGCTGAAAAAAGATTAAAAGGTATCAGAATCCATCAGAATAAACAATGTTTGGATAGAACAGACATTTAATTAAGTTATGATGACATGTTTTATGTGATTTATGCTTAAGTACATCATATAACATTTTTGTACAAATATTTTGATAGCATTCTCTTCTAAGGAAGCTTCTGTGCAAAGGAGAATTAGTGTAATATTATTTTCCAGTGATTACAATGATATACATAAATGGAATATAATCTACATCTGAATTACAAAAGTAATAGAGGTTCAAAAGATTTCAGATTAACATAATGATTGCACAACAGAATCTAGAACATCCTTACATTTGTTTTATTTCTCTCTGCAGGATTTACTTATTGGGATACAGCCCTTCCAGCTCTCCGAGCCATGCAACCCAGCAATCGTCTGATTTAATCACTAGGCAAATTATGAGACACTTTACAATGACCAATTAACCTACCAACTGGTACGTCTTTGGACTGTAGAATGAAACTGAAGCACTGGGAGGAAACCCATGTGGTCACAGGGAGAATGTACAAACTGCTTACAGGCAGTGGTGAAAATTGAACCTGGGTGCTCTGTACTGTAAAGTGTTGTGCTAACCACTACGTTACTCCACTACCACTATGTTTATTTTCTCCAGATAAACAACAAGGTTCTATTCAAAAGGCAATATTGCTTGTTGTCATTGCCATGAATTAATATTTTGAAGTTATTCAAGTTTCCACACCATGAAAAAACTGACAAAGAAATTTAAAGTGAGAGTACTTGCCTGATGTTACTTCTGCTGCGGTAGTGCTCACTCCTGGCTGTTGAAATAAAAGTAACATATTAATATAAAAATTTAGTTCATAACCAATTATACAATTGCAAGGAAAATATACATTACAAAATTGTGTTAATATATTGTGTTGTATGATTACAAACAATATTTAGAGACAAAAAATAATTATGTGTAATAGAAGTATCAAAGAGTTAAATAAAAAGAGGAAGGAGAAAGTATGCCACTAAACAAGAGGCAAAGAGAAAATGACAAAGTGAGACACAATTGAAAGAGTATTGTATAGTTCCAAATAATGAGAGAAATTCACTAAAAAATGAACAGCAGAAATACAAAGGAAGGCAAAATTAAAGAGAAGCAGATAGTTTCATTTAGGAGGAAATACAACCGGCTAAGAAAGAAAAAGTGAGAAAAGAGAGAAAGAGACAAGGAAAGGAAAAAGAATCCAGGCAGTAAAAGGACCAGAGGGTGTGGCAAGGCAAGTTAGACAAAGTAGAAAAAGCAGGAGAGGAAACCAGTAAAATTGTAGTGAACTAATTACTGCAAGAGACCTAAAGGTGACTTAATGAGAGTGAAGGTAACAGGTGAGTCAGTGAGAAAGGGCGGGGATGCAAGATACAGTTACGGAAAACAGGGATGAAGTGAGTTCAAAACAGAAATGGCAGCGCAGTCTGACGAGAGGTGGGCCAATGTGGATTGAATGAAAGAAACCAGCTCGTAGGATGCAGAAAGCAGGAGATGGTTGCAGGGGTTGGGATGGGGAATAAAACAGGCAAGAAACAGCAATGGAGGGAAAAGGGAAGAGAGATGGTGGTGAAGGGTGAAGCAGATGAAAGACAGTTGTGAAGGGCAAAGCATTGAAGGGATGGTGGGCAAGAGGTGAAACACACAAGAGAGATAGGGAAACACCCATGTGGGTCAGGAATTGGTGAGGAGCAGACAATACTAAAGTGTATGTGTTAGTAAAGTGGAGAACCAGAAATATAAAAGTAAAGTGGAGGTTGCATAAAGTATAGGGATGCTGTTGCTAACACGTGAGAAGGATGGGGGGGGGGGGGGGGGCGGAGGAGGTGAACTGGTAACAAGAATGGCGAGAAAAATAACTGAGAGGCAGAAGGAGCAAACTAATGATATGGATGAGGGTTGGGGGATGAAAAAGCCTCAAGAATGGCTCAAAGAGGGGAAGGAAATGGGAAAAACTCACAAGGGAATGTGAGCAGGAAATGCAAGCAAAACATGGATGGGGTGAGAGGGAGAATTGGGCAAGTTTACAAAAAAAAGTGAAAGATTTGCAAATTATTCATATAGAGACTGTATTAAGATGAAAGAAGGAAGTGAGGACATTCTGAAACTTATTGTGATTTTAACACAGGACTCAGCTGGCACCATGGTGCTTGAACACTGAAATGAAAGTTCTTATACAGAAAGTACGTGATAGAGAGATAAAGAAGGGAAGATGTCCTATATTTTCAATGAAGTGAGGCGCTCCTTCAACAGCAATGGAAGAAGGTAATTGTGGCAGTTAGTGTCATGTGTTTAACCCTGAAGACCAAACTGTGCAGTTAGAAGTTCAATGACACCAAGGTCAGCACATGCATATTAAATATAATCACCAATATTAATTGCATGAATCAGACACTCCCCATCACTCATCTACAAACTATCTGCAAATAAACATTCATGACAAGCATTCATGTATTTCACAATACATACATCCACTCTGGCTTACTGAGCCTCAACAGACATCACCCAGACAAATCGTGCTCTCTTATAGGTCACTGGTGACAACAATATCAATTGTTGTATCACTTTGCCCCTTAAAGAGAGTTACTACCGTAACTACAGAAACCATTAAAACGATCATGGCCAGTGACATGATTGAACCCAAATATGTCAGAATCCTCACACACCATCTTTCTCCTCAATCTTGTCTTCCCCTTTAGTCTATTTTAATGCACAAGCTAAAGGTAGTCTAAACCTAAACATTCAGACAGCCACTAGATAATGAACACATTCCAATTTTACAGGTGTCCATAAGTAGAACAATACACAATAATTACTCAATATGATGACCATACTTCCATATTAATGTAATGGCATCAAAACTCATATAACTGATAAAAATACTAAAAGTAAAGAGAGGAAACTAGTTCTGCTGTTCAAGTCGGACAAATGCAAGTCAGACTTCTGAATTGAACAATATTATGAGAGCTCATTCATATGTACAAATGTCCTTAAGTTGGATATTCACAACTCAGGGATGGCCTGTACTCAAGACCCATGTACTTGGACAGAGTAGGACAGTTAACATCTAATATACACAGTACTTACATACTAACACAACAGGTAATTTACAAGTTTAAGAGTAGGTACCTCTACACAGTAAGACCAAAGCTCAAATGGAGACCAGACAGAGCAGATGGAAGTGCAATCTTGGGTGCCAGCTCTGCAAAGAACTGTAGTGCAGAGAACTCAGACGAGCACTCTAATGGGCACCCTAAAACTGTTGGCTGAGAGATACATCTAATAAAACAGTTTGTCTATTGTCAGGTCTGCCAGAAAGCCTGAGTGCAATGTCAAGGAGCATGGAAGAGTCCAGCACCAACTTTACACAGGGCTTTATGCAGTTTGTAGCCTATCCTATCCAGCATGAAATTGGTTAGCAACTCTATTACAATACTTATGGACCATGACAAGATTCAGCCCTTTTTTTGGCTTATGTCTTGTTTGCAATGAAACACAGACAGGAGTCAGATAACATCTGATGATGTAGTGAGACCTCAGGTTTTTAGCATACAAGTTTATAATGCTACTGTGTAATAATCACAAATCTGGTTACCAGAATTCAAAGAGGATTGTTCAGCATCAAAACCACCTAGTGATCTGTCCACCAACAGAATGCTAGGATTGCTAAGACACCATCACCAGACAATGACAGTAACTTCAAGGAATACTTTCTTTCCACCTTCCTCATTCAATCCAATGGCATCTATGACATTAATGTTGCCAGGCCAGATACTGCTTCCACTCTTAAGAGGCAACAGTGCAAAGCCAGGCCCATTGGCCCAGTGCTGTCAGAGGTCACTATTCAAAGTTATTTGCAAACTCCTCGATAGAAAGTCAGCAACTTTCAACCAATCACATCAGGATGAGGAAAGGCACACGGAAGACAAGCATTAAGGGAATGCAAAAGATTGGTTAACATTTTAATGCAATTTGGCAAGCTTTTATTTATAAAGTTGATTTGAAGTGTCTATTTTGCATTGGGTTTATTTTTGTATTGTAGCCAAGCATACATCGTAGTTCTCAGCACATAGGCATTGTCAGAGGATAGAGAATTGGAGTTGTGTTTTCCATGGTACCGTGGTTAGATTTACAGACTCACTGGCGAGCAAGGATCCCTTTATGTTGCCTTATCCTTGTTCATCTTCATTCTCCTCCTCTTCTTCTTCATCGTGCTCCACAGCTGCACACTTTATTGCTGTTGGTAAGATCTGAGTTCTGAAGACATCAACGTAGTGCCATATACAGCAGACTACTACAAATTGAGACACCTGCTCTACTGTGTACTGTAAGGTTCTTCCACAATACTTTGGATGGCAAAAGCATTATCTCAGAAAGGCATTAACATGCTCTGCCACATTTGTTTGTATGCACATTTGCCACATATGCATTGCCGCACACAGCAGTCATGAACCATGTCTTTAGTTCATCCCCTTCATAACTCTGTTGCCACCTACTTTGAATTGTTCTATGCAGACGACACAGCAGAGGCATCATGACCACTGCCAGGATACCTGATAGCAGACTGGTGAAACCACACAGTCCCTCTGGCTAGAGAACAAATTGTATCAAAATATGCTTGAATAGTGTTTAGTGATCACCATAATACTAGGTGGAAGTAGACTGTGACATGCTACAAATATCTCCGGCTCAGATAATTTTAATATATAACAGATGATGTTCACAGTAATAGCAATACAGCCCTCATGTTATTCTAAGGCTGCAAGTGTGGGATTAGCAGGTGCAGCTTTTACATTGAAACGCAAATGTCTCTCACATTGTTCCTCACGGAAAACTCTTCCATGAACTCCTTACGTGGATACAACTTCCTGATATCCCTCCTTCCAACACTCAACCTACCTTTCGTTTACTTTTCAATTAATTTTGATCTTCAACATTGTATATTTTTATTTGCAAATAAAATGTTTTGTGCACAAGTACTGGTCATGCCAAAGTTATTCAATTCCCTATAAATATTTGCAGATTTAAAGTATTCGAGAAAGCACCAAATAATTGCAGATTCGTAGCAATATTCAGCAGCAATAGATCTTTAAGTACCAATTATATGGTAAGGTTAATAAAAAAAATAACAAGTGTACAAGTTACAAAAGCCATTCAGTACTCATAGGATTGATCTGTTTCATTATGTGTGGCACATCTTGCTTGCTGTCGAATACATGCATACTCATTGGAACAAAGCATTTCAAAATGGCATTACTGGTGTCAAGATGCAGCAAATGTTGACTGAAAACAAAACCAATCTACTTTGCTTGTTTTAGCAGCCAGAGTAGCCCACACAACAAATATGCACATAGGATGCCACAGTGAACACAGAGCACTCAAATAACATGCAGAATCACAGGAGCAGTTGGAAAGCAGAGCAAAAGAAGGAAGTCAATTCTTGCCTGGAGGAAATTTCTGGCTTCAATGTCACCAGAAATTAACTGATCTATTAACTGATGAGCAATTAAAATAGATCTTAATTATTCAGAAATAAATTCTGAGTAGAACTGAACAAAAGATGAGCACATACTATTCAGCTTTTTTTCTTTTTTTAATCTGATGATTGAATAGGAAAGAATATATAACAAAGAAATCAAGGACTAACAACAAAATTATAAGATTTTCATTCTATGGGAACTTGTTAAAAAAATGTTCATTTCAATCTAAGCAGAAAATGGAAGCTGGAAATATAAAGATTAGCCAGCATCTTATGAAAAAGAAATAGATTTAATATTTCAGGGATAATCTTTCATCAAAATTAATGAGCTAACATTCTGATGAAAGGTAATTAACTTGAAATATTTATCTTTTGCCAATGATATTGCCTAAAACAAAATTTCCAAAATTGTTTTTATTTCTAATTTCTGACACTTAGTTTTGTTTTTGCATTTTGACTAGTTTCATATTGCTTATTTTTTTTGAAAAAGATGAAGAATAAGTTATGAGCAAAGTTGCACACATTTTACAAAGAAAATCTTTTTTTGACATATACACAATGGCTTAAGTAGATTATGACTGGAATTTTCTATTTTTAAGTGGACTCAGATGAAGACTTTGACATTATGGGTCAACAAATATTGAAATATTAGTGGGAAGCTGCCACTCAGGGCATTTGCATAATGCCTCCAAGCAGCGCTATCGCCAACCATGGTTCCAATCTTTCCCGCACCCATTTAAACATAACCTGAAGATGTACTGTTTCTGCAAAAAAAAATTTGCAAAGAGTCAGATGAATCTATGGCCAAACTATATTTGGTGGTAATTTTCTTTAATACTTTAATACATGGACAAAGTGTTCACTTAAAAGGTATACAACTTAGAAGGGGATTGTAATGGAATGGAAACAAAAAAAACCTGCTCTATTTTTCTTCTGATATTTGAGGGTATTGAGAAATACCACACACAAAAAAAAGATGCTTTACCGGAGGTGCAGATGCTTGTATGGGGGCAGCTGGCATACGAGACATCATCATTCCTGCCATCAGAGGAGGTATCATTCCTGGCATCTTCAGAATAAAATAGGTAAAATGATTAAAAGATTTTTATTTTAGGGCAGAAGAATGAATGAATTTTCAGACCAACCAAAGCACAAAATTGGATGATTTAGTATGCCACAAAAAAAGTTACCTGTCCCATTGGTGGTGCACCCATTGGAGGAATCATTGGTGGCATCATACTCGGTGGCAAAGGTGGTATATTCGGTGGTCTCTGGCCAATAGGTGGCATGCCCATAGGTGGAAAAGGTGGTGGCATACCTGGCGGTCCCATCTTAAGAAAAAAAGCATGGATATATTTATCATTAATATTACAAAATAAAAGTAAAGAGTAAAATACCTGCAGCTAACACCACCTTGCATCAATACTTACAAATGGTGGTGGAATCATGGGAGGGGCATTTCCAAAAGATGCTGGTTGTCCTGGACCATTTGATGTATCTGATGTTGACTGACATAAAACAAAACAAGATCAATTATGCACATCTGTGCGTGAACCAATCAATATGGTATGAATTGAAAGCCATAAACTGCATGTCACCAAAATATTTGAAATCTGATTCAGCGAATTATGTTTGTTTGTTTGTTTGTTTGTGTGATGTCAATAAATTAGCTGTTTCTTTGGTCCCTGATGCTCCTAGCCAAAATGCTCATTACTCTAAGGTGTAATCGGATGATTGCCGCAACTTAGACAAAAGTCAATTTGTGCAACAGGTTTTCAGTATTCTCAAGGTATGCTACTACTGCTATAAATGAAAAATGTTTGTTAAAAAAATGTTGTTTATAAAAAATGAGTTGTCATGAAGCATGATCCTCTTACAATACTAATTAATTATATTTTAAGCAATGAATAACAGTTCTGCAGATTTCAAAATTATATGCACTTGGAATTCCCAAATCATGCATAAGTTCTTTGTTTAGTGTGCCTGCAACTGTTTCTGGAAAGTTACCTAACAATGCAGAAATAAATATATTTCCTGAACTTAATATTTATACTCAAAAAGTTTGTAAATGAAAGTATATTGAAAAAATATTTTGGGACCTGAGTCAAGAGCTTTATCAGAGGTTGACTTGACCCCTGTCATTTTGATGGCATGATCTTTGAATGAAATTCCAGCTGGACCTTAAGAGCCCAAAAAGATTAATGTTTTAAAATTTTGCAGGGAAAGAGATCATGAAAATAATCCACGCCCTTTCCATATTCTTCTGATAATCTTGTTCAAACAGGTTCAACAAATGGTACGCATTACAATTCAGCCACTTCTTTAGGGAATGAAAGATTATATCATTATCAATGCAGATGCTACTCATAGAATGATACAAAATTCAAATGACCAAGTAGATGCTTACTAAATAACTCGCGAAATCATAGCAGTGCTGTGATCACATTACTGGATGAGTATATTTTAATCCTTGTATTACACAAATTATTCAAGACCCTCAAAGTGAACCTCATCTGGCTTTACTTAAGAACCAAATCACCGAAAGCAGATCTGAGCGACTTGGACATGAATGGAAAGAGACATTTTCCATTGAATTCAGCACACAAGTTTCCACTGATGGCTTCAATATTGACAGCCTATGTTATGTGATGTAATACTGGAAATAAAAATGGTAAAAATACATCACCATGTCAGGCACTAATAGTAAATGGCCTGACATTTCCATATTTTACTTTTATTCCAGATTTCCAAGATTTGTAGTACATCCCTTAATACAACACCATAGCCTGTTGCTAAGTTCATCAGTCACAATAATAAAACCATCAGTACAATACAGTAACCCATATTTATATAACAATTTCAAACTTTCAATCCTCAAGTCTTTGTCAAATCTTGGATTCCATTCTCCAAAATGATAATGTCTTCAACTAAAATCAAATTTTTCTTGGTCTTACTTCTCAGTGTCCTATGATACCTCAAAGGAGGGATAAAAGCAGGGAAAAATCATTCCATACTAAAGCTTGTTCTTTCCATGAAGACATTCCTTAATTCCCAAATCTTTAACAAGGCTTTCCAAATTTTGCTTCATTTGCTTTGTCTCTGTCTTTTGTTTCTCAGTGTTGTATCAAACAATTTCAAAATGGTGTTGCTAAGAACTATACATTGATTGAATGTAAATCTATAAACCATTCACAGCATTAAATTAAAAAATGTACAATAGTCATTTTTGCTTGAGTAATAATTACTAAATTTGACTCCACTTCTAAAACTAAAGATGTTACTTTTTCCATTTTATTGTAACAGTCTTACTACAAAAACACCTGCATTCTCCCTCTAAAACTAACAGGGACTTCAGACACATTTGTACAAATACAAGAGAGACAACATGGCTCACCCCCAAACCATTCTAATGTACCTCAAGAGATTGCAAAATGCTTGAAAAACAATTAAGAAATTGAAACAAAATTCAACAACTGTCTTGTGCACAAACAAAATCTGCCAAACACTTAGTTCAGATTTTTAACAGGAGGATACTGTTGAGCAGAGGGGAGGAGGAGTGTAGCTCTTCATTACTTATATCCAGCTGAAGGAGTTTTCCATATGAAGGATATACACTAGCATTCACTCCAAGAACATTACAAACAGGTTAGAGACTAAAAGGAGTTTCAAAGAGATTATCAACAAAATAATACAGCCTTTTATTCAAAAACAACAACAAATCAAAAACATCCATCTATTTTTAACATGAGTAAAATGTTTGAACCAAAACAATGAGTTCTAATAAAATCTTAACTGGAAGGCCATGCCTGGTCCACCATCTCTGTACATGACTACGGTAAGCCTTACAAAGGCGCATATACTTTTCCAAAAGCAGAAGAAAACAATGCCAAACATTCACAAGTATCAAAACTATAGTAAACCTTACATATTGATAGCAAAAGAACCATGGAAGAAAAATGGTAAAATAGCTTAGATGTTTATTAAGCAGGATGGCTCATGATAAGTTCAATAAACAGTTTGAATACTGATAACTAAGATTTAGGAATTTAATACAAACAGGTTACCTTTGCACATCAACTCAATAGACAATAGACAGTAGGTGCAGGAATAGGCCATTTGGCCCTTCTAGCCAGCACCACCATTCACTGTGATCATAGCTGATCATACACAATCAGTACCCCGTTCCTGCCCTCTCCCCATATCCCTTGACCCCGCTATCTATAAGAGCTCTATCTAACTCGCATAGATTCAAAAAATTTACAACCATGTCATTAATACTTTGTAATTAAATCATAGAATTATATAGAAATCATATCATGGAATGAGCTCATTCATCCTACGAATGAACTAAAGAACTACTGATTTATCATATGTAAGATGCAATTTGAAAATAATTCTTGAAGCTGTTGACAATGAGTGAACTCCAAGATCCAGCAGGAGAGGCAAAAGATTGCTGCACCCAGAGGATTTTAGAGCGAGAGATAGGTGAATGGTTTTTTGAATGTACAACTGTATATTGAAAAATACAAATCCACTTTACAGATTTACTTGTATTCTGTATTTGATATGTACTGACTTACACTTCAGTGAACTATGAAGTGTTGGCAGTGTATCAGTTTTGGTATGATTCCTTGAAATGCTTATTTGTATTTGACATGTTATGGTACCAATTACTTTAACAATCTGAAACTATAAGCCTTTTAATACAGTGAAACAGTCACAAGCCACAAAGCTACAATCAACCAACACTGACACTGAGTTAAAAGACATTAGAGAGCAATAACATTTTTTAAAAATCATAGCGGGAGGCCAGTCAACCTTTGGAACTTATACCATTCAATAATGCCTATTATGGCCCATCTTTAACCTAAGAACTGCCTGCATATCCCTGGATTTCCTGCATATCCAGAACACTATCAATCAACATCCCGATATACTCTGAATACATCTCCACAGCCCTCTTGAGTAAAGAATTCCAAAGATTCATCTTCTGCATGGAAATTTCTTCTCATCTCAATCCTGAATGGCTAATTCCTTATTTGAAACTGTGGACTTTGAATCTAGTCACCCAGCATTCACCCTGTGAAGCTCAGCAAGAATTTTGTATGCACTGCCCAATCATTCTTCTAGTCAACAGCATACATTCAGGCAAATATATTTACAGATTGGTTTAAAAGTCTCCAAGTATTTAAGAGTGGCAGAAAGCAGAGATTTATGGTGGAATTCCAAAGTTGAGGGATGGGATGCCTGTCGATATATGCATATATGACTACATAATAGAAGCATACTCACTCACAGCATTTAAACAAGACTTCTTTACAGTTCAATACAACATGTATTAATTGAGAATATGTATACAAAGGGTATTACTTTACATAGGTGAATGTATAGTATTACTACTGCAAGTACACAAATTTTCATCAATCTCAACTTGCCATTAGCTTTATCTTTCAACAACCCAAATCATTTTGAGCTCAGCATACAATAATCTGCCGTCAAACAGCAAAAAAGAGCGATTTACATATTTGCTTTAATACTCGCAGAATCCTAAAGCAAATATGGGCTATTGCATTCACACTGCGTTGCCAAAGTGCATATCATTTATCAATGGTAACATCCTACGTAGAAAAGGGTTTAAAATGTGTAGAGATCTGGCCACAATCAAGTCAAAACGACTCCAATTATACCACCATCCCACACACACATTCACACAACAATATTTTGCTCCATTCATTAACAAAACGCAGGAAATCAGCTTGTTATAATCTGTTAGTGCCGCACCCGTCAGGCAGATCGAATTAATGGGAGACACCGAGCGGGTAATGGGAGGGGGGGGGGGGGGCCTTGAACGCGGCCTCCTCGGTCACTACCATTTGCCCACACGCGGCTGTGTTTCAGGTACTGAGCGCTCGGCGCAGCCCTGGAGAAGGTAGCCAAAGCCCCACTGCGGCTTCGCAGGCTCCGGCGGGCCTAGGAGCCGAAGCCCGGCCGGGTCCCGCTCTAACAATGGCCCCGCCGTGCGCGCTAGAGCCGCTGCACTCACCATGTTCTCGCTCCGATCGGCCTCGGCTCCGGCGCGGCCCTGACGACGCCTAACAGCAACGCGCGATCCAACTGGCTCAGCGCGACGGCAGGGTAGAGGCCAAAGGTCGCAACTTGCTCTGCAACCTAACGCAGCACCAACCCGCCACCGACAATGCTCCGCGTTGATTGGCCAAATTGGCGGCAGAGCTCTCTCCTGATTGGACACGAATCGGCCTGGGCGTTTAAGCGAAGAGACGGCTCTGGGTAGCAGGTTAGGTTGAGGATGAACGGCGAGGCGGTTGCTGTTTAGTATGGAGCAAGAGCAGTTGTAGCTGAGCAGAAGTCCCTGCGTCTTAATGTTAATTGCGCAGCAGCGCTGCTAAGGTAGAATTTGCTCCGGCTTAGGCACTGCTTTCACCTGCTGTTTGCTCGGAGAGCTCCAAATGCCCCGCTTAGTGAAGCGCTCCGCCCCGCCTCCACTCGTCGGGGAGGAGGTTGGAGATGAGCTGACATACAAACTGAGGGAAGAGCCGATGGACGACGATGCATTTGAGGGCTATACATACTCAGAGGTGGATGATGCTTCAGTATTGGGGAAGAGCAGGGTGTTGGCGTCGTCGGCGCACGTCAATTCCCGGAACAAATGGCCGGCCCGAGTCTGTTCCATGTTGTGTTGTATCGTGATGTTGACGTTTGTTGCATTTCTTCTAGCAATTGTGTACATTGTCCTCAAAGGTATTGAGTTGTTATAAAGTCAAATTCTTCGTAATATCAAAGGAAAATTGAATACTATAAACAATTGTTACTTATTGTGGTTACAGATTTGCGTTTGGAGAAAGAAAACCGCGAGCATAATATCAAGACAGGGATCTTGGGTAATTTCTCTCAATTTTATACTCAGCGTGGCTTCTGTTTACATGAGGTGTCTGGTTGTTAAGTAATTTATTTCATGTTTATCTCATTCAGGTCTTTGGAGTTCGTTAATTTTGGCCTTGATCGCTGGGGTGTCATGTTGTAGTTTCTCGTGGACGTTGACGTATTTTGATTCATTTGAACCTGGGATGTTTCCACCAACACCTCTATCGCCTGTTCGATTTAGGTAAATCAAGCTTATAATGTTTGATATATAGATTTTATGGGACTTTTAAAGATTAAAATGATCGTTAAATGATGCAGTTTTGGTACGTTCGTTTAAAATGGAAGACTTAATATTTTTTATGATTGAGATTTTGGATTAAACATCCAGAACATTATTTCTCCTTACTTTGTTTAGTTTTCCAAAAACCATGTCACCTTGGACCTGTTTCTGAACTACCTTGAAAATTATTCAATAAGTACTGACTTGAACGTAGAGCAGTACAGCTCCATACAGGCCCTTCAACCCACAAAGCTGTACCAATCTGTTAACCTACTCCAACATCAATCTAACCTTTCCCTCTTGCATAGCCCTTCATTTTTCTTTCACCATGTGCCTATATGAGTCCTTTAAATATCCCTAATGTATCAGCCTTTGCCACCGTTTCTGGCAGCATGTTTCATGCTCGGTTTAAAAGAAAAAAACCCTCTGATGAGAAGTATTTCACCACTCCCCCCCCTCCCCCATTCTTTCCTCTAATCACCTTAAAATTATCCACTAATACTCTTCACTTACTCCTGGAACAAAGACACTTACTAATTTAAAGGAAAAGAGGGTTGTGTGGACCCTATTTTATGGGGAGAGTGTAGAAGGTGTTATGGGTTACCACAAGATATTGACAAAATGGTGGGCTGATGAAATTCAACCCAGAAAAGTGTTAAGTGATTCACTTTGGCAGGTTGAATTTGAAAGCAGAATAGTCAGTGGCAGTATGGATAGGTGAAGTGTATGTCACGATATTGAAGCAAGCAAGCAAGGAAGGAAATGACAGTGCAGTTTTCCACTCGTCTTTGGCTTCATAAAAGGTCTTGGAAATTGGAATGCTAGAAACTTGTAGATCATATTAAATTAACTTCAGTTAATTTGTGGGATGATAGGAAGCGGTAAAGCTATGTGATGGGTAGGAAACTTAAGAGACTGCACAATTTATTAGATAGATTTGCATAGTCTTACAGACTGATGCATAACTTGAATTCACCTTTTCCTTTACACGGTTTGGCGAGCTATACAGTTATAGTATCATATAAATTTATATTTTCACAACCATGATCATTCTAAATGTGATTTTGGAAGCTCGTTAATACATTTGTAGTTTGTGCTGAGTTGAACTGAGGATCACCTAAACTTGTGGTTTAGTTATTTTCAGAAAAAGTATTGAAATGAGCCCTTTATGGTTCAGTAGCCAAAATCAAATGTTTTTACTTGTAATCATTCAAACTTTTGGCTGATTTATTACGGACAAATAGCTACAAGCAAATTTAAGCTTTTAAAAAAACTTATTCTTAGCAGATTCAGCAAAAAATTACATGTAAATAAAGTAGCTCCATTGAAAATCTAGGAAATCTGCAGATGCTGGAAATTCAAACAACACACACAAAATGCTGGTGGAGCACAGCAGGCCAGGCAGCATCTATAAGGAGAAGCACTGTCGACGTTTTGGAGAGTCCTGACAAAGGGTCTCGGCCCGAAACATTGTCAGTGCTTCTCCTTATAGATGCTGCCTGGCCTGCTGTGTTCCACCAGCATTTTGTGTGTGCCATTGAAAATCTAACAGATTGGCATTGTATAAAAAAAGTTGGCATGATGCAACCATTATTATAAAGCTTTAAAAGTCAGTATTTTTGAAGCTTTACAGAATTGATAAACTTGACTGTTTTCAAGGAAAATTAAAACAAATAGTGATAGTTTTAGGTTCAAAGTTGAGCGTAACATCAATTTCTTCCTCAAAAAAATTTGTTAGCTTTTTAAGGTTTGGGTTAGTTAGTGGGAGCAGCAGAGAAATGATACCTGAAATTCTTGCCTTCAGTGATTTGGATAAATAGCTGCAAGTTGTAACTTTTACTGAGTCGAAAATCTATTCATTAGTTGCTCAGACAGTTCCCACCACCGAAGTTCTCTTCATCTAACCAAGGTAACGAAGTATTGTTGGCAAAAGGCATTAAATGTTCCTTTGTAGTCTCACGCACTCCTATCATTCCTACCACCACTGCCATCTTCTCTTTCAAATGAAATTGTAAACAATTGCAATCCACCTTTAAAATTAATAAAGTCATTATGATGAGAAAGTGGACTTGGTTGTTTAACTCCCCAAAGTATCCACATGGTACCTGCTGTATCTGGCCCCTGGTTCCAGAGCTTTACGTTGCTGAGCGGGCCCAGTGAGGGGTGAAAAGGCCATGCTTTTCCTTTGCTTTTTCATTCCACAACACTCATCTGAAAACAGATCTGTACTGCAAGGTCCTGGGTAAACTTAACTCAGGCCAAGTTCGGATTGCCTTCCAAGGACGGGTTACATTTAACAGAACTGTTTGGTATTTTGAAGGCTTTCTGTAAGCTATGTAAGTAGCAAGGAAATGTAACTGAATTATACCATCTCCAATTCTTCACCTTCATTCTGTTTAAATCCTGGAAGCCTACTCAACTCTGACTGTACCTTCAGAAGGACTGCTGCAGTCAAAAAGATGGTAGACCTGCACCTCAAGGGCAATTTGAAATGTGTAATAAATGCTGGCTTTTCCAAAAGGCAATTTGGGTTTTGGTTTGAGATTCATCGGATTGGCGTGTTGACAAGAGGTGGAATAAACTACCTAGAGAGATTAAATTAAAATAATAGAAAAGCCAATTTATAAGATGCATTTGCATAGTTTTACTGACTTGGGATGCAATGATGTTTTCATGTGCATAACTTGAATCCACCTTTTTTCTTTACTGTAAGTTGTTTGGCAAGCTGTGCTATTACAGTATTTTCTGCATCATGTAAGTTTGTAGTTTTACAACCATGATCATTCAAAATGTGATTTTCAAAGCTTGTTCTTACAGCTTGTTAATATAGCTGTAGTTTATTCTCAGTTGAATTGAGGATCATCTGAACTTGTGGTTTAGTTATTTTCAGATGAAGTATTGGACTGAGCCCTTTATGGTTCAGTAACTTAAATCAACTGTTTTCATTTGTTGTCATTCAAAATTCTGGCTGATTTTATTATTTTTCATATTGTGTGACTTGAATATCAATTGAAGTCTCTAGAATGGCAATAGATACTTGAATTCTTGATATCGTTACCAGCAATTTATTTGTAGCTTTAAAACAATAGCCATGATTTTGTAGCTTTTTAGAAACTAAGATTTTCTTCAGCTCTTTAAATCAATATTGTATATCAAAGTATAGAAATGCATATTAAAAAGTTGAAGATGAGTAAAATTGTTAATCAGCAGAAAAAAATGAATGGTGAAAAGCTCAATTTCTCAAAATTATTGTAATAAACTCTCACAACCTTTAGTTAATTTTTGCAGGTATATATGTTTGAGTATAGAATTTGTTTCAGTATGCAAGAAATTCCAATTTATGAGAAATGGCATTTGGAGTCTTGTTTAAGATGTATGCTGCTGATGTTAGCCAGATACATGCAGGTTTTGCCGTGGCTGAAATCTATCTGTGAAGTGCAAAAGGAAGCATGGTGGAAAAGTGTGAAGAGCAGTTAGGAACCTGAGAGCAGTTGGGATGGTCTGGAAGCAGAGAATTTGAATGAGCAGCTTGTGGTGCATAGATGGCCCTTTGGAATGGGGATCTGTTCCTCGATTGGGATGGTGTGGGACCTGAATAGAGCCTGCAGGTGGCAGTGTTTCCATGTACAGTATCTGCTACCTTGTCCTTCAAGATGAAGGTGAGTTGGAAAGTACCAGTTTGCCCCTTGAACTGACCTGCTCCCCAATAATTCATTACTGATCTACTTGCTTGCCTTATCCCAATATCGCATAATTTCTTCATGGTCTAAAATAATCTTGGGTGAAAAGTGAAATGTTTAAGTGGAACATGAGGGAAGACATCACTCAGAGGGTGTAAATGTGGAGCGAGCTGCCAGCTGAAGTAGTGAATTTGAGTTTCATTTCATCATTTAAAAGAAATTTGGATAGGTACATGGTTGGGAGGGGTCCGGAAGTCCATAGTGCAGGTGCAGGTTAATGGAATGCGAGAATTGTAGGAGTAGGTGGGTCAAAGGACCTGTCTCTTTGCTGTATGATTCTAGAAATCTATAGATTCTATTTTTGAAAACAATTGAGGTTCCCACAGCCCTCCTTTCAGTTGTAAATGATTTATCTTTATTGAGATTCTAATCCTAAATTCCAATCTCCTTAGCTAGAGTGAACGTCCTCACTGTAGCAGACCTTCACCTGCTGGAGTCATCTATGGTGCCCTGCAAGTGGCTAAAGTGCCACACCTGCCCACCTACCTCCTCCCTCATCTCCACTCAGGGCCCCAAGCTGTCCTTCCAGGTGAGGCAACGCTTCACCTGCAAATCTGGTGGGGTCATTTATTGTGTCTAATGTTCCCAATATGGTCACCTCTGCATTGGTGAAACCCTTTGTAAACTGTGGGACCACTTTGTAGAGCACCCCTGCTCCATCTGCTAAAGGTAGAACTCCCCGGTAACCAAATATTTTAATTTAAATTCCCATTCACTTTCTGACATGTTGGTCCATGGCCGCCTCCTGTGCCACAATGAAGTAACCCTCAGGGTGGAGGAGCAACACTTTTTATTCAGTCTGGGTAGCCTCCAACCCAATGGCATGATTATTGATTTCTCCTGGTTTTAAAAAAATCCTTCCCCCCTCCTCTTCTACCCCACTCTGGCCTCTTACCTTGCTTACCTGCCTATCACCTCCCCCAGGGTCCCCTCCTTCCCTTTCTCTTATGGTCTACTTTCCTCTCCTATCAGATTCCTTCATCTCCAGCCCTTTACCTTTCCTACCCACCGGGCTTCAGCTATCACTGTCCTGCTATCCTCCTTCCCCTTCCCCTCTATCCCCCACCACCTTTTTTGAATTCTGACATCTTCCCCTTTTTAATCCTGAAGAAGGGTCTCAACCCAAAACATCAACTATTTATTCATTTCCATAGGTGCTGCCTGACCTGCTGCGTACCTCCGGCATCTTATGTATGTTGTTGTCAGAATTTTGTATCTTTCTGCGCATGACTTAGCCTTTCCACCATCTAGGGGGAATATGCGGATTAGCCCTGCAGACTTTACTTCTTTTAGCCAACTTTCTGTTATAATATAATCACTATATTATGAATCTGATCCTGTTGGGTATCTGGACATTGATGACCCCCCCATTTTGTTGATGGTGCCAGTTTACAGAGCAGTATTTGTAATGGTTGGAAGCATTCTATTTATTTCGTTAGTATTTTGATTAATGGTGTCTGGATTAAAAATGTGCTTTTTGAACCACTTTGGAGACCTAAATTACACTGAACCCCATTTCATGTATCCCATATGTTGTTCATTACAATCATGATATAAACAAAGTTCAAAGTAAATTTATTGTCAAAGTACATGGATGCCGCCATATTTATCCCTAAGATTCAATTTCTTGTGGGCATACTCAATAAATCCAATAACTATAATGGAACCAATGAAAGATCATACCAACTACACATACAACCGGTGTGCAAATACAACAAATTGTGCAAATGCAAAAAGAAAAAAAAAGCAACAAATATTGAGAGCATGAGATGAATATGAGTGCATCACTTTGGGAACATTTCAGTGATGGGGCAAGTGAGGTTATCCCTTTTGGCTCAGAGGCCTTTTGGTTGAGGTTGAAGTTGAACAGTAACTTACTGAACCTGGTGGTGTGAGTCCTGAGGCTTCTGTACCACCTTCCTGATGGTACCAGGGAGAAGGGAACATGACCTGTCTAGTGGGGGGTTCCTGCTTTGAGGAAAATGAAGCAGAATAAAAGGTGTAAAGGTAGAAGGGCCTAAGTATGTGTACTTCAATGCAAGAAGCATCAGGAGCAAAGGTGATAAACTGAGAGCTTGGATACATACATAGAATTATGATGTAGTGGCCATTACAGAGACTTGGCTGGCACCAGGGCAGGAATGAATTCTCAATATTCCTGGATTTCAGTGCTTTAAAAGGGATAGAGAGGGGGGTTAAAAGGGGAGGAGGGATGGCATTACTAGTCAGGGATACTATTACAGCTACAGAAAGGGTGGGTACTGTCTTTTGAGTCAGTATGGGTGGAAGTCAGGAACAGGAAGGGAGCAGTTACTCTATTGGGAGTATTCTATAGGCCCCATGGTAGCAGCAGAGATACCGAGGAGCAGATTGGGAGGCAGATTTTGGAAAGGTGCAGAATAACGAGGTTGTTATCATGGGTAACTTTAACTTCCCTAATATTGATTGGCACCTGTTTAGTTCCAGTGGTTTAGATGGGGCAGTGTTTGTTAAGTGTGTCCAGGACGGATTCCTGTCATAGTATGTTGACAGGCCGACTAGGGGGAGTGCCATACTAATTCTAGTATTAGGTAACAAACCAGGTCAGGTCACAATCTCTCAGTGGGTGAGCATCTGGGGGACAGTGACCACCGCTCCCTGGCTTTTAGCATTATCATAGAAAAGGAAAGAATCAGAAAGGACAGGAACATTTTTAATTGGGGAAGAGCAAATTATGAAGCTATAAGGCTAGAACTTGTGGGTGTGAATTGGGATGCTGTTTTTGCAGGGAAATGTACTATGGACATGTGGTCGATGTTTAGGGATCTCTTGCAGGATGTTAGGGATAACTTTGTCCTGGTGAGGAAGATAAAGAATGGTAGGGTGAAGGAACCATGGGTGACAAGTGAGGTGGAATATCTAGTCAGGTGGAAGAAGGCAGCATACATGAGGTTTAGGAAGCAAGGATCAGATGGGTCTATTGAGGAATATAGGGTAGCAAGAAAGGAGCTTAAGAAGGAGCTGAGGAGAGCAAGAAGGGGGCATGAGAAAGGCTTGGCGAGTAGGGTAAAGGAAAACCCCAAGGCATTCTTCAATTATGTGAAGAACAAAAGGATAACAGGAGTGAAGGTAGGATCGATTGGAGATAAAGGTGGGAAGATGTGCCTGGAGGCTGCGGAAGTGAGCGAGGTCCTCAATGAATACTTTGGTATTCACCAATGAGAGGGAACTTGATGACAGTGAGGACATTATGAGTGAAGTTGATGTTCTGGAGCATGTTGATATTAAGAGCGGGGAGGTGTTGGAGTTATTAAAATACATTAGGACAGATAAGTCCTCGGGGTCTGACGGAATATTCCCCAGGCTGCTCTACGAGGTGAGGGAAGAAATTGCTGAGCCCCTGGCTAGGATCTTTATGTCTTCGTTGTCCATGGGAATGGTACCAGAGGATTGGAGGGAGGCGAATGTTGTCCCTTTGTTCAAAAAAGGTGGTAGGGATAGTCCAGGTAATTATAGACCAGTGAGCCTAACGTCTGTGGTGGGAAAGCTGTTGGAAAAGATTCTTAGAGATAGAATCTATGGGCATTTAGAGAATCATGGTCTGATCAGGGACAGTCAGCATGGCTTTGTGAAGGGCAGATCATGTCTAACAAGCCTGATAGAGTTCTTTGAGGAGGTGACCAGGCATATAGATGAGGGTAGTGCAGTGGATGCGATCAACATGGATTTTAGTAAGGCATTTGATTAGGTTCCACACGGTAGGCTTATTCAGAAAATCAGAAGGCATGGGATTCAGGGAAGTTTGGCCAGGTGGATTAAGAATTAGCTTGCTTGCAGAAAGCAGAGGGTTGTGGTGGGGGGAATACATTCGGATTGGAGGGTTGTGACTAGTGGTGTCCCACAAGGATCGGTTCTATTTTTCGTGATGTTTTTTTATTAACGACCTGGATGTGAGGGTAGAAGGGTGTGTTGGCAAGTTTGCAGACGACACAAAGGTTGGTGGAGTTGTGGATAGTGCAGAGGATTGTTGAATATCATAGAGAGACATTGTTAGGGTTGAGAAGTGTGAGGTGGTACACTTTGGAAGGACAAACTCCAAGGCAGAGTACAAAGTAAATGGCAGGATACTTGGTAGTGTGGAGGAGCAGAGGGATCTGGGGGTAGATGTCCACAGATCCCTGAAAGTTGCCTCACAGGTAGATAGGGTAGTTAAGAAAGCTTATGGGGTGTTAGCTTTCATAAGTCGAGGGACAGAGTTTAAGAGACGCGATGTAATGATGCAGCTCTGTAAAACTGGTTAGGCCACACTTGGAGAACTGTGTCCAGTTCTGGTCACCTCACTATAGGAAGGATGTGGAAGCATTGGAAAGGGTACAGAGGAGATTTACCAGGATGCTGCCTGGTTTAGAGAGTATGGATTATGATCAGAGATTAAGGGAGCTAGGGCTTTACTCTTTGGAGAGGAGGAGGTTGAGAGGAGACATGATAGAGGTGTACAAGATATTAAGAGGAATAGATAGAGTGGACAGCCAGCGCCTCTTCCCCAGGGCAGCACTGCTCAATACAAGAGGACATGGCTTTAAGGTAAGGGGATGGGAAGTTCAAGGGGGATATTAGAGGAAGGTTTCTCATTCAGAGTGGTTGGTGCATGGAATGCACTGCCTGAGTCAGCGGTGGAGGCAGATACAGTAGTGAAGTTTAAGAGACTACTAGACAGGTATTTGGAGGAATTTAAGGTGGGGGGCTATATGGGAGGCAGGGTTTAAGGGTCGGCACAACACCGTGGGCTGAAGGGCCTGTACTGTGCTGTACTATTCTATGTTCTATGATGGATGCTGCTTTCCTCTGACAATGCTCCATGTAGCATTGTGTTCAATGGTGAGGAGGGCTTTACCTGTGATGGATTGGGCTGTATCCACTACTATTTGTAGGATTTTTCATTCAAGGTCATTGGTGTTCCCATACCAGGCTGTGATGCAGCTAGTCAATATATTCTCCACCACATATCTATAGATGTTTGTCAGAGTTTTAGATGTCATCTGACTTCATTGCAAGCTCCTAAGGAAGGAGAGGCACTGCTGTGCTTTCTTTGTAATTGCACTGACATATTAACATTGAGGAATTAAAAGTTGCTGACCCTCTCCAACCCATCACACCTGCATTATGGCTATTCAGGTAATGGAAATTTGTCCTTGCGGAATTCACATTACTATCCTAAATTTTGAGAAGGAATAAAATTTGCTATGAAGTTTTCCAGCTGGTGTTTTTTAACATATGCAGATGATGTGGCCTCGGGTTGTGGAAAATTGCAATTCAGTCTGTTTACTCAGAATCTAACTTCCCCATAATGTGGTTCGTCTGTGCTTCATGTTCCAGCTTGTCATAAACTTGTAACAGTGTAGAATTTTCCTTACTCACTGAAGCATAACTAAAACTGACACTTCAGAATTTTCTTGCCATTGAGTCTATGCCAGCTCTGAGCATACCCATGAGCCTCAGTTGCTCCCAATAATTTCCTATGTTCTCTTGTGTGCCCATCAACACCCTACTAATTCTCTTTGCACCTAGCCACTCTCATAGTAACTTAGCCCATTAACCTGTCAGTTTACCTTTGGAATGTGAGAGGAAACTCACGTGGACATAGAACATGAAAGCTCCACACATACAGCATCAGGCATCCTGATTGAGCCCATGTCTCTGGAACTGTGCAATCGTAGTTGACAGAATTGTTGCTAATTAGTTTGAAATACTGAAAACTAGCTCCTGAGAACATTGACTTTTTATGTTAAATCGGCTTCTGCTTCTTACCCAGAGCAGGAAAAGCTACTTGACCAAAGGAAGTTTCCACACTTGGATAGCACATTTGACTAACAACTAAAGACCCGATTATTAGACTTGGGAAAGCTTACATGTGGTCTTATTCTTTTGTCCTTCCCGCATTCTTTGTTTCTGTGCCTTCCATCTCCTGCCTTAGTAAAAGATGGGCAATTCCAAACAAACAATTTGGAAAATATATTTACTATCCAGGGAGCATTGATGTCCGGTGGGGGGGGGGGGGGGGTGCATTAAATAATTTTGCCAGATAGATACCCATAGTTGTCATGTATGAGAAATCAACTTTGTCTTTTTATATTGCCAGATGGAAAACTATGCAAGCACAGCAGTTCAAAGCACTCCATTGCATCCAGCCCAGAAAATTTGCCTGAAATGAGGAGGGTGAACCGGTTCTTTTGGATTATTTCCAGTTACAGCAAAATAATCAACAATTCTGTTTATAACTTCGCAATGCTGTCTGCTCTTGAGTATTTCCAACATTTTCTGCTTTTTATTTGCATATTCTCCACTTTTTTTCTATTTCAGACGTGTTTGGATTCTCCAGTTCCTTTGTGGGGTTTTTTTTTTACATTTGTAATAAAATATTTAGGCTAACTGTCAACTTTTCTGAAAACTAGTGCTTTCCATTTATAGGAAGTTACATTTTAGTTGCATAACAAATTGCTATCCAAAATGAATTTAGTTACTGGTTAATTAGATAGATAGATACTTTATTCATCCCCATGGGGAAATTCAACATTTTTTCCAATGTCCCATACACTTATTGTAGCAAAACTAATTACATACAATACTTAACTCAGTAAAAATATGATATGCATCTAAAATCACCCTCTCAAAAAGCATTAATAATAGCTTTTAAAAAGTTCTTAAGTAGTTTACTTAAACACATTGAGTCCTAACCCCAGCACATTAACATATCTTACTCCTGGCGGTTGAATTGTAAAGCCGAATGGCATTGGGGAGTATTGATCTCTTCATCCTGTCTGAGGAGCATTGCATCGATAGCAACCTGTCGCTGAAACTGCTTCTCTGTCTCTGGATGGTGCTATGTAGAGGATGTTCAGGGTTTTCCATAATTGACCGTAGCCTACTCAGCGCCCTTCGCTCTGCTACCGATGTTATACTCTCCAGTATTTTGCCCACGACAGAGCCCGCCTTCCTTACCAGCTTATTAAGACGTGAGGCGTCCCTCTTCTTAATGCTGCCTCCTCAACACGCCACCACAAAGAAGAGGGCGCTCTCCACAACTGACCTATAGAACATCTTCAGCATCTCACTACAAACATTGAATGACGCCAACCTTCTAAGGAAGTACAGTCGACTCTGTGCCTTCCTGCACAAGGCATCTGTGTTGGCAGTCCAGTCTAGCTTCTCGTCTAACTGTACTCCCAGATACTTGTAGGTCTTAACCTGCTCCACACATTCTCCATTAATGATCACTGGCTCCGTATGAGGCCTAGATCTCCTAAATTATGGAACTGATCTTTGAATGTGATGGTTGTTATTTGGAAATATCAAACTAACAATAAATTATTTGTATTTTATTTGTAGTAAATAGTTAAGCACTGAGTTGTGGTGGAACATTGGGCTGTGGGGTTTGTGGCAAGTCTTGCAGCAAATTTTGATTCTCCTGTAACCAGTTGCAAATTACTTGGTTTGTTTAGATTAATGTTTCATTGACTAATCAGAAATATTTGTTGAAAATTCCTCTTGATTCCCATTTTTTTAAGTTTCTGCACTTCAAGTGGTAGAAAATCTCTTGTGGAAATCCACATACCTCACAGCTTTTCTGAAGTTTAGTGCAGAAATTCAGCAATTTCACCTGTTCCCTAAATGAACTGTTGCTGAGATCAAAGGAGAACAACCAAGCCTATTAAAACCATTTATAGGATGTGGATGTTGGTAATAAAACTAGCAATTATTGTCATCCAGTTGGTGGTTCTTCCTATTATGTAGTGGGGATTCTCACTTCTGATATTGGAGGGAAAGTCATTGAAATAGCTGACAATGCTAAGGCCTGGGGCACTGCCCTATGTTGCTCTTGCAGTGATGACTTGCTGCTGGAACCTTATCAAGGTAATTGCCATGTTTGAGGCTAGTGTGACAACAGCCAGGAGTCTTTTTTTACCCCAGTTGATTTCAGTTTTTCCAGCTGCATAGTTAAATTATCCTGCAGTTTTTTTTCAAATCTTCCTTAAAAGTGAACTTTCACAAAAGCAGCTGTATCTGTTAAATATGGCATAGCCTTTTATGTATATCTTCCTAATGTATTCCGCCATTTTGCAATACCTAATTACTGTCTGTTTTCTGTCACCCAGAATTTTAAATTATCTACATTTGTCTATCATTTAATTTCTGAGACAAGCCATTCAATTTTAAAAATGTTTTCAGAGGCTAAATGTACTTTTGTTCTCCTTGAATCTTCTTGCATCTGTTACTGTAAATTGTTCAGAAAATCTGCAGATGCAAAAGCCTTCTGGTGTAGACACCCAGATTGAGAATGAACATTTTCTGTTCAATTTAATGATCCTTGTGTGTCATAAATCAGTATGTGTATAAACATATTGGAAGAAATGGATGTAAGTAATATTGTTTGTGATTCAATCAGTGGCTGTACAGACCTGGTTTTTGTAAAATAATCGCAGCAAAAAGTCCCCATGTATCATAATTACTTTGTGAAGCTGAGAACAACTTTGATATTTCTGTCAATGCATAAACCATAATTTAAAATCTAGAAATTGCTGTTGGTGATGCAAGCCAGCAGATTGTACTCCTTCGTTAAGAGCTTCAGCAAGCTAGTGAAACTTGGGAATAAAAACTAGCTGCTGGGAATACTCAGACAGGGAACTGAAAAATGGCATTTGTCATTTTGTAAATTCTTCAAGTTGGAGAGGAGATATTATTTCTTTCCTAGGTGATTACACAGCTCCCAGAGCAGTTGTTGGGTTATAAATTATAGTGAAAGCATTCATTGTACTGCTGTTTTCTCCAAAAAAAAATCCCCAGTATGTTCCAACTGGAAGCCATAGATTTTCTGGAAGGCCCATTCTCTTCTGATGGCTAGGTCTGCAGTATTCAAATTGGGCAACCTAACTTTTACAAGAAATCAAGATATGACCTCCACTGCCTTGAGGCTAACGAGGGAAAGAGGAAGAGGAGAGCCATCCACAGTACCACCGATGTGGCAGAGAGGGCCTCAAGATGGACGTGGCTCAAAAGAGGGGAGCCTTGGAGTCATAAGTAGCTAGCCATCTGGACATAAGCTAGGTTCTGATCAGCCCTGGCTGGGTCTCCTGGAGGAGGGTGTATGATGTTGAAAGACCTGAAACACCCAATGATTCCAGGAACATCTCTGAAGATGTGTCCAGAGGCATCAGTAGATGTATGTACACAGCGCCATTTCCCCATTGGCCCTTAATTTTTATTGATACCCCATAGAAATCATCCTGTTTGGATGCAGGACAGATTGGTATGGCAACGGCTCTGCTTGTGACAACAAGAAACTGCAGACAGTTGTGAACATAGCAGATTATGGAAACCAGCCTATCCTCTAAGGTAAACACAGGAGATTCTGCAAAGGCTCTGTTTATACTTCTCATAGCCAGCATAATCAAACCTCCCACCCACCCTGGCAATCCTCCTTCTCCCCCTTCCATCAGACAAATGATGCAGTGGCCCAAAAGCATGTAACACCAGGCTCAAACATAGCTTCTATCCCACTGTTAGCACTCTTGACCTCCGTCTCCCTCATTGTGATCTTGCACTTACATTGTTTACATACACTGTACTTTCTCTAGCTGTTACTTTATTCAGCTTTGTTACTGTTTTTGTCTGTTCTATCTGAATGCACTATGTAATGATTTAATCTATGAACAGTAAGCAAGATAAGCTTTTCACTATCTTGGTGCATGTGACAATAACAACTCAACACCAATAAATAGTTCTGCACCTTTCTTCTCAGAATCTGCCAAGAAAGGAGACATCAGAGTGAAAATACAGTACATTTCTGGAGCTGATTATGTTAATTGCAACAAATTTTATTTTAAACTAAATGTGTAATTTGGGCTTAATGTGCCAAAATTTTATCTTCAGAGATTGAAAATTTTATTTTCAAAGATTGAACTTCTGAATGCATTGAACAGTTAGACCATCTTTGCAGTATTTGATTGAATCAGTTATGACAAGTGGAACAGCTTGTCCAGCTGTTGAACTTGGCAAGATTTGATGTTGCAGTACTGTACCTATCTAAAGCGGGTCTGACATTTGCATAAATGCATTCTCTAATTGGAACCCTTGTAACAGAAAACAATAAGGCACTGAATTGGAGATACTCAACTGATCAGGCAGCATCTAAAATTGCTGGAAACATTGAGCAGGTCATGTAGCATCAGCAGAAAGGAACAGCTACTGTTTCCAGTTGGCCTCTTTATTTTGATATGCACACAAGTTTGCATGTGTTAATTTTTCATTCTATTGAGATACTAGTTTGTGACCAAATGTAGCCTAATTTAAGCTTGCGGAGAAATAACATTCTGCTCATTTACAGATGAGATTCTGCTCTTTGCTTCTATTCTTATGGTTAACACTTACTCTGTTTACATTGACAAAATAAGTTCCCTTTTCACTTGGGATTGTTGCGTATTGGTTCGAATCGTTTTACAAGCTAGTTTAACATTACACCAGTCTTACTTACCATAAAGCTTTTGTTAACTATAATGCAATTGCAGTGAGTGAAACAGACTTCAGTGCTGTTTGTGAGGATTGATGAACTTCGTATTTTCCACAAGGTAATGTATTCTCTGTATACAGTAGATTTCACTTACTTGGGACACATTGGGACCAGTATATTTTGGTCCAATTAACCCACTTCATGGAAATGTTAAAAAGGTATTAAAAAGGCACTAATTTTAACTGAGTAACAAATTAGGTATTTAAATGAAATACAGAACATATTAGAACAACACCAATACTAGAGTACTATAAAATGAGTTCCCAATAGTTATCAACGGTGGAATTCAATTAGTGTACACTGCGATGTTCTTTTAATTGACTGTAAATGAAGAAAATCAGCACAGACACCTAGTGCAGGTAATGGACTGCCTACAGACAATTCTTTTGATTGTATCCTCCAAATTTTCATTGTAACATTCAAGATGATTGTCATTACCTTCAAATTTTTTTGTAGTTACTAACTTGCTGAAGTAGTGAAATTGTTTCATTTTCATTCACGGCTATTTCTTGCATCTTCATGCCTGAATGCTTGAAACTGCAGTGAGCAATGCAGTTCTGAATTTTCTTACTGCTTATTTCTTGCCAACTATCAGTAACAAAAATCACTGCTTTTTGAACTCAAACACACGCAATTGACACTATAGAAAAACTGTTCTCTCTAGGCACAGTGTGATGTCTAACAGCCATGCAAGTGCACACGACTGACGCGAGTTAGAAACTGTTCAACATTAATTAAGTTGTATGGTGTCCCAAATAAATGAAGGAAACCCTACCTCATTTTTAACTGATGGCCCAAATAACCGGAATCCACTATTTTGTACAAAATTGTGGATCTCAAATTAGTCGAAAAAGCCTATATTAAAGTAAGATAAATGACGTTGACAGATGTATATTGCTGACTTGTGTCAGTGTAAAGTGGTTTGGTGTTATAGCAGGGAAATGCCAAAGACAGACACAACATACTGGAAGAACTTAACAAGTCAGGTAGCATCTGTGGAAAGAAAGGTTTTATTCTGGCTACTTCCCCCTTCGAAGGGTTTTGGCCTGAAACATCGACCTTTCCATAGATGCTTGCTTCTGGTTTAAGATGGTGCTACTGAAGTTAGGTGATAGCTTACTGGTAGTTCAGAAGGTAAGAAGTACAAATAATAACCTCATTAATAACACTTTGAGGTAAATTGTGGTAAACGATCACTGCAGACAATGAAGAGGCGAGCAGAGGTGAAGCTGACTCAAGGGATGAGCCATCTTGGTGTGTTACAAAATCAGAGGGTAATGTGTCCAAGACAGTTTAGGAGATGGAGTTGGAGTGAGAAATTCAGAGAGGAGTCGAGGCAGTGGCATCTCAATGTTTGCCCACCTAAACTGGGTGCAAGGTTCGATTGTTCTAAGTGCAGAGCCAATTTGGATCAGTCAAGAATGGGTGGCGGGGTCTAGGTCTGGAGTGTGTCACTGGGTGGAAGGGCCTGGGTCCCAGTGCATAGCATTACCCAGAGTTTGGATGAATTAAACACCAGCCCAAATGGACTGGAAAAGCAGGGTGTCAGGACTGGAGGTGAGAATTGGGCCTATTTCACTCACTGTCCCACAATGTTCTCTCCTCTCTCCGCACAGTTGAGGCTGTGAGACAGCTCCTGCTGCTTTGCGCTTCATGTCTGGGAACCATGTGGCAATTTGTTCTGCTATATGATGAACTGAGATTGCAGCTTTTGCGCCTAATCCAGCTGCTCCAAGGATTTGGGTCTATGAACTCTTATTTGGTTTGGAATGCTGTTGCTTGCTTATATTATTTGCATAATATATTTTTTCTCTTTCTCTATGGTTTCTTGTTTTGTGGCTGCCTGTAAGCAGACTAATCTCAAGGTTGTATAATTTATACATATTTTGATAATGTACTTTGAATCCTTTGCCTAAGTTCCTGCAGCACTTTGTCTGTGTTACTCTGGATTCCCAGTATCTGCAGAATTTCTTGTCTATGAAATGCCAGAGACATTGCTTTGCAATTTAGAGTTGAAATAGTGATTGGCTAGAACAAGTTTCACACCAAATATAGTAGTGCACTTACATTGTGGGCTTTCCTTCTCTCAATAAAAGTAAATTTCATCTGACCGGTACTCATTATGGTTGTGCTGCTATTTTGCAAACCATCATTTTAGTGTAAATGATTATACTTGTTTTGTAGAAATATCAAAATGTAATTGTTAATGTAATTTTTATCATGGTCAAATTTTCTTTGGCATTCAATATAATCAATATTTGCTGAGGTATAAGCATCCAATTTTTTACAGTGCAATGAAGTTTTCAGAAAGTAAGTATTGTTTTCCTATGTGATTGCTCTTTGCAATCACATTGGGAAGAAAATGTTGCCAACAGCCTTCAGAGTTGTAGTAAAAAGAAATGTCAAATCTAAAATAATCTTGCCACGATTCTTTGTTTTGTATATTTTTAGATTAGATTATCCTTTTTAATTTGAACAGTTGACTTTTGATTGTTAGTTAAATCAATGAATCTGAAATTGAACAAAGGTATAGTGCCATCATCCAATTTATTTTGAGGCATTTTTTCATTAACAATACAAGTATATGTTTAAGTATAAATAGTGTTTATATTTTCATCTTTGGTGTTTAACCTGCTTTTGATAGTTGTGCAAGTCAGTGATGTTAAATGTATTCCTAGTAGGTAGTCACATGTACTCTGCTCGTCTAATTTGTCAATGTTCATGACTATTGGTGGTTACGCTTTCTGGGGTTTTTTTTTTAAGGATGTAACTATAAAAGTAGAAAAAGGGGAGCAAGTTGCATTTTCAAAGGCATTTGATCACACCATGAAAGGTTATTACACACGAGTGTGACCCAGTGCTGCTGCTGCCACTGCACTCGAATGCTGACCTTGCAGCTGTGTGCAAAGTTTATACATTGACCCTAAGGCCCTCCACTTCTGTTCCTTCCTCCAGGTGTTCTGTTTTCATCAAGATGTGCTGATTAATTGGCTACTATAAATTGCCACTGGTATGTCAGTGAGTGCTGAAATCTGGAGGAGTTGACAAGACTAGAGGGAAACTGTTGAAAGAAGCATTAATGTAGGACTTGTATAAGTAGGTGTTACTGACTTGTTGGGATGAAGGACCCTTTCTGTACTATATCTGACTCTGATAGGTTCTGGCTCATGAAGTTGAGGTTATTATACTAGCAGGGATAGAAGATTTAATTACCTGACAAAACATGGGATTATTTTTGGGCTGCTAGGTAATGCAAATTTGCAAGGATAGGTGCTTGGGCATTACAATTATTTCCTTCATCCAAGTCATCAATGTGCTTTTGACTGGTGGAAATCAAAGCAGAGGACAAAGCAGTACAGGTTATTAAGGCAAAAAGGCAGGTGAGTGGGTAGAAGGAGTGTATCGTGGGGAAAATTTGAAGCTACTTTGAAATAAAATTTAAATCTAACTTGCTGTAACATTTTAAAGTTGTGTAATTTTGTTGCATTCTTAGGTTATCTGTGTACATCTTAGGATGGTTTAGCTACTTAAATGGAGATTACAATATTGAATCAATAAATTGTTGAATAATCTAAATGAGAAGAATAAAAAGTCCAAATAAGGTGGATGCAGTAAGCAGATCAAGTTAAAGGCAGAAAGTGCTGCCATTCCCAGATACCTAATTCTGATAGATTGCTGAGAAAATGACCAACAACTAAGTTTAACCACCTTAACTAATTGATCTTCTCCATGAACATTTTTGATGCCGTGGTTGAATGATTTTTTTAATAATAATGAAGATTGACATAAAATCCAAATTCAAAGTAAATGTATTATCAAAGTACATGTATGTCACCATATACAACCCTGAGATTCATATTCTTGCAGACTTTCTTAATAAATCCATAATAAAATAACAACCACAATAGAATCAACAAAAGGCCGCATATTATGTGAAGGATTGAGGCAATTTTTGAACCCATTAAGGGAATTGGATTTGGATTTTTAACTATTACCTTCAGTAAAATCCGTAGTGAATGAAATAAATCAAAATTCATAGATAAAAACAATTGACAAATGCTTTGAGTTGTAAGAAATATTGCTGTTGTAAAAGTGTTAGATTTTAGGTTGTTGATAACTCTTGCCATGGTTTGAATGTTCATTGTTTTTGCAAGCTTTGGAGTTTTAGTTAATAAATAACTTCTAAATTTTCTTTTCCAGGAAAATAACAGGTCATTCCTTCCATATGGGCTACAATATGGCAATTCTCAATGGCATCACAACAGCTCTGGCTATAATTTGGTGGTTTGCCTGAAGTCACTTTTTCCTTCATCAAAAGTGCATACTGACTTTTATTCAGATAAGCAAGCCTGAAAGTAGTGGCAAGTAAGAAGATGGCATACCTGAAGATGCCTTTTTGGTTTTAAATATATCTAATATCAGGATATACGGTACTTTGTTGATCTGTTAACTTCAGCTTTAAGAATCCTTATTACAGACTAGCTTATTAAAATTGCAATTTTAAATATTTTACATTGAACATAGTTTTGTTGTACAATGCAACACATTCAGGTATGTGGTTTTCTATATTCTCAGATAAAAGCAGGCAGAATAAAATTTAAATACATTAAATCTTGAATCATAGTTGACAGAAATTAATGCTGCAAAAATTGACATTTTGCTTTTCTGTTTCCTTTGTATTAATAGCTGTTAATAACTTTGCAAATGCATTCAATTTTGCAAAGGGCAATCTGCCTTAAGTACTAGGTTGTCTTTAAAATTCTTAGTAGATTTTGACATTGCTTTTATTTTCTTGCCTTTGACAGAAGAATACTCTTTTATTTTTCACCTTCACGTTTCTGATCCTCTAATTTTTTGATATTGGCATATTGAAAGTGTTGTCCCATATGACGGGGAAAATCTAATCTCAAGTTTGGGAGAAGGAAAAGCTAGGGTAGACTATGAATGTGTGGGAATATAAGTGGCCTGGAGCATTTTTTTTTTGTCCTAGGGCATTCACCTGGCAACTCTGAGCAGATGAAGTGACAAGTTTCCATAATACCATCAACTTCAAAGATTCACTGTTCCTTTATCTTGAGTTCCATTGGTTTAGCCTCAAGTGCACTAGGGAAACTTCCACGCTCACTTTGAGCATACTAGGTTCACTGGAAGTGTGTGTGATGTGTTAAAAGTGTGCTACCTTTCTGAGAATCTTTGATAATTTTGAATAGGTACTAGATGTGGTAAGAATAAATCTGATGAAGGAAATATAAATTTATGAGCCTGGATCTTTTTACTTGATGGGTACAATCATATACACTGCTACAGTCTCCGTTTGAAGGGGGAAAATGGTAAATATTTGCTGCTAATTCCAGTGTTAGTAATCTATTTCTGTATTCATATTAATATAAACATTTTATTGTAGCATGTTCACCTTGATTTAAAATGTAATGATATGGATGTTGTGCTATTCAGTAATGTCACTGACTTTGAAGACTACTAAAATTGGAAATCAATTGAGTAACATTAAAGAATCATAAATGGATTTACTTTTAATTTACTTTGGTCTGATAAAATGTGTCTTCAAGCCGTACGTCCCATTATCTTTTGACTTTTTAAAAGATGGCATCCTTTCTGGAGATACGGCACTGCAGAAGCTAAAATCTGGAACAGCATGCAATCTGGTGGAGAATCTCAGTGAGCTGAGCAGGGTTGGTGGAGAGGAATTGTTGACATTCTGAGTTCAGACCCTGATGTATAGTCAAAGCTAATTTCCTTTTATGTTGGAATCATGATGCACCACAGTAATTCCTTGATGCAACACAGACTTCCAGGCCCAAAACAGATGCTGCTTGACCCAATGAGTTTCTTCACCAGCTTGATTGTTGTGTCTTTTGTAAATGGCTGTGAAAATCTGAAATATCTTGTATTTTTAAGATCTGCACTCATTGCTATTCTTCACCATTCTTATGGAACTTTTTATAAACTAATTATTGCAATTATGAATTCAATAGGATTCTTTAGGTATTTTGCAAGTCAAAAATATTTTATCTTAATAAGGAACTGTTACTAATTCAAGCTTGTTAATGAATGTACAGAATCACTGTGATCTCAAATGTTTGTTTCTATTTCTATTAAAGGTGATTTGCTAAGGAATTGTTGCCATTTAATTGGGTCCTGATTTGCTATTTTGGATAGTGTGACTATGTTGGGGAAAGTGAAAGGGAATGAGTAAGCAATCTAATCTTTTCACTCAAAGCTGATTTCCTATTATGTCTGAATCATGCCCAGCACAAAAGAAATGTGCTGTGGTGTTTTGAATGAAATCTTCTCAGCCACTGGCTATCTCTGCAGGAGTTCCTCGGAGTAGTAGACTTGGTCCAATCATCTTCAGCTATGTCAGCAATGATCTACTTGCTGTCGTAAGTTAAGAAATCCGGAGTGTTTGAAGATTCTACAATGTTCAGCACTATGCATATTACTGTCCAGATAAAGAGCAGTCCATCTACAAATGCAACAAGATCTGGACAATGTCCACACTTGGTCTGATAGATTACAGATACCATACACGCCTTCCAAAGATTATGCAGCAAGATAAAATCTAGCTAACACCACAAATTTAGCAGTAGACAAGAAGACATATAGGACAACATATAAGACAGAGGAGCAGAAAGGCCTTTCAGCCCATCGAGTCTGCTCCTCCATTCCATTAAAACTGATCCTGGATCCCACTCAACCTCATACACCTGCCCTGTAATAAGGTTAATATGAACCTAAGTATAAGCAAGATAGCTGAGATTTCCATTGAAAGGAAAGAGAAATTAGTAGCTCAATCAATGTGCACCTCATTCACTCACTTCACTATGGATACAGCACAGTAGCAGCTCTTCTAGATGATGTTTTGAAGCAACTAATCAAGACTTTTCAAACAGCACCTTCCAATCCCATGACTTCTACCAGCCACCAAGACAGGCAACAGAGGTGTAGCAATGCCACTACCTGGAATTTGCCTTCCCATCCATGCTCCATCCTGATCTGTGAAAAATGTCTTTGATTGTCCTGGCAATTCTTAGCATTGCGGATATACAGCACCTCGAGGACAGCAGAGGTTTAAGAAAGCAACTCCCCTCCAGCTTCTCCAGGCCAATCGGAGGTGGAAAGCCATAATCCACATCTCTTGAAATAATAATTTAAGAAAAAGTAAGGAATAAAAATCCTTATTGCAGATGCAAAATATCAATCTGCTTATTCTATTAATTTTGTATCTGAACGTTTTACCTTTTTGGAACTATGAAGCTTGTAAAGCAAAGCTGGGTTAGAGTTAAATTCCAAATAAATTCTCAATTTATTGGCCAAAAATGTGCAATATTTCTTTCTGTTGAAAGTTCAATCAAATTCTCTACCCCTCCCCCCCACCATCTCAGATCCATTTTAAGCCTACTTCCTCTCAATCTTTGCTGTCTTGATCATAGTCACAATTACCATGGGAAAAGATTTTTAATATCTACCCTATCCACTCGCCCTCATAATTTTTTGTCAAGTGTCCTCTTGGCCTCCTCTATCCAGAGAAAATAAATCCAGTTTATACATCCTCTCTTTAAAATTCTCCAATCTATTTGGTATCCTGGTCTAATCTCTGCAATTCCCTTCCTTCCTATAGTGATAATCAAAACTAATCCATTGGAGATCTTAGCTACCTTATATTTAGATTCATATTGACCTTATCACTGTATACATAAATAAGTCTGCTACATTGGGTCTATGGATAATTGAGATTGCACTTAGCACCTTTACTCACTTTTGCCGTTTAACCTGTGATCTGGCTGTAATGTTATTATTTCCAGTAAACTTTCTCAATTGTACGCAATCCTATCTACAATCAATTATCACTAAGCCATTTCAGCTGTATTAACCATATCCAAATCAGTACTGCTTTTTGAAAAAACAAACCGCAGATGCTGGAAGTCTGAAATAAAAGCAGAAAATATTGGAGAGGTGCAACAGGCCAGAAGGTGACTGTAGGAGGAGATAAACAGTTAATGTGCAGGCGATGATCAGCATCTTTCTGTTTTTATTTAACGCAATTGGTATTTTTACCAATTTTGCTTTCTGCCATCATGTTAGTCCAGCACTTTTTCTTAAAAAAAACTGAAATACAGATGCTCAGCAGTTGAGTTAGCTACAGCATCGCTGTTTAATGTCAACCTGAAGCCATTTGGTTTGACAATTTGACAGTTGGGTAAAGGCATGAGAAACTCATCTGTTCTGAGCCAGAAGCACCATACACATGCAAGTTGGAGTTCCAGGATGGTTATTATTTTCAGTTCCAAATGTGTTGCACATTTGTGCCAGGAAATGAGAAACCTGATTGACACTGACAAAGGAAAGGCCTGAAATATGTGAGGGCTGAGAACACGAGTATTGTTTAACTGTGTATAAAAACTACAGCTCATTACTATTTGCCTCGAAACATCAAGAACCCAGAGGGTTCTTGCCACTGCCTTCACTTCACTAGGCAAGCTATATCAGCCTGGTTGTTCACATTCACTGGCTATGCTTCAACAACATCAAACTTACTCCAGGCAATATTAAAAATTCACCCTCACACCACACCTCACCAACCCAATATTTTCTGTTATAGCATACTAAATGATTTCAGCTTCGGGCACAGATGACCCTTGCCTTGTTTTGCAAATTCCTGTGGTAAGCTGAATAAGCAGAACCTTGGGAAAAGACTGGGGAAAAAACAAACCATGTGGAACAAGCCACTAACAGCCAGCTCAGTCCATCATTCAAAACTAATCTCCCTCGAACTCCTCAAAATAATAAAGACATAGGAGTTGGATGATTCATTGATAAGCCCCACTCCTATGCTCTTGTAAATGATAATGCATAGGATTTACTTTAAAAGTGCTAGAGGTTTTCCACTAAATCACATAACACGAGATTTCATTGCATTCTCTGTGCAGTAATCCAGCCTTGGCGGAATCGAAGGGGTTCTGTATTTTGTTATAGCTGTGTGTCAGATTATTCTTTAATATAAGTTATGCTACCCATGAGATATTGAGGTATTGTGTGCTAGTTTCCCCTACAGGGAGGAATTCTTCAGGAGCCTTTAAAAAAAACCATTCTGAATAATTTAATTCCTTGTCTCTTATTTAATAATTCACATTTACCTATTCAAGCAAATATATTAATAATCTTGCTGTAGATCAGTAAAATAGGTAATTGAAAACAGAATTTACACCTAATTCTATGTCAACAGGAGGAAAAGCACTTTCCAAGAAAGTAAGTCTGCCAATTTATCAACTGAAAATAGCCTGAAAATACAGGCCTCCATTTGCAGGTCTAATGGTGAAGAAACCATCAGTGTTCATTACAATTTAATCATGAAACTGAACAATTTCTGGAGTATACTCTATAGAGCTTAATATGGAAGTGCAGAAATTGCTGTTAGTGACTTGCTCTACATGATTTGCTGGTCATTCAAAAATCTGATGGTGAAGGAAAAGAAGCTGTTCTTGAAACTTGAATTATTTACTGAACTGTTTTTGCTGTTTAAAAACAGTTACTGCAAATTTTATTGTATGATACATAAGTGAGTTTTTAATGGAAAAACAAAATGCATGCTTTGTAATTCTACAGTATGTTTCAAAAATTGATGGATGTTAAGGTGATGTTTGTTATTTCAGGTACTATTTTAAATCTCATGTATGTATACTCCAAGAAATGTTTTAAAATATTAGCTAAAATTTCTAATATTGAACCTTACCACTTCCACCTAGCATCTTCTAGCTTCTTACTTCAGCCCTCCTCCACTGCCCTTCCACCCTCTTCTGCGTCTGGTCTCACCTATCACTTGCAACATGTACTCCTCCCCTTTCTCAATTTTCATATTCTCACTTCTGTCCCCTTCCTTTCCAGTCTTGATGAAGGACCTCAGCCTGAAACTTTAACCATATATTTCCCTCCATAAATGCTGCTTGACCTGCTGAGATCCCCCATCGTTTTGTGTGCGTTACTCAAGATTTCCAGCATCTGCCGAATCATTTGTGCTAAATCTAGGATCTAAGTTCACTTTTGGATCTGATAGTGGATCTCTTGTGTCTAAATCTAGGATCTGCATTGGATCTGACAGTGGATAATCACGAGTGGGCAGTTCTAACATGGAGGCTGGGGTGTAGCTATTCACTCAATAGGTTGCTGGCCATGGTTTGTCTATTTGTCATCGATTCCAATAGACAAACTTCTGCAGGTATTCCAGTTCCCAGGCTATGAATTCCACCTGGTAAAATGCAACAGTTTAACCTGGTGCAAGTAGAACATCATCATGTGCCGTGTTGTATGACATAGGCGAACGTGCTCTTTGACCATGATCATTCTTGGCAGAATTTTCTACAGAAGTAGTTTGCCCTTGCCTTCTTCTAGGTGGGCAGTGTCTTTACAAGACAGGTGACTCCAGCCTTTGTCAATATTCTTCAGTGATTGTTTGCCTGACATCGATGGTCACATAACCAGGACTTGTGATATGCACTAGCTGCTCAAATGACAATCCACCACCTGTTTCCTGATTGGGAGGCTAAGCAGATGCCACACCTTGCCCAAGAGTGACCTGTAGGCTAGCAGAGGGACGGAGTGCCTTACACCTCCTTTGGTAGAGACATTTCTCAATCCCGCCACCCTAGCAAGTACAACACTTGGAAATCAATGAGAGAAGTCAACTGCCAAGAGAGTATAAACCAACATTTTAATTTTGCGAATTAAATTAGTTGAAGCGTTTTAATTATAATAAATGTGTCTGTAATTACTTGTAGCTTTGAGTTATCTTGAATTGATTTTTAGATTTTAAACGAGCAATTATTAATGCTTGTCAGCATCCAAGATGTTTGCAAGCATTCATCTTAGACAGGTTTCAGGGCTTCACCATTGTCAATGTTGTTTTTGATTCTTTGGCTGAGCACTTGCATCAATGGGCTCACTGTTGTACTGGGAGCCAGGTTTCCAGTGGAAAACTGTGCCCCGGATTTCACTGAAATTAATAGTGTGAACCAAGATGCAACCCACCTAACAACTCTGGATCACAGAAAATCTGTTCCTATACTTTTTTCCCCTCTCTGCACACTTGAAAAACAAAATGAATCTTTATATCCAATTTGTAGAATGACAGAACTTTGCTCAGTGGAATTCTACTGAATTATTTGTGTATGCACTGCAGGACTGAGCCTGTACTTGTACATAGATAATGTGTTTCATCTACAGCAGTTTTCTCTCCAATTCTATTCAGATTTTACCATGTATCTATTTAACACTTAGCGTGAAGCAGTGTCACTAATGTTTTTAGTCAGAACAGAGTAAGTCTTTTATATACTGTATCTTAGTTTTCTTATTCGGAAGCAATTGTTCCTGATCGTATCAATCCAAGCAATGCTACTTTTAAACACAAATAATAACAAGCAGGGATCAGAGCTAGGAAGCAATTCGGAAGGTGTGTAACTCGAGTGGTTGATGGTTAAGCTGAGTTGTTCTCCAATCTTGGCAATCTGTTGCAAGCGTGTTGTCACCATGCGAGGAGATACCATCGGTGCAATGTTACCTTGTGGTGTGTCCTCCGAATGCTTGGCCTTTATATACGTTTCAATCAGGTGATTGGACATCATTTCAGAAACAATTATGATGTGGGAAGGAAATTTCGTCGCTGATTGGCTGTGTGGCGAACTTTGTGTTTTGTGGTCAGGAACTTTGCCCACGTCAACTCATAAATAAGATTCAGGTCTTCGTGTTTGTTTACAGAATTGTTCATGGCATGCAAGAGAGTTCCTAGAAACAATTCTGAGAGTACATGAAAAAAATTCCCTTATAAAAACAGTCCATTAGTATATTGATAAGTATTTCTTTTACTTAATTTCATGAATTTAGGTTCTCCAACTTCCCATGGTGGGATTGAACTGCGTGGATGAGCATGTGTCTTAGAGAGCATACCGAGTCTAACAAAAACCAGCAGCCATGGATGAATCAGGAGAATCACAGTCTGCTGAGGGTTCAATTTGTGGCTTTTAAGACCAGAGATCCAAAACCCAACAAGAAATCCACACACGAACTATGGAAGGCTTTCATGAGCAAGAAGGCTAGAGGCATAACCAGATGCATGGCTTACTATATCTCTATAATAACATGCAAACCCTACCCATGTAATTTTTAAAGTCATGGTCACCAAAAACACTCTCAAATCTCTACAGATGTACTGTGGAGACCATTCTAACTGGCTGCATCAGTGTCAGGCTATCTTTAAGGACTCTATATCTTGTTATTTCATGTTCTTGTTATTTATTGCTATTTATTTGTATTTGGATTTGTACAGTTTGTTGTCTTCTGCACTCTGGTTGATCTTTCATTGATCTGGTTATAGTTACAGTTCTATAGATTTGCTGAGTATGTCGGCAGGAAAATAAAGCCTAGGGTTGTATATGGTGACAAATCTGTACTCTGATGATAAAATTTACTTTGCATTTTGAAGACTATAAGTCATAGAAGGAGAATTAAGCCATTTGGCCTATCATGTTTGCTCCACCATTTCATCACAGCTGATCCATTTCCCTCTCAACCCCACTTTCTTGCCTTCTGCCCATAACCTTTCATGCCCTGACTTATCAAAAAACTGTCAACCTCCACCTTAAATGCCCTCAGTGACGTGGCCCCTATGGACACCTGTGGCAGCAAATTCCACAGATTCATTACCATCTGGCTAACAAACTTCCTCCAAATCTCTGCTCTAAAAGGCTGTGCCTTCTGGTCCTCGGCTCCCCCACTATAGGAAACATACTCTTCACATCCACTCTATCTAGGCCTTTCAACATTCGATAAGTTTCAGTAACATCCTCCCCCCTCATTCCTCTAAATTCCAGCGAGGAAAGGCTCTGAGCCTTCAACTGCTGCTCATGTGATAACACTTTCATTCCTGGAATCATTCTCGTGAACCTCCTCCGAACCCTCTCCAAAGTCAGCACATCCTTTCTATTTGTCATATTTTCCAAGGTGCAGTGAAAAACTCACATGAGTACTGTTCAATTTATTACCATAGATACAAGGTAGAACCATAACAGAATGGAGAATAAGTGTTTTCAGTCACGTGGAAAGTGCAGTGCAGGTAGGCAATGGGTTCCAATGTCATAATAAAGTAGACTGTGCAATCAAGAGTCTACTTTTCACACTAGGGAACTGTACAATATCTTTACAAAGTGTATCTCAGGGAAAGCATTCACTTTTTAACAGAGAAAGCTACAGCAGAAATGAAGATTGAAAGCCTTGGTGGATGTAGAGGAGAGCTAGAGGGAGGTGCTCATTCCCTTGGTAAGAAGTCCTAGGTTTTGGTTCACGTATATATCCAGGCTGCATTACCATTGGCAAGAGTAATGCACAGAAAGAAAGTTCAAGCTAACCATCCAATTCTTTGACTCCCTGCTCACATCCTCAGCTTCTCGCTTCAGGATACCCTATTCTCCTGCTTCCCTGTTGTGATTACTGTATCACACATATTACCAAACCCCATTCACCTCAACATTACCTCAGATATCTTTTCCCCACAGCACTCAATTCAGTCACTGGGGGACAAGTTGTTCGATCCTGATGTCTTCAGAGTCTCTGACCATCTCAAGCCTGTCAACTTCTAGACAGGAAGCTGTTGGTAGGTGACGTTGAACCTGTCTACAATTCTCATACATTTGAGGAGAAAAGTAAATGGTCAATACAAGCAGTCATCTATGATAATTGGCACTGCTGGAGTAAATATTTTGCTGTATTTTTTTTACACATGAATCTACACTAAGACTTGCTTTTATCTCTCGCTCCATTAAGGTTTTATCAGTAATAGTGACACCCTTGGAACTGATGTCTAACCAGTACTAAAGCGCCGGCATTGATTAAATCTGCAATCGCTTGACTGAGATGTAAGTATTACCACAGATCCAAGAATAATACAAAAAAAACTGTGAACATTTTCATTTAAAATGTATTTTTTAGAATATGTACTTAGTTTGCTTAGTGGCTTTCATGCTAAGTTGATAGTGTAAACCGCAGTGAGCCTGATAGCATTGACTGGTGGAAAATATCTTTGTTCTAAATATATTCCCTTTGTTTAATATGCCAGGAAAAGGAAACAATTTGACTTGACCAGCTCCAGTGTACACATACACCCACTCATTATTTGTGGAGTTTCACAAAAGTTCAAGCAACTAATCATAATTAATGAAATGTAGGTGACATTTTAATTGCACTAATCAACACTCTTGTAGACACAATTGCCCAAAGGTCTGTTCATTAATAATTAAAGTTAATGTCATTCTGTAGGAAAAACAGAACCTTTTATTACTGCTTCCCATACATGATGTTTTTGATGGTTTTTTAACTTGAAATGAAAACATGGAAACTATTATGACTGATGCAAGATTATGTTGGATGCAGTTTAAGATCTGGCCTGCATCTCCAGACATGAATCAGTTGAGGGTTCCCTGGAGTGTGGCAACATTTAATACCCCCTGCAGCCACACCATGCAGCACAACATTGTTCCCTTGCAGATATCTTCTTTAAAACTATCCACTCAAAAACCAATATAACCCTGTGGGATAGATTTATGATTTGTGTCAAGCATTCATGTAGGGTGCACAAAAAAATTTGGAGGAATTCAGCAGGTCAGGCGGCACCCATGGAAAAGAGTAACCAGTCGACATTTCAGACTCAGACCCTTCTTCGGAGCTGAGAAGGAAGGGAGAAGATGTCTGAATAAAAAGTGGGGTGGGGGAAGGGAAGAGGCTAGCTGGAAGGTGATAGGTGAATCTAGGTGGATGGGAAAAGTCAAGGGCTGGAGAAGAAAGAATCTGACAGGAGAGTGGAGTGGACAACAGGAGAAAGGGAAGGGGTCAAGGGACCCAGGAGGAAGTAATAGGCAGGTGAAAAGAAGTGAAAGGTCAGAGTGGGGAATAGAGGGTCTATCATTGTGGGTGAGAGATCCCTTATTACATGTATAATAAAGAGAAATTGATGAGAATGCCTTGGTATCACTTGCTTTCCATTTCTCCCTCAAAATATCAGTTTAAATTTCCAGATGAAAGAAATATTCTCAACAAGTTAACATTCAACAATATCAACATTTATGACTTAAAACAGAGCATGTTATCATAACTTTCACTGAAAATTGGAGCGAGATGGTCAAGCTTCCACCATTACTCTTCCTGAGCAGAAGCATTTCAATGTTTTTATCTGACGGTATAATTGTTTGGAGAGTTGAGTGCAGATGATAGCGTGCTCCATTCACAACACTCCTTATTTTCCAATTACAGAAAGATGACAAATTTGAATAAGTGTGGCAATAAAGGATGCTGTTGAGCATCTGAAGGAAACTTTCCACTGGTGGCTATCATATTTGCCACCAAGAAAGATGGTTATAGTTGTTAGAAGTCAATTACCTTCAAAGACAGATAAGGAAATGATTGCTAGTAATATTCTTGAACATTTTGGAGCAGTTCTCTTGATACACACGCACTCCACCATCAGCCGACTATGAACAAGTTACAGACCTCTGGCTAGGGTTCTTCAATAATTCCTTCCAAATGTCCAGTCCCTTCAACATGAAAGAGGCAGATGAAAACATCACTATCCTCGTGTTTGCTTCAAATTACACACCACCTTGAATGAGAAGTGCATCCTTATCATTTGTTCAAAACTCTGGAGCTCCCTCCCCTTCAGCATTGTGATATCTACATCACACCGGCCAAATGCATGAGGGCATTTGGGAAAATTATGTTGGACTTCAAAGAACACAAACTATTCATGAACATCCAAAAGATATTGTAGTACTGAACTCTGCACTGATTATCTGATCAGCTCTCTCATCAAACCAGTTATCCATGCCAGGAATGTGATGGTGCTCTTAAATGATAGAAACACAGAATGTTTTGCAGTGATGGTGACCTCCTCTAGGCCACAACCCCTCCCCCCCAAATCACACTGCCAAGTGAAGATGGAATATGTGTGTTCAGATATTTTTTCCTGTTCTTAAGGTTGGGTATCATTATATGTTTGTTAACTTTTTTTGCTTCTCTATTTTTCCTAAATGCTTTTCTTTCTCACAGCTGTTACTTTCCAGTAGCTGTGTATGTGGTATCCATCCATCTATCCCTCCCTACCTCCCTCCCAGAGCAGGCCCTTTTGGCTCTTTGAACCTCTGATTTAACTCCAGCCTAATCACAGGACAATTTACAATGACCAATTAATCTACCAATTGGTACGTCTTTGGACTGTGGGAGGAAACCGAAGCACTCGGAGGAAACCCTCACGGTCATGGGGAGAACATGTCAACTTCTTGGAGGTAGTGGCAGAAACCGCTTACCGTTTGCAGAGTCACAGAAGAATTACAACACAGAATATTCCTACCTGAAATCAATACTAGCTCTGTGGAAGAGCGCTCCCTTTCCCCTGCCTGTTCTCCTTAGCTTGTGAAGCTTTCAGTTTACCTGTTAGGCATAAACTGTTTGCTTTTGGTTTCAGTGAGAAACAAAAGAGCAGCTGTAACAATTTTGAAAAATTAATTCAGCTGTCTGTTTGCCATTTATTCCAGCCTTTCAAAATATTTCTTTCTATTGGCCCCAACTGCAACATGAAGTGAGTCAAATATTTAACTTTAAATAAGAGATAAGTGATTGCCTGATTTTGCTGTTATACCTCGTTTGATTGTGGTGGTTATCCCTATAAATATACAGAAGAATTTTATTTTCTGTTGACTGAGAGAATAGTCGATATTATGGCTTAAAATAAAATGGGAAAATCAATCTGTTGTCTATTCATTCCTACTCAAATCAATGGAACTGAAAATCTGAATTAAATTTAATGGCTGGTCTGATTGTGTCAGTTTACACTGCTATCCAAGGACAAAATTACCCTCCAAGAAATCAAAGATGAGGTTGGCACTGTGCCATATATATTCAGGTACATGTTTAGGAGCTATGACTGTGTGGCCAGGTATAGGTCTAATGCCATCTATAGATTTGCTGATGATACAACCATTGTATTCAGAATTTCAGATGGTGACAAGAGGGTGTACAGGAGCGAGATATATCAGCTAGTTAAGTGGTGTCGTAGCGGTAACCTTGCACTCAACGTCAGTAAGACCGAGGAACTGATTGACTTTTGAAAGGGTAAGACAAGTAAACACACACCAGTCCACATAATTAGAAGTGGAGAGAGGGAGCAATTTCAAGTTCCTGAGTGTCAGGAACTAACTTATCAATGCAGCTACAAAAAAAGGCGTGACAGTGGCTATATTTCATTAGGAGTTTGAGAAGATTTGTTATGTCTCCAAAAACTTTTGAAAGTGTACCGTGGAGAGCATTCTAACTGAGGAATCAGCATCCAGTATGGGGTGGGGGCTACTGCACAGGATGAAAGTAAGCTGCAGAGACTTCTAAACTTAGTGTGCTCCATCATGAGCATCAGCCTCCGTAGTATCCAGGACATCTTCAAGGAGTGATGCCTCAAAAAGGTGACGTCCATCATTAAGGATCCCCATCACCCATGCCTTGTTCTCATTGCTTCCTTCAGGAATAAGGTACAGAAGCCTGAAGGCACACACTCAATGATTTAAGAACAGCTTCTGCTCCTCTGCCATCCAATTTCTATATGGACATTCAATCCATGAACTACTTTTTTATTTCTATTTTTGCACTATTTAATTTAACTATTTTATATACTGTATACTTACTGTAATCCACAGTTTTCTCTATTATTATGAATTGCATTGTACTGCTGCTGCAGAGTCAACAAATTTCACAACAATTTCTTCCTGAAAATAGAAGACAACTAAATATTTGCTGAGGATTGTCGCTACCTTTTGCTTTCAGTCACTTCATATCAGTGATGACAATCCTTTAACAGAACCCACACCGACGAAGGGTCTTGGCTCAAAATGTCGACTGTTTATTTCCCTCCATAGGTGCTGCCTGATTTGCTGAGTTCCTCTGGCATTTTGTCTGTTACTCACACAGCTAACATAATTTTGAGGCTTACAGGAATCCAGGTCTAAACACAGTGGATATTCAGCCTGTTGAATGCTTGCTGTAAATTGCAAAGAGATATTGTCCCACTTTGCAACTATGGATATTGGACCATATGGTTTGTGTTAAGTAGACAGTTATTTCTGTTGAGATTGTCAGTATTTGAGCAAACCTTTAAAGCACAAGGATATTAAATATTGAAAATGATGAATTGGTTATAATTTAACAAATGACTCATTTATTTGTAAAGAGGTACTGCTGTATGCTTTTTATTATCCAGATAAGATCGCTGCTCAAATACTAACAAAGCGTATAGTCATTTAATAGCAAAACAGTAAAAGAGTAAAGCAACCAGCAATTCCAAGATAGTAAATCATTTTGATGACCATGAAGGTTGTAAAAATGCCCAAACTGAAGGCATAGTGACCACGAGCTGCTGAGGTGAAACTGAAAAAGCTGGACATAAGTCTTATATTGACATATTTTCTTGCAGCAAAGGCAGCTGCTGTATGTAGCACTCCATCAAAAATACACACATCTGAGGAATGAATAAATAAATTTTCCTTGCAATACAAGGTCATTTTCAATCAGCTTCTCATTGAGAATGAGTTCCGGGTGTCTATTTTTGACAGAATGTATGGATTGAAAAGGTGTCTTTGCTGCTAGAAGATGCTGCAGTAATTTTACAAGGTCAAGGTTTTGACAGATCCTTTCCATTTGGAGCACATGGAGTGAAAGTATGTGCTTCTATACCTATTAATAGAATCCTTTCTAGAACTTAGGCTGCTTGAGGTTGTTAAATATGGATCTCGCCAACCAGTGGGGATTCAGTTTGTTAGGTTTGTTTGTGGGACCACAAGGACCATTAGTGCGAAGTTGACAACAATTCATCTCTACATGGATATCTGAAAAATTGCCCGTGGACGTGCAGTACGCAGTCACATCATACACAGAAGATTTAGGTCAGACCCTGAGCCAATTTCTGGCCTTGTTGTCGTGGAAGCTCTGCCTGGTTCTGATAGCTGTGTTTGATAAACTGCTGATGTTCACTGCCTAAATGCTTGTACAGAAGGGCTCTTGGACTGGTAAAACCACAGCTCAGTATAAACCAAGACAGTTAAGAAATAGTGGAGGTAAATTAACTTTGTTCACAACAATAGTCATTCTAGATTGGGACATCTTTTTCCTTCCATAATACAGTATGCAAATGTCTTAGGTACATATATATAGTTAAGGTCCTAGTATTTTGGCAGAGTACTGTATTTGTCAACGTGGAATGGAGAGTGAGTTTTTAAATTTGGCTGGAGTAAAGGATGCTGAGAATGGTGAGGATTAAGTGCTGAGGATGGCACAGGTGTTGACACCAGGGCAAAGGTTACTTGATTCCAAACAATTGGTTTTTTGATCATTAGAGAATGTGTAATCATAAACAAGAGAAAATCTGCAGATGCTGAAAATCAAAGCAACACACACACACAATATGCTGGAGGAACTCAGTAGGTCAGGCAGCGTCTATGGAAAAGAACGGACAGTCCGGATGAAGGGTCTCGTCCTGAAACATTGACTAATTACTCATTTCCATGAATGCTGCCTGGCCTGATAAGCTCTTCCAGCATTTTGTGTGATGGGTGAATTACAGAATGTCTCTTCGGTGCTTCCCGTCCCTACCCTCTCTCTTTCTCTTTTCCCAACCATGATTCCCCTCTGCCTACCCCCTTCCCACTCTCAATTCACAATAGATACCCAGTTCAGAATCAGATTTATCATTACGTGTCATGAAATCTGTTTTGTTTTTGTGGCAGCAGTGCAATGTAATACATAAAATTACTACAGTATGTGCAAAAGTCTTAGGCACCCAGCTATATAGATATGACTAAGACTTTTGCAAGGACTGCTCAGCTTGCTCTGCCATTCTGTCAGATCGTGATTGACCTGGCCATAAACTCATCTTCACCCTTTTCTCCATAACATTTAATCCCATACTATGCAAAAAAAATTATCTAATTGTATCTTAAGCATATTTTATGAAGTAACATCTCATGTTTCCCTGAGCAAAAACATTCCACAGATTTACTACTCTCTGGGTAGTATAATCTATTCCCCCAAACCTTGAGGTGATGTTTCTTTTGGTGACCTTTTAGTTTGTTGCCTTCCTTTATTTCCATAATTATCCAAGGTTGACTCTCCCTACCTTTAATGTCCTTGCTTTTAACTATGTTGAGTACGGTAAAAAAAAAATCTCTTTGAATGTCGTCCTCTGTTCCTCAACTCTCCCGCTCTATAGCCTGTGTTCCTGATATCCTTGGATATTCCGTTCCCAATAATCTCCACCCTCCAACCATGTTTTTGCAATGGACACTAAATCATGCTTTTTCGTACTGATTTGTGCCACAAGCACACTAACTTTGTCTAAAGTACTGCAGATATTGAGCTGAAGTTCCATTACACTCATTGGTCTTTTAGAATCTAGTAACTTTGTCTCATTTATATTTGACTTAGTAAATAGCAAAACTTGTTGTTACTTTAAGCTCATTATATTAAAACAATCTGTGTTACTCCATAAATAAGAAAATAATTAACCTCAGCACTGAAACTGGTGTTTGTGGGGTCACATGCACCAAATACGGACCCCCATCTTATCCAGTTTATTGCAAAATAAATATGATAGTAATCCACAATTATTAAATATCATTCTATATTTTAAACTAGTCATTTATACTAGAGATGGGCTTTTTGAAATATTTAAAATATAACATTTTGAAGTGTTCTGGGATCTTTAAGTTCTCACTTGGCTGCTACACAGCTAAGCCCCACCCTGTGTACATGCGCCCAGCCCTGCCTACAACCTCCAGCTTTCCTGTATTTCCTAGTAAACAATAAATGCACACATTGCAATTCTGAAACAAAGACAAAAACACACCAAATTTATGTATTACTAAAATGTGTACCCTTTTTCCCATAGTCTATTAAAATTGCTTCTTTAAGATCCCAGTTAAGATGAAGGGTTGGATGTTGGTAGAATTTTCTGTAAATTTTCTTTCAAACCTGTGGCAAATGTACCTCAGCTGTGGCGATCTGCAAAAGGACAGCTCCGGTGTCATTCCAGATTCAGTTTCACATTAACCCTCGCACTCATTGAGCCTCTTTAAATGTATTTTCTAGCTTCTCATCTGCTTGTTGTTCTCCCTGCTTTTGTCACTCTGCTTATGTTTTCTGTCTGTCCTTCCTCCCATAACTCTCGATTCTGGTTTTAATGTTATGTGTATTACTAATGTGAACCATAAAGCACATCAGCGAACCCTACTCTTCTGTATTAGTGGCTATGGCAGAGCCTTGTACAATGTTTATGGGCAGCACATAAAATGCAATATATGAAACAAAATTTTGCAAAGGAAAGTTAATCAGAATGGGTTAGTAGGTTCAGGGGCAAAAAGTTATGGTAAAGATACCCCAACTCCTTTGCCCTAAAGTTTGCATATCAGCTATGTACAAAGATTTAACGAAGAACATTAATTATCAATGTATGTATCCTGAGATTTGTCTTCCCCACAGACAGCAATGAAACAAAGAAAAACCATGAAACCCATTCAGAGGAAAACACCCCCCCCCCCCCAATGTGCTACAAAAAAATGCACAAACAGCAACCAAAAAAAAGGAGTATAATTACACAAAAATGAGAGACCAGGCATGTTCAGCTCAGCTCAGCGCTCGTTATCTGCAGGTCACCCTGAACCAAAATCACCCAAAATAGCAACAAAAAAAGAGCAACCAGTGTTGTGTGTGTACAACTACATGTGAAATAAATAAAAGCACGCACCATGGAGATGGCTGTAACTGGTGTATTCACATTGCAGAGAGAGAGAGAGCGCATGTGTAGAGAACAGATCAATGTGCATGCACAGTTATCAGCGCTAAGGGGAGTCATTGCTCTGAAAGAAATAGATCCATACATTAGATTTCCTCCCCATTTAAATTAATATAACATAAAACTGTATATGTAACAAAACATTCAATTTCCCTTTAACAAACCAAATTCAAACAAACATGCTTTCACAATAACAGTCCATAACTAACTTCACTACCCTAAAGATTCAATCTATTGAATGGCACTCTGTTTCTTTCAGGATAGCGCCTCTGAACCTGTGGAGAGACATCAGGTTTGGTAGGAGTCTTGTCAAAGACAACTTTTTTATTGCAGGTGTCATGTTGCTGTTAGTGACATGGTTATCACTGAGAGGTAAGTCCGGTGACTGCAATGTGTCCTATTTGTTGGATGCAGTCAACTCAGGTGTGTTCTTTGGCTGTGCATCCACTGTCTGGTCCATATAATGTCTCCATGTCTTAAGTCCAACATCCACTGTGTACATTGATGGTCCAGTTCTTATAGTTATCTGACCAGATGTCCATTTCTTCTCCTGGTAATCACACTCTAGGACTTTCTGTCCAACCTCGCAGCTCCTTGCTGATTTACTTGGCAACTGGCTGAACTGTTTATTCTGCACTTCCCTCTGTGGATCTGATTTCAGGGGGTCTATGTGAGATTCCTGCACATGAACATCATTGCAGGTGTTTGATGTGTCATTGCATGAACAGAGTTCCGATACACAAAAAGAAAATTGTCCACCTTGTGCTGTAGAGAAATGTCCTCCTTGTCTATCATTGTAATGGACTTGTTGAAGGTTTGGATAAACCTTACAGCTAACCCATTCATTACTGGGTGGTGAGGAGCTGACTTGAAATGGTTGATGCCATTTTTCTTCGTGAATTCTCTGAACTCTTCTGATGTGTATTGTGGTGCGTCGTCGCTCACAATTTGTTCAGGCAAGTCATTTCTGGTGAAGATAATCCTGAGAGCAGAAACAGTCTTTTCTGATATTCTTCTGATGTGTATTGTGGTGCGTTGTCACTCACCATTTGTTCAGACGAGTCATTTCCGGTGAAGGTAATCCTGAAAGCAGAAACAGTCTTTTCTAATGTGGTTGACTTCATTGGTATGACCCCAGGCCACTTCAAATGAGCATCTGCATCTATCAGAACCACAAAGTCCATAACAGGCCCAGCAAAGTCATTATGCACTTATTGCCCTGGTGAAGACGGCCATTCCCATGAGTATAATGGTGCCTGTTGGGGTGCATTTTGAACGTTTTGGCATCCAAACAGCTTTTGGTCAAGTCTTCAATCTGTTTATCTACTCCTGCCCACCACACATAGCTCTTCATCTTGACTATACCCAGGTGTCCTCCATGCAAATTCTCTAACATTCTGGTGCGCAGGTTAGAAGGAACCACAGTACAAGATCCGCAGCGTTCTTTGACACTGCAGTTAGTCTGGTATCACTAAGAACTCAGAAAGCATAGGATTACCATGAGCTGGCCATCCTTGCCGGTGATTTCATAGACTTTTGACAATGTCAGGTCATTTCTTGTTTCCCTTTCTGTTTCAGAATTTGTTACTGGCAACGGGTCCACTAGTGCTGTGTTAAACACCTCTGTTGAGTCACAGTGTAAAGACCTTTCTTCTTCAGTTGCCAACAGTTGAAGGTGTGATGACCCATCAGCATTGTTGTATTGTTTGATACCCTTGAAATCTATGTCATAAGAGTGGGCCCCTCAGAAAAGTGCCCAACGTTTTAACCAGGTAACAGTCACCACAGATTTCCTTCTTGGGATTGAAAATGGACACAAGTGGCTGGAGGTCTGTCACTAGAGTAAACTTTAGTCCGTAGAGGTAGTGGTGGAATTTCTTTATTCCCCATACTAGACTAAGGACCTCTCAGTCAATCTGTGCATTGTTGTGTTCTGTGTTTATCAGTGATCTTGAAGCAAATCCAGTCAGACGTTCAGATTCATCTTTCATAGTGTGTGACTAAATACCGCAAGAGGATGCATCATGCACCTGTCTGATGGGCAGAGATAGGCCATAATGGGGGAGCAGTTCATCTGATGTTGTTTATCTTATTGTTTCCTTGAATGCTCTTTGACAGACAGACAGACAGACATACTTTATTGATCCCGAGGGAAATTGGGTTTCGTTACAGCCGCACCAACCAAGAATAGTGTAGAAATATAGCAATATAAAACCATAAATAATTAAATAAAAATAAGTTAATCATGCCAAGATGCTTTCACATCTTTCTGACGATTCCCACTTTGCTCTTATCTGCAACAGTGCTTTCAATGGGTGCAGTACTGTAGAAGTGTTTGGGAGAAACCAGTGGTAGTAGTTTACTAGGACTAAGTATGACTTGAGTTGTGACGCATTTTCCAGTTTGGATGCCCGCAGCACTGCTTCAATCTTCTCATGTGACTTATGTAAGCCCTGCTTGTCAATAACATGTCCACAATATCAGATTTCATTCTTGCAAAACTCATATTCCTCTCTCTTTGCACGCAGACCATACGTACTCAGCCTGGTAATCACTTTACCAAGGTTCTGGAGGTGCTCTTCATCGTTCTTGCCAGTCACAACGATGTCTTCAAGGTAATCTTGTATTCCTAGGATATCTTGGAGCATCTTGGCTTTTTCTCAACTATTCACATCCGAAAAGTGTTGGCCCTCCACGTTTCAACATATTAAGCTCTAACTGCTGTGTTTGGCCTCCATATGTCACACTTACTTTCATTTTGCCTTTGGGAGACATGTTTTTGCCTGTGTAGTTCTTCAGCATCACCAAGGTCTTTTCTAATGGTAGCTCACAAAATAATCTTTTGGAGTCAGCCTCTGAAATTACAGTATAGACAAAGCTGACACTGTATCCAGCTGCATTTTCAATTTTACACCAGACATATCTATTGTGATCCATATGATCTGCTTCAGTAAAGCTATGCCATTCCAGGCATGACAGATCACCTTTGTCAGACTCTGTGTTGTCTGATTCTGTTTCACATTTAGTCACTTTATGCATTTCTTTAGTGTTGCGTTTGAAACTTTTCACTCCGTGTGGTTTTTCTCATTGGTTGTGCTTTTTGTCTGACTTTCACACTCTCTATGTGACTCTGTCTGTGACACTTCCTGCAAACTTTTTCTTTGAAGCAACAGTCATTTGCATCATTGGAGGTCTTGTAACAGAAGATGTTGGCCAGAGGAAACTTCAGTCTTATCAAGGACAGACAAGCCAGTTGTCTTTGCTCCCCCCACCCCCCCCCATTTTGTGGACACCGAACAGTTTCTTTTGGCCAACGGAGGACTTGCCATACCAATAACATCTTTGGCTTTTTGCACCATTCAGGGACATATTATGTCTGTTCATATTCTAAGCTCCTTTTTCTGCAGTTCTGCTGCATCCTATGCTGCAGTCTCTAACAATATTACAATGGTCAATGCTTGTTCTAAGGTCAGGTCTCTTTTGAGTTCTTTGACTATGTATGGCACATACAAGCCTGTCCCTTAATGTGTCAGAGAGTCCATCTCTAAAGTCACAGAATTGGGAAAGTTGGTGCAGGTCTGCAATATATTCAGAAATCATTTCATCTTTTGACTTGTTCCTTTTGTAAAATCTAAATATCTCAGCTATTACCAGCAGTTTAGGGCTCAAGTGATTCTGTAAAATTGTAACAATTTCGTCGAATATCTTGCTTGCTCATCCACATTGTTTGCATTACAATACAGTTCAACCCTCTCGTTATACGATTCCCAGTCCTCATTAGAGCTATCAAATTGTTCAACTTTTCCGACTATGGCCATCGTCACGTTATTTTCACTTTAACTTTGCTAGTTGTTCATCTTTCACCATGTACGATGCAGTTAGTCACACGTCCCTTTGTTCACCAGGTCTTGATAACTTAGTATCAAATTTCTCTGCTTTGAAATGTTCCTTAAGTTAATTCTCAATTTTGTTACAGAAGCTTATGAAAAACAAGGGAAAAATCTTGCAGGAATATTTTTTGTTACATCTATATAAGTACTCTGGGTATTTAGTATAAATTGTTGAATTTTTCTTACGTATTTTGCATTAATCGAACCTAATTATGAATTGAAATTCACCTTAAAACCTGACAGCTGGATCATGAGCAAGAGCGATGACTTTTGCATGGATGAAGTAAAGCAGAATCTAATAGCTGTAATTTAATCTGACAGATGTACACTTTAAGAAAGCAACAGTAACACTGATCTGACATTTAGAAACTGCAATCATTCAGACAGCTGTTCTTGAGCTGACAGAATATCAGAAACATGTTTTCCTTATGGGTGGGGTGCTCCGCATCATCTTCTGTAACAAGGTGCTCCCTACACCGTCTTTATTTGGTTAGAGTGCTCTCCAATTCCTCCTGAGCTACACTGACAACTGTATTGGTGCTGCTTTATGCATCCATGCCGAGTTTGTCAATTTCATCAACTTTGCCTCCAACTTCGACCCACAAGGAGAAAATAATGTATCAACAAAGTTAAACTGAAACCCAACAATAATTAGATGAAAAAGTACTATAGTCAGATCACAAAAAGACTGTCAGGGAATAACAATATAACACATTTTTAAAATGTCAATTAAACATTCTTATGATCTCTCTGTCAGAAATAAAGATCTGGTATCGGCCACAAAATGCTCTCTCTAATTGCTGATTAGTTAAATTCTAACATCTTAAGGGAATAATGCTTTGCAATTGTAAATAATCTGCAAGGAAGTAAGAAATAATTTTACCTTCCTTAGTTTTTAGAAAGAAGTATTTCTAATTAGGGCTCTAAGGATTGATTAGGACAGTTTTTATAAATTTTACATAAAATCTGCAGTTTATCTGGCTGACAAATTTCATAACTTTAAAATTGAACATTACATTCTGGCAAGAATGGAAAACATATGTGACAAGGTTTCGCTTCCAGACGAGCCCAATGCCTTTTATGCTCGCTTTGACCATGAAAGCTTGGAGGCACTTCCAAGAACTCCCGCAGTCTCCTTCAGGAAGGTGAATTCATGGAAAACATCTGGCTACATGGGGTACCTGGCTGAATACTAAAGACCTGTGCTGAACAACTGGCTGGAGAATATTTGGAGTATTGTCTGATATCTTTATCCTCTTGATTTGTTGGTCTGAGGTGCCCACCTGCTTCAATCATACCAGTGCCCAAGAAGAACGTGGCAACCTGCCTCAATGACTATCACCCAGTAGCACTTGCCTCCACTGCGATGAAGTGCTTTGAGAGGTTGATGATGAAACTTGTCAACTTCTGCCTGAGGAGTGACTTGGATCCACTCCGATTTGCCTACTGTCACAACAGGTCCACAGCAGATGCCATCTTCACACAACCCTGAAACATCAGGAGAGTGAAGATGCATACATCAGGATGCTCCTCATTGACTATAGCTCTGCATTTAATACTATCATTCCCTCAAAACTAATCGATAAGCTCCAAGATTTTGGCCTCAATACCTCCTTGAACAACTGGATCCTCAATTTCCTCAGTCAGTTTGGATTAGAAACAACATCTCCTCCACAATCTCCATCAGCACAGGTGCACCACAAGGCTATGTGCTTAGCCCCCTGCTCTACTTGCTTTATATTAATGATTGTGAGGCTAAGCACAGCTCCAATGCCATTCTTGAGTTTGCTGATGATACCACAGTCATAAGCAGAATCAAAGGTGGGGATGAATCAGCATATAAGAGGGAAAGTGAACATTTAGCTGAGTGGTGCCTCTCACTCAATGTCAGCAAGACCAAAGAGCTGATTATTGACCATTTGGAGAAAACTGGGAGGTCCATGAGCCAGTACTCATCAGGGGATCAGTGATGGAGAGGGTCAGCAACTTTAAATTCCTTGGCGTTATTATTTTAGAGACTTTGTGCTGGGTCCAGCATGTAATTGCCATTACAAAGAAAGCACAGCAGCGCCTTCACTTTCTTAGATGTTTGTGAAGATTCAACATGTTGTCTAAAACTTTGATAAACTTCTATAAATGTACATTGGAGAGTATATTGGCTGGTTGTATTATGCCCTGGTATGAAAACACGAATGCCCTTGAATTAAAAAGCATACAAAAAATAGTGGATACATCACGAGTAAAGCCTGCCGCACCATGCAGCACATCCACACAGATCACCATCACAGGAAAGTAGCATCGATCATCAAGGATGCCTAGCATGCAGCCCAAGCTCTCTTTTCACTGTTGCCATCAGGAAAGAGGTACAGGAGCCTCAGGTTCCCCATCACCAGGTTCAAGAACAGACATTACCCCTCAAAACTTCATTCAGCTTCACTCACCCTAACACTGAAATGTTCTCACAACCAATGGACTCATTTTCAAGGACTCTTCAACTCATGTTTTCGATATTTATTGCTTATTTATTTATTCTTATTATTTTGTCTGGTTTTTTTTGCTTAATTTCTTCATAAATTTAATGAGACTTAGCAATTGTTATTGATTTTGAAAAATATGTTTAGTACATTAAAATAAAAAGAAATCAGACAAAGAATTGACAAGGAGACCAATTAACCCTAAGAGTCCATAGATTGGCAAAGTTTTGGTAAAGAAATTATAAATATATTAATAATAAGAGAATTATTTTGACACTGTTTTCTCATAACTACTTTATGTTTTAATCTCTGATTTGTAGTGGTAGAAGTTCCCCACTTTATTTTTGTTTCTGGTTGTGTAGTATTATCTTCTGTTTTTGTTGCCTTCTTCCCTGTGTGTTACTCTCAGATGAAGGTTTTAAGGGACTGTTGTTCCTCTGTTCTTTCTGCATTATTGCGCTTCATGGAACATTTCCACTGCTGTGTCATGAGCTCCGCTGCTCAAGATTGAATGAAAGTTCTTCTGCTACTAATGAACAACAATACCCTGCAGCATAGTCATTACGTTGTGTCAAACAGTCACGAAATACACTTATGAATGCAGGGCATTTCTATTCAATCCAGATTATCCAATAATTTTCTTGATGGCTGGAGGTTACAAGATTTCAGAGTCCATTATTACAGATGAGATCTTGAGGTTCCAGTAAGATGGCTGTGCGTTTGATTGCTGTGGTTTCTATGGATTAACCAAGAGTGTTATTGCCTTTTCTAATTGTATTTTTTCTAATTGCAAGATCCTACTGGACATGAAGTACCTCAGGATTACCCCATCAGTGAGTTGCTCGTTGGCAGAGAAACTGAAGGAGGTGGACTTGGTGTAGATTGTGCTGCTGCCTGCACCGGGGGAGTCGGTGCGAGAAGGAGGTGCGCAGCCTGTAACAGCGAGTGATCATCTTAGTTGCTTTTCTTATGATTGCAAGACCCTGTTTGACATTGTTCATGTGGAAATCTGTAAGTCTGATTCACTGACTTATTGGCAGACAGCAGGGGGAGCTTCATGGCCTCAGTCTTAGCCAGGACTAGGCCTCAAGCTGCAGTGTCACCTCTCACCCAGGTGAGAGGTGTCAGAGCTGGTGCTCCACCGGAGGCGGTGTCCAGTCTGGAGACGGTGCAGTCCCTGTGTTCGCTCAGCGGAAGATGAGCTGTATTGTGGTTGACTGCAGATTTCCATAACATTCGTGGATTCAGGGTCCTGGATTTTTTGTCTGTTTTGGTGTGATTGTATTTTACTGTTATCTTACGTGTCCTTGTTGTGTTATATGTGCTTTGTGCTGTGTGTGACTGTAGGTACTGTGTTTTGTATGTTGCTCCAGAGTAACACTGTTTTGTTTGGCTGTATTCATGAGTACTCATGTGTGGTTAAATGATAAACTTGAGGCTGAACTTGAAAAGAGAACTTTTATTGCAACAGTGACATTATAGTGCAAAATGGAAATTAAGAAAAACCTGAAAGATACAAATTTCATTGTCTTGTGGAAGACAGGGATTCCTTGCTGTAACCGGAATTAGAATTTATTTCTTACATCCCTCTCATAACATGAAGGAGTAAAAATCTTTGTGTAACGTCTCTGTCAATATGTACAAGCAATAAGGAAGGGAATTACGGGAGGATATTGCCCAAACACTAAGTTGTATACATAATTGTTTTGTACACATGCATGTACAGTCAGATACACAATCAGATCAATGTGTATTGATCAGTCTGATGGCCTGGTGGAAGAAGCTGTCCCAGAGACTGCTGGTTCTGTCCTTAATACTGTGGTACCATTTGCCAGATGGAAGCAGCTGAAACAGTTTGTGGCTGGGGAGGCTGGAGTCCCTGATCCTCCAGGCCATTTATACACACCTGCTGCTGTGTCCTGAATCCACAGATGCACTGGGCTGTCCGCACCACTCTCTGCAGTGTCCTGCTATTAAGGGTAATACAGTTCTCGTACCAGGCAATGACACAGCCAGCCAGGATGCTCTTGATGGTCATGAGGATCTGAAGACTCATGCCAAACATCTTCAGCCATCCGAGGTGAAAGAGGCATGCTTGTGCTTTTCTTCACCATACACCTGGTATGTACAGTCCAGAAGAGATCCTTGGTGATGTGTATACTGAGGGACTTGAAACTACTCACCCACTGAAATACAGTCCCAATGATGTCAATAGGGGCTAGCCTGCCTCTGTTCCTCCTGTAATCCACAATCAACCCCTTCGTTTTTTCCACATTGAGGGAGAGGTTGTTTCCTTGGCACCACTCCGTCCGGGCGTTGACTTCTCCTCTGTAGGCAAAAGAGTTATTGTGAGATTCACTACCTACTTTTGTTTCATAAATAATAGTAACAGTGTGGTGAAGAGGAAAAATTTGCTTTGCAGTTAATTGTCACAAGTGAAGATTAGTGACAAGCATTTGCATGCTCAGGTTAGAATAGCATACCAAAATCATTTTATTCAGATAATTCACAATATAATTTTCTTGATGCCTTTTCCAAGGCAATTTTATTATCATGATTTTAATAAATTAAATTAATTAGTGAAATAATGTTTGATAGCTCATGTGGATTATATTGAATACTATACAAATAAAATTTTGACAAGTATTAAAATTACTATGGCTGATTTATGCTACTGTTGCAAATATGAATGCATCTTTATTGAGTAAAACCAATAATATAAAAGAGGATACCAAAAGTTTTTTCATACTTATAAAGAATAAAAGAGAGGCAAGAGTAGATATTGGACTGCTGGAAAATAGGGAACAAAGAAATAGTGGGTGGATTAAATAAGAAGTTTACATCAGTCTTCACTGTGAAAGGCACCGGCAACATGCCAGAAATTTGGAGAGTCAGGGGATAGACGTGAGTGTAGTCACCATTATTAAAGAAAAAGTATTTAATTGGGAAACAGAAAGGTCTAAAGGTGGTTGAGTCACCTGAGTGGATGTACTACACACCAGGGTAATGAAGGAGGTAGCCAAAGCGATTATAGAAGCATTAGTAGTGATCCTTCAAGAATCACTAAAATTAAATGACAGGAAATTTCAGGCTGGTTAGCCTAACTTAAGTGGTTGGTAAGATTTCCAAGTCCATTTTTACAGATGAGGTTTTCAGATACTTGGAGGCACCTGATAAAATAGGTCAAAGTCAGCATGGTTTCCTTAAGTGTGAATCTTGCTTCACATACTTATTAGAATTCGATGAGGGAGTAACAGGCAGGAGGGACAAAGGAGAGTCAGTGGATGTCGCTAACTTGGATTTTCAGAAGGACTTTGAAAAGCTGCTGCACATGAGGTTGCTAAATAAAGCAGAGCAGTAAAGGTTGTTTCCAGCTCAAACAGGAAAGATTGGATGACTGGCAGAACACAAGGAATTGGAATAAAAAAGGCCTTTTCTGGTCGGTTGTTGGTGACTATTGGTGTTCTTGTGTTCAGTGTTGGGTTTACTGCTCCTCACATTATATGTTAATGATCTGGATTATAGAATTGATGGCTTTGTGGCAAGGCTTGTAGAAAAAGCAACGTAATGGACTTTTAACGTCGTAAACCAGCGAGTTGTTTGCTATGTCTCCCCTCTTGCTAGTGAAAAATGGAGACACCTCCTTCTCCCTTATTAGGGAGAGAGAGAATCTGTGGTATATTGAATTCCAGATGAAATGCAAAGTCTTTGGGGTAATTGCAAGTCTGTATCTTTGCTATTGCCTTGCTCACACTGGGTGCTCAGTGGTGGTACTGATGCTTTTTTTTTGCCTGTGGGGGGAAGGGGGATTGTTGCTTGCTGCCGCTTACGCGCGGGTGGAAGTGGAGCAGGAGGGGGCGGGACTTTGGGGTTCTTGTGTTTATCCGCCGTTCATTCTTTGAGCCATTTCTCTGTTTTCGTGGGTGTTTACAAAGAACAAGCATTTCAGAATGTATATTGTATACATTTCTCTGACATTAAATTGGACCTTTGATACAAAGATGGGTGGAGGTGCAGCTAGTATTGATGAAGCAGGGAGGCTGCAGAAAAACTTGGATAGGTTGAGAGAATGGCAAAGAAATGGCAAATGAAATATATTTTATGGAAATATAAGGTTATGCATTTTTGTAGAAAGAATAAGGGCAGAGACCATTTTTGAATGGGAAAAGCGTTCAGAATCAGAGGTGATAAGATACTTGGGCGGTCCAGTGAAGCATTTCCAAAAGGTTAACTTGCAGTCTGAGTTGGGAGTAAGGAAAGCAACTCCAATGTTAGCGTTTATTTCAAGAGGACTAGAATATAAAAGCAAAGCTGTAATGCTGAGGCTTTATAAGATGTTGATCAGACAACATTTGGAGCTTTGTATTTGGGCTCCATGTTTTAGAAAGGATGTGCTGGTGTTGGAGACGAAGAGGTTTACAAGAACGATCCCAGTATTAAAGGGGTTAGTTTATGAGGAACATTTGATGGCTCTTGGCCTGTATTCGCTGGAGCTTTGAAGAATGAGGGGAGATTTTGGAATGAGGAACCAAATATTGAATGCCTGGATAGAACAGACATGGAGCGGTCATTTCTGTACATGGGAGAGTCTAGGACCAGAGATTTAAAGTACATTTGTGCAGCACAACTGGCAGGCATTTTTAATCTCTCTCTCTCCCAGTGTAGTGTGCCCTCCTGCTTCAAATTATCCACCATTGTCCCTGTACCAAAAACGACCAAGATAACATGTCTGAAAGACTGGTGTCCTGTCATACTCACCTCAATAATAAGCAAATGCTTTCAGAGGCTGGTCAAGAATTACATCTGCAGCTTGCTACCACCCAATCTGGACCCCCTACAATTCGCCTACCGACACAAACAATTGACAGATGACACAATAGCCACTGCTCTACATACAGTCCTTATGCATCTGGAGAAGAAGAAAGCTTATGTGAGAATGCTGTTCTTGGACCACAGGTTAGCATTCAACACCATAATTCCATCCAGGCTCAACAGGAAGTTCAGAGACCTTGGCCTTGACCCTGCCTTGTGCAGCTGGATCCTGGACTTCCTGTCAGAACGCCGGCAGGTGATAAGAGTGGGCTTCCTAACCTCTACGCGTCTGACTCTCAGCACAGGAGCCCCTCAGGGCTGTGTACTAAGTCCTCTCCTTTACTCCCTGTATACCCATTACTGGGTTGCCACCCACAGCTCTAATCTGCTAATTAAATTTGCTGACAACACTACATTGATTGGCCTAATCTCAAACAATAATGAGGTGGCCTACAGGGAAGAAGTAATCTCTCTGACACAGTGCTGTCAAGAACACAACCTCTCCCTCAAAGTTGCAAAAATAAAGGAGCTGGTTGTGGATTACAGGAGGAATGGAGACAGGCTAACCCCTATTAACATCAATGGATCTGGGGTTGAGAGGGTAAACAGCATTAAGTTCCTTGATATCCACATCACCGAGGACCTCACATGGTCTGTACACACCAGCTGTGTGGTGAAAAAGGCACAACAGCACCTCTTTCACCTCAGACAGTTGAGAAAATTTGATATGGGCAACCAAATCCTAAGGACTTTCTACAGAGAGACAATTGAGACTGTCCTGACTGGCTGCATCACTGCCTGGTATGGGAACTGTACCTCCCTTAATCACAGGACTCTGCAAGGTGTGGTGCGGACAGCCCGGCACATCTGTAGTTGTGAACGTGCCATGATTCAGGATATTTACAAAGACAGGTGTGAAAAAGGGCCTGTAGGATTATTGGGGACCCAAGTCACCCCAACCAGAATCAATTCCCACTGCTACCATCTGGGAAATGATACCACAGCATAAAAGCTGGTACCAACAGGCACTGGAACAGCTTCTCCACCAGGCCATTAGACTGATTAACTCACACTGATTTGAGTGTATTTCTATCTTACATTGACTGTTCTATTTATTATAAATTATTATAAATGACTATGATTTCATATTGCACATTCAGATGGAGACGTAATGTAAAGATTTTTGCTCCTCATGTATGTGAAGGATGCAAGAAATAAAGTCAATTCAATTCATTTATTATCAAAGTATGTATGCAGAATACAAACTGGAGATTTGCCTTCTTCACAGACAGTCACAAAACAAGGAAAACCATGGAACCTCTTCAAAGAAAAACATCAAACAGCCACAGATCCGCAAAAAGAAAACAAATCATGCAAAAGCCAACAAAATAATCCTGAGAAACACAGAATTTAAAACATAAAATCAAAAGAGACCAGGCATATTCAGTTCGGTTTTGTGTTTGTCATCTGCAGGCCAGCCAGATTTAAAATCTTCCAAATAACAACAGAAGAATGAGTGACCTAAAACCAGAAACACGTTATAATGTGAACTACGGAGTCCAATCCACCAACCACATCAACTAAACCTTGCCCCAGACCCAGGACTCCGGCACCATCTTCTGACGACATTGAGGAAGAGAGACCATTTGAATGCAGGGACTTTCCTCTGACAGCAGTAAGTGAGAGGTGGAAGAGAGAGACTGTCTCACACACAGACACCTTCCTCTGGCAGCAGCGAGTGAGAGGCTGGTAGCTGGTGCTAAACACCCACTCGCCTTCTGCACTTGCCTCAGTGATTTCAATCTTCTTTGGCGCTTTAATTGGTGAGACCAGCGAGAAATGATTATAAGAGTATTAAGGGATTGGACAAGATAGAGGCAGGAAATATGTTCCAGATGCTGGGAGAATCCAGTACCAGAGGGCATGGTTTGAGAATAAGGGGTAGGTCATTTAGGACAGAGTTAAGGAAAAACTTCTTCTCCCAGAGAGTTGTGGGGGTCTGGAATGCACTGCCTCGGAAGGCAGTGGAGGCCAATTCTCTGGATGCTTTCAAGAAGGAGCTAGATAGGTATCTTATGGATAGGGGAATCAAGGGATATGGGGACAAGGCAGGAACCGGGTATTGATAGTAGATGATCAGCCATGATCTCAGAATGGCAGTGCAGGCTCGAAGGGCCGAATGGTCTACTTCTGCACCTATTGCCTATTGTCTATTGTCTAAATGCAGTCGATCATGGGCTCGGACACTGTCTCCAGGCTGCACACTTTGCCCAGAACCTCACTAAACTCCCTTGGAGACAGCAAAGCGTCAGGTTGCTCATTCTGCCCAAAAACACACCACCAAAGTATAGATCACAGGCTCCAACAGTAGCAGAACCATATTGGGAAAAGAAGATGTAAAAGAAGTGAAAGAAGTAGTTTCGTGAACTGTCCGGTGGATGTTGCTCTTGGTTGCATTGTTCAGTGGCACCATCTCAGAATAAAAGGGAAACCTTTGAGACAATAAGGCTATAAGATATAGGAGCAGAATTAGGCCATTTGGCCCATCGAGCCTGTTCCACCATTTCATCACAGTTGATCCATTTTCCTTTCAGCTGCCATCTCCCCATGTCCTGTCATGCCCTGACTAATCAAGAATCTATCAACCTCTGCTGTAAATATACAGTACCAATAAATAACTTGGCCTCCACAGCCGCCTATGGCAACAAATTCCACAGATTCACCACATTCCACAGATTTAGAACAGAGATGAGGAAGAGCTTCTTTAGCCAGAGGGCTGTGAACCTGTGAAATTCATTGCCACCAGCAGCTGTGGCGGCCAAGTGATTGGGTGGATTGAAAGTGGAAGTTGATGGGTTCTCTTATCAATAGGGGTGTCAAAGGTTACAGGGAGAAAACAGGAGATTGGGGTTGAGGGAAAAATAAATCAGCCTTGAATTGATGGGCAGACTTGAGGGGATGAATGGTCTGTTTTCGCTTCTGTATCTTATGGTCTGATAATCATTATGATAAGAGGATCAATGTTCATGCAGCATTTCCATCAGATGCGAATGAACCTGAGTATTCTGCAGTAATCTACAGTATTTTCCATTTCCTATTGAACATGGAACTGCACAGACAGAAAATTATTAATAACTAGACAACTGGGTGACCCGTTGGGGCACCCTTTGAGAGAAAGGTAGTGCAGTCTGATGTGACCAGAATGAACATTAAATTTTCCCGAATGCTTTTGCTATTGCTTTGCTTTGGAAATTGAAGAAGAAAAACTCAATTTATTAAAGAAGAAAGACCATATAACCATATAACAATTACAGCACGGAAACAGGCCATCTCGGCCCTTCTAGCTCGTGCTGAACGCTTACTCTCACCTAGTCCCACTGATCCACACTCAGCCCATAACCCTCCATTCCTTTCCTGTCCATATACCTATCCAATTTTACTTTAAATGACAATACCAAACCTGCCTCTACCACTTCTACTGGAAGCTCGTTCCACGCAGGTACCACTCTCTGAGTAAACGTGTAGCAAGGGAAATATAGCTCCTCCTCGTTTAACGAAGGACACTTTTGATGGCAACATTTCTGGTTGATCTGCCACCCTCTATGCCTTTCGTTGTCATCTGGAGACGTGCAGTCCTTTCACCCCCCCCCCCCCCCCCACCGTCTCTTCACCTCTTCTACCATTTGTTCTTTCTCTTTGATCCTGGAGTCGTGTGGCCCTGGCCTCATCCGATTTTTGTTCTCTTCTCCTTCCATGCCGATTGTTGTCATTTTGGAGACGTGGGTGCCTCTCCTCCTCTGTCTCTTCTTCTCTCATCTTTTTTGTCCTGACTCTTTGATCCTGGAGTCTTGCGGCCCTGGCCTCATCTGATTCTTGTTCTCTCCCTCTCCTTGCCGCTTCCCGATGACCTTTGGCATCATCTCTTGACCATAAAGTCTCCCTTCTCTTTCCATGCAGCTGACCATATTTTTTTACCTTAATGCTGGATAGAAGATACGAACCAGTAACACCAAAGCTTCCAGGATGCTGATTATTCTTGATGATGTGGTTGGCGCTCTCCTAAATGGACGTGATATAGTCACCGCTGTCCTTTGACTGCAGCAAAGGGTTTGATGAGTGTTTTGAAGTACGTCATTACAGTAAGATTTAATTATCTCTTATTGAGGGGTGGCAGTTTGATCTGTCCCAATGCTGCACATGCTGATGGTGATTAGCGGAATGTGACTGCTCGAAATAGAGCTGCCCTGCCCTTTTGCTCTGCTTGATGTGGCTGCTGTGAGCATCGTGAGGTGCTGCTGAAGCTGGCCGTGCACGTGCGTTGTGATGTCGCGTCGCAGTTTCCATTAAAGCTGGAATCGGCTCGGGTTGTGGAAAGCGGGGCCTGTTGATGGACAAGTGAGCAATTTTATACGAATATATAACCCTGAACTTTGTATGTATTCTGTGAGCTAGCACATTTTAAGTCGATTTAGTCAAAAAAAAAGTGCCACTGTAATGCACAATTTGGGCTAATTGGAGGTCACAAACAGACAGAATGAGAGTTTTAGTAGTATATAGATTAATTGCATCAACCTAAAGCATGCTTCCGTTTCTTTGTGTCCATCCACTCAATAAGGTTTTCGAGTTCTGCTACCTGTCCTATTGCAGAAATGTCTGGTGAACCAGATAATGTGATTAATGAAAGCTTTGTAAAGTCATTACAGCTACATTATTGTCTCTGCAGTGGTCTTTTTACACATACTTAATCTGTGAGCAACACTCACAGCTCAGGCATTAAAACTTGCTTTGAAATCATTGCAATATCAGCAAGCATCACAAAAAAACATACGAAAAATATTAAAATCTAAAATATTTGTACATCATTGATTTAAGTAAATTAGCTGGTTTTGTGCTAGTTCAAAGATTTAGAGATTAGTAGTTCATTTGCAATGTCATAAAGATTGACTGTCCTCCTTCAAACCTTATCTTAAGTTCCAGGCATTCCTGCAAACAATGGGAACATTTTCTCCTCTGCTTCTGCATAAGTCAATATAAAATCGTCAATAAATGATTCATTTCTGTCGACCACAGATAGACAGTTACCAATCAAAATTCCAGAATTAAATTGAAAATATATTTTATGTATGGTTTACAATCCACTGGAATATAGTTTAGGAATTAATCAGAATTAAAATTGCTTTTTCCATGTTAGTTGTTGTTTGTGGCTGGAGATACAGATGCACTGATTTCAGAACGTAGCTGAACCAGGAACATGCCATAAAATTATCTGCAAAGGGCAGTTGTGTTAACTGTTTCCTATTGATCATTGAGCCCCCATGTTTCACTGATAGTTTACATAGTGATGCCGAGTTTGAACTGGTAAGCTTAGGCAGGTGTTACTGAAAGCCAACATGCATAGAAGGCAAATGGTATATTATCCCAGTAACATACACAAAATGCTAGATGGACCCAGCAGGCCAGGCAGCATCTATGACAAAGAGTAAACAGGCGATGTTTCGAACTGAGACCCTTCAAAAAAAGAAATGAGAAGTCGGAGTAAGAAGGTGGGGGAGGGGAGGTTGTAGGTGGTTGGTGAAACCGAGAGAAAGGGAGGGGTGGAGTAAAAAGCTGGGACATCGACTGGTGAAAGGGGAATCTGATAGGAGAGGACAGAAGGCCATGGAAGAAAAGGAATGGAGGGAGGCAGTGGGCAGATGAGGAGATACGGTGAGAGAGGGGAATGAAGAATGAGAGAGAGGGGGTTCCAGTAACTGACAGAAATGTTCATGCCATCAGGTTGGAGGCTACCCAGACAGAATGTAAGGTGTTGCTCCGCCAACCTGTGTTTGGCCTCATCACGGCAGTAGAGGAGGCCATGGACTGACATGTCGGAATGGGAATGGGAAGTAGAATTGAAATGGTGGCCACAGGGAGATCACGCTTCTTCTGGCCTGGTGCTCGGTGAAGCAGCCTCCCAATCTGCATCTGGTCTCACTGATATACAGGAGGCCACGCCCAATAACACCGGATACAGTAGATGACTCCAACAGACTCACAGGTGAAGTGTCGCCTCACCTGGAAAGTGTTTGCGGCCTTGAATGGTAGTGAGGAAGGAGGGGTAGGGGCAGGTGTAGCACTTGTTCTGCTTGCAAGGATAAGTATCAGTGAGGAGGGTAGAATGGACAAGGGAGTCGCATAGGGAGTGATCCCTGTGGAAAATGGGAAGTGGGGGGAGGGAAAGATGTGCTTGGCGATGGGATCTCATTGCAGATGGTAGAAGTTACAGAAAATTATGTGCTGGATGCAGAGGCTGGTGGAGCAGTAGGTGAGAACAAGAGGAACCCTATCCTTGGTGGGATGGTGAGTGGATGGGGTGAGGACAGGCATGCATGTAATGGAAGAGGTGCTGCTGAGGACAGTGTTGACGGTGGAGGAAGGAAAGCCCTTTTCTTTGATGAAGGAGGACACCTCATTAGTTCTGGAATGAAAAGCATTATCCTGAGAGCAGATGTGGTGGAGACGGAGTTATTTAGAGAAGGGGATGGCATTTTTTCAAGTGACAGGGTGGGAAGAGGTATAGGCCAGGTAGCTGTGAGAATCAGTGGGCTTATAAAATATATCTGTGGATAAATTGTCTTCAGAGATAGAGACAGAGAGATTGAGAAAGGTGGGGAGTTGTCAGAAACAGACCAGGTAAATTTGAGGGCAGGGTGGAAGTTGGAGTGATGAAGTCAACAAGCTTGGCATGGGTGCAGGAAGCAGCACCAATGCGGTCGTCGATGTAGCACAGGAGAAGTTGGGGAGTGGCTCAGAGTGGTATAGGCTCAGAACATGGACTGTTCCACTTAGCCAACAAACAGCAGGCATAGCTGGGACCCATGCAAATGCCCACGGTTCCCCCTTTTGTTTGAAGGAAGTGGGAGGAGCCAAAGGAAAAATTATTGAGGGTAAGGACAAGTTCCACCAGGTGGAGGAGAATGGTGGTGGAGGGAATTCACTGGGTCTGGTGTCCAGAAAGAAGTAGAGGGCTTTGAGGCCTTCCTGATGGGGGATGGAGATGTATAGGGACCAGAGTGAAAATAAGATGACCAGGGCCAGGGAACTTGAAGTCTAATTATCCTTTTCTTTGAGAAGATTTGGGTGCACCAATAAATATGTCTTTCAGAGAATGGAAAATCCTACCAGAAGTCATGAGCATGGCCCAGTCCATCACATCCTCCTCTCCATTGAGTACATCTGCATGGAACGCTTTTGCAGGAAAGCAGCATCCATCATCAGGGACCCCCACCATCCAGGCCATGCTCTCTTCTTGCTGTGCCATCAGGAAGAACACATGCTAGATTTAGGGTTCATACCACCAGGTTCAGAAACAGTTATTACCCCTCAACCATCAGGCTCTTGAACCAGTGGTGATAACTTTATACAACTTCATTCACTCCATCACAGAACTGTTCCCTTAACCTGTGGACCTACTTTCAAGGACTCTTCATCTCATGTTCTCGACATTTATTGCTTATTTATTTATTATTATTTTTTCTCTTTTGTATTTGCAGTTTGATGTCTTTTGCACACGAGTTTGTCCACAATGATGGGTGAAGTCTTTCATTGATTCTATTATGGTTCTTGGATTTACTGAGTATGCGCCCGCAAGAAAATTAATCTCAGGATTGTATATGGTGACATATATGTACTTTGTTAATAAATTTACTTTGAACTTTGATAGCACCGGGCCTTGGTGAGAGTGCACCATGAATATTGTGTACATTTGTGGTCTTGCCCAAATATGATAAATTTGCTAAATAGAATAAAGAAGGATATTTTTCATCGAGAGTTTGAGGAGATGTGATAAATCACTAAAGACTAGCAAATTTCTACAGCTATACTGTCTGGTGGAGATCATTCTGACTCGTTGCATCACTGCCTTGCATGGAGGATCCAATGTGCAGGATTGAAATAGGCTGCAGAGTGTTGTAGACTCAGACTGTTCCATGGGCACAAGCCCCACTTGCCCCCCATTGAGGACATCTTCAAAGAGCGATGCCTCGTAAGGCCACATCTTTATTAATGTCCCTCATCATCCAGGACATGCCCTCTTCTTCATTAATACTATCAGAGAGGAGATACAGGAGCTTGAAGGTACACACTTAATAATAGGCACAAGAGATTCTGCAAGTACTGGGAATCCGGAGTAACACACACAAAATGCTGGAGGAACTCAGCAGGTCAGGTAGCATCTGTGGAAAAGAATAAACAGTCTATATTTTGGGTTGAAACCCTTCATCAGGAAGGGTCTCCGCCTGTAATGTCAACTGTTTATTCCTTTCCATAGATGCTACCTGACCTGCTGAGTTCCTCCAGCATCTTGTGTGTGTTTCCCACACTTACTGTTTAAGAAACAGCTTCTTCCTCTCTGCCATCAGATTTCTGACTGGTCCATGAACCCAAAAACCATTCAGAAATCTGATGGCAGAGGGATAGGTATGTCATTATTTATGCATTATTAGTGATTTATAGTAATTTTTATGCACTATTTATTTATTTATTGTAATTTATAGTGATTTTTCTGTCTTGCACTGTACTGCTGCAACAAAACAACAGATTTCACAACATGTGTCCATGATAATAAACCCAATTGATTCTGCTATTGGAGTACAACAAAGGTCCATGGATTGTGAGTGGCCTTAGGAGATGAGATGAATCGTCTCAACTTGTATTCTCTGGACTTCACAAGAATGAGAGATGATCGTATTCAAGACTGACATTTCTGACAGGGCTCAACTACATGGATATAGGGAGGATATTGTACAATGCTGAGGAGTACAGGATTAAGAGTTACAATCAAAAATAAGAGGAATGCCATTCTGGGCTGTAAAGAGGAGAAATTTCTTCATGCAGGCATGGTGTGTCTTTGGAATTCTCTACCCTGGAAAATTAGTCACTGAGTACATTCTAAACATGGATTGCTAGACATGGATTGAGACAGCCACTATCTTGATCAGTGGCAAAGGAGACTCAAATGATGAGATGCTGCACCTCTAATTCTAATTCTTATGTTCCAATGCAAAAAAAAAACAACATTCTACTTTTCTGGACATTCAGAAAGATCATGGCTGATATTTTACCACAGTGACATTCTCTTCTATCTCCCCAACATCCCTTGCTTCCTTTAATATTCAAAAGTCTGTTCATCTCTGTCTTGGATGTTCTCAGTCATCAGGCTGCCACAAGTATCTTTGGGAGACAGTTCCAAAGATTTACTACTGTCTGTGGAAATAAATTTCTTCTTGTCTCAATATGCCGCCCTTATTAGGAGATTACACAGAATATAAAACAATATAGCACAGGAACAGACCCCTTGGCCCTTCATGTAGTGCCAAACTAATTAACCAAATCAACCAAACTATTTAATGAGTTGCTTCTGCTTACACAAATCCATATCTCTCTACTCTCTGCATATCCATCTGCCTAAGAACCTCTTAAATCCCTCTATCATATTTACCTCCACCTGGCAGCACATTTCAGGCACTCTGTGTAAAAACATTGTCCTGCACATTTCCTTTGAATATACCTCCTCTCAACTTAAATACATGCCTTCCAACGTTAGATATTTCGAACCTGGAAAAAAATTACTGGCTCTTTATTTTAGGCCTTTTACAATCTTCTATCAGTCCTTTCTCCTTTCAGTCTTCGACACTTCAGCAAAAACAATCCAAGCTTGTCTCACCTCTCCTTACAGCACATGCTCTCTAATCCAGGCAGCATTCTGGTAATGCACTCTGCACCCTCTCTGAAGCTTCCACATCCTTCCCATAATGAGGCGACCAGAACTGAGGACACAAAGTTGTCATAGTAAGAATTGAGTGTTATACTCCAAATGAGGCCTAACTAGAGTTTTATAAAGTTTCAATGTAACTCCTGTGAACTCAGTGCTTCAAGTAAAAGGCACGCATGCACCTCTTTACTCCCCTTTTAACAAGTGCAACCACTTTCGGGGACCCATGGACTTGGACAACAAGATACCTTAGTATATCACCACTGTTAAGTGCCCTGCCATTAACTATGTACTCTTCCTTTATATTGAAGGATATTGCAGGAAACCGAGCAAATTGTCATCTTCCCCTGTGCTCCCTACCCATGGCCTCGGTGATAGAATTTGGGCACTTTAAATATCTTGTTGGAGAGGACTGGGCAAGTAGGAACAACACATTTTGTATACTATAGAGAAGTCAGACGCAATTGCTAACGCACAGAGGGAACAGATGTTTAAGGTGGTGGAGGGGATCTCATTTAAGCAGGGTGCTTTGTTTTAGATGATGTTGAACATCTGGAGTGCTGTTGAATCTCCACTCATCCAGAAAAGTGGAGAGAGGTCCAGCACGCTCCTGTCTGTGCAAATATTGTTGAGGGTTTGAGATGTTAGGACAGGGGTTCCCAACCTTTTTTTATGCAATGAGCCAATGAGGAGTCCATGGATCCCAGATCGGAAACCCCTATACAATTAAGAGGTGATTCATTAGTTACAGGACTACCAGCTTTGACTTGCTCACCAGCCATTGTATTTATGAATCAGGTCAATGGGGACCACCCCATAGTCGTTGATGCTAGCAGACCAGGTCTTCCAACATCAATAAAGTGAAATATGCTTTACTGGAGAGGGCAACTGCTGGGCACTAGTATGACACACTTGTAATTTGCGAAGGCCTAAATGTTGTCAAGGTCTTTCTGCCTGCAGACATGACCTGCTTTTTTTTCCTGAGGAGTTGTGTTTGAAATCGAACATTGTGCAATCACCAAAGAACATTCCCATTTCTAACCTTAAGATGGAATGTAGGTTATTGATGATGATAATTCTGAGATATATAGCACAAAAAAGTTCTATTTAAATCTGTATGAAAGTTTTGGCATACATTCTCGATATCATTACATTCCCAGTGTTTTTTACAGCATATCTGAATACTTCATAAGTGATGTAAAACACTAAATCGATGTGTTCTGTCTCCATAGCAACACTCCATTCTACTCTGGTAAATTGACCTCAAGGATCCATTATTTAAATGAAAGACGTCCCCCGTAGCCTAGGCAGTATTTTGCCACGGGGAATCCCTTACATTGCAGACTGGAGAGAATTGCTGATTGCAAATCTTCAAAGTTTCACTTCACTGAGTTACATAATTAGACCATGATTGTGACCAATGATCTGACATAAAAGAAGTCACTAACAGCCCATACTCTATATCCCAGTGCCTTGCAATCATTTCTCAATAATGCAGAAGAACGGAGATTACCGGTAATTAATATAAAATAAGATGATAAATATCTTGTGTTTTTTTTTCCTGTGGGCTTTCTGCTATATTGTGACATATTGTTGACACTGCCCAGAAGAAGGCAATGGCAAACCAGTTCTGTAGAAAAAATTGCCAAGAGCAATCATGCTCATGGAAAGACCATGATCACCCACATCATACGACATGGCACATAACAAACGATTGAACAATTGTTGATTTTATTTTATTTTATTGAGATATTGGCCCTTTGAACCTTGCCGCCCAGCAACCCCCCCCCCCCCCACCACCCCCGATTTAATCCTAGCCTAATCATAGGGCAATTTTCAATGACCAATTCACCTACCAACTGGTATGTTTTGGACTGTGGAAGGAAACTGGAGCACCTGGAGGAAACCCATGTTTTCACAAGGAGAACGTACAAACTCCTTCCAGGCAATGGTGGGAATTGAACCTGAGTTGCTGTTACAGAAAAGTGTTGTGGTTACCTCTACGCTGCCATGCCGTCGTATTGACAACATGCTCTATACTATCACAGCCATTCAGTGTAATTTTTTGAAGACTAAAGCACTGTATATTAGAAGAATAAATTACAGTCTTTATCAAAATAGAATAACAAAGCTTGGCCAATGTCTTCTCTTAATCAATTGGAAGCACTCTGCTCATCTTTATCTTATTGAATATTATTGACACCACAAACACAACTTAATCATTGTAAAGAAAATAAAACAAAAGTATTTTTAATGTTAATTTATTTATAAATTTTCTTAAAGGTGAGTTAAGGCCAATGCGATGTTAGCATTTATTTCAAGAGGACTAGAATATGAAAGGAAGGATGTAATGTTAAGACTTTATATATCACTGTGAGATCTCACCTGGAGTATTGTGAACAGTTTTGGGCCACTTATCTTATAAAGGATGTGCTGAAACTGGAGAAGGTTCAGAGGAGGTTGACGAAAATGATTCCAGGATTGAATGGCTTGTCATATGAAGAGCATTTGATGGCTTTGGGCCTGTATTCACTGAAATTCAGAAGAATTAGGGGTGGCCTAATTGTAATGTATTGAATGGTGAAAGGCTTTGATAGAGTGTGTGTGGAGAGGATGTTTCCAATGGTGGAAGTCTAAGACCAGAGGGCACACCCTCAGAATAGAGGGGTGTCCTTTTAGAAAGGAGATGAGGAGGAATTTCGTCAGCCAGAGAGTAGAGAATCTGTTGAATATTTTGCCACAGGCAGCTGTGGAGGCCAAGTCTTTATGTATATTTAAGGCAAAAGTTGATAAATTCTTGATTGGTCAGGGCATGAAGGGATACAGGGAGAAGGCAGGAGATGGGGGCTGAGAGGAAAAATGGATCAGCCATGATGAAATGGTGGAGTAGATGATGGGCCAAATGGCCTAATTCTGCTCCTATATTTTATGGAGTTATGGTCTCAAATATTATTTGAAAGTGGAACATTTTGGTCACCTACCTTCAGGAAAGATGTAAATAAGGTTCAAAGATTAGAGAGAAAATTTAAAAGGATGTGCTGGAACTGAAGGACATGAGTTTTTAGAAAGGATTGAATAGGTTAGGACTTTACCCCTTGGAATGCAGAAGATTGAGCTGAGATTTATACAAAATTATAAATAAAAATTATAAATATTATAATTATAATAATTATTAAAATTATAATTATTATTAAAATTATAATTTATAATTTATATTATAAATAAAAGAGAGGTATACAAAATTATGAAGGGTATAGATAGGGTAAATGCAAACAAGCTTTTTCCACTGAAATTGGGTAGGACCACAACTACAGATCATGGGCTAAGGGTGAAAGGTGAAAAGTTTAAGGGGAACATGAGGGAAAACTTCTTCACTCAGAGGGTCATGAGAGTGTGGAACGAGCTGCCAGTGCAAGGGGAGCATGTGAGTTTGATTTCAACATTTCAGAGAACTTTGGATAGGTGGACATTAGGATTATGGAGGGTTATGGTCCCGGTGCAGGTGATGAGAGTAGTCTGTTTCAATGGTTCAGCATGGATTAGATGGCCCGAAAGCCCTGTTTCTGTGCTGTACTTCCTATGACTCATTGCTTTCTCAGGTACATCACTGGAAGAGGCATTATTTATCTTTGCTTCAGTTCCTGTGAGCCTCCTTTACCAACTGAAATTAACTATTTTTAGACATAGATTGCAGAAAAATGCAACTGAATATTATGGTAAAAAGAAAAAACAACACACACAAAATGCTGGTGGAACACAGCAGGCCAGGCAGCATCTATAGGGAGAAGTGCTGTCAACGTTTCGGGCCGAGACCCTTCGCATGGTAAAAAGAAATATAGTTTGTAAGTCACAGCTCATACTCAAACAGTAATATAAATGTAACAAAAGGAAATACCGGTAGTCACTCTGGCCCTTTGCCCCACCAAGTCTGTGTCAATTATTTAGTAACCATTTACACTAATTCTACACTAATCCTGTTTTAATCTCTGCTCAACTGCTATCAGAGTCTCCTTCCATTCACTCCGCTATACACCAAGGCACTTTACAGTAATTAATTAACCTTCTAGCCTGCACAGAAAAGAACCCAGCTATGACTGAGTCACGGAGCAGATTGGATAGATCGATCAGCCCAATTCTGCTCCTAAATCTTACGATCACATGATCTTTTGAATACAAGATAAAGCCCAGACAGTAACACGGAGTTTGGGAAAATTCTGCAGAGATGAGGATTGAGTTTGGACTTGAGCTGTGAGTCTGACGAAGGTATATTCTACTATAAAAAACAGGATGGATTGAGACTTGAAATTGCATTATGTGGAATGCACACTATGTTTTCACTTCTATTTTAATGCAAATAGTGAAGAAAGTAGTGGGTGACATCCTGGCCAAAGAGCTGAAAGAATGGTTACAGAATGCACGTAATTTTATATCCTGCAGTGCCTTGGATGTGTAGCATTGCAATGGACAGCAAACGACAGATAGAATGGGGTCAAGATGCTGGATTTTAAGGGGAGCAAGGCAAAGACCAGAAAGGGCATTGAGACTGAATTCCAGGGTGACGGGCTGAGAAAAATAAGGCATAGCTGTTGATGATGGAGCAAAAGGAAGAGAAGTGCGGCAGAGTAACAGAGTTAAATGGGATATCCTGCTGTTGGCGAGAGAGGATTACAGATCTATGACTCAAAATTAATCGCTAGATGTAGCACTAAATGATCTGTCTGATAGTGCATGTGCATTCAATTCCACTTCCAAAATTTGATTGAAGGGATTTTCATACAATGATGGAACTTTTGGAGGGTTTAGTGGATCAGAACAATTAGGGTTTACTTTGGAATGAGATGCGTCCAGCAGCATATGAGAACAACCGAAGGTATCACCAGAAGGTGGACAGTTACGGAACGATAATATATATGACTCTCTTAGAATTCAATAATGCAAGGTTGAACCTGGGTGACCAGGTTGGGATTCATATCTGTGTCTAAGACAGAGTTAGTGATGGGGTTTCAGAATTTAATTGAACTTCAGGCTCTGTTTTCCATCACATATGTAATGCTATTGATTAATGCACACTGTAAGTTCAATACTTTATAGCAAAAATCTTATATTATTGAATTGGAATCTGTGATAAAGTGAACAAGCAAACTAAATAGATATAGAAACTAATAATTCCATCTAGTTGTAAGAAAAATTTTTCTTGTACAGTGCTGTGCAAAAATCTTAGGCACGTATCAAAGCTAGGGTGCCTAGTGCTTTTGCCCAGTACTGTATTTGTTGATGTGGAGCAGAGAGCGAGTTTGTAAATCTGGTGACGGTAAAGGATGTTGGGAATGGCGAGGGTGCAGTGCTGTGGGAGAATTTTGGGACAGGCAGCAGAGAAGGAGTGCTGGGGCCAGGGGAGTGGGGGGTGTTGGCAGTGGGGGCAGATACACATGGCCCTGAGGCACTGGGCAAAGCCATTTGATTGCAAACAGTTGGTTTATTGATCATTACAGAATGTCTCTGGTGCTTCCCGCTTCCTCCTCTCTCCCTTCCCCTTTTCCCAGATATGATTCCCCTCTCCATGCCCCCTTCCCACTCTCAGTCCACAACACAGACCTATATCAGAATCAAGCTTTTCACCATTCACCTGTCATGAAATTTGTTTTTTCTTGTGACAGCAGTACAGTGCAAAACATAAAATTACTACAGTATTGTGCAAAAATCTTAGGCACCCCAGCTCTATGTGCCAAAGACTTTTGCACAGTAATGTAGATCCGACAAGTGAATTCACTTGTCTCAAAGTATTATAATCCTTGTCTTAATGAAGAAAATAATTAAGAATGAATGCAGTAATATTCACAGTGAAGTTCACACGAGCTTCCAATTCTATATACAGTACTTAGCAAAATCTTTTTGTGGTATGATCACTACAGTTCTCATTAAAAGCAAGGTTGTTTCTAAACAAATAACACTTCGATGCAAAACTGGTAAAAGATACAACATCTAAGTTTTTATCATCATTTATCTTGAAAGCAGATGCTTGAAGCATGTGTCACTAGGTTGGCATATGTATGGCAGGATTTTTCCGTTATTTGACAGTTATTTGTTATGATTGTTTATCGTAGTATTAACACAGGGTAAATTTGTGACAAGCCAATACAATGCGGTATTCTTCCTAATAAACGTGAATGATCTTGACAGTAAAATTAAATTACTTGCACTAATGACTGATTAAATTATAGATGACACTGCAAAGATAAGATTATACTTAATCTTTTTTTTCCTTGAGGATTTGTTTAAGAAATATTTAGAATACCCAAAAGGTTAAATTGAGAAGCGTCCAGTGCATCCTTAGGACTTAGAACACTACAGCACAGTAAAGGCCCTTCAGCCCACTATGTTGTACTGACCTTTTAACGTACTGTAAGGTCGATCTAACCCTTCCCTCCTATATAACCCTTGGTTTTTGTATTATCCATGTGCCTATCTGGTCGTATCTAACGATGATAGGAAACTTGCACAAGAGAGTTTTTAAAGTAGAAAGGCAGTTGCACTGGGACAGGTCCACTCTCTTGACCTTGAAGGTCCAGGTTCAATGGTACGAGTAGACATCACAACTAAGGTCTTCCTTGGTTTCAGTGGATGACCATGACGTCTTCTGTGCCTTGTCATGCCCTTTGCTCTCCACGGAGTGTTGCCGAACCAGTTTCCTGGCTTTTGGGTCTCACTGTAGATTTAACCTTCCCAGTCCGCCGGAGCTGACTTCACGTGCTAGGTCGGGAGTGGCCTTACCTCGCCAGGACACGAGGCCCGCCGGCTACCCTCACCCATCGAAGCGGTGTGCCGGGATGTGCTGCTGTCACATGCAAAAGGCTACTTCTAGCCACAAATGAGAGCAGTGCGTCCAGTAGGGATGAAAGATGAATGAGCTGTCCCAGAATCGACATGACAAGCTGCTTCACCAGAGGTATTACCACTCCCTTGACACCCCATACATCCCATGACAGAACCAAAAGGTTCTTAAATGCTACTAATGTATCTGCCACACCACTACCCCTGACAGGGCATTCCACACATCCACCACTCTGTGTGCCCAATTCAGGTAGGACACAAACTTTGTGTTACGTGACACTTTCTAAAATTAAAATATGGACAGTATCTGAGATTAGCTGCACCAGTCATTGATGGCTTGTCCCAGTAAGAGCTCAATTTTCTCCATGGCTAGAAGCATTTGAAATTAGAGTGCAGAAACTTTGTGGTTATCGTGGGCACACAGGAAAATATAAAATGACGAAATATGGGAACGAGCAATCCAAAACTTTCCAGTGCCGGATTGGAGGTCTTTTGCAGAAGGGGAGCGATGCATAGTCATGAGGCCATTCAGCAAACACTCATTTCAGTGAGATTGGAGAGCTTAGGTGGTCACTGGCAGGAGACAAACCCAGAAGACCAAAGTGCAACTATCACAATATTTCAATGACCTCACGGATGCAAGGCATCTCAGTTTTCCATAACCCTTCAGCTGTACCTTTGGCCCCTAGACTCATGGACAACCACTGTGTTTAACATGCACAGGTTACCTCAGCCTCACTCAGTTGGTACTATTGCAAGCCTCACAACGGTGTTTGTTCAGACAGCGTGCCCATAGATTACTCATCCAAGACACATTCCTGCAGGCAAAGCCTAGCTGAAGGCTATAACTCTAAAATGGTTGGTGGTATGCACAGAAACCCATTATTACCCTGCAGGACTATTTGGTTCTCAACATCACTGAAGCAGCCCTAGCTCAGACAGTGGATAAAAGAATTTCTAAAGTGATAGGTGAATCTTAATTTTTCTTCTCAGATCCCATCCGCCCACATCAGCTCACAAACCGCTCTGACTTACAAGTTGCAGATGATGTAACTATTCAGGTTTTGCTTTCCACCCTCACTGCTACCATTCAGTTTTTCTTTCCGGTTTCATTTCAGATGCCTAAGGAAACGAATAGCAACGGGGGGAAAATTAAAGGGACGATGAGATCAAAAGTGAGGCATCGGCACAACACATAGATTAGTAGTGCTCAAAAGCAGGACCTGCACATGATGAGATAAGTGATCTTTAGACATTGCTGGGAGACTCGAAAAGGGCCACAACCTTGTCGTCGTTTGGACGCTTAGAGACTCAGAGAGCTGTGTTGGCTGGAGTCAGAGCTTTATGCTTTGGCTCTTGGTATGGCCACACATGCCAAACAGGTCAAAAAGAAGAGGCCAGACTAAGAGAGGTCCACTGGTTCTCCAGGTTTGGAGGTTCAGCTCAGGGCTAACAACCCTGACTAGTCTAACAAAACTGTTATGGAAACAGGAATATCATAACACTCAGATGTAGAAGGATTACTGAGGCCCCACCCAGGACTTGCATGACTGACAGTCCTGAAAACCGAACTACTGACATGACGAAGGAAGCCCTGAACACTGGCAGAGCCGGAGGACCCTCATTGCTGCCCGAAATGCCAGCGGCGTAAAGGGCAGTTAGTAAGATTTTGCTGGGAGCAGGTGAGCACATGCCTTCAAAGGGTCAGAACCCCCATATGAATTCTGCTGAGGAAGACTCGCTTAAGGATTTCCACAGAACACCGAGGATGACCTTTGGTTTGTGCAGTTTGGACAACATTCCTGCCAACATAATACTGATGGACAACTCCATTTGTCTAATGGCTAACATCTCAGCCTCCATTGCAGAATTCAGCCAACCATTTTGATGTGGAGGTCAGGTCATATTGCTGGCTTTGAAGCTCTGCCAATATCCTTCAGGAAGTGAGAGTGTAGAGTAAGTGGCAGGGCAATATAGAAGACCGATAACTCTCCTGCCAATAAATTACCAGGATTGCAGAGACACCACTCTGATGGAGAAGGAGTGTCTCTGTGGTACATGAACCAGGTTTTATTTTATTTTTATGACATATGGGGCTTGGGTAATGTCATGCTACTTCGAATCAATTCAAATCGAGTTTAATCAACACACACAAAATGCTGGAAGAACTCAGCAGGCCAGGCAGATCTATTGAAGAGAGTACAGTTGACGTTTCAGGCCGTGACCCTTTCGGTCGACTGTAGTCTTTTCCATAGATGCTGCCTGGCCTGCTGAGTTCCTCCAGCATTGTGTGTGTGTGTGTGTGTGTTGCTTGGATTTCCAGCATTTGCAAATTTTCTCTTGTTTGAAATCAAGTTTAATTATTATTCACAGACACAGTCGAACAAGACGGTGTTCCTCTGGGCCCCAGGTGCATAAGATACATTCAAAATACTGAGAGAGAAAAAAAAAACATGCACACATTGTTATGCTAGAAAACACACATATAGTCCAAGTCTCAGAGCGACATGCAAATTGATAATACAGCTCCCGGCAATCTGGTCTGTGCTGCGACCCATCGAACACTGACTCCATGCTACACCACCTCCAACATCGTCTCACCTGGACTGCAGTAGCAGGTAAACACACTTGAGGCCTGGTCCTGGCTACAGCCAAGGCCATGCTGCAGCCTCGACATCTGTCTCAAGAAATGGCCAAAACAGTTACTCACAGTTACACTGGCTCGCTGCTTTCATGCACCAACTCTGATGTCTTCAAGTAGCAGACAGCACCCAGGTCACCTCCTCTGAACCTTCTCCGGCCCGTCTCCCGGCTTCACCTCCTCTGGCCTGTCTCCCGGCTTCACCTCCTCTGGCCTGTCTGCCGGCTTCACCTTCTCTGGCCCGTCTGCCGGCTTCACCTTCTCCGGCCTGTCTCCCGGCTTCACCTTCTCCGGCCTGTCTCCCGGCTTCACCTCCTCCGGCCTGTCTCCCAGCTTCACCTCCTCCGGCCTGTCTGCCGACTTCACCTTCTCCGGCCTGTCTGTCGGCTTCACCTTCTCCAGCCAGTCTGTCGGCTTCACCTTCTCCGGCCCGTCTCCCGGCTTCACCTCCTCCGGCCTGTCTGCCGGCTTCACCTTCTCCAGCCCGTCTGCCGGCTTCACGTTCTCCGGCCCGTCTGCTGGCTTCACCTTCTCCGACTTTGACCCGCCAGCCAGTGGCTCAAAACAGCAAACAAATCACTGATGTGGTAGACCTGCTGTACGCGTTGTTCTTGGAGTACAGTACAGTCTTATAATCATAAAAAACACTTTTAAAAAAGAAAAGTGCACCTTTGGTTGGCCCCCGAAAGGTCACTGTGTTCAAGTCCGCCACCATCCTACCAGAAGTTATCACATGATTTATGATAGCTCAGACTGATGGTGTTCTCTGTTACTGAGTCCTTTCTCTGCAATACGTGTCCAGATTCCTGGTGGGCTGCTGTGCTGCAAAAATTCACACTCCTGAGAGTGCAACAGCTGCTATTGGCAGGGAACAAACAGCTCAGGAGCAGGAGAAGGAGAAGGTACCGATGACGTGTTCTCTTTAATACCGTTGGCCATGATGACTATATGCCCCCTTTTTGTCCTCCTAACTGTTCCTTATGATCTATATTCTTTATAAACTTTCAAGGACTCATTTGATAGCAATTTCCTATATCTGACATGTGTTTCCTTTTTCCTGATCAAACCTTCAAATCCCAAGGTTCCCAAATCTTACTAATTTTGCTTCTTGCTCTGACAGGGACATACTGACCCTTACCTTTTCACTTTTATACACGTCTCACTCATCAGACATCGTTTATCCTTCTTACAGCTGCTCCCGATCTACATTTGACAAATCCTATCTTGCAGTAATGGATTCAGCCCTCCCTCAATTTAAGAATTTAACTCTAGATCCAAACTTATCCTTTTCTAGGATACCCTAAAGCTTACCAAATTCTGATCGCTGCTCACGAAGGGTTCATCAACAGACACTTCTACCACCTCATTATCATTATGTGCCATGTTGTATGACATGGGTGATTAAGGTATTTGATCATGATTGCTCTTGGCAATTTTTCTACAGAAGTGGTTTGCCATTGCCTTCTTCTGGACAGTGTCTTTACAAGTCAGTGAGAACAGCGAGAAGAGTTTAAAGGGAGACGGTTATTTCTTCAGCAGTTTGATCGGTGCACAACTGCGCAAGTGCGTGGACATCAGCCAGTGAGAAATGCGAGAAGAGTTTAAAAGGAGACAGCTTTATAGAGTGGGCATCAGAGTAGAGGGAGACAGAGTAAGAAGGCTTTGGCTCAACAGGGCTTCGGCGATAACGGGTCGAGGTGAGGTAGGTTACCTGTGTAGAATACAGACAGGAAAACTGTGTGTGAGGCCGGTGTTCTGTGCTCAGTGCCAGATGTGGGAAGTCTGGGAGACTCCCAGCCTCCCCGACGGCCAAATCTGCACCAGGTGTGTCGAGCTGCAGCTCCTTAGGGACCGTGTTAGGGAACTGGAGATGCAGCTCGATGACCTTCATCTGGTCAGGGAGAGTGAGGAGGTGATAGAGAGGAGCTATAGGCAGGTAGACACACTGGGGCCTGGGGAGACAGATAGGTAGGTAACAGTCAGGAGAGAGAAGGGCAGGAGTCAGAGGCTAGAGAGTACCCCTGTGGCTGTCCCCCTTGACAATAAGTACTCCTGCTTGAGTACTGTTGGGGGACGGCCTATCTGGAGGAAGCAACAGTGACCGTGCCTCTGGCACAGAGTCTGGCCCTGTGGTTCAGAAGGGTAGGGAAAGGAAGAGGATGGCAGCAGTGATAGGGGACTCTATAGTTAGGGTGTCAGACAGGTGATTCTGTGGACGCAGGAAAGAAACACGGATGGTAGTTTGCCTCCCAGGTTCCAGGGTCCAGGATGTTTCTGATCTCGTCCACAATATCCTGAAGTGGGAAGGAGAACAGTCAGAAGTCGTTGTACATATTGGTACCAATGATATAGGCAGGAAAAGGGAGGAGGTTCTGAAAGCAGACTACAGGGAGTTCAGAAGGAAGTTGAGAAGTGGGACCACAAAGGTAGTCATCTCGGGATTACTACCTGTGCCACGTGATAGTGAGTATAGGAATAGAGTGAGGTGGAGGATAAATGCGTGGCTGAGGGATTGGAACAGGGGGCAGGGATTCAGATTTCTGGATCATTGGGACCTCTTTTGGGGCAAGAGTGACCTGTGCAAAAAGGATGAGTTGCACTTGAATCCCAGAGGGACCAATATCCTGGCGGGGAGGTTTGCTGAGGCTATTGGGGAGAGTTTAAACTAGGATTAAACTGAAGAGACAGAGAAAGAGGTGGTTGGCTCACAAATAGAGAAAGCTTGGAGAGGGAGGATAGGCAGGTGATAGAGAAATGACGAGCTCAGACCGATGGTTTGAGATGGGTCTATTTTAATGCAAGATGTATTATCAACAAAGTGGATGAGCTTAGAGCGTGGAATAGTACTTGGAGCTATGATGTTGTGACCATTACAGAGACTTGGATGGTTCAGGGGCAGGAATGGTTACTTTGAGTGCCAGGTTTTAGATGTTTCAGAAAGGACAGGGAAAGAGGCAAAGGACACTATTGATCAGAGATAGTGTCATGGTGGCAGAAAAGGAGGGTCATGGAAGGATTGTCTATGGAGTCTCTGTGTGTGGAAGTTAGAAACAGGAAGGGGTCGATAACTCTACTGGGTGTTTTTTATAGACCACCCAATAGTAATAGGGACGTCAAGGAGCAGATAGGGAGACAGATTCTGGAAAGGTGTAATAATAACAGGGTTGTTGTGGTGGGAGATTTTAATTTCCCAAATATCGATTGGCATGTCCCGAGAGCGAGGGGTTTAGATGGGATGGAGTTTGTTAGGGGTGTTCAAGAGGTTTCTTGACACAATATTTAGATAAGTCTACAAGAGGAGAGGCTGTGCTTGATCTGGTATTGGGAAATGAACCTGGTCAGGTGTCAGATCTCTCAGTGGGAAAGCATTTTGGAGATAGTGATCACAATTCTATCTCCTTTACCATAGCATTGTAGAGAGATAGGAACAAACAAGTTAGGAAAGCATTTAATTGGAGTAAGGAGAAGTATGTGGCTATCAGGCAGGAACTTGGATGCATAAATTGGGAACTCATGTTCTCAGGGAAATGTATGGAAGAAATGAGGCAAATGGTAAGGGGATATTTGCATGGAGTTCTGCATAGGTACATTCCAGTGAGACGGGGAAAGGATGGTAGGATACAGGAACCATGATGTACAAAGGCTGTTGTAAATCTAGTCAAGAAGAAAAGAAGAGCTTATGAAAGGTTCAAAAAACTAGGTAATGATATAGATCTAGAAGATTATAAAGCTAGCAGGAAGGAGCTTAAGAAAGAAATTAGGAGAAGCAGAATGGGCCATGAGAAGGCCTTGGAGAACAGGATTAAGGAAAACCCCCAAGGCATTCTACAAGTATGTGAAGAACAAGAGGATAAAATGTGAGAGAATAGGACCAATCAAGTGTGACAGTGAAAAAGTGTGTATGGAACCGGAGGACATAGCAGAGGTACTTAATGAATACTTTGCTTCAGTATTCACTACGGAAAAGGATCTTGGTGATTGTAGGGATGACTTACAGTGGACTGAAAAGCTTGAGCACGTAGATATTAAGAAAGAGGATGTGTTGAAGCTTTTGGAAAGCATCCAGTTGGATATGTCGCCAGGACCGGACGAGATGTGCCACAGGCTACTGTAGGAGGCCACGGAGGAGATTGCTTAACCCCTGGCGATGATCTTTACATCATCAATGGGGACAGGAGAGGTTCTGGAGGATTGGAGAGTTGCAGATCTTGTTCCATTATTCAAAAAAGGGAGTAGATATAGCCCAGGAAATTATAGACTAGTAATTCTTACTTCAGTGGTTGGTAAGTTGATGGAGAAGATCCAGAGAGGCAGGATTTATGAACATTTGGAGAGGCATAATATGATTAGGAATAGTCAGTATGGCCTTGTCAAAGGCAGGTCATGCCTTACGAGCCTGATTGAATTTTTTGAGGATGTGACTAAACACTTTGATGAAGGTAGCGCAATAGATGTAGTATATATGGATTTCAGCAAGGCATTTGATAAGGTACCCCATGCAAGGCTTGTTGAGAAAGTAAGGAGGCATGGGATCCAAGGGGACATTGCTTTGTGGATCCAGAATTGGCTTGCCCACAGAAGGCAAAGTGTGGTTGCAGACAGGTCATATTCTGCATGGAGGTCAGTGACTGCTGGTGTGCCTCAGAGATCTGTTCTGGGAACCCTATTCTTTGCGATTTTTATAAATGACCTGGATGAGGAAGTGGAGGGATGGCTTAGTAAATTTACTGATGACACAAAGGTTGGTGGTGTTGTGGAGGGCTGTCAGAGGTTACAACAGGACATTGATAGGATGTAAAACTGGGCTGAGAAGTGGCAGATAGAGTTCAACCCAGGTAAGTGTGAGGTGGTTGCTTTTGGTAGGTCAAATATGATGACAGAATATAGCATTAATGGTAAGACTCTTAGCAGTGTAGAGGATCAGAGGGATCTTGGGGTCTGAGTCCACAGGACATTCAAAGCTGCTGCACAGGTTGACTGTGTGGTTAAGAAAGCATGTGGTGCATTAGTCATCATCAATCGTGGGAATGAGTTTAGGAGCCTTGAGGTAATGTTGCAGTTCATGGAGTACTGTGCTCAGTTCTGGTTGCGTCAATATAGGAAGGATGTGGAAACCATAGAAAGCGTGCAGAGGACATTGCCTGGATTGGGGAGCATGTCTTATGAGAATAGGTTGAGTGAACTTGGCCTTCTTTCCTTGGATGAGAGGTGACCTGATTGAGCTGTATAAAATGATGAGAGGTGTTGAATGTGTGTATAGTCAGAGGCTTTTTCTCAGGGCTGAAATGGCTAGCACAAGAGGGCACTGTTTTAAGATGCTTGGAAGTAGGTACAGAGGAGATGTCAGGGGTAAGTTTTTTACACAGAGAGTGGTGAGTGCAATAGGCTGCCAGCGACGATGGTACAGGTGAATACGAAAGGGTCTTTTATGGCTCTCCAAATGTTCATAAATCCTGCCTCTCAGGATCTTCTCCATCAAATTACCAACCACTGAAGTAAGACTCTCTGGTCTGTAATTTCCTGCGCTATCTCTACTCCCTTTCTTGAATAAGGGAACAGCATTTGCAACCCTCCAGTCCTCCGGAACTTCTCCATTGATGATACAAAGATCATTGCCAGAGGCTCAGCTATCTCCTCCCTCACCTCCCACAGTAGCCTGGGGTATATCTCTTCCAGTCCCGGTGACTTAGCCAACTAGATGCTTTCTGAAAGCTCCAGCACATCCTCTTTCTTAATATCTACACGCTCAGGCTTTTCAGTCTGCTGTAAGTCAAACCTACAATCGTCAAGGTCCTTTTCCGTGGTGAATACTGAATCAAAATATTAATTACGTACCTCCGCTATCTCCTAGAGTTCCATACACACTTTTCCACTGTCATACTTGATTGGTCCAATTCTCTCACGTCCTAACTTCTTGCTCTTCACATTCTTGTAGAATGCATTGGGGTATTTCTTAATCCTGCTCACCAAGACCTTCTCATGGCCCCTTCTGGCTCTCAATTCTTAAGCTCCTTTCTGCTAGCTGTATAATTTTCTAGATCTCTGTCATTACCTAGTTTTGTTGAACCTTTCCTAAGCTTTTCTTTTCTTCTTGACTTGATTTTCTACAGCCTTTGTACACCATGGTTCCTGTACCCTCCCATCTTTTCCCTGTCTTATGCTTCCCTACGTTACCTCCACTTTTAGAAATGCTATATCTTAAAATCCTTTCGTAGCCCTATTCCTCTGAACTTTTGTTGTTTACTCCAGCTCCACAACCCCACTGATATGATTCTAGTTCCTGCCTTTTAAGCATTAGCAGCCATGAATTTAGCTACTAAGGGCCTAAGCACTTGACTTCTCATTATCTGTGCATTTCACTTGTCTCTAATGAGACTCCCTTGAATCTACACATTAGGCCAAACCTTTGGTTATCTCTCATAAAACCTTTTGTGACTCACTGTCAAACTTCATTTGATAATTCTCTCAAGAGTTGCCTTGGGGTGCTTGGTTATATGAAATCTCTTGTATAAAAATAGATGATCAGTGTTTTTATTTCCCAGATGGGTAGAGACTGAAAATTGGACAGAGAGCCTTAAAGCTTAGCAAAAAAATCTTTGTAGGAAACACCATTTAGATGGTGCAATCCTTTCCTGGGAGTCACTTTAACTTATGAAAAATGAATTTAAAATATACCTTTTCCTTTCTTTTCTTCCTGTACAATGATGTAAAGCATATACTGTATATATAATGAAAGGACTAAATTCCATTACTTAGACCATAAGACCATAAGATATAGGAGCAAAATTAGGCCATTTGGCCCATTGAGTCTGCTCTGCCATTCCATCATGGTCGATTCATTCTCCCTCTTAGTCCTAATCTCCTCCTATCTCCCCGTATCCCTTCATGCCCTGACTCACCAAGAATCTATCAAGCTCTGCCTTAAGTACACTTAATGGCTTGGCCTATTAAGGTGAACTGCAAATAGATATCATCCTCCAATTTGACGCAGGTAGTTGGTGGTTTGACTGCATAAAAGGTCATTGGATGACATAATCGAGGACAAGGATGATGACTACCTGCAATTTAGATTTCAAAGAAAAGATTTGGAAATGTGAGCTTTGGATAAATTGTTCAATATCTACTTTTCTGCAGCAGAAATCACTGTTGCTCTCTATTCAACAGAACTTGGGGTCATGGGGTTATAGAACACTACTGCTCAGAAACAGGCCCTTTGGCCCATCTAGTCATGCTGACCCAATCTTCTGCCTCATCCTATCTATCTGCATCAGACCATAGCGTTCCATGCCTCTCTCATCTATATACCTGTACGAAGTTCAACTTAACCAGATGCCTTTTTCTCTGACCGGAGAACATCAGGCAAAGTGAACACGCAGTTATGTAATGATTCCCTTTAGTTCAGGCTTACCACCTTGTGTACATCCTATGTGAACTCTGAGCAAAATTACTCGTGAAAGGGATTTCATTCTCAGTGTTCAACTGGTAATGGTCAGCAGAGAAGGTCGGTAAGTTTTGGGACTGTTTGTGAATCTGGAGTTACATTTGCATTAGTTACTATCACAGTCAGGCATTCAGCTGGGAAGGAGACTTCTAGGTGTGTCGGCAATGAGATGCCCTTGGCTTTCCAATATATAATTTGAAGAAAATACTGTTCATCCCATATAGCCTTATTATGACGAAAAGAGACTTTGGATACCACAGGTGGATCGGTATTTGATTGCACCTCTCCCAACTGGTTTGGACTTTCAGACTCATTGTTCATCACTCTCATTCTACTGGTACAGAGCTTGCATTGCATATGGAATGAGATCAGTGACTTTCCCTTCCTGAACAGAATCCTCTCTGGATCTTTTCCATTTAGTGCACAAACTCTCGCTAGCTTTATGTTTCCATCATTTCCATCGGGCATTGACTGGAGCAGCAGCTTTCTTCCAGAGTTGTTAATACTAAGGCTAGTTTCACAGCAATCTTACGTTTAACTGCTGCTTTTTACATGGCGGATGCTATACATTCCACCCGCCCACCCACTCCCATGTCATCTCAGCTAGAACTTATCCTTGAGAATTGTTATATATAACCCACCCTTTCCGCATCGTCTAAGTTAGCAATAAACATTTCATATCCTCCGCCTATATCTGGTTACACATTTAACTGGAGTAAGTAAAATGTAATGCATTGTGTGATGTAATGACTTTTGTGATGCCATGCAGTGTGCATGATGTAATGCACAGTGTGTAACTGCACAGTAATGAAGAAATATGTTTAACTTGCAGATGAAATCACCAAACAGTAGCACATCAGCCATGATCAAATGGGGGAAGCAGACTTGATGGGCTAAATGACCCAATTCTGCTCCTGTGTCATGATCTTATAATAGATGAGGAGAAGAAAGTGGAGAGGTGGGGGTTGTTGGTGGATACCTGTCTTGAGCTGCAGGAGGAGGAAGAAAACCCTTGAGGTGACTCTCTGGTTACCAATGGATGGGAAGGAATGGAACAAGGCAGGAGAAGTCTTACCATCTGGGCAACAGTGAGAGGAACACTGGAGGAAAACAGTATAGTTGGCTTTGTAAAAGGCTGCTGACAAGTTGAGAAAGATGAAGAATAAATTTCCATTGTCTTTCTTTCAGACAATACTCTGCGATTTGAATAAGATCCCTTTCATTACTGTGGCAGGGTTGAAAGACGCAGTGAAGAAGAGGAAGTAACATCATATTTGAAGAGGAGCAGGAATAGAGTTCAATGTTGGTTCTTTGAAAACAGGGATGTTAAGGACAAATTCCAGGGGGAGCCCTACCTTTGTTATGCCATGCACCAATACCATTAAGCAAGGGGTCCATGGGCCCCAGGTTGGGAATCCCTGGATTAGAGGAAAGAAGAATTAAATTATAAGCTAATATGATGGAGGATATGAATTTATGTGGCCAACACTTAATAGTGTTAAAATTGGGAAGGTAGAGGTGACATCTTAGGGACACAATAGTTTTGGCATGTTCATGAGTAATAGGAGAGAAATGCCTAGGAATTCGGAGGTCATTGCAGCCAGTGATCTAGAAGAGAAGGACATAGCAAGGCAGCTGAGCAGGTGGCAAAGTTATTATTAGTTAGTTGGCAAACTAACTGTTACCGGTAAAATGGTGGCACGCTCGGTCACAGTGTCCTCTCTGGATCCAAACGAAGATGTGATAATTCATCCTTTATGTCTTTGTTATGATCACAAGAAGCTGCTGGATGCGAAGAGCATCAAGTACTGCAGGTCCACCCCATCAGCGAGTTGCTCATTGGCATAGAGCTGAACTTCTTGTGTATTGTGTTGCTGTTTGCAACAGTCACCCAATCGGAAAGGCACTAGGGACAGTGCGTGGTCCAACAAGTGGTGCGTTGATTGTCTTGGACATGTTTCTAGTGACCGCGAGACCCTGTTAGACATTGGTAATGTTGACTACTGCTAGTCTGGTTCACTGGCTCACTGGCGAGAACAACGGTGGGGGAGCTGCATGGCCTTGTTTGTTGCACGAACCAGGCCCTTGCGCCATGGAGTCACCTGCGCCGTGGCATGGTGGGCATATTGGCAGAGCCCTCACTGTACCCTCCCCACCCCCCAGAGTTCACTTGGTGGAAGAGAAGCTGGATTAGTTCTTCTGCGGCTGCACTAGCATGCGATGAGAATAGCTACGCGCTTGTTCTTGACTCAAGGACAGCATCCCATGCAACATCAATCTACACGCCATGACTATGTGCGCCTTGTGCTGTGTGTGACCGTTGGTGCTGTGCTTTGCACCTTGGCCTCGACTGTTCTGCTTGGCTGTATTCATGGGTACAGTTGAGTGACAATTAAACTTGAACTTGAAATGCCACCTGAAGCAAGATGTGCCACAGTTATTAATGGTGAATTTTAGTTTCATATATTCTCACTCCCAGTAGCTAGCTCTCTCATTTCTCACAATCACAATGATGACATTCATCTCATGTGGACACACACAATTATGTTTTCACTGCACCAAATAACCCAGGGTAATGCAATCTTTCTTTCGCAGCAATTCATTACACTGTTACATCTTGTTTTTCCTGCATGCCCCATCGTGTTGCATTACTGCTGAGATTTTGCCACTGCTGCATCACTGAGGCTGCTATATCTTATAATGCAGGGGCTCCCAACCTGGGGTTCCCGGACTCCTTGCGGTCCAAGGCTTAAACACCAGTTACTGCATTCCACGAGGTTTGCAAGACTCCTTTCTCTTTTTTCTTACTGGGAAAAGCATCCAGAATGATACTGTACAACTATGGCCTACAAAATGCTGGAGGAACTCAGTAGGTCAGGCAGTATCTGTGTACAGAAGGAAACAGTCGACGTTTCCACCTGATGAAGGGTCTCGGCCTGAAACATCAACTGTTTACTCTTTTCCATAGAAGCTGCCTGGCCTGCTGAGATCCTCCAGCATTTTGTGTGTATTACTTTGATTTCCAGCATCTCCAGATTTTCTTTTGTTTATGGTACAACTATTCATTAACTTTATTCCAGTCAGAGTCAATCATTCCTATCCCAGTGTGCAGTGAGACTAACACTTTCCTAATTTTAAAATGACGAGTTCTGGGAATAATTTAAAAAAAACGTGCCAGCCACTTTGTTTCTAAATTAACCTCTATGCTAGGGTTTAGCTGAAATAGTTGAACTGCATTATCTTATCTTTTCCTTTGGATGCTGATGAACTACAGTGTGACTCCAGCATTTTTATTGTCTTTGAATCATATCTTGTTTCAAAAGAGGCTGCAGAGCTTGTGGACACAGCCAGCTCCATCATGAGCACAACCTCCCCCCCCCCCCCCCCCCACTATCGAAGACATCTTCAAGAGGTAGTGCCTCAAGATGGTGGGGTCAATCATTAAGGTTCCTCACGATCCAGGACATGCCCTTGAGAAGGAGGTACAGGAGCTTAAAGACCACACTCAGTATTTTGAGAACAACTTCTTCCTCTGGTGTGGGAAAGCAGGTTCATGGTGTTGTGTTTTGTAACTCCTGAACATAAAACTAAATGAAAGAAAAACACAAGTCCAGGATGCATGTGCTTAGTTTTGTTTTTATTTTAGTGAGGTGTGCACTTATGATGTGGTGCTGTAATGCCTTGTATCACTCCCGTACTTCTTCCATATAGCCCACAATGAACCATGTAAGCAAACTAGGAATGCTTAATGAAACAATATTTTACTGAAATATTAAATACACAACACTCCTCCAAATCAATATACAATGCATCTATAATATAACTACTATATAGCCATCCACAGCATAGTAAATTTTAAATTGTCCCATTCAGACTTAAGGATTTAATATCTGAAGAGGATTTCTTATTTTTGTGGGATAACGTCCTTCCTGACACTTCATTTGACAGGTGAAACTTGTGGCTGTGAAACAGTCTGAGGTTCTGGGACCTCCTCCATGATGGCTTTAGGAGTTGACTCTGGGACTCAGAAAATGGTTCTGACTGCTCTGAATACCTTTCTTCTAGGTATGTTGGCATCCCGAACAGCACCTGGCAAGCTGCTTGATCTGATGATCTATCCCAGGGCGACAGACAAAGCTTTGAGCCAATGCTTTCATCTTGACCATGCTTGGAAGACTGGCATGTAGCTCCTCCAACACTTTGGCCCTCAACTTGGATGGTGCAACAATTCTCAATCCCAACATAAGGCAACCCCTGTCAAGGGCAAGTTCATCCCAGTGCTGGTAAAAATGGGGGAACTGGAGATTCTGCTGCATGTTCAAGCCATTTTAGGTGGTAATGTAGACATGACACAGTGTGGGGTCTTTACCGGTTTCTTTTTGGATTATCCCTGCCATAATAGAGACTTTAGATTTGCATTTAGGGAGACTATGTCAAGAGGAGTGTCAGGTATTTCATTTTCCAAGAGTAAACAGGATAATCCATCAGCATTTCCATGATTAATTATCCTCTTGAATTTGATCTTCTACTTGACTTCTCCAAGAAACAAAGGCCATCTCTGCATTCATGCAGCTGCTGTTGGTGGAACAGCCTTCTGTAGATTGAGGACATGGTAACATGATGGTTAGTACAACAGGTGACCTGAGCTCAATTCCTACTGCTGCCTGTAAGGAGTTTGTAGTTTGTCCTCAAACCGCATGAGTTTCCTTCAGGTGTTTCAGTTTCCTCCCACGGTCCAAAGATGTAGCAGTTGATACGTTAATTGGTCCCATGATTAAGTTAGGATTAAATAGGGGGATTGTCGGGTGGCATGGGTCAAAGTGCCGGAAAGGCCCATTCCACACTGCATCTCAATGAATAAAGGAGAATCTCACCTGATCCCTCAACAGCAGCTCCATAGCAAAGAAAGCCCAGCAGCGTCTCTACTTTCTGCGAAGGCTGAGGAAACTCCATCTCCCACCCGCAATCCTCATCACATTCTACAGGGGTTGCATTGAGAGCATCCTGAGCAGCTGCATCACTGCCTGGTTCGGAAATTGCACCATCTCGGATTGCAAGACCCTGCAGCGGATAGTGAGGTCAGCTGAGAAGATCATCGGTGTCTCTCTTCCTCCCATTACGGATATTTACACTTCACGCTGCATCAGCAAAGCAAACAGCATTATGAAGGACCCCACACACCCCTCATACAAACTCTTCTCCCTCCTGCCATCTGGGAAAAGGCACCAAACATTTGGGCTCTCACGACCAGACTATGTAACAGTTTCTTCCCCCAAGCTATCAGACTCCTCAATACCCAGAGCCTGGACTGACACTAACTTACTGCCCTTTACTGTGCCTATTGTCTTGTTTATTATTTATTGTAATGCCTGCACTGTTTTGTGCACTTCATGCAGTGCTGGGTAGGTCTGTAGTCTAGTGTAGTTTTTTTTTCTGAGTTGATTTTTACATAGTTCAGTCTAGTTTTTGTACTGTGTCATGTAACACCATGGTCCTGAAAAAAGTCCCATTTTTACTATGTACTGTACCAGCAGTTATGGTCGAAATGACAATAAAAGTGACTTGACTTGAAATAATGGACACTAGTGGTAGACAGTCAGTAATGAGGGTAAACTCTCTCCCATACAAGTACTGATTGAAACATTCCCAGACTCAAGTAATTTCTGTCAACCTCTGTGAAAGTTTTCTCTGCAGCAGTGAAGGGAAAGTGATGGAAATGCTATGGGTTGTTCACTTCCATCATTCATAACATGTGACATGAATGCACCTTCTTTCAGATGATTCCCAAAACTTACATCGTTGACCAACCCTTTAGTCATCTGCCCTAATTACTTGCTTCTTTATCAATTTCTTGCTCCCGTGCTTCACCGTGGAACATTTTTTTCTAAGTTATGAGCACTGGATAATGGTTCTAGAAAACAATATTTCTAGCTTAGGCTCAGCATATTTTGCTAACTTCTTTCTATTCAACTGTAGCAGAAAAAGATTGTATGATTAAATATATCATAATATCATCATTTATATAACTATTAATGTTATCATTAGCAAACTTGGACCATATATTTAAACAATTACATTCTTAAAAAGTTTTTTTTTTGATCATGTTATAAGTTAATATTGTCACTGAATTTCTAAAAGAACTATAGTTTGTACTTGCAAATCACCTTTAACATCAGACACCAGTAATAACTCCTTCGCCCCTCTTCAATATAAATCAACGGGAAATGTTTACAACTACCTGAAAAAGCCGTTAAAACTGACTTAATATCACCTTTCAAAGAGATCACCCATGAGTGTATAACACGCAGTGAGTGCTGCTGACTGGATTGTCAGCTTGAATTTGTCTGCTCAAGTTAGTCTTCTTTTCTCTTAGGCAATCTCTTAGGACTAAGAGTGACCTGTTTTCATTCCAGTTTTAAGGAGGCTGCCAAAAACAGTGCGGGAACCAGATGTGAAGGAGGTGCCTGAACGAGAAGATGGGTAGTGTGTCAGGAGGTGTGTGGCTTCTGCCAATGACACTGGGTTTCTGTGTACTTTTAATACACAGATGCAAGGTTCTTCATACCACTCCGAATGCTGCTTCTGCAATTAGGTCGGAAATTCCCAGTGGGATATTGGTATTTTTCAAGGAGGCCTTAAGTACATTCTTGAAGCGTTTCCTTGTCTGCTGGTAACTTCTATTTTCCTTGACACTGAAGGATTTCCTTTGTCTGCAGGTAACTTCTATTTTCCTTGACATCTTGGAGTGGAGTGTCCACTTTGGGAGTCTGGTTATGGGCATGTAAGCAACATCAGTGAGTGTGTGTCATTTGGCCTTATTACTAGGGGGAGAACACTGACATTCGTTTGCAAGCCCTACCAGTGTATCTGGAGGATATAGGGACAATCATGTTGGAGATTCCTCTCCAGCACCCTGAGGCCCAAGTTAGTGCAGTGTGACGAGCACTCTGCTCTAGCCTACTGCCGGATCATGGGGCGGCTTGCTAGCATAGTAGTCAGCACAACACAGTACAGGCGACCTGGGTTCAATTCCCGCTGCTGCCTCTAAGGAGTTTGTCTGTTCTCCCTGTGACTGCAGGTTTCCTCCGGGTGCTCCGGTTTCCTCCCACAGTCCAAAGACATACCGGTTGGTAGGTTAATTGCTCATTGTAAATTGTCCGTGGTTAGACTGGGGGTTGCTGAATGGTGCAGCTTGAAGGGCCCGTTCCACACTGTATCCCTGAGCAAACAAACAAACAAGAGCCTGGCTTAGAGCTAGGAGAACTTGCCATTGAATTACTATTAACCCTCCAATTATTATCACTTACATAGGAAAAACAGAAGATTAAAAAGAAAATGAATTTAATTTTAATTGCAGCACTGACAGGTGTAATAATCATTCACTTAATATTAATACCCATTTCTGCGATCGCAGTTTTCACAAATCTTTATTCTTTGTTCTATCTGCTGTTGAACTGCTTACAAAATCCACCAACACAGTTCCAGTGGTTAGTGTTCTGTTTCAGCAATTAACTGATGGTCTGAGGTTAGCAGACTAATTGGAGCCTGCAGTCAGTTTGTAAGTACCCTTGTTATTAGATTTATGTGCTTAGCAAAACTTGGCATTTACAATTCAACTCAGTTTTATATGTCTTCTCCCTGTATGGAAAAAATATATATACTTATCTTTAATGATCATAAGTCACCGAAGAAATCAAAACATGAAATACCACTGTTACTTTATTATCCTAATTTGATGTCTGTAGTTGGCTTTTGAGAGGGGAAAGCATAAGTGGTAAGTGGAAATATACAGTGCATCTGTAAGTAGATGACACAAGCAAGTTTTCCAAGAGTTGTCACTTTATTTTTGATTTAGAGTTTCATCTACAGAGCTGCAAGTTGTCACCAGCAAAATCATCCTGTGTACAGTTATGGTGTCTATTTAATTGAAATTATTTGCAATTGTTGCCTAAGTGAAAGCACCCAATTTACCTTTTTGTGAGTTTCAATTGATCAAATTAAGCCATTAAATGTAACAATATATGCAATCACTCTAACAGCAGGAAAACAAGCCACCCAACTTTTCGTAATGTGTCTGAATTTATTTATTCAGCATTGGCTAAAGCATCATGACACGAAAAAGAAAGAACCATCAGGTTGGCTTGTTTATAGAAATTCAATTCATCTGGATAGGCCTTGGACTCATTATTGGCTTGGCTTGTTTACAGAAACTCAGTTTGTATAGACAAGCCTTGATTTCAAATTGCAACCTGGAATCCATTAGATTACAGGTTGCGATGTACAATATGATAGATCCGCCTGTTCATGAATGGAGAGTTACAATGTAAGGTCATAGTGCAGATGCATTAGGAAAAGATATTTTGAAGTGACCATATTATTCCAATCACTTTGATAATAAACTTACTTTGAACTTTGGAGCAACCAGTGATTAGAGGAAATCAACTGAGTTATCCAGTCCTCTTGCTCTGCAAAGTATTTTCAATTTGTTATTTTCCATTATGCACGACTTTAAAATATTCATATGGATCCTTCTATAGCTTGTAACATAGTCATGTCACATGTCACACGACTACAAGAATTAATTTCTAATCTTTCTCTCTTTCAAAAGCTTCCTACAAGTTTTCTAAAAATATGCAGTGCAGTGAATTGACCATAAAGTTTTAGCTGTGCTTTATATATTGTTAAAATTTGATCAGTGAAGACATCAGTTTCTCTACTCCAGAGGCAGATATGATTAAAACTAGGCAGAACAGGTAATGCCACATAGTTCCATTTTATTTGTTATTTAGCTTCAGTACATTTGGGTTCTAGAGGGGAAAATCATTTACAACTTGTGCCTAGAAAGTCATGAGGGGTGTACGTGTGATTCTCCACTTTGTATTGGCAGGAGCTGAGGCTCCACTTACTAATGAACATACAGAACGCAAACTCTTCAGAACCCTCCGGAAGTTAGCTTGAAATGCTCTAAGCTGAAGGAGTTCATAACACACTCTTAATGGAGCGTCTCCTACACACCATGTTATCGCCAGCATGATGGATTGTAGATATGAATTGAATTCATGAGCAGCTGAGTAATGACCTGACAGAGGTCCTCAAAACTGTGAAGGATTTTGATAATGTTTCCATTGGTTGGTGAGAAGGTCAAAACAGGAGATAACCATAAAAAACAAAAAGAAAAGATTAGAAAATTTATTTGAATACAAAAAGTAATTGGAATGTTAAATGCTTTGTCCCAAGAGTCCATAACATTTAATAATGGGAATTATTAAACTTGAACTTGAATTATTTAAGTTCAAGTTTAATTGTCATGCAACCACATATGAGCACCCATGAATGCAACCATGAGTTTAAGGTGCAAAACACAGTACCAACAATCACACACAGCACAAGGCACCGATAGCACACTTCAGACAGCAAGCACATATAAGATAACAGTAAAATGCAGTCACACAGAAAAATACAGTTCAAGACCCTGAGACTATGAATGTTACAGCAGCTTGTCTTCTGCTGAGTGAACACTAGGGGCAGCACTGACTCCAGCTTGGATGACATCCGCATCACCTCCTGTGGAGCACACATTTCTGATGCCTAGGTGGCTGTAAAAAGCTGTCACCACAGCTTGAGGCCTAGTCTTTGCCATCACTGAGGCCATACTGCTCCCTATCTATCCACCCCTACTGCCCACCAATACATCAGTGAATCGGAGTTTCAGCATTCTACAGTAACAATATCCAACAAGAAGTGGCAGATGGAGTTCAACCCGGAGAAGTGTGAGGTGGTACACTTTGGAAGGACAAACTCCAAGGCAGAGTACAAAGTAAATGGCAGGATACTTGGGAGTGTGGAGGAGCAGAGAGATCTTGGGGGTACACGTCCACAGATCCCTGAAAGTTGCCTCACAGGTAGTTAGGGTAGTTAAGAAAGCTTATGGAGTGTTAGCTTTCATAAGTTGAGGGATAGAGTTTAAGAGTCGTGAGGTAATGATGCAGCTCTATAAAACTCTGGTTAGGCTACACTTGGTGTATTGTGTCTAGTTCTGGTCGCCTCACTATAGGAAGGATGTGGAAGTATTGGAAAGGGTACAGAGGAAATTTACCAGGGTGCTGCCTGGTTTAGAGAGTATGCATTTTGATCAGAGATTAAGGGAGCTCGGGCTTTACTCTTCAGAGAGAAGGAGGATGAGAGGACACATGGTAGAGGTATACAAGATATTAAGAGGAATAGACAGAGTGGACAGCCAGCGCCTCTTCCCCAGGGCACCACTGCTCAATACAAGAGGACATGGCTTTAAGGTAAGGGGTGGGAAGTTCAAGGGGGATATTAGAGGAAGGTTTTTTACTCAGAGAGTGGTTGGTGCATGGAATGCACTGCCTGAGTCAGTGGTGGAGGCAGATACACTAGTGAAGATTAAGAGACTACTAGACAGGTATATGGAGGAATTTAAGGTGGGGGGGTGTTATATGGGAGGCAGGGTTTAAGAGTCGGCACAACATTGTGGGCCGAATGGCCTGTACTGTGCTGTACTATTCTATGTTCTATGTTCTAATATAGTTAAATATTAAAGGCAAGGTAATCACATAAACATAAGATTCTCCAGTCCTGCTGAAGGGTTTCAACCGAAACAGTGATTGTACTTTTTTCCATAGATGCTGCCTGACCTGCTGAGTTCCTCCAGCATTTTGTGTGTATTGCTCAGATTTCCAGCATCTGCATATTTTCTCTTGTTCGTAACATATGATTATGGTTAATTGCAGTGGGATAATGTAGAGGGTACAATGGTAATGTAGAGGGTGGCACAATAGCATGAGCAGCATGGTTGTGTAGTGGTTAGTGTAAGACTTTACAGTACCAGTAATTACCTTTACAAAGAAAGCAGCACCTCCACTTTCTTAAAAGTTTGTGAAGATTAGGTATATCATTTTAAACTTACACAACCTCATATGGAGGTGTGGAAAAGAGTATATTTACAAATTGCATCATAGCCTGGTATGGAACCACCAATGCACTTGTATGGGAAATCCTATAAGAAGTAGTAGATACAGCCCAGTTCATCACGGGTAAAGCTCTCTACGAGGAAAGCTGTTGCAGGAAAGCAGCATCCATTATCAAGGACCTTCACCATCCAGGTCATGCTGTTTTCTCGCTGGTGCCATCAGGAAGAAGGTATAGGATCCCCAGCACTCGCACCACCAGGTTGAGGAACAGTTATTACCTCTCAATCATCAGGCTTGTGAATTGGAGAGGATAACTTCCCTCAGCTTCACTCACCCTATCACTGAACCGGACTCTCTTTCAAGGTCTCTTCACCTCCTGTTCTTTGTACTTATTGCCTATTCATTTCTTCTTATTATTATTCTTATTTTTTTCTCTCTTATTTTGTATTTGCAGAGTTTGTTGTTTTTTTTTGCCTCAATGATTGTCATTATTTTTCGTTTTCTCTTTGCTTAAGAGTTAGCTTTATTAAAGATTAACTGTGTTTGTCACATGTACATCGCAACATTGAAATATGCAGTAAAATGCGCCGCTTGCTAACTGTAAGTTAGCATCCCTGGAGAAGTGCTGAAACTGCAGAGAGTTCAAAGGAGGTTCACAAAAATTATTCCAGCATTGAATGGCTTGTCATATGAAGAGTGTTTGATGGTGCTGGGCCTGTATTCACCAGAATTCAGAAGAATGAAGGGTGACCTCATTGAAACCTATCGAATGGTGAAAGGCCTTGATAGAGTGGATGTGGAGAGGATGTTTCCTATGCTGTGAGAGTCTAAGACCAGAGGACACAGCCTCAGACACAGAACTGGAGATGAGGAGGAATTTCTTTAGCCAGAGTGTGGTGAATCTGTGGAATTCTTTGCCACGAACAGTTGTGGAGGCCAAGTATTTATGTATATTTAAGACAGAAATTGATAGGTTCTTGATTGGTCAGGTCATGAATGGCTACGGGGAGAAAGCAGAGAATTGGGGCTGAGAAGGAAATTGGATCATCCATGATGAAATGGCAAAGCAGACTGGAGGGTCAAATGGCCTAATTCTGCTTCTATATCTTATAGTCCTATGGTAACCTGTATTTTATTGAAATGTGGGAGGAAACCCATACAGTCATGGGCAGAATGTGCAAACTCCTTACAGACAGCAGTGCAAACTCAAGTACCCAGTTGAAGGTAAATTTATTATGTAACCCCCTGGGTCACCTCAGGCTCGCTCAGCTCGTTCTCGTCTAGGGGGAGCAGCCTTCGGCCCCGCCAAACTGGGTAATCAGCTGGTGTGGATGCTGTGTGATGTCCCCGCCTCGCCCAAAAACAGACAGTACACCATATGCGATTAAATGAGTACAATTTATAAAGGTTACTATAACTTAGTGATTAATAACGATTCAGTATATATGAAGGAAAAACAATAAAGAAAAGGCGCCAAACTTATCAAAGTCCAAACCACTTCGTGCACAACCGTTGGAGCTCAATTACTGAAGTCTTCTGGCCATCATTCGATCCCCTCCGAACTCCTCAACTCGCAGCTCAGGACCACCCGAAGTGGTCAACCAAGCACATCTATCATTGTCTCCTCCCCTCAGGGTACCTCCTGGCCTTGGACCCCCCCCCCCCCCCCGGGTCCGTTCCTCGCCCAGTTTACAGCATCGCGTCCACTCTCTCTCACCCCCTCGCGCCAATCTGCCCAAAAGCCTGCCAACAATAGCTTACAGACTCAGAAGAAAGAACAACATTAATCCCAATTGGTTTACAAAGGAATACAATTCTCGTTATCAGTAAATTTTAACCCAAACAAGCTTCCAGCACTCTCTCGCAACAAAGAAGCATTCCTACTTTTAACAAAACGAAGCCATTTTGATTACATACACAGTAACAAAGAAAAAGAAGAAATCCCCTTTACAATTATCAAAGTACATATAAGTCATCATATACAACCCCAAAATTCGTATTCTTGTGGGCATACTCAATAAATCCAATAATCAGAATAGAATCAATGAAAGACCACACCAACAGGGCGGACAGCCAGTGTGAAATTGACAACAAACTGTGTAAATGGAAAAGAAAAAAAAGGAAATAATAAAAAATAAATAAGCAATAAATATTGAGAACAACAACTTCACTTGTCCCATCATGGAACTATTCCCACAACCTATGGACTCACTTTCACAGACTCTTCATCTGAAGTTGCGTGAAAGTATCCCCTCTGGTTCAAGAGCCTGATGGTTGAGGGGTAACAACTGTTCCTGAACCTTCTTCCTGATGGCAGCAGAAAGAAGAGAGCATGACCCCTGGGTGGTGGGTGTCCCTGATGATGGATGCAAAGTGACGCTGTGTTGTCTCCCAAGATGGACAATAAGAGCAATTTTTTGAGCATTAGCATATGTCAGTAGCAGATTAAGAACGTGTGACATGAGTCATTGCAGATCCTTATGGATCTACAGTGTATCCTGATTGTATAATGTCAGAACAAACGTGGAGGTTTCTAGAATTGAGTGTGTTTATATCCTCAAATGAATAGTTATGGTGCCCTTGTTATTGACGTGTGCATCAAAGTCTTAAACACCAACTTGTGTTTTGTTGTGCTTCTATTCTCGGGTCTATGACTAATGGAGTTAAGACCCAAAACAGATGGACAGAAGTTTCAGAAGTACTTACACACAAGAATATATTTCATGCCCAGCAAAACACAGCAAACTAGAGGTGGGGTTTTTTAGATTAAGGTTCACCCGGACATTAGAGTTTGTCTTCATGTCGGAAAGACTGTGCACCAACATCCTGAGATAGAAGGTAATTACAATTTGGACCACATAGCAATGGTTTCTTCTGGTGGTACTCAATTGAAGATTGTTCTTACCTGGAGTAGATCACAACGCAATAACTTCTGGATTGCATTATATCACTTGGAAACCTGGCAAGAGACTGTGACTTAACCTTATGTCCCTGGCATGATTTCTGTGTCAGTGGCACACAAGATTGCTTCATTCCATAAGTAATGTTTCTCTTGGAGCTGTGAAGAGGAACTTGGAGTGTGTTCTCCGAGACGAGCCTTGTATCTGTGCACATAGGGATAGCGTGATTTATTTGCACACATGCTGAATGCATTCTCCCCCACCCCTAACTCCCTCCTCCAATCTGTGAGCCCCTGAATGCAATGAGCACTCTAATAGCTTGCACGCTATGCCCATATCTCTTGGATAGCTAGGTAGAGGCGGCACAGTATCAGTACAGGTATAGCAGCTCTCTCACACCTTGAGTCAGGGGCTCCCAACCTGCGGTCCACGGACCCTCTGCTTAATGGTGTTGGTCCTTGGCACAAAAAAGAGTTGGGAATGCCTGGCCTAAGTGTTTGATTCTGACCACCACTGCCACTGGCGTGGAATACTCATGTTAACTCTATGACTGCGAAAGTACCACACATCTGTTCCGGTCTCTTGACAAAAATATGATGGTTCTTAGGTTAATTTGCAGATTTGCAGAGTGTTAAATCTGTGCCTCCCATCCTTCAGCATGCGCCAATGGGAAGAGTTTTCCGGTATTTACTTTTAGTCACCTCAATCAAATCTCCTCGCAGCATTCTTTGTCCGAGAGAGAACAGCTCATTCTAATATTGCAGCTCAGATATTAAATGTTTTTCATAACTATGGGAGGCAGGCGAGAGAATTGTGTCTGGGGGCAGGGAGGGTTTTGTTAATAGGCCGAGAAGAGAGATTAGGTTGTGTGCCCCCCAATAGTCCGATGTCGGTTCTCAATGACAGCAGTTCTGCTGTGGCGGGTGAAGTCAAGAGTTGTCCCTTCCATGCCGGCATACACCCTAAGGCGATGAGCCTGTAATGGTCGCAGTAAGTGTAGGTTCCCCGTGATCTGCAAGAATAGAATTTCCAGGGAAGCTCCAGAGCAGTGTGCCTCAGATTGATTTTTAACATTAGGAAGAACACCCACGGGACTTGCTTTTTTCCCTAAATTATATTCGTTTATTAGCTTTGTAAACAAATGTAAATCCCACCAGCTTCAATTTGTGCTGCAATAATTAAGTTTTGCCTCCATGCTGTGAACTGTACCCTCTGAATTATATGTGAACATAAAACAGATATGTAATGCATTACACATCTTTCATATGGGCACAGTGTACACATGGTCTATATTTAAAATCTCTTTTCATGTTGCTGGATGACTTGATTTTCTTTTAGTGTTTGGCTACTTCCAGAACAGATTATTTTTCTAATTGGGTAAATCTGTCAATTTAAATTTTCCATTATCAGCCTGAAAATTACATCACTGTTTAAATAGGTCAATGTGATGAAACCACTGTTTAGTCTCCTGTTTAACCTAATTTGGATTCTTTTTGGAGAAAACCAGGGACTCAATTAAATTATTTACTTCCAAAACAGAAAATGAGAGGAAGCACAACAAAAGCTTTCTTTTGATTCCCAATAATAATTTAAAACCCTGAAATAAAGGAGTTAAATGATAAATGATGAGGTAAAGTGAAAAAAGTGAATGAAGCAAAATAAAACTAGAAGATCTTTGTACAGAATTTTAATCTTCACTGTTCTTAGATTCATATCACAGTTATGAAAAAGTTTTAATATCTGAGCAACAATATTAGAGTGAGCTAGTCTCGCTTGAACAAAGAAGGCTGTGGGAGATTTGACTGAGGTGTGCTACAGGTAAAGTCAAAAGTGAGATCTTCCCATCAGTGCGTGGTTGAAAGACAGATACAACATTCTGGATAAAAAAAAATAAGAGCAAACAGGAGGAGATACTCTTCTTTTACTTAGTGAGTAGATAGGCTCCAGAATTAATTCTCTACAACTGCCTTCAACAAAGGCACGTGAGAGAAAATAATTTAGTTGCCCATAGGGAAAAAGTTGGAGAATGGAATTGATGGGACTGTTCTGATAGAAATCACAATCGGCATATTTTCATATTTCTTCACTTTTCTAAAATTTCCTTCTGATAGAAGGAGGCTGTTGGCCTACACTTAGAACAATTCCATCAATCCAAATTCCAACCCAGGGTCCACAGGCCCTTTGATTAATGGTGAGAGTCCATGGCATAAAAGATCATAAGAACATAAGGCAGAAAAGCAAAATTATGCCACTTGATCCATCGAGTCTGCTCCGCCATTTCATCATGGCTAATCCAATGTTCCTCTCAGCCCCAAAATCTCCTGCCTTCTCCCCATGTCCCTTCATGCCCTGACCAATCAAGGATCTAACAACCTCTGCCTTAAATATATATAAAGACTTGCCCTCAACAGGTGCCTGTGGCAAAGAATTCTACAGATTCACTACTCTCTGGCTAAAGAAATTCCTCCTCATCTCCATTCTAAAAGAATGCCACTCTATTCTGAGGCTGTGTCCTCTAGTCTTAGACTCAACTGCCATTGGAAACATCCTGTCTACATCTGCTTTATCAACTTTCAATGAGGTCACCCCTCATTCTTCAGAATTCAAGTGAGTTCTGGTCCAGAGCTGTCAAACGCTCTTCATATGACAAGCCATTCAATCCTGGAATCATTTTCATAAACCTCCTTTGAACCCGCTCCAGTGTCAGTACATCCTTTCTAAGATAAGGGGACCAAACGTGCTCACAACACTCCAAGTGAGGCCTCACCAGTGTTTTATAAAATTTCAACATTACATCTTTGCTTTTAACAGTATATTCTAGTCCTCTTGAAATGAATTTTCATTTCACTAACACTGAATTTTCCTTCCTCACCACAGACTTGACCTGAAAATTAACCTTGATTCATGTCATAAAAAGTAACTAGTAAATACAAGGTATATCAATTGCAAATTTGCTCCAAAACTCTTTGAGACCTCTGTGATGTATAATAAAAGTGTGGTTTGGTAATATGAAGCGAATACAAGACCAGAAATTATACCCAGTCTGATTATTCATGATGATCATATTTTAAAATAATGTGGGCCTTGCCACAACTTAAATCAGCTAGTGTCTCCTTTCTCAGAACAAACTAGAATTCTTAAGGGGTAACAGCCGTAGAAGCTATAGTGTATTCATACCTTTCAGTAGTTTACTTCAAACAAAATTAAATCTCAATTTTAAACTGTTTATTTTCCGCCATGTATGATTTATCTTCCAGCTTTCAAAATTTTACGCTGAACCTTGGTCATACAACTTTGCCTAACGTTGACTTATCTTGTATCATTAAAATAACTTTAATGTGTATTTTTAAAATGTACAACTTGAGTATTTTTCTCTTTGGGAGGAAAATAACAGAAGCAAACTTGCCACGTTTTACTCTTAACATCCCCGTCAACAACAATATATCACTTTGGATACAGTTGGGGGAATGACCTAAGTGAGGAAAGTCACAGTGGTCCGGTCTCTGGCACTGAGTTTGCCTCTGTGGTTCAGAAGGGACAGGGTGGGGGGGGGGGGTAGAAGAGGCATGCTGTGGTGCTAGGGGATTCGTTAGTTAGTGGAATGGATGGGAAGCTCTGGGCAGAAATGAGCTCATGGTGGTATCGGTGATTTCACTTGATAATTTAGCTCATTTCTCACAAGATCTAGCATTTTTATTGATTGTCTCTTGAGGCCGCAAGAATAACGATTAAAAATAAAGTCCATTCTTTCAGTCAGATCTTTCCTGGCAGTTCATCATCTTTCTCTCTTCCTCTATGATATTTAAATAGTTAAATGTCTTAATGTACGTAGAAAATAATCCAAACTGAGCTATTCTGAGCTTGTTTGTTCAATTAACATTTGTAATCCAAATTTCACTCTTCAGATTCAGAATCAGGTTTACTATCACTGACATATATCATGAAATGTGTTGTTATATGGCAACAGTGAGATGGTAACAATGAGAGGAGGGCATATTCTGGGTGCTGGGGGTCATTAACGATGGCCTCTCCCCCACAGACGGGATGGTGATACAACCAGTTTGAATGCTTTCCACGGTATATCTGTGGGAATTAGCAAGTCTCTTGGTTGCATTTTTTTTATTGTGTCCTGCTACTTGTGGTACTATATTTAAACAGTTGTGTATGTACTTTGTATCCAAGCCAGCAGGAGTTCAGAGGGATTTTGAAGATAATTTTATATCTTTGTTTTGTTATTTGCAACTTTGGTTAATCTCCATTGTCGACATATGCTTTCAAAGATTCAAAGTGCATTAATTATCAAAGAATGTGTAAATTATACACCCTTGAGATTTGTTTGCTCACGGGTAGCCACAAAGCAAGAAACCTGAATGAACCCAATTAAAGAAAAGAATAGAAATAAAAATGAAAGACCAACACCTGATGAGCAAGAGAAAGAAAAAAAACACAAATCATGCAAATAATGGAAGTGAACGACAACATTCCGAACCTAAATTGAGCCCTCAGATCCGAATCCCGGAGCAGCCCAGAGTAGGCCCAAAGCCTCAATTATCTGTTTAGCATATTAACAGGCACGGCACATAGCAGCCGGGGCAGCCTTCATAGTCTCAGTGCCATGGAGAGAGGAGTAACCATTGTGGAGAACGAGTGAAATCGGCTCTTTCCCTGGATCCCAACACCTTGTCTTTGCACAAACAATAGATTCATAAAGTTGTAGCCATGGGTACTCGCAGTTCTGCCTGCCTGTTTGTCAGCTACATGGAACAGATTATGATCCAAGCCTGCACTGGTACCTGTCCCCCGCTTTTCCTACACGACACTGACGAGTGCATTGGTGTTGCTTCCTGCAACCACGTGGAGTTCTTCTGACTTCATCAACTTGGCCTCCAGCTTCTACAATGCCAACAAATTTACCTGGCCCATTTCCGACACCTCCCTCCCCTTTCTCAACCTCTCCGTCTCTGTCTCTGGAGACAGCTTATCTACCAATGTCTATTATAAAACCACTGACTCTCACAGCTACCTGGACCATAACTCTTCCCATCCTGTTATGCTATCTCCTTCTCGCAATCCTTCTGCCTCCGCCGCATCTGCCCTCAGGATGGGGGTTTTAATTTTAGAATGAAGGAGATGTCTTCCTTCTTCAAAGAAAGGGGTTTCCCTTCCTCCGCTATCAATACTGCCCTCAACTGTATCTCTTTTATTTCACGCACATCTGCCCACACCCCATTTTCCCGCCACCTCACAGGGGTAGAGTTCCTCTTGTCTTCACCTACCACCCCACTAGCCTCCTTGTCCAGCACATAATTCTCTGGAAATTCTGCCATCTCCAACAGGATCCCACCACCAAGCACATTTTCCCTCCCCTCCCCACTTTCTGCTTTCCACAGGGATCGCTCCCTAGGCGACTCTCTTGTCCATTTATCCCTCCCTACTGATCTCCCTCCTTACAAGCAGTACAAGTTCTACACCTCCTCTGTCACTACCATTCACGACCTGAACCAGCCCTTCACTGGTGAATCTGTTGGGGTCATCTACTTTATCCGGGGTACTCACCGTGTGGCCTTCTGTATATTGGTGAGACCCAACACAGATTGGGAGACTGCTTTGCCGAGCATTTACGCTCCACCCCGCCCCCAGAAAAAGCAGCATCTCCCAGTGGCCACATATTATAACTCCACTTCCCATTCCTATCCCAACACGTCAGTCCATGGCCTCCTCCACTGTCGTGATGAGGCCACACTCAGGTTGGAGGAGGAACACCTTATATTATCTGGGTAGCTTCCAACCTGATGGCATGAACATCGTTTTCTCGAACTTTCAGTAATGCCCCCCCTTTACAATTACCCTCTCACCTTAACTCCTTACCTGCCTATCACCTCCCGCTGGTGTTCCTCCCCCTTTTCTTTCTTCCATGTCCTTCTGCCCTCTCCTATCAGATTTCCCCTTCTCCAGTCCTGTATCTCTTTCGCCAATCAACTTCCCAGTTCTTTACTTCATCTGCACCCTCCACTTCCCAGTTTCACCTATCACCTTGTAGTTCTCCCTCCCCTCCCCCACTTTCTTCCTCTGACTCTTTGTCTGTTTTTCCAGTCTTGATGAAGGGTCTCAGCCCAAAATGTTGACTGTGCTCTTTTCCATAGATGCTGCCTGGCCTGCTGAGTTCCTCCAGCACGTTGTACGTGCTGCCCTGGCTTCTCAGTCAATCTCGGTCAGTGTTTAAATTGACCAGACAATGGAACAGCGGAAGTCTCCGGCACCCTGGTGAGAGAAGTGAGCATCGTGGAGAGTGAGTGAAATTAGCTCTCACCTCCGATCTGCGCTGGCATTTAAATTGTCTGAACAGCGGATTGTACCTGGCACTGGGACACAGCCACTGCGAAAGTCTCCGGGCCTAGACCATACCACCCCGTCACTTGCTCCAGACCCAGATTTTGCCGCCCAGCCTGAAGCCACTCTGCAGCTCTTGAGATGAGCTCGGTACCTAGAGTGATCCAATCTCACACCTGGGCAGATGTTCTCTGCCCCGACTTCGCTTCTCAGTATCCACTTAAAATAAGACACAGCAGTAGTAGGAATTATAATTATTTTGAAATTCTGCATTTTCTTTGTTAATATCCTGATTTGTTAAAGGAATGAATTAAGAGTTTAAAACATTTGGGCAATTTGCAATTAAATTGATTCACTGTAAGCATCAACATAAGCGGATTTAGAAATCAGGTTGTTTGATACTTCTGAATGCTTTTTGAGACATTCATAATTCACTTTCCACACCTCACTAATAATAATGAACTAATGCATATTAGCTCAGTTTAGATTACTTTCTATGCACAGTAATAGCATTTCTAGTTTGTTCAAAATCGCAATGCAAATATATAATTCAATAAGGTTTCACTAACTCTTTTGTTACATTATATAATCACCAGGATATTAAAATGCTGATGAGATTTAAATTCTTTGATGCATTATGGAATGGAGTTTTCTTTTGAAAACATAAAATTGTTTAATTTTGATGGGGTATTTTTAAATACCTTCTATCTCAGGTCATTAAAAAGGAATGCAAATTTCTGCAATAACAAATCATGCTAACATTTATCCTAATGTTCATTACCACAGGGCAGTTATTAAAGTCTCTGGACATAGCTTATGATACACAGAACACGGTGCTGGTCTGTTTTTATTTTGAATCCACAGGATAAAGTCTGCAGGGCAATCTTTATCATTGTGTCATAATCAAAATAAGATTGTTCTGAATTTACATTTCAGGGTATTTTTATCATTCTGTACATGACTTGCCTGATAATTTTGTCACGCCTACTGCAGTTCATGTATTTGAGATAGGTCGGGGGGGGGGAGGGGAATGGATGAACCTGCTTGTGTCGTCTTTTTTGTAAAGGGATGGATGGGAAGGTGGAGGAGAGGACTCTTCTGAGGATCTGCAAGTCACCTACTTGTTCTCTTTCAATTTTTCCAATAATTTATGACATTTTCAGGATTCCAGCAAGTTGCATTTGAACTGGGATCACTGCAACATTTCAGGCAGAGGTTGATTGATTCTTGATTGGTCAGGGCATGAAGGGATACAGGGAGAAGGCAGGAGATTTGGGCCGAGAGGGAAGATGGATCAGCCAATGTGAAATGGTGGAGCAGACTTGATGGGCCAAATGGCCTAATTCTGCTCCTATATCTTATGGCCTTTTGGTTTTATATATACATATATTGTGTGTGTTTGTTTACTTTTAAGGTGTTACTTGGAAAGCAAGTGTCAAAAGTGAGTGAATGGTGAGATGAAGTGGTGCTTTACCACAGAATGAATATACCCTTAGTTTTGATTTGATTTGCCATCTGTACAATCACCCAGCACAGTGCAGTGGCCCTGCGCCACCTTCATCTCCTGTACTATCCGATCCTTCGTCCTCTGCGATCAAATTCCCCCTTCTCCAGCCCTTTATCTCTTCAGCAATCAACTTCACAGCTCTTTACTTCTCCCATTCCTCTCTCCCAGTTTCACCTAACACCTACCACCTTGTACTTCTTCCTCCCCTCTTCTCCCCCACCTTCTTACTCTGACCTCTCCTCTTTCTTTCCAGTCCTGATGAAGGGTCGCAGCCCGGAACATCGACTGTTTACTCTTCTCCATAGATGCTGTCTGACCTGCTGAGTTCCTCCAGCATTTTGTGTCTGTTGCTTCTATTTCCAGCATCTGCAGAATTTCTTGTGTTTGTGATACCACCTTCACCCATCACCGATACACTGGGAGTTTGGGCCCTGTGACCAAGTGGTACACCCACAACATGGCAGATACTCTGGTTCAGTGACCAATGTTAGTTATCTTAAAGTTGTATCAGACATTGGTGAGGCTGGATTGTGTGCAGTTTTGGTCACCTACCTACAGAAAGACTATCAATAAGATTGAAACAGTACAGAGAAAATTTATAAGGATATTGCTGGAGCTGGAGGACCTGAGTTATAAGGAAAGATTGAGTAGGTTAGGATTTTATTCCTTAGAATGTTGAAGATTGAGGGGAGATTTGACAGAGGCATACAACATTTTGAGGGGTATAGATAGGGTAAATGAAAGCAGGCTTTCATTGAGGTTAGTGGGACTACTAATAGAGGTCATGGGTTAAGGGTGAAAGTTTAAGGGGAACATGAGAGGAGACTTCTTCACTTAGAGGTTCATGAGAGGGTGGAATGAACTGCCAGCACAAATGGTGTATGCAAGCTTGATTTCAACATTTAAGAGCCATTTAGATAGGTACATGGATGGTAGGGGTTGTCATGGTCCCTCCTGGCAATCGCCCACCTGGGTACTTACCTCAGGAATTGGGCCTCAATCACCTCGTTTAGTGAGTAACCTTGTTTCATAGTTCTTAGGATTACCAGTTCTGGGTCAAGCATCAGTCCTGGGTATCGACTCCATGCTCCCTATGTTAATAATGCCTCCTGACTCTGCCTCCACGCCTGTGTTCTGCACTTGGGTTTGTTCCACCGCCACGTCCTTGCAACAGGGGTATGAGGGGCTATGGTCCTCATGCCGGTCAATGGGAGGAAGCATTTTAAATAACTAAGCATGGACTAGATGGGCTGAAGGGCCAGTTTCTGTGCAGTACTTTCCTCTGTTTCTATGACTATTGGGAGCCTCTGTGTGTGCTCATGTCCAGGTGAGTTAAACCTGAAAATTCCTAAGTATGTTGAGCTGAGCTGGCATTTATTATCAACCATTTTACAAAACTAAAGCTTTTTCAAATGGTTAGAAATTAAACTAAACAAATCAAGCATACCAGTGTGTGACATAAAAGTCCATTCCTGCATCCAGTTACCATTGAATTATTTCTTATAAATCTGAGCTGTGTTCATGACACAATAAATATTAAGAGTGCTTAATGAGTTTACATTTAAATTCATTTGATTTTAAATTCATTATTATCTAAGTTGTGTCCAAAATTACGATAGCATTGCATCAAATGGATTTGTAATGCAATAAATTTTATTGAACACTTAAAGTGGCCAATTATAATTTCTTTTATATAAGCAATGGAAGGAAAGTAGAACCAAGGGAAATCAACAGTGTAGTACAAATATCTGTGGTGCAGCAACATAATGGCTAATGGTAATGAACTTTTAGTTTTGGAATCTGGGATGAATAGGATAGTGTTGTAAAGCCCAGAAGTTTATCGTAAGCCAGTCCTTGTCAGTCTTAACCTAAGGTATAAAAATTCAAAAAGAAAATATTCAAGCAACATGTATAGAGACAGAAATAATATTTCCACTAATAAGTGACAGATCACTGGCCTGAAATGTTAATTTTATTTCTCTTTTCACAGATGGTGTCTCATCTGTGGGGTTTTTTAAAAAATATTTTGTTTTTTTAAAAACGAAAAATTGTATTTGTGTTATTGGGATACAGCATGGTGTAGGCCCTTCTGGCCCTTTGAGCTGTGGCGCACAGCAACCCACCAAATTTAACGCCAGCCTAAGCATGGGACAATTTACAATGACCAATTAGTGATATGTCTTTGGACTGTGGAGGGAAACCGGAGGAAACCCATATGGTCACAGGGTGAACGTACAAACTTCTTACAGGTAGCACCCGGAACTGAACCTGGGTCGCCTGTACTGTAAAGTGTTGTGCTAACCACTACACTGCCATGCTGCCCCATACTTTGCTTATGTATAGATTAAGTCTTACAATCTCACCTAAAGATGATAGGTGGAGTTGAGCTTTGATTTTAATAAAAAGTCTGTTCTGGATAAAACTGGAAGTCCATTTAATTGACAATCAGTTCAGCTGACCAGCGTTTTTTTTTTTGCTTTGATGCACTCATTTCATGAGACTAGCAACATATACGATACTCCAGCACTTGTGTCCAACAGTCATGAAGAGATTAGATATATGATTTTCCATTTGCACCTCTGTCTTATCACTCAAATCCACTCACACTTAGCTCCTCTATGATTGAATCAGCTCACCAATGCACTTCTTACTCTGGATGCCTTTATTATGCCGCAGATGGCTAGCAGCCTTCTCCCTGTTCTCTAAATCCATCATCCAAATTTCTGTGGCCCAACTCACACCTCATACTAAATTCTCTTCACCAATCACTAATGGGTTTGTTGACTTACACAGGCATCTAGTTACGTAGCACCTCAGTTCTAAAATTTTTACCAAGTTATTCTGTGCTATTGCCCCTCCAGCCCTATAAGTTACCAAGATCTCTAAGTTCCATTTTGATTCTGGTCTCAGAGCTACCCCAGATTTAATGACTCCACCACTAGTAACTGTATTTCGATCTGCAAAGACCAAAAATATGAAATCTCCACCTCCTTATTTATTTCTTGCTTTGATGAGTGTGACGGTTAGTGCAACACTGTTACATCTCGGGGTGTCGGAGTTTGGAGTTCAGATCTGGCCTCCTTTGTAAGCAAGTTTGTACTTTCCTTCCCATGTGCACGTGCATTTCCTCCCAGTTCCCTCCCACAGTCCAAAGATCTATTGGTTAGTAGTTAGCCCTTGTGGCTAAAGGGATCGGGGGTATGGAGAGAAAGCAGGTACAGGGTTCTGAGTTGGATGATCAGCCATGATCATACTGAATGGTGGTGCAGGCTCAAAGGGCCAAATGGCCTACTCCTGCACCTATTTTCTATGTTTCTATGTTTAGTAGGTCATTGTAAATTATGATGTGATTAGGCTGGTTTAAATCGGTGGGTTGCTGGGCAGTGTATCTTGAAGGGCTGGGAAGGCCTATTCCACACTGTATTTTTAAATAAATTAAACAAATATATTTAACATTCAACTGTTTGACTAAGCTGCTGTGCCTGAGAACACATATTGTCAGTCTCAAGCACAGCTTTTATCCTGCTGTTATCAGACTCTTACACTAAAATACGAACTCTTGATCTCCCCATTTACCTTGTTGAAGCTCTTGCTCTTCATCTTTCAGCCTGCATTGCACTTTCTCTGTAATGCAACTCTATTCTGCATTCACTTTTTCCCTTTACTGCTCCAGCATATCTGGTTGATTCATTACTGTCACATGCAGCAAGAGAAAGTGAAAAGATTGTCTTGGATACTGATCATACTGGCCAAATCATTACACAGTGCATTCAGCTAGAGTTAGGTAAAACAATGACAATGCAGAATAAAGAGTAAAAACTACCAAAAAAGTGCAGTGCATGTAAATGACGGAGTGTAAGATCGTAATGAGGAAGATTGTGAGGTCAAGAGTCCATCTTATTGTACAAGACGACCGTTTAACAGAAGTTTGTGTGGACAGTGCCTTGTCAAGAAGCATTTGAAAAATTGAAAACAATGATATGTCAACAACCTGTGCTTAAGGCACCTGACTTTGAAAAACCTTTTTCATTAGCTGTAGATGCTAGTGATGAGGCTGCGGGAGCAGTATTAATGCAAAGGAATGAGGGTGATGAGGTTGATCATCCAGTAGCTTACTTTTCTAAGAAATTTAATAAGCATCAAAGAAATTATTCGACAATAGAGAAAGAATTGTTATCTCTTGTTTTAGCTTTAGAATATTTTGAGGTATATGTTGGTACAACTCAAAAACCACTTATTGTTTACACTGATCATAATCCATTAGTTTTTCTGAGTAAGATGTAAAACAAAAACAGAAGATTATTAAATTCGAGTTTGATGTTACAAGAGTACAATATTGTGATAACTCACGTTAAAGGTAAAGATAATGTGATTGCTGATTGTCTATCTCGATGTTGAATGTACAATGTAATTTTTTTTATGGAGTGGTTTTTTTAAATTGTAACATTCCTACTGTATTGTGAGTTGTAAGATGTTATATGATGGTATTGTATATTGTGTATGTTATATAATTTATACATTTGTTTTTCTTGTAAGTAATTGTTAAAATTTTTGTTCTTGTCAGACCAAAAATGTTTTTTTGGAGGGAGGTGTTACATGCTCGTGACATGTGACAGTGGTACCCTTGTCACGTGACTGGGGTTGAAGCTATACTGGACTTGAGGTAATGGTCTTGTGATGGTGGAGTGACATCATTTTCCCACCAGTAGAGGTCATGTGACAGTTTTTTTTTTACAGGGTATAAGAGGAGGACCCCACCCTATGGGGAGGGGCAGTTCGTGGCTGGATTTGCCAAGCTGACTTCATGCCACTGCGTGATTTAATGTGATGACGCAGTTTAGTTGAAAAATGATGTTTTATCTAATGCCTATAGTTTAAAAGGTCATTGCCAGCAGTTTCTTTACTGTGGAGAGTGAAGATAAAAGTTCGGGAGTTAAAGATTGAGGAGAATCGAATTTCGACGGTGGAATGGGTTTGACCTTGTGTGATCCTCATTCGGAAGGATTTTGTTGACTGTTCTCGTGTTAATCTCTGCGGGATAGCAGAAGGTTGAGGACAGTGTGGAAGAAAAGGTCAGTGCCTTTAAGCCGTTACGTTTCATAAAAATTCTTCGTGGGAAGAGTTTGACGCCGGGGATCGAAGGAAAATGACGTGGAAGAGAATTTAAATCACCTTAAAAAGTCTCTCCTTTTAAATGGACTGAACATTTTGAACTTTTGGCAATATCACTTTAAACAACTGTTTTTGCAACATCGCTTTAAGAACTATTAGAGCTGCATCGCTTTAAGGACTGTTTAAGCTGCCGCACAGCAGCTGTTTTCCGGTTACGTTAGTGTTTGTTTACTTTTGGGGGGTTTGTTTTCAGTGTTTAATAAACGTGTTATTTGTTATAAAAACCCTTGCCTAAGTCACATATATTTATTGTTGCCTGAATACGTAACAGTGCGGTCTCACCAAGGCCTTGTACAACTGCAGTAGAACTTCCCTGCTCCTGTACTCAAATCCTTTTGCTATGAATGCCAACATACCATTTGGCTATTTCACCGCCTGCTGTACCTGCATGCTCACCTTCAATGACTGGTGTACATTGGTGTACATTGTACATGTAAACTAAAGCTTTTTGCTGTATCTTCTGTTATGATACCAGCCCCCTCCTTTGTGAGAATTGCAAGAGCCCTAGTGAAAGGGGGGTCAATGACCCGAGAGAGAGAGAGCAAGAGAGAGAGAGAGACAGGCTGAATGGACACAGGAAATGGAAAGACAGCGACGTGCTGGATACCGCATTCCACTGGGACAAAAGCTGGTGACTGTGGCATTGTTCTCAGGAGACACCTGGGAACTGCAGACGTGCCAACTCGCAGGGACATTGTAAAGCCCTCGGGCAAAGTGGGCTGGTTGAGAGAGATTGCATCACCTGCAACCTGATTGACACCTGAGATCCCGTGAGGCAGTATAAAGAAGGGTCTGAAAGAGGACGACCCTCAGACGCACCAAGGAGACACCGAGAAGCACGATACCGCTTCCCGTGGGAACGGGAAGCCATTTTGAAGTAAGCCACGTGCGTTAAATTCCGAATGCGGGGTTTGTGGCTGGAACCAACGGAAGATCGCTTTTAACTAACAACGGGGAAGATCGCTCCCCTGATTCCATGGATGTTTTGGGCAAGTTTTTCCGTTTATCTCTCTCTCTCTCCAACACGTGAAACCAAAAGGGAAAAGCCTGCAGACTTCAGAGTGACTCTTTATATTTCCAATTGGACTCAGTATTATACCCTAGACAACGAAAGAGCTTATTTCTGAGTGATTATTAATGTACCTGCGTTTTAGATTGAGTATTGACGCATGTTATCTGAATGTTTGTATTAACCTTAATTTTTGTGCCCCTTTATTAATAAAACTTTTGAAAATAGTACCATTGGACTTCAACTGACATATCTATCTTTGCTGGTAAGTGAAACCAGTTACAGGTTTCATAACACTTCATACATATGACAATAGTAAACCAAATCAATTCCACTTCAATCTGCCGAGAAGTCAAGCTTTGTTTGGTAATTCTCCAATGAGGCAGTTTGGGACATCCTGATCTGCTGGAGTTGGTTAGCACTTTATTGTCCTTGCAGAGGACAATTAGATTGCAGTGCCACTCTATTCAGTGCAAAGCAGTGTCCTGGAAATTCCTTAAAAGCAATTGAAACATAAGTTCTTCTATTGGATCAGAAATTCCACACTTAATGCTAGGATTTATCTAGATGTGCCATGGAAGCCTTGGTTCCCAGTACTGGTGTCAGACTAACACAGCCTTGGCATCACGCAGCCCCCAGCTTTTCCTGTGTTGAATAGCACAGCCTTGGCATCACCCAAGCCCCCAGCTACTCCTGTGTTGATCCACTGGACCTCAATTTGGATGGAGTAGAACTAACAGGAGTTTTTGCATGTGCTGCGTCAGTGGGGCACCTGATCAAAGACATTCACAAACATCTCTGACTGAAGTGATACCTTTGACAGCCAGTGGGCCTGGGGATGACTTACCTACTGTCAACGTCATCCTGGGAATGCTGTGGGCTGCTGTTCTCAAACAGTTGCTGCGCATATTGGGTCACATTAAAATGGTGGGGGCTGGGATCTCAGTGGAAGACTACATGAGAAGCCATGCTGGAACAAAGAACTTTGCCTTGGAGAAAATGGACAGCCACTCTGGCACAGTGGATGACTTGTGCTTAAAACTTAGGTGATACATTAATGTCAGATACTAAAAACAAATGGCCAGCTGACTTCAAAAATCATTTTCTGAGCAATTTCAAAACAATTTTATGTAATTCACCAGAAGTTAAAAGGTCAAGGGGTGGTCTGCAGATGACGAACAACATAGTGCTACATTGAACTAGAACTGAGCTGAACTGAATAAGCCTGGACTCTTTTGATTTTGTGTTTTCCCTTGTGTTTCCTGCTCATTTTTTTATTGCCGTTTGTGTGATTATTCCTTTTGCGTTGTGGGTTGGGGTTTTGGTGTTTTTCTTTGAACAGGTTCCATGGTTTTCTTTGTTTCATGGCTGTCAGCAGGAAGCCGAATCACAGAGTTGTATACTGCATACATACTTTGGTAATAAATACACTTTGAATCTTTGAAGGTGACTTATCGCCAACATAAAAACAGTGGCTTACCACCATCATCTCCCAAGCAGAATTAGGGATGGGCAGTAAATGCTGGATTAGCAAGAGGTGCCCAGATATTTAAAAAATAAATTAATTTAAAGTATACTTCCATTTTGTGGGCCCTATACTGTATGGCAGGAAATGGAGAAGGTGTGCTCCAGAAATTTGTCTGCTTCTAGACTGTTGCAGGAAATGAGCGGCATTAACCACCACATAGAATATAAGTGGAGAGGGGAGGCAAGCCAATCATGAGAACAGAAAACCCAGTGGAAAAGTGGGAGAAATTACACACATCTATGCTGTACACTCAGATTAACTCAATGGTCATAAGGCTGAAGCACCACAATATTTAAAATCATTTTCCATGACAGAGGGTTCTGAAGTAGATATGGGGATTGAGTTCTACTTGTCCTTACCACCCCATGAGCCTCCGCACATCACTCTCTGTAACTTCTGCCATCATCGTCGGGATCCCACCACGAGACACACCTTAGCCTCCACCCCCACTCTCCACTTTCCACAAGGATGACTCTCTTCATGACTCCTTTGTCTACTCATCCCTCCCTTCTGATCTCCCTCCTGGCACCTCCCCCTGCCAGTGGGACAAGTGCTACTCCTGCACCTACACCTCCTCACTCACCATCATTCAGTGCCACAAATAGTCCTTCTAGGTGAAGTGACACTTCACCCACAAGTCTATTGTGGCATCTACTGTATCTGGTTCTCCCAGTGTGGTCTTCTCTGCATCGGTGAGACCCGACATAGATCGGAGAAATGCCCTTGCTCTGTATGTCACAAAAGGCTGGCTTTTCTGGTGGCCACCCACTTTAATTCTACTTCTTATTCCCATTCTAACATTTGGTTCATAGCCTCTTCTACTGGCACATTGAAACATAGAAAAACCACCAGCACAATGCAGACCCTTCGGCCCACATTGAGGCTACTCTCAGGTTGGAGAAGCATCTCCTCATAATCCATCTGGCTGGCTTCCACCATGATGATGTGAACATTGATGTCTCTAACTTCCAGTAATTTCTCCTCTCCCCATTCTCTCCTTTTCCATTCTGCATTATGACTCCCCTCTTACCCATTCTCTTCTCCAAGATTTCCCTCTGGTGTCCCCCCCCCCCTTCCCTTTCTCCTGGTAATTTCTCCCCCCCCCCCCTTCTCTCCTTTTATATTCCCTATTCTGTCTCCCCTCCAGCCTCTTCTCCTCACCTGCCCATCACCTCCCTCTGGTGCCCCTTCTCGTTCCCTTTCTCCCATGGTCTACTCTCCAGTCCTATCAGATTCCTCCTTCTTCAGTACTTTACCTTTTCCACCTATAATCTCCTAGCTTCTTAATTCATCATCACTCTCTCACACACCTACCTTCCCCCTCACCTGGTTTCACTGTCCACTTCCGGCATGCACTCCTTCCCCTCCTTCCACCTTCTCACTTTGTCTCCTTCCCCCCCTCCTCTTCAGTCCTGATATACCGCCAAAGATATGTACTGCCTGACTTACTGACTTCCACCAGCATTTTATGTTCGCTCCACTGAAGTATTATGATAATTTCTATTAAGTGATTAAATTTCTTTGTCAGATTTTATTAGTTTTGAAAGAAACAGAATATATTTTTACTCTGTGTTTTTAGTGTTGGATTTTATCTGGTTATACTTCCTTTGATGCGAGGGACAGCTTTTGTTTCTCAATTATTGAATTATCAGGGAATAATGTTTGACATATTTTGTATTTTGAGAAGTATGTGTGCCCCATGGTGTGTTTATTAGCATCTTCCATCTCTGTGACCGAAGGTCGCCCATTTCTCTGATATCACCTGATTCCTCTTGACAGCACACAGTATACACAGGCAGGAAGAACATCAAAAGGTTGACAGGCATGTTCAATCTGTCAAGAATAAATTCAAGAACTTGGGTTACTCAGTGAAAATAATTGCCAGGAGGGACATAGATTCAATGTGTATGCAAATTATTGCAATCTTCTGAATAGATCCCAAAGAACATATGAGACCATTTATCAAAAATAACCCCTTTCATTTGGTCAATACGTGTGCCTTTCTTCTTCACATTTTATGCAGCCATTTTAATTTGCAGCTTTCAGCATTCCCTGTGAATTATTTTCTCTGCATGCTATCTGTAATGAACTGCTAATTAGTGATAGTAAAGAAGATCTTTGCAGTTTCAATTATAAATAACAAACAGAAAATAACTCCCATCTTCTGAGTTACAGCCTTCTAGAAATACATAATATTAGGGTTAAAGTAGGAACAATAAAGTGGAAAAATTGCAACTAATTGGAGATTTTGCAAGATACCTTCTGCAAAAATAGGCCAGAAGCAACACAGACATGGTAAGAACTGACACTGCTCAACTATGAACTGAAGGGCATAGAATCACAGTAAGAAAGTCACCATTAAGTTGAAGGTGAAGAAGTATTAACTCCATCAGAGGCTTGCAGATCTTCAGAATTTCTCAGACTGTTCTGTCGTGGAAGCTGAGCCTTGAGTACTTTCAAAGTTGAGAGGGCTAGATCTTGGAACTGAATGGGTGCCAAAAGTTACGGGGATCAGGCAGGAGAATGGATTCAGATCAGATCAACTATGATCTTTTTGGTTTCCACTCATTCCGATTTCCTATATTCCTGGGTGCTGCACATTCTTGCTGCCTATCCTCACGTTATCTCACTGAGCCTGTTAATGACTGTTTTAATATGCAAATTTGAACATCTGAGAGCTATTGATTCTCAATTTATGTTTGGGAATAGGATTGGACAGCACATGAAATGTGCCTGCTGAGATACTTTTGATAGCTGCACAGCCAAAGTGAATCCAGGCAGGTAAGTTTTAAATTTTTTATTGTTGGCTTTAAGGGACAGTCTCCACAGAATCACCTTGGGCCACATCAAGTCACTCTTACTCAACAAATCATATCCTGATCCCAGATCTTGGGGCTAACTGGTACTCCTTGTAGTCTGCAGCCTGTTGGTATTTTTCTATCCTGACCCAAACTTCAAAGTGGAACTGATTTGTCACTGTGATTGTGTTTTGCCAACAGCCCACAATTCCCAGTCAAAATCTACTTCAGGTTAATCCAGTCCTTGTGATGGGATATTGTTCACAAGCTAATTTGGATATGACTCATTTTTGGCCCAAAACTGCACATACAGTTCTCGAATGAGGAGTTAAGCATTCAAGTAGTACCTTGCATGCATTTGATGACAGAGCGAAGACTATGTGTTCTTAGCCTGCAGTGATGGAGTACAACAATCGAGTTTCTTCTCTCCACCAAGGTGAAGTATTCTTGGGGTCCCGTCGCGTCCAGTCTAATGGTACCACTGAATACCCTACCTCCTTTTACTGTTAAGGTTCATGCCTTGCTCCCTCCTGATGCAAATCCTTTGGGATAAGAAATCATTAAAGCGCTTGCTTTAAAGGCTCTTTTTTTTCTTCTAGGATGCACATGTCCTCTGTGGATATGCACACCCAAAACATGTGTAATATTGCGCTGAATTGCTTCACCGAGCACCAAAATGCTCAAAAAATATAGTATTTCATTTTGGATGAGAATGAAGTGCTCCTGTTATTTTCACAAGTAAACACACTTGGGAAAAAAAGGAAAAATGATTCATTTCTGGACCATAAGATTTAGGAGCAGAATTAGGCCATTCAGCCTTTTGAGTCAAATTCACCATTTCCCTGTCAGCCCCAATCTCCTTCCTTTTCCCATATCCCTTCATCCCCTGACCAACCAAAAATCAATGAACCTTCGCCTTAAATTTAATCAAATTTATATCCAGATACCCAAATTCTAAATCTGTATTAGAATATAATATTTTGTGTGGTATTTTAAAATGCACATTAAATAATTATAATGAAATATGAATTGAAGAGTAGCACATGCAAGTGTCTGGCATCGGAGCCTTGGACAGCCACAATCTTAATAAATGGTGGAATACACTCAGTGGGTCAGCCTCTGCTGCTGAATTCACACAGATTTTTCGGTTGCTTGTTGTTTTCATCCACTCTTTGCCCACTGCCTGAATCTCTCATAGTTCCTCCTGTCTCCACCTCCCATTAATTACATCCATCAGCCTCCTTTACTACTTTTCTCTTCTCTCCCCTCCTGGCCTTGTCTTCCCTGAAATTTTCTTGCTCCTTTTCCTTTCTCCTCTCTTTACTTCTTGTCCTTTCTACCTCTTTCCTTCTCTCTTCTCCAACCCTGACATCATTAGAAACATTGAAAGCATGTTTAAGATTTTGCAGCTGTTAATATACTTGGGATATATTTTCCATTTCGAGGATAGTTTACCACGGGTGATTAGATATACATTTTGCAGTGACGTCTGTGGAAGAGCACAATTCAGATGAAATTTTCCAAAGCCGTCTCATTAATCATTGTAATCCAAATCCCAGGAGTAGCTTTAAATGTGTACAGAGTACATTTATGGTGAAAATACAAAATGACATAAGTAAAGCAAGTCGAAGATAATTTTAGAGAAGATACCTAAAATAATGCAGGAAAAGATTGTTGAAGTCTTTGGAACAGCTCAAATTGCAACACATCACATAAACAAATGTAGGCAAGGGATTAGGAGGAGACAGACAAGGGGACTAGCAACCCTCCAGCGAAAGATGTTAATCTTTAGGGAAGTCACAGAGCAATCCAACACCTGATCACCTGCTCACTGGAGTAAATAGTGGCAGTACAACATATGCTGCTTATGTCTAAGTAGCACTCACTGCCTTCAGATCCATGACTTAGCATTTCTACCTATCACGAGGGAAATGAACCCCAGTTTCAGACCACAGCTGGGTGCTACTATCACTTTATGTTCCAGTTCTAATCCCATAACAACTTTCTCATGTTCATATCCAATACGTAGCTTGATGCCTGACTAATATTATTCTTCCAGTGATAAAAATAACAATTGAATAGCTGTTAAGTGTAGGCATAATCTCAAGGGTCTGGAGACAAGTATCGACCAAACCAAGTAAAGATAGCGACATTGTTGATATCTTTTTAAAAAATCTCAGATTATTTATGACTGATTTCAATTTTTTTAACTGCTGTTGTGAGATAATCATATTATATGTTTAAACATATGAGGAGCATTTGATGGCCCTGGGCCTGTACTCGCTGGAATTTAGAAGAATGATGGAGGGATCTCTTTGAAATCTATCAAATGTTGGAAGACCCAGATAGAGTGGATGTGGACAGGATATAGTGAGGAGTCTAGGATTGGAGGGTGCAACCTCGGAATCGAGGAACATCCATTTAGAATGGAGATGAGGAGGAATTTCTTTAGGCAGAAGGTGGTGAATCTATGGAATTACAGAAACTTGGACAGGAATGGTTACTTCAAGCGCCAGGCTTTAGATGTTTCAGAAAGGACAGGGAAGGAGGCAAAAGAGGTGGGGCATGGCACTGTGGATCAGAGATAGTGTCACGGCGGCAGAAAAGGAGGGTCATAGAAGGATAGTCTATGGAGTCTCTGTGGGTGGAAGTTAGAAACAGGAAGGGGTCGATAACTCTACTGGGTGTTTTTTATAGACCACGCAATACTAACAGGGACATCAAGGAGCAGATAGGGAGACAGATTCTGGAAAGGTGTAATAATAACAGGGTTGTTGTGGTGGGAGATTTTCATTTCCCAAATATCGATTGGCATGTCCTGAGAGTGAGGGGTTTAGATGGGGTCGAGTTTGTTAGGTGGGTTCAGGAAGGTTTCTTGACATAATATGTAGATAAGCCTACAAGAGGAGAGGCTGTACTTGATCTAGTATTGGGAAATGAACCTGGTCAGGTGCCAGATCTCTCAGTGGGAAAGCATTTTGAAGATAGTGATCACAATTCTATTTCCTTTACCATAGCATTGGAGAGAGATAGGAACAGACAAGTTAGGAAAGCGTTTAATTGGAGTAAGGGGAAATATGAGGCTATTAGACAGGAACTTGGAAGCATAAATTGGAAACAGATGTTCTCAGGGAAATGTATGGAAGAAATGTAGCAAATGTTCAGGGGATACTTGCATGGAGTTCTGCATAGGTACATTCCAATGAGTCAGGGGAAAGATGGTAGGATACAGGAACCATGGTGTGCAAAGGCTGTTGTAAATCTAGTCAAGAAGAAAAGAAGAGCTTATGAAAGGTTCAAAAAACTAGGTAATGATAGAGATCTATAAAATTATAAGGCTAGCAGGAAGGAGCTTAAGAAAGAATTTAGGAGAGCCAGAAGGGGCCATGAGAAGGCCTTGGCGGACAGGATTAAGGAAAACCCCAAGGCATTCTACAAATATGTGAAGAGCGAGAAGAAAAAATGTGAGAGAATAGGACCAATCAAGTGTGACTGTGGAAAAGTGTGTATGGAACCGGAGGAGATAGCAGAGGTACTTAGATGAATACTTTGCTTTAGTATTCACTACAGAAAAGGACCTTGGCGATTGTAGGGATGACTTACAGTGGACTGAAAAGCGTGAGCATATAGATATTAAGAAAGAGGATGTGCTGAAGATTTTGGAAAGCATCCAGCTGGACAAGTCACTGGGACTGGATGAGATGTAACCCAGGCTACTTTGGGAGGCGAGGGAAGAGATTGCTGAGCCTCTGGCGATGATCTTTGCATCATCAATGAGGATGGGAGAGGATCCAGAGGATTGGAGGGTTGCGGATGTTGTTCCCTTATTCAAGAAAGGGAGTAGAGATAGCCCAGGAAATTATAGACCAGTGATTCTTACTTCAGTGGTTGGTAAATTGATGGAGATGATACTGAGAGGCAGGATTTATGAACATTTGGAGAGGCACAATATCATAAGGAAAAGTCAGCATGGCTTTGTCAAAGGCAGGTCGTGCCTTATGAATCTGATTTAATTTTTTGAGGATGTAACTAAACACATTGATGAAAGTAGAGCAGTAGATGTAGTGTATATGGATTTCAGCAAGGCATCTGATAAGGTACCCCATGCAAGGCTTATTGAGAAAGTAAGGAGGCATGGGATCCAAGGGGACATTGCTTTGTGGATCCAGAACTGGCTTGCCCACAGGCAAAGAGTGTTCGTAGACGGGTTATATTCAGCATGGAGGTCGGTGACATGGAGGTGCCTCAGACATCAGTTCTGGGACCCCTTCTCTTCGTGATTTTTATAAATGATCTGGATGAGGAAGTAGAGGGATGAGTTAGTAAATTTGCTGATGACACAAAGGTTGGGGGTGTTGTGGATAGTGTGGAGGGCTGTCAGAGTTTACAGCGGGACATTGATAGGATGCAAAACTGGGCTGAGAAGGGGCAGATGGGGTTCAACCCAGATAAGTGTGAGGTGGTTCATTTTGGTAGGTCAAATATGATGGCAGAATATAGTATTAATGGTAAGACACTTGGCAGTGTGGAGGATCAGAGGGATCTTGAGGTCCGAGTCCATAGGACACTCAAAGCTGCTGCGTAGGTTGACTCTGTGGTTAAGAAAGCATACGGTGCATTCGTCTTCATCAATCGTGGGATTGAGTTTAGGAGCCGAGAGGTAATGTTGCAGCTATATAGGACCCTGGTCAGACCCCACTTGGAGTACTGTGCTCAGTTCTGGTCACCTCACTACAGGAAGGATATGGAAATGATAGAAAGGGTGCAGAGGAGATTTACAAAGATGTTGCCTGGATTGGAGAGCATGCCTTATGAGAATAGGTTGAGTGAACTTGGCCTTTTTTTCCTTGGAGCGACGGAGGATGAGCGGTGACCTGAGGTGCATAAGATGATGAGATGCATTGATCATGTGGATAGTCAGAGGCTTTTTCCCAGGGCTGAAATGGCTAACGTGAGAGGGCACAGTTTTAAGTAGGTACAGAGGAGGTGTTTTTTACACAGAGAGTGGTGAGTGCATGGAATATTCTACCGGCGATGGTGGTGGAGGTGGATACAATAGAGTTTTTTAAGAGACTCATGGACAGGTACATGGACCTCAGAAAAATAGAGGGCTCTGGGTAACCCTAGGTAATTTCCAAGGTAAGTACATGTTTGGCACAGTTTTGTGGGCCGAAGGGCCTGTGTTGCGCTGTAGGTTTTCTGTGTTTCTTTATTTCTTGCCACAGGTGGCTGTGGAGGCCAGATCATTGAGCGTATTTAAGGTGAAGGTTCATAGATTCTTGATATGTCAGGGCATGAAAAGTTAGGGGAGAATGCAGGAGAATGGGGTTGAGAGAGAAATGGATCAGCTATGACCAAATGGCAAAGAAGACTCAATGGGCTGAATGGCCTAATTCAGCTCCAATGTCTGAAGGTCTTATGGTCTTATAGTTGTTAATTTAGGCCTCTATGACCCTATCCTGGAATGTCTCCATTTCCACTTCGGTTTCTATTTCAGATTCACAGTGTTTGCTGTAGCTTCTTGTTTTACTTTGTAATATCTAATTAGAAACCTGATAAAATGAAAAATCCTACAGCTGCCCAGTAATTGTTTTGAAGCTACGCATTCTTGATCCTGATCTGGCCTGGCGGTGAAGGCAGGAACCTGGCTGGTAAGTGCCAGTCATCGGTTTTGAACTATGTTGGGGACCACTGCATGAAGCCCAGCTACAAAGCTCCATCGTGCTGATGTTCCCAGAACTGGCATTTTCATATTCTGTGCTGGTTTAGACCTGGCACAGAATCCATGGATTCCTTGGCGGTTGATGGCCTCTGGAAAGAAAGACAGGGAGACAAGATGTTATAAAAAATCCTAGAGTTTCAACAAACAGTGAAATGGAGGGAGGGGATCTGCCAAAGTCTTGCAGAAGAGTTACAGGGGAGAGGCTTCTCACATTCACGACTGGAAATGTTACTGTTGCTCTGGTCTTGTCACTGGATCAGAAACCAGGCACATCTAGATTCAGTGTGAGGAGACCAGGGTGCGAAAGGAGGTGTTGAGACGGTGGGTGTTGATGACTGCAAGTAACAAATCGGACCCACCGAATATCAGATTTGTTTCTGCATTTATTATGAGTCATACCCAAATGTTTGTAATTTTCACACCAAATGCAGAATTCAAAAAGAGAGGCTAGACCCTCTGTTCGTACTCTGTTAATTGTTTGTGATTAGTAGGTCCAACTTGATGACAGGTGGGATATTTGAGTACAGTTGGAAACTTTCAATGAGATTTCTACCTTAAAATATATGATTAAGTAGTCAGTCTATTCACCCTTTTCTTTATGTCTCCATTTGAATTTATTCTCACATCTGCTACACATGTGATAGCAGTGAAACCTGTTGACTGTTGTCCCAAAGGTACCTGTGTTTCTTTAATACTTTATAATCTTATCCTAACAGAATGTCAGGTTGATGCTAGCAATAATTCACTAATACTTCTCTACATGACCATTCTTTACCTGTAACATCAAACAGTACTCCATTGATGTGTACATGCTAACACAATTTATAGTAATTTTATAAATGTAAAATCGTATAAATAAAAGATACATAGACAAATAGATGGATAGATAGAGATATCGATAAACAGATAGAAAGATAGATAGCTAGATAGATGGATAGATAGACAGACAGATAGATGATAAATAAATAGATAAATAAACCGACTGGTTAGTAAATAGATACATAAATAAAAATAAAATGATTCATAAAGATCATTCATTTTTGGCCAATACTTCTGTGTTCGCATTTTTTAAAAAGTTGATGCTCTGAGAAGCTGTCTACTGAAACTACATTGACAAAGTACAAGCCTGTGTTTGGCCAAGTTTAGCAGATACCTGTATCTGGCTGAGGTAAACTGAGCATGTTCTGAGAGTACAGGTCTTGCCAACACATCAGGTGAGACTGAATCTATTTCCACTCTCCATTAAAATAAAATAAACAGCTGAGATTTCGGGCAGAGACCCTTCATCCTGACATACTGAGTTCCTCCAGCATTTTGTGTGTGTTGCTCAAGATTACCAGTATCTACAGCATCTCTTATGACTACATGGAGGAAGATAACTCTCATATTCTACGCCAGCTCGGATCTAGTGCAGACACAAGTAACTGGAGATGCTGGAATCTGGAGCAACAAAAATAAACCTCTGGAAGATCTCAACTGGTCGATTAGCCTCTGGAAGCAAAAAGATAGTTGACATTTTGTGCGTGGAGACAGTGGCTGTTAGGTCACCTCTGTTTCATTTTATTCTTGGTCTAAAAGTTCAGAACGAGGCAGGTAGGATGTTTGAAAGGTATTTGTATTTTTTTATCCTGGACGTGGATGTTCCCAAATTTGCACCCATAATCTTTGTATGCCTATCTTCACAGTCTCCTCACCATGGGACACGAAGTGGGGGACGTTGATCCCACTGCTCCTCTGCACACCTTGTCCCTTGGCGATGACTGCGAAGTGACCAGAGCCCAGGAAGGGCACTTCTGAGACCCTTCTGCAGCACAGGATCAGAGTGAAAATGCTGGCAATCTCAGCAGGTAGTTTGGAGCTCTGCACTTGGTCTTCATGCAGCCTTCTGAATTTGTGATGGTACTGGAATGGTACCTCCTCCCTCACTAACGTCCAGAGACCTAATCAGTCCTTCCAGGTGAAGCATGTATTCACCTTAAACCTCGTCCGCTGCATTCAGTGCTCAGTGTAGCCTCCTCAACATCTGTGAGACTGAGCGTAGAACAGGAGATGATTGAGCAGGCCACATGCACTTGGTCCACATGTAGCCACCCTGATCCGCTGGCTTCATAGCAACCCTACACTACTCTGCCTCCAATTCACATATGTCAGTGTTTGGCCCGATCCCTTGCCATGGTCAAGCCGAGTATAAACTGGAAGAACAGTACCTTACATTCAACTCGGGTACCCTACAGCTGAATGGTATGGACACTAAATTTTACAATTTCAATTAGCTCACTCCATGTGTTTGTTCCCCCCCCCCACCACCCCAGTACACGTTTGTTTACTTACTCTATCCCTTTCCCCATGTTAGTGAGACTCATCACCCTCCTTAATTGGTCCATTTGCCCATCACACTAATAGCTGCCACATGGTTTTCTTCTGCCCTCTGGCGGGGTTTTCAGGGGTACACTTCTTGAGGTCTGATCCTCGCTATGGGCCACGGGGCTACCGAGTGGCATCATGATCAGCCCCCCCCAGTATCTGCCACGTGGGTGCGCGGGAACCCGAGGGTGAACTTGGCCGTAGCCATGACCAAATCCAGGTCAAAATATAAAAATACTCTGTCTTCTTCTAAGAGAGAAAATGAAATAGCAAAGCAGCTCTGTGGAACTCAGCGACTGAAGGGTGAGCGAGTATAGACATGGCAGGGGGTACTTTTCAAGTGGTAGCTGAAATTTGCCAAAGTCATTGGAGCATGAATTCCTCCTTCTAAACTATAAGAGCAAAGCTTGAGCTTTTAGCGCATTCCTGGCACTGAGTGGGATTCTTTTCTTAGCCATCAATACACCAGGTCAGCTAGCAAGGCCGGCACTGATCAAAATCAAAGTAAATTTATTTTCAAAGTATCTGATTGTTAACCTTGAGATTTATTTGCATGCAGATATTTACAGGAGAATAAAGAAATACAATAGAATTTATTTAAATAAAGACTGACAAACAACCGATGTGCGAAAGAAGGAAAAAAATGTGCAAATAAAAATGAGAATAATAATACAAAGCTGTAGAGCCCTCGAAAGTGAGTCTGTATGTTGTGGAATAAATTCAGAGTTGTGATGAGTGAAGTTATCCACACCAGTTCAAGAGCCTGATGGTATTGTCCACCCCTAATTAATATGGTGGTGAATCACCTTCTCGAACCATTGCAGTCCTCCTGCGAAGGTACCCACAGTCTTGAAGATCAGGAGTCCTATGATTCAGACCCAGTGATGCTGCAGAACCAGTGATACATTTCTGCACCAGGGTGGTGCAAGACATGGTGGTGACTTGCAGGTAGTGACACTCCCATATCACTGCTGTCCTTCTCCTTCTTGGTGGCAGAGGTAATAGATTTTCTGTTTGCTGGCGATACTGCTAAGCAGCCCACTTGAATAACTATCCTGCATATTGTAGATGGTATACACTATAGCCATTTGTAGGCTAGAATAATGAATGGGTACCAGTTAACCTCCTAAATGTCCTAAATGATATTGAGATTCTTGGGAGTTTTGAAACTAGACCCATCTAAGTAAGTAGTGGATATTCACCATACTCCAGACTAAATAGTGGTAAGATCCTATACAATCAGGAGATGAGTCACTTGTCTTAAGATGGCAGTCTCTGATCTGATTTTTACATGACAGAGTCCAGATGAGTTTCTGGATAATAATGGCCCCACCCCAGGTAACGGATGGTGATGTCCCAGCCGTGGAAGCCTAGATGTTTGGACTTGGTGTTGCATGAAGGTCAATTGCCACTTGTCAACCCATACTTCCAGGAATGGGTTGATGTGTAGGCTGAGGAGTTGCAAATGGTGCTGAACATTGCACAGTCATCAGCAGACTTCTGTCCATGTGACGGAAGGAAGGTCAGAAATGTAGCAGTGTAGGACGTTGTCGTGAGAAACTCGCACAGTGAGATTGGGGCCTGGGATGAATGACCTTCAACAACCACAATCATCACTTTTTTGTGTGAGGCAGGGGTTCCCAACATTGTTAATGCCATGGACCAATACCATTGAGCAAGGAGTCTGTGGAACCCAGGTTGGGAAATCCTGCTGTGATGTATGTTTACAATGCTGGAGTTTTTTCCACCAACTTCAGTTTGATCTTTATGTCAAGGGTAGCCATGCTTACTGCTTTGATATTTAGGTATATGGTCAAGATTTTAATTGGTCTTGAGCTGGGTGGTCCTCAAGAAGTGTAAACTGGGCATGAATACAGTTACTGATGAGTGGATGCCACTTGATAGTATTGTCGACAACACTTAGGAGTGAATGGTAGATGCCAGTGTTGGACGAGGGCCAGAGATGCAGCTGGTCCCACAGCATGAGATTTCAGTACTGCAGCAATGTGCTCCACTAGCCTTTGCTGTCTCATGGTATTGCTTGGACTTAATCAAGTTCAATAAATAGCAAGTCCCTGAAATGAGCAGTTGGAAGGAGGATGGGAGAAGTGAGAGCAGAAAAGGGTGTGAAAATGGGCAGAAGATAATCTCTGGGTGTGGAGAAATCACTTGAGCTAATAATCATTTTGGGACTTCTACAAACATCTGAAAAATTTTTGACTCTGTAGTAAGTAGGATCAGATTTTGATAAACAAGGCAATCTCCCTACTTCAGGCAGCTGAATCTTTGACCACTTCCAGCGCACCTTTAGTCATTAGTGCCTGCTTTCAATGCTGGTTGTTAGTGCGTATTCTAGAGTCGGGGAATAAAGTAAATATTGAGTTCAATAGCAGCCATTCTTCAGATTTGAATGTGGATTGCAGATGGAATTTAAAATGCTGCTCAGAACAATGGGTTTCCTGGAGCTGCAGGCTGAGGTCAATCACCAGCAAACAAACACTCCAATTAGACCTCAGATGGCCTTGAGTCAGTGGGCATTTTGGGTTCTGGAGTGTGGGTGCGAAGAAGAAGGTGTATGTAAACTATATGTAATTCAAAGGAAGAATTTTAGATACATTGTAACTATAGAATTGTCCTGCTGTTACCTTTGATCATTAGCATATAAAAATCTCATGTGATGTTGGATCTCTTCTTACAAGAATGTCTCAACATGATAGATAGATAGATAGATAGATAGATAGATAGATAGATAGATACTTTATTCATCCCCATGGGGAAATTCAACTTTTTTTCCAATGTCCCATACACTTGTTGTAGCAAAACTGATTACATACAATACTTAACTCAGTAAAAAAAAAGATATGCATCTAAATCACTATCTCAAAAAGCATTAATAATAGCTTTTAAAAAGTTCTTAAGTCCTGGCGGTAGAATTGTAAAGCCTAATGGCATTGGGGAGTTGCTCATTGGTAATGGATGCTCGTTGCTCATTTTTTTGCTAAATGACGTATTTCTATATCCACTAGCTTCAGTGTCTCTGTGGTGACTTTGTTCATAGTTACAACACTGGTCACTCACTTTCCAGAAAATGCACTGTAATGTGTGCAGTGGATAGAGGGGAACTGATGGAAGTTATTTACTTGGATTTCCAGAAGGTGTTCGATAAGGTGCTGCATAAAAGATTTATCTATAACATAAGGATGCATTGAGTTGGGGTGATGTCTTAGCATGGATAGAAGATTGGTTAGCTAATAGAAAGTAGAGAGTTGAGATACATGGGTGTTACTCTAGTTGGCAATCAGTGGTGAGTGGTGTGCCACAGGGGTCGGTGCTGGGCCCACAACTATTCACAATATACATTCAAGATCTGGAAGAGGGGACCGAGTGTAGTGTATCTAAGTTTGTTGATGATACTAAATTGAGTGGAA